>NC_050068.2:49585740-51078870 GCF_009764565.3 Dermochelys coriacea
CCTCCGCATCAGATGGGAGGAGCGGAGCTCGAGCCTTCCGCTTGCCCCGCTTCCCCTGGACTAGGGCCCAGCCCTCCATGGCATCATCTGGGGGCTGGCTAGCAGGGGTTGTGTCAGGGGGCAGAGGCGATGGCTCAGGGACTCGAGGGGGTAACGGTGGGGCAGCACAAGGGAGGGAAAATTCCCCTTGGGGCGGGCCCTCTCCCATGCTTGGCGCTGTCCTTGCCGCACCCTCCTCCACAGGCCCCGCCAGATTGCAAGCAGCGGGGGCGGGGTTCTCCCGCTCGTCTGGGCAGAGTTGGGGAGGTGCCCCTTGGGCCCGAGCGGGAGCAATGGTGGACTGTGAAGGAGGAGGGGCAGTTTCGGGGGCCGGGCAGCCAGGGGCGTCGGCGATGACGGGGCCGGTGCCCTGCCGGAGCTCGTGGGTCCTGGATGCCCCTTCTTGCCGGGCCAGGGGGCAGTCCCTCCGGACGTGCCCCATCGCCCGGCAGAGGTAGCACCGGGCCTCCCCCGTGGAATAATGCACCCTGTAAGGGGTCCCCTGGTAGGGGACTAGGAAGGACCCCTCGAGTGCCTCTCCGTTGCGCGCCGCTGGCGGCAGTTGAAGCTGCACTTGCCGGCGGAAGGAGAGGACGTGACGGAGGGCGGGGTCTTTGCAGCCCAACGGGAGAGGGCTGATGACAGAGATGGGCTTTCCCAAGGTAGAAAGGGTGGGTAACAGGGCGGCATTGGGCAGAAAGGGAGGGACGGAGGTCAGAACCAGGCGGACACCCAGGTCCTCTAGTGGCTCTAAGGGGACGAACACGCCCCCCACCGCCAGGCCCTTCTCCACCGCTTCCTGGGCGGCGGCCTCCGATGCTAGGAAGAAGACGACCTTGCCATACATTTTGGAGGCCGCCACAATGGCCGTGGGCCCCACTACCCTCGCCAACGCCCGCACATAGGTCTCCACGTGGGGTGAGGCGGGCACCAGGAGGCAACGGACGCCGTGCTTCCTAGTTATGGTGGGAAAGGGGCCCCGGCCGCTATAGATGGTAGCGGAGGCGGTGGGCTGGAGAAATGACGTAGCGGCAGGCGAAGGGGCTGCCGCCACCTGGGCGTATGCTCTAGGGGCCGGGGGAGGGACACCTGTAGAGCTGGTGGAGGGAACAGCGGGGAGGGGCGCCTCAGCTGGAGATGGGGCCGGGGCATCGGGGACAGCCCCTGCCATGGAGGGCCTGGTCTTTTAGCGGGGCCCTTCCCCTTCTTGTTCCCCTGGCCCTTCCCGCCGGCTGGGAGGACTCCCCCCAAATCTGAGGGGGGGATAGATGTGGTAGCAGTGGAGGTCACCCCGGTGCCCGTCGCTGCTGGTGCCCCAGCGGGGGCGATGGCAGATGGTTTGGCAGCGGACGTAGAAGCTTGGGGGGGTGACGGAGGGGCAGGCGGGGGAGGGGGAGCTCGGGCTACTGGAGAGGTCTCACCCGTCTCATCCCCCGCCATCATGAGCAAGGAGGAAAAGGGGACACCAAAAGGAGGAGGGGAGAGGGGAAGCAGGTCGACCACTCCTCCCCGCTAGGCTGCAGGCAGGGGAGGAGGGCGCCAAAAGGGGTGGGCTGGACGGGGGGCAATCAGGGGTTAGGGGTCAGTCACCGACACAAGGTGGAAATTCCGGCTCCTCTTGGTGCACTACGGGGGGGGGGATTCAACAACATCGAAGGTACAGTGAAGAGGGTTGCAACTAAAAGGGGAATTGCACAAGCGCATGGGAGGGGGCATGGACACACGGAGCGAGGGGCTAAGCGGTCTGGGGGTAGAACAGGGAAACCAAGGGGCTAGCTTCAGAGGCTGGGGCGGGGCAAACAAACAAAGGCTGCAGAAGGAAATGGGCGGGGCAGGCAAACAAACTGAAGCTAGTAAGGGGGGCTGGAGCAAAAGAGGAGGCAAAGTAAGTGGCAAATGGGGCAGGTAGTAAAGGGCAAAGCTGGGGGGTAGGCAGTCCGGGGGGGGGCACATGTGCCCATGTGCACTTGCACAAGTCTTTTTTAGCTGGCTGCTGCTTCTGGCCCAAAGGGTGGAAATAGGGCGTGGCAAGCCAAGCAAGCAGGCTCTGAGTCCAGAGGCAGGAGCTGAGGCAGATGGTATACAGCCAGTGGGGGTGGTGGAGGGGGCAGCGGTGGTAGTAATAGTGGTGGGGGTTGGGGGGGACACACAGATGGATCGGGGGGCAGCTCCACGCCACACCCCCTGTGTCCCTACAAACACAGTCAAAACCCCCACCACAAGAGCACAGTTTGAAAATTACTCAGTCTTAGGGCCCCCTCCACGGTGGTCTGCAAAGTCTCTAGGTGCTGCCCCACTGGCAGATGATCCTCTTCTTCTCCTCCTCGGGCTTCAGCAGCTCCAGGTAGCAGACTCCACAGCAGCAGCAGCAGCAGCTCCAGGAACTCCAGGTGGTGATCCAGGCAGGCAGAAAGGACCCCTCTCAGGTGGTGGTGCTGGTGGTGGTATCCACAACACCAGTGGCTGGGGTCCCTCACTCCTCCTCTCTGGGGAGTGGGCTAGCAGCTCCCCCCCAGGGCTGCAGTTGGAGCAGTAGCAGCACCTGAGAGTGGGGGGTCTAGCAACCATCTAGCAGAGAATGGGGGGGGTGGTGTCTGGCCCAGCCAGGGGAGCAGCTGGAGCAGCAGGGAGAGCTTAGGGCCTAGTAGCAGCAGGAGAAGTAGCAGCTTCCCACCTCCCTCCAAGCTAGAAGGCTATGGGAGAGCAGTCTTATTGGGATCCGGGAAGTGGGCGGGCGAAGCCCGTCCACTGCTAAAGGGTCCCCCCCAGCCTAAAAGGGGGATCCACAGGACCTAGATACCCAAAAAATTCCGGGGGACAACTAATAAAATAACAGGGACAGGAGTGCGGTCAAAGGGTCAAAAGAAGGGAACCGGACGGGGACACCGAGCAGAGAACCCCGGACAGAGCCCACTGCTCCTCAAAGGCGTCAAGGGAGTCAGAGGACGCCGCCCAGAGGAACTCTGCCCGGATACGTGAACGGACCGAGGATCGGAAATAGGCCCCACAGTCACAGGAGACTCCATCGGCTAACCTCCTCACTCTGGTTTTGTAGATGGCCATTTTAGCTAGGGCCAGGAGGAGGTTGACCAGGAGATCCCGGGACTTTGTGGGGCCACGGATAGGGAGTGCATAAATGAGAAGGTGAGGGGAGAAGTGCAACCAAAAACGTAATAAGATATTGGTGAGGAGCCGAAATAGGGGCTGCAGCCTGGCACACTCCAGGTAGACATGTGCCAGGGTATCCCTCACGCCGCAAAAGGGGCAGGTGTCTGGGATTGTGGTGAACCGCGCCAAGTACACGCCCGTGCTCACGGCTCCGTGAAGGAGCCGCCAACTGACATCCCCGGCGGGCTTTGGGACTAAGATGGAATATAGGCTGCCCCACCGGGGCTCTGCACCCTCCAAAGGTGGCAGGAGGTCCCGCCATTTTGTATCGGGGCAGGACACGAGGGTGCGGGCGTGAAGGGTGTGGAGCACGAGCGTGTAGAGATGTTTTCTTGGCGCGGTTTGAAAACAGACCGGCTGCATCTCGTGCAGCCGGCTTCTAGTGAAGGGGTGAAGGGATCGGTTGGGTCCACGGGGGAGGGGTCCAATTAAAAGGTCCGGCGGGCCTGGGGTAGTGGGTGGGCGGGGCGTGCCCTCGTGCAGGACCCGGTCGAGATAAACCCGAGCAGCGGGCGGCAAAGCGGCCTTCACCTCCTGAAGTATGCGTCGGGGAGTACAAGGTCTGGAAAGCCCCATGCGCTGAGCGAAGGTTAGGGGATCCAGCCAGTCTCCTCGGTCATAGTCCAGGAGGTCTCCGACTCTTGTGACCTCTGCCAGGACCAACCTCTGGCGCACCGAGCGGGACTCCGCCACCTGCAAACGGAGCTGGGGGTTGTGTAGCAGGGGCTCCGCGAGGAGATCTGCCCCCTCGGTGGCCGCCACGGACCTGCTCGTTGTAAAGAGTTTCCAGGTCCGGAGGAGGTCCTGGTAGAAGACCGGCAGCCCGGAGAGGTCTCGCGGAAGACCTCTCGGATGGAGATAAAGGAGCTGTCGGTCGTATCGGAGCCCTCGGAAGCGGCGCAGGAAGGCGTGCGCCAGTATGCTCCACGTCGGACTACCTGCACCATAAAGGAGCCTCTGCAGGGTCTGGAGGCGGAAGACATGGACCTGAGTAAGCAGACATTTGAGGCCCTGCCCTCCCTCCTCCACAGGTAGATGGAGAACCCCTGCAGGGACCCAGTGCAGTCCTGACCAAAAGAACTCCAGAATCGATGTCCGCAGGTTGGTCAGGAAAGCCGGGGCTGGGACCAGGGTGTTGAGCCGGTACCAAAGCATGGACAGGACTAGTTGATTAAGCACTAACGCTCTCCCTCGAAGGGAGAGGCACCGGAGCAGTCCTGTCCATTTCCGGAGCCGCTCTATCACCCCGCCCTCTAAATTCTGCCAGTTCTCTGGCGGAGAGGGATGCGTGGCAGAAAGGTAAACGCCCAGATAGAGCAGCGGACCCGTGCTCCACCGGATGGCTTGAAGCGCGGGTGGGCGGGGGCTCGCCTGCCGCCAGTCCCCTACCACCAAGCCAGAGCTCTTGACCCAGTTGACCCGCGCGGAGGAGGCTGCTGAATAGATGGCCTGGCAAGCCTCCACTCGCACCAAGTCGCCCGGGTCCTGGACCATGAGGAGCACGTCATCAGCATACGCCGACAGGACCAGCCGCAGCTCCGGCTCCCTCAGCACCAACCCTGTCAACCTCCTTCGGAGGAGACAGAGGAAGGGCTCGATCGCCAGAGCGTAGAGCTGGCCTGAGAGGGGGCACCCCTGCCGTACTCCTCGCCCGAAGTTGACCGGTTCGGTCAGGGTCCAATTGAGTCTTACCAGACACTCTGCGGAAGCATACAGCACCCGGAGAAAGTTCACAAATCTGGGTCCGAAGCCAAACACCTGCAGAGTGGTCATTAGATACCCGTGATCCATCCTGTCGAACGCCTTCTCTTGATCTAAGGACAGGAGGGCGAACGACAGACCATCCCTACACCCAAGTTCCAATAGGTCCCGGACCAGATATAGGTTGTCGAAGATACTGCGGCCCGGGACGGTGTAGGTCTGGTCTGGGTGGACCACGTCCGCCAGCACGGACCCTAGCCTCAGGGAGATGGCTTTTGCCACGATTTTGTAGTCTGTGCTGAGGAGCGAGACGGGACGCCAATTTCGTAAATCGCGGAGGTCCCCCTTCTTCGGCAATAAGGCCAGCACGGCTCGCCTGCACGAAAGAGGGAGGACCCCGCTCTGCAAAGACTCGGCCCAGACGGTGACTAGGTCTGGGCCCAGGACGTCCCAGAACACGCGGTAGAACTCCACGGTCAGCCCGTCCATGCCCGGAGATTTATTAGTGGGCATGCGACGGAGGGCTTCCGAGAACTCGGCCAGAGTGAGAGGCAGCTCTAGCCGGTCTCGGTCGCCCACGCTGACCGTCGGGAGCTCCTCCCACAGCACTCTGCAAGCGTTAGGATCGGTCGGCTCCGGGGAGAAAAGGCTTGCGTAGAAGGCTCTCGCCCTCTCGCACATCTCCACCGGATCCGTGAGGGGGGTGCCATCCTCAGTCAGTAGGCAGATGATATGTTTCTTAGCCCCCCTCTTTTTTTCCAGGGCGTAGAAGAAGCGGGAGCCGCAATCCATCTCCCGAAGGAGACGGATGCGGGATCGAACAAAGGCACCCCGGGCCCGATGGTCCTCGAGGCTCCGGAGCTCCTCCCGCTTCTCCCGGCACGCTCCGCAGAGGGGTGGATCCTCGGGGCTGGCGGCCAGACGCCTCTCCAGCTCTAAGACCTCCCGTTCCAACTGCTCTATCGTTGCATCCCTCCGTCGGCTGGTGCCCCGGGTGTAGTCACGGCAGAAGAGCCGGCCGCGCACCTTCCCTACGTCCCACCACCGCCGTGCCGAGGGAAAGGCACGCCGCTGCCCTCGCCAGGCCAGCCAGAACTCCCGGAAGGACGCCACGAAGCCCGCATCCTCCAGCAAGCTGTTGTTAAAATGCCAATAGGCCGGCCCCGGCCTCTCCGCGCAGAGGGAGGCTGTCACGGTGGCTATGTGATGGTCAGAAAATGGGGCCAGCCGGATGCTGGAGGAGTGGGCTCGTGTAAGATGAAAGCGTGATAAATAAATGCGGTCCAACCGGGAGTGGCGTGACCGATGGGCCTCCACCCGGACAAAGGTGAACGTGGAAGTGTCATCCGGGTGGTGGTCGCGCCAGACGTCCACCAGGGAGTGGTGTTCGACTATCTCCTGGAGGACGGCGACGGCGGCCGGGCTCTGCTCGGTTCCCGAGCGGTCCCGTTCCTCAAGGGTGATGTTAAAGTCCCCTCCCAGGACCAGGCACTCCTGAGGATCCAAGGTGCCGAGGAAGGCGGATGCCTGCTGATAGAATTGCAGCCGCTCTGGGCTCGCTGCTGGGGCATAGATGTTGACGAGGTTGACTACGAGCCCCTCCATTTGGACCCGGAGGTGCAGCAGGCGACCCGGCACAGCCTCGGCGACCCCCAGCACCTCGGGCCGTAGGTCGGGGGAGAACAGGGTCGCCACTCCACCCGTATGAACTGTGAGGTGGCTAAAGTAGACCCTGTCTCCCCAATCCAGCCGCCAGCTGTCTTCGGCGGTCTGATCCGTATGGGTCTCCTGCAGGAAAACCACAGAGTACCTCCCCTCTCGAAGGAAGGAGAGCACCTGGGACCTGCGGAGACCCATCTTACAGCCACGGGTGTTCAATGTTGCGATGGTAAAGGGTGCCATGAGGAGGGCTGGGGGGGATCCTCGCCAGCAGGGATGCTCGTGGCTCCCGGCGGGCCGCGTAGCAGTCCGTGACCCACCCCGTAGGTGAGTAAGGAGTCACGGAAGTGGCGGACCCGCTGGTAGGCCGCGGCGCCCTGTCTCCCGGTCCTTTTCCCCTCCCCCATGAGGGCCCTTGCGGCCCGGAGGATTTGATTAAAGTCCCCCCATCGCTGGAGGGCAAGCTGGACTTTGTTGCGGGAGCCACGGACGTCTTCTAGGAACTCCCGCAACTCCTCTCGCAGCGCATGGGGGGCTGGGGTTATGGTCTGGTTGCTTCCCAATGGGGCCCTTGGTACAGCCCCCTGGCCCAGCGGGACGGGCAGACAGGGTGCGGACCCCCGACGGGGCTCTTGATGGGTTGACCTGAATGCTGGGGCGATAGGGGGCGGCGGAGGGAGGATAGCAGCCCCTGGTGGGTCGGGACGGGCAAACACAAAGGCCATTCCCTGGGAGTCATCTGTTGGAAAGGGGAAGGAGACTGTCCCAGGGGTGGCAATAATATCTCGGGAGGTGGGCGGGAGAAGGGCAGGGGCAGGGGTAGAGGTGAGATTCTGGGTCGGGAGAGGGCTCTCACCGATGCCGGGCGCAAGCTGTCTGGTGGATTTGGCAGCCACGGCATCAGGAGGTGGACTTTCTTCTGTAGGGTCCTCTCCCGGAAAGGAGGTCGAATGCTCCTCACCAGCGAGGGATGCCCCTGGGGGCTCAGGTTCCAGCCGCGTGGCACTGGCCGTCGCCTTAACTGGCTTGGCGGCTCTCAGCGGGGTGCCCTCTGCAGCCGGGTTGATGGAGGAGTCCAGGGGCTCCTCGGAGGTGGGAGCAGAAGCAACGGTTACGGGGAGGGAGTATGGGGAAAAGGGGGCCGGAAAGAAGTCGCCCAGATCGAGGCCCGCTGGCATAGGATCGTCCTCCCCCTGGGTGACCGGGGTCAGACCCAGGGCCTCGATCTCCTCATATATAGAGGGGAAATTGTTTTCCGCTACCCCGGGATTCTCCCCGCCGGCACCTGACGCGATGGTTACTTCGGGGCACACTGGGGTTTCAAATGGTGCCTCGGGGGTCTTGGAGGGGAGGGACTCCCGTGGAGGGGAGATACCGCCTTCCAGTGCTGCCACGTCTTCCCCAGCCGGCTCTGGTGGGTGGAACACACCCGTGGGTAGAGCGGAAGGCTCGGCATCGGTGCCCCCCTTCCTGGTCTTCCGGGGGGCCTCCGCATCAGATGGGAGGAGCGGAGCTCGAGCCTTCCGCTTGCCCCGCTTCCCTTGGACTAGGGCCCAGCCCTCCATGGCATCATCCGGGGGCTGGCTAGCAGGGGTTGTGTCAGGGGGCAGAGGCGATGGCTCAGGGACTCGAGGGGGTAACGGTGGGGCAGCACAAGGGAGGGAAGATTCCCCTTGGGGCGGGCCCTCTCCCATACTTGGCGGTGTCCCTGTCGCACCCTCCTCCACAGGCCCCGCCAGATTGCAAGCAGCGGGGGTGGGGTTTTCCCGCTCGTCTGGGCATAGTGGGGGAGGTACCCCTTGGGCCCGAGCGGGACCAATGGTGGACTGGGAAGGAGGAGGGGCAGTTTCGGGTGCCGGGCAGCCAGGGGCGTCGGCGATGACGGGGCCGGTGTCCTGCCGGGGCTCGGGTGTCCTGGATGCCTCTCCTTCCCGGGCCAGGGGGCAGTCCCTCCGGACGTGCCCCATCGCCCGGCAGAGGTAGCACCGGGCCTCCCCCGTGGAATAATGTACCCTGTAATGCGTCCCCTGGTAGGGGACTAGGAAGGACCCCTCCAGTGCCTCTCCGTCGCGCGCCGCCGGCAGCAGTTGAAGCTGCACTTGCCGGCGGAAGGAGAGGACGTGACGGAGGGCGGGGTCTTTGCAGCCCAACGGGAGAGGGCTGATGACAGAGATGGGCTTTCCCAAGGTAGAAAGGGTGGGTAACAGGGCGGCATTGGGCAGAAAGGGAGGGACGGAGGTCAGAACCAGGCGGACACCCAGGTCCTCTAGTGGCTCTAAGGGGACGAACACGCCCCCCACCGCCAGGCCCTTCTCCACCGCTTCCTGGGCGGCGGCCTCCGATGCTAGGAAGAAGACGACCTTGCCATACATTTTGGAGGCCGCCACAATGGCCGTGGGCCCCACTACCCTCGCCAACGCCCGCACATAGGTCTCCACGTGGGGTGAGGCGGGCACCAGGAGGCAACGGACGCCGTGCTTCCTAGTTATGGTGGGAAAGGGGCCCCGGCCGCTATAGATGGTAGCGGAGGCGGTGGGCTGGAGAAATGACGTAGCGGCAGGCGAAGGGGCTGCCGCCACCTGGGCGTATGCTCTAGGGGCCGGGGGAGGGACACCTGTAGAGCTGGTGGAGGGAACAGCGGGGAGGGGCGCCTCAGCTGGAGATGGGGCCGGGGCATCGGGGACAGCCCCTGCCATGGAGGGCCTGGTCTTTTTAGCGGGGCCCTTCCCCTTCTTGTTCCCCTGGCCCTTCCCGCCGGCTGGGAGGACTCCCCCCAAATCTGAGGGGGGGAGAGATGTGGTAGCAGTGGAGGTCACCCCGGTGCCCGTCGCTGCTGGTGCCCCAGCGGGGGCGATGGCAGATGGTTTGGCAGCGGACGTAGAAGCTTGGGGGGGTGACGGAGGGGCAGGCGGGGGAGGGGGAGCTCGGGCTACTGGAGAGGTCTCACCCGTCTCATCCCCCGCCATCATGAGCAAGGAGGAAAAGGGGACACCAAAAGGAGGAGGGGAGAGGGGAAGCAGGTCGACCACTCCTCCCCGCTAGGCTGCAGGCAGGGGAGGAGGGCGCCAAAAGGGGTGGGCTGGACGGGGGGCAATCAGGGGTTAGGGGTCAGTCACCGACACAAGGTGGAAATTCCGGCTCCTCTTGGTGCACTACGGGGGGGGGATTCAACAACATCGAAGGTACAGTGAAGAGGGTTGCAACTAAAAAGGGGAATTGCACAAGCGCATGGGAGGGGGCATGGACACACGGAGCGAGGGGCTAAGCGGTCTGGGGGTAGAACAGAGAAACCAAGGGGCTAGCTTCAGAGGCTGGGGCGGGGCAAACAAACAAAGGCTGCAGAAGGAAATGGGCGGGGCAGGCAAACAAACTGAAGCTAGTAAGGGGGGCTGGAGCAAAAGAGGAGGCAAAGTAAGTGGCAAATGGGGCAGGTAGTAAAGGGCAAAGCTGGGGGGTAGGCAGTCCGGGGGGGGGCACATGTGCCCATGTGCACTTGCACAAGTCTTTTTTAGCTGGCTGCTGCTTCTGGCCCAAAGGGTGGAAATAGGGCGTGGCAAGCCAAGCAAGCAGGCTCTGAGTCCAGAGGCAGGAGCTGAGGCAGATGGTATACAGCCAGTGGGGGTGGTGGAGGGGGCAGCGGTGGTAGTAATAGTGGTGGGGGTTGGGGGGGACACATAGATGGATCGGGGGGCAGCTCCACGCCACACCCCCTGTGTCCCTACAAACACAGTCAAAACCCCCACCACAAGAGCACAGTTTGAAAATTACTCAGTCTTAGGGCCCCCTCCACGGTGGTCTGCAAAGTCTCTAGGTGCTGCCCCACTGGCAGATGATCCTCTTCTTCTCCTCCTCGGGCTTCAGCAGCTCCAGGTAGCAGACTCCACAGCAGCAGCAGCAGCAGCTCCAGGAACTCCAGGTGGTGATCCAGGCAGGCAGAAAGGACCCCTCTCAGGTGGTGGTGCTGGTGGTGGTATCCACAACACCAGTGGCTGGGGTCCCTCACTCCTCCTCTCTGGGGAGTGGGCTAGCAGCTCCCCCCCAGGGCTGCAGTTGGAGCAGTAGCAGCACCTGAGAGTGGGGGGTCTAGCAACCATCTAGCAGAGAATGGGGGGGGTGGTGTCTGGCCCAGCCAGGGGAGCAGCTGGAGCAGCAGGGAGAGCTTAGGGCCTAGTAGCAGCAGGAGAAGTAGCAGCTTCCCACCTCCCTCCAAGCTAGAAGGCTATGGGAGAGCAGTGGCAGGGAGAGAGAGAGAGATTCGCTCCAGGCTAAACAAATCCCTGGTACCAATATCAGTGAAATGACAGTTGCTCCAGGTCAATTAAGACACCTGGGGCCAATTAAGAACTTTCCAGAAGGCAAGGGAGAAGGCTAGGTTCATTGGGACACCTGAAGCCAATCAGGGGCTGGTTGAAACTAGTTAAAAGCCTCCCAGTTAGTCAGGTGGGTGTGCATGTCAGGAGCTGTGGGAAGAAGTTGCGTGGTTGGAGAGGCTGAGTAGTACACACCATATCAGGCACAAGGAAGGAGGCCCTGAGGTAGGGTGAAGTGGAGCTTGAGGAATCGAGGGCTGCTGTGGGGGAAGTAGTCCAGGGAATTGTACATGTCATGTTTCTAAAAGGTCAGCTACCATAGCTGATACTATTAGGGTCCCTGGGCTGGAGCCTGGAGTAGAGGGTGGGCCTGGGCTCCCCCCCACCTTTGCCCCCTGATTAATTACTGAGACTGGGAGACAACAGAGACTGTGCAAGGAAGGATAACTTCTCCTCACCTCCCTTGCTGGCTTATGATGAAAATGGCTCAGTAGACTGTCACAGACAGCTGCAGCGGCACAGGAGCTAGCAAACAGAGCTCTAAACAGGGGAGTTTGAGTGGGAGTTCTGTTGGAGGAGAAGGTAGTTGTACTTGGTTTTGTATTTTTAGTATTTGTGTGTGTAGGGGTTTTGTGCTGGGAGAGCAGCTGAGCCTGATTAGGGGGTGGGGCTTTGTGCTGAGAGAGCAGCTGAGCCCTGCCTAGGGGGTGGGGCTTCTGACTAGGGGCCCTATAAAGGTAGCCAGCCAGTCAGGTAGCAGCACAGACAGCTGCAGCGGCACAGGAGCTAGCAAACAGAGCTCTAAACAGGGGAGTTTGAGTGGGAGTTCTGTTGGAGGAGTTTGGATTGTGGTGCTTGTTTGGGGTTTGCTTTTGCTGGGGGGTTGTGGTCTTTTTGGTGTGGCTTGTGTTTCCCAGATTAACAGGATTTAGGTGGGAAGGAGATGAGAGATACAGAGGCAGCTGTGGGAGTGACTCCTGTAGTGAAAGACACATTGAGGATGACTGGATGTGGAAGCTGTGGTATGTACATGATCCTGGAGGGGGGAACCGGTAAGAGTTTTGTCTGCATGAAATGCCGTTTGATAGAGCTGATGGAGGAAAAGATCCAAGGTTTGGAGATGCAGGTGGAAAGTCTGGTTGAGTTTAGGAAGGGGTTTGAGCAGATGATGGAGCAAAGATATGAGGGATCTGAAGGGAAAAAGCTCAGACTCACAGATGGAACCAGGGCTGGGGAATTTTGAGGAGAGACTGGATGAGGAAAGTGGTCAGTGGAAACATGTGACTCAAAGAACCAGGCAGAGAAAAAGACGGGCTAGTGAAGGAGAAATAGAGCTTAGGAACAGGTTTGCAGAGTTGGAAAATGAAGAATGGGCTCAGCAGGTACTTGTTGAAGGTGGAAGGGTAAGGAAGAAGAGAAGAGAGGCTAGTCCTATAGAAAAAGGGGAATAGTCAAGGGAGACTACACCAAATATGAGCCCCAGGAGGATACAGGATGGGTTGAAGAAGATTGTAAGGGAAAATAGGAATGGAAAGAACTTGCAGCCAGAGGGAACAGGGGAGAGACTGGAGAATAGCACTGTCACCAGGAAAAGGCAGGTCTATGTGATCGGGGACTCTTTATTGAGAAGAATAGACAGGCCTGTAACTAGAGCTGATCCTGAGAATAGAAGGGTGTGCTGTCTTCCGGGTGCTAAGATACGGGATGTAGACCTGAGGTTGAAAAGGATCCTAAAGGGAGCGGGAAAGAATCCCCTAATTATCCTTCATGTGGGAACAAATGATGCGGCTAGATTCTCGCTGGAAAGTATTAAGGGAGACTATGCTAGGCTGGGGAAGACGCTTAAGGAAATTGAGGCTCAGGTGATCTTTAGCGGGATCCTTCCTGTTCCTAGAGAAGGGCAACAAAGGTCTGACGAGATTATGACTGTCAACAGATGGCTTAGGCAGTGGTGCTATAAGGAGGGCTTTGGGATGTATGGCCACTGGGAGGCATTCACGGACAGAGGTCAGTTCTCTCGGGATGGACTTCATCTGAGTAGGGAAGGAAATAGACTTCTAGGATCGAGGCTGGCACAACTGATAAAGAGAGCTTTAAACTAGGAATTGGGGGGAGATGTATGGGAGATGTCCAGAAAATCTCCACGCCAGATTTTAGCATTGAGAGGGAAGAAGATGAAGTAAGAATGGATACAGCCGTGGGTAGGAGAATGTATATAAGGAGTGAGGGCGGTGTGGATACTAGTCTAATAGGTTATACCGGCTGTAGAATGACTGTGCCTAATAGGGTACAAAATGTGAGCGAGGCCAAATAGCAAAAATTAAGATGTTTGTACACCAATGCGAGGAGTCTAGGTAACAAAATGGAGGAACTAGAGCTACTGGTGCAGGAAGTGAAACCAGATATTATAGGGATAACAGAAACATGGTGGAATAGTAGTCATGACTGGACTACAGGTATTGAAGGGTATGTGCTGTTTAGGAAAGACAGAAACAAAGGTAAAGGGGGTGGAGTAGCATTGTATATCAATGATGAGGTCGAATGTAAAGAAATAAGAAGTGATGCAATGGATAAGACAGAGTCTGTCTGGGCAAAAATTACATTGGGGAAGAAAACTAGTAAAGCCTCTCCTACGATAGTGCTTGGGGTGTGCTATAGACCTCCAGAATCTAATTTGGATATGGATACAGCCCTTTTTAATGTCTTTAATAAAGTAAATACTAATGGAAACTGCATGATCATGGGAGACTTTAACTTCCCAGATATGGACTGGAGGACCACTGCTAGTAATAATAATAGGGCTCAGATTTTCCTAGATGCGATAGCTGATGGATTCCTTCATCAAGTAGTTGCTGAACCGACTAGAAGGGATGCCATTTTAGATTTAATTTTGGTGAGTAGCAAGGACCTCATAGAAGAAATGGTTGTAGGGGACAATCTTGGCTCAAGTGATCATGAGCTAATTCAGTTCAAACTAAATGGAAGGATTAACAAAAATAAATCTGCAACTAGGGTTTTTGATTTCAAAAGGGCTGACTTTCAAAAATTAAGGAAATTAGTTAGGGAAGTGAATTGGACTGAAGAACTTATGGATCTAAAGGTAGAGGAGGCCTGGGATTACTTTAAATCAAAACTGCAGAAGCTATCGGAAGCCTGTATCCCATGAAAGGGGAAAAAATTCATAGGAAGGAGTTGTAGACCAAGCTGGATGAGCAAGCATCTTAGAGAGGTGATTAAGAAGAAGCAGAAAGCATACAGGGAGTGGAAGATGGGAGGGATCAGCAAGGAAAGCTACCTAATTGAGGTCAGAACATGTAGGGATAAAGTGAGAGAGGCTAAAAGTCGAGTAGAGCTGGACCTTGCAAAGGGAATTAAAACCAATAGTAAAAGGTTCTATAGCCATATAAATAAGAAGAAAACTAAGAAGGAAGAAGTGGGACCGCTAAACACTGAGGATGAAGTAGAGGTTAAAGATAATCTCAGCATGGCCCAATATCTAAACAAATACTTTGCCTCAGTCTTTAATAAGGCTAAAGAGGATCTTGGGGATAATGGTAGCATGACAAATGGGAAGGAGGATATAGAGGTAGATATTACCATATCAGAGGTAGAAGCGAAACTGAAACAGCTTAATGGGACTAAATCAGGGGGCCCAGATAATCTTCATCCAAAAATATTAAAGGAATTGGCACCTGAAATTGCAAGCCCATTAGCAAGAATTTTTAATGAATCTGTAAACTCAGGAATAGTACCGAATGATTGGAGAATTGCTAATATAGTTCCTATTTTTAAGAAAGGAAAAAAAAGTGATCCAGGTAACTACAGGCCAGTTAGACATCTGTAGTATGCAAGGTCCTGGAAAAAATCTTGAAGGAGAAATTAGTTAAGGACATTGAAGTCAATGGTAAATGGGACAAAATACAACATGGTTTTACAAAAGGTAGATCGTGCCAAACCAACCTAATCTCCTTTTTTGAAAAAGTAACAGACTTTTTAGATAAAGGAAATGCAGTGGATCTAATTTACCTAGATTTCAGTAAGGCATTTGATACCGTGCCACATGGGGAATTATTAGTTAAATTGGAGAAGATGGGGATCAATATGAACATCAAAAGGTGGATAAGGAATTGGTTAAAGGGGAGTTACAACGGGTCCTACTGAAAGGCGAATTGTCAGGTTGGAGGGAGGTTACCAGTGGAGTTCCTCAGGGATCGGTTTTGGGACCAATCTTATTTAATCTTTTTATGACTGACCTTGGCACAAAAAGTGGGAGTGTGCTAATAAAGTTTGCAGATGATACAAAGCTGGGAGGTATTGCCAATTCGGAGAAGGATCGGGATATTATTCAGGAGGATCTGGATGACCTTGTAAACTGGAGTAATAGTAATAGGATGAAATTTAATAGTGAGAAGTGTAAGGTTATGCATTTAGGGATTAATAACAAGAATTTTAGCTATAAGTTGGGGACGCATCAATTAGAAGTAACGGAAGAGGAGAAGGACCATGGAGTATTGGTTGATCATAGGATGACTATGAGCTGCCAGTGTGATATGGCTGTGAAAAAAGCTAATGTGGTTTTGGGATGCATCAGGACAGGCATTTCCAGTAGGGATAAGGAGGTTTTAGTACCGTTATACAAGGCACTGGTGAGACCTCACCTAGAATACTGTGTGCAGTTCTGGTCTCCCATGTTTAAAAAGGATGAATTCAAACTGGAGCAGGTACAGAGAAGGGCTACTAGGATGATCCGAGGAATGGAAAACTTGTCTTATGAAAGGAGACTTAAGGAGCTTGGCTTGTTTAGCCTAACTAAAAGAAGGTTGAGGGGAGATATGATTGCTCTATATAAATATATCAGAGGGATAAATACAGGAGAGGGAGAGGAATTATTTAAGCTCAGCACCAATGTGGACACAAGAACAAATGGGTATAAACTGGCCACCAGGAAGTTTAGACTTGTAATCAGACGAAGGTTTCTAACCATCAGAGGAGTGAAGTTTTGGAATAGCCTTCCAAGGGAAGCAGTGGGGGCAAAAGATCTATCTGGCTTTAAGATTCTACTCGATAAGTTTATGGAGGAGATGGTATGATGGGATAATGGGATTTTGGTAAGTAATTGATCTTTAAATATTCATGGTAAATAGGCCAAATCCCCTGAGATGGGATATTAGATGGATGGGATCTGAGTTACTATAGAAAATTCTTTCCTGGGTATCTGGCTGGTGAATCTTGCCCATATGCTCAGGGTTTAGCTGATTGCCATATTTCGGGTCAGGAAGGAATTTTCCTTCAGGGCAGATTGGAGAGGCCCTGGAGGTTTTTCGCCTTCCTCTGTAGCATGGGGCATGGTTGACTTGAGGGAGGCTTCTCTTCTCCTTGAAGTCTTTGAACCATGATTTAAGGACTTCAATAGCTCAGACATGGGTGAGGTTTTTCATAGGAGTGGGTGGGTGAGATTCTGTGGCCTGCGCTGTGCAGGAGGTCAGACTAGATGATCAGAATGGTCCCTTCTGACCTTAGTATCTATGAATCTATGACCCTTGTTTCTAGAAAAAGAAGGGTTACGTGGAGGGTCACAGTGAGCCTCTGAGGCTAGTGAAATCCACCATGAAATGTGGTACCCACGGAGGCTAGGACAGAGCTTTGTTACAGCCTTTACCACCAGGAAATGGTAAATGTGGCAGCTTATTGGATAAGAGGAACTTTTTAAAATCTTGAGAGATGTTTTGTAATTCTCTCAAATGCCCACCTATGATGGTGGTTTGTCTCTAAATACTTTTCCCCCTTAAATCTCAATGCATGATACTTGCAGATAACTGTCCAGGGCTTTCTGATCATGATGTTCTTGTGTTGTCTGCTTCGGTTTATATGGTTATCATGCTCCAGGTGGTATTTGCTGTTTCCCTTCAAGTCCTGATGCATTTCTGGAAGTTTGTCGCATGGTTTCACTTGCATCACTGTGATCTTTTTCTGCATTGATGCGTCTAGCCACTAAATCAATTATGATCTTTTTTCTGCTACCTTATATTGCTGCTGTCATGTAAGCAGATAATATTGCAAGAAAAGTTCTTCTAATTCATTTTCTTTCATCCATTGTATTTCTCATTTTCCACTTTCATGTGGAGCCCTCATGGCACATTTACATTCCTGGAAACACTAGTGTATAGGCTTCTTCTACCCCTAGGCTTTTAAAAAAATCTTTTGGGAAAATATCATTGCCCTAATTAGAAGTTTAGTGATGCATTCCTTAAATGCAGAATTCTATGTATGATCTTTCTGAATGTTTCTGTAGAAGACCTGATCTGCTGTCTTACGCTATGTGCAGTTATTTAAAATGCTTCCACCAGTGTAAGGGATAGAGAATTTTTAGTAGCATTTGAGACTCCCTTTGCACAGCTTTAAGGTTTAGAGCCCAGATCCTTAATAGTATTTAGGTGCCTATCTCCCATTGAAAGGGGATGATCACATACTGGGCCATATGATCACCTGCACTAGAGCTCTTCTTAGTGAAACTGAGTGGGGTGTGGACAAAGGTACATATGCTGCCTCTTATCTGGCCCTCAGACCACCCCTAAATCTTCATTCCATACTGGCCCCACATAGCCTGGCATGGAGACCAGTTCCGTAGTGCTCAGGGCTTCATGGGTGCACCCATGGGGAAAAAAATGGTGGGTGCTCAGCACCCATTGGCAGCCCCCCATCAATGCCTCCATCTCCCTCCCAGTGCCTCTCACCTGTCGCGCAGGGGATCTGGAACAGGGGGGGCCAAGGGGCCATGGCCCTATGACTTCTAAAAGCGGTAGGGATATGCCCTCCCCCTTTTTACCAGCCATAAGGGCGAGCAATGGGGGGAGGGGCAGAGAGGAGCGAGTGGGGGCGGAATCTTGGGGGTTTTATTCCTGGTTCTGCCACCTGCCTGCTGGGTGGAAGGAAGTCACCTCCCTGTGCTTCCGTTTCCCCATCTGTAAAATGGGGATAATCATACTGCCTCACTGAAAGCACTTTGAAATCTACAGATGAAAAGATTGGAACTAGATATTATTATTGTGGCCCACATGCCTCATGCACACCACCTAAAACCTGCCCAGGACAAGGTATTTTATTTTCCTTTTTAAGCCTTTCTATGGGGTAGTATCTCAGCACCCACCAACACAAAGGATTTTATTCACACAATATCTCTGAGCTTGCAGTACTATTATTCCCTTTTTACAAAGTGCAGAACTAGAGCACAGCTCAGCGTCACTATTCCCCCACTTCCACATTGGTCCTGCACCAAACCCAAGGATGTGGCCCTTTCTCATAATGCATATACTTAATCGTAATGCATACACAGAATTAAGGTTGTGCAGCCAACATCTTCCCTGATTTTTAATGCTTCCCTTTGAAGGTCAATGGGAGCTGCTGATTGCTAGTGAAAGATGGGCTGCAATTTTGGAGGGGAGTTTTGAAAACAGGCCACTTATTTTTACACTCACTTTAGGCACTCCCCCACCCCATTTTTTAACATCCTGGACTAAGTGACTTGCCCGCAAAGACTGTAATATCAGTGAATTTGGACTCCGAGTTTCTGACTGATTGTTCTCTTGGGCTTTGCCCCACCGCAGAACTGACAAGGAAACTCAGCCCACAAAACCCACAGCCCTTGGGAGAATGTAAAGGCCATCTGCATGGAGACTCTGGTCACTGCAATGCTTCTTTACCATCCTGTCTTCATAGCTGAACCCCTGCTTCCAGTGTACTTCCCAATCTGGCTGTGCCTCCGGGATGGTGTCACTCAGGAATGTGGAGACCAGCATAAATTAACGCTCACAGAAATTTGCATTGTAAATCCCTGTAGTGTCAATGGGGAGAACAGTGCTTCAGAGAGCAGCTTCCCTCTCCCCTGGAACACCCTTTCCTCACATGCAGAGCCCATTCCTTGCTTTGAACACAAAGAGAGGAGAGGAAGAGAGGCAAGCATGCTGCAAAGCCACTGTTACCCTGTTCTGTCCATTTTTGTTCCCTTCCACCCTGGAAGAGGAGGGAAGCATTTGGCTCTAAGTGCCCCCGTAGCTTCACTATGGACCAATCCTATCTTTTGATCATATGACCATTTTTAATAGGCAATTATAGCTATCGGGCACTTGATCCTCACAAAACAACAAAAAATTCAAGAAATAAACTATTGGCACAATTTCATTACAGTATAAGTTAAACATCTGCTGAATATGTTTTTTATATGGAGTGATTGCCAGTGCTTCCTTAGGAGATTGTTTTCAGTGATCTTAGGGAAAGAGATCATGGACCCATCCCCAAATACAAGAAGTGTTTATGGAAATTATAGGCCAAATTCTGCTTGCTTTCCTCCTGGGAATACTCCAGGCAGTGGGGCTTATCAAGCTGTCTGGAGTGGCTCACGAATGTGGGTACAAATCTCGGGCAGACTGTTACAAACCAGGACTCAAACCCCAAACTGGTTGTATGTTCTATAATTAAATCACCAACCAAGTGTCAAATATGAACTCCTCAAGCACTATAACACCTTTAACAGGGAGTCACAGACAGTCTCCTTGGGCACTCCGGTCTATCTTGCCACCCAGACAAGCTGGGCTTAGTGGTAGATGGTAACTTATACCAAAAATCACAGTAACATTCAGGTTACTTCCAGTCCCAAAGGACCAATCACTTACCCCAGGTCAGTAGTACCTCAGCTCTGTCAGCAAAGACACTTGTAGCCAGTCCTGTAATAAACTATCTAAGGATTTATTAACTGAGAAAAAGAAATGAGAGTTATTTACAAGGTTGAAGGAAGTAAACATACACACACAAATGAGTTAGTCTTAGGTTTCAAAAAGTAATAGAAGCTGCTGTAATGTGCAAACTCTATATGTTCTTTTAGGCCTAGCCTATGCTAAAGAGCTTGGGGATCCTTGCTTATGATTAGAAATATTGCCCTCTCCAAATTCCAAGTAGCATAGTGATACCGTTCCTTCTGGTCAAGGATTTTTATTCCCATCCCCCAGTGTTCAAATTGTGATGGAATGACAGTTTGTGTGCAGCTGCTCTTCAGGGGCATGGAGGGAGCAATCAACAAAGTCTTTTGTCCACTGATGTTCCTCAAGGGTTCATCTGGTGTCTATAGGCCTTCTTTTTTGGGGAAGGAGATGACACCTTTTGTGGTAAACTAGTATTTCACACTTGCTAATGCTTCTCTCCTGACTTGGGGAGTGGGGGGTTCCAGTTTCATAGCAAACACTGTTATGGTTACAAACAAACACTTAAATATTACCTTTTAAGATGGTTTCAGAGTAGCAGCCATGTTAGTCTGTATTTGCAAAAAGAAAAGGAGTACTTGTGGCAACTTAGAGACTAACAAATTTATTTGAGCATAGAAGTGAGCGGTAGCTCACGAAAGCTTATGCTCAAATAAATTTGTTAGTCTCTAAGGTGCCACAAGTACTCCTTTTCTTTTAAGATGGGATATAGATAGTACAAGTGAGATTAATGCATGCAGCAACTCACAAGCTTTTCATAAAGTCTAAATACTAAACAAATTCTTATAAGTGAGCCAGAGTTATTTCCAGCTATGCATTTGTCACTGTTCAGTGAGGCCTAGGAGCCTTGGCATGAGCTGGTACCTGGTCTGCCAGCGTCACAGGGCTATTCATGTTAGATAAATCGTATTTGGCTCTGTGCCCTTATCGAATATTTTTTTTTTCTCATCAACATTTATGGTTGGTTTATCCTATGGTGTCAACTCTTAAGATCTGAAAATACAACCCGTATTTCCTTAGCATATTTACATAAGAACATAAGAATGGCCACACTGGCTCAGAGGTCCATCCAGCCCAGTATCCTGTCTGCCGACAGTGGCCAATGCCAGGTGCCCCAGAGACAGTGAACCTAACGGGTTATGCTCCAGTGATCTCTCTCCTGCCATCCATCTCCACCCTCTGACAAACAGTGGCTAGGGACACCATTTCTTACCCAACTTGGCTAGTAGCCATTAATGGACTTAACCTCCATGAATTTATCCAGTTCTGTTTTAAACCTGTTATAGTCCTAGCCTTCGCAACCTCCTCAAGCAAGGAGTTCCACAAGTTGACTGTGCACTGAGTGAAGAAAAACTTCCTTTTATTTGTTTTAAACCTGCTAATTTCATTTGGTGGCCCCTAGTTCTTATATTATGGGAACAAGTAAATAACTTTTCCTTATTCACTTTCTCTACACCACTCATGATTTTATATACCTCTATCATATCCCCCTTAGTCTCCTCTTTTCCCAGCTGAAAAGTCCTACCCTCTTTAATCTCTCTGCATATGAGACCCATTCCAAACCCCTAATCATTTTAGTTGCCCTTTTCTGAACCTTTTCTAATGCCAGTATATCTTTTTTGACATGAGGGGACTACATCTGTACGCAGTATTCAAGATGTGGGCGTACCATGGATTTATATAAGGGCAATAAGATATTCTCCGTCTTATTCTCTATCCTTTTTTTAATGATTCCTAGCATCTCGTTTGCTTTTTTGACTGCCTCTGCACACTGTGTCTTCAGAGAACTTTCCACGATGACTTCAAGATCTTTCTCCTGATTAGTTGTAGCTAAATTAGCCCCCATCATATTGGGGTTATGTATAGTTGGGGTTATTTTTTCCAATGTGCATTACTTTACATTTATCCACATTAAATTTCATTTGCCATTTTGTTGCCCAATCACTTAGTTTTGTGAGATCTTTTTGAAGTTCTTCACAGTCTGCTTTGGTCTTAACTATCTTGAGCATTTTAGTATAATCTGCAAACTTTGCCACCTTGCTGTTTATCCCTTTCTCCAGATAATTTATGAATAAGTTGAATAGGATTGGTCCTAGGACTGACCCTTGGGGAACACCACTAGTTACCCTTCCCCATTCTGAAAATTTACCATTTATTCCTACCCTTTGTTCCCTGTCTTAACCAGTTCTCAGTCCATGAAAGGATCTTTCCTTTTATCCCATGACAACTTAATTTATGTAAGAGCCTTTTGTGAGGAACCTTGTCAAAGGCTTTCTGGAAATCGAAGTACACTATGTCCACTGGATCCCCCTTGTCCACATGTTTGTTGACCCCTTCAAAGAACTCTAATAGATTAGTAAGACATGATTGCCTTTTACAGAAACCGTGTTGACTTTTGTGCAACAATTATGTTCTTCTATGTGTCTGACAATTTTATTCTTTACTATTGTTTCAACTAATTTGCCCAGTACTGACATTAGACTTACCGGTCTGTAATTGCCAGGATCACCTCTAGAGCCGTTCTTAAATATTGGCATTACATTAGTTATCTTCCAGTCATTGGGTACTGTAGCTGATTTAAAGGACAGGTTGCAGACCATAATTAATAGTTCCACAATTTCACATTTGAGTTCTTTCAGAACTCTTGGGTGAATGACATCTGGTCCTGATGACTTGTTACTGTTAAGTTTCTCAATTAATTCCAAAACCTCCTTTAGTGTCACTTCAATCTGTGACAATTCCTCAGATTTGTCACCTACAAAAGACGGCTTAGGTTTGGGAATCTCCCTAACATCCTCAGCTGTGAAGACTGAAGCAAAGAATTCATTTAGTTTCTTTGCGATGACTTTATCGTCTTTAAATGCTCCTTTTGTATCTCGATAGTCCAGGGGCCTCACTGGTTGTTTAGCAGACTTCCTGCTTCTGATGTACTTAAAACACATTTTGATATTACCTTTTGAGTTTTTGGCTAGCTGTTCTTCAAACTCCTTTTTGGCTTTTCTTATTACATTTTTACATTTAATTTGGCAGTGTTTATGCTCCTTTCTATTTACCTCACTAAGATTTGACTTCCACTTTTTAAAAGATGCCTTTTTATCTCTCACTGCTTCTTTTACATGGATGTTAAGCCACAGTGGCTTTTTTTTAGTTCTTTTTAATGTGTTTTTTAATTTGGGGTATACATTTAAGTTGAGCCTCTATTATGGTGTCTTTGAAAAATGTCCATGCAGCTTGCAGGTATTTCAGTCTAGTCACTGTACCTTTTTAATTTCTGTTTAACTAACCTCCTCATGTTTGCATAGTTCCCCTTTCTGAAATTAAATGCCACAGTGTTGAGCTGTTGAGGTGTTCTTCGCACCACAGGAATATTAAATGTTATTATATTATGGTCACTATTTCCAAGTAGTCCTGTTATAATTACCTCTTGGACCAGGTCCTGCACTCCACTCAGGACTAGATCGAGAGTCTCCCCCCCACCCCCCGTGAGTACTTGTACCAGCTGCTGCAAGAAGCAGTCATTTAAAGTATCGAGAAATGTTGTCTCTGCATTTTGTCCTGAGGTGACATATACCCAGTCAATATGGGGATAATTGAAATCCCCCACTATTATTGAATTTTTTATTTTGATAGCCTCTCTAATCTAATGAAGTTAGCATTTCATCATCACTATCACTGTCCTGGTCAGGGGGTCGATAATAGATCCCTACTGTTATATTCTTATTAGAGCATGGAATTACAATCCATAGAAATTCTATGGAACATGTGGATTCATTTAAGGTTTTTAATTTCATTTGATTCTACATTTTCTTTCTCATATAGTGCCACTCCCTCCCCCCGCAAGACCTATTCTGTCCTTCCAATATATTTTGTACCCCGGAATGATTGTGTCCCATTGATTGTCCTCACTCCACCAGGTTTCTGTGATGCCTATTATATCAATATCCCCCTTTAACATGAGGCACTCTGGTTCACCCATCTTATTATTTAGACTTCTAGCATTTCTAGCATTAGCATTCAAAAACTTGTCACTGGTTATTTGTCTGCCCTTTTCTGATGTGTCAGATTCTTTATGTGACTGTTTCTCGTCTGATCTGGCCCATACTTTGTCCGCTTTCATCTCCTCCTCCTGACTAAAACCTAGAGAATCTCTATCAATAGACTCTCCTCTAAGAGAAGTCTCTGTCCGATCCACGTGCGCCTCTGCAGCAATTGGCTTTCTCACATCTCTTATTTTAAAAACTGCTCTGAAACCTTTTTAATGTTAAGTGCCAGCAGTCTGGATCCACTTTGATTTGGGTGGAGGCCATCCTTCCTGTATAGGCTCTCCCTATCCCAAAAGTTTCCCCAGTTCCTAATAAATCTAAACCCCTCCTCTCTATACCATCATCTCATCCACGCATTGAGACGTTTAAGCTCTGCCTGCCTACCTGGCCCTGCACGTGGAACTGGAAGCATTTCTGAGAATGCCACCATAGAGGTCCTGGATTTCAGTCTTTTCGTAGCAACCTTAATTTTGCCTCCAGGACATCTCTCCTACCTTCCCTATGTCATTGGTACCTACATGTACCATGACCACCGGCTCCTCTCAGCACTACATATAAGTCTATCTAGATGCCTCGAGAGAGTTGCAACCTTCGCACCAGGCAGGCAAGTCACCATACAGTTCTCCCAGTCATCACAAACCCAGCTATCTATGTTTCTAATGATCAAATCTCCCATTACTAATACCTTCCTTTTCCTAATGACTGGAATTCCCTTCCCCAGAGAGGTAACCTCAGTGCGAGAGGATAACCCAACATCATCTGGAAGGAGGGTCCCAACTATGGGAAGTTTTCCCACTGTTCCCTTTGACTGCTCTCTTTCTCTGGGCCTTTCATCCTCCTTAACAGCGCGGGGGTTGTCTGACCGGAGGTGGGACAAATCTACAGTGTCCCAGAAAGCCTCATCAACATACCTCTCTGCCTCCCTTAGCTCCTCCAGTTCTGCCACCCTGGTCTCCAAAGCCTGTACATGGTCTCTGAGGACCAGAAGCTCCTTGCACCGAGTGCACACATATGCCACCCACCCACAGGGCAGGTAATCATACATGCTACACTGAGTGCAATAAACAGGATAGCCCCCACTCTGCTGCTGGGCTTCTGACTGCATTTTCTCCTATAGTTACGTTGGTTAATGATAGGGTTTTGTTTAAATCAATAAGTTTTTATTATAGTTTAGTGTAAAGGTTTTAAAGAATGGCAAGTGTACCTTGCCCCCTTCCCAACTCCCTCTTGAAACTCCCTGTTAGCGGCTCCTGGTTGCAAAGCTCCCTTGTCGCTTCCTTACTGCTTTATAAAGCCCTGGCCTCCTTGATAGCCCCACACCCTGACTAAGGCTCAGCCAATGAACAGAGGCTTCTAGATTTCAAACCTTGTTTAGAAGCTCACAGCTTCCAACTGCCAGCCACAGCACATGGTCCTTCAAACAAACAAACACAAGCTCAGCACACAGCATGTAACCCCCAAACACAAACACACACTACAGACAGCCACTTACCCCAAGGGTCCCGTATTTGCTCCTCCTTCACCTGGAGAACTCCCTGTTAGCGGCCCCTTAACACTAAACTGTGGTGTTAAACTAGAGCACATCCCAGAGGGGAGCATGGAGATGCACCAGCCCAGAGGAAATTCCCAGAAGTTCAGTGACTGAGGCACTCACTGTGCCTCCAAGATTTCAGAGGAAACACAGTCACTGATACACCCTTTGATGGGGTGAAACGTGTTCCTACCCATGGCAAGCCATGGCAAGCCCTCAGCTGGCTGATGGCAGGGGTTTGGTGTGGGCTACTCCTCACTGTTTTGTGGAGAGTGCAAGGACTGGGATTGTAGACTAGAGCTGAATGAAAAATTGAATTTCCAACCTGTGCGAAATTCCAATATTTTAACACTTATTTTTGTTCTAATGTAGGAGTAAAAGTTGAAATATCACAATCTTATGTGGAATGATAAGTTTTCAAAAAACTTTGGTTAAATGTCACAATGTTTTACTTTGATATTTTTTGTTGAAATATTTCTGTTTGTTTGAACCAAATCAAAATGCCTTGTTTTGAGTCAGTTCAACACAAAATTGCATCTGCTTATGGTGCTGTGGAGCCTCATATGAATTGTTGTTTGGATACCTCTTTCCTTTGGCCAGACCTGGGTGATTTCGTGTCATCCATTGAACTCAGTGAGGAAGGGCAAGATATTAAAAAACTTTTGACACAAAGTGATTGAGTGACAGGAGAAATTCTTCTATTGTTAAATGAAATTCAATTCTTACATTTATACTCTCAAAGTAAAAAGGAAAGAAAAATGACTGGCTAAATGCTTTAGCAAGGAAAAATAACTAAAATGATCCAAAACGAGGGAGAAAGGTATTCACTAATAAATCTTCATCTGAACCAGACAAGCTCCCTTCATTTGCATCTTCATTTTTCTTAAACTGAGCCAACAACACACACTTGAGTCTCGCATCATCACAGTCACTCAACAATAACAGGTTCTATTCTTGACAATAACTATAATTACCTAATTAGCTGCCAGGTTGCATTCAGTGTTTGAGCTTAGAGAGCTCTGTTGCAGAAAGAGGCATGTGTAGAGACTGGATCTAGGAATATTTTGGAAGAGGCAGAGGGTTTTTTTCCTCTCTCATTTTTACTGATTTCACCATCTATGTCTTAGTAAAATCCCATTCTCTTACTTTCCCTAAACTGTGAGGTGACCTGTCCCCTGAACATAAGTGTAATGCCCTTATCCTACCCAGTTACCTCCTCTAGGACCACTGTTCTTGTAGATTTGACGGAGAGGCATAGATTCCTTGGGTCCTTCCTCCAGCCTCAGCTGAGAGTTTTCTTCATCTCATCCCAATACACACTCTTTCTCTGTGAAAGTACCAGGGGTGCTGCTGGGAAGGAAAAAAATTCTAACTCTTGTCTAACCCCCTAACCAGCCACCTTATATATGGGGACTCCCAAGAAATAACAGAGATATAAACAATATATCAAACCAGGTAATTGTATTAAACAAAAGGTGAACATTTAATTAACAATGCAAACACATACTCTGAGGGTCACCAGCGCCCAACCCTGTGACTTACGCCAGAGGGGAATAAAGTCACCTTGATACATGTGCTATGGTGGGGCTCTAGCTGGCTAGTGAGGGTGGTGTGTTCAGTAGTAGCAGAGAGCAAGTTATACAGTCTGTTTGGAAGATACCTATCCACTGTGGACCTGATTACCTAACTAAGGGTTGATGCACTCACAGTCTCCATGAAGTGGATGAGCCTCAGATTCAGATCCTGGCCTGGTTCCCTCAGCAGCTGTAGGAGGGGACTCAGTTGAGGTCCACACTATCCTATGCTGGTCATGTAGAATTTTCACTACCAAACGTTTACTGATTTTGCTCCAAGGTACCTCTCCCCGTAGAGGGACTCAGGGAACAGGTGCAGACTATAGACAAATAATTGACAAAATCCTAATTTGTTATTCTATAAAGCCCAACTATAGGTTAGAGCAAGCAGGAACTCCTGATTGAGCAATAAGAAATATTTCTTGCCACGTGGTAACTGCATTAGCTAGAGAGCAAATGGGAAAATTAGTCCTACACTAAATGGGAGCTTTCCAATCTGAACCCTATAAACCAAGAGCTACTATGAACAGGGACCAGAACAAGCTTAGGACTATTGCTTCCAAGTACCTGAAGGCCAGTTTTCAGGGATGACCCTGCATGCAGGCATAGGACTCCCAAGCTCACCAGAAAGCATGTCCTCCCCTCAGTGCTGGCTCCTCCTCTCCTTAGGCCAGCCCCTGAGGAGCCATGTTGTATCAGGAGAACCTTCCTCACTGGTTAGGCTAACTCATTTCCCTAGGCTTAACCTGTCAATCATTCTCACTTTAATCCTTTTCTCTTTCTCACCTTCCTCCTTTTGAGCAGGTGTACTGGTGACCTCGCAAGGACATGCTGCAGTAACTCCCCTGAGCTGGCAGAGACCCCTTTCACTCGAATTAGTGTCTCCCCTATTTCCCTCTCAATTGTCTCGCATTCAGGACTCTGAGTTTGCCCTTGGTCCCCTTCCTCCTGGGGACAGCATGCTTCTCCCTGAATTATTAGCACAGACATCCAGGAACCAAAGTCAGCTCCACAGGGTTACTTAAGGACTATGCAAGCCTATGGCTGCTGCTAGTACTAGTTGGGCAGGGAGGGGTGGGGCCATAGTCCAGCCTCCCTCCCCCCAGTGGCCAGTGAAGGTGGCTAGGCATAGAGAACATAAGAATGGCCATACTGGGTCAGACCAAAGCTTCATCTAGCCCAGTATTGTGTCTTCCAATGCCCCAGAGGGAATGAACAGAACAGGTAATCATCAAGTGATCCATCTCCTGGCATCCATTCCCAGCTTCTGTCAGACAGAGGCTAGGGACACTATCCTGGCTAATAGCCTTTGGTGATAGCCTTATCTAGTTCTTTTTTGAACTCTGTTATAGTCTTAACCTTCACAACATCTTCAGGCAAGGAGTTCTACAGGTTGACTGTGCAGTGTGTGAAAAAAATACTTCCGTTTGTTTGTTTTAAATCTGCTGCCTATTAATTTCATTTGGTGACCCCTTGGGAAGATGACTACATGCTCACTGCCTCCTAGAGCAGTGGTTCTCAAACTTTACCAGACCATAGCCCCCATTGTCATATGATACACCACCCGGGGGTCCATATTCCATCCTGTCAGGATCTAGCTGGGACCCCCCTCACTCAGCAATATGCCAAGGGCAGGTAAGATGTTCCCCTGCAGGTGGAGAACCCCCAATCTTGAACTGCTGCTGGGTGATCTGCCTCCTAATTGCCCCAAATGTGGGCCTATGTCTGAAAAACACCATAGAGACCTCATGTACAAATAGTTTAGAAAAGCTTCAGACAAAGCTCCAAACACTTCAGACCAGATCTTCAGCTGGCACAAAGCAGCAGAGCTCCATCAAAGTCAGTTTACACGATTTGTGGATCTTGCCCTTTGTCTCAACAAAACCCTGGGTCAATTTCTGAGTCAGACAAAACTGCCATTTACTTCAGTGGGATCAAGATTTAGCACCGTATTGCTAGGGGTTCATTGGAGCAAAAAATGTGCTTGGCTCCAAAGCCAGACAAATGTGTTCACTGTATCAAGCTTCAAGTCATGATCTTGCACTAGTGAAAATAGCAACATAACAGAGGACTGCCTCAGCATGACGAGATAAAAAAAAATTCTGATGAAGATTTGTAATAACCTAAAAGAAATTTCATACATCACTGGAGATAAGGAAAACTGAAAATAAAATAGATTGGGGTTAGATTTCTTTTTAATAATGTCAGCCAAAATGTTCCAGTCAGTAGTTTGAACACACCATGGATGAGGACAGATTTACCACTTCACTTCACTGAATAATAATTTCAAAGCTTCGATAAAATTCTTTGTAATGGGAGATGGTAAAGCTTAAACTTCCTGTCAACGAAAACAGAGAAATCATACATTTTGATAAAATGCCTTAGTGATGCTTGAAGTGGAATACTGAAAAAGAGAAAATGAATTGTAAAGGACGATGAAAGGAATCCTTAGAGCACCCAGCATGCCAAACAGAATTGTGTCCAGTCCTCCTATGATGTAAAGGAGCAGCTGTAAAGCTGGGTGAAGGGATGGGTTTGTAAACTAAAACTGGTGGGAAACTGAGGGGATTTATAAGGTTCCTTCATAAAGGATGTGGAGTAACTACCTCACTTCCTACTTTGGGGGAAAAGCAAATACAACATTGATTGTGTTGTATCATAGGCCTTTTCCTAAAACTGGTCAAATTATTCACTGCAAATAAAATAGAGGAATTTAGCCCTTTTTAGTGTTTACAAGATGACAGTGATTTCTAAGAATATATTAATCTTCCATGACTATTTGCTGCACACTTTATATGAAGAAATTTCAGCCTATGGGTTGTTAGAGAACTATTCAATTTAGTTATTTGCTTTTCACACCAATTAATTGGTCACCCAATTTAACATGATGTTGTTTCTGCTCTCAGACTGGAGGACAAAAAAGGAGGGCAATTAACAGCTAATAATGAAAAACAAGCATTTCCTGTACAAATTCTTGAACCAATAATCACTCATGCTTTTTAATTTCCTGAAACTTTCAGGATTCACAACAATTTGAATGAATAAATTGGTATCCATCTTAATTCTGCAAAGGGCAAACAATATGAGCCCATAAATAACAGGAGAATGAACTTCATGTTTATTTGCATAAATATATTAGTGAATCACTTTTTGTGTTATCTGATCACCTCTGCTGTTTATATTATGCAAACAATTACCACAGAAATGTAGGATGACTAAGTTATGTAAGTTAATGGTAATGATGGTGAGATCTTAAGGACTGAGACTTTCTATTTTCCTAAAAGATATAACAAATCAAAGAACAACAGTTGGGAAATATATTTCTTAAAAAATCAAAATTTAAACAGGACTATTTTGCAGGCATTTTTGATTAGTTTTTAAGACATCTTGACTAGCAGATTATGCACATTTGCCAAGACGATATGTCATTTTTGTCAATAATGCTGTGTATCAACATAAAGCATTGACATGGGAATACTAAAATCAGGATATCGGTCCAGATGAAAACCAGAATCTCAGTGGATGATAATAGACTATGTCATCATTGACATTTGGAGCCGTACTTTGAACATTGGATGTCTGTGAAGAATTCGCACATGCATCTGTTGAATTCTCCAGATTTCCAATGACCTGTGCAAAAGGACATTTGTGCTTGGAAAATGGAAAATTGCACTCATAGGTAGAGGTGGGCGGAATTTTCTGCTAAAACTTTTTTTTGCCGAAAAACAGATTTGAGTCAACCGAAACATTTTGCAAATTTATGTAGATTTTGGCCACCTGTTTGGGTTGAAATGAGAAGAGAAAACTTCAGAAATGTTTTGATTTTTTTTTTCAGTCTAAATTCACAAGAGCATTGAGGCACACTCAGAAAACAGGAGGAGGAGGAGGTAATGCTGCTTCCCATATAACTTTTAGCCCAGTAGTTAGAGCACTCACTTTCAGAGTAGGGACCTGAATATAGGTCTTCCCGTCCTTAACCACTAGTCTATAGGGTATGTGGGAGCCCGGTGTGTATACACAAAGGTGTATCCGCATCTGATCCGCAAAAATTATCTCTGGATATCTGCATCCACGGATGCAAGTATCTGCAGATATCTGCAGATTTGCAGGGCTGTACACTGGGGGCCAGGTTGACGCTCCGAGGCAACCCCCGCACCAGAGCGTGGTCAGGGAAAGCCGCTTGGGCAGCTGTGGGGAGCCGGAGCGGAGTTGCGGCCCTCCACCTGCCCTCGGCTGGGCGGGGAGCGAGGGGTGCAGGGACATGGCTGGGGGCTGCTCTCAGCCCCTCCTGTGCACTGCAACTCTGCACGGCTCTACACTGCCCTGGCTTAGGGGAGGGGGGACACCTCTGGAGCTGCCTGGCGGCTGCTCGGGCCCCCTGCCCAGGGCAGGAGGGGAGTCCGCCAAGGCTCTGCATAGCTGCCTGCCTGGTTCTTACCATGGCCAGGCTGCGACTCCGAGCCGTCCCCCCAGCTGAAGCCACGTCCGGGAAAGCCATGCTGGCAACTGTGGGGAGCTGCAGTCGACCTTCCACTTGCCCTGGCAGGGGGCTCGAGCAGTCCCACTTCCAGTGTCCCTGCCCCCCCAGCCAGTATCTCTGTCCCGCAGCCATCCCACCCAGGGCAGGTGGAGAGACCAAGGCTCCCCACAGCTGCCAGCACGACTCTCACAGACCCCGCTCCGGACAGGGGGGTGGCTCAGAGCTACCCGCCTGACCATGATAAGAGATGGGCAGGCAGCTATGCGGAGCCATGGCGGACCTTTCACCTGCCCTGGGCGGGAAGCCCGAGCAGCCCCCAGCCTGTGTTCCTGCCCTCTAGTCCCCCCCCCAGTATCCCTGCCCCCCCAGCCTTCCCACTCAGTGTCTCTGCCCCCTAGTCCGTGCTGCCCAGTGTCCCTTCCCCCCAGACCCTTCACCCAGGGCAGGTGGAGGGACCTAGGCTCCTCACAACTGCCAGCACTGCTCTCCGTGAACTGGCTCTGCACTGCTATCCACATCTGCGCTGCTATCCACAGAAATGGTCCACAGATATCCGCATCCGCAGATATAAAGCGGACACCCGCAGATTTGCAGAGCTCTAACAGGGCTCCCTCAGTCTCTCCTGTTGAAGCTGTTCCATTTTGTGTAAAACACTTGAGTAGTCATTAGGCCAGAGAGAGAGAGAGCATGAAAATAACTCAATAGACTAGTGATTATGGCACTTCCCTGTGAGGGGAAATGGGTGGGTGCTAGGCCTTGCTCTAGAGTGGGGATTTGAACTTTGCTCTCTCACATCTCAGGTGACTGCTTTAACCACTAGGTTAAATGATTGCAAGTGGGAGGGAGGCACCACCTCCTCTGCCTCAGTTTTGTGAAGCTAGTCCTTCATTTTCTTTGCATTTAAAAAAGCTTAACAATAGCCCAACATGAAATGTTTCATTTCAGGTAGAACAAAAAGTTTCATTAACCCAAAATGAAATTTTTCCAATGCTTTTGATTTGCCATAATTTTTTTTTTAAAAAAATCAGTTTTGATTTGACATGAACTGAAACTTTTTTTCATTTTTTTCAGAACTGCCAGCGAAATGAAAACTTGCATTGTTGTATGCAGTGTAGTTGTAGCTGTGGCAATCTCAGGATGTTAGCAAGACAAGGTAGGTGAGGTAATATCCTTTATTGAACTAGAAGTTGGTCCAATGAAAGATATTACCTCACTCACCTTGCCTCAGTGAAATGAAAAATCAGTGATCAACACAGCTCTACTCATAAGTACCTGTTTTCTGCATGCAGTTTCTTTCTAATGAAAATCCAGGGCGTGATAACACAATGAATGCATGCACATCTCACAAATCTAAAAATGTAGCATGGAAGTCTGTCTCCATGAATGACAATAGGGGTTTTCAAATGACTTGTATTGGAGCAAAATGGTGCACATTTTGTTTTTAATTCTGGCTTTTCATATATTTTGAATGCACAGAAATTTAAATTAAGAGTGACTCCACTGAAGTCAATGGAGTTATAACACTGTAAAACCAGCGTAGCTAAGGGCAGAATCAGGACCTTTGTATTTAATCCCTAATTCCATTTATTTATGTTTATAATCCTACTTGGGCTGACATGAATCAGGGCGGTTGCTAATAGGTAATCACTTTTAGTGCTGATTAATTAATGGACCTTCATTTTTCAAAGATGTAGGAATATTTCTTCTGCATATTCTACACTTTCTCTTTCCTGTTCATGCAACCAGTTAGCTGCTGTAAGTATTTGTGTGTGTTGGAGAGAGGGAGCCAGACTTAGCATTTTGTAGGCTCCAACATACACAGGAATAATTCAAGTGCTGGGAGACGTGGTGGGATAAAGTGAGAAGACTCTCCTTTAAAGGTTATTATTTTAAAAACAACCTTTCAAATGCGGAAAAGTAGAAGTAACAGTTGAATGTTGTCACTGCACTAACCACAGAGTACACCACTCGCATTTGAAGGCTAAAGATAGCTACACAAGTCATGGCAGAGAGCTGCCTGAGGCCAGAGACTCCAAGAGAGGGGCGTCCTGGAGCTGGCTACAGGCAGTAGCATTGCGGATGCGGAAAAAAAAATTTAAAACAGCCTTTATAAAAGTTCTTGCTCAAAAAACAGTCTTTTACAAGGTTCAATTGAACATGAAAGCAACAGACAGAGGTCACAGGACATCAGTTGGAAGGCTTTTTTAAAAAATGGGAATGAAACACATGCAATCACATTAGATACATACTGTCTCAGAGAAATATTCCTCCTGATAGCCTAAGGCATTAAGGTACTGGCCAACAGCTCTGTGTGTGTGTGTGTGTTTGAAAGAGTTACAGCTACCAGTGTTGACCCCAAGAGAGGTTAATAAGACGAGGTGAAGAGAGGGAGAGGGAAAGAAGAGTAAAAAAGGCATTATTTCCATTGTCACACAGCATCCAAAAGCTTTCTAGTGGAATACAGTATGCTGCTGCTAGAAGCATATCGTATACTATGCTATACTATATACAGTACCCACAGCTGTCCAAAACATCAAAATCATTGCTATTGTTACTACCAGCTCAACTAATATGTATATATATATATGGAATACATATATATATATATGGAAGAGAGAGAGAGAGAAAACCTGTTAGTATGGAAAGAGCAAGCTGAAATATGAGAGGTTTTTTTTTAAAAAAAAGCTGAACATTTTAATAGTTTGTTCAATTAAAAATAAACACGTAAGGAACTGCACAGAGTGACAAACCCTAAAATGGTATATTTGGCTATCAGTTCTCAGTTGTAGATGATGATCTGATTAAGGTGACAGTACAGAGGAACCATTCAGAACTAGAGAAAGGAAATAAAGAGGATAGCTGTGCAGAGGAAGAACAGAGGTGATATATATAGGTGATTATATATAGGAAGCTCAAGATAGTGAAGTGTGACGTCTGAAAGGTGATAAGAGAAGGAAATAGCACATCAGCACTAATTCAAGTACTTAAGATGCACAGAAAAATACACTGTGCTACATATGACAATACATGTAATGAACTGTGAGTGAGTCATATGTCCCATTTATAAAAAAATGGATCAATAGAAGAGTAAAGAAGGAGGCTCTTGCTTTTTTCTGTAGCATTAAAACAGCTGTAATATATAGGATATTTCTGGAAGACATCAAGAACTGTGAAAGAGATGTGACTGCAACAGTATTGCTGCATCTCCAGTAGTGTCCAGCTTCTCCATTACACCCGCTAATCCTAGTAGTTTTCTAGTCAGAAGTCCTTTTCCACTTTCAGTCTCTCTCACCTTTCCTTCAAGCTTTTTGAAACCAAACTCATTTGCCAGACAGCAACTTGTTATTTCAAAGACATATGAAAAAGAAAAATAGTTTCAATCATTCTGAAGCAGTTACCATCGTAACATTGTACTGAAATGATTGTACTGGACTTGGTGCCTCAGCGCAAAGTAACACACATATGTTTTAGAGAGCTTTTAAACTATTTGGCACCAAAACACCTTATGCCATCCAGAGAATATTTTTCAAGTATAAGTGTTTCTGCAACATATGAAGCATTGGCTTCCAGACTGAACATGTCTTTCAAAGATACAGTTGGTGGTGTGGTACGTGCAACCTCAGACATCTGGAGTAGCTTTCAGCCAGGACCTATACTGCTTTTGGCAGCACACTGGGTCTCTTTCACATCTGATGGAAATGAAAAAAATCCCCAGATACTGGCTCTTCTCCAAATGTAGCACTTTTCTTGGATCATACCTCAGACTAAACCCTGGATGAGCTGAACAGAGAGAGACATTATTGGCTTATTTTGCAGAATCTGTCCATGGTTTTATTGTAGCTGACAATCATTCCAACCTAGAAAAGGCATGACCACACAGAGGCTTTGTGCATAGATATTGTTTTACCTGCTGTTTGAATTTGGTGTTTGTACTCCTTCATTGAAGAATGCAAGGTAAATCAAATCTTTCACTTGAATAACTAAAAGTATATGCACATAAAATACAGGGGAAATATAATCAACTTGTATACTAGCAAACCAGGATAACATCAGAAGGTAAAAATACAGTTTTCAATTGCTGGAGAAAAAAGAGCCACTGAGTGGTGCATATGCTGAACAATAGTTCCGAGATTCCTCTGCAGTGCATCCATGTTAGAATTGTTGCATCTAAATCCTGTGGGCTTTTGAAGGAATTGTTGCAGAAGTGAGACACAGCTATCATTTTTCAAGTAATCCTCTTGGATAAGAGTCTGAGATACAAACTGATTTTAATCAAGGACAGTGTGATATAACTGGAAAGTCAGCTTACTGGTAAAGCTTCTTTTGGTACCACTGAGTAGCCACAAAGGATGATTAAAAAAAAAGAGTAGAGAAGTCAAGTAGGTATCAAACTGTGCTCAGATGGGAGCATCCCATAGCACAGTGATAAAATTGTGAGTCCCAGCAGCTCCCAAATCCATAACACTACCACCACAGAGGAAGCGAGCCTTTTAAAGGAGTTGGGCTCAGCCCATCCTTGCCTGGTTGGCCCACTTCTTTGGTGAGGGTATTGAAAGTCCTAAATCATGTGATTGACAGAAGTCCTCCTAGGAATTATAAGGAGCAACCTGTACTCAGTATGAAAGAGCAATTATATGAATTTGAAAAAATTTGGATCCCGTTTCTAGCTATCTTTGGATAAAAAATATTGAGATGGCTCAAAGAATGCCAGACCTCCATTCCACTGAACCTCTTCTCTTTTCCCCTCTTTCCCATGGTCCTCTCCCTATTCATGGATGTCTACTCCTATTTCATTACTGTTGCCCTCCCCCTAATATGTTATGTCTTTGTAGCGTGGTCTGGTTTTGTATTGTCTGGTCTACTGGAGATCCCATGAGGTGTGTGGTATCCAGAAACATATACAAGCCATAGGTCAGTTATGGTTTTTGTACTTTGCATTATCTATTTCTTTGTGAAAATCAATAAAAAAAAATAAATCACACAAAAAGAGGAGGCTGTAGCATTGTTGTGAGAGCTGCATGAGCTAAAGCCTGTAACTGGAGCCACAGAAAGACCCTGGGCGGGGTTTGTAAACTGGAGAGACTTTTAAGATGTCCTAAGAAGGAGGCAAGGTAGCAAGTGGCTTTGTGAGGAGTGAAGCAGAGTTTGAGGGCAGACAGCCTGTTTGTGGTATATGGTCTCAGGGCTAGAGCCCAGAGAAGAAAGAGCCCCCTGGAGATGGTGCGGAAGAAACTGCCATATATCTTCTGCTGCACCATGAGATAGGGAGCTGAGTCTTGCAAGGTACTGAATGGTCTGGGGAGGTCAGTGAAAAGGCTATTTAATAAGTGGCAGAAGGACTTATTGAGCCTGCTGGTGTGTGTGTGAATTCTTACATTAGTAGTGTTTGTATTTTGGCTGATTCCGAAAAGGGGCTGGACTCCTGTAGTTCCTTAGCCAGAGGGCCAAATCCCCAATGCCCATATCACTTCTCCACCTGGGGAAGACAGTGGACTAACTTCAAAGGGGAAACAGAGGTGTAGAAATGCAATTTCATGATGGGATAGGTAGACACCTCTAAAGCTAGAAAATGACTTAATGATAGCAACAAACCCAAGAACTACATGTCATAAATATTTGAGGCAGTTACAGGTCTATCTTTCCTTTTACTAACTACTGTCCCTCATAGGTTGCCAGTGGGCATAGAACCCAGGATATTCAGAATCATGTCTTTATCACAAGATCTAAAGTTGTAACTTCATTAGCTTGTAGCAGGCTCTAATTGTCTAGGTAGGCAACTGCTAATGGAGTGGATGACACATTTGGCCTGTGTGTTAAACTGTCTTGTATTGTTCCGTTACTTTTCATATTCTCTAGTCACGGGCAGGAGACTTAGTGATATCCATGAAACACTTCTGCCGGCAGCAACCAGGGCAGGGTTCAATATCTAGGGGTTCCTTTTCAACAATACAAAACTGAGCCAGCTCAAGCCCCCACCCAGTAACCTGGGAAAATTACACACCACCCCTGGGCACCTCTGAGAGGCAATATTTCCCCACTCGCAAGCACAGAGTCTGAGTGTAGAAAGAAAAGGAGTACTTGTGGCACCTTAGAGACTAACAAATTTATTTGAGCATAAGCTTTCATGAGCTACAGCTCACTTCATCGGATCACGAAAGCTTATGCTCAAATAAATTTGTTAGTCTCTAAGGTGCCACAAGTACTCCTTTTCTTTTTGCGAATACAGACTAACACGGCTGCTACTCTGAAACCTGAGTGTAGAAAGGAACATTTAATGAAAGGAGGGAAGTTACCCGACATTAATTAGGGAAATGCCACAAGCGGGATTCATAATCATAAAACTGTGAGCAGGACACCCACCCCAGCGTGCGTGGGACAGTGTCTTCCACCTCATGTTCTTGAGTTTTACAACCAAAAGTTCTTTTTCTGTGCCCCTCAGCTCCCTCACTATACCCCACTCACAGTGGTTGTCCTTGGTCCGAGAGGATCCAGGGTTCAGAGGTGCATCTGTGTGAGTTCACCACCCTGCCAGCCGCTACTCCTCACTGCTTGGCCGTCCCGCCAGCTGCTGCTCCTTGCCACCTGACTGCCCCACCAGCTGCAGTTCCTCTCTGCTGGTCATCCTGCCAGCCGCAGTTCCTCTCTGCTGGCTCACCAGCTACTCATTCTTTTCACCAGCTTACCAGCCACTCATTCACCAGCTGACTGACAGTCCCCTTTTGCTGGCACCTGCCTCTCTGCTGTGACCTCTGCACATCAGTCTTCCAGTAATTTTTAGCTCTTAGAAGGCTGGGCAGAAACACAGCCCCACCACAACTGATTTCAGCTCTGATTGAGCATTTAAAATAACAAAGAGGCTCCTAATGAAACCTGTTTAGCTCTTCTTTGAACAGTGGAGAGGAACAGGTTAAACCAGACCAGGGACCCTTGGGAAAAGTCCACACCTCATGGCATTCGAGCCCCTGGCTTAACAAAGTCCTTTCAGCTGAGGGTGCCCCCCTCATTTGAGGCAGGTTAAGCACAGTTGTGCTCCCCTTTATTCATACAATAATGACAATATCTCCCTTCCCCTGTGGCCGGGGCCTAAGCCAGGGGTGCTGGAACTGAGGGGAGCTAGGGGCCAGGGACTTCCCACTTTTTTAAAACTAAACCCGCCCCCTTCTCCTCCTCTTCCCCCCAAGGCCTGCTGTAGGGAGCCACAGTGAACCCTCCACCTGCCCAGTTTGTGGGAGGCTGAGAGCAACTCCCGGACCATGACCCACCCCCCCCAGGCTCCCCACCGGCTGGAGCCAGTGCTCACATTGCCTGCCTGCCTGGTGTTTCAGGCCATGGGATGCTCAGTTCCGTGCACAGCTCCCTGCCCGCCTGGAGCTCTGGGGTTGCGGGGAGTGTTCAGGTGGCCTGGGGCTGGTGGGGGAGGCTCTGGGCTCTGGCGGGGGAGGGGCGGGGCCCTGGGCAGAAGGGGCAGGCCAGCTGGGGGCTAGCCTACCCAAGCCCCTTGTTCACCCGTGGCCCATGTAACAGAATTTCACTACCCCTGCATTCAGTACTAAAGTGATTTGCAACCCAACACCAGCCAAAGTTTTTAGAATCATAGATCATAGAATCATAGAATATCAGGGTTGGAAGAGACCTCAGGAGGTCATCTAGTCCAACCCCCTGCTCAAAGCAGGACCAATCGCCAATTTTTGCCCCAGATTCCTGTATGGCCCCCTCAAGGATTGAACTCACAACCCTGGGTTTAGCAGGCCAATGCTCAAATCACTGAGCTATCCCTCCCACCCCCAGATTACTTTGTGCAACACTGCTTTATCTGCTGGATATCTAAGCAGAGTAGGTGTGTTCATATAAATACAGTTTGCTCCTGAAATCTGTTCCCCCACCCCCAGCTAGCTGTCAGTGGAGAATTCATTCAGATCCTGCTTACATCCATATGTATGGTAGCATCATTTGGCTGTTGTCATGAAAAATAATGGCAGTGACAGCATTGAATCTCTATTGTCATTTGCTTTAGCACAGGCTTTATGACTGTTGCTTTGAGGGCAATAACACTTAGTGGAAACAAGAATATACAGAATAACGACAGCAAAAGTAAACTCTGGCAGGTATAAATGGCTTTCAAATGTACTTCAGGTGATGTACATTCAGAGGAATTATTCAGAACTGCAGGCAGTATGTTTGCAAGCCCACTGTCCATGAACAACAACTTTGTGTGCCTCCCTTCAGCAGTGCCAGAAGGGGTTATGAAGAGGCATATGATTATCACTCACCTCCACTAGATGTCTATCAATAATTCTAGTCACACACCTATGTAGCACACACATGAGCTAAGACATACAAGAACAATCCCTTTGCCTCTTTTGTGTCTTATGTGCAGATAAGCAGTACTTAGTGACAAGAAGAGAAAAAGTACTTGTGGCTCACAAAAGCTTATGCTCAAATAAATTTGTTAGTCTCTAAGGTGCCACAAGTACTCCTTTTCTTTTTGCAAATACAGACTAACACGGCTGCTACTCTGAAACCTGTCATTATATTAGTGATAAGAGACATTGAAAACTTCTAATAAGAATTTAAAAACAAGTTTTCAGAAATAAATGTCTTGGTCACTCTTTATGTTAAGGATCCACTCTATAAAGGACAAATTATTAAGAGATTGTTGATGTCCCAACAGGATGACAAGTTGCTAATAATGATGATATATACTAATGCTATGCTAATGCTATTGCTATATACTGCAGTGGACCTAAACTAATGACTTTAATGTAAAAGGTGTATTTACTGATAGTTTATAAAGTGTGCAATGTTTCTTGTCATTTGACAGAGGCAGGAGATGGGAACACTGAATTACCACTGGAAAGGCAACCAAGAATAACGACCTTCTTGGAATACTGGAGATATCAAACATTTGAAAGACAACTAGGTTAAAGCTCCAGTTTAAAAAACCAACAAAACCCTGGAAGATCTGAAACTCTGGAAGGTACAGTGAGTACACTCAAACGTGTAATGGTTTGAGATTATTGTGATTACTAATTGATGTTGGGAAGAGGCAGAGCTGGATTACACAATAGGCAGACTAAGCACGTGATTAGGGCACCAGCAAAGCAGGGGGCACCAAAAAAAATAAGTGTTTTTTTTTTTTTTTGAAAAAATTTGATATTTCAAAAAAAGCATTGAAGTAGCCATCATGGGAAAAATCAGAACTTTGTTAGACTTCCTTTCACTCCACTACACACTCTTCCCCCATTTTTCTGTTCTCTTTTTATTACTTATCCCCGCAACAGAAACAGCATTGAATCCTAGAGACAAATTTTGCGTATCTACTTACTACTTACTACTCTATAATTGATACACTTGAAGCTCATATGAAGAGGAAAGGTGAAGTGTACAAAGAAGTATCAAGTAGATTTTCTTTTCTAAATGATATGGACTTATCTGTTGAACAATATTCACAAGGTTCCTAAAAGCTAGTTGACTCATACCCTGTTGACTTGAAGCTGAATCTCTGTGGAGAAATATGGCAGTTCCACTGTTATATGCATGCAAAGTTTAAGGAAACAGGAAAAATGAAATTCAGTCACATTGATCTTCATGACAAATATTGAAAGATGGAATACAATATGTATTTCCAAATGTAGAGATCGCACAATGTATTTTTCTAACATTGATGATTACTAACTGCTCTGCAGAACGCTATTTTTCTCAGCTGAAAAGAATAAAAAACCCTCAAAGAACAACAATGTATCAGGACAGATTTGATTTACTTTTCCTATTCATAGAATTTCAGGGTTGTAAGGGACCTCAGGTGGTCACCTAGTCCAACCTGCTGCTCAAAGCAGGACCAATCCCCAATTTTTGCTCCAGATCCCTAAATGGCCACCTCAAGGATTGAGCTTACAACCCTGGGTTTAGTAGGCCAATGCTCAAACCACTGAGCTATCCCTCCTGATAGCTCAGTGGTTTGAGCATTGGTCTGCTAAAAAAACCCCTGGTGATGACACAGACTCCATTGGCTTGGCTAAATCCTAAACACTTGGGATTTGTGTCCCCAGTTCCTGCGGTTTCACACTCCTTGACTAGTGGCTTCTTCCCCCTACCTCATAGCTCTGCTTTCCTTCTTTCTGTTTTTGCCTTCTGTCCAAAAAGAATTTGGCTTAACTGGCAAAGACAATACCTTGCTTTGCAACAGGCCTGTGACAAGAAAGACCAGCTAAAATAATGCTTTAGACAACCTGTCTCTGGTAAAAGATTGTCAGCCTCCATGGGTATGTCTACACTGCATTTAAAAACCCATGCCAGCTGACGTGCGCTTGTGGGGCTCAGGCTGTGGGGCTGTTTAATTACAGTGTAGATGTCTGGGCTCAGACTGGAGCCGGGGCTGTAGGACCCTGCGAGGTTCCCAGAGCTCTTGCTGCAGCCCGAGCCAGACTCTCTACATCACAATTAAACATCCCGCAGCCCGAGTACCGTAAGTCCAAGTCACCTGGCACAGTCCAGTCACAGGTTTTTAATTGGAGTGTCAACATACTCAGGCTAGCTAATAAGACCATGTGCTGCTCCTGTGTTTCTCCAGTGGCTGGGTTGCCTGTGATAGTCAGCATCACAGACAGAAGTTACATGTGCTAGCTGTTCTATGCTCTTCTTTCCACTTCCTACATTTGTCTTAAAGAAAGCTGGATTGGATTTCAACAGCTACAACAGCTCAGACCATCTAAATCAGTGGTGGGCAACCTGCGGCCCAGGGGCCACATGCAGCCCGTCAGTGTAATCCACTGGCGGACTGTGAGACAATTTGTTTACATTGACCATCCACAGACATGGCCGCCCGCAGCTCCCTGTGGCTGCAGTTCCCCGTTCCTGGCCAATGGGAGCTGTGGGCAGCCGTGCCTGTGGATGGTCAATGTAAACAAACTATCTCGCAGCCCGCCAGCGGATTACCCTGACGGGCTGCATGTGGCCTGTGTGCCACAGGTTGCTCACCACTGATCTAAATGAATGTTTTCTTTTAAGAACAGTTCATGCCATTTAAAAAGATTGTCAAGGGGATTTCCCACTGTAAGACGATAAATGACTACATGACGATACAGGGACAGGGAAACTGTTGCAATGAAAGCCTTACTTAATTTTTAAGTTTTAAATGCTTCAACTGATTTCTCTTGTGTTTAACAAAGGGTTAAAAATGAACAGTGACTACTCACACTAACAGTGTGAGTAAACCATAGATTACTTGACACAACTAGGGAGCTCAATTAACTGTTAGAGTTTTAGTAAAATCTTATCCCTTTTTGGGCCTAGAATACACCTCATATTTTCACTACAGTGGCTTATTATACCTATGAATTGTGCTGGCAGGTAGCCCATGCTGAAACATCCTATTACCGTGTTACCTTGATCTTTCCCTCCCTCCTGCTGCTTCATGCATCCATGGTCCTCCATACACCCACTTGTTGGTTTCATCCCCTTTTAGAGCATAAACTCTTTAGGCCATGGTCTGTCATTAATTATGTTGGACTGAGCACTTAGCCAGGATTCGGGGCTTTGTTTGGATGAGAAATCTGGGCTATAAGTCAGCTGTGATTTTAGTATCAGCTTACTTAGTCACAAAGTACAGAATGTCCTCTTGTCTTGTCATGATCAAAATGACTCCTTCCCTCTCTCCCCACCCCAGTCCCAAACCAGATATGGTACAGCTGCCCTGCCCCTGGATGATCATCAGACAGACTGTGTCTTAGGCAGACAGGTTTGCTTGGTATTGCCATTGTACATGGGGGTGTGTGCAATCTGTTCCATTATTAAAATGGAACAGTTGTTTCACTCTCATAGGATTGGGCATGACCCTCATTCCTCTCCATTCCTTTATCACTAGCTTGTTCCCTGGGGGAACATGGGGACTACTGTCATTGGATACCTTATTATGTGTGCAAAGGGGCTTTCTTGTGCGATTGTGTGGGTGTGTTGTTATTGATTTAGTAAAGGAGGGTAGAGAGCTCAGCTCCACACCTAAGACAGGGACTTTATATCTCTGCTTGGAGCTCTAAGTCTGCCTTAGTTCTGGCATGAACAATCTCTACACATGGCCTCCAAACTGTGAACTCATGCAATGAATCTTTTCTGAATTCTGGCTAGCTCCTTCAATGGAACTCTGTTTTGTTTTGGGGATGGTGGGGATTGTTACTTTGAATATGATTTATTGGGGCGGGGGGATCCTGCTTTGAGAAACTCTGTAAAAGGATAGAAAGAGCAGTATAGAAAATATGTACCAAATCATTCAGGGCAATGGAGAGTGTTTTAATCCTTGCTCTTTCCAGAATCTGGCCCTGCCCAGGGTTCCTGGTATTTCTCCCTCTGGCCTTGGCCTAGCTATTCATTCTGTGTTTCTCCGGTTGCCAGAGCATTTAGGAATTTCATTTTCCATTAAGGAGATATTTTCAATTCTCTTTTGTTAGAAAATGAAATTTCTAAGTGACCCAGCCACCAGAGAACCTGAGCGCTGACAGTCTCTTTTTTTAAGTACATTCGCTCAAGACCTTCCCCCGCCACCACCCCTTTCAGGATTTTCAGCCCGGCTGCCTCTTCATTCCAGCTTGCTTCTCTTGTAACCAGGCCTTTGTGAGCTTTCAGCTTCTACTTTAAAAAGAGCAGATTGGAAGTATTGAATACTATCTATTTCTTTTAATAGAAAATGAAGGTTCAAAATGACCTGCCTATCACAGAAATGTGTTGGAACGTGGCAGCTGGGCCAAGCTTGGGGGGATGGGTTTTGTACCAAGTTAACCGCAAGAGATGACACAAAGGCTATAAGCAAATGACTAATGTGTATCTTATTAATGACCCTCATGCTAGGCATATTACTATGATCTTCATTTGTAACAGCAACTCTACCAATAAAAAAGAAAATCATAACGTTCCAACTGCCCTGCTCCGTATTCAGTCATAGTCACTCACTTTTATTGGTTTATGGACATGCTATAAGAGCTCTTGACTTGGAATGCTGCAGCATGAGTCACTATTATTATTGTGTTTGGCAAAAAAATTGCGAGGCTGGTGAAACTGACCAAAAAATGCAAATCTGGATTTTCAAGAAGCCAAAAAGGTGGCTTCTTGTATCAAATCCTTAATTGTGATGAAGGGAGTATTCAAAGGTCACATTTTGTACTGGGACTCACAAGCTTATGTTCATAGAATCATAGAATATCAGGGTTGGAAGGGACCTCAGGAGGTCATCTAGTCCAACCCCCTGCTCAAAGCAGGACCAATCCCCAACTAAATCATCCCAGCCAGGGCTTTGTCAAGCCTGACCTTAAAAACTTCTAAGGAAGGAGATTCCACCACCTCCCTAGGTAACGCATTCCAGTATTTCACCACCCTCCTAGTGAAAAAGTTTTTCCTAATATCTAACCTAAATCTCCCCCACTACAACTTGAGACCATTAGTTCTGGTTCTGTCATCTGCTACCACTGAGAACAGTCTAGATCCATCCTCTTTGGAACCCCCTTTCAGGTAGTTGAAAGCAGCTATCAAATTCCCCCTCATTCTTCTTTTCTGCAGACTAAACAATCCCAATTTCCTCAGCCTCTCCTCATAAGTCATGTGTTCCAGTCCCCTAATCATTTTTGTTGCCCTCCACTGGACTCTTTCCAATTTTTCCACATCCTTCTTGTAGTGTGGGGCCCAAAATTGGACACAGTACTCCAGATGAGGCCTCACCAATGTCAGATAGAGGAGAACGATCACGTCCCTCGTTCTGCTGTCAATGCCCCTACTTATACATCCCAAAATGCTATTGGCCTTCTTGGCAACAAGGGCACATTGTTGACTCATATCCAGCTTCTCGTCCACTGTAACCCCTAGGTCCTTTTCTGCAGAACTGCTGCCGAGCCATTCGGTCCCTAGCATGTAGCAGTGCATGGGATTCTTCCATCCTAAGAATTCCTATCTACATGCCTCTAGCTTTCATCCAGATCATACCACTCGATCCATTGTCTACAGCCAAGCTCTACGATATAACCGCATTTGCTCCAACCCCTCAGACAGAGACAAACACCTACAAGATCTCTATCATGCATTCCTACAACTACAATACCCACCTGCTGAAGTGAAGAAACAGATTGACAGAGCCAGAAGAGTACCCAGAAGTCACCTACTACAGGACAGGCCCAACAAAGAAAATAACAGAACCCCACTAGCCATCACCTTCAGCCCCCAACTAAAACCTCTCCAACGCATCATCAAGGATCTACAACCTATCCTGAAGGACGAGCCATCACTCTCACAGATCTTGGGAGACAGGCCGGTCCTTGCTTACAGACAGCCCCCCAGTCTGAAGCAAATACTCACCAGCAACCACACACCACACAACAGAACCACTAACCCAGGAACCTATCCTTGCAACAAAGCCCATTGCCAATTCTGTCCACATATCTATTCAGGGGATACCATCATAGGGCCTAATCACATCAGCCAAACTATCAGAGGCTCCTTCACCTGCGCATCTACCAATGTGATATATGCCATCATGTGCCAGCAATGCCCCTCTGCCATGTACATTGGCCAAACTGGACAGTCTCTACGTAAAAGAATGAATGGACACAAATCAGACGTCAAGAATTATAACATTCAAAAACCAGTTGGAGAACACTTCAATCTCTCTGGTCACTCGATTACAGACCTAACGGTGGCTATCCTTCAACAAAAAAGCTTCAAAAACAGACTCCAAGGAGAGACTGCTGAATTGGAATTAATTTGCAAACTGGATACAATTAATTTAGGCTTGAATAGAGACTGGGAATGGATGAGTCATTACACAAAGTAAAAATATTTCCCCATGGTATTTCTCCCCCCCACCCCACCCCCCACTGTTCCTCTGATATTCTTGTTAACTGCTGGAATTAGCCTACCTTGCTTGTCACCATGAAAGGTTTTCCTCCTTTCCCCCCCCGCTGCTGGTGATGGCTTATCTTAAGTGATCACTCTCCTTACAGTGTATATGATAAACCCATTGTTTCATGTTCTCTGTGTGTGTATATAAATCTCTCCTCTGTTTTTTCCACCAAATGCATCTGATGAAGTGAGCTGTAGCTCACGAAAGCTTATGCTCTAATAAATTTGTTAGTCTCTAAGGTGCCACAAGTACTCCTTTTCTTTTTCCATCCTAAGTGCAGGACTCTACACTTGTCCTTGTTGAACCTCATCAGATTTCTTTTGGCCCAATCCTCTAATTTGTCTAGGGCCCTCTGTATCCTATCCCTACTCTCCAGCATATCTACCTCTCCTCCCAGATTAGTGTCATCTGCAAACTTGCTGAGGGTGCAATCCACACCATCCTCCAGATCATTTATGAAGATATTGAACAAAACCGGCCCGAGGACCGACCCTTGGGGCACTCCACTTGATACCGGCTGCCAACTAGACATGGAGCCATTGATCACTACCCGTTAAGGCTGACAATCTAGCCAACTTTCTATCCACCTTATAGTCCATTCATCCAGCCCATACTTCTTTAACTTTCTGGCAAGAATACTATGGGAGACCGTGTGAAAAACTTTGCTAAAGTCAAGGAACAACATGTCCACTGCTTTCCCCTCATCCACAGAGCCAGTTATCTCGTCATAGAAGGCAATTAAATTAGTCAGGCATGACTTGCCCTTGGTGAATCCATGCTGACTGTTCCTGATCACTTTCCTCTCCTCTAAGTGCTTCAGAATTGATTCCTTTAGGACCTGCTCCATGATTTTTCCAGGGACTGAGGTGAGGCTGACTGTTCTGTAGTTCCCAGGATCCTCCTTCTTCCCTTTTTTAAAGATGGGCACTACATTAGCCTTTTTCCAGTTGTCCGGGACTTCCCCCGATCGCCATGAGTTTTCAAAGATAATGGCCAATGGCTCTGCAATCACATCTGCCAACTCCTTTTGAACCCTGGGATGCAACGCATCCAGCCCCATGAATTTGTGCTCATCCAGCTTTTCTAAATAGTGCTGAACCACTTTCTCCACAGAGGGCTGGTCACCTCCTCCCCATGCTGTGCTGCCCAGTGCAGTAGTCTGGGAGCTGATCTTGTTCGTGAAGACAGAGGCAAAAAAATCATTGAGTACATTAGCTTTTTCCACATCCTCTGAGGTTGCCTCCCTCATTCAGTAAGGGGCCCACACTGGGCTAAAGGTTACAAGGAAGTCTGCTGTCTCCTTCTGCATCTAGCCATTTTGTGTGGAGTTAGGTGTGCTTTAAACATGCCTACTGGCTCAGGCCCACAGGCAAGATAGGTGGGGAATGTCTATCTCCTCCCATTTTGAGGATCACGCTAGGGATGAGGCATGAGATAGGCATTTGGACACCTAGAGTGAGGCACCAGTGCATGTGCCCAAAGGCAGAAACTTAGGTGCCATGGGGATTTTTACAGCAAAAAGTTTGGTGTCAAGTGAGTTTAGGCATCTACAGGATTAGGCGGCAGGATGTAGGTGCCTAGGTCCCTTAGTGGATGTGGTTCTCAAATCCTTACTAAGCATCCAGTTAAGTGTATGCATTTTGGATGTGCTGAACACTCAAACTTCACATTGAAGACTATGGTAACTGTTGGTACTCAGTACCTCTGGGGAAAAAAATCTGCCTAAATATGGATTCACATGCCTGTGACATGTTGTCTTGAGACACCGAAACAACCCCTCTCCCCGAGCATACCTTCTTTCATGACTGCCTCATCCCTGCTAACTCTCTCTAGTTCAGGGTTGACCTCTTAAGGGGACTTTTTTCTAGCATGGCTTTCTGGTGGTTAACTATTTAAATATGTTAGAGACAAGCAGCTGTATTCCTAAGTGGTCATTTTACAACTGGCTGTTGTTTTCTGCACCTCCCTATATTTCTGCTGGTAAGTACGGCTGCATCCTGTTACACTGTTCCTTAGTTTTTCTTACTAGCGCACGCACAGCACTTTCCCACTGACCTCAGTGAGACCACTCACATGCTTCAAGTGAAGCATGGGCATGGCTGGGAATCAAGTGACTGTCTATAGTCACGCCAGGTCTGAGGCAGAGCTGGGAACTGAACCCTGGCTTCAGGAGTCCCAGGCCAGTGCATTAGCTACAAGAGTATTCTTATTGTTAGTCTAATAATTTTGCAGGCATGTAGATATGTGATAGTAGCTGTGAAGGGAAAGAGAAGGGCAAACCCTGCTGAATCCAGGGACAGGGCTTTGTGCAACAGCATGATTACAGTAGATATCCCACAATGGCTGATGGTTATGATAGTAAGTTGCTCAAGTGTGGCTAAGAAAGGTTGTGTTAATATACATGTTCCATGTAAAGGCAGAATACTGTTGGGTGACTTGCAGACTCCTTTGTGCTGGGTGAGTACAAGCAGGCAGAGTCCCTGAAATGATGTTGCAGGCATGAGCTCAGTAACAGCAGAACATGGCTGTTATTACTGTAAGAGGGTGGCTCTCCTGCTTGCACTGCTGACTTCAAGCCCTTTGCCTCCTCTCCCCATCCACAAGTAGGAAGCATACCCCCTCGCCTGACTTTCCTCTCAGGCTTACTTCCTGGGACAGTGGTTCTTCTCCTCTGGGATTAGCCACCCCCATTATGGGATCTCTTTTATGGTGCCCCCCCACACACACAGCGCTAGCACAGTAACTTGGTTACAGTTCTAAGTTTAGGGTTTTTGAAAAAGGCAGCTGCCATAGTTACAGGGTGAGTGGTGCTTTAGAGTTCCTTGGTATTCCAACTTGAATGCACCCCTCAGGTGACAGGCCTGGCTTCTTTCACCTCTCTAAAGGGTGGAGCCCTGCAGTTCAACTGTTCTTAGACCAGATCTCTGGGTTGCAGCCCCACTGTTTGATAACCACGGCACCTCTAGCAAGTCCAGTTGGGCTTGGAGATACCTTCGCTCTATTATTGCTTTGTTTCTTGTTTGCTCTTCCTAACAGTCCCTTTAGAATGATTTAAATCCATGCAGTCAGACACAATAATATCTAGTAGGTAAACTGAGGTACATAAATTCATTACAAATACAGATATCCTCATTCTCCACAACTGTATCCTGCTATACCTCTGAATGTCATGTACTGGTACACCATATTAACCTGTACCAGTGGCTCCTAAATTCACAGCTCAACCTATGAGGTTGAGTTAGAGCCTATGAGGACTAAGATGTTTGCCATAGCTAGTGATGGATCCACACCCACCATCCAGTATAATTATGGGAGCAAGAAGCCGTGCAGTAATTGATGGACGACCATGCAGGTCATCAATGAATCTAGGAAGATGCTAGCACATAAACAAGAACTCAGGCCAGTCAGATAGTCAATAGAAAGGAAATGCATTCTGCACAGTTTTGCTAAACACACTGTAGAAGACTTCTAGGCGGGGTCAGCACTGTACTTGCCCTCACCTTGCAGGTAACACAGCATGATCACTCTAATTCTGTGCACTAAACTGTCCCTTGTAAATTCTGCTAGTATTATTGATGGTAAAAGTTTCAGTATTTGTTTGAGTTACTTGGTATTATTTAATAAATTACTCTGTCATACTGTTTGTAATAAGTTTGTATACTATAATGTAGCATACATTAGTTTGTGTTTTTCAATTTTGTATTATTTGGTATCAGTAAATTCTACTGAGGCAATGAAGAGTTAAGCCCTCTTATTGTTTTACATCCATTTCCTTATCAAGGTGTACTACAATCATGCACCTTTATAAAACCTGCAATAATAATTGTGTTCCTTTGTGACTTTTGCAATCAACCGTTGATGAGGGGGAAAACGTTTAGCCATAAAACATACTTTGGTTGCCTGCCATCACTAGCAAGCTAATAATGAGAACAAATATGGTTACACAACACTCCTTTATACTGGATACATTGCAGCATTTAACATCACTTTTTGCCCATGAGATTGAACAAGACTGTATTTGCATGCCTCTACTTATATTATTAGATTTTTATACACATTTTATTTCTGAATAAGTAGTTATCCTCAGATCAGGTAAACTGCAGGGTCACACACCTAGGTTTGCTTCCTGGTGGGTGCTGCAGCGAGGTCAATTCTATGACACTTCAATTTGTAGTAGAGATGACCTTATAAGTGCTAACTGCCAAATCTAGAGAGATGCTGAGCAGTCAGCTTCCATTGACTTCATAGTTTGAGGACATTCAAATATGAAATAACTCAGCTGAGTTACTTTTAGCAAGGGGTTAGATATTCCCTAGCATATTCTACAGCACTGACACACACAGCCAATAGACAATAAGTTACAGTGGTTACCACAAGGAGTCTGTGTGCTGCTGATTGCTTAAATTAAATTATTGAAACCAAGATGATTAGCATTGCTGTGAAGGGTATCAGGATGAGGCACAAATCCATCCATAGAGAATATTATGTTAACACGAACCACTGTAAAGAGAATAACACTTATCTAACAGCAGCAATGGGTCATCTGTAACCAAAACAATTGTAGCAAAAGGATGCTGTTACAGTTCATGGGGAACACTAGGGAAGCAATGCATTTACAAATTAAAGGCAAATGAGAGAGCCATAACATTCTGCCTGTTTTCTGGGGGATTTCCTGAAATTGAGGGGTTAACTTCACTATGCTTCTATTCAAACAAACAAACAAACAAACAAACAAACAAACAAACAAACAAACATAAAATACAACTTTGCTGAAAGACTGGTGGTTAAGGTTTCAGGACTGTAGATTACTAGGTAAGGGACAGTTACTGTAAACTCTTTACTCTAGTAAAAGGAATTTTGAGTACCCTTTTCATTTGGTTAAAGTTTCAAATATTCAACCCAGGACTAAAATCAGATGTTTATTTGTTTGGCTTTAGCACCTGTGATTTTTTAAAAGTTATACCTGTTGATGAGAGTGTGCCCTAAATCTACATCAGCAACCAATCTGTCAGCTTCAATAACTATCAACAAACCAATTAATGTATGCCTGCTTTGTTTACTACAATACACGTGCCATGCCTTTCAAAAGATGTTCAGATAGCATGATAATTTTTATAAATGAGCTCCACATTCTGAATAGTATGGGAAACTCAAAAAACATCTCTAGCCGCAGTGATGCTCTGGAGACTATGGTCCAAATTTTCAAATCTGAGTGCCTAAAGTGAACAGCTTTGAAAATATGGCTATTTATATTTAAAAAACCTAAATACAGATTTAGATGCCTAACGTTAGGAACTCATCTTTTAACATTTCAGCCTAAAAACACCAGTGTAACTGACTTTTAAATTTATCATTGTTTATAACTCTTGCTCTGCTCAGTTGCAGTGCAAACTGAGAGCACAACATTTTTACATGCAGGAGCCCTGTTTCTCCATTCAATTATATTGATTTTACATTGGTATGACTCCAATGACCTTACCCCTGATTTACACCACTGTGCATGAGAGGAGAATGAAGTCAAGTGACTAAAGAAAAAAGCACATATTACTAAATTTCTATGCTGTAGCCATCATAATAGACATTCCCCACAATTTGAAGATTCCAATCTTGTCAGTGATTGGCATATTACCATAGAGCAGTGCATTTATCTAGGCTTCCACTTAAATGACCAATGTTTGCATACAGGAGCAAATCCATGCCTGCTGTAACTACAGTGAAACCAGTGAAGTTACACCAGATCTGGATTTGGTTCACTACATGCAGCTCTATCTTCAGTTCTTATATATCATCACTGTGTTCAAAGATAAAGGTCACTGATCATAACTTCTTCAGCAACACTGCTCCTAACAGTAATTTGGGGGGAGTTGGATAGTGTTTGATACAGCGTTTTTCCCTTATACAAAAAAAACCAAAACCCCAAAACCAAAAAACCCCCACACCCAGTCGTTTAAGTTATCACATTCCTTTCAGTGACAGTGATAGATTAGTAAGCTCTATGCAGTTGTTTGATTGGAGAGAAGGCACAGCGTTTTTATTAACTTAACAAACACTCTGAGTCTCCTAAGGTTTCTGGAAATGTCTGCTTCACATTGTGCATATTCAGCTTATCACAGGTATTAAGGTAGCACTCCCTTACCAGTAATGTGATAGCTATGATTACACAAAAGCATTTGAGCTCCCTTAGGCTCCATTGAAAGTCCTAACCTTAATTGATGTCATTGTTGAGCTTATTAACAATGCCAAACTCTGTAATGATTTTTCTGTTATGAAACATACACCTAATGAAATGATGTGTGTGATATGTGCAACTGTCACAGCATAACATATCTGCCACATCAATCAAAATACAGTCTGCTGAGGTGCATTGGGCCTTTGCAAACAATACTGTGAAACATGCCTTAGGTAGGTTTCAGAGTAGCAGCCGTGTTAGTCTGTATCCACAAAAAGAAAAGGAGGACTTGTGGCACCTGAATTGCTTATGCAAGGGATGCTGTACTGTTGTCTAGTTATCTTCAAGGAACTTTCTATAGCCACAAAGTGTGAAAAGTTCTGACTGGATTTGGATACTGCACCTCAGGGGACAGAAAAGCAATGCAATATAAGCCGTTCTACAGAGGTACCCAACTGCAGGACATTTCTGCCATGCTGTGGTAAGCCAGTTTCCTAGATGTTTGGCACTATGCTGACCATACCAAGAACTTAGTCTCTAAGGTGCCACAAGTACTCCTTTTCTTTATGCCTTAGGTAGTTAGGGTATCAAAGCACCTCATAAAGGAGGATACTGGTGCTGTAGTCATATTGTAATGAACTTGCTGGCACTCTTATTCCGCCAGCAAAGGGCTCCATAGGCCTTCCAGCACAGAAAAGGGAAGTACAACCTGAGGTCTGAGGGGACTGGGTTCAGGAGGGCCCCATAGGCTGCAAGCAACCTGGAGTAGCAGGCTGGAGACAGCAGTCTTGGGAGCAGGGGTTGGGGCTTGAGAAGGAGGGCCTGAAAGCTGGATAGAAGCATGCATTGTTGCTGGCAGGTGGCTAGTAGTAACTGCAACAAGAGTATATAGCTGTAGCCTGCAGGTGGGAGGACAGAGTGGAGTAGTTATACTGGGATGTGTCAGAGTAGCAGCCATGTTAGTCTGTATTCGCAAAAAGAAAAGAAGTACTTGTGGCACCTTAGAGACTAACAAATTTATTTGAGCATAAGCTTTCATGAGCTACAGCTCACTTCATCGGATGCATGCATGAGAGTTGTAGCTCACGAAAGCTTATACTCAAATAAATTTGTTAGTCTCTAAGGTGCCACAAGTACTCCTTTTCTTACTGGGATGTTGTTACCTTCATCCACCCGGATGGGACTGCTCCTAAGTGTTGCGTTGGGAACTGTTGTGATTATCTTCTTTTGTGTGTGTTTGTGTGTGTGTGTGTAAGCCAATAAAGCAAATATGTCTAGGATATTTGCACCATTTACTTCTGGCAGCCCCTGTAATCCTTGTACTTATTTGAAATTTGTGACTGTTTTTACTAGGAGCACCTACTGTGCTTGCCTCTGAGTTCTTGGTATGGTCAGCATAGTGCCAAACATCTAGGAAACTGGCTTACCACAGCATGGCAGAAATGCCCTGCAGTTGGGTACTTCTGTAGAACAGCTTATATTGCATTGCTTTTCTGTCCTCTGAGGTGCAGTATCCAAATCCAGTCAGAACTTTTCACACTTTGGGGCTATTGAAAGTTCCTTGAAGATAACTAGACAACAGTACAGCATCCCTTGCATAAGCAATTCAGGTGCCAGAGAAGGATGCATGAGCCATTTAGACAGATAAGGTGACCCAGTGTGACTTGTACAGTGGGGATGATGATACGAGCACTAAACAGCTGGTAACAGGGTCCCTGCTGTGATTATGGAAGGAGGCAGTTTTTTAATGTAATTGATGATTTTGAAATGTGACAGTGATATCGATGCTTTGAGAACCTCAGGCCTCTACGGGTGTTCTTAGTTTCCCTAATTATATCCTGAGTTGCCAGGACAGATCCAGATGCTGACAAACACAAGGACAGGAAATGGAGCCAATGATGAACATGGTAACAGCTCGTCATATTTGAGCAAGACATCTGCTATGAACTGCAAGTTTGCATTTTTTTTCACCAATAGGACTAATATACTATGTAATGCCTATATGGTACAAGGATTGTCTTTGTGGTCAAGTGAGCTGTAGCTCACGAAAGCTTATGCTCAAATAAATTTGTTAGTCTCTAAGGTGCCACAAGTACTCCTTTTCTTTTTGCGAATATAACTAACATGGCTGCTACTCCGAATCCTGTTACATTGTTTACAATAGGGAAGTACAGGGCTTTAGCTTACATTTTAAGAAAATTCTGTGTGGGATTTCCATCATAATAACCTGTTTAAATGAAATATATGCTCTTGCACTCTGAACTTTGGCCCGAGTCAGTCAGCTTTTCCCCATGCAATACCAGTCTGGACTATTGATCATATCAGTGTGAATGTGAAGTCTGTGTAAGATAGATAATGTCTATGTCTCCTTATCTAATGTATAGCAATGAATGGTAGCTTGGTGTCTCCTGTTACATTTGTTCCCACATAATGCTGTTTAAATGTTTGATCTTGTATTGCGATAATGGTCATTCATAATGAGAGAGTTCAGTATTTAGTCAGTGTTGCTTTAACTTCATTAATATGCTCCCTTTCAGTTCATTTGATTCAATATTTGCTTGCAATGTTTGCAGTGTTCTCTCTCCCTTTCAGGCAGTGATTTGGCTTTTAAGTGCTGTCCTCATTTTCTTTCTATTATGTTACCTGTACTAGAGCTTGCTAGACTTGTTTTGCAACAACATAGTTTTGGTTTTTTAGTAAAGACTTTTAATATAAATGTGTTAGATGCTTAATGTTTTAATTACAAATGTTTTATCCTATCCTATTCAACCAGTTTTCATTCCTTACCTGAGAACATACCTGGATCTGCAGAGTGATCTCTGGAGGACCCAGAAGAAGTGGGGATGGATGATGCTGCAGTAGTATCTGACAATACAGGAACAGGGAGATTTGCTTTGGGACCTGGCAACAATGATTCTGTCCACCATAATTTTAATTAAAGCATATATACATGAGACCTAGGGATAATTTCAATTTAATGTCAATGTCTTAGATGGTAGTAAAGTCTTTATTATAGCAAGGATTTTAATCTCTGGCTGCAATGACTATAAAAGCCATTTCATTGTATTTATTACTGGTTCCAGATGCATTAACTGAAGCCTAATCTCTTAAACTGTATTGATGGTCTCAGTTGCCTAGAGTCAACAAATTACCAAGGCTCATTGTTTAGTATACCTAAATAGGTATATGCTATCTAATGCCAGTAGCACCTGGCCTTTTTCTCCAGTTTAGTGAACTATAACTGCATCAGCATTTCACAGTGATGAAGTCACAATTAACAGTATATTGGTGGTAAAAAGAGTTAACTTTTTTAAAAGATTTGAAAGGATGAAGAACATGTTATCAGTTTTAGATAATGGTAGAGAGAAATGTGTTTCATAATGGAAATCTGCATTGGTTTTGTTCAAAACATTGACAGAGTGCATAAGATATGAAGCGTTTCTTTCTGGCTATTTGGAATTAAGATTTCAATAGACTTAATATTTCTGAGGGTCCCAATATTTGGATATTGGAATTTATAAAAGTATGCATTGGTATTCCTCCTGTGATCCAAGGGTGAAATCCTGGCGCCATTAAATTCAATGGCCATTGAATCTGAATTAAAGTGAATTGGCAACTGTTTTATAGTCTCTTATATATGCCCGAAAGCATAAGAGGCTGGAATAAAAAAAAATCATGTTCCTCATTGGAGATGATCTGGTCTCACTCCTATTGAAGTTAATAGCTTCCAGCTCCATGCTGCCCCTATGTCATTGAAGGACCCTTATTCTTAACCTTATAATGATTTTAAAAATATTTATGGCTATGTATCTAGCAGACCATGTATATTAATTATATATTCAGATGATAATATGGAGTTGTTAGAAGAAAAAACAATATTGTAATTTTGAAAATAATTTGAAAATCATGAGATGCAAATTAGTCATTAAAATGTGTTTTGGTTTGGTTTTGTTTTCCCCCACCTAATGGCAATGGATGAATCACCATATAGCACAATTTCAAGACTTGCTAAGGGTTTGAATTAGCAAGAATGGACTCTGTCCATTGTACTTGAGTATTGCAGAAGAGTCTGAAAGTAGTGTGGGGGTGATAGAGTACTAGGCACAAGATGAGATAAAGACAGATGGTAAAATCTTAGCTCCACTGACCTCAATGGCAAAACTCCTATTGACTTCATTGGGGCCAGGATTTCAGCCAGAAAGGGCCATGTGTTTTGTAGTAAGTTAGTACAGAAATAGACTTGGGTGCATGAAAAATGAGTAAGTGGTAAACAAATTAAGGGCAAAAGCAGCTGCTTAAAAGCACACCCACTATATGAATGAAAACACCTAAATGGTGTGCTCCTATCACTCAACCTATGGCAGTAAGCCTGCATAGAAAACAATCACGGGAGGCTTAGAAGATGCTGAAGGCAGAATGTGGGAGAAGTCAAGGCCAAATGCAGTTAATTTTCTTGCTACCCACACATCAGATGTCTCTACTCTATTGAAAAACACATTGCAAATTACTGCTATGCTTGGCAGCAGTAACTTGCAAAAGCAGGCTATACACCTCATTGTGGGTCCAGTTCTGGTGCCACATAATCAATGGGAGTTTGCTATTGACGTCATCTGGAGCGTGACTGAGGCTGTCTTATCAAGATTTCATCATCTCCTGTAGTATATAGACTATTATACAATTGTTATATATTCTGTTAATTATTTATTCAATCATTTATTTTCTCTACTGCCCCTCTAAAGTTCTCTCTTCTCCAAAAATATAAAACACACTATTGAAAGACTTTATTTTATCAGTACAGTATTTCATACAAAAGGATAGCTAGAATTACTACTTAGCAGATATAGTGGTTTTCTTCAATCAATCTCAAAGCACTTTATAAAGGAGAGTAAGTATAATTACCCCATTTTAAAGATGAGGAATCTGAGGTACAGGGAATTGAAATTAATTGTCCATGATTACTCCATAGGTCAGTAATGGGACTGTAAGTGTTTTGTCTCTTAGTCCAATACCCTCTCCATGGGACTTGCTGCTTCTCATCTGTAGAGGTGAATGTACATCCAAGAGTACACCTGTTTCTGGCTCCCTGGTCCCAGAGAGGTACTGTGTGCTAGAGCTCAAGGCTATGTGTCTTTTCCGGTGGCATCACCAGAGGCATTGGGCTGATACACTATGATTTTTAGCCATGCTTGTTGTATATTCATAGATTCTAAGGTCAGAAGGACCATTGTGAGCATGTAGTCTGGCTTCCTGTATAATACAGCCCATAGACCTTCCCCAAAATGATTCCCAGAGCATATCTTTTAGAAAAACATCCAAGCTTTATTTAAAAAATTGTCAGTGATGGAAAATCCAATACGATCCTTGGTAAATGGCTCCAGGGGTTAATTATACTCACCAGTAAAAATATATGCCTTTTTGCCAATCTGAATTTATCCAGCTTCACCTTCCAGCCATTGGATCGTGTTACACCTTTCTTTGCTAGATTGAAGAGACGATTATTAAATATTTGTTTCCCATGTAGATAATTAACTCACCCCTTAACCTTCTCTTTGTTACGCTAAGTAGATTGAGCTCTTTGAGTCCATCACCATAAGGAACGTTTTCTAATTTTTAATGATTCATGTGGCTCTTCTCTGAATTCTCTACAATTTATCAACATTTTTCCTGAATTATGGACACCAGAACTGGACACAGAATCCCAGCAGTGGTTGCATCAGATATATTAAAGTTGATAGGGCATGTTGACATTCATCCTGGGGTACTTAAGGAACTTGCTGAAGCAATCTTGAAACTGTTAGTAATTGTCTTTGAGCACTCATGGAGGAGAGGTGAGGTCCCTGAGGACTGGAGAAAGGCAAACATAATAGCCATCTGTAGTAAGTCAAAGTGGCCTCCCTCTGAACTGGAGAGTGAGGCACGTTTACACTCCCCCTGGTGGGCGGAGCCGAATCCGCTCCATGCTCAGCACTAGAAGTCCTGGGACAGGATGGGAAGTATAAAAGACAAGCCCTGGAGCTCAGTTGAGGCTGGACCACCGGAGGGAGCAGACATCTCTTCCAGGGAGTGGAGATCTTTGCAGGATCCCGGACCAACCCCCAAGTGGTGCCATGCCCTGCAATTAGAGGAGACGGCTGAGTATCCTGAGGAGCTGCCTGGACCATCGTCAGACAGATGCCCTGAGGAGTTGTGGGGACTGCCGGCAGCCAAGTATCCTGAGGAGACAGAAGATCTTTGGACTATGGAGCCCTGAAACCAGACTGTGGTAGGAAGTAGCCAAGGGGAACCAGACTTTAGTCCAGTTTGGCTGCTGGAGAGTGAGTCAGCGTGTTTTGGGAGGATCCCTGCTGACCCAGTGGCAGACCCATCTGCCACTGTTAGGGCCCTGGGCTGGGACCCAGTGGAGTATGGTGGGCCAGGTCCCCTTGCCTGCTCTGCCACTGACCCCACCCTGGGGTGGAGGCCAAACCCCCTCTTTTTGGCCAGAAGGCCTGGGATGTGTTCTGGGCTCGCTCCCAGCCAGAAGGTTGTGGAGCCATAGACTATGTTCTGCCCCGCCCAGAGGGACAGAGCTCCCTTACAGGCTGTGATTTATTGTTTGCCTAAAGACTCTTTGTGGCTCTGCCCTACCCAGAGGGCCAGAGTTTCCCCTATAGACTGTTACTTGCTGTCTGCCTGTAGTGAGGCGGAGTGGCCTCCCTCCCCAGTCAAGAGCGAGGAACCATCTTTAAAGACACCATCTTTAAAAAGGGGAACAAAATGAGTCCTAGGGAATTAGAGATCAATCAGCCTAACTTTGGTACCTGGAAAAATACTGGAACAAATTATTAAATAATCAATTTGGAAGCACTTATAAGATAATAGGATTTTAAGAAATAGCTAGAATGGATTTGTCAAGAACAAGTCATGCCAAACCAACCTAATTTACTTCTTTGACAGGCTTATTGACCTAGTGGATGGAGGGAAGCAGTAGAAGAGATTTATCTTGATTGTAGTAAGGCTTTTGACACAGTTACACATGACATTCTGATAAGCAAACTAGGGAACTGTGGTCTAGATTAAATTATTATAAGGTGAGTGCACAACTGATTAAAAAACCACACTCAAAGAGTAGTTATCAATTGTTCACTGTCAAAATGAGAGGACATATCTAGTGGGATCGCACAAGAGTCAGTCCTCGGTCTGGTACTATTCAATATTTTCATTATTGATTTGAATAACGAAGTGAAGAGTGTGCTTATAAAATTTGTGGATGACACCAAGTTGGGAGGGGTTGAAAGCACTTCGGAGAACAGGATTAGAATTCAAAATGACCTTGACCAATAGGAGAACTGGGTCTGAATTCAACAAAATGAAATTCAATAAAGATTAGTGAGAATTATTACTCTTAGAAAGGAAAAATCAAATGCACAGCTACAAAATGAGAAATAACAGGCTATGTGGTAGTACTGCTGAAAAGGGGATCATAATGGATCATAAACTGAATCTGAGTCAACAATATGATGCATTTGCAAAAAAAGGCTAATATTATTCTGGGGTGTATTAACAGGAGTGTCATATGTAAGAGAAGGGAGGTAATTGACTCTCTCTACTCGGCATTGGTGAGGCCTCAGATGGAGTACTGTGTCCAATTTTGGGAGCCACACTTTAGAAAAGATGTAGACAAATTGGAGAGAGTCCAGAGGATGGCAACAAAAGTGATAAAATGTTTAAAAAACCTGACCTATGGAGAACAGTTGAAAACACTGAGCATGTTTGGTCTTGAGAAAAGAAGATTGAGAGGGGACTTGATAATAGTCTTCAGACATGTTAAGGGCTCTTATGAAGAGGACAGGGACCATTTGTGCTCCATGTCCACTGAAAGTAGGACAAGAAGTAATGGACTTAATCTGCAGCAAGAGAGATGTAGGTTTGATATTAGGAGAAACTTTCTAACTATAAGGGTAATTAAGCTCTGGAACAGGCTTCCAAGGGAGGTTGTGGAATCCCCATCTCTGGAGGTTTTAAGAACAGGTTAGACAAACACCTGTCAGAAATGGCCTAGATTTACTTGTACCTACCTCAGCACGGGGTGTGAGGGGGGAATGGACTTGATGACCTCTCAAGGTCCCTTTTAGCCCTATATTTCTATGATTCTATATTGTATCAGTTGCTTCCACACTAATGAGTAAAAAGTGCAAATTCTTTCTGAAAGTATAGGACTAAGTTCACCTCATGTATAATCAGGTGCAACTGCTTTAAAGTTGATGGAGTTGCAGACACTTATACCCAGGGATTTTCCCCATCATCCACAATAAATTCTACTTCATTTAAAAAACTAAACTTTCTGATATTTAGGAAAGTTCTTTGTTCTCAAATTGCAGCTAAAGTGCCTGATTTTTCTATTTCACTTCATCCTGTTTATCCAGCAACATCGGGGGAAAGTGAGTGGAAAACACGATCTTTCTGTTTTGGCATTGTGCACAGGTATAAATGACTACTTCAGCTGATTGGAAAATAGAAAAAAGTTCATAAAACTGTTCACAAGCGGTGAAACCCAACTCTATGCCACAGGCTAGCACAAGCTGTGGAACCTGTTGTGTGGGGAATGGGTGTTGTGAAGGCCAAAACTATAACAGGGTTCAAAAAAGAACTTGATAAGTTCATGGAGGATAGGTCCATCAATGGCTACTAGCTAGAATGGTCAGGGATTCAACCCATGTTCTGAGTGCCCCTAGCCTCTGTTTGCCATAAGCTGGGAGTGGACGACAGGGGATGGATCACTCAATGATTGCCTCTTCTATTCATCCCCCTTAAGCATCTGGCATTGGCCACTGTCAGAAGACGGATATTGGGCTAGATTGACCTTTGGTCTGACCCAGTATGGCCATTTTTATGTTCTTACAGAGTCTGGGTTTCATTTAGCCCAATTTTGAAAATTTATGAAATGTGGCATAGACCTTGTGCTGGACCTGTGCACAAATTTTTCACACACATCTTTTGCATCAAAATTTCATTTTTGTTTAAATATTCCTATCAGCTCTACTTACTGCACAAAATAAAAGGCAAAGGAGAATCAGGCCACTTGGATGTAACATACCTAGCACTTCCATTATCCACTTTATCACAAATCCTCTCTCTCTTAACCTGATGAGTCAAGAAGACTCACCTCATTCTTTAGATTAGATTTTCTAAGAAGGACGCTTCATCCATGTTCTCATACCTTTATTGGATTCTCTTCATTTTATATCCCAGAGAAAGCACTCCATCAGCATTGCAATATATGGAAACTCTCTCTTTACACTTCAATTACAAATGTCAATTTAATGTGCAGTGTTTGTTTTTTCAGCTCCCATGAACAATCATGCTGAGTCAGGTTTCAGAGTAGCAGCTGTGTTAGTCTGTATCAGCAAAAAGAAAAGGAGGATTTGTGGCACATTAGAGACTAACAAATTTATTTCAGCATAAGCTTTCATGAGCTACAGCTCACTTCATCGGATGCATACAGTGCAAAAATACAGTAGGGGGATTTTATATACACAGAGAACAAGAAACAATGGGTGTTACCATACAAACTGTAAGGAGAGTGATCAAATAAGGTGAGCTATTACCAGCAGGAGAGAAAAAAAACCTTTTGTAGTGATAATTAAGGTGGCCCATTTCCAGCAGTTGACAAGAATGTGTGAGGAACAGTAGGGGGGAAAAATAAACATGGGGAAATAGTTTTACTTTGTGTAATGACACATCCACTCCCAGTCTTTATTCAGGTCTAAGTTAATGGTATCCAGTTTGCAAATTAATTCCAATTCAGCAGTCTCTCATTGGAGTCTGTTTTTGAAGTTTTTTTGTTGTAATATTGCCACTTTTAGGTCTGTAAGGGATTGACCAGAGAGATTGAGGTGTTCTCCAACTGGTTTTTGGATGTTCTAATTCTTGACGTCTGATTTGTGTCCATTTATTCTTTTATGTAGAGACTGTCTGGCTTGGCCAATGTACATGGCAGAGGGGCATTGCTGGCACATGATGGCATATATCACATTGGTAGATGTGCAGATGAAGTGAGCTGTAGCTCACGCTCAAATAAATTTGTTAGTCTCTAAGGTGCCACAAGTACTCCTTTTCTTCATGCTGAGTCAGAGCATCACACAGGCTTTAAGTTATTGGTACGTCTCTAATATTTTTTCTTAAAAAGGAAAATGACTATGCTTGAATTGATATCCAGTTGTGTGTTACTACTACTCCTGAGTAGACTGAAAAGTAAAAAATGGGTTAATTTAGAGCTACCTAATTGCTAAGATTTTCCCCTGACTGTTTCACATTTGCATGAGGGGGTTCTGATTGAAGATTTAAATGAAGCTGTTTTCTTAATAAAATTTCACATAGACAGATGTTCGCCCCTAGGAACTGTTCAAACAACAGAACTTATATAAGAAGTACACTTAACATCATGAGCACCCAAAATAGAGTACTGCATTAATTGTCAAGCTTTTTGTCTCATTTCTGAAGACAGATTATTGCATTCTGGTTTTTATTCTCTTTCATATTCTGTTTTTCAGTGTATAATTTCTGAAACAGAGGAATTAACCTTTGATAATAAATGCTTCACTGAAAGGACCTGGAAAACTGTAAATGTTTACCCAGATAATCACCTGAGGATATCCAAGGCTTTAAAAAATGATAATTTATACAGATCTGAAATACTCAATTAGGCTCATGCTCAGAACTGTTTCCTCTGACAAGAGTTGCCTAACATCTGTTAAGTCAACTATTTTTATTGCCAGTGATCCTGAGTGTGTCATTTATGCTTCTGTGATTGAAATTCCTAGTCACTCATAAATATTGTCTGTTCTACTCGATCCCTAGTCTCCTCCTTTTCCTCTGGGTCATGTCTTTTACTGGACTGGGGCTTTTATTAATCAGCAGTTTCTCAGTAAAACAGCTTATTTTTGTTGCCTACTGGTTTGCAGTGGTGTCTAGATGTCCAAGGGTCTGTTAATCCATTTGCATGTTCCCTCCACTTGATCTGCTGCCAGTAGCAGTAAGGAGAGTAACTAAAACTTCCTTTAATATGCTCATTCCTTTCCTTTGTGACAGCATTTGTAGGTCAGGCTAGAAGCTTTTAATTTTCATTAGGAGAAACAGTTCCTGGAAGAAGCATTAGAGACATATGTAAGAGGACAGTTGGCCCTCTACTAAAATTTCTGGGAAAGTTCATTGGTCCCCTCACCATACCAGGAGAAAGGGGAAGGGGCAAAGAGGAGTCAGTAGCTGGACTGATAGGATCTCTGGCTAATCAGAGAGCTCCAGAACAGTGCCTTTGTGAAGTAGCCAGTACCCTAAGTCAGTCTGATTGACCAGTCAGCCGGGTCAAATCAGGGAGCCCCAGCTCGGGTGCTAGCCTCAGTATCTGCTGGGGAAAGGGGGACAGGGGAGCAGCACCAAGTAGGGTGAGGGAGTAGTGGCTGGAAGCCAGGAGTATAAAAACAGTGTGAGAGGCTGGAGGACAGCTGCATACTGACACAGTGACAAGTATAAGAGAGAGCCCAAGAGTGGAACAAAGGGGAAGGTCAGTGAGGACAGTGGAAAACCCACTGTGAATAAGGAGACAGATCCAGCAGGGAAGGACCCTGAAGAAGGGAATAAACAACAGCACTAGAGAAAGGAGGGGCCTATAGAGTATGGTTACAGAGAGCCCAGTTAAGGAGAGTAAAAGGAGCAGCAGGGAAGGAGATGAACTATGGGAGCTTAGTAACACCCACCACCACCACCATACTGCCCTGAGATCAGCCATGCAGGGACCCATGACTAGCCATGACCTGGAGGCGTTCAGAGCAAGCCCTGAGTCACGGAGAAGGCGGTGAGTCCTGTGCAGTAACTTCAGCTGGTTCTAGAGAAGCTTGTCCGGTTCAGTCCTGAGGCAAAGACTTGCATGAGCTGTGCATAGCCTTAGACAAAGGCAGCCCCATCCTTGCTGTAGGCGGGGGAGGCCAGTGCTCAGAGATCGTTTTTTCTTTATCTCCTTTTCAATTGACCCTTCAGTGCAGGGGATGGTGGTGAGTGGGCCACTCCCTTGGTGAGTACTCAACCAGTGCATTCACACACTTGGGAAGTGGGTCTTCTTCGTTCACTGTGGAACAACATCTAGTGACCTTTTGAACCAGGGTCTTTGTTGTATGGGAAGATTTGGGGCTTGCACAGTAAAGAAGAAAAGGGATGGTCTGAACGCTGCTGTGATAATTTGTGTGGAACTCTGAGTGAAGTCATAACCCAGGGAGCGGGGCATTATCCTCATCACATACCCCTGCTGGCACTACCAAACGGAAGAGCCAAGTTTCACCACCCCCACGGAAAAGAGAGTTACTGTTTAAAGTGTGTGGGGGAAGGAGGAGGGAGGTTATATAGACAGATAGAATAAATAGTTTAGTATGTCTTTTCATCTGGGAAATAGTGTCAGGATTACGTTAGTATATTTTAAAACCTTTCAACTGCTTAGTATATTTTGAAACCTGCTAACAAATTTTCTTCCATTTTTAGGCTGTTCCTGAAAAAGATAAAGCTGTTTTTTTTTTATTTGGTGTTTTCACAAGGGCCGACTTTTCAAAGTGCTGGGCGGTGCTCCGCCCCAGGCTCCACCCCCACTCCACCCCTTCCCCAATGCCCCACCTATGCCCTGCCTCTTCCCACCCCACCTCTTCCCAGGCCTGCTCACCCTGCCCCACCTCTTCCCACCCAATTTCTCCCCCTCCCCCGAGCATACAGTTTCCTTGCTCCTCCCCCCTCCCTCCCAGCCTCCTGCATACTGTGAAACAGCTGTTTGCAGCGGGTGGGAGGTGCTGATCTGCAGGGCCCGCCGGCGGGCAGGAGGTGCAGGAGGGAGGGGGATGTTCTGATGGGGGGTTGCCACTGGGTGCTCAGCACCCACCATTTTTTCCCCATGGGTTCTTCAGCCCCGGAGCACCCACAGAGTTGGCGCCTATGGGTGTTTTATGTGTGAGTCCTTTTTAACAGTTTAATTCAAGATAAAACTACTACCCCAGTTAGGAGTATGTTACTTATTGGGAATCTATCTACTAACTTCTACAATCTGACATGGCTAAAAGGAGCAACTGGGGAGAAGGTACTGTGACGAGAGGGCAAGGTGATTTGGAAGCTCCCTTGCCATAGTCTTCAGTGTTCAGGCCCAATCCAGGCATCTCAAGAGCAGCTGTGACATCCCTCAAGTGGCAGGAGTAATTGGGTTGCGACTTTAATCCCAATCCCCAAGCATTCTGGGGACCTAGCAGGCAATGCCTTGCTAGAGTAGCCTCGGTAGGTAGATGAGGGGGAGGGAAATCCCCTGGAATTACTAGTGTGGCACCCTTTCCCACAGGCGGAAAACCATGCCCAGTCTGTTCCTCTGGGTCATGTAGGGATGGTGAGAAATGATTTGCTTCTTGTCCCACTGAGATAACTTAGGATGGGGTGGGGTCCCATTTTACAATCACCTCCCCCTAACCCTATTACACATAGGATCAGCAGTGTTTGCTTCAGTAACCCCTCCTGGCAAAAGCTTAATGTTACCAGTTCCTGCCAGGGAATTGTTGTTTATATGGTTCTCTGATGTTCTGTGGATAACTTTTATACCCCCAAACAAATATTTATACTTTACTGAAAATAAGTAAGATACTATTTCAAATAAATGAAATAAGAGGAGATTGTGATGAAGCCTGGTATTGCTTTGGGGAAGTGTGTGATTAAAATATATGACTAAAGGATTGATTGCAGTGTTGTTGTAACTGTGTTTGTTCCAGGATGTTTGAGACAGACAAGGTTGGTGAAATAATATCTTTTATTGGTGAAAGATATAAACTTTCAAACTATATAAAGCTCTTTTTCACGTCTGGAAGAAAGCAGAGTGGCACCAGACCTGCCAGAACAACAGATACAAAATCTGCAGACATATCTCCATTGCTATGGTGATACATAGCCCACATAACACACCTTTTAAAATTCATGGGTCCTCCACATGCTTTACACATGTGGTATACCTCATCCAGTGCATCAAAAGCCCCAATAACACTATGTGGGTGAACCCAGACAATCACTACGCTCTCCAATGAATTCACACAGAAAAATGATAAAAGACAAAAACACCATATCACCCATGGACAAACACTTTTCACAAAGCAATCACTCTATATCCTGTTTCAGAGTAGCAGCCATGTTAGTCTGTATTCGCAAAAAGAAAAGGAGTACTTGTGGCACCTTAGAGACTAACAAATTTATTTGAGCATCAGCTTTCATGAGCTACAGCATCGGAATGCATCCGATGAAGTGAGCTGTAGCTCACGAAAGCTTATGCTCAAATAAATTTGTTAGTCTCTAAGGTGCCACAAGTACTCCTTTACTCTATATCCTGATCTTTAAATATTTGTCCTCAAGTTCTCAAGGGTAACTGCAACAACAGCTTCAAAAGACAACCCTAAGAACTTAAATTCATAATGCTGCTAAACATCAAAAGCCAATGACTTAGCAGGAACATTGATTTTATATCTCATTACAACAATTTTTAACAACACACCAGGCTGCCGGCCTCGCTTAATTGCCCACTTCAAACCTTTTATGCATAGCAAACTAACCCCCAATTGCCCACTTCATTTCAAGTGACCTCTTCTGCTTAACAATCTGTTCCATCTTGTATTTAGCTCAGACACTCTGCTTCATTCCCCAGACCTGAAAAAGAGCTCTGTGTACCTCAAAAGTTGGTACCTTCCACCAACAGAAGTTGGTCCAAAAAAAGATATTATACCTTGTCTGTCCCAAAGAATTGATGTCATTTTCTTCTGTATAACAATAATTTGCTGTTTCTGTTTTTCTGGTCTATATGTACTTATATAATCAATTATTTTTTTCAGCTGTTTCCACTACTCCACTCCCTCTTACTTACCTGTGCAAACATAGAGCTCAGCTGTGCCCAGCCACTGCATGAATGCACAAGGCAGGGGAAGAGTAGGCAAGGAGCTTTCCGTTCCCATTCTGCCTCACCAAACAGCTGCACTGGTGCTGGACACATTCTTCTTGTTCCCCTCAGCTATTTCAACCCTTAAAATGCTACAGTGGCACAGCTCCAGTGGCACCACTGTGGCACTTCAGTGTAGATACTCAGTACAGTGACAGGAGGGGTTTTCCCATCACTGTAGTTAATCCATCTCCTCTAGAGGCAATTGCTAGGTCTATGGAAGAATTCTTCCATAGACCTAGCACTGTCTACACCAGGAATTAGGTTGGCATAGCAACACCTTTTGGGGGTGTGGATTTTTCACATCCCTGAAAGACATAGTTATGCCAATATCAGTGCAGGGACTCGACAGCTCAGTTGCTGGCTGGAGCCAGAGGAGGAAGAATGCTGTTCCTGGTTGTCCGAGGAAGCTGTGGCAGCTGGACAGAGCAGTCGCTGGCTGAGACCAGAAGGGGTAGAAGGCTGGGAGACTCCACAGGTACAGAGACTGGGGCAAAACCTTGCCTAAGTAAGGATAGGACTGTGCAGTTCTCCAGGCGCAGAGGCCTGAGAGAGAGACCCTTGACAAGAAGGGCTAGAGATTGTTATAAGCTCTCTAGGTGAAAGGGCTTGTGAGAAAGTGAAGTTTTGGAATAGCCTTCCAAGGGAAGCAATGGGGGCAAAAGATCTAGCTGACTTTAAGATTCTACTCGATATGTTTATGGAGGAGATGGTATGATGTGATAATGTGATTTTGGTAATTAATTGATCTTTAAATATTCAGGGTAAATAGGCCTAATCCCCTAAAATGGGATATTAGATGGATGGGATCTGAGTTACCCAGGCAAGAATTTTCTGTAGTATCTGGCTGGTGAATCTTGCCCATATGCTCAGAGTTTAGCTGATCGCCATATTTGGGGTCGGGAAGGAATTTTCCTCCAGGGCAGATTGGAAGAGGCCCTGGAGGTTTTTCGCGTTCCTCTGTAGCATGGGGCACAGGTCACTTGAGGTAGACTTCTCTGCTCCTTGAAGTCTTTAAACCACGATTTGAGGACTTCAATAGCTCAGACATAGGTGAGGTTTTTCGTAGGAGTGGGTGGGTGTGATTATGTGGCCTGCGTTGTGCAGAGGTTGGACTAGATGATCAGAATGGTCCCTTCTGACCTTAGTATCTCTGAATCTCTGAATCTATGAAAGAACCCTGAGAGAACAAGGCAGAGAGACTGACAGATACTGTATAGGCAAGGAGGCCTGGTAGAGACCCTGCTTGAACAGCGAAGAGGCCAGGGAACCAAAAAGCTGATGAGACAGAGTGGGAAGAGGCCCAGGGAATGCAGTCATAGAGAATAGTAAAGGAAACAGCTGCTGGCTGCTAGCTGTAGACTCCCTGTACTGGGACCCAGAGTAGTGGATGGGCCTGGGTCCCCCTCACTGGCCACAGGCAGAGTTGCCTCCTCAGCCATTGGCCACAAGTTTCTTTTGGAGCTCGAGAAAGGGGCAAGTGCTAACCCAGGCCCAGAGATGGGACTGAGGAACTCGGGGAGGTGCCAACCATTTGTTGGATTGTGTTACCCCGGAAGGGGGTTGTTTTCTGCTTGTTTTACATACAGACTGTGAGTGTCTCAGCTGGAGGGCTGAGTCAGTGAAAACCCATCTGAAAAGAGAAACTGCCAGCAGAGAGCACTACAAAAGCAGAGAGTGCAGGCATGCACCTGGTCAGTAGGAGGTGCTTACAAGAAGTGAGAGGCCACAACTTTACGGTGTCTCTATATCTCTTACTGCCAGAAGCTGGGAGTGGATGATAGAGGATGGATCACTCAATAAATTGCCCTTTTCTGTTCATTCCCTCTGAAACATCTGACACCAGATACTGTCAGAAGACAAGATACCAGGTTAGATGGACACAGTATTTAGATTCTGCAGTTTTGGAGTGTATTCACATTTGCATGTTATGTTACATTTCCAGGAAGGAATGCATCCTTCTGACTGCACTGTGCAATATTCTAGAGCCATTTTTATACCTGTTGGTAATTTATGTTTACCTAGAATATGTGTTAAAACATCAAAACTACATCTGAGTAGCTCTGATGTTCTGACCTCAGCCCCAAAGGCACAACAGAGAAAGAACTGTTTGACAGATCTTTAACAGGATTCTCCATAGGATGCTGTATTGAATTTAATGATATTAAATGATATGACACTGTTACAAGGAAAGTTCATAGAATAAAATGTTATGGAAAAGGAACCATACTGCATGAAGAAGCTAGATTAGCCCTTAAGAACCAAACCAATAATATAAAAGCTATCAACAGGATAGATCTGAAATTTATGGTCTGGTGGGGAAGGATGCTTCTTGTGACATACTGAGTGACCTCAACTCCTGCAGGACTGTGCACCTTCCAAGACATGGCCCTAAGGGTCTGTAAGGTTAGCTGAAGAACAAAAAACACCCAGCACAAGTAAATATGATTGTCTTTACTTTGGCACGTCTAGATTCTAGAAGCATTTTAAAAAAATTCCTTATCTTTTTGTGACGGGGGGAATTGCTCAGAGACTGGGGATTGTATGGTAAATTACAGCCAGCAGTGATTTCTTTGTGGCTGGATTATAGAAACATAGTTTATAATGGAAATGCAAATTGGTCTGTAACTACATTGATGTTATGAGGTATATTCCTTTTTTTTCTGATTTATTTACCTTAGAAAGTTGAATTCAGATTCTATTTTTGGTTTTCAATGAAAACCTGCATTTAAAAAAAAATCTAATTTCAGAGCTAAAAGTTTACTGAGACCCTGGGAAGTCATGCACAGTTACCTATCTGAGGTTATAGAGTGGGAGAAGTAGCTCATACTGGATTTAAACCTACAACCTTTCTGTCTGCCAGGTTTCTGACTGCAATCTCTTTGGTTTACAGTAACGACTTTGGCTCCTTTGCTGGATATAAAATACACCTATTTAATCTCTAGACAAGTCACCATAATTATTTCTATCTATCTATCTATCTATCTATCTATCTATCTATCTATCTATCTATCTATGATGTTGCACTCTATATGTTTTATGGAAATATGTTTATGAGTGTGAATATGAGGTAGCTGGAATATGCTTTATGTAAAAGGTCTCTTGTAAGGTATCATAACAAGGGTTATAAACTACTGACTATATTCCTCCTATTTGTATGCATGTATAATTCTTGTATCTGAAGCTAGAAATATGAAGTCTAACTCTGAGGTCCTATTGTAATTATGCAAAGTGTGGGCCATTAATGGTGATTTAGAATCTTGATGGCTCCCATTGTCTAGGACAACTGGTTGTAAATGGTTTATTTACCTGCAAAACTTTCTGTGTACATGTGGGCCAACCCAGGAAGAACAGAGACTAGGGTTCTTACAATGACATGTGACCATGTCGCATGATACTGGAATCCATCTTAATCCTTGTACTTTTCCATTGATGAGGTGGAGGTGGGGACAAGTACAGATAAAAGATTCCCACCTTATGTCAAAGCTATAAAAGGGGATGGAGCAGGACAAAAGGGGCTGCCAGTCATGAGAAAACCCCTGCTTACCACCTTAGATGTCTGCTGGATCTAACAAAGACTGTACCAGGGGAAAGGATTGGGCCCAGACTAGGAAGGAGTCTGTGAAAGAAGCTTATTGGAACATCTTTGAAGGTGAGATATTATCTGTAAATAGTTTCTTAATGTATTAGGCTTAGACTTGCATGTTTTGTTTTATTTTGCTTGGTAATTTACTTTGTTCTGTCTGTTATTACTTAAAACCGCTTAAATCCTATTTTTTTATATTTAATAAAATCACTTTTGTTATTAAACCCAGAGTAAATGATTAATACCTGGAGGAGCAAACAGCTGTGCATGTCTCTCTATCAGTGTTATAGAGGGCAGATAATTTATGAATATACCTTGTGACAAAGCTCTTTCCTTGCCTCCGTGGGTCCCGTGTTTCCTGGTGGATTTCACTAGCCTCAGAGGCTCACTGTGACCCTCCACGTAACCCTTCTTTCTCTTGAGACAAGGGTCACAGTCTACTGAGCCATTTTCATCATAAGCCAGCGAGGGAGGTGAGGAGAAGTTATCCTTCTTTGCACAGTCTCTGTTGTCTCCCAGTCTCAGTGATTAATCAGGGAGGCAAAGGTGGGGGGGGGGGGAGCCCAGGCCCACCCTCTACTCCGGACTCCAGCCCAGGGACCCTAATAGTATCAGCTATGGTAGCTGACCTTTTAGAAACATGACATGTACAATTGCCTGGGCTACTTCCCCCACAGCAGCCCTCACTTCCTCAAGCTCCCCTTCACCCTTACCTCCTTCCTTGTGCCTGATATGGTGTGTACTACTCAGCCTCTCCAACTGCGCAACTTCTTCCCACAGCTCCTGACATGCACACCCACCTGACTAACTGGGAGGCTTTTAACTAGTTTCAGCCAGCCCCTGATTGACTTCAGGTGTCCCAATCAACCTAGTCTTCTCCCTCCCTTCTGGAAAGTTCTTAATTGGCCCCAGGTGTCTTAATTGACCTGGAGCAGCTGCCATTTCACTTATCCTGGTACCAGAGATTTGTTTAGCCTGGAGCTAATATATCTATCTCCCACTACTCTTACATAGCCATCTGGCCTTGCCCCGTCACAACCTGTATAAGCTTTATACAGAGTAAAACGGATTTATTTGGGGTTTGGATCCCATTGGGAACTGGGTGTCTGGGTGCTGGAGACAGATAAGCTGCTGAGCTGTTTTCAGTTAAGTCTGCAGCTTTGGGGGTGTGGACCAGACCCTGGGTCTGTGCTGCAGCAGGCTAGCGTGTCTGGCTCAACAAGACAGGATTCTGGAAGCCTCAAGCTGGTAGGGAAAATGGGCTCTGAGGTACATCAGGGGACAGTCCCAAAGGGGTCTCTGTGACCAAACCTGTCACACTATCTATCTAATCTAATCACATCACATACCAAAAAACTACATTGAAAGAACATTTATTCAGGTTGCAAAGTCAAGCATTCAAAAATTAGGAAATGCCAGATTTCAAGTTGCCGGTGGAACCTTAATTTAGCCCCCTTACGTTTATATATTACGATACAATCTTTAATTCCGTGATCACATCCTATTTTTTCCACAGGACCCCTGCCTCATCCAAAGCACTTAATGAACAGTTATTCAATATTTTGTTTTATCCACATTGTTTAGTGTGTGTCCCTGGGCCTTATTTACTGCACGCTATTTAAACCCTGCTCGGAAGACAGAATTATTAATTTTCTCTTGGTTTTTTCCCTGACATTCATCATTATAGAATCTGAGAGTTTCACAAATGTTAATTTATTTTCACAACACCTCCATAAGATGAAGGGATATTATTATGCCATTGTACAGATGCGGAACTGAGGAATAGAGAGATTACAGTAAAGAATTTCCATTAATTTGGGTGCCTAATTGGAGAGGCCCAGGACTTTATTTTTCAGAGTACAGGCAACATTAATTTTAGTATTTCTTAGCTGTTGAGTGTCTGACTTTGCAACCTTAACAATGCTATTTTAACATATTTTTGTGTGTAATTTCCTGTTTAAAAAAAGCAAACTGAAAGAACTGAAATGCCATCAGGTGGCAACACATTGACATTCACGGGTGATCAGCAGGGTTGGAACCTTAAAATCCACCACACAGACATCTGCCACTTGAGTTAATTAAATAACTGACTGCAATAATAGATTGTCATCCTATATGTGGACCAGCACTAGAGTGGGATGGGACACTTTCCCAATGGGTTTCAAAGATACTTGCTGATAGCAGAGGAGTGGCAAGACTCAGGAATCTTAGGTTCCATTCCAGACTCTGGTGTTGCCTGCACTCTAATGAGCATAAACTCTTCTGCCCATCCCCCCAAAGTATGACCCATTCTGCCCCATTCCCTCCAACCTGTCATTATCCCAGTCCTGTATTTTTCCCACCCCTGGCTCCTCATGCCAGTTCGATTCCCCTCACCTAGTCAGTCCTAGTTTCGACGCAGCAGGCTTCTCCTCCCATTCTTAGGCTCCGGACCAGCAAGTCCTAGTTTCACACCTCTGGACTCTCAGATCATTCCTAGTCGCCCTCCACTTCTAATGCCAGGGTCCTTGCCCAGTCCTAGTTTCCCCATTCCTGAGACTTCATCTCATCTGTCTCTCTTTCCCCACTTTGGACTTCATTCACCATCCCACACCTGTGCTCCCAATCCCAATTCTCCCTGGGCTCCTAACGCCATTTCGGTGTCCCCTGCTTCAGCTCCGTGTCCCAGTCTTTTTTGCCCAGCCAGTCCCAGTTCTCCCCTTGCACCCCAGCGACTCAACAGATCTCCCTCACTTTCCTTACCTGATGGTTCTCACTCCCAATCTCCTTGCCCAGCCAGCCCCAGTATCACCACCCAGATCCTCATCCAATCTGTCTTACTCCCATCAACAGGCTTGCAGTGCTCCCCCCATTTCCTTCCTCAGCTTCCAGTTCTGCTCTCCCTCAACCCAACTGACAGTCCCAGTTTCTGCCACCCATTCTCCTCCCGCATAGGCTTCTTGTACCAACCTATTCCCTTCTCTCTCCCACCCCCCAAAGGTCCAGCTGTTGCCCCATTTGCATTCAAATCAGGAAGCTTTCTGCTTCCTATATCCACCTGGAGGGTCTTTGAGACCACAGGAGAGACAGGCTGCCTGCTCTCAGTTCAGGTACCCAGACCCAACATGGCCTGCAGCAGCCCAAGCTGCAATTGCAGGGAAAATCCTGGTCAGTGGCCAGCTAGAGTATCCCAGTGTGGCTGGAATCTTTGGGCAATTTAGCTGCTAAAATTTAAGAAGTTTCTACTGAGCATGTGCGAATTGCAATTTTTCAAAGGCTTTTAACTTGGTCAAATTTGGGCATATTTTCCTGGGAATAGACAATAGCACATCCCAGAAACTAAGGCTACCCACCTGTCAAATATAAAGTCCCTACTCAAAAGTATGGGCTACATCTTTTGCTAAATGTTTTTAACATGGGCAAAACAATGTATTTTTCCTTAGCCTTATTCTTGGAAACAGCTAAACTCTTCTGCTGAAATTTTCCCCCACAAAATTCAGCCTGAAACAAACTCAAGACTCATAGACTTTAAGGTCAGAAGGGACCATTATGATCATCTAGTCTAACCTCCTGCACAATGCAGGCCGCAGAATCTTATCCACCCACTCCTGTAACAACCCCCTAACCTATATCTGAGCTATGGAAGTCCTCAAATCATGATTTAAAGACTTCAAAGTTCAGAGAATCCTCCAACAAGTGACCCATACCCCATGCTGCAGGGGAAGGCAAAAACCCCCCAGGGCCTCTGCCAATCTGCCCTGGAGGAAAATTCCTTCCCAACCCCAAATATGGTGATCAGCTAAACCCTGAGCATGTGGGCAAGTCTCACCAGCCAGACACCTAGGAAAGAATTCTCTGTAGTAACTCAGATCCCAACCCATCTAACATCCCATCACAGGCCATTGGGCATAACTACCACTAATAGTCGAACATCAATTAATTGCCAAAATTAGGCTATCCCATCATATCATCCCTTCCATAGACTTATCAAGCTTAGTCTTGAAGCCAGATATGTGTTTTTCCCCCACTGCTTCCCTTCACTCCTCTGATGGTTAAAAACCTTCATCTAATTTCAAGTCTAAACTTCCTGATGGCCAGTTTATATCCAGTTGTTCTTGTGTCCACATTGGTACTGAGCGTAAATAATTCCTCTCTCTCCCTGGTATTTATCCCTCTGATATATTTATAGAGAGCAATCGTATTTCCCCTCAGCCTTCTTTTGGTTAGGCTAAACAAGCCAAGGTCTTTGAGTCTCCTTTCATAAGACAGGTTTTCCATTCCTCGGATCATCCTAATAACCCTTCTCTGTTCCTGTTCCAGTTTGAACTCATCTTTCTTAAACATGGGAGACCAGAACTGCACACAATATTCCAGATGAGGTCTCACCAGTGCCTTGTATAACGGTACTAACACCGCCTTATCTCTACTGGAAATACCTCGCCTGATGCATCCCAAGACTGCATTAGCTTTTTTCATGGCCATATCACATGGGCGGCTCATAGTCATTTTGTGATCAACCAATACTCCAAGGTCCTTCTCCTCCTCTGTTACTTCCAAGTGATGTGTCCCCAGTTTATAACAAAAATTCTGTTATTAATCCCTAAATGCATGACCTTGCACTTTTCACTATTAAATTTCATCCTATTACTATTACTCCAGTTTACAAGGTCATCCAGATCTTCCCGTATGATATCCCAATCCTTCTCTGTATTGGTAATACCTCCCAGCTTTGTGTCATCTGCAAACTTTATTAGCACATTTCTGTTTTTTGTGCCAAGGTCAATAATAAAAAGATTAAATAAGATTGGTCCCAAAACTGATCCCTGAGAAACTCCACTGGTAACCTCTTTCCAGCCTGACAGTTCACTTTTCAGTGTGATCTGTTGTACTCTCCCCTTTAACCAGTTCCTTATCCACCTTTCAATTTTCATATTGATCCCCATCTTTTCCAATTTATCTAATAATTCCCCACATGGAACCGTATCAAATGCCTTACTGAAATCGAGGTAAATTAGATCCACTGTGTTTCCTTTGTCTAAAAAATCTGTTACTTTCTCAAAGAAGGAGATCAGGTTGTTTGGACACGAACTACCTTTTGTAAAACCATGCTGTATTTTGTCCCAATTACCCAATTACCCAATTGACCTCAATGTCCTTAACTACTTTCTCCTTCAAAATTTTTTTCAAGACCTTGCATATTACAGATGTCAAACTAGCAGACCTGTAGTTAGCCGGATCACTTTTTTTTCCTTTCTTAAAAATAGGGAATATGTTAGCAATTTTCCAGTCATACGGTACAACCCCGAGCTTACAGATTCATTAAATTTTTTTGCTAATGGGCTTGCAATTTCATGTGCCAGTTCCTTTAATATTCTTGGGTGAAGATTGTCTGGGCCCCCCGATTTAGTCTCATTGAGCTGTTCAAGTTTGGCTTCTACCTCAGATATGGTAATATCTACCTCCATATCCTCCTTCCCATTTGTTGTCCTACCATTATCTCTAAGATCCTCATTAGCCTCATTAAAGACTGAGGCAAAGTATTTGTTTAGATATTGGGCCTTGCCTAAATTATACTTAACCTCCACTCCATCTTCAGTGTTTAGCGGTCCCACTTCTTCCTTCTTTGTTTTCTTCTTATTTATATGGCTATAGAACCTTTTACTGTTGGTTTTAATTCCCTTTGCAAGATCCAACTCTACATGGCTTTTGGCCTCTCTCACTTTTTCCCTACATGTTCTGACCTCATTAAGGTAGCTTTTCTTGCTAATCCCTCCCATCTTCCTTCCTTGTAGGCTTTCTTAAATCTTTTTCTTAATCACCTCTCTGAGATGCTTGCTCATCAGTCTTGGTCTACAACTCCTACCTATGAATTTTTTCCCCTTTCTTGGGATGCAGGCTTCTGATAGTTTCTGCAACTTTGACTTGGAATAATTCCAGGCCTCCTCCGCCTTTAGATCCACAAGTTCTTCAGTCCATTCCACTTCCTTAACTAATTTCCTTAATTTTTTAAAGATAGCCCTTTTGAAATCAAAAACCCTAGTCACAGATCTATTTTTGTTTATCCTTCCATTTAGTTTGAACTGAATTAGCTCATGATCACTCAAACCAAGGTTGTCCCCTACAACCATTTCTTCTATGAGGTCCTCACTACTCACCAAAACCAAATCTAAAATGGCATACCCCTGTTGTCGGTTCAGCAACTACTTGGTGAAGGAATCCATCAGCTATCATATCCAGAAAAATCTGAACCCTATCTTTATTACTAGCACTTGTCCTCCATTTTATATCTGGGAAGTTAAAGTCTCCCATGATCACACAATTCCCATTAGTATTTACTTCATTAAAAACATTTAAGAAGTCTCTCTCCATATCCAAATCAGATCCCAGTGGTCTATAGCACACCCCAAGCACTATCCCAGGGGAGGCTCTAAAAGCTTTCTTTCCCAATGTAATTTTTGCCCAGACAGACTGTCTTATCCAGTCCATCACTTCTTATTTCTTTATAGTCTACTCATCATTGATATATAATGCTATTCCACCACCTTTGCCTTTATTTCTGTCTTTCCTAAACAGCACATATCCTTCAGTACCTGTATTCCAGTCATGACTACTATTCCACCATGTTTCTGTTATCCCTTCCTGCACCAGTTTCACTTCTGTTTCACTTCCTGCACCAGTAGCTCTAGTTCCTCCATTTTGTTACCTAGGCTACTCGCATTAGTGTACAAACATCTTAATTTTTGCTGTTTGGCCTCTCTCACATTCTTTACATGATTAGATACAGACATTCTACTACCAGTATCACCTATTAGGATAGTGTACATACCAATCTTCCACCTTATGTCCATTCTCCTACCCATGGCTGTATCCTTTCTTACTTCATTTTCTTCCCTCTCAATGTTAAAATCCGGTGTGGAGATTACATTGACATCTTCCCCAGATTCCTAATTTAAAGCTCTCTTGATCAGTTGTGCCATCCTCCATCCTTGAAGTCTATTTCCCTCCTTACTCAGGTGAAGTCCATCCCAAGAGAACAGTCCTCTGTCCATGAATGCTTCCCAGTGGCCATACATCCCAAAGCCCTCCTTATAGCACCAGTGCCTGAGCCATCTGTTGAGCATCATAATCTTGTCATACCTTTGTTGCCCTTCTCTAGAAACAGGCAGAATCCCACTGAAGATCACCCGAGCCTTGATTTCCTTAAGTGTCTTCCCCAGCCTGGCATAGTCTCCCTTGATACATTCCAGCAAGAATCTAGCCCTATCATTTGTTCCCACATGAAGGACGATCAGTGGATTCTTTTCCGCTCCCATTAGGATCCTCTTCAGCCTCAGGTCCACATCCCATATCTTAGCACCCAGCAGACAGCATACCCTTCTGTTCTCTGGATTAGCTCTGGTTATAGACCTGTCTATTCTTCTTAGTAAGGAGTCCCCAATCACGTAGACCTGCCTTTCCCTGGCGATGGTGCAATTCTCCAGTCTATCCCCTGTTCCCTCTGGCTGCAAGTCCTCTTGATTCCCATTGTCCCTTGCAATCCTCTGCTACCCATCCCGTATCCTCCTGGGGCTCATATTTGGTGGTGTTATCTCCATTCACTCTTGCCCTCTTCCTGTAGGACTAGCTGCTCTTCTCTTCTTCCTTGCCCTCTCACCTTCAGTGACCACCTGCTGTGCCCCTTTTTCCTTTTCCAACTCCACAAACCTGTTCCTGAGCTCTGGTTCTCCTTCACTAGCCCACCTTTTCCTCTGCCTGGTTCTCTTAGTCACATGCTTCCACTGTCCACTTTCCTCAGCCAGCAGTATCCCCTCAGAGTTCTTTGGTCCTGCTTCCATCTGCAAGTCTGAGCTTTTCCCTTCAGCCTCCTCATGTCTTTGCTCCATCATCCGCTTGAATCCCCTTCTATACTCAACCAGAGTTTACACCTGCATTTCCAGTCCTTGGATCTTTTCTTCCATCAGCTTTATCAGGCAGCACTTCATGCAGACGAAACTCTTTTTAGGTACCCTCTGCAGGATCATGTACATACCGCAGCTTCTACATCCAGTCATCTTCATTGTGTCTTCCACTACTTGGGTCACTACCACTGTTGCCTCTGTGTCTGTCATCGCCTTCCCACCTAAGTCCTGTTAGTCTGGGAAACACAAATCAAACCAAAACACCACCACCCACAGCAAAACAAACCCCCAACGAGCACCAAAACACTGCCAGACCACCACACACTCCCTTCACTAGCCTCTCTGTTCCTTGGCCTGGCTCTTAGTCCTCCCCCCAAACTCCCCTTACAAACTTCCACTCAAACTTCCCTGTTTACAGCTTTGTTTGCTGGCTCCTGTGCCACTGCAGCTGTCTGTGCCGCTGCCTGACTCTGCATGGAAAATTTCAGCCCAAGAGTTAAAGTTTGGCACACCTATGAGCAACTAAAAACACAATCTTGTAACAGGAAGCATTGGGCAATGTTAATAATAAGTGGTGTTACCAGCCCCTACCATAATAGATTTAGACAGATACATGAGTAGATATGTAGGGGAAGAGAGAGAGAGAGAAATTTAATCTTTGAAAAGTGTGTGGGCAGAAACAAATTACTGCATTTAGGGCACTTAGTTGTGTTCATAATAATAGAGTGTCTTGTGGAGAAAGTCAGAAAGAAGAATATGAAATATTCTATTTTTACAGATTAGAATAAATTGGCGAATGTGGAGTATGTGTATGTGTTGCGGTATATACAATCGGGGCCTAATTCGGTAATTCTGTCTGCAGAAACAGGTAAGTGCCTAATTTTGCAGGCATTACACATGTAAAAGTATAATTAAACTCAGTGGGCGTTTTGTATGAATAAGGAGTGCAACCATGGGTCCGTCTGTGTTGTCAGACCTCCAGGTGTGCAGAGGAGTAGAAAATAGTCTCAATCCATATTCTGAATGACCTGGGAAGGCAAGTAATTGCTTTACCCAGTGTAGATGAAGCTAGGAGCAGTAGGGTGAGAGTCTTGTTGCTGGTGGGAATGGCAAATCCTCACAGCAGGTGATGTGATATAGGAGCAACTCATCCACTCCCCACACCTGCTGTTAGTCACCCCTTAGCAGAATGTAGTGGGGGCACACAGGTATGCTATTGAACTGTATAACTCATCATGTAACTGGTAGCTTTTGTGTCCAGAGATGGTTGGCAGCTCTGCATATTTTATGTAGAAGTTAACAAGTCTGGTGCCTCTATACCATTGTAGATCCTTTCACACAATACATTCTCATAGAGGAGATGCCACTAAAGATCTGAGCTTGGATTCGCCAGTCTAATGATATCTGTTTCTCCTAAACCTCCCTGTTTCTGATATCTGTTTTTCCTAAACCTACCAGGGCACCATGGGACCATGTCATGATTACTTTTTTTTTACAGTGGTATGACATTTAAAATTGTAACAGAAAACGTATGTGTTAGCGTCTGTCCTCTGCTCTTATTGTTACAGGTGCTTTCCTGGCTATGTCTGAAGTGTGCTAAATACAGACTAATAGAAGAATACTTTTTTGACCACACTAGTGCTGCTGCTGCCCAGCAATCTAGAGTGGAACTGGTTAGTTGAAATAATCTCTGATTTGGTATTCAGTCCTAACAGAGATTCTGCCACAAAATGTGGTGCTGTGAAGGGCCCGCTGTTCTAAATCAGTGCCTGGATTAATCTGTGGGGCCTGCAATGCCCATTGACACATTGTCTACTAGATAGGGCATAGGGAGTAATGGAGCAGGAGGTGGGCTCTTTCCATTTCCAACCCTTGCCCATCCCTACTTCTCTCCTGCAAGAGCAAGACAACTCACTCCTGCATATGGCTATGTTATGGGGATTCATGGGCAGGTAGGGATTGTGGAGTTGCACAATTTATTCTTTGCAAACTACTGAAAGTAATGTGCAGTGGATCATCCCTGGAAAAACAGCATATGTTTTCACTGCAGAGTTAGCTCAGGCTCCCCCTTGTTTGTTGCCTCTATCTCTCTTTTCATCCACACACAAAAACGTTTAATGATGCTCTCAACTAAGCCTAGCTAGAGAAGCTAGGGGTGAGGGTTAGATCTCAGGTTCTACTTTCACTTGAACAGATAACCCACCCACTTTGCAGAGAAGACAAGGCTAAATCTCTCAGGTGCTAATAGTCTTCCAGTGCCTTGCCACAATTTCACCTGGGTGCCCAGATGGACAGAGAAATTCTCCCACAATTCACTGCAGCACAAAGAACCATGCGATGTGCCCTAGTGAGTGCAGCACCAATGAGGACACAGTAACTAGGGAGGACACACCTCGGTAGGTGGTGGAATCTCCATCCTTTGAGGTTTTTAAGTCCCGGCTTGACAAAGCCCTGGCTGGGATGATTTAGCTGTTGTTGGTCCTGCTTTGAGCAGGGGAATGGACTAGATGACCTCCTGAGGTCTCTTCCAACCCTAATATTCTATGATTCTATGATTCTAACTCAGGTCAGGCTTTGCAGTGTGGCTGCTCTCACAAGGACTAGACTAACCTGCGGTGAGGACACACCCTCAGAGGCCATCATTGCCATGTTTTTCACTACCAAATTGGGCCCTACTGTACATTATATTTAAAGGGTAAATTAGTCATTGCATCTTAAATCATGAGTAAGAGAGACACTCAGAAAATTTCCCTGGAATGGCAAATTTGGCATAGTCTTACAATAAATATGCTACATAATCCAAGATATAAAGCAATGGTGGATAAAGTGCAATGAGGAGATAATTCCTCTTTGGTGGAAATTAATATTAGGGAGCTGTGCTATAACCTTATCAAAATGTCTAAATGTGGGTGATCATCTTCTAAATATTACATTAAAATTACAGCCTGTCACTTTGTAACCTATCCAGAAGATTAATTATTAGGAGAGGGCAATAAAGTCACAAGGAGAAGGTATTTCATTAGTAAATTATACAGTCCATATTACATAGCTTATCATCATGATAGTAACAAATTCTTGCTGGTAATTATGAATTGACTAGAGCAAATCCTTAATGGGTATTTTTTTTAATTGGCTTATGAAGTCTTTCAAAAGTATTTTATGGATAAAGTTATGGGCCCAATCTGGTCTCACAAAACTCGCATTGACTTAAATAGAAAAGGATCAGTCCTTTGGCTAAGGCTTTTCTTTCCCTATCGACTTAGGCCTAGCTCCTCAAAGGTATTTAGGCGCCTAACTCCTATGGGGCCTTTGAAATTATTTCTTACTGCTCTGAAAGTAACAAGCTGTATTCTTGAAAGTAGTTGTTGGGTTTAGTCCCTAAATCAGTGGAACAGTTTGATTGTTTTAGAGATTTAGAATATGGAAAAGGATTTCTGCTATTCTATAATAGCTTTATCCAGCAACAACAAAAAGGAAACAGATTGGCCAGAAGTATCCACTAAGATTTAGAAAAATAAATACAGCAATCATATAGGTAACTGACTTTGTTTTCTCTAATAGGTAAAATTACCGGTTATGAGCTGAACTTTTGTTGGAACAGATCAGACTTTTACTGCATGAAAGCCTGAAATACAGATAATATTTTTATAAGGCAAAATAATAATACTACCTAACTCTGATATTGCTCTTTTCATCAGTAGATCTCAAAATGCTTCACAAGCTTCAGTGGTCTAATAATAAAAATTATTTCTCATTGTAATTTATATTTAAAAATTATCAGGGAATGGGGCTTGATACATCCCACGTATTTGTATTCTCAAATTCAAAATAAGATTGTAGAAAGTCAGCAGCTGATTGGTTGTGTGAGATTCCTGCTCATGGACAGAGACCCTTGCAAGGTTAATCTTGCACATTTTTCAGTGAATGAGACAGGAGTTTTCTTCTTTTGCAACTCCAGAATTTCATTTTGTGACCACAGTTAGGTGTCTGATACAACTCCCAATGAAATTAATGGGAGTTTTTCCGCTGAAGTTAGTAGGAGCTGACTAAATCAGGCATTTTTGTTGTATGCCTGTGTTTATCCCCTGAGCAGGTCCTCAAGGAAACCATTTTGAAGCACTTGGAGGAGAGGAAGGTGGTCAGGAACAGTCAATGTGGATTCACCAAGGGAAAGTCATACCTGACCAACCTCATTGCCTTCTATGATTAGATAACTGGCTCTGTAGATATGGGGAAAATGGTGGACGTGATATATCTAGGCTTTTGATACGGTCTCCCAAAGTATTCTTTCCAGCAAGTTAAAAAACTATGGATTGGATGAATGGACTGTAAAGTGGAAAGAAAGCTGGCTAGATTGTTGGGCTCAACGGGTAGTGATCAACGGTTTGATGTCTAGTTGGCAGCCAGGATCAAGCGGAGTGCCCACGGGTTGGTCCTGGGGCTAGTTTTGTTCAACATCTTTATTAATGATCTGGATGATGGGATAGATTGCACCCTCAGCAAGTTCGTGGATGACACTAAGCTGGGGGAAGAGGTAGATATGCTGGCGGGTAGGGATAGGGTCCAGAGTGACCTAGACAAATTGGAGGATTGGGCCAAAAGAAATCTGATGAGGTTCAACAAGGACAAGTACAGAGTCCTGCATTTAGGATGAAAGAATCCCATGTACCACTACAGACTGGGGACCGACTGGCTAAGCAGCAGTTCCTCAGAAAAGGATCTGGGGATTACAGTGGATGAGAAGCTGGATATGAGTCAGCAGTGTGCCCTTGTTGCCAAGAAGGCTAATGGCATATTGGGCTGCATTAATAGGAGCACTGCCAGCAGATCGAGGGAAGTGATTATTTCCCTCTATTTGGCACTGGTGAGGCCACATCTGGAGTATTGTGTCCAGTTTTGGGCCCCCCATTACAGAAAGGATGTGGACAAATTGGAGAGGGTCCAGCAGAGGGCAATGAAAAAAGGTTAGGGGTCTGGGTCACATGACTTACCAGGAGAGGCTGAGGGAACTGGGCTTGTTTAGTCTGCAGAAGAGAAGAGTGAGGGGGATTTGAGAGCAGCCTTCAACTACCTTAAGGGGGTTTCCAAAGAGGATGGAGCTAGGCTGTTCTCAGTGGTAGCAGATGACAGAACAAGGAGCAATGGTCTCAAGTTGCAGTGGGGGAGGTTTAAGTTGGATATTAGGAAAAACTTTTTCACTAGGAGGTGGGGAAGCACTGGAATGGGTTACCTAGGGAGGTGTTGGAATCTTCTTCCTTAGAGGTTTTTAAGGCCACGCTTGACAAAACCCTGGCTAGGATGATTTGGTTGGGGTTGGTTTGAGCAGGGGGTTGGACTAGATGACCTCCTGAGGTTTCATCAAACCCTAATCTTCTTCTAATCTTTTTTTGGCTGGGGGGAGGGTGAGAGAGGGCAGTCAGTTAACTTCTTCCTTCACATAATTTAGAAATTTCTCAAAAGAGGTACATATTTAGTTTCAAATTTAGACGCAGTCTTACAGATCTCATCTATCGCTGATTCAAGTCAATGGGAGTTTTTTCTTTTATTTGAATGAGAGTTAGGGCCCTAACGTATTAAATTGGTCTGTCCAGTTTGAGCAATGGAAAATTATATTTTAGTAGTGTAGCCATATAGGTTTCCATTAATTATCTTTAACAAATTATTAAACACTCCAGAGCAATAAATAACTAGTGCCACTTACCAATTTTATTCAAATAAATCTTTGATTATCTGTAATATCTTTTGCTCTTTGCTACTTGATCTTACTATTTCCTTTATGCTAGTTACCATTGTGTTTCCATATTTGACTGCCCATAAAACATAATTGTATTATTTGTTTGCTGAATCTTGAGTTGCTAGTATTTTTAGCCTCTCAGCTAAATTGCCTTAGTCATTACTATTCTTACTTAGTTGACTTTTGTTGGTTATTTATTTCAAGCAAGTCTTCCTAATCTAATCAATTTCCACACATTTTTCTTCTGTACTTAGGCTTGGAAGTAGAAAAAGCCCTTCTCTTTCCCTGCCACTGAGAGACCTCCGTCTGTAACAAGAAAGTTTACTTTCTGCAGATATAAACCCTTTTTTCAAAAAAGCCTTTTACCTTTCAAAAATAATCTCTCCTGTGGTGTAGGTTTCTAATAGTATTAAGCACAAAAATTCTTCCTTGAAAATTTCACCATCATAAAATCTAACAAACAGCGTGTGTCACTTAAATCACTTGATTCCACCACGGCAAGAGACATGTATTTGGTGTTTTTTAAATCGGAAAGAAGTGCTGACAAACGATCCTCATAAATTGCCTCCAATCTTCACAATGCTGTGGAATCAGACAGCGGAACTTTCTTACACATTCACAATGTCATCTTTGTTTTTATCTCTGGAAAAAAGCTCCTCCAGCATTTCCAGTGTGTACTCCTTCACAAGCATGGCTTTTTCTTTTAGCTAGTACCAACATTAGTCAAAGAGATGCAGTTGTTGCTTTTTCCTGTACAGTCACTGATGTTATGAGAATGACATTTGAAGTGTGATACAAAGACTTCAGATTTTCAATTCGGTCCCATAATGGAACACGGCCGGGAGGATAGGCTGCCTTGAAGTTACTGTATTTTGATTCAGCGTGGAGCCTCACATTGACGACCTTACAGACAGATTAAACTTGGCATATTAAACACAAAGGTTTTGCGTTTAAATGAGGTGTCATAATAAAAAGAAAATCCACTGTCCAGTTTGGGTTAAAAGCTCGGTTTTCACTGCAAACTTTCCGATGTGCACTCCCAGTCGCATTAATTTGGGGTTCCATTTCCATCACTAATAAAAAAATGGCTGGCAATCATAGCCAATGCTACTGCAAGAACTTAAGATTCAGTAAGCAGTGCTTAATTTGTGCCTGGGCTTGTTGGGGCTGAGCCATGGAACCTGTATGCTTGGCATTTCTTAGCCACAGCGTCTTTGGGCTCCCGGCCAGTCGCCGCTCTCCAGCCACCCAGTTCTGAAGGCAATGGGATGCCAGCAGTAGCGCAGAAGGAAGGGTGGCAATACACCATACCACCACTCTCCGGCTGCCCAGCCAGTGCTTAATTTGTGCCAGGGCTTGCTGGGGCTGAGCCCCGCACCTCTTTCATTACAAATTAAGCACTGTCAATAAGTTATTTACTAAGGAAGTCATAGGTGAATGATAGGTAGTGGATCACTGTTCATGAATTTCATCATAAACATGTTTTAAGGTGAAAAGAACAGGAGTACTTGCGGCACCTTAGAGACTAACAAATTTATTAGAGCGTAAGCTTTCGTGGGCTACAGCCCACTTCATCGGATGCATTGAATGGAACACATAGTAAGAAGATATATACATACATACAGAGAACGTGGAAGTTGCCATACAAACTGTAAGAGGCTAATTAATTAAGATGAGCTATTACCAGCAAGAGAAAAAACCTTTAAGGTGAACTGGCGGGCCCCATAGGAAGCCTTGGCAGGCCACATTTGGACCATGGGACCTCTATTGAACATTGGTGCTCTAAACCAGCTCTTGTGCCTTGTAGGCAATGCAGATTCAATTCCTGCTCTGAATCAGGCAGAGTGGGGACTTGAACCTGGCTCTCCTGTATCCTGGGTGAGTGCTCTAACTACTGGGCTATTGGGTTAAAGGGGAGCAACATCACCACCAGCTGTTTTATGAAGAGTACCTATGTCCTCTTGTGAAAAAAGTCTGAATTTTTTTGTGGGGAGGGGCTGAAACTATTTGGCAAATCATGCCAAATTCGCAAATAGTTTTGGTGAACCCAAAACTGCATTTTTTAGCAAATAAACTGTTCATCCAAAAAGCTTCCCCCAGCTCTAGGTGTATTGCCAGCATACTAATGGATTTCTGTGCTGACAGTCCCTTGAACTGTATATAGTAGCTCTGGAATGACACTGGGAAATAGGCTTTCTGCTTGGTGAGATACACCTCCTTGAGACATTGACAGACAATTAGGAAAGCAGCACTGGTGGCTGTCAAAATAACTGTCTAACATGGAAGGATTTTGTAGGGCATAACCAATATTCTCTATAAATTAAGAACCCAGCTAGCTCTGGGTTTTCACAGTATTTAGTCCTGATGTGTTTTTGAATAACTTCTCACTGTATTGGACCTATGTGCTGATTGGGAGTCAGAGAACTGGAATGTAATAAATGGGGCTGTGATTTCTTTTTTCTTTCTTCTTTTTCTTTCTTGATAACCAGTGAGGGGCATCAGGAGCAACCAACCAACCTGTTTGTGATTGGTTGATATTTCTAACTTTTGTGTTAACCACCAGTCTTTTGGAGAATCATCTCTCCTTTCTGTAGCCTGCGCTGACCTTGGCATTTTCAGTGCGGACTATCACAGGCACCCTGGGTCAAGGTTCCTGTATCCCCTCTACATGGGTATTTGATCAGCCTCACTTTCAGCCTCAAATGCACAGCGGAAATGTCCAGAGGCCTATTAGACCTTCCTTCCCTGAACAGAGATAAAGTGAAAAAGATGTCTAGAGCCCATAAAAAGGTTGGCAATGAAAAGATTAACCTCTCCTTGAACAGAATAGTTAACACAGATGTCTGCACTTGTTACAGGGGTTGCAAGGACCTGTAACCTAAACCTAAACCTGATGGGAATGTGACTGAGCTCCACTGCTGTGAATTACTTTGTCAAAATGGGTTATAAGTGACTTGAATCTTTCCTTCTCATTCTCACTGGGTTTTGGATTAATGTGAGAGCTGGATTTTGCTAGGGGATCAGGACAGTGTTGGGTTGTGAGAAACCTTTTGGACCTAATTATTTGAACTCTTGATACAGGAAGTTTGCCTTCATTTAGCTGATCCCTATCTTGCTTTTTCTTATTCTGTTATTTCTCATTCTGCCAGCTCTCTGCTGATCTGATGGGCAAACACCTGCCATCCTGAATCTTTGCCCAAAATTCAAGTAATTTGTGTGGCTTGATAAATTCAATTAACATTTTTTGTTGTTAATATTTTTTTTATTATTTTATATTAGAAGCTCTAGAAATCCAACAATATGGATTAGGTACCTAAAGAGGCATATAACAAACCATATTGTGAAAGGATCAGACCCTGTTTAGTTACAGGATACTAACCTATTGAAATAGATATGTTATAAAGATATGCAGTAATAATATTACTCTCACCTTTTTTGGAAGTAAAATAAGAAAAAATAACCAGAAAATTAGATACTGTCTGTGTGCTGAGGAGCTCTGTTTTTATTAGGTCTAGCAAAAATCACAATGCCTGGGCACAAAGGCAAAATAGTAGACACTCTTGTACAAATACAAGAGTGCTTATGCTGATTAATTTGAAGTGCATTACTGTTTTAAATGTATGAGCTGGTGCATCACTGAAACTGATGTGGGAATCAACAGTTCAAGCAAGCCTTGCCCACTACCCTATAAAAACATCCTTATGTATTTTGTTCTATATAGATTTGTATACTGTGCTCATCGCTGTAGTATCTGAGCAGATCCATGCTGTTTGAGAAACCTTCCTGCATGTGCGTGATCTTTATGGCAAGGTAGGACAATCATTCTTCTCAGTGCTTGCTGCCCAGTTCTGATGCTGGTTGTGATGTCATCTATCTTGACATCTAGCCAAAAATCAGGTTCAGGATGTGACTGGCTATGTGGGTTGGACCACAGATGATGAGTGAAAATCCTAGGGATGCGAGTGAGGAGGTGAGTTTTTGGGCTTTTGCATCTATGGGCTTCTCAATATGCATGTTGAAAACTCCTAGGCTGACAAGCCTGAGGTATTTCACCACCATTGCTTACAAGGTATCAGTGAGCTCCCTTATGAATCCTTTTATCTTTGGTGGTCTGTACATGAAAATAAAATCTCTGTTGGCTTTGCCTCTGGTTTCTATATGAGGGGAGCTAATTGGGACACCTTCACCAATGGTGACACCTCTGGGACACCTCCACCCAATTCGGACATCTTCTCCTAGAATGCTATGTGTTACAATAGATGCAGTAGAAATAAAAAAGGGATTCAGAGATAGGCAATGAAAATGAACAAAGGCAAAATACCTTCATATGAAGAGTGATTGGAAAGATGAAGATTGTTTAGAGAGGAAGCAAGAAGTAATTGAGAGTGATTAAACAAAATAATGAATGGCATAGAGAAGGTAAAGAAGGCATTCCTATTTACTGGCATTTCATACAAGAAAAAAGAGAGATTCAGTGAAAATAAAAAAGAAAAAAATTAAAATTGATTAAAATATTGTTTTTAAACCATATATCATTAACTCCTGTAATTCATTTCCACAAGTTATCATTGAAGTCGGTCTTTAGTAGGATCCAAATAAGGATTAGACATTTAGAAGTAAATAGGATGAAATTCAATAAGGACAAATACAAAGTACTCCACTTAGGAAGGAACAATCAGTTGCACACATACAAAATGGGAAATGACTGCCTAGGAAGGAGCACTGCAGAAAGGGATCTGGGGGTCATAGTGGATCAAAAGCTAAATATGAGTCAACAGCGTAACGCTGTTGCAAAAAAAAGCAAACATCATCCTGGGATGTATTAACATGAGGATTGTAAGCAAGACACAAGAAGTAATTATTCCGTTCTAATCTGTGCTGATTAGGCCTCAACTGGAGTATTGTGTCCAGTTCTGGGCACCACATTTCAGGAAAGATGTGGACAAATTGGAGAAAGTCCAGGGAAGAGCAACAAAAATTATTAAAAGTCTAGAAAACATGACCTATGAGGAATGATTGAAAAAACTGGGTGTGTTTAGTCTGGAAAAGAGAAGACTGAGAGGGGATGTGATAACAGTTTTCAAGTACATAAAAGGTTGTTACAAAGAGGAGGGAGAAAAATTGTTCTTCTTAACCTCTGAGGATAGGACAAGAAGCAATGGGCTTAAACTGCAGCAAGGGCGGATTAGTTTGGACATTAGGAAAAACTTCTTAACTCTCAGAGTGGTTAAGCACTGGAATAAATTGCCTAGGGAGGTGATGGAATCTCCATCATTGGGTATTTTAAAGAGCAGGTTGGACAAACACATATCAGGGATGGTCTAGATGATACCTAGTTCTGCCTTGAGTTCAGGGGACTGAACTAGATGACCTCTTGAGGTCCCTTCCAGTTCCTTGATTCTATGATTTACATGAATAAGGAGAGTAACCACAGTTACATTAGTTAGGATAAATACATATTTTAGAAGGGATACAATGTCTTCTGCTTCAGGATATAAGCCAATCATTAATTTATGGTTAGGGAGACTCTCTTCTTGTAGGCAGATTATTCTATAGTTCTCCACTGTAAGGTTTTCTTACACCCTTCTCTGAAGTGCTGGTCACTATAAAAGACAAGATACTGGATGATACAGACCACAGGTCTGATCTTGTATAGCAATTCCTATGTTAGCGCACTAACCTTGCAGCTCTGTAGAATCAAGTTCATACTTTTACTTAAGTCATATAGGACAATTGGTTGATTAGTAGTCATTCTAGACTACTATTATAGTACCCTTCCGAAAAGCTCACTACGTGACTGAGCATGATTGACATTGTGCATTTATCATGTACTTGGTGTAGTTCGTTGATTATAAAAATGAAAAATGATTTAAAAAAAAACAAGAAAGATTCAGAACTGGCAGGGCAGAATTGAAATGTACTTGAAGGAGTTTGGTGACAGCAAGCATGTTGTCTCCCAGTGTGCTCAGCATTTGAATTCACTCAAAATGTGATTTTAACTATGTATTTTCTTCCTGGGATCAAAACACTGGTGTGTGATGGGGTTTGCAAAATGATGGCTTGGGGGCGAAATGAAGAGTTAACAATGTTGACATTTAAATTATCAGCGGGCATCTGAGTTAACACTTCACTGAGATAAATGGGGAAGTAGGAACCTCTCAGATCTGTTGTTCCAGACTCTCTGCAGACTCAAATAGACATTTGTACATCACCTACACTCAGTTCACACTTACAAAATTTTGTTGGTGGTGGTTTTTCTTCACAACTATAACACCTAAAGACTTACTTTTGTTTTTAAACAAAAGCTGAAATTCTATATAACAAGATAACAGCTTTAGGCAAGTGTTGCTACATCCTACTATTTTGTACCAGACTTGTTTACATAACTTCCATGCTGATTATGTATGTTTTATTATGTATTATCTATGTTTCCTTTTGATATTTAAGGTCTATGGGCAAAATTCTGATCCACATCTCCAAATCAGTGTAATTGAAATCAATTGTAATTGATCAGTGTGAGCATTGTGGCTCAAGGCGAAGTAAATGACATTGCATCCTGCCATACCAAAATCATACATCTCCACATGATTATTGACTCATTGACTACAATAGCAAAACATAACCAAAATCTCAAATCCCCACCAATTAGTCCTCTCTTGACCCCATAGTACTACACAATCACTGACTCAGTAGGTCAAGAATCTTTGTGCATCTCTATGTAGAGGTTTTATGCTATGCTATGCTAATGTTTCTATGATAATTTTTTTTAGGTTTTATGTCACTTTTGGAGAAAAAAGATGATATTATCACACTGAATAGATGTGTGGTACATAGTTTTAATTATATTCACCTGAGTATCGTAGTTGCTGCCATGTTTACCTGTGTTTTTATAGTTCTTAATGGTTAGCTAATTCATAGATTTTTAAGGCCAGAAGAAACCATTATGATAATCTAATCTGATTTACTGTATAAAATAGGCAAAAGAATTTCACCTAATAATTCCTGTATCAAGCCCATGTCTTATGTTTGAGCTAAAGCATATATATTAATTTTGGTTGAATGTGGTTGTCAATGTAGGGGAGGAGGCAGTGAATGCTGCATGGAATATGTGCTTGCAAATGGACATTTGAGGTGCTAAAGATGATAGTCAATGGCTTGGAGTTGTTAGGAAGATAATATTCTATTCTTGAGTGTGAACCCACAAAGAATAGGTTTTACAATTAGCCAACAACTAAGGATACTACAAAACAGTTACTGAAGCAGAATGCTTTTTGTCCAAAATTGCATGCATTCTAAACTCACATTTACTTATGATCTGAAAAATGAGATGTTATATTGTGTAGCTTAAGGTAACTCAAAAAGGGATTTGTTTTTTTCTCTAAGGTTTTCCTACTATCAGACCAGACCAAACATAAACCACCAAATTGAATGGTTTCAGAGTAGCAGCCGTGTTAGTCTGTATTCGCAAAAAGAAAAGGAGTACTTGTGGCACCTTAGAGACTAACAAATTTATTAGAGCATAAGCTTTCGTGATAAGCTACAGATGAAGTGAGCTGTAGCTCACGAAAGCTTATGCTCTAATAAATTTGTTAGTCTCTAAGGTGCCACAAGTACTGCTTTTCTTTTTACAGTAACAAGGAGTCTCAAAGCTGTTAGGAGGCTAGAAAATACATCTTTATAACTGCTGGGAGAGAGAACAATAGCACTACAGAGTTTGTCTCTTTATTCTATACATTTATAATCAACAAGAACTATAGTCCAAATAGCTATATTAATATATCAGAATAAAAGTATGTCTAATGCATCTAGCAAACACGCAAAAGAATAGCGATCTTGCAATTTGGCTTAGTATCCCTCTGTACAGACACCAGATTGTTGTGAACGGACCCAGTCACTGGGTTCCACATTCAACTTCCAATTCAGCTGAGTCTTTGTATAGTTTAATCCATACATCCTAGACCTTGAAACCAAAGCCTCAGATTTCCTGAGCCCAAGTCACTTACACATACTTCCCCAGAGTTCCACTCAGGCTGTGGGAACCCTGGGTTTCCAGTTTAACTCCTTCGGGAACAATGTGGAGGAAAGCAAGGACCACAGGCTGAGCAAAGGACTGAACTCTTGGAAGCACTCAGGAGTTACCAGCTTTTGTAAAACACCAAGGAGCCACAAGATGCTTTGACCCCTGTCTGATCTTACCCCTCCTGTAAGTCCAAGATTTGTCAGCATTCCAGGTTAGACAGAGTCCCTCATGTCCCCTCTGTCCTGAAAGACCTCTTTACATGTGGCGATGGTTGATCCCTCTGCTCAAACTAGCACCACACTCTTAAAAACAGTTTTCTTCCTTGCCATGGGCTCAACTGGAAAACTCCAGTCCCCTCCCCACATGGTCCACTGTGTAGAAAAAACATTATTAGAGTGGTTGGTCCAATAATTGAGAGAGAATCAAATCCAAAGGTTCCAGCTTGCCATCTTCGTGGGTTTTCAGTGATAGTGTCTCAGTGAGATGTCAAGCTGTCAAGAATGCAATCCAATAGGCGTGCCTTGGGCAAATTGAGATGTATTCAACACATAATATAAGAAGTAGTTCATAATTTGATACAAACCTATCCCACTCTGTCACCATCAGCACCATAACATTCTGTACGGTGCTAAAGTCGTGGCCAATCCAGTTAAGAAAACGTGTGCCAAACAGGATTCCGATTGTATACAGGCTGCATTCTTGTTTCTTCTTCAAGAGATGTGTCTGTGGATGCTCCACTCCAGGTGACGGTGCATCCCTGCACCTTTGCTCAGAGAGTTTTGCAGCAGTGCCCACACAGGTTTTGTATGTGCGGTGCCAGCTTCATCTAGTGTGCATGCAACCTGGACTCTTCAGTTCCTTCTCAATCGTTCCCAGCCTGAGACAGAGCTCAGCAATCCCACTGAACACCTTTGTTTTGAATAGATAAGTTTAGATAAATTAGTGAATTAGGATAGTTCAGACAAGTTAAGTTTCAGATATTAGAGTTATGTTCCCTATTGAAAAAAAAAAGTTTTATTTTTCCATCCCTTAGGACAGTTGGTATTAGGTTAAGAAAATGCCTTGTTCACCAAGATTTAAAAGATGCATGATGTGCAGAGAGACGATGCCTGTGTCAGATGGACATACTCGATGTGTCTGTTGCCTGGGAGAAGCTCACATTCCTCACAAATGTGCCCATTTTAACAAACTGAAGGCTATGGCACGAAGGGATAGAGACCTGTCAGGATTCCTTCCCCACTCTGAACTCTAGGGTACAGATGATGGGACCCACATGAAAGCCCCCTAAGCTTATTTCTACCAGCTTAGGTTAAAACCTGGTATGCTGCCACTCCTGGGTCTTGGAACTATGAAAAAATCAGTCAGGTTCTTAAAAGAAGTATTTTATTAAAAAAAAAGAAAGAAAGGTAAAAATCATCTCTGTAAAATCAGGATGGAAAATACGTTACAGGGTATTCAGATTCAAAACACAGAGGATCCCCCTCTGGGCAAAACCTTAAAATTACAGAAAACAGGAATAAACCTTCCTCTTAACACAGGGAAAATTCACATAAAACAAAAGATAAACTAATCCGCCTTGCCTGGCTTAGCTATACTGGTTGCAATATTGGAGACTTGGATTAGGATGGGTTGGAGAAGATGGATTTCTGTCTGGCCTCTCTCAGTCCCAAGAGAGAACAACCATGTAAACAAAGAGCACAAAACAAAAGCCTTCCCCCCCTCCAAAGATTTGAAAGTATCTTGTCCCCTTATTGATCCTTTTGGTCAGGTGCCAGCCAGGTTACCTGAGCTTCTTAACCCTTTACCGGTAACAGGATGTTGCCTCTGGCCAGGAGGGATTTTATAGTATTGTACACAGGAAGGAGGTTATCCTTCCCTTTATATTTATGACAAGACCTGAGACTTAAACTCCTCTTGATGGAGAAGTCCTTAAAACCAGCCTCTGACCTGGGGCAGGAATCCTCTTCCCGGCATAGCTCACTGGTCTTCTCACTGCCAAGGTCCCCGAAGGCCAGAAAACCCACAAAAATGGCTATCTTCTTCACCTCACAGAGAGCAGACAAAAAAAAACAGTCACTGACCAAATTGTTCTCATCGGTGCTGGCTGCACTGTGGCTCAGCACATGTGCTGCGCTGGGCACCTCTGGCACTGTCCATGCAGCTCCCTTTCTATCTGAAGTGGGCTGCCAACACCATGGGCAAATGGGCCCTAGAAATTATCTGAACAGACTATACCATTCCTTTCCTGTCTATACCATATACCCACCCACCCACCCTTATATACCTTCCCCATCCTCTTCGGGGACTTCTCTCAAGAGCATTTTCTATACCAAGAGGTAGATCATCTCCTCCAATTAGGGGCAGTGGAGACTGTTCTGACAAAACACAGGGGGAAGGGATTTTACTCCACTATTTTTCAACATAAAAGAAAAATGGGGGATGATGACCTATCCTTGATCTTAGGTGACTGAACAAGTTTGTGAGAAAGCAGCGGTTCAAGATGGTCACCTTGACAACAATAATACCAGAGCTGGAGCAAGGGGAGTGGTTTTCAGCCCTTGACCTGCAGGATGCTTATTTTCATGTTACAATATACCCTACCCACAGGCATTTTTTGAGATTTACTTTGGACACAGACCACTATCAATACAAGATTTTACCTTTTGGCCTGTCAACAGTGCCCCACGTATTCTCAAAGATCCTTGCGGTAGTAATGGTGCATCTGAGAAAACAAGGAATAATAATATTTCCTTACCTGGATGAATATCTCTTGAAGTCACATACTCGATCAGACACCTTTCGCTCTTTCCAAATGATGATAGATTTCTTCCAGAGTCTTGGTCTGCAAATAAACAAAAAGAAATCAACAACAGAACCACTCAATAGTTAGAATTCATCGGCACTTTCCTCAACTCGGTGGCAGTGAAGGCGTCACTTCCTTGAGACAGATTCAACATGATAGACACTCATATCCACAGTGCAGAACAGCCCATAGGTCAGGGCCCACACATGCCAACAACTGTTGGGCCACCTGACAACATGCACATTTGTGGTCAAACACATGCTGGCACTTGCATTGACTGCAAGGATGGCTAGCAACCATCTACAGACCAAACAAACACAGATTAAACATACTGTTAACAATGCCCCCCAAGGTCAAGGACTCACTGACCTGGTGGACTCAACCACACAACCTGTGCTCAAGGATTCCATTCATATAAGATCCTCCATCACAGATGATCACAATGGATGTCTCCCTTATTGGGCAGGGAGAACACATGCAACATCACACAGTTCAGGGATTATGGTCCACAGCTGAGACAAGGCTATACATAAACCTGCTGTCATGCTGTCCACAATCCCTGCCTCCACTTCCTATCGTTCATAAGAAACCAAAACATACGAGTAATGATTGACAACATTGCTTGCAGGTGTTACATAAACAGGCAAGGGGAAGCCCAATCACACTCGCTATGCACCGAGCCTATGAGATTCTGGAATTGGTGCATCCAACACAATATCCATATCTCAGCTTCCTACCTACCTGGATGCCAGAATACCACGGCAGATGAACTCAGCAGACATTTTCCCCATGGCCACAAATGGGAATTAAAAGATATGATACTGGAATGCATATTCTGAAAATGGGGCCACCCATAAATAGATTTATTTGCAACTGCCCGCAACACCAAAGGTCCAAAATTCTGCCCCAGAACATGTCTGGGGAAGCAATTGATGGGGGACACGTTCCTGACCATGTGGAACACAGACCTCCTCTATGCATTCCCACCAATACCATTACTACCCAAATTCCAGAGTAGCAGCCGTGTTAGTCTGTATACAGAAATAAGGATTGATAAAACCAAATAGCCTAATAGCCCCCACATGGGGGGGGGGGCTAATCATCCTAATAGCCCCCACATGGCCAAGACAAGCTTGGTATCCATATATATGATGGATGTCAGCATGTGCTCCAATCACTGTCCCTCTCTGAAAGGGCCTGTTAACACAATGAGAGAGCCAAATACAACATCTGAACATAAAGCTGCTTCATCTGAAGGCATGGCTCCTCTATGGTTCTCTAATGATGAACTGAATTGCTCTGAACAGGTCCAGAGGGAGGTACTCTACAGTAGAAAACATGCTACATGTAGCACCTACCTATGTAAGTGAAAGAGATTTATAGCATGGTGCACCACTGGACAAACTAATGCAATATCTGCACCTCTTCCATTGATATTAGACTACCTCCTGGAATTAAAACAATCTGGCCTCTCCATCAGCTCAATAAAGGTACACCTTGCGGCTATCACTGCCTTCCACCAAAAAATTGGCGACACTGCAATCTTTGCTCACCCAATCACCAAGCAATTCTTCCAGGGCATTCGAACCATCTATCCGGCTGTGAAACCACCCACACAACCCTGGGACTTTATCTTGCTCAGAGAGTTTTGCAGCCATGCCCATACTGCATGCCTCTCATGCTGTTGGCACTTTATCTAGCATGCACGTGACCAGAACTCCATAGGTCCTTCTCTACTGCAGAATCTGCTTTAAACTCCGAAGTAGAGGGGAGAAGAGAGTGTAGTGGAGCACCCACAGGGACACACATCTCGAAGAAACTCCGTTACTGCACAAGGTGAGTAACCTTGTCTTCTTTTTTGAGAGATGTCACTGTGGTCCTCCACTCCAGGTGACTGTAGAGCAGTGCCCTCCTAGGATGATAGGGGCTTTGGAGTTGGTAGGATAATTGTCAATAATACAGCTCGGCCCAACCAAGTATCTGCCTTCGGGCCTTGCGTGATTGCATAATGTTTGGCAAAGGTGTGTTCGGAGGCCCAGGTGGTGGCTTTGCATATGTCTATAAGTGGAGCTTTGTTTAGGAATGCTACTGACACTGATATGGATCTAGTAGAGTGTGTCTTGCTCCATGCGGGAGGTTGTGTGCCTTTAAATTGATAGCACAAGAGAATGCAGCCAGATATCGATTTAGAGAGTCTCTGCGTGGCTATGGAGGTATTCTTAGTGTTCTGTGATGGATATAAAGAGTTTCAGGGAAACTCTAAATGGCTTGGTTCTGTCCAAGTAGAAAGCTAGTGCTCTTCTAATGTTGAGGGTGTGCATTGTAGCTTCAAAAGCATTCTTGTGTGGCTTAGGAAAGAAACCATTGATGGGCGACACGTTCCTGGTGCACCCATCTAGTGCACACAGCTGCACTGAGTAGACAAGCCATCACTTTTGAAGTTGTGCTGCCGACTGGCTTGGTCTCAGTCTGTAATATCTAATTCATATGCAGAAATATTGACAGCTCTCCCCCAGTGATTTTGGAAGTGCAGATACTTCACATTGGGTATTATGCATTTAGACAAAGAAAGAGGAATTAATGTCTTGGAAGCTTTGGGTTGCCGGAACAATTAGTTCAGCTCAGTAAATAAAGAGAAGAGACACAATAGATAACAAGTGTGTGTAGGGTAGGTCTCCACTTGAACCACCTCCTGACACCACTACTTATCTGGTCTCTCTCTTTTCTTCTCTCACTTGTTTGGAGGAAGCCTCTCAATAGAGAACAGGAGGAAAGAGATAGCTCTGAAATTTCTCAGCCAATTCGTGCTTACACAGAAACAAAGAAGCAAAAGAGCCAAGGGAAGTTTCCATTTCCTCTTTCATTAGCCATCATGCACCTTCCTATGGTCCTTGACCTTTGATGAACCAGAAAGCAAAGGACAAAAAGAAAGAAGTGAAGCAAAGCAAAAAGAAAGCAAAGGAAGATGAGAAAGGTCCGGAAAATAAGGTGATTACCAATAATTGCTTTTCTTCTGATTTTTCCTCCAATTTCTTCTTTTATTAGTTTATAGGATGGTTGTGACACTGGCAGACCAGGTGCCAGCTCATGCCAAGGCCCCCAGGCGTCACTGGCACTGAACATTGACAAATGCATATTAGGAAACCAGTCTGGCTCCCCTGTGTGTTAGTGTTGTTAAAATAGGCATTAGATTTATCAAGATGTGTTTAAAATTTGGACTTTATAAAATGCTTGTGAGCTGTTGCATACGTTAATCTCACTTATGATATATGTATCCCATGTTATAAGGTAATATTTAAGCATTAGCTCTGTAACTATAAAAGTGTTTGCTGTTGTGGCCAATTAGTTCATTTTATCATTCATTTATTGTGTGTGGTGTGATGTTATGAGAAACTCATATGCTATATCAGATATAATCATTGTATGCTAAAAAAGTTTAAGTTGTAGGGTCACAGAAGTATAAGATTGATAAGTGATAAGTGTGCATTAGGTATCTAAGGGTATGTCTATTCTACCCACCAGATTGGCGGGCCATGATCAATCCAGCGGTGGTCAATTTATCACGTCTAGTCTAGATGCGATAAATTGACCCCCGAGGGTGCTCTCCTGTCGACTCCTGTACTCCACTGCTGTGAGAGGTGCACGCAGAGTTGATCAGGGAGCGGCAGCAGTCGACTCACCGCAGTGAAGACACTGCGATGAATAGGTCTAAGTACATCAACTTCAGCTACTCTATTCACATAGCTGAAGTTGCATAACTTAGATTGACTCCCCCCAGACCTTAGTAAATCAGTGCTGAAATGTGCTGTAAGATGTCATCTTAGCCATAATAGATCATAGGCTTAAGAAATGCTTGACATAAGTAAGTAATGAAAGAGGGACTGTATGCCACAAGATCACAAGAATGATGTGCCAACAGGTGATGTTGTGACAATTTGACCACAATGTACTGTTTGAGATCACAAGATACCTTGTTGTAACATCTCTTCCAACATGTTCCCTGACTGCAGGGTACATGTTGTGCATAGATGCTAATGAGTTTAAAAGGAACTACAAACAACCTGGGAAAAACAGGACACCCTAATAATCTTGGGGGGTGCAATACAGATAAGAGGAATAAAAGGGTTGACATCTTCATGCACATGTGCAGAGTGTTAGGTGTAGTCAGAAGCACAAGATAAAAGAAGGCTCCCAGATTGCATAAAATGGGTTACCTACAGGGAACTCCAGCAGGAACCATCCCTTGACTGATGATCAATTGGCAAGACATCCATCAGAACCTAAGAATATCGTTAAGGATGTGAGTATGACTACAGTTATAATTATTGCATGGTCTTTATAAGATTTCTGTATTCATGGGTAATCTTAACTTTGCTTGTGACTTTAACAAAACTTGTAAAATAGACTAGACCTTGTACTTGTGAATGTATGTGTGGTCACTATCCTTGGTCTTCATGTGTTCTTAGATGCTCTAAATATGAAGCAAGTCGCAGAGGTGACTTTAATTCTGTTGAGCTTGAAACTGTAGCCATAAGAGCTGATCCCATGGTGGTGTAATACACCATTACTAAATTGATTTTAAATAAAATAAAAGGCTACACTATGAAACTGGAAAGCCCCACAGTCAGGAAAGAAGCATGACCAAGTGTGAAATACTAGTTTAACACAAGAAGTGTCATCTCCTGCTCAACAAAAGAAGGCCTATAGACACCAGATGAATCATTGTGGAACATCAGTGGACAAAAACATTTGTTGATTGTTTTCCCCACACTCATGAAGAGGGGCTATGCACAAACACTCGTTCCATCACACTTGAACTCTGGGGGAAGGGAATAAAAATCCCTGTCATGAAGAAATTGTCATCACTATGCTGCTTGGAATTTGGAGGGCAATATTTCTAAGCATAAACAAGGGATCCCCAAGCTCCTTAGTTTGGGTTAGCTCTAAAGGACACATAGAGCTTGCACATGACAGCAATTTCTATTACTTTTTTGAAATCTAGGACTGTAACCCATTTGTGTATATATATATATACCGCCTTCAACCTTGTAAATAACTCTCATTTCTTTTTCTTAGTTAATAAATCTTTAGATAATTAATTATAGGACTGGCTACAAGCATTGTCTTTGGTGAGAGATCTGAGATACAGTTGACCTGGAGTAAGTGACTGGTCCTTTGAGACTGAGAGTAACCTGACTATTGTTGCGATTTTTTTTGGTGTAAGCAACCCTCTATCACAAAGGCAGGCTTGCCTGGGTTGCAGTATAGACCAGAGGACTGTGTGTGACTCAATGTTAAGGCTGTTATAGTGCTTGAGAAGTTCACACTTGATACTTGGTTGGTGAAATCTAATTATAGAACACACAACCATTTGGGGTTTATGCCCTCATTTGTAACAATGCCTGAGGTTGGCATCCACATTCATGAGCCATTCTAGACAGCTTGACAATGGTAATAAGAATTTTTAATATGAACAATAGCCAATCAGAAATATGAATTGGAATGCATCCCCACCAGAAATGAAGGACAGCTCTACTTTTTTCTGTATATACTGCTCTTCTTTGCTGCTCACTTATCTCTCTCTTTTGTATTCTGTTCCACTTTCACTAGCTGTTTCCTCTTCATGAATGAACAAACTATTTCAATAGAAGAGGTCACGTCATATCATGTAGCTGGTATGTGACTCCAAAAGCCTGGCATTCTCTCTCAGGAAGGAATTGTAAAACTCTGACAGGATTATATATGCCTCTGAAACAAATTTGAATGATTCCAAGAGGTTTTTCATTAATACCATAAATTACTTTCTGCATTTTGTTATGTCTTTGTTGCCCTTCATCTTCATGATTCTCATAAGGCAGCAGCAAATAAGGTTTAAATTGAAATCCATTTGCCTGAACAGAAATTTCTATCTTAATTTATTAGTGACAAGTTTAATGAAGTCATATGGGTGACTTGTGTATCAAATGGCCAGCCAGCTCTGGAGGGCTATAACACGAGGAACTTTTACATAGCAGGATGTTGAAGAGTCAAGATACCTCGTTAATACATTGAGAATCTGAGTTGCAGCATACTATAGCAGTGCTTTCTGTTCCTATACCCTCTGCATTGTCTGCTGGCATGCACTATCACCCACAGAACATCAGTGAAACCTGCAGTCACAGACTTCAAGTCAAGACTTCCTTCATTTCCTCTCCTTTGGAAAGCACCATGCCTAATACAGAAGGACATAGGTATTTTTTAGAAAGAGTGAAAGGAATGGCTTTCCCTTAATTAAAGCATAATCTTTCAGAGAGCAAATTTCAAAAGTTCAAGATGGCACTATCCTGTAGCATTGTACTCATCCATCATTCCTAGGGCCCTACCAAATTCACAATCCATTTTGGTCAATTTCACGGTCATAGGATTTTAAAATCATAAATTTCATTATTTCAGTTGTTTAAATCTGAAATTTCATGGTGTTGTAATTGTAAGGGTCCTGACCCAAAAATGGAGATTTGGGGAGGTCGCAAGGTTATTGTAGGGGCAGCTGGAGAGTGGCAGCTGCTGGCTGGGACCCCAGCTCTGAAGGCAGAGCTGCCTCCAGCAGCAGCATTCAAGTAAGGATGGCATGGTGTGGTATTGCCACCCTTACTTCTGTGCTGCTGCCTGCAGAGCTGGGCCCTCAGTCAGCAGCTGCCACTCTCTGGCTGCCCAGAGTTAAAGACAGCCATGCAGAAGTAAGGGTGGCATGGTATGGTAGTCACACTTACTTCTGCACTGCTGCTGGCGGGGCACTGCCTTCAGATGTGGGCACCCAGCCGACATCTGCTGCTCTCCAGCTCCCCAGCTCTGAAGACAGCATAGACATAAGGGTGGTGACCCCCCTAAAATAACCTTGTAACCCCCCGGAATTCCCTTTTGTGACAGGACGCCCAATTTGAGAAACGCTGGTCTTCCTCGTGAAATCAGTATAGAATAGGGTAAAAGCATACAAAAGACCAGATTTCATGGAGGGAGACAAGATTTCATGGTCCGTGATGCATTTTTCATGGCTGTGAATTTGGTAGAGCCCTAATCATTCCTAATGCATACACTGGATTTATATGTAACATACTGTCAGGGTTCCCTCCCAACTCTGAACTCTACAGTACAGATGTGGAGACCCACATGAAAGACCCCCTAAGCTTATTTCTATCAGCTTAGGGTAGAACTTCCCCAAGGCACAAACTTTTTGCCCTTGGAGGGTACACTGCCACCACCAAGTGATTTAACAAAGAATCAGGGAAAGGACAACTTGGAGTTCCTATTCCCCCAAAATATCCCCCCAAGCCCTTACACCTCCTTTCCCGGGAGGCTTAAGAAAAATATCCTAACCAATTGATTTCAAAGTGATCACAGACCCATACCCCTGGGTCTTAGGACAATAGAGAAATCAGTCAGGATCTTAAAAGAAACAGAACTTTATTAGAAAGATAAAAGGTAAAAGAAGCACCTCTGTAAAATTAGAAGGGAAGCTAATCTCACAGGGCAATCAGATTTAAAACACAGAGGATTTCCCTCTGGGCAAAAACTTTAAAGTTACAAAAAGAAAACCAGGAATACACCTTCCTCTCAGCACAGAGAAAATCACAAGCCAAAACAAAAGTAAACTAATGCATTTCCTTGCTACTACTTACTAATTCTAATGGAGTTGGATTGCTTTCTTTCTTGATCTCTGTCCAGCAAGCACACAGAACAGACAGACAAAAGCCTTTCCCCTCTCCTAGATTTGAAAGTATCTTGTTCCCTTATTGTTCCTTTTGGTCAGGTGCCAGCCAGGTTACCTGAGCTTCTTAACCCTTTACAGGTAAAAGAATATTGTGCCTCTGGCCAGGAGGGATTTCATAGTACTGTATACGGGAAGGTTGTTACCCTTCCCTTTATATTTATGACACATACCCTGTACATTACCTCTCTGCTTCTGCTAAGGTTTGTCAAAGTGCACATCAACAAAAGCTTGATCACTCTTTTCTCTCACCCACACTGTAACTAGGTAACAATGTGAATGCCATTGATTTTTCCAGTGTATGGTGGTTTTTTTCAGTTGTTTTTTTTTTTGCTGTTAAAGGTTAATGCCTGCTGGATAGGCTTATAAATGCATAAGTTACCAATGCAAATTAATACGTACCTTTATTTAGAGAACCCAATTGTAACGTCAAGAGATTCCTGTGATTGCGTATAAGCAGTCAATGATCATGGGGTTATGATTAGGTCAAGTTGAAGAGATGAGAGTAAGAGTGAAAGGTCAAGACATAAGTTAATGTTGCCCAAGGGTCTTTTATTATGTGATAGATAATTCATGTTCATTGGAAGAGAAGACTAGATACTGTAAATTGCTCACTTTTGAGATATTTACCTTTACAGTACCTTTTCCACTTCTTTTTTTAGAATGCCCATTCTATGAAATATAATTTTCTGAAAGAAAGAAAGAAAGAAAGAAAGAAAGAAAGAAAGAAAGAAAGAAAGAAAGAAAGAAAGAAAGAAAGAAAGAAAGAAAGAAAGAACACAGTTTGTGTGTTTGTGTTCTTGCATACTACTTCTATAAAAGGAATAGCTTTGAATGATCATTTTGTAATCAATGATCTCTGAGATGATCTTTGTAAACCAGAATTATTGCTTCAACATATTCCATGTAAGAAAAGCTGAACAGATAATATATAGATGACACTTTCTACAAACAGAGAAACCATGGGTTAGATTCTGATCTCACTTACACTAACCTAAATCTGGAGTCACGCCTGTGACTTCAATAGATTTTATACAAGTTTACAATAGTATAACTTGGAATTTGGCTCTCTGCTTTTAAATGAGGAGAAATAAATTGTTCCATGTATTTCTGTAGGATGAGCGGATTGCCCTGCTGCGCAGAGAATTTGAGAGCTAGCACCCATCATAAAAAATCAGTGAGGCATGGATCAATAAGGTGCCACATATTGGCTTGGAAAGCTAGAAGAACACATGCTGGAATGGGTTCCAAACATTGTACCTGGTATGTATGTACACATATCACTGGGTGAAAAGAACTGTTTGGGTCCTTATAAATGGTACCCTAGCCTGGAAGCCTAGCTAACCCTCCAATTTCTTTAAATGAATAAAGGATTGCTCCTCTGAGTTGAGAGCAGATCCTCACAATAGCCTTGGGTTAGAGATCTAATGATCTTTCAATAGCCATTCTCTGCAGCTGTGATTTTCTTATTAAATCTTCAGGAACTATGCTTTTACAGGCTAGGTAAGAGACAGTTGAAATCCATTCTCTCCTCAGGAGGAGTGTGGTTGAAACCAGGATAAAATTCAAGGGGTCAAATTCAGAGGTGATACGTAAGGGTAGGCCTCCTTATACAAACTTGTATCCTCCAGCACTCAGACACTCTCAGTCCTTTAGATCAGCTTACATCCCCTCTAAGGAAATTAGTGTAACCACCTTCTATCTTCTTACAATTTCTTCTAGCTTTTCAATAAGTTGTTTTAACAAACTTAGACTTCTTTATGCAGTGATAGAATGGCTATCAGCACTTAAAATGAGCATAAGGGAGTCCAAATTACCAGCATATGTTTGAATAGAAACAAGGGAAGGGAAACCAGTTAGAATGCTAAGGTATTCATAGATGCAAGGCTGTATTATTCAGTACTATTGATCTACATCAATAAAACCTAAATGCACTCCCCAAACTTGTTGAAAATTCATAATTAGTAAATGCCACCCTAATAAATCCATTCAAATAACTTAGAATTTACATGGAAGTCTATTTTGTGCTAACCAAAGCCTCCCATTTATTATAGAAAAATAATTTTAAATTAGAATTTGAATAAATATTCCTTATGGATTTTTTGGCTAACAGAAGAACTCCCATCAGTCATTATAAGAGATAATTCTGTATGTAATAATTTATGATGAAGATGAACATTGAAGATTAGAGGGGGGGAAATAATTGCAACAAACTTGTAGTGTTTTAAAGAGAATAGTATACTATGACAAGGACTAATTGGCATGAAATTATGACAAGAAAGTAATGAGAGTCTCCTAGTACAGACTTTGGCCCTTATAAGGATGGATATGGAATAGAAATAGAAATGGAAGAACACAGGGTGAGGTACTGCCTGCACTTGGATGCCTCATTCCACCCCTATAAAAATAGTGATAAGATTGAATTTGCTTTAATTAAGGAAGATGATGATGTCAGACCAAAGGAAACCAAGACCTCTTGCCAAAACCCAAAACACTTTAATTAGTAGTTTCACTTCACCAGTTTCATTCCAAGAAAGCAAATATCTTTAAAGTATTCAGATTCTAAAGGAAAAAACACATAATTGGATTTATTCTACTTTCCCGCCATTTTTTCATTGACTTCAAGGGGAGCATGGATCAATGTTCATGTCGCACTTCCCATCAGTACCCAGCCCAAGCCAGGGAACCTAATGATCCAATCAGCAGACCAAATTCAGTGACAAATGCTGATCACATGCCAACTGAGGCACATTGAAAAGATTGACTTTAATAGAATTAGTCCTGATTTACACCAGTGTAAGTAAGAGGAGAAGCAGGTCTTTACTCCTTTGTTCTGTTGGAAACAAGCAGCAGGTAAAAACTTTCAGCAGACTAATAGGGCCTAATGAGATGAGTTTCTGACTTTACTATTGCAGATGAAAATGAGTCTGTGTGATCACAAGTTTAGAACATCTACAAATTGTGCAGGTAGATTGGGAGTTTGAAGGTTTGCTTGATGCCAAAATTTTTAAATGAGTTTTGGTATGAAGTTGATGGGTTTTTTTGTATTTTTTTAAAAGTTTAGTTGAAAAACATTAGTGTGATTCAAAGAAACATTACATACCTTCAGCTAGTGTAAATCAGCATCACATCACTGAAGACACTGGGCTTTGGTTTAGGCTCCTGGTACTCAGTCAATAACATTACATGGAAGCTACCACCTATATTCTGTCTCCCTGCATTGTGCTACTGTATTTTTAGTGCCCAATCCTTGAAGTATGCCACATGCAAAATGACTGTTTAATCCAAGACATCAAGGACTTGCAGTTTGGGGCCCTGTGTGTGCAGTACCAAGTGAAAAGTTGTGACAGCCAGGGTATACAGATCTCACTTGCATGTTGTGATGGGTGTTATAGTCTTGCCAGGGATGGGATTCAAAAGAGAACACTGCTCCTTAAGTGTCTGTCCTCCCTGCCAAGCGATGGGGAAACATGGCTGTGCTGGGTTACTAAATTGGGGCCTGATCCAAAGCCCATTGAAGTCAGTGAAAAGTTTCCCGTTGATTTCAATAGGACTTGGGTCAAACTCTTGGTGCTCAAACACCGTAGTGATGAATGTGGCATAAATGCCAATAGTTAGGATCCAGATTTCACAGCTAAATGAATGAATTCATTTTCCAAATCTGTGAATGCTTATTTGAAACCAAAATTGCTAATTTTTTCCCAAGGGGTTGTTACCTTAAATTTGGCTCAGCTCTACAGATATTGGCCAAAGTGGATGAAATAATAGTACATATTGTGAGTGGAGTTCAAGTATGTGGTGTGCAAAACTATGGGCAATAACGTAGCATGGAATTATTTTTTTATCCACCATAGTGGGTACACATGGGGCTATTTCAAAGTTTCACACTGACAGGCCTACCCATGGAATGGAAATACTTCTGTACTGGAAAGGCAGCACGCAGAGATTTCAAATGTTCATCCATGCTCAGAATGCTTAAGGGCATATCTATTTGGAGACTTCATGCACGGAAAGCACACCAGCTTGCCACACATTAAGTGGTTGAGTGGATCCTGCTGTGGCACACTAAAAGTTCTGTAGGACTCTTTAGATGCACTTCAGAACTTTTCATGTGTGGTAGCAGGGTCCATATGGTCACTTAGGGTGTGGGCTTGGGCTGGAGCTCAAGCTCTAACGCCTGGGGAGAGAGGTGAGACTTGCTGCCAGGGGTTTTAAAATACAGTGTAGACATCTCCTTAGATGCAAGCCTGGTGCACTGTGTATTCACACTCCAGCGTTCTGCGCTCTATGTCTCTGCAGTATAGACAAGCCCTAAGTGGAGGACTGACATCAACAATTTAAATTAACAAAACTTAACCGATCCCTTGCACTAAGAATTGTTACTGACTGTGTCATGACTGGTACTTTGATATCTCAGAGCAACTGTGTATATTGAAATTGTTTTGGGAGAAAGGATAATGGCCATTGCAAGCGACCTCATGAAAGCTGGAAGCACCAATTAGGCAAACTAAGTTATGACACCAGCTCCAGTTGCCATTAAAGAGATGATGCCACAAACCAAACCCAAGCATTGCTGAGCACTGCCTGGTAGAGTAGTTGTGACATTTGTACTGAGTGAAGTTTCTCTCTATAGACTTTATCCAATCTGCTCTTTCTGCAACGTTGTACACTGTTGTATTTATGTAAAACATACATCTTATTGAAGAAAACCTCCATGTGTTAGAATCCAGAGTGTTGACTTGTGCTCAAATATGCATTTCTCTGTGCTTGATAAGCACAGTGTGTTAACATTTATGTGAGAGGTGTAAGATATCCTCAATTGTTCATTTCCTTGCTTTTAAATGTTTGGGGTTTGGAAATGATGTAATAAGTGACAGTGATGTACTTACCTATGAATCTTAACTAGATTTTTAAACATTGTTTTATTGTTAGATTAAGTCCTGTTGGTCCTTTTGCAGAACTGATAATGGATTGCTGATCTTTGTGAATATAAAACTCAGAAAAAAAGCTGAACTAAAATTGTTCTCACTTGGTCAAATTTCCACTAGGTAAAATATATCCAGTTTTCATATACTTATTTAATGTGACAGAAAAAATGTTTTCTTTGTTCAGTAATTTCACATGTTTTCTGTACATCCTAGTGTACTGACAGTTTAAAATAAATGGACCATGAGTTATGTATAAGCCTGGAATTGTGACAAGCATGAGCTCTTTACATCTCTATTTCTTAACAGTTGGATTCTAAGAGTGCGCAAAAGTACACTCCTACATGTTGTTTTATCAGTCCCACAGAAGACAGGCTGATGGAACAGAATTGTTAACTTTTTTTTGTTTCACATTCTCCACATAACTGAGTTAGAAATTTATGCAAAATTCCTGGGGGCGCTGAATGCAGACTGAACCCTGCAGTGTGGTTCACAGGGCTCGCACATGAATCAATCCCTTCAGGTTCACTTGGAGGTTTGTGTTAGATGAACTCTCTGCAATACCACTCCAAATGTACTGTCACCATACTTGTGGTACAGATAAAATAACAGTTCCACACCTTCAGAATCCATTGTCAAAGACAGAAATCTAGGACCCCAAGTTTTTTCACAATTCCACATGAAAGATCTAGTAATGTTGAAATGGCCCTTGTTCCATTCTCAGAAGGACCTTAAATGTTCGGCTGATTCTCAAGGTTCAATGTGGTGGTTTTTGATGGAAAAGTGAGTGTGTCTGACTGGGAAAAGAGAGCTCCACCTCAGCCAATATTCAGTGATCTTTCAAGTGCATAAACCATGGCTTGCCAGTGTACCACCCAACGCTAAATTCTAGTGGAGCTGAGGTTTGAAGTGACTCTCTAAACATCTCTACTAATCTGCATTTCACTTGTTTCTCCTTTCTCATCTACTATCAAAAATTCTACTTTGTGGATCTAATCGTCATTTGCCTTGCTCTACTCTTCACTTGATGCCAGGTCAAGACAGGCAATTTAATAGCAAGTGGCTGTTGCTTCTGAAGAACCAACCTTTGTTTTTTAAACTAGTTCATTGGCAATATTTAATTCTTTGGCCCACTTATAATCAAAAGCTTCCTACTGTAGGACAGATACAGAGCTTGCCAACCAGCTATATTGGAGCCACTAACAAAGTCAATTTATACTTTCCTTATTAGCCCTTAATTTACCATGCTTTATTTGCTAGTCATTTTTCTGCTCTACCATTCTACTAAGGTTTCCATAGCTGGAAGTAAATGAAAGGCAATAGATCTCCCAGCAAGCACTGACAGAGAAGACTAATGTGAACTCCAGACTAACTAATCCCAGTGGCATTCAGCATCTCCTGTCCCGCCATTTCTCCTTGTTTGTTACAAAGTCATGCAATACCTTTTTTAAGAGTATGTTTACATTATTGAGTTTTATGCATAGGCAGTGTGGATTCATTTATTTTCAGCAATGTGTACCACATTAGGGAACAGCCATTGTCAATAAACAATACATGAAAGTAATTGGGACAAAATCTCATGATCTACAAATATTGGGCAGATATGTAAAGGATATGGAGAAGAGATTGGAGAGCTGATTAATCAAAAATTTAAGACGGAAAAGTACAGGGGTATAATTTCAGAAAAATTCAGTGGGAGAGGGAAAAAGTTTTGTCAGCGTGTCCACTTCTGCATTCCTGCAGCAAATTGGGTTGGTGGGCTAGTCCCATTCCAGTGGGCAGCAGGGAGGTGGTGTGCTGGTCCTATCCCAGGGAATGCAGAGATGAGGGGGAAAAGGCCAGGGGGTTATCACACCAATTGCCAGCTCTGGATCAGGGACTGGGGCCTGGCTCACTCTACACTGAGCTCTGGCCCAGGCTGCTGCTGCTTGCTCTCCAGCTAGTGGGGAGAAAAGGGCAGCACTGATAACATGGAAATTTGGAGCCCCAGTTTGGCCTGCCCAGCAGCCTCTGCAGGCCTGCGGACACAACATAGTGCTGGCTATGAAAAATAAGGGAAGGAGCAAACCAAGGCCTGAGAGAGTGGGGGAGTGGAGGGAACTGCCCCTCTATACCATAGCAAATGATACCCCTGGAAAAGTATAAAGAACCCCACAGCTGTTGAGAATGAAAGTTAACCGATGCTCAACAAAATAAAGTAAGAGAACAAATATCAAAGGCTTTAATAACAAATAGTAATGCATATTAGGACTAAAGAAGACCTACAACAGTCTTACACAAATAGCAGGGCTTCTGAGCACAGTTGAAATTATCCCTATTCTTCCCTTAAGCCATCAGCTAATTTATTTTTAGTAGGAATAGTATAATACTGACAGGTCTGTGTCTAACCCACATCCTCATGGCCAGACAAAAAATGAAAACTCTAAAACCTGCAACACAAAAGACGCAGCTGTCTGAAAACATAAATCAGTGCAAAGTGTTCAGAGAGCCAACACAAACACCAGCAAGGAAGGTAAATACCATCGGATGAGACAAACACCAAATGACGCAATTGATACTCAATTCCCCCAGTACTGGTTAGCAACAGCCAGTTCCTCTGCTCCTCAAATTACTTTAATTTGTGGAGGGTGGAGGTAGTCCTGCTACTCATGGGCCCTGGAAATTATCCTGCTCTGTGAAATCCTCCCAGTAGTGCTTTCATAAGAAGAAAAACATACAACAGACATTTTCCCATTTCAATTTGCTGGTATTCCCTGCCCTGGTTCTTTAGCACTGGCTTCTCCTAATGCTGCTTCTTCTATTCCTTTATTACTATAGGACTATGTCATTCCACTCCAGATGTTATAGCAGGATAAATTTCCTAAATTACTTATTATTTTAGTAGCAGTTCTGATGGGCAATGAGCATAGCTTTTGCCTATCCTGCTTTGAATGAAATATATTAGGATTTTTACCTAAGTTGTAAACTCTATATCAGTTTTGCCTAGCCACTTTCAAGTCACCTTAGCCTCCTTTGTAGAAATATCTAGCTATAGATTTTAGTGTTTTCTATAGCTCTCATCATTGTGTCTTGCTGTTAATATTATACTGCCGTATCCTCCTCAATAGTCTACTTATTCTGGGCTACTCTAAATTATAAGGATTTTTTACTACAGTGAATGCAATAATGCGTTGGGTAATACACTTTCTGTTGCTGACTTCCACTGTCTCACTGTGGATAATGGAAAAAAAATACCCTATTCCACCAACTATTTTCCGAAGTGGCCATTTGAATTATTTTTCTATCTACAAAATAGAGGTCGAAAAAGAATGAATAAGTTGGAAAGTATTAAAAAAAGTAAAAACTGAGCTTATTAACATATTTAATTCTTGGATGCATATTGGCAAGCTTTTGATATTCATGATCACACAACTGCTGCAGAAAGAGAACACAGTCATTGGCAAGATGGTACAGAGACTAAAGGTGGAGAAACAGATCAGGCAGGACTATGCAGTGTAGTTGCAGCCATGTCAGATGGTGGGGCTCTGGCTGTGAACTATGGGGTGGAAAGGCTCTGGCAGTCCCCCTTATCCCCACCTCCTGTGTGTACATAGCCCTTCTGCATGAGCCCCAGCCACCTAGGGCTAACAGCCAGAGCTCTACAAACAAACAAACAAGCACACAGCTCGTGCCTTCCTTGACTCATTCCCACGCCTCTCTTGACACATTCCCTTGGGAGACCTCCCTTGGGAGGCCTGCCCCATAGTTTGAGAACTGTTACCTTAGAGGAACCTCTAGAGCCCTTCACCCTCTCCCGTTTTTTGTCCCCAGACTCTTTCCTACACTCCTTTCCTTGCTAGCATAGTACATTTATCATAGCCACTAAATATCTTAGTTTTTCTGAAAAAAATGGCCATTTATAGCATGTTAAAACTATTAAATTGAGTTTTAAAATATTTAGCATGTTCATATGTTGTTTTTTCTCCTCTAGTAGAAGTTAAATTTTACCAGGTCCCATAGTCCTCTGATACCTTTTTCACATTTAAAAATATCTACCTTGGTACATCCAAGGTATAAATGTTTAAGGTATAAATGTGCTACTGCCATGCACAATAATTATATTTTCTTAGTGTTTCCAAAATATCTTTTCTCTTATTAATAAAGGGTGTGATTACATTTATCTTGGTGTACTGATAGCTTGTCTACTTTTCCCCACAGATACCTATTCAGATCAAGTGTTATTCACATCCCTTTCAGTGGATCGTCTGTGGTAAGATAACACGTTCAAGTGAAGTGTAGAATACTGGGTTTTCAGACTAAATCAGACTAACTAGCTGAAGAGAAATAGCATAAACCATTTATTAGGTAACTTTTTAGCTTACAAATATCCAAAGGTATCTTAAAATCAAATAATAATTAACACATCAAACTTCCTTACAGAGGCCCAGTGGAATTAGGTTCTTTGGTTCTCAGTATTGGACACTAAAGCTCAGATGGAAGTTAGAAGCCTAAATACTTTTGTGGATCTGGGTGTAAGTATTTTATGGTTTTTCTGTTCTTTTATTTTTTCTTTATTTTGATTTTTTTTTGTACAAGTCGGTAAGAAAGAGCATGAATGGCCAAATTCTGCCCTTGCATACATCCAAAAGTGTATTGACTTCAAATGACTTGCAGGGAGTAACCAGACGGTTAAGATTAAGGTAGTGATGAAGGAGTAATTTAAATCCATGAAAAGAAGATAATTGAAGACTATGGCCAAATTGCCATTATGATTCATTGTTTCATTGTGCCTAGATGTAAAAAGTAAAACTGAAAGTAAAACTGGAGTGAGTGATTAGCTATAGTAATGGCTTCAGGCTAGACTGCCCCAGGAGGAGCACTGGGAGGGAATCATGCCTCGGAGAACCACAGTCCATCCCCTTTGCTCTGAGGATGGGAGAGAGTACATTCCTGCAGCTCTGAAAAGCAGGCAGCTTGCTGGGCTGCTCGAGTCCAGTCAGCTCTGCAGTTCAGTCTGTTTTAGGCATGGAGCCAGGACTCCACCTACTCTCTGCCCTTTGTACAATGCGGAGAAGCAAAGTTCATAGGAGTGTGGTCCATACAAGGCACAGAACCATGATCCAAACAGTCCTAGTGTGGCCATACAGAAGGGGAAAATAGCTGTGTACAGAGTACTTTGAAGTTGCTGCTCAGGCTGAAGGTTGGGCTCTAAAGCCCACAGTGCTCATTAGGCTTCAGATCCTGAGTTCCAGCTCAAGTCACAACTTCAAAGTGCCGTCTACAGAGCTATTTTTAGAGTTCAAGTACAAGCCCCACAAGCCCAAGTCTGTTGACACAGGCTGGGAGGCTTGCTACTGTGGACTGTGCTGACGTATCCTTTCTGGGTGATCCTTTATGTTTGTGTGGAGTCCAATTGACTTCAGTGGAATTCCATGTGGGCCTAAAGGCCAGCTCACAGGAACTCATTGCAGGATAGAAGATTTACTTAGTCAGTTTCCCCTCTTGTTTGCGAAGGTCGTTAGTACAGGAAAACCTTTTCAAATAGGAAAATAGCTATAAGACCACACAACCGACAAGGGTATGTGTGTAGTACTTTAATTCATTTTTTAAAACATTGATTATGTTTCAAGATGATGGTGTCCCTTTAATATTTACTCTTGGCAAACTTATGCGCAGCTGTTCTAAGCATATGCAAGGCAAGGGAGGGCACAGGAGGCCCACTCATATTCCACTGTGGCCCAAGGATCCCTTGATGCTAACTGGCAGAGGGCAAAATGAGTTCATAGGGGGTTTTCAGGGATCTGATGGGTCTGACACCTACATAATAGTGTGCCAAAGGGTGACATGTGAGGTCGCTACCAACAGCCAGTAATGCACTGGTCATATGTACATTTGGCAATGATTCAAATGGATGATGTTTCAGAAGTTATGTATCTGTACTGAAAACTGTGTTCTTAAGGTATGTAAATTAAGACAGGTCACCTGAAGGTGATAAACAGCTTCTGTTCAGGCAGGGTGTAGGAGATGCTTATCTCTCCCTGGCTGACCATTATGTATTGTCAGGTTTCAGAGTAGCAGCCGTGTTAGTCTGTATTCGCAAAAAGAAAAGGAGTACTTGTGGCACCTTAGAGACTAACCAATTTATTAGAGCATAAGCTTTCGTGAGCTACAGCTCACTTCATCGGATAGCTGTAGCTCACGAAAGCTTATGCTCTAATAAATTTGTTAGTCTCTAAGGTGCCACAAGTACTCCTTTTCATTATGTATTGTGTGTCTTACAATGTGAGTCTATTTGCAGACGGCACCAGCAGCTAGTCAAGATTGTGACACTGACAGGAGCTCACAAAATCTACTTGGTGGAACATGCAGCAGGGGAGTGTCCTGTTTATGATTAAGCTCAAAGAATTAGTCTGGTATAGCAGGAGAATGCAGAGAGAGAGAGACACCTAGTATCCTTCGCCTAGGGGACAAGCAGCCAGAGTGGTTATCTTAAGAATGGATGGCCACAGGAGGCCTGGCTGTTAAATGCTGGTCTAATGAGAGATTTTGCTTTTAGCTGTTTTGAAAAACCTTGCAGCACCTTGATAAAGATTGGCAGAGAAAAACTGCGGAACAATTCATAAAAATTTGACCTCTCCCAATTGACATAATTGAGGTGGTGACAATATCAGGACACTTTGACTTATATAAAACAGCAGTTAGTTTTAAGATTAAGGTTTTAGATAAATAGTAATTAGTAATAGTTTAGAGTTAGAAATCCAAAATGGTGGAGGCAATAATCCTCTATGAAAGACACAGGGTTCGGGTATGGAAAATTCCATCAACTAATAGGGAATGACTCAGCATTTCTCCCAAGACCTCAAGGAGAGGAACTAAAGTTAAAGATGATGTCATAGGGTGGAGATCTACCCAAGATGACGTCAGGGGAGGAGCTCTACCCAAAATAGTGCCAGGGGAGGAGCTTTGCTACCTAAAAATAGGATGACATAATGGGGAGGAGCTAGACAGAAATAGCAATTATGCTAATATCTGGAAGCTGATCGGCTGAGAGAGACTAATTATCTATGCTAATGAGCAGGACTTGAGAGAGTAACCAATATAGAAGGCCAACATCCAGTAGTGTGTGTGTGTGAGAAAAGCTAGGCGGTGAAGGTCAAGCAGCAACTACCTGGAGAAGCAGCAGTAGAAGCTTCTGAGGCAGCAACTAAGAAGCTTCCAGATTCAGCAGCTTTTGGAACACACTCGCAACCAAAGTCTCACAGGCAGCAGTTTGACGTGGCGATTGAAGATAAGGCAGGAGCAACCAGGAGCCCTGCAGCCCTGCCAATAGTTTTCACCTTGACGGAGCAGAAGGACCCCCAGAGATGATACAGCGGGATTTAGAGAAGAGTGAGAGTGAGAGTGATTTTGGGTCAAGCAAGAAGGAACGACTGGATGTGTTTGTCAATAAAGCTGGATGCCTGTGTTTGTGTGAGACCCACTGCACCCATCCTGTGACCGTCAGACCCATGCTAACAGAATGATAGCGTTCAGTAGTAACTGTTTTTCTTGTATTATAATATTGTAAAGTTCTTTTCTATGTATGTGTAAGGGTTTTTATTGCATTGTATCAAGTATAATACTCTATTATAACATCAGGTTAACATTGTAGCAGCCATAGGATCTGTGTTTATTTTACTAGACTGCTCAAATGTATGATCTTTAAATGCAATTGTGCCTTACTACATACTATATAGCATAATGCTTTTTCTTGCTTAATTAAGTGCACCATAACTGGTCATTTCTTTTTCAATAAATAATTATTTTGTTTTTGAAGAATTACTGCTTGTGTGTCCATCCTTGAGTGGAAGACTGTATCCCTGTCCTTTCAAGGGTTAGCAAGATTAGCTTGCTCTGGGGAGCCCTCTGCGGGTTGGAGACAAACTCCTGGTAACACCCTGGCAACTCCTAGAAGGTGGACCACTACCTCATTACCCCTTTGGATAAAGCAAATTGCATAGTCTTAGGCAAACCATGACTGGAATGCTGGTGTTACATGTTCTTCAGTAACAGGGCCAGGTTCTTGGACTGGCAAACCAGTATCTTTATCACCTGGGCAGTAAGGAACCAATAATGCTCCCACAGCCCACTAGGTAAGTAACAGAAGGCTAGACAGAATGATGTACTTCAAAAACAAAACTGGGGTTTATTGAGAGAATGTTAACAATATAAGGGAGGGGGTGGAAAAGCAGATAAACAGTATAACAACTTTGTGGTTGCCCCAAAATGGGCCTGAAGCCCGGTCCCCAAATGACCCTTGGCAAATACAAAGTAAAACCCTAAAACTGTACTTGTAGATTTCCTCTGGACCCTTGTGAGATGAGTGGACTAACTGGATATGAACACAGGTAGGTAACTGTCTGTCCTTTTGCTGCTAGGGTGCATTGGATCCTGGACCTACAACTGCCTTCCAGTGGCTGCTGGGGACAGGAGGAACACAGGACCTTCAGGGCTGGAACCAGGAACCGGTAAGTAGACTCAGGTGTTAGATGTCGTGATCGATGATATGGATCAGGTGGCCAGTGAAGAAGTCCTCCAACACCCGTGCAAAGTGCCCCTCTGATGGACAGCCCGACTGACATGGTGCACAGTCCTTTTGTAGCCTCTGTGGTGTGAAAGTTTCAATTCCAACTGGTTTGCACCAGTGTCCTCAGAGCCAGTCTCTGCTTCCCACCAAAGGAAAAAAAAAAGAGTGCGAAAGTCTGTGACGGAGGGTAGCAAAGATGGAGTCTATATTGTTGTTCACTCCTTCAGGCCCGACACCATCTTGGAAAGTGGAGTCCATTAACCACAACGTATTACAACCAACTACATTATTACAAACACAACAACACTATAAAACACAGTAAATTCAATGTAAGCCAAGACACAAATGTGAATAGGCATGCATATAGGGAAAACTTCCCTACACCGGAGGTCCAAATTTTGGGGTAACACTGGGAGAAAGATATTGGGTGAGACAGAAAAATGTCTCGTTAGTAAATTCTAGGCTCTAGAAGGTGTATTGTGATTTTGTTTTAGATATAACCATTGCTTCCAATACTTCTACCTACTTGTTATTATTTGAAGCTTTGATTTTAGTGAATAAACTTAGATTTGTTTAGTGTGAAAACAGGTCTAAGTTCTATGTGTTAAGCACGGCAGTGGTCTGCGGTGGAACTGGTAAGCTGGAGTGTACTGCTCCTTTGGGAGCAACAGATCTGTGCATACAGTGAGTGTTCAGTGGACCAGGGTTGGAGTGTGCCTATCACTGACCTGCAGAGAGACAGCAGAGGATATATAGGCTGAGGGGAAAATGCTTGTGTGCTTGGTAGAATTAGGAAGGGAGCCCAGGCAGGCATGGACAATGCCCCCTTATGGTAAGGGCAGATGTTAGTAAGGGGCCTCAGAACCCTGGGTACCACCAGAAGCATCATATCCACCCTGTTCAGCTACTGGGCACAATCACAGTCCATGAGGGAAAGGAGTACTTGTTGCATCTTAGAGACTAACAAATTTATTAGAGCATAAGCTTTCGTGAGCTACAGCTCACTTCATCGGATGCATTTGGTGGAAAAAACAGAGGAGAGATTTATATACACACACACAGAGAACATGAAACAATGGGTTTATCATACACACTGTAAGGAGAGTGATCACTTAAGATAAGCCATCACCAGCAGCAGGGGGGGGAAAGAAGGAAAACCTTTCATGGTGACAAGCAAGGTAGGCTAATTCCAGCAGTTAACAAGAATATCAGAGGAACAGTGGGGGGTGGGGTGGGAGGGAGAAATACCATGGGGAAATAGTTTTACTTTGTGTAATGACTCATCCATTCCCAGTCTCTATTCAAGCCTAAGTTAATTGTATCCAGTTTGCAAATTAATTCCAATTCAGCAGTCTCTCCTTGGAGTCTGTTTTTGAAGCTTTTTTGTTGAAGTATAGCCACTCTTAGGTCTGTGATCGAGTGACCAGAGAGATTGAAGTGTTCTCCAACTGGTTTTTGAATGTTATAATTCTTGACGTCTGATTTGTGTCCATTCATTCTTTTACGTAGAGACTGTCCAGTTTGGCCAATGTACATGGCAGAGGGGCATTGCTGGCACATGATGGCATAAATCACATTGGTAGATGTGCAGGTGAATGAGCCTCTGATAGTGTGGCTGATGTGATTAGGCCCTATGATGGTATCCCCTGAATAGATATGTGGACAGAGTTGGCAATGGGCTTTGTTGCAAGGATAGGTTCCTGGGTTAGTGGTTCTGTTGTGTGGTGTGTGGTTGCTGGTGAGTATTTGCTTCAGATTGGGGGGCTGTCTGTAAGCAAGGACTGGTCTGTCTCCCAAGATCTGTGAGAGTGATGGCTCGTCCTTCAGGATAGGTTGTAGATCCTTGATGATACAGACAGACATCATCTTCCTCTCCAAATGCAAACAGATGGACATCATACCGAAAGGACTGAAGGTAAAAAATCCATTACAATCTACATACCACACAGACTATGCTGACAGCTTGTGCCACACACTCTCAAAGAAACTGCGGAACCACCTGATCAACATCCTCTACAGCAAATAGGGAAAGATTAAGAATGAGCTCTCAAAACTGGATACTCTCATAAAGAACCAACCTTCCACACAAACTTCCTCGTGGCTGGACTTTACAAAAACTAGACAAGCCATTTACAAAACACACTTTGCTTCTCTACAAAAGAAAAAGGACACTAAGCTATCTAAACTACTATATGCCACAAGGGGCCACAACAATGGTTCCCGTAACCCACCCAGCAATATTGTTAATCTATCCAACTATACTCTTAGCCCAGCAGAAGAATCTGTCCTATCTCGGGGCCTCTCCTTTTGCCCCTCCACGCCCACGAACATGATACAGTTCTGTGGTGACCTAGAATCCTATTTTCGACGTCTCAGACTCAAGGAATATTTCCAACACACCTCTGACCAACATATTAACCCACAGAGACCTTCCTGCCAACACTACAAAAAGAAGGATTCTGGGTGGACTCCTCCTGAAGGTCGAAACAGCAGCCTGGATTTCTACATAAGACTGCTTCCGCCGGCGTGCACGAACTGAAATTGTGGAAAAGCAGCATCGCTTACCCCATAACCTCAGCCATGCAGAACACAGTGCCATCCACAGGCTCAGAAACAACTCTGACATCATAATCAAAAAGGCTGACAAAGGAGGTGCTGTCGTCATCATGAATAGGTCGGAGTATGAACAAGAGGCTACTAGGCAGCTCTCCAACACCACTTTCTACAAGCCATTACCCTCTGATCTCACTAAGAGTTACCAAAAGAAACTACAGCATTTGCTCAAGAAACTCCCTGAAAAAGCACAAGAACAAATCCGCACAGACACACCCCTGGAGCCCCGACCTGGGGTATTCTATCTGCTACCCAAGATCCATAAACCTGGAAATCCTGGACGCCCCATCATCTCAGGCATTGGCACCCTGACAGCAGGATTGTCTGGCTATGTAGACTCCCTCCTCAGGCCCTTCGTTACCAGCACTCCCAGCTATCTTCGAGACACCACTGATTTCCTGAGGAAACTACAGTCCATTGGTGATCTTCCTAAAAACACCATCCTAGCCACTATGGATGTAGAAGCCCTCTACACCAACATTCCACACAAAGATGGACTACAAGCCGTCAGGAACAGTATCCCCGATAATGTCACGACTAACCTGGTGGCTGAACTTTGTGACTTTGTCCTGACCCATAACTATTTCACATTTGGGGACAATGTATACCTTCAAATCAGCGGCACTGCGATGGGTACCCGCATGGCCCCACAGTATGCCAACATTTTTATGGCTGACTTAGAACAACGCTTCCTCAGCTCTCGTCCCCTAATGCCCCTACTCTACTTGCGCTACATTGATGACATCTTCATCATCTGGACCCATGGAAAAGAAGCTCTTGAGGAATTCCACCATGATTTCAACAATTTCCATCCCACCATCAACCTCAGCCTGGACCAGTCCACACAAGAGATCCACTTCCTGGACACTATGGTGCTAATAAGCGATGGTCACATAAACACCACCCTATATCGGAAACCTACTGACCGCTATTCCTACCTACATGCCTCTAGCTTTCATCCAGATCATACCACTCGATCCATTGTCTACAGCCAAGCGCTACGATATAACCGCATTTGCTCCAACCCCTCAGACAGAGACAAACACCTACAAGATCTCTATCATGCATTCCTACAACTACAATACCCACCTGCTGAAGTGAAGAAACAGATTGACGGAGCCAGAAGAGTACCCAGAAGTCACCTACTACAGGACAGGCCCAACAAAGAAAACAACAGAACGCCACTAGCCATCACCTTCAGCCCCCAACTAAAACCTCTCCAACGCATCATCAAGGATCTACAACCTATCCTGAAGGACGAGCCATCACTCTCACAGATCTTGGGAGACAGACCAGTCCTTGCTTACAGACAGCCCCCCAATCTGAAGCAAATACTCACCAGCAACCACACACCATACAACAGAACCACTAACCCAGGAACCTATCCTTGCAACAAAGCCCATTGCCAACTCTGTCCACATATCTATTCAGGGGATACCATCATAGGGCCTAATCACATCAGCCACACTATCAGAGGCTCGTTCACCTGCGCATCTACCCATGTGATATATGCCATCATGTGCCAGCAATGCCCCTCTGCCATGTACATTGGCCAAACTGGACAGTCTCTACGTAAAAGAATGAATGGACACAAATCAGACGTCAAGAATTATAACATTCAAAAACCAGTTGGAGAACACTTCAATCTCTCTGGTCACTCGATCACAGACCTAAGAGTGGCTATACTTCAACAAAAAAGCTTCAAAAACAGACTCCAAGGAGAGACTGCTGAATTGGAATTAATTTGCAAACTGGATACAATTAACTTAGGCTTGAATAGAGACTGGGAATGGATGAGTCATTACACAAAGTAAAACTATTTCCCCATGGTATTTCTCCCTCCCCCCCCCCACGGTTCCTCTGATATTCTTGTTAACTGCTGGAATTAGCCTACCTTGCTTGTCACCATGAAAGGTTTTCCTCCTTTCCCCCCCCTGCTGCTGGTGATGGCTTATCTTAAGTGATCACTCTCCTTACAGTGTGTATGATAAACCCATTGTTTCATGTTCTCTGTGTGTGTGTATATAAATCTCTCCTCTGTTTTTTCCACCAAATGCATCCGATGAAGTGAGCTGTAGCTCACGAAAGCTTATGCTCTAATAAATTTGTTAGTCTCTAAGGTGCCACAAGTACTTCTTTTCTTTTTGCGAATACAGACTAACACGGCTGCTACTCTGAAGTCCATGAGGGGAAAGACATACCCAAGAGAGAACAAAAGGGGAGGAAGGTGATAAAACCATGCCCCTCCTCACCCACAAGCATTTGCAGGAGGGTTATACTGCCTTGTCTAATTGGGTGTTGCAGTGGACCCCATGTGCTTGGGAGCTCCAGGAGGAGACCCACCCCCATGAATCAGTTTCACAAGTTAATTGTATTTTGAAAGGAATTGTGAAATACCTGCCCTTTTAAATTCTGTTTCATACAGGCTAGACTGTCCTCTGCTCACAGTGTTTGGTAAGAGGTGGAATGGAGCTGCAGTAGCTCTCTGGAAGCACCAGGATGCATTCTGTCTGAGAGCTCCTGTGCGCACAGCCTATGCCTACCTGCTATGACATTGCTCTGTGCGGTACAGCATCCCCTGCACAGCCGGCCACCCCTGCTTAGGCCCAGCTTCCTCCCGATCCCATGGTGTGCCATGCTCCCTGAAGAAAGGAAAAAAAGAGCTAACTGTACACTCCCTAGAACACAGCACTGTGCATCTTCTGGCTCTTGGGGAAGAGAGGCATTTCCATAGACCATCTTTCACCACTGTCCACCCATGTATGGGCCAAGCAATCTGCCTTTCTATTTTTTAACCTGTATTTTATATATACTATTGAGGAAATTCAACCTGTTGAAATCAAGGCACTCACTTTTACCGAGGCTGAGTTTGACTTCAGGACACTCTGAAAAATGATAGTGCAGATAAAATCCTTCCTCCCCACACACTTCTATAGCTCTGATGTATTTTTATGCCTGCTTCATTGTAAAAAGCTGAATACCTAATTGTGGCTAATATGCTTTTAATTGTTCTCCTGTATCAGAGATGTTCTGTTAACCAAAGTACATGAAATGAAAAAGCATGCATTAAGAAATGTTCTTTTATGCAGTTTAGAATGGAAGTAAAAGGACAACTGTCAGGAATATTGGAAAACCCTTTTTGATCAGGAATGTTTTATATTGTTAATTCCTGGTTCCCAGATGAAATGAGATTTACATGGCCATAGTGCAGAGTACTCAAATTACTCTTCTCCTTCCAGAAGGAGACAACTAACAGACATGGGCCAGAACCAAAATCCTAGATCAGAAAACACTGAAAATTGGGTGAGATCTGGGTCCAAATCCAGCTCCTGATCTTAACTGCTGGTCTCTCCCTCCTGTATAATGGGCTGAACCAAAATGCCTGATCTAAACACCTGTGATGAAGTGCTGGCCCAATTGGAGTTTTGTCACTGACCTTAACAGAGCCAAGATTTCACGACATGACTTTGGGAAAATTCATCATTTTCTGGATCCCAGCTCTGTGTCTTGGACCTGTCTCTAATAATTAATAAATCATGGTAATTCTAGTGATCAGGTTTCGGTGACTCTTAATCTTGACTCCTAATCTTTATCTCTGTGTCTAGAGCGCTATTTGAAATGACTATTCTAGCATAAGAATACTAACAAATCGGGACAAACTACCTAACCTAACATAAAGGTTTAGATCCCAGCCCAGCCCAACTCAATTTCCTTGGAAACAAAAAGCTCTGGTGTAGGATTGTTCCTCTTATTGCTGTTAGATGTGCCTCAAAGCTTCAAGATCTTAAGCAATATGCATTTAACTCCCTGACGTGTTTACGGAAAAACAAATTACTTTTCTTCACACCAGATGGGGATTATGGACGTGATAGTTGTGCACAATGCAACAACATCTATAAATCTAGTATTTTATCATCCTATTTGAGGCTATACAATTAAAAGATTAATCAGTTATAACAGCACTCATGATACATACCTGCTGAAATATCCCTTTGGGAAGATCAGTATGGTTAGCATAGTCTGAGACATACATAATAGAACATTACAGTATTATCGGGAGCCATGAGCCAGGTTGCCTGGCAGCAATTGTGTTGGAGCCTAACAGGATACTGAAATTATGCTAGGACACAGGGAGTCATCTGTGATCTACACATTACAGTCCCAGCAACCCACAGGTCTTAATGTGAAAATCTTTGTGCTAATTTTTAGAAGGTTGGTTATTTGCAGTCCAATGGATTATGTTTTTAAAGAACTGCACTTCCAATAGATTTTTCTGACACGTTCTCTTCTTTCTATACTTAGTGATTTTGATAGTTTTTCCTTCATAGAAAAGAAAATTAATTTTCATTCCACTTCTCCCTTTGTTTGTTTTTATTTAAATAACATTAGTTCTTATCTCAAATTATGTTTCTGAGCTATGCAAAGATTTTATTAACATATAAGGCTTGTTTTAGCAGTGTGTGTTGTTTTCAGTTTTTTTATGATTGTGCTACACATGAATGTGATGAACTGGATGCACTGGCTACAATTAGGCTGAAGGGAGTGTGGTCAGCTGTCACATTACCTTCCCATATAACACTGCTAATGTGCTGCTACACTGACCTTCAAAACCCTACTCATGCCCCTTCTGAGCAGAAAATAAGAATTGTGCTAGAGTGGTGAGTTATGTCATGTTCAGAAATATCCCCAGAGTGAAATAACCAAAACTTCCACATGAGGTGACTAATTAATGAAACCACCTAATACTAATTTTTCTAATTTATTTACTTAGTCTGCTTTTTTAATAGTTCATCTATATTTGTGTATGTAGATGAAATACTTGTTTCTCTTAACTGTAGCAAGAATCCCCATATCATGAAAGATAATAGTAGAGAGGAAGTATTGTTGTGGGGAATGATGCTGCTAGTGCATTGCAGAGACAAGGTGGCAGAGGTAATATCTTTTATTGGACCAACTTCTGCTGCTGAGAGATACAAGCTTTTCTTCATGTCTGCTAGTTAATGCATTGTCTAAAGAAGTGTTCCTAGCTGCAGGTTTGTACCAGCATATACTACCTACTGAGAAGTATTCAGACTTTTGTGATTTGGTTGATTTCTAACCTGGATATAAGTGAAAGAAAAGGCTATAAAGAGTTAACTGATCAAACATTGCTATATGTACAGTCACTGTTACTACAGACACAAATTCCACTGTGTTTCTATGGGAAACAAAATCTAGATGATATATGTGCCACTTTAAAATGATTTTTCAGAGATGGATGCTTCTGGCATTGTCATTTCTCAGTCTGAGATCACTACCAGCTTGCAGGAACTTTACAGATGTCTACCCTTCTTTTACAAACAACTACTAAGAAAAGCACTGCTGACCAGGAGACAGATTAAAAGTGCTGTCAACTTCTGGTATAGAATGGATTTTCTTTATCCATGATCTCATTGTATTAATTAGTAATTGGCTTTAAAAGGCCGGAAGTAGATCCTTTTAAAAAATCACTGTAGTGCTTTTATTTAAGGTTGCCAGACATGAAGGGATATATAATTATTTCTCATGTGACCCTCTATCCAGAATAAAATGGAAGGATTTTTATCTGGTTGTGCTTCACACTTACCACTCAGTAGTATATCAATCCTCTTCAATGAAGACAGAACTATGATCTGCCCATTTTGATTAGTTTAATGCCTTGAGAAGCTGAGGGCAATGGATAAAAGTTTGGGGCACAGTTCCCAACTTTCACGTGGTAAATAAGCACCTTGACTTTCACAATAAGCCAAAAATCAAGCTAATCCCATTTCAAAACAAGGCCAAAACAAGCCAGTCCCTAAGAACCCCAACACTCTAGGTGACTGGATCTCCCCAGCGTGCAGTCTGGGACTGTGGTGGGCCCGCTGTGCACCCCTGACTCTCTCCCACCCTTGCATTTGCTTGTCCCTTGCCCCTGCTTGCCAGGAGCCAATCAAAAAAAGAAGCAACAAGCTACAAGCCAAACAAGCAACAAGCTACAAGCCAAAAACTAGCCAACAAGCAACACAAGCCAATTAAGCCAAAAACAAGCCTAATTTCGGTGTTTTTTTTCACGAGTTTGGCATGTCTCATTTGGGAGTTTTGAGAGTTTAAATTAATTCCCTTACTCTTCTGTACTTCCGAAACTGGTGGGTGAGGAGTCTGAACTCAGCCAAATCTCCACACCCAATCCACCAGTCAGAACATCGCAGCTAAGGCCTGATCCAAAGTCCTTCCATTGACTCCACTCGGTTTTGGATTAGGCTGCCTGTATGGAGGAGGAACTAACCTGCACCAAGTATAGCACTGGAACAGATTACTTCTCTCCCACTGAAGCAAAGTTAATTATTAGTCATGTTTATTATGGTGGTTCCTAGGGACCAACCAAGATCAGGGTCCCATTGTGCTAGACACTGTACAAACACAAGAGGAGATGGCCCCTGCCCTGAAAAGCTTATAAACTAAATAGACAAGACAAACACATAAACAAAAAAGATATAATATTGAATATTGAATATATAATAAAAGATATAATATTCCTTCTGAGTCACCTGCAGATTCTTGCTCTGCTCCTGGGCAGCACAGCTATGCAGTGCCCCTTTCACAGGGCTGCAGCAAAGCCACAATTGATCCCTTATTTAGGAACCTACGTTTGGCCTCCTAATTCAGAAACTCTCCTGATCGATTTAATTAAAACATTCCTGTTCTCAGCTCTGTAATATTTCACTTGGTGATTTGCACATTCTTGTCTTTATTTATTTCACATTGATTTACACATCATTCAGAACCTTCCAGTGGTCTGTATTTCAGATGAATAGGATACTAAACTGGACTGACATTATAACAAATTTCTAATACATATTTTAAGAACATTTGGCCAGATGTACTGATTTAAATGAAATTGCATAGCTGCAACACAGCACAATTTGGTACATTGTATAAATATTTATGGCTCATTGTGTAAACCAACTGAATGAAACTGTTTTGGTATGTTAGTTAAATAGACTGATATTCTAGTTATTTTGCAGGTACATACTATACAAAAAATGCTTTTTTTCAATATTTATGAGACAGACCAGAATCAGTCCAGAGGCCTTTACAAGCTCTAGGACAAATGAATATACATTTTTGAAAGCTGCCAGCATACCGAACAAATTCAGATACAGATAAATAATTGAATATTCAGAAATATTTTTGCCTTAATACATTTAAATACAAAATATTATGTCTACATTCAAAAAGTTAATTAAGGCTACAATACAAACCTACAAGGAATTGCAAATCTTGCATCAGAGTCCAGCAAGCATAGAACTAATCTTTTCAAACTTTGGAAACATCCATTCAAAACTGAGGCACACTCTTGGTCTATCCAGTACGTGAAAGTGAGTCTTCTGCTACAGAATGCTGCATGACTGAAGGGAGCCTGGACTGGTAGTCTGCAACTGATTGCTTCTGATTGCTTAATGCTTGAAACCTACAACTCTGCATTATTGTTGTTTTCGTATAATCAAATGTTTTTGATTTTTCAGTGAAAAATGAAATGAGTTGTCACATGTATACCTTCCTTGAGAAAATACTGAACCAAAATATATACAAACATTCTGATGTCCAATATCATAATTTCATATATTAGTATTATGGCCACTGCAGTTTTGCTTTGTATTTGTACTATCTGAAATTAATCTACGAATCTACTCCCTTATGCAACCAAAATTTGAATGTGTAACTTAAACTAAGAATAATGTGTACATTAATAAAACAGTTTGTTTAAAACAGAAATTACTTTAACCTGGAACTAACTAGTTTTTCTCAGGGGGGTAAAAGCTATTATATTACCTGGTAAATACCATGCTTCCCTGCACATGAGGGCATTAACAGCTGTCTTAGATGGGCCCAAGAGTGTGTTTACTGGCTGGAAATGAATACCCAACTCTGCTCCTTGAGAGAAGGGCAGGATACTTGCCAGGCATGTGTAACTGTCAGCAGAAAGGTTTCATAGTAGCAGCCGTGTTAGTCTGTATTCGCAAAAAGAAAAGGAGTACTTGTGGCACCTCAGAGACTAACAAATTTATTAGAGCATAAGCTTTCGTGAGCTACAGCTGCATCCGATGAAGTGAGCTGTAGCTCACGAAAGCTTATGCTCTAATAAATTTGTTAGTCTCTAAGGTGCCACAAGTACTCCTTTTCTGTCAGCAGAAAGAGACTCTATTACCTCATGAGTGGCTCACCCAACCATGGAAAAAGGTGGGAGTGGATTTATTTACCTTCAAGGAAAAGCAGTACTTGATTACAGAGGACAGCTATTAAACTGTTTGAGAGGTCAATACCCTGCCTAATACAAGAAGCAAGTCAATGAGTGTCACACTGAGGGTCTGCTTTTCAAGACACTGTGTTTACTGACAATGGACCCCAGTTTGCCTGGGAAGAATTCAAGAAATTTGAATGCAAATGGGAGTTTGTCCATCACACCTCCTCCCCAGCCTACCCACAGAGTAATGGCAAGGTGAAATCAGCTAAGAGACTGTTACACAAGGCTGTTTCTTCTGGTTCAGACCCCTTATTAGCATTTTTGGCACACAGGAATACTCCATCCCAGCAGTACCAAACCAGTTCAACTCATGTGCTGATGGGACGAAGGACCAAAACCCTGTGACAGTGAGGGGAGACCTGTTGCACCCAGAAAGATGGAGACATCACTGAGAGGAGAAGGCCAATAAACATGTCAACCAAAGACCTCCTGGCCCTGGAGGGAGGCATTCCTGTGAAGATCCAGCCATTAGAGACACAGCAGAAGGAGTGGATTAAGGAAGCCGTGAGAGGTGCAGTGGCATCCAGGTTATATGAGTTGACTACACAAGAAGGATGGGTGATCCGAAGTAACAGGAGGTACTTACAAGCCAGCAGACACAACACAAGAGACTATAGCAATATAGAGCTCATCACAGAATGGAGAGACAGAGAACTATCTGGAGGCCAGCCCAACAGGGAGAGAGGAGACTCCACAAAAGGATAGTTTGCTAGACTCTGAGACGGGTGACAGAGACATGTAACTCCCGGTGTGGTCACCTTTTGAGGAGACCAAACTATCCCAAAGACTACGTAACCAGCTGAATGTTTGGTACAGGCAAGGCTCCAGATCACCTGTGTGCTAGCATATCCAAAGGGACATAGGGTGGGTGTCTGGACATCAATTATTTGTTTTAAAATGTTTGTATTAAAATATTTGTAAAATAGGGAAGATGTATCATGATCAGTAGAACTGGGGTCCATGTTCCTGAAAAGGACACCAGGAAAACAGGGAATGAAGAGAGGTAGGCTGGAAGCAACTCAGCCACATGGGCAGAGTAGTACACTGGATTTAATAAAGTTCCATTTCTTCATCTTAAACTTCATTCATCCTTACTCTTTGCAAATGAAATAGAAGGTGAACTGTTTGTCAGGTTCAGCCTGGCTTCATTGGGGACCATCATCAAAGGTATAGCACATGCTCCCTGTAGCCCTGATTGGCTGAACCTAATCCATATGATCAGAAAGAGCATTTTAGCAGAATCACTCTGCTTCAGCAAGGCCAGAAAAATAATCCCCTAGTCTGTCTGCAGCAGACACTTTGCACAGCTGGAGAGGATGCTGGGGACCCTTTCCCCACTTGCACTCTCTCGGTTGTGGGACACAACCAGGATCCTTCATAGTGCTCATCCTGAGCAGAATTGGAATTGAGTTGAAGGGCAGCACCAGCAGTGGTGACAGACACCCAAAAGAAGGCAAGGGTTAATGGCGTTATCCAGCTTCTGCACTAGCTGTCAATCCAAGCTAGTGTTGCGGGAACATGCCATGCACCCTGTTAGATAGACATAATCTGGGTTTATGTCTGGTTTTGGCAGTTGCCTAATACATTAATTTATGACCCACTTAGCTACCAACTATGACTCAGATAATTCATGCCTCACTCTCTTCTCTTCTTGCATGTTAGAAGGGCTTCTGTGTTTCCATAGCATTGGGTGGAAAAATAATTTGAAAAATCTCCAAGATTTTTTAAAAAATTATATATAAATGCAGATTTTTAAAGACTTTGAGCCAAACTGTCAAAATAAGATCTTATAAGAAAAACTCCAAGTCTATCATTAAGCACCACGAGAAAGCTAGCTGTAAAAGGCACAAACAGAATTCATTTTTGCTTTGCAATTCCTGTATTCAGGCAGTGCCAGGGGCTAAGTGAGGTTGAGTAGTGGCAATGCAAGAGGATATAGCATGTTAGTGTCCATTTCCTATTGCAGCACAATATAATGGTATGAACTGGGAGAGGGTCATGTTGCAGCTGCTGACAGAGAGCCCAGAGTAGCTGGTAAGGAGAATGGGAGTGATGCTGTTACTGGCCCCTCACATGCTTCCCCTAGGCAGCTGGTAGCAGTAGTAGCCTGTGCTGTGATAGGAGGTGGTGCACAGCCACATCCCACCGGCAGTACATTGTTTAATTTGGCAAAGACAGAAAAGGGTTGCACTTGGGATCTTTTGTTGCTGACACCAGTGACATCACTTACACAGTTTGTATCATACGTTGGCAGAAAGTGACCGGGGGAATTGATGCAAAAATGTCAAGGCACCTCGTCTCTACTGGCACTCAGTGAAAGCAAACAGCCTTAGCTATATTCATGGTGCCCATGAATAGTCAGTAATTATAATTAAATTAAAAACCTGTAATAGATCCATCCAATGCACATGCACTTTCTCCTCATTCCTTGCCTAACTGTTAGCCCCACTCATCACGTCTCAGCTAAAATTAGATTGTTAAATCTTCAAAGAAGGGACCTTGGACAACATTCTGTCACTTGCTTTTGTGAGACTCAAGAATAATTCCATGGAAGTCAATGGAGTTTCACCCCTGGTAATAATGAGTGGAGTATCTAAAGACTTTCTATTGTCTTTGTCCTATTATGTTGACTTTCTGTTGTCTTACAATTATCTTTCCGTATGTCCCTGAAAAGGGTTAGAAATCAGGTGTAGGAAGTGGGACCAAGTACACAACTCAGCCACTTGGGGAGACTCTATTGAATGTTCCAGATCCATCCCACTTTTGCTACTCTCTGTTACATGGTTGCAAGAACATTGATCATTGTTATTTTTGTGCATGGAAGAAGATATGCTTCTGCATATGGATGTTGATTCCATTTCCTAAGCAACAGCTGCCAAAGCTACTCATCTTGCTCTGCTAAGTTTTGCTAAAGCTTTTCCAAACATGTCTGACAAGATGGTCCACGCATTTGGAGTGGAAAACAACCGAGTGATTATTTGATCAGCTTTGGAGAAGATATTAGCAGCTTCTGGCAGGATGACTCTCTGTGAATGTGTGGTTTGGTTCTTTGTACAGTACACAATGTGTTGAACAAGCTGATTGATTGACTAGCTTCTTTCTGGGTTCATAAGGATGCCAATAAGTGCACACAGTAAATGACAAGAGGTTTGTTCATCTTATTTGTCTCACACACTGGTTGATCTTAATTGTGGGGGTGTACCTGAGAAGCAACAATACAGTTAGGATACTCACAGTGGGATATAAGCTCTGCAGCCACTTTAGTTGTTCCTGGCACAAATCTTAAAGTATTGCAGGTGCAGAATGGTCCCCTTCCCTGCCACCAGAAAAACAAGAGGTACTGATTCATGTGAATTCTACTCTGCACCTGCTGGAGTGGCTGCATGAGCAGCACACAGCAATCCCAACTTTTCACATATGTTCTAAAGTGAACACTAGCCTGCACCTGACAGCTGGAGAGTTTGCCAACTTGCTGTAATTTGAGGATGCGACTAGTCTCCCGGCTCCAGCTGAGTGCTTCAGCAATAGCAGTGGGGAGCAGGAAGATTTTCTGCCTCACTGATGTCAAATGCAAGAGGACTGAGGAACAGCAAGACATCCATCTATGAAAACATTTTCAGGATCAGCAAGACAGCAGGTATATCAGGCAGCCGTCAAAAGACTGATGATAGGGGAGCAGGCAACTGGTGCACTCCTGAAAATCTTTGGAAGAAGCAGCCTCTTGACTAACCAAAAGGGCATGCAGAAAAAGAAAGAGAAACTCTAACATACCTTTACTCTGCTTGTAATGTTCTATTTAATTATAAACAAACAGGACTCTATAACCCCTTAACTCATATATATTATTACTTAGTCACACTTTCTATTAAGATTCTATTTATAAATGATTAATACATATTATAAGCGTGAACTGTATGTGTTAAAGATGGTGACAGCTACCTTAACAGGGCATGCCTGACTTGCAGCACCCCATTCTAGCCAAGCATGGTGTGGCAGGCATTGCCTGCCTCAGTTTCTTCTCTCCCAGGGATTCAAGTGGCTCAGCCCTCTGGCTGCGTCACTCTCAATGTTCAGTCTCTTTTCAGGGTAGCAGAAGTCCAAACAAACAAAAAGTTCTTTCACTTCTCTTGGGCTCCTCAGTTCACTCTCTGAACTCATTTCCCAGCCCCTTCTGGAGTACCTTTAAATTTCTCTGCTCTGGTATAGAGCACTGACCCCCAGCCTGGTTCCCTACAGTCCTGTTACAGCTGCAATCCCTCAGAGCTGCCTCTCCTTCTTCTGTATTCTGGGATGGAGGGCTGACTCATTCTCTCCCAGGCTGAGAGAGGAACTACAGGGAGCAAGCTGGTCTTCTGTGGAAGGCCGTTAACTATAGCCTAGAAGGATTCCAGGAAAGCAGCCTGGGAGTCAGAACTCCAAGAGTGCAAGGTCCAACTGCACAATCTTGGGTCTCATTTATGTCTGGCAGCGGGTCATTTTAGCCTTTACTCTCACTGAACACCGGCTGCTGGAAGCATCAGTGATTAGCATGGGTGCACACTCACTATGACTGGTACCCATCTCCTATCTGACCCAATCCCCAAGGTCACAGAGCCAAATCTCAGCCCCAACATCTGACAGATAAACTCCATCCTCCTTAAAGAGCACAGGCCCACTGTATCAGTATTTCTATGTGTGATCACCACTCCCCACCCCACCCCAAATCTCAAAATTATCCTGTCTACCTCATGGTTTACATGCTTTCTTGCCATGTTCATGCAGTGCAGTTCAATGGCCCTCCACCAAACCCATCTTGTGAGCATCTCTGACCAAATCAATTGAGGCCAAGGCCACAGCTGTGTAACTAGCATCAGATCCCTCTATATCCCTAATCCCTAAGTTTAAACTAGTGCAGTCCCTACAGTCCCCAGGATCATTTTAGCCCAGGTGAATAATCAGGCCCTCAGGGGGCTGTAGCTCAGCCATCACTGAGTGCTGGGACCAGCTTATGTCCAGTCTGCCAGACCATTGAAGGCAAATGGCTTCAACCTTTATGCTCAGCTGCTATCCATCTGTTGCCTGGCTAACATCTGGCAACAATTGCTTAATCAGCTCACCATCAATGAGCAGCATTAACAAGCACTGAGACCAGTTCATGCTTTATCTTCCATGCCACCACAGGCAAATGGATTCAACCTTGAAGTTAAGCTGCAATCCACCTGTTGCCTGGCCAATACCTGGCCACAATTAATTGCTAAATCAACTCAACATCAACAAGCACCACCAGTGAGCTCTGGGACCAGCTCACAATCCCTCTGCTATGATTATGTTATGATCCCATAACATGTCTCTCCTACTGAACTCCTGAATGCATACAGCTTCGGTCTTAAAGCTCAGCCATGATTCATCTGCTGACCTAGAGGGCATGGATCAGTGTTCATGTCATGTTCCCTGTCAGTACCTGACCCAGGTTGGGGAAGCTAATGATTCAACCAGAGGACCAAATTCGGTGATGAATCTTGGTCCCATGACATCTCAGGCATGTTACGCATATGCTAAGAAGAAGTCCTGGCCATCTTTCTGTGGGCCTGATGTACTATAGAGTGCCCACAAATCCAAACATCGACTATGGCTTTGGAAATCCCCTGGAATCAGAAACAGAGAGGTTTAGTTATACTTATTGCCAGTCACTGGAATCTTTCCCCCAGGGAAGACATAAGTCCTGTAATAATTTGATTTCTAGCTCTCAACCTTGTGAGATTCAAAACTCTCTGATGTTGCTGATGTCTCTGCCCAAATCCCACAAGAATGCGTACCAAAGTTAGTCAGGTTGAGACTGCTGAAGGCTAAAGCTTTTTTCAACACCACTGCAAACAGGTATCTTGTCAGGAAGCTGCCATCCCCATGTATAAACAAGCAAGTGCAGCTCCTGGTTCTGTTTGACTAGGAAAGCTTTGGCTGCCCTTTCAGGGCACAGGCATTCATCTCTTTTACAGTATTTTAAGTGTGGAGATATTGCACCAGGTGACAACTGTACATCTAGTAATTCAACTGCCCTCCTGGACCTGTTTATGGCTGCTTGAAGTCTCAGCTCACTTATCCTGAATGTGCCAAAGATGGCCACAGTGAATGTCACCTTAAATAAAAAGGCCTCCATTCCACAACTGCATATCCTAGGCAGAATTTCTGTAGTTATGGAGTTTGTGTTGTTCCTCCTGCACCCAATGGCCTTTGTACCAATCCCCCAGGAGCTTCTGCACTATGATATCTGTACATGGGTCTGGGAAACCTGCTAGTTTACACCCAAAGGATAGGTCAGCTAGTCAACTGGATATAGTGGTCAGTGCTAACCTGTGATGCACTAATGACACTGCATATCTCACCACCCGATGCTTACAGATGGGCCACAGATGCTGGACCTTCCTGAGCTCTGAATTCTGTGACCTCAATAAGACAGGCCTTATAGGCTTTGAACATCTTTGGGGCAATCTCATTCTTGACTAGTCCTATGCCTGTCAGAACCAAGGTTCCACAGCTGATTGGGCATCACCCGTGAATCTTTGTTGGCAGATGGGGTGAACTCCCCAAATCAACTGTCTTCCAGCCAAAAGGTGAATGGTTCCCACTGAGGTCCTGGTTCCTGTTCGCTAAAATGGCCTGGTCCTAGTCTGTTCCTCAAACTGGGATGGGGCAGCTATCCTCCAGCTCCCCTCCTCAGCATCATGGCCTTGCCAGCAGGCCACCAATGTTGTAAAGTTCTTTGGAAACTATGACTAGCTTTCCTCTCTATGTGACAATCCTAGGACCATGATTTCCCGACGATGTGTAAAGAAAACCTCACCCATCTCTGAAGCAGCCACTCATAATGCATCCATGCAGATTGCACTGGGGCCTCAAGGGCAGAAGAGGAAATACCCCTTCTACAGTCCATGGCCATTCCTGTGCACCTCCTTCCCCCAGCAGTGCCAACCCCTGCTGTAGCTGAAGAGGGAGAGTTTGCCTCCCCTCCAAAGAAAGAAATAGGAGCAGGTCTCTATGCTGTCTATGCAATGGCTTCACCACCATGTGGGCCCTGGCACTCTCCCCCATGAGATGATGGTGCTGTAGGGAGGGGATCCAGCATTTTGTCAATTCCCAAACAAATGGCTATGGGAGTGGATGCTTGACATGCCCCCTGCCACACCCATCAATAGCAGCAACCCCATGTATCTCTTGCCCCTCTTCCTTATATGTAGAAAGATGGGGAGGGTATTTTTCTCTCAAATGAACAAAGTAAAGAAACTGCAAACGATCCTTTTTTTCTAAGTCTTTTTCAGTTATAGCAAGTTAATTTTTTTTTAATATTGCCAATGTTCCTTTAAAATTCTAATGTAAGAATGAAACGTAAATGTCCTCTCATGCCTCAGCAGAAAGGGGTGATTTGTAAGGCACTAGTTAAGGCCAAATATCCAACTTGTTTTGGTCTGGGAAAAGTAATAGCATATTTGCTTTCAGTGTTTGTGATTTAAAATGAGACCATTACCATTGCTTTATAATCAATTTTTGTGGTTATTTACTCTGCACTTAAAAGAACAAAGCAAATATCACTCTCTCCCAAGCATATGACTCAGTCCCTCATAATGCACTCTGATTCTTAGTGTATGAGACACTTTGTTATGCTACAGTTCTTCTATTGAGATCTCAGTGGAAGTGCTTGAGACAGCCCATTTCATTATGTTACAGTTTAATAGGTCAATTGTTCCATTTAAATAGTGTCAATATACTCATTTCAGAACAGTGGTTTCAACTGAGTTGAACTATTGACATAGCAAAACATTGTATACAGTGGTGTTGTACCTGTTTCAGCATCAGGATATTAGAGGGACAAGGTGGGTGAGGTAATATTTTTTATTGGACCAACTTCTGTTGGTGAGAGAGACAAACTGTTGAGCGTACACAGAGCTATTATTTGGGTCAAGAAGAAGCTCTGTGTAAGCTCCAAAGCTTGTCTCTTTCATGAACTGAAGTTGTTCCAATAAAAGATATTGCCTCACCCACCTTGTCTCTCTCACAGCAAAACATTATCAATCTTCCCAGTGCTTTACAGTCTTGCAGTCTTTGCAAATATTTTTCTCCAAGTTGCAAGGGCCAAATTCAGACCTGAAGAGTAAATTGTGTGCAACTTCTGAATTTGGTTCTAAGACTAGATCTGTGAGAGAAGTTAATTCACAAGATGAATACATTCAAAATCAGTGTGGGTTTGAATTTTGTGAATTCATCTTTTAGGCTCAATCTATGCTACTAATAACTCAGTATTTGAACTGGGGCAAGTGACTTTACTTCTCATAGCCTCAGTTTACCAGGTTTAACATAGAGATATAATTATTCACCTACCTCACAGAGCACTGAGGTTTAATTAATATTCAGAAGGTTTTTTACAGAGACTCAAATGAAAAGTGCTACAGAAGTGTCAAACACCATCATATTATTAATCTTTGAATTTTAATGATGTCCTCCTCTATACATATATTCAGGAATTTGGCTCACATCTATGCACATTTCATTAAACTTAACCCTACTTTACTAATCGTTTCAATTTGCATTTTCTCAGCTTTTCTAGCCCGAGTTTGCTGAAATTCTCTACTCCATAATATTCAAGCAGCAAATGTTTGGGATGGTTTGAAAAAGCAGTTCAAGATTTTTTTGCTATTAATGTTTTGGACTGATGTCATTGTTTAATTTATTTGTGTTAGTGGATTAAAGCAAAGCACTATTATAAATGATTGAAAACATAAGCTAATAGTGAAACAGAATATATGAAAAATAAAATAATTACAAACTTTGAGAATAAGAGTACATGAAAAAAGAATTGGCTCTAGGAAGGAATAGTGGCTGTTTCTTCTCAAGTGCTGGTCCCTATAAGTATTCCACACAGGGGGATGTATTCACACTCTGTGCCCGAGTCTGGAAATTCTTCAAAGCCGTGTCCGTTGGCACGCACATGCACAGTAGATCTCCTTGTGCTCCTGACCTATGGTATAAGTGGCAGTGAGGGTCGACACCTCTCCAGTTCCTTTTTACAGCTGCATAGCCTGTCAGATTCATGCCCTCTGTCACTTAGTTGTATAACCTGCGAAGAAAGAAAATATTTGTAAATGGTTATATATTTTAGCTTAGTAGCTAAAGTTATAGATAGCATAGAGAATTTCTTTCCCTCATTTGGGGAACCCCTACCCAGCTCTAGGACTATACCGAGAGTCCCAGGTTCAAGGATTGTATCTCCTGCCCTCGCGCCTTCTCTATCAGTGGCAAACATCAACAGTGCCTGTGCTGTCTGTCTAAGGCGCATAAATCCTACACTTTGCAGAAATGTCACTCCTTTCTACCCAGAACTCAAGAAGCCTGGGAGCTATGCCTGCAAAAGCACCTGATGGACAAGGCTATGAGGCCCCTCTCCAGTCCAGCCAAGGAGACCTCCCTATACATCAGCCTCAACTGATCAGCAATGCCCCTCCAAGCACATGCCTTGGAGCACAGCCTTCAACATCTAAGACTAAGGATTCTTCTTCTAGGGTCCTCATGAGAATAGAAGGCATTCTCAGGGGTGCAAGGACAGATCTCCTTAAGAACTGTCCATAAGAAACATGCTTCCTCTCTGAGCCTATCCAGGTCAGGTGAGAAATCACATATGAAACCTAAGGAGCCAGCTTTGCTGAAGATCCCCAGACTCAAGCTAGTTAAGACCAAAGCAGACTGTGAAAAACTTCAAAAAGATCTCACAAAACTAAGCGATTGGGCAACAAAATGGCAAATGAAATTTAATGTGGATAAATGTAAAGTAATTGACATTGGAAAAAATAACCCCAACTATTCATATAATATGATGGGGGCTAATTTAGCTACAACTAATCAGGAAAGAGATCTTGGAGTCATTGTGGATAGTACTCTGAAGACAGGTTTCAGAGTAGCAGCCGTGTTAGTCTGTATTCACAAAAAGAAAAGGAGTACTTGTGGCACCTTAGAGACTAACAAATTTATTTGAGCATAAGCTTTCGTGAGCTACAGCTCACTTCATCAGGTGCATTTGGTGAAAAATACAGAGGGGAGATTGATATACACACACAGAGAACATGAAACAATGGGTTTATCATACACACTGTAAGGAGAGTGATCACTTAAGATAAGCCATCACCAGCAGCAGGGGGGGGGAAGGAGGAAAACCTTTCATGGTGACAAGCAAGGTAGGCTATTTCCAGCAGTTAACAAGAATATCTGAGGAACAGTGGGGGGTGGGGGAGGGGAGAAATACCATGGGGAAATAGTTTTACTTTGTGTAATGACTCATCCATTCCCAGTCTCTATTCAAGCCTAAGTTAATTGTATCCAGTTTGCAAATTAATTCCAATTCAGCAGTCTCTCGTTGGAGTCTGTTTTTGAAGTTTTTTTGTTGAAGAATAGCCACTCTTAGGTCTGTAATCGAGTGACCAGAGAGATTGAAGTGTTCTCCAATTGGTTTTTGAATGCTATAATTCTTGACGTCTGATTTGTGTCCATTTATTCTTTTATGTAGAGACTGTCCAGTTTGACCAATGTACATGGCAGAGGGGCATTGCTGGCACATGATGGCATATATCACATTGGTAGATGCGCAGGTGAACGAGCCTCTGATAGTGTGGCTGATGTCATTAGGCCCTATGATGGTGTCCCCTGAATAGATATGTGGACAGAGTTGGGAACGGGCTTTGTTGCAAGGATAGGTTCCTGGGTTAGTGGTTCTGTTGTGTAGTGTGTGGTTGCTGGTGAGTATTTGCTTCAGACTGGGGGGCTGTCTGTAAGCAAGGACTGGCCTGTCTCCCAAGATCTGTGAGAGTGATGGGTCATCCTTCAGGATAGGTTGTCGATCCTTGATGATGCGTTGGAGAGGTTTTAGTTGCGGGCTGAAGGTGATGGCTAGTGGCGTTCTGTTATTTTCTTTGTTGGGCCTGTCCTGTAGTAGGTGACTTCTGGGTACTCTTCTGGCTCTGTCAATCTATTATTGTTATTATCGTCATTATTGTTAATCTATAATAATATAACAGTGCCAACATCCTTCTCCTAGCACCTTACTGGCCAAGACAATTTTGCTTCACAGAACTTCTAACGATGTCTGCCTGCCTACCAGTCAGGATCCTCCCATTCCCAAATCTGCTAATCCAGAAAGGGGAGAGGGGGTGAGAAACAAAGCATCCCAACCTGAGCTCACTCCACCTCACAGCCTGATGGATGTTGGAAGTAGAACACTCATGCTTGGCTCCCCTTTGGAACAGCCTTAACCAAAGTAGAAAGGACTCAACTAGAACCTGCTATCTGGCCAAATGGAGATTTTTTCAGCCTGGCACAACTCCACGAACATTCTACAGAGTATCCCAATTGTCCTAGACTATCTCCTCTCCCCAAAGACATCAGGTCTTGCTATTAGTTCACTGCAAGTACAGCTAGCAACAGTAAGTGCCTTCCTCCACTGGTGGAAGGATGTTCCATCTTTACTCACCATACGGTTTATGAAAGGTCAGATCAGGACCTTCCCACTTGTGCTTAAACCTACACCTCAATAGAACCTTAACCTCATCTTGTTGACACTCACAGGCCCACCTTTCAAACCCATGGCAACATGTGCCGTGACACATCTGTCCATGAAGGTGGTGTTATTAGTGGCTATCACAGGAGGGTCAGCAAGCTTAGATCCATCATGGCGGATCCTCCTTATACAATGTTTTATAAAGAAAACACCCCAATTACACCCCAAATTTCTTCCCAAGATTGTATCTGAATTCCATATTAATCAAACAATACCTTTATTTTTTTTCCAAAACCCAAGGCTTCCTCTAAAGACAAGAGACTTAATTTCTCAAAGTTTAGCATGCTGTGGCATTCTACCCGCAAAGAACCAAACCTATTAGAAAATCACTGAGACTGTTTATTGCCATAACAGAGAGATTGTGGGGGCTAGCTATATCTTTCAAGAGGATTTCTAAGTGGGTTTTGGGATGCATCTTAGAGAGCAACAAGATAGCAAAACTTCCTCACCCCTGGGGGTGTCACAGCTCACTCCACGTGGGCACAAGTTGCTTCCACAGCATCCTTATTTGAGGTTCTACTGCAGGACACCTGCAGGGTGGCCACATGGAATTCTATCCTCATGTTCGTGACACAGTACATAGTACACTGTACACTGCGGATGCAGCAGGGGCATCAGCAGTATTGTAGGCATATATGTTACTGGCTTCCTTCCAGTTTGAACACTGCTTGCTAATCGCCCACGTGTGGAATAAACATAGGGACCAGCACTTGAAGAAGAAGTGGAGGTTAAATACTGTAACTGGAAGTTCTTTGAGAACTGTCTATATTCCACTATCTGCCCTCCATTCCCTCTGCTTTGGAACCTGTTGGATTTGTGGTATGACAAGGAACTGGAGAGGTGTCAAACCACACTGCCTCTTATACCCTGAGTCAGGACCACAAGGAAAGCTACTGTGTATGTGCAACAGACACTGCTTTGAAGAATTTCAGGACTCGGGCACATGGTGTGCATGTGTAATCATATGTGAAATACAGATAGGGACCACATATCTTGAAGAATCTCCAGTTACAGTAAGTAAAGTCCTTTTACAATTGGTAATGGAGATGTAGAGATAAAATGAAGATGGGATTTCATTAGATCTTGCCTACTATGCGTACAGAAAGTGTGTTAGTGGCTCTGGTTATATAAATTAGACCCGGCAAAGTCAAGAAAATCAAACAAATTTAGAAGAATGAGGGGTGGTACCTAAACATGTTTGATTTTAGCATTATGATGCAGTAGGCAGGCACAAACAAACTATGTATAGGACCAAATCCTCTTGTTCTTATTCATGTAACAGGATACTAACTAGGCATACTTCAATGAATACGGCAAAGAGAATTGGTCCTATTACCTGTAAGAAAGAAGTGTAGCCTGATGAATTATAAGAATTTCAAATTATACTTGTTACTAACACAGGTCCTTCCCATGCAGCTTCATAGAAGACTGGTGTTGAGTAAGGGATTGGTGAGACACACAACAGATATAGATAAAAACTTTACTTAACATCCAAATAAATCCAGTCATTAATATAACCAAACATCACAAAATCTCACAGTGAAATAGCGCTTAGGATTATAGGCATTCCTAAGATTCATTGAAAACAAAGATAGCAGATTCAGTATACACTGTTTCAGGGACCCAATGCACCCAATTTTCAAATATTCAGGGCAAATATTCAGATCTTTTATCTTATTCTACCTACACATAGTTGACCATTTCAATTACCATATTAAACCTTAGTTTTGCCCTTTGTCCATGTGTGGTTGTGACAGCTTGCTCAGGACACCCCAAACCTGTGAGCCAATCCGTGACCACTCTGTCTTCCAGACACATTTTAAGAATGTTTTTCCAGGACACCTCTATAACTCATTCTCTACAGCCTGTACATACATCACACCATGACTTTCAGGGCCAGCATGTCACCAGTTTACATATGATACCTTACATGACACCTTTGGGATATATATTATGACAATAGTGGTTTGGGGCAATGAGTCCCGATGTGAGCTACAGTATGGGGGGATCTCTGCCAGTTGGCATGGGGGGCGGTTTCCTGAGGTCACAGTGTTCTGCAGGTTGACCACAATCCTATTTGCAATTGTTAATACAGGCTATTTGTGTCAATTAATTTCCTAATAAATCCTATGCATTAATGTGGTTATCTCTATAGTTACAGTAGTTGCAAAAATACCTAAAAATACTCTATTTCAAGCTTTCTAATGTAATTATGCAGTTACTTATTTTTATTGCACTTAACTTGTTTGTCACATAGCATGAAAGTGCACCTTATGTCAAACCCTTAGGCCTGCTTCGGCTAACTAATTATCAAGCCTACCTCATTAGGCCTCACACTATAAACATTATTTTATGCTATAGCAAAGATCATTATTGTTCATCATTTGAGTTCTTTTACTTGCATTTCAGCTCATATTATACTACAAAGCATTTTAATATAATCTGTCAGTATTATACCCTTTAGCAGCATTAAATATATCTTGTCAGCAATATACCCCATAATATAATAGCAAACTAATTAAATCCTTTTTTCTGAAGTCAAGACAGGATCAGAGGTCAACAGATGACTGGGTATTATTATTTATTACTATTTAAATGCCAAAAGTGTGCTCTGAACAGGACACGACACAAATAACAATAGATGGCACAAATTCTGCTCAGTGTTCTCCTGGTCGTCACAAGTACTAGTGGAGCACCCTCCCTTGGGCACTCACTAGATTGCTGTGAGGAAATCCTGTGGTGGGATCACCAGGTGTTTTAAGCCTCCAGTAGCTGAACAAAGCCCAGCCACTGCGCCAAGCCTGGGGTTCCCAGGTACATGCTCAGGTACAGACCCTCTAGTGTGAGAGCTGGAATCTGCTGGCCAGCTGCCTACCTCCTAGGCTCAGTGTTGACCTTACTGACTCTCCTGTTACTTAAACACAGAACTCCACTCCCAAGGTGTGAGCCTCGGAGTTACAGTGTAATTCTCTCAGGATGCAAATAGTGATTGCAAAGCCTATTACACACATGGTGACACTTTGCACAGAGTTCTAACATCATTGCTTTTTACTTAACAGATAAAGCACAAGACAGTACAGATCGCTTAGAAAAAATATATATTCTAAACACAATGCCCTTCATTAGCTCACCCTTCCCTTGGTTTTCGGTGGGGGACCATCTATGTTCAGGAAGATAGGCAGGATCCCCTGCCTCATCAGGCCCCTACTTTTTGGGTTGTTTCTCCCTCCTCTTCTGTGGGAGAAAAATGGGCTTGTGAATAAAGCAGCTCATGCCTTTTTATAATTTTTATTCCCTTTGTGAGGTGATGTCCTGCTTAGCCCCCTCAGGGGATCATAGACCTCTGCCAGGTGACTTTGTTGCCAAGGTGACCTCTTCCCTGGCAAAACAGAGAAGACAAAAGGCTACACCTTCAAAATGGAGTGTGAAGTTTGGAAAAGACACACACACACACACAGAGTTCATAATCTCACACAGAATCCATAAATTGCACAGGCAGATTTCCCAAATATACTTCACAAGTGTAAATCTATAGTAACATCACGGAAGTCAATAGTTATTTGAGATTTATACCCATGTAAGTAAATAGAATTGAATCTTATTCCTTGTCCCTAGGAACTTACTATCTAAAAGACATACCACTATAGTGAAGAGTAGATGTGTTATAAAAGAATAAGAAAGGAAAAAATTAAAGTGAAATTATATGATAGGGTTTATGTTTCTATTTACTAGTTTTAGAACATTTTCAGTCATTAATAACCAGTTGCAAATCAAATGCAGATTGGATTTTTCACCCTTTGCTGTCACAAATGATGCAGTGATGGTCCAAATGGGCTACAAAGAACTGCTTGTTTTTTTAAGAAAACCCTGTTTTCCATAATTTCAATTCTGATCCTTTTTAAGGGTATGAGTTGCAGTACATTGGTATTACCTATTAATTTCATGGTCCATGGTTGAACATAAGGCTATAATTCAATTGTGGGTTTTTTTCTGATACTATAAATAGCAATAGCAGTGCTGATTTACATTCTTAGTATTCACTGAGGACTACATATTGTTATTTATAACACAGACAAAGGGATTTTGCAGGCACTTAGTCATTAGGTTATTTAAAATCTGTCACACTGGAGGAGAAGTCTTAATCCATGAGATGTAGGAAGAAAGGGATTACTGAGCATGAGATCTCAAAAGGCAGAGATCTCACCAATGTGCTCATTTACTGAGGATCAGTCATTTTTACACAAATAATGAATAACATGAATGTATGTATATACTGTATTTCTTAAAAAATAAAAAAGATCATTCCTCAGAATGTGTGTAAGTGTATTCAAACATTTAAATAATTGTTTTGTAATTTATTTATAACAGAATATAATTTCATTGTGATAATACTAAGGAATACAGATGACAAAAATGAGTATTTTTTGTGTTGATTCTGTTGGATACCTGAATATTGATTGCAGTTGAAATTCAGGAAAATAAGAAAACAGGGTCAAAATTACTCTAGGAAAAGGTAGGGAGAGATATGAAACCAACAACTCTCCTGAAATCAGTATCTGAGAGGAGGCATTTGCAATTTACAACTATTGCAGTAGTTTTACAACCTATCTCAATATCATAGGGCTTGATCCTGCAAAATGCTGGTTCTGATCTCACAAAGCACTTAAGCATGTAATCCCACTGAAGTAAATGGGGCTACTCAAATGCTTCCAGTTAAGCTTTTACTTAAGTGCTTTGCTGGATCTGAGCTGGAGTATTCAGCACCTTGCAGGATCAAGCCATTACTGAATGTCAGCCAACCGGGACAAGGGCACTCTAGCCCAGTGATCAGAACAGGCTTCAGTCGTAGTTGTCAGAGCAGGCTTCAGGAACCAAGGATTGAGAGCAAAGCCAGTCAAGTAGTTGGAAGCCAGAGTCAAGGGTCAAACCAGAGGGAAGGAACTGGAGCAAGCAGGGCAGCAGGCAAGGAGGGGTTTAAGGCAGGGACAGGGCAGAGACCAGGCCACACCAGGTGCAAGGCAGTAACAAAGTAAAACATTGCTGGTGCAGCAGTGGGCATGAGCATTGTACAGCCAGTGAGCTACTACTGCTGTTGCTGCTGGTGGTTTAAGAGCTGGTCTGCTTCTCCCACACCACAGCCAGCCAATCAGGTGGTGTGGCCATTCAGCCTGCTGCAGGCCAGCTGTACTGATGTGGCAGCTGGGAGACTAGCTCTGCTGCAGGCCCTGATTCCTGACAGTGAGTGGGCCAAACTATGCAGTCCTCAAAATCAAGAGAGGTTTTGCTCAGTCTTAGACTTTAGCTCACCCTGAGTTGAGTATTTAGTCAATCATTACCCCATAGTCTGCTCAAAGTCAAAATTTCCTTTTGTCAGACTACTGATGCAGATATATTAACTCCATAGGAAACGTCCTAGGTCCCAATCCAGCCTCTTTACACCAAATGCAGCAGAATCAGTGGGGTTCTTCTGCATGTGGTGGGGACAGTTAGGATTTGGGGAGCTCATAGGTGGGATTTACGCCATCGCTACACCACGGAGCCAGGTGTGCAGGTTTTCAGGGCTTTGTGGGGGAGCACAGGCCAGAAAAGAAGCTGGTGGAGGGCTCATAGATCCATCACCATACAGGTCACTTGCATCTTCTGCAGAGCAGGAGTTCAGAAATGACAAGTACCACTCACCATGAAGCAGCTCTATCAGTTTAAGGGATAAGAGTCTTACCATCTTAGTCCCTGCAGAAACCTAGTGAGAGGAGCCTGGCTAGTTTGACATGATGAGGGAGAACATAAATGACTGAAAATAGGTGGTTAGATGGAAAATGCCACTTCTACCATATAGCACCATTATTATGGTGCTAGCGGAGGGTAATATAATTAATGCCACTCAACATGTATTTGTAGAAATTAGATCTTATTGAACTAACTTAATAACTTTTTTGGTATGATTAGGAGTTTGCTTGGTAAAGGTAATAGTGTTGATGTAATATACTTAAATGTCTGTATGTTATTTGACTTAGTACCACACAACATTTTGATTAAGAAACTAGAACAATACAAAATTAACATGGCACACATTAAATGGATTAAAAATGGGCTAACTGACAGGCATCAAAATGTAACTATAAATGATTGTCAAGCATATTTGTCTCTAGGGTGGGGTCACACAGCAATTGGTTCTTGGTCCTATGCAATTTAAAATTTTTATCCTCACGTTGTAAAATCTTGACTGATAAAATTTTCAGATGACAAAGATTGAGAGAGTGGTAAATAATGAAGAGGACAAGTCACTGATACAGCGTGATCTGGATCACTTGGTAAGCTAGGCTCAAGCAAACATGTTTTAATACAGCCAAAGGTAAAGCTGTACATTTAGGAAAAAAGACTGTAGTCCATACATACATGACAGGGGACTCTATCCTGGAAAGCAGTGACTCTAAAAAAGACTTAGTGTTCATGGTGAATAATCAGGCAAACATGCACTCCCAGTATGACAGTGTGGTCAAAAGGGCTAATGCATCCCTGGATGTTGGGCAATATTTTTGGCCCTGATATGAATAGTACTGAAATACTGTGTCCACTTTTGGAATACGCAATTCAAGAAGGATGTTGAAAAATTGGAGAAAGTTCAGAGCTGAGTCATGAGAATAGTTAAAGGATAGGAAAACAAGACTTACAGCTCAATTTATTTAGCTTATCAAAGAGACGGGTTAAGGACCAGCTTGATCACAGGAAGTACTGACATAGGGAACAGAAATTTGATAATAGAGGGTTCTTCAATCTAGTAGACAAAGTTGACGTTAGCTAAAATTTGACTAGAAATATGATGCAAAATTTTAACAGGGAGAGTAATTAACCATTGGAACATTTTATCAAGAGTTGTGATGATTTTTTTATATCTGGAAACTTTTAAATCAAGGTTGGATATTTTTCTAAAAGATATGCTACAGTTCAAACAGTACTTCATCCAGGGGAGTTCTATGGCTTGTGTTATGCAGGAAGTCTGACTAGGTCATCACAATGGTCCCTTCTGACTTTATAATCTATGAATGCATAGTCTGTAAAAAATTATGTTAACTGTATTATTATTACAAAGCCTGTGTTTTGAGCATTTTCTTCTCCCTACTGATCTGAGAATTTCATTATCTAAAGAAAAATATACTTAGTAAATTGAGCTAAATTATATCCACTTGGCTGGTCAATTTTGTTTGTATATGTCATTGCTTTATATTCTGTATTTTATTGTCTCATTCCCATATGTATGCCAAAGACAATGCCAAGAGGCTTTTGTAATCCCTATGGCTTCAGAAATTGCAGCCATGAAAAAGGTGTGAATGGAGATGGACCCAGAACTCTCTCAACCCCTAGAGAAGGCCCTTAAGGCCAGGTCTGAGGCACATTGACAGGGCAGTGAAATCTCATCCAGGTATTACCTATGTTGTGCCTATTGTGGGGACAACTAGAAGACTCCAGTCTCTCTGCCTGTCAGTCACCTTTAAGAAGAACTAAATTCACGCAGAGAATTATATACTAAATACATACAGAGAGAAAAATGAATTAATTTTTCTATTTGTGGTGCATATGTGATTACTCATGTTAGAATATATCAGTCAGCCCTGAGTGTTTGACAAAGTAAAGGCACAGATATAGTCAGCTAGATATATGACATATAACAGGATATACAGGTTTCTGTTGCACAGATGTCCTGTTCATGCAAACTTATACTATATTTGGTTTAAGGAATTATTCAACATAAACTAAGAAAGTCACTAAGTCAGAGAAGGGTTTGCATTTACAGTATAATCGACTGCTGTCCTTGCTTTTACCTTGAGCTACATTAAAACAGTTGCCTGCTAACCCACTTCACCTAATAACAGGAAGTAAAAGTATTGCCTAACCCTGGTGGACTGATGGCACGATGTTTGGCAAACAGCCAAAATATGTAGTATCCATTAGAAAGCTGTTTAGGGTAGTCCACTGCTATCACAACTACCACGTCTCCTTTTGGGGTCCACCATTCCAACCACAATTGTCCAGAACAGTGATGGGGTTAGGCTGTCCTTTAATGGTAGTAAGACCTAAGGGTCAGCAGTTCCTGTCCCATAGTCATGGTTCTTTAAGAATTGAGGAGGTCTGATATAGGCAAAGATCTGAGAAATAGGAGATATGGGTAGAGAGGAAGCAGTCCTGGGAGCGAGTAGTACTTTATGGAGAGAAATTCATTACTGTTCCTTTGAGGACCTGGGACCGGGAGCCTTACAGAGTGGGCAGGGCAAGACTCCCTTCTCACCCAACCAATAGGGAATGAGCTGGGGAAGGGGACTAGCATATATGCTGCCTTCTCCCTCATAGAGGGCAGATACCAGCAGAAGAAGGTTGCCTGCTCAACTCTATCAGCATGAGGACTACAAGGAGAAAAGGGGCCAGCTGAAAGAGAAGCTGGTTTTAAGGCCTTGCTGCTGACCAACATTACAGTCCCAGATCAAAGAGGAGAGCTGGGAGATGCCTATCTTAAAGGGAGAGAGATGCAAGGGGCTGTCTGGAATACAGCCCCAGCTCCCAGAGGAGGCAGGGGATACATTGCTCTCATAAGGAGGGAACTCAGAAGGACTGTTTGAAATACAGCCCAGCATCTGTTACCTCCTACCTGAAAGGCATGTCACCTTATGGTGAGTTGCCTTACCTTTAAGATCTTGAGAACACGACCTTTTAGTACAGATACATAACTCAAATATTATCCATACCTACATTTCACAATGATTATGATGACCAGTGAACAACAGGCTCTCAGTAGAGACCTCACATGCCACCTTTTGGTGAACTAATATGCATATATCTGACCCAGGGAATCCCTGTGCACCCTTGGTGCCCTCTGCCAGGAACTAAGTCCCTTTGCCAAACACTTCAGAGATCCCTGACCTAATCTGGCAACACAGGAAGGAACAATCCAACCACTAGTTATTGTGTGTTAGCTGTTTCATGGGAATCAAGTGGAAGAGGATCTCGGGGATCCCAGCATCCTGCCTCTAGCTCATCAAATATAAGCTCCTTGTCTTCATTTTCAAGACCCTTCATGGGATACCCCTCTCAATCTATCATCTCCCATTTGCTATCAAGCTGTCAGCGCTTGCCTCTGATCAGCCCATGATGCCAGCCTCCACTTGCTGAATTTTCAAACAAGTACCCTCATACTGTCTCCAAAGCTACCCTTCCCACTTGGGAGAAGCTTTCTGTAAACATTTGCAAAGCTACCTTGTGATGTACCATCAACACTCTCTTCAAAAATTTCCTTTACTGGGATGCCATCAAAAACTTTGACAAGAGTTAGACAATTGGTGTGCTGAGACCACTGCCTAGCATGCTGACCAATGTTATCTCATTGTTTCCTTGTACTCCCCCATCAGTCAGTCTATATCCATCCCCTCCCTCCTCATTTTTATTCATAGACTAAAAGAGAGACAAAACTAAGTCTTTAGTTAAAAGATGCATCAAATGAGCACTGCATCCATATGTTATAAGTTTCAGGTTCCCGTTATTATCTTTTTCTAGGTTTCTTTATTTTCTTTGTTGTACATTTGCAGCATTGACTGCAACAAAGCTATGTGCTTGACACTTGCATTTTTGTTCAGTTTGTTATAACTTTTACTGCTACTTCCTTTATGTATTCTGATGTATGCGCATTTTCTGATGTATCCAATTGTTTCTGTAAGATAAACAACCCATCTTCTGTTGTCACACAAGGACGTGTTACTAGATCATCGTATGCATTGTTCCACCCATCAGACTCAGATTAACAAATGTCCTGTCAATGTTCTTTGCTCACTGTTCAGTTTCCTTCTCATACGCAGAATCCTGCAATCTTCCAACAACGTCTGTTCTACCAGATGGGTGTAGTCTGGTGACAATGATTGAATCACATCAATGAAATGTTTGTTCTGAACAAGGTAAAAGACTGATTTTTTTTAGTTGCAGCATTGCTAGTGGTACCAGCAGATGACTGACGTTGTAGACATTGCTCATAATGAATGTTCGTAACCCTTGATGTCTAAACTGAACCCTGAAACAAAATAGTAAAAAAGTGACTATCATTCACTATTATTCAGTGCACTGCTTTAAAAAATGTAGATTGTAAATGAAAGACTCCTCCTACTGCAGCTGTTTCTACCTCTGTTTAAATGATATAATTTATTCTAAATCCAGTTTTATAGGGAAAGTTAATAAATCATAAATGTTTAAATAGATTTTGGTGATCCTTATCTCTAGCAACATACTAAAGAGCTTGAAAAAACATTTTTCGATGTTAAATTCATAAATGCCTAATAAAACTTTGCTTTTCAACAGGAAATCTTCACCTAGGATGTTTGACTATATTGAGCAATAAAAAAATAATTTCAGAAGTCCAGCAGTAACAGTGAAAACATAGTTGATTAATACTCCCACAAGGATATCAGTTATATTTTGAACACAAACATTTTGAAATTCCTAAGTAAGTAATCCACCCAAAACGTAAATTTATGACAATAATCTAAATGATCATCTACTAGCATAAAACGGCAAGGTAGGCAGTGCATAAGAATGATGCAAAAATACGTTATTAACCAGGTGATCAAGATTGTTCACTCACATTCACCTCATTGTGGTCAAAGTTATTGGCTTCTGAGGAGCGTTCTTCACAATGTTGATTCATTCATCCTTGCATCTCCTTGTTGCCCTGGTTACATTTGGCACAAGTTCTTTTTTTTTTACCCAGGGTTACAGAAATTTCTTTTAAAAATATTCCCAAATAGGGTCTTATTTATAACCTGCAGCTATGGCAGCTTTTTTCCCTTCTCCAGGCTGCACTCTGAAGAATGTTGTCCCTTCTTCCCACAGTGTCCTTCTTTGACGCCAGTGTTGCTCCTTTCTGGTTGCACACACTGCTCCTTCTTCCTTGTTACATTACTCTCCCAGAAAAACATCAATCCAACACTTCTGCTGTATAACCCACATGCCATTTGCACTGCGGTATTTTATTCAATTCGAGACAGAGAAGGAGGCAGTTGAGAAATTAATGGATTTCTCTTTGTTTTTATCTCTGTCTACATACACATGCAAGGAGACAGAGAAAGGCCATTTATTCGAGGTTCCCAGAACCATCCAGAAGCAAGGGCTGGTAGTTACTGGGCAGAACAGTGTTCTTCCATGAGCTGGAGAGCAAATTTCCATGGTGAAGTCATAAATATTCAAAATTTGAGAAATAAGCCAATTAGAGCTCAGGTAAGGAGATGCTATAAGAAAGGAGTATGAGAGCATCCTGGTGGGCTCAGTGGATGTTCCTTATGAGAAACATGATGTTGTCTCCTAGAGTCAGGTGCTGGGTCCCAATACTTGTAATGACTTAGCCACTCTCTTGCACCAGTGGCGCATTGCTAGGACACCACAGGTTCAAGCCGTTACATGACCTATTATGTCATATTTATAGAGCTTAACTTCAAAAGTTAGTTATTTCTCTCCTGCTTGTTTCTTTATATAGAAAAGCAGCCTGTAACTCAAAGTGTTTGATAGAGTCTCAGTCATGGAATCAACATATTTATTTTGTATTTAAATGTTGTAAGAGATTTTATAATAAATTCTGATTTCATTTTAAACAGGCTTATTTTTTAAAAATGAGACACATAACAATTTAAATAACAAAATCAAAACAATGTGATTTAAATAAAAAAACAACTTAAATGTTAAAAGTCAAATTTTTTGGATTTTTTTTAAATAATTGGTTTTTATCTACCCTGGAGTCTTAGGCCTAGCACATAATGAAAATCAAGCCATTCTAAGTAATAAAAGGGTAAATAACTTAAAATATAAAAGATGATATAGCAGACTTAAATTTCCATCTCAGTTCAGAACCCTATAATTATCTATCAGCAGCTGAAAGACCCAGAATAGAAAACCATTCAAAAGTAGAAGCCAAAGAATCATGCAAGGTTTTATAAGTAACCCACTTCTAATAATATCATGGTAATGAAGCAAGCCAGTGCAACTTCTCAGTCTCACTTAACCCTTTGTTTGCCTGTTTGTAGAACTAGTCGGTAATTACATCCTTCCTCCAGCATTTTTTCTGGGAATGAATCATCAGCCACAGTGGGGTAGTCCAAAAATGTCACCGAGGCTAAAATCACTTCCCTCTTAAAATGAAAAATGTTGCTACATCAGCCTGACAAAGTCTTGTTACAAAGCAGCTAATCTTGGGCATATTCATGTATAACCCCTGTTAGTATTTGGAAACAAATATTTGTCTGACCCAAGAAAAGGTTTCAAATTCAAATTCTGAATGTGTTACTATATAAGAACACTGGTATTTGAAAGTTACTAGTTAGGAGAACTGCCACTCAGCTGCATAATTTACTAATAGAAAGAAATTCAGTGTAGAGGAGACTGTCACTAAACAGAGCAGGTTCATTTATCCTAAGTCACAGAAATATTAAAATAAATGTTTTGTCTTATGCGTGTGTGTGTGTACTTTATCATATTTATATGGAAGTATAGCATTATAGTCCTATCACCCAGGTACCTGAGTGTCTTACAGTAAAATAAACTACTAGTTACAAATCAAAGACCCAGTCTGGCACCACTGAAGCCATCAGGAGTTTTGCCATTGACTTCAAGGATTGCAGAATTGAGCACCAAGAAAATACAGAATTATACTTCTTGTAAAGCTAGACCTAAGGAGGAGGTTGTGAAGGCTAGGACTATAACAGGGTTTAAAAGAGAACTAGATAAATTCATGGAGATTAAGTCCATTAATGGCTATTAGCCAGGATGGGTATGGAATGGTGTCCCTAGCCTCTGTCAGAGGGTGGAGATGGATGGCAGGAGAGAGATCACTTGATCATTACCTGTAGGTTCACACCCTCTGGGGCACCTGGCATTGGCAACTGTCAGCAGACAGAATACTGGGCTGGATGGACCTTTGGTCTGACCCATATGGCCATTCTTATGTTCTTATGCAACCCCTGAAAATAGTGAATGCAGAGTCAGTTTATAGGTTTCTTAAAGGGAAAACTGCATTGATCATTCTAATATGAGAAAGCTCAGTTCAGCAGCCCTTACTCATGAAGGTAGTTCCATTTGTGGCTCATCAAAATCATCATGTGTAAGGCTGCAGACCTGGGTCCTGTGACAGGGTGGGATCCCTCCTGTGAAGGGGTGGGCTCGGGTGGGCTGCCTCCCCTGATCGGGTGGGCTGCCTCCCCCTGGATTTCACTTTGCAAGCAGTCTTCACACTATTATGTAAGTTCACCACAACATACTTCCTTTACAATGTCTCATACAGCTTCATGTCTGTCATGGACCCACAGGTCCAGTGATCTCTCACAGCTTTGTAACCATCCCTTCAGTGTGTCAGCCCTCCTCGAGGGTTGCACTCTATTGCTGGGGTAAGCCACTTGGTTTTACCACCTCCTGGGCTCACACCGCTGAGTCTTCTGCACACCTGCCTCGCTCCGTGAGCTCCACTCAGTGAGTCCACTCGAGCTGGAACAAAGGGGGATATTTGCACACCCAAACGGAACAATGCAAACCCGGCCTCTTTAAACTGGAGTGATTCTCAGACAGCAATGTAAAAGAGAACAATTTGTTAAATGTCTGGAACTCAGTTCAGGAAATCCTTGGGTTAGCACAGAGAGCAGGAAAGTTGCAGCCAAGTCTAACTGGGTCTGACTAGAACCAGGGCCCTCTTGCAGCTCACAGTCCACAAGTGTCCCTGCATCCAGCAGACCACGCTCCGTTAACCAAACTCCCCATCTCCATCCTTTGTTCCTCTTCCCAGGCAAACATCTTCACTTGACCATCCACCTTTTTCCTTTGTTCTCCAGCTGGTCTGAACTGGCTAGCTTCCTGCCTGGGAGGAAAAGGGATGGTGGGAGGTCATCAGTCCATGGTCATTAGTTGCTAGACAATCACATGTCTGGGGCATTGTCTTCTGGGTTCTCCATGTGCATGGAACCCTGGCAGCTAGGTAATAGTTTCACCTGGATTGCTGGGACTCTGCCAATAGTGAACACCCTTTCCCCACCACTTGGTTAAACATGCAACACATAGGGAAACTGAGTCACATATGATTCTAATCCAAAGTACAATGCAAATTCCCACTCTGTCACCATGTCCCATCACCATAATGCTTTTCCCAAGTTTAAACGTACCCCCTTGTCACAGGGTGAAGAGTAGAGGAGAGAAAGGTCTCACTTCTGTGAGATCCGGGGCTTCTTTGCCTAGCCTTCCCCTCTCCTTTCCTGTCTCCCTTTTAACCTTTCCCAGTGGATGAGCGGGATACCCTTGTTAATTGGTTAATCACCCAGTCCTAATCAATTAGCTCCCTTGTTTGGCCCCTGCAGGGAGCCTTACAGAATGCACAGACCTGTGCGTCAGCTTGAGGCTACTCCCGCTCTGCCACAGGCCATCAGATTGCTACCTGAACATTTCTTTCCTGAAAAGAATACAGCACGTACTGGAAACTGAATGTTTGTCCCCATGTAGTATCTGAGTGCCTCACAAACATTAGTGAATTCGTCTTCACAACACTGCTGTGAGATAAGGAAGTGCTATTATCCCATGTTACAGATGTGAACAAATGACCCCTAATTCTGGTGACTGAATTTTTGGGTGCCCAACTTCAGAGATCTACATCCATGTGAGTTATGAGGGCTCAGCACATCTGAAAGTCCAATACCTCAAGCCAGGAATGCAAGAAATGAAGCACACACAATTAGTGAACATCACTGAAAATGTTGGTCTAAGTGGTTTGCCCAGTAACATATAGGAAATCTGTCACAGAGCCAAGAGTAGAGGCCAGGTTCTGTGAGTCCCAGGCCAGTACCTTAAGCACAAGACCATCCTTCTTGCAACCTCACTTTCCCAGTGAATAGAGAAGAGGTTCTCCTTTGGGAGGGGGTCTGTGAAAGCACCAGTGGATCCATTTCTGGGATCCCACACTTTCATCCAGCCACATGCTCTCCTTCCTCTCCCTGAGAAGGCTGGTAACCTGGGAATCGTCTTCAACTCAGACCTTTCCCAAGCTCCTCACATCCAGTCTATGTTTAGAACTTACCAATACTTTCTGCCTAACATCTCTAAATTACAACTTTTCTGATGCATCTACACAGTTAAAACTCTTGTCCAAGCTCTCATCATCTCATGTCTTCATTACTGCAACATCCTTCTTTCTGGCTTTGACAAATACAGTTATGTCCCACTCAGATCCATTCACAATGCTGATGCAAAGATGGTTTTCCTATCCCATTACGTCAACCATGTCACCCCACACTCTGCACCCCTCTGTTGGCTCCCCGTTCTCTATTGCACAAACATAAGCTGCTTGTACTTACTTTCAAAGCCCTTCTCAGGCCTGGCCTACACTAAAAAGTGAGGTTGACCCAGCTATGACACTCGGGGGGGTGTAAAAAGTCCACACTCCTGAGGGATGTAGCTATGTCGACCTAACCCCTGGTGCAGATAGCACTAGGTTGATGGAAGAATTCTTTCATTGACCTATGTACTGCCTCTCGGGGAGATTGATTAACCACTGTGATGAGTGAACCTCTCCCATAGGTAATGTAGGACTACAGTGGTGCAGTTGCAGTGCTGTCGCTGTGCTGCTCTAGTGTTTCAAATGTAGATAAGCTCTCAGTCAATCCCCACCCTACCTATCATCTCGTTTGCTGTTGAGCTGGTGATGCTCTCCTCCAATCAGCCCATGATGCCAGCCTCCATTGTCCACTTGTTACATTTTCAAACAAGCCCCTTTCTGCTTTCTGCCATGCTGCTCCTTGCCCTTGGAAGGTGCTCCCCACAAACATCCACAAAGCTACCTCACGGTTCATCTTCAAATCCCTCTTCAATGCTCTCTTTTGCCATAATGCCCACAAAAACTTGACAAGGTTGTAGCTGCTGGTGTGGTGTGGCCACTGCCTCTCCTGATGACCAATATTGTCTCACTGTTTCCTGGTACTCCCCATCTGTCTATGCTGTCTCTTGTCTTATAATTAGATTGTAAGCCCTATGGGACAGGGACTATCTTTTTATTTTGTGCTTGTACAGCACCTAGCACAACGGGGTCTTGGACCCTGAAACACTACAGTACTACAAATAATTAATAATCAGTCTGTATTTATTATTGTACATAACCCTGTCTTATTCATCATTCATCCACTGTACTGAATAAGGCAGGAAGGGAAAATAGTATGATGGAGGGGAGCAGGAAGAATCATCACTGTATCTGTGTCTGGTCTGGAGCTTAGTTCTGTGAGGCTTTCGTAACAATGAGCAGAAGGACCTAGGATCATGTGCAGTGCAACTGCGATGTTGAGCAACCACCGTGTATAACAGTGAGTAGGGCGCTGACCTGGGACTCAGGAGATGGGTTCTATTCCTGACTCTGCTACAAGCCTGCTGGCTGATACTGTGTAAGTCTCTGTGCCTAAGGGCGCGTCTGCCTGGGGATACTCAGGAAAGTTAAGCCAAATTAACAAAAGGTGGGAATTGAAAGTTGTCATGATTCAGGGGTGAGCTGCACCTGTGATCTCTCTCCCAATCTCTCCATGGGCACTCTTTCCTAGTGACAGGCCTCTACCTGCACATCTTCCACTGTGGAACTCTGCAGTTCACTACATTACTTCCCTCTCCCCGCTTTCACCAACCATCTTGTCATGGTTACAGGGTGAGTGGTGCCTTAGAGCCCTTTGTAGTCCTTCTCGGGGTGATGTATTTCTTTACCTTCACCTCTCTACAGATGTCTGGTAGACTGGATCCTTGGGTGGCTGCTCCGTGCTTCTATCTGTGATCCCTCACCAGTCCCAACTATATCTGGCACCTGAAAGAATCTTCCCTCCAGGAGCTTGTGACCAGCAACTGAGTGAAGTGACTAAAACAGCTTCTTCAAAACAAACATATTGTTCTTTTGCCCAAAGGTACTTAGCAATAAAAGACCTATTTGCATCCAATCTTACCTAAACTTTATCCTTCCCGTGCAAGTTGTGGGAAGTTCCACTCAACCCAGGTACCTCCATTCCTGGGCAGAGAGAGACAGACTCCTCTGCTGTAGTCTCTGTCTCCCTGTAACAGTGGCTCTCCATCAGCATCTCCCAACAAGCAGTCACTAACCACCAACTCCCCCTGCTTTTCTCTATGGGGGACTTTTTACCCATTTAGGGTCTTTTTGATATCCAGGGTCACCACCTTCACTAAGCAGCTGTGTAACTTGTGTTGGAGCTTGGAAGTTGCCTTTTACAACTGATAGCTCAGCTATTGTCTTTCAAGTGTTTGTGGTACTATTCCTTATCTGGCCTATTGTGTCACCTTCCAGTTTGTTTTTCCAACACCCCACAATTGAACTGAAATGGAGGTTACTTACCTGTAACTGGAAGTTCTTCAATAAGTGTGGTCACTGTCTGTATTTCCACACATGGCTACACAAGTGCCCCATGCACCTGAATCTAGAAACTTTTAATAAGCAGTGTCCATTGATCTGCACACGGACAGTAGATAACCTCATGCTCAGAACAGAGGGCATAAAAGGCAGTGCATAGAATCATAAAAGATTAGGGTTGGAAGAGACCTCAGGAGGTCATCTAGTCCAACCCCCTGCTCAAAGCAGGACCAGCCCCAACTAAATCATCCCAGCCAGGGCTTTGTCAAGCTGGGCCTAAAAACTTCTAAGGATGGAGATTCCACCACCTTCCTAGGTAACCCATTCCAGTGCTTCACCACTCTCCTAGTGAAATAGTTTTTCCTAATATCCAACCTAGACCTCCCCCACTACAACTTGAGACCATTGCTCCTTGTTCTGTCATCTGCCACCACTGAGAACAGCCTAGCTCCATCCTCTTTGGAACCCCCCTTCAAGTAGTTGAAGGCTGCCATCAAATCCCCCCTCACTCTTCTCTTCTGCAGACTAAATAAGCCCAGTTCCCTCAGTCTCTCCTCATAAGTCACGTGCTCCAGCCCCCAATCATTTTCGTTGCCCTCCGCTGGACTCTCTCCAATTTGTCCACATACTTTCTGTAGTGGGGGGCCCAAAACTGGATACAATACTCCAGATGTAGCCTCACCAGTGCCGAATAGAGGGGAATAATCACTTCCCTCGATCTGCTGGCAATGCTTCTACTAATGCAGCCCAGTATGCCGTTAGCCTTCTTGGCAACAGGGCACACTGTTGACTCATATCCAGCTTCTCATCCACTATAATCCCCAGGTCCTTTTCTGCAGAACTGCCGTATAGCCGGTCATTCCCCAGCCTTGTGTGGTCCCTATCTGTATTCCACTACCACTCTCCATCTGTACGGGGAGACTTTGGCAATCCAGTAAAGTGCCTGAAAGCACTATGGCTTGTTGCTAAAAGCAGCCAAGTCAGCAGGCTGTAAATTAGCCAAGTCAGCAGGCTTAGCTTAATCAAGGCGGGGTGGGGGGGTGCCACAGAGAAGGCAGCTTGACCTCGCATCCTTCCTGATAAGAATTGTGTTGAAGTTGCTGATACACGCATCTTAGAAGAGCAGGATGTGCCCCAGGAATGTCTATTGGGGCCTCAAGGCTGCAAACTCTGGAAAAACCCACACCTGGTTAATCGATAATCAGAAGGAATCTCTCACTTGACCATTGAAACTGCTTACTTAACAGTTTACTTTAAGGAACATGTCATTCTATTACTAATGTATAAATAAGGGAGGAAAAGTTTGAGGTAGTGGGACTTTTCAGGACCGGACTCTCTCTGTATGCATCTTGTGTTTTCCACCAGCAGACGGGCTGCCGCTGTGCCACTTGAGAGCCACACTCAGCTTTAGTAATTATTAAGAGTTGTGGGTGTTTTACTAACCTGTTGTGGACATGAGTATAGGTGCTTGAGACTAAGTAAAGTTTAGCTTGAAGTGAAAGCACTCTTGTGTCTCCCCTGATTTATTTCCTGACACCACCTCGCACAGAGTAAAAGTTACCAGGAACTTTGGGTTGAAAGAACCCCGGGTAACACATCCTCTCTGCTGAGGATCATGTCAAAATTCACTGTAAGAAAAACTAACCAGAGCGGTGTTGATCTGCTCTCTTAAAAGGAAAACAATATGGATAGTGAGCAATCAGCTGTTGTGACCTGCACAGGATATGCCATGTTTGTCTTTCTTCCAGAGGATAGAAGTGATTTCGTCTGTACAAAGTGCAAGCAGGTCACCATATTGGAAGGGAAGGTTAAAGGACTAGAGATCCAAGTATCAACCCTGCTTTGCATCAGAGAAAATGAAGACTTTCTGGATAGAAGTCAGCATTTGGTACTGCAGGAACAGCATGCTGAAGAATCAGAGAGGGCAGTGCAGAACGGGGAAGAAAATTGGCAGCATTTGACCTCCAGAAGAAGAAAGAGGAGAACCCATGTACCCCCAATGCAGACAGAGGTAAGAAACTGTTTTCAGGCTCTCTGCACAAGTATTACAATGGAGAATGGTTTGGAAGATTCATCTGTGGGAAGGGATCAGAAGGAGACCCCATCGACCGGAAAGCATGGGATGCATTGTTCTAGGGATTGGGTTTCCACGACCACCACTCCCAAGAGGAGGAGACGGGTGGTGGCAGTTGGGGACTCCTTCCTAAGGGGGACGGAGTCATCCATCTGCCATCCATATCGGAAAACTCAAGAAGTGTGCTGCCTGCGTGGAGCTAGAATTCATGTGACTGCCAAGACTGATCAAGCCCTTGGACTACTACCCCTTCCTACTTCTCCATGTGGGTGCCAATGATACTGCCAAGAATGACCTTGAGCAGGTCACTGCAGAAGATGCTCTTCCCTCTCTTCGTTAGGTGGATCCAATCTCTTCCTAACAATCCTTCTTCCAGGAACAACATCCCGGGGTTGAAGAACCCAAAGCCCTCTCTCCGACACAACCTGCACAACCACACATTTACTTCCACAATTCAATGGTTCCTACCTGGACCTTTTCCTTCAACGGGGAGGATGGATGAGAACATGACTTGCACCTGAACCTCCTTTATCCTTCTTCCCAGAGCCACATAGTGTGCAGTGAGGAATCTAGTCATCGTCGAATAAGTGAAAATAGTGTGGTCCTCAGTAGGAAGATGAAAAGCGCTGATTACTGCCATGTGTTCCTGTAGGAAACTGATAGGAAGACCTGACACCTTAAGGTTAAATAGGTAATCTAGGATAACAAGGATCACAGTGGACTCTGGAGATAACAGATGGTGTTGTGATCAAATGGCTGGAATTGTTACTTTGGCATTTATGTTGCTTTTTTCTGGTGAGTAGATGGTCTGTAAGCAGTGGAGATGAAGCCTGGCAAATGATGTAAGGTGGCCAAGGCGGGAAAGGCAAGTCTTGACTATGGTTTGAGGCTCAAGGGTGACCTCTTTTATTATATAGCCCATGACATGGAATCTCTTGGTTGGAAGATTGCTGTAGTCAATGCTCCTATGAAGTCTCTGGACTTTGTAGGTTCAGAGTAGACTTTTCATGGTTGATGCAGATTCCCAGGGAAAATAGAAGATGGAGCAGGAATGCTGTTGCCAACTGGACTTCCATCCTGCCCATCAGAAGTCAACTGTCCTGATACGGAAAGATGGTGAAATAGTTTCAGCTCATCCACACTGCCACTACTGAAAGGAGCGTTGTGATGACCCTGGATGCCATAGCTAGTCTGAATGGATGGAACTGGAAGTGGTCCTGCCCAATGAGGAATCTCAGAAACCTTCTGTGGGACAGGTGAATATATATATGCAAATAAGTGTCTTTCATGTCAAGGGCTGCAAATCAAATGCCCTTTTCCAGAGAGGGAATTATTGATGCAAATGTGACCGTGTGGGAGTAGAACTTCTTCTCCTCATGCTGAGGGGGCACTAGTTATGCGGCGCCTTTCTGGAGAAGAGAGTTTACCTCTTGATGCAGAATCTTCTTGTCAGAGCGGTCCCTGAAAAGGGGCCAGAAGGGGGGTTTGTGGTGGGGAGGCGAGAAATTCAATTGCGTAGCCTTGGTGAATGATGTCTAGGACCCACCTGCCTTTAGTTATTGCTGCCCAGATGAGAGCAAAGTAGCATCCATAGCATCAAACGAACCAGTTGGATGGTGGGTGGAGTTGAGTGGTGGTTGTAGAGGCAGAAGCAGCTATGTATAGCTGAGTCTTTGAGTCCTTTGCTTCTTATATGGAGATTCATATGAGCATCGGTGATAGAATGCCTGAGGAGGTGGTCTGGATCAATAGGGCCGTTTATGGTGTTTCCTCTTCAGGGCCAGGTTGTAAATGCCCCGGGAGTATAAGGTTTTCTAGAGTCTATTAGAGTGTGCTAAGACTTGTTGGTCTTTGCATTAAAAAGTTAAATTCATCAAAGGGTAGGTCCTCAATGGTATTCTGGACCTCCCTGGGGAACCCCAAAAATTGCAACCACACCTCATGCCTCATGACTACAATTCTGGCAATAGCTCTAGAGGCAGTATCAGCTGTGTCAACTGCTACTTGAAGTGATGTTTTGGCCACCAGCGTGCCTTCGTCAATGAGGGCTTGGAACAGAGCCCTGTTTTCCTTAGGAAGTTTGTTTTTAAAATCTGTATACTTTGCACAATCAAGGAAATCATATTTTGCTAACAACACCTGGTAGTTAGCAACTATGAATTGGAGACTAGCCAATGAGAATACTTTCCTGCCCCAAAGAGCGAGGCTTTTAGCACCCTTGTCTGGTGGGTGGTCTTGGAGTACTATGTCCTGGACCATTCTGTACCTGCTTGCACTACTAAGGAGCATCAGATGGGAAAATAAGAACTCTTCCCCTTTAGCTGATATGAGATACCATTTCTCAACTTTCTTTGGGGTAGTAACCCAAGAGACAGGGGTGTGCTACACTGATCTGGCAGGTTCCAAATGGCTTGGTTAACTGGAAGGGCTACCCTCGAAGGGCCAGAGGGCTGGAGGATGTCCAATAAACACTGTTGTACATCTTGGACCTCTTTGAGAGGTATTTTTGCAACTTATTTGCCACCCTCTGCAACAACTCCAGGTACTGTTTATGGCATCGAGTGGATAGGGGGATGATGGATCCACCTCCTTGTCTGGTGTGAAGGATGACATTCTATTTGGATCCAGTGGATCTTACTTGATTGCTTCATCCTCCACAAATTCTGACAAATCTGTTTGGCATTGGCTGGGAGAGGAGGGTCGGTGTGATTCCTGCAGGGATCCCAGGCATCTGCTGTAAGGCTCCCATGAACCCCAGTAAGACCAGTAGAGTCTTATCAGAAAGGGAGGATCTCAGGGCTTTGGCTACTAGTGATCCCCTGCATATGTGTATTCAGAAAGAGATGGATGGTTGCAGTACTTTATTCAGTCTCTGATGGGGCTTGTTTCCCTTGGGGGGATGCCTCATCTGGAGCATCAGATTCACTTGATTCATAGATTCATAGATACTAAGGTCAGAAGGGACCATTCTGATCATCTAGTCCGACCTCCTGCACAGCGCAGGCCACAGAATCTCACCCACCCACTCCTATGCTTTTACATTTTATCCCAATTAAGGCGATACAGTAATATACTCATTATAAACATTAGCTCCCTAAAGACCAACAGAACATTCAATACTGCATAAGTTAGGGCTTGTCTACACTATAAAATTAAGTCAACTTTATCACAGGAGTGGGTGGGATTCTGTGGCCTGCGTTGTGCAGGAGGTCGGACTAGATGATCAGAATGGTCCCTTCTGACCTTAGTATCTATGAATCTATGAATCTATGAAAAACCTCACCCATGTCTGAGCTATTGAAGTCCTTAAATCATGGTTCAAAGACTTCAAGAAGCAGAGAAGCCTCCCTCAAGTCAACCATTCCCCATGCTACAGAGGAAGGCGAAAAACCTCCAGGGCCTCTCCAATCTGCCCTGGAGGAAAATCCTTCCCGACCCCAAATATGGCAATCAGCTAAACCCTGAGCATATGGGCAAGATTCACCAGCCAGATACCCAGGAAAGAATTTTCTATAGTAACTCAGATCCCATCCATCTAATATCCCATCTCAGGGGATTTGGCCTATTTACCCTGAATATTTAAAGATCAATTACTTACCAAAAATCACATTATCCCATCATACCATCTCCTCCATAAACTTATCGAGTAGAATCTTAAAACCAGATAGATCTTTTGCCCCCACTGCTTCCCTTGGAAGGCTATTCCAAAACTTCACTCCTCTGATGGTTAAAAACCTTCGTCTGATTTCAAGTCTAAACTTCCTGGTGGCCAGTTTATACCCATTTCTTCTTGTGTCCACATTGGTGCTGAGCTTAAATAATTCCTCTCCCTCTCCTATATTTATCCCTCTGATATATTTACAGAGAGCAATCATATCTCCCCTCAACCTTCTTTTAGTTAGGCTAAACAAGCCCAGCTCCTTAAGTCTCCTTTCATAAGACAAGTTTTCCATTCCTCGGATCATCCTAGTAGCCCTTCTCTGTACCTGCTCCAGTTTGAATTCATCCTTTTTAAACATGGGAGAACAGAACTGCACACAGTATTCTAGGTGAGGTCTCACCAGTGCCTTGTATAACGGTACTAAAACCTCCTTATCCCTACTGGAAATGCCTCTCCTAATGCATCCCAAAACCGCATTAGCTTTTTTCACAGCCATATCACATTGGCAGCTCATAGTCATCCTATGATCAACCAATACTCCAAGGTCCTTCTCCTCTTCCGTTACTTCTAATTGATGCGTCCCCAACTTATAGCTAAAATTCTTGTTATTAATCCCTAAATGCATAACCTTACACTTCTCACTATTAAATTTCATCCTATTACTATTACTCCAGTTTACAAGGTAATCCAGATCCTCCTGTATAATATCCCGATCCTTCTCCGAATTGGCAATACCTCCCAGCTTTGTATCATCTGCAAACTTTATTAGCACACTCCCACTTTTTGTGCCAAGGTCAGTAACAAAAAGATTAAATAAGATTGGTCCCAAAACCAATCCCTGAGGAACTCCACTGGTAACCTCCCTCCAACCTGACAGTTCGCCTTTCAGTAGGACCCGTTGCAGTCTCCCCTTTAACCAATTCCTTATCCACCTTTTGATGTTCATATTGATCCCCATCTTCTCCAATTTAACTAATAATTCCCCATGTGGCACGGTATCAAATGCCTTACTGAAATCTAGGTAAATTAGATCCACTGCATTTCCTTTATCTAAAAAGTCTGTTACTTTTTCAAAAAAGGAGATTAGGTTGGTTTGGCACGATCTACCTTTTGTAAAACCATGTTGTATTTTGTCCCATTTACCATTGACTTCAATGTCCTTAACTAATTTCTCCTTCAAAATTTTTTCCAGGACCTTGCATACTACAGATGTCAAACTAACTGGCCTGTAGTTACCTGGATCACTTTTTTTTCCTTTCTTAAAAATAGGAACTATATTAGCAATTCTCCAATCATTCGGTACTATTCCTGAGTTTACAGATTCATTAAAAATTCTTGCTAATGGGCTTGCAATTTCAGGTGCCAATTCCTTTAATATTCTTGGATGAAGATTATCTGGGCCCCCTGATTTAGTCCCATTAAGCTGTTTCAGTTTCGCTTCTACCTCTGATATGGTAATATCTACCTCTATATCCTCCTTCCCATTTGTCATGCTACCATTATCCCCAAGATCCCCTTTAGCCTTATTAAAGACTGAGGCAAAATATTTGTTTAGATATTGAGCCATGCCTAGATTATCTTTAACCTCCACTCCATCCTCAGTGTTAAGCGGCCCCACTTCTTCCTTCTTAGTTTTCTTCTTATTTATATGGCTAGAGAACCTTTTACTATTGGTTTTAATTCCCTTTGCAAGGTCCAACTCTACTCGACTTTTAGCCTCTCTCACTTGATCCCTACATGTTCTGACGTCAATTAGATAGCTTTCCTTGCTGATCCCTCCCATCTTCCACTCCCTGTATGCTTTCTGCTTCTTCTTAATCACCTCTCTAAGATGCTTGCTCATCCAGCTTGGTCTACAAATCCTTCCTATGAATTTTTTCCCCTTTCATGGGATACAGGCTTCCGATAGCTTCTGCAGTTTTGATTTAAAGTAATCCCAGGCCTCCTCTACCTTTAGATCCATAAATTCTTCAGTCCAATCCACTTCCCTAACTAATTTCCTTAATTTTTGAAAGTCAGCCCTTTTCAAATCAAAAACCCTAGTTGCAGATTTATTTTTGTTAATCCTTCCATTTAGTTTGAACTGAATTAGCTCATGATCACTTGAGCCAAGATTGTCCCCTACAACCATTTCTTCTATGAGGTCCTCGCTATTCACCAAAATTAAATCTAAAATGGCATCCCCTCTAGTCGGTTCAGCAACTACTTGATGAAGGAATCCATCAGCTATCGCATCTAGGAAAATCTGAGCCCTATTATTATTACTAGCACTGGTCCTCCAGTCTATATCTGGGAAGTTAAAGTCTCCCATGATCATGCAGTTTCCATGAGTATTTACTTCATTAAAGACATTAAAAAGGGCTTTATCCATATCCAAATTAGATCCCGGAGGTCTATAGCACACCCCAAGCACTATCGTAGGAGAGGCTTTACTAGTTTTCTTCCCCAATGTAATTTTTGCCCACATGGACTCTGTCTTATCCATTGCATCACTTCTTATTTCTTTACATTCTACCTCATCATTGATATACAATGCTAGTCCACCCCCTTTATCTTTGTTTCTGTCTTTCCTAAAGAGCACATACCCTTCAATACCTCTAGTCCAGTCATGACTACTATTCCACCATGTTTCTGTTATCCCTATAATATCTGGTTTCACTTCCTGCACCAGTAGCTCTAGTTCCTCCATTTTGTTACCTAGACTCCTCGCATTGGTGTACAAACATCTTAATTTTTGCTGTTTGGACTCACTCACATTTTGTACCCTATTAGGCACAGTCATTCTACATCCAGTATAACCTATTAGACTAGTATACACACCGCCCTCGCTCCTTATATACATTCTCCTACCCAGGGCTGTATCCTTTCTTACTTCATCTTCTTCCCTCTCAATGCTAAAATCTGGCATGGAGATTTTCTGGACATCTCCCATCCATCTCCCCCCAATTCCTAGTTTAAAGCTCTCTTTATCAGTTGTGCCAGCTTCGATCCTAGAAGTCTATTTCCTTCCCTACTCAGATGAAGTCCATCCCGAGAGAACTGACCTCTGTCTGTGAATGCCTCCCAGTGGCCATACATCCCAAAGCTCTCCTTATAGCACCACTGCCTAAGCCATCTGTTGACAATCATAATCTTGTCAGACCTTTGTTGCCCTTCTCTAGGAACAGGAAGGATACCGCTAAAGATCACCTGAGCCTCAATTTCCTTAAGCGTCTTCCCCAGCCTAGCATAGTCTCCCTTAATACTTTCCAGCGAGAATCTAGCCGTATCATTTGTTCCCACATGAAGGATAATTAGGGGATTCTTTCCCGCTCCCTTTAGGATCCTTTTCAACCTCAGGTCTACATCCCGTATCTTAGCACCCGGAAGACAGCACACCCTTCTATTCTCAGGATCAGCTCTAGTTACAGGCCTGTCTATTCTTCTCAATAGAGTCCCCGATCACATAGACCTGCCTTTTCCTGGTGACAGTGCTATTCTCCAGTCTCTCCCCTCTTCCCTCTGGCTGCAAGTTCTTTCCATTCCTATTTTCCCTTACAATCTTCTTCAACCCATCCTGTATCCTCCTGGGGCTCATATTTGGTGTAGTCTCCCTTGACTCTTCCCCTTTTTCTATAGGACTAGCCTCTCTTCTCTTCTTCCTTACCCTTCCACCTTCAAAAAGTACCTGCTGAGCCCCTTCTTCATTTTCCAACTCTGCAAACCTGTTCCTAAGCTCTATTTCTCCTTCACTAGCCCGTCTTTTTCTCTGCCTGGTTCTATTAGTCACATGTTTCCACTGACCACTTTCCTCATCCAGTCTCTCCTCAAAATTCCCCAGCCCTGCTTCCATCTGTGAGTCTGAGCTTTTCCCTTCAGATACCTCATATCTTTGCTCCATCATCTGCTCAAACCCCTTCCTAAACTCAACCAGACTTTCCACCTGCATCTCCAAACCTCGGATCTTTTCCTCCATCAGCTCTATCAGACGACATTTCATGCAGAAAAAACTCTTACCGGTTCCCCCCTCCAGGATCATGTACATACCACAGCTTCCACATCCAGTCATCCTCAATGTGTCTTTCACTACAGGAGTCACTCCCACAGCTGCCTCTGTATCTCTCATCTCCTTCCCACCTAAATCCTGTTAATCTGGGAAACACAAACCACACCAAAACACCACCCCCCCAGCAAAAGCAAACCCCAAACAAGCACCACAATACAAACTCCTCCAACAGAACTCCCACTCAAACTCCCCTGTTTAGAGCTCTGTTTGTTAGCTCCTGTGCCGCTGCAGCTGTCTGTGCCGCTGCCTGACTGGCTGGCTACCTTTATAGGACCTCTTGATTGAGGTTGATTGACATTGATGAGATGATAGGCTCCTTTTCTACCAGCGGCACCAACAGTACTGGTGGGGAATATTAATTGTGGGCGTAATTGGGGGTGATATTCTCCACCTCAAGGTTGTTTTTGGGGACACAGTGATGACTCTAAGAAGAGCTGGACCTGATAGCAGGGAAAATTATGGGTAGGAAAAAGCAAAGATATCCTCCAGTGAGGTGAAGGTTTTTGTCCTCTCTGGGAGACTCCTTAGGAGGGTACCAGCATATTTGATCATCTGAAGATCTTGTATTCAGGGAATACCACAAGGAGAATGTCAAAGCTGTCAAATGGGATCCCAGCATTGAACTCCCAGGCGGAACTGTTGGGTACTGCTCTTTAGGTTTGCAGGGTGGAGCCAGAACCGTTAGATCCTTCTTTTGCACCTCTCCTTGGACAGAAGGCTTATGCAGGCCTAATTCTTTAGGACCTACATGCAAGGGCTCACCCGACTTTGGCCAAGATGGGGAGGGATGCTTTCCTTTAGAGGCAGATCTGGACAGAGATCTGTCCTTATGCCTATGTTCACATCCCCTACTCTCATGAGAGGGTTTCTTAGACTTTAGAGTTTTTGTCTACACTCCGAAGCTCATGCTCCGAGGGGCACTGCTCACTGTCTGAGGCCATTGTACAGAGGGGTGTCCCCAGCCTGAATCTGAATGGAGTTTCATAGTCTGCTCCATGAGGTGCTTCCACAGATGGAGCTCTCATCCTTCGTGAGTTCAGAGAGGAAGGAGTGGCAGGTGCTGCACTTGGTGGCAATATGAGCTTCCCGAAGGCAATAAAGGCAGCGCCATTGGTCATGACTGACAAGGAAGGAACAGGGGAAGGAGACACAGTTCTTGAACCCCAGAAATCTTGGCACAGCCCCTCTTCAGAGGGAGAAGCTCCCCAGGGCAGAGAGAACTAAACTATGTTAACTATAAAACCACTGAAATACTAAACTATGAAACTATTTAAAAATTGTATTCATAGATTCACAGAAGAGGAAGATTGAAGCAGAAATGGAATTTTGGCCAAGGCCAAGTGGCAGTAAGAAGGAACTGGAGGGGCTTTGGTCTGAACTTCCCTTTTTGCTTTCAGTTCAGAGCACGAGGAGATCTATTGTGCATATGTGAACCAATGGACACTGCTTACTAAACATGTCCAGACTCAAGTGCCTGGGGTGAATGCATAACCTTGTGAAATACACATAGGGACTATGACTTGAAGAGCAGCCAATACATTCCCACACTTTCAAAACCCTATATATCTATGCACGGACCATCTTAATAGCCAGGCCCCAAATTTATAAAGTTATTACAGATTAATGCCACCTTCTCCAAAAAATTGCATTAGTTAAAGTGCATTAAACCCCTGTGTGGATGCTCTGATTGAGACGTAAAGTGGCCTTAGTTCAGTGAGGCTTACCCCCCTTTGAAGGAGGATTAAGGTAAAATGAACTAAAGCCACGCTATTCTTGAGTCAGAACATCCACATAGTGTTTTAATGTGCCTTAACGTCACACCTTTAGTTAATTTGGCTTCACTTTCTTCATTGTCCTTGTGCAGACATGCCCTCAATTTCCCTATCGATAAAATGGGGATAATGATACATACCTCTTTTGCAAAGGACTTTTAGATCTATGGATGGAAAATGCTAAGGCTATATCTAGTCTACAGGCTAGGGGTATGTCATAAATATAAAGGGAAGGGTAACCACCTTTCTGTATACAGAACTACAAAATCCCTCCTGGACAGAGGCAAAACCCTTTCACCCGTAAAGGGTTAAAAAGCTAAGATAACCTCGCTGACACCTGACCAAAATGACCAATGAGGAGACAAGATACTTTCAAAGCTGGAGGGGAGCGGGGGGACAAAGGGTCTGTCTGTCGTGTGATGCTTTTGCCGGGACCAGGTCAGGAATGCTCTTCAGAACTTCTGTTAAGTTAGTAAGTAATCTAGCTAGAAATGAATTAGATTTCCTTTTGTTAAATGGCTGGTAAAATAGGTTGTGCTGAATGGAATGTATATTCCTGTTTTTGGGTCTTTTTGTAACTTAAGGTTTTGCCTAGAGGGGATTCTCTATGTTTTGAATCTGATTACCCTGTAAGGTATTTACCATCCTGATTTTACAGTGGTGAATCTTTTACTTTCTCTTTAATTAAAATTCTTCTTTTAAGATCCTGATTGCTTTTTCATTGTTCTTAAGATCCAAGGGTTTGGGTCTGTGTTCACTTATGCAAATTGGTGAGGATTTTTATCAAGCCTTCCCCAGAAAAGGGGGTGTAGGGCTTGGGGGGATATTTTGGGGGGAAGACATCTTCAAGTGGGCTCTTTTCCTGTTCTTTGTTTAACACGCTTGGTGGTGGCAGCATAGGGTTCAAGGACAAGACAAAGTTTGTACTTTGAGGACGTTTTTAACCTAAGCTGGTAAGAATAAGCTTAGAGGGCCTTTCATGCAGGTCCCCACATATGTACCCTAGAGTTCAGAGTGGGGAAGGAACCTTGACATAGTGGCAGAGGTAGGATAATTTTGAGATTTTTTTTTTAGATCATTTTGAAATAGAAGCACAGTAGGATTTTAAAAGGACATTTTTTTCCTTTGGGCTGCTTGGAAACAGGTTTTAAGCTGAAAGCAATTAGAGTTTTTCTGTCTCTGCCTGGGGGCTAGAAAAACAAGCATAACAAAGGGATTTGTCTTTTTTGAGCTGGAGTTTTCTCTACCTCAAGGCAGGGTAGTTAACCTCCTGCAGGGAAATTCACAAGTTTTTCACAGACCTGAAGAGGTTTTTTGTTTGTTTTTTTTAGCTAAGAGCAACTAGAGGGTTTTTCTGTCTATTTTCCTTGAGACAAAGGATTTTTCTGTAGGCTGAGAATAGGTATCAGAGAACATAGGTATCACATTATAGCACAAAAATTTTACAAGCAATTTTTTTTTTAACTCTCAGGTGTGAAGTTAGTTAAAAACAGAGAGGCTAAGATGACAGAACCCAAGGCAGAAAAAGCCAAAGAGTCTGCCCACAAGAGAGAAATGGAGGTAAAGGAAAAAGAATGGAAGCATGCTGAGGAGGAAAAAGCGGCTGCCCACAGGAGAGAAATGGAGGCAAAGGAAAATGAAATGGAGGCAAAGGAAAAAAAGTGGAAGTATGCACTGGAGATGGAGAAGGCAAAGGCTCAGCAGAATAGTAATCCTTCTCCAGGTACCGCTTCACATCCCAGGAAGTTCCCCACCTACAAGGCAAGTGATGATAACCGAGGCCTTCTTAGAAAACTTTGAAAGGGCCTGCCTTGGGTACAGCATCTCTACAGACCAGTACATGGTAGAACTTAGGCTGCAGCTCAGTGGATCCTTAGTATAGATGGCAGCTGAAATGACTAAGGAACACATGAACAAGTATGAACTGTTTAAAACCAAGGTGAGAGTCAGAATGGGGCTAACACCCAAGCATTCCCGTTGGCGGTTCAGAGCCCTAAGGTGGAAACCAGGTATGTCATTTACCCGACGTGCCTACCACATTGTGAAACATTGGGATGCCTGGATATCTGGAGCAAGTGTTAAATCTCCAGAAGAGTTGCCCTTCCTAATGCAAATGGAGCAGTTCTTAGAGGGTGTTCCTGAGGAAATAAAAAGATACATCCTAGATGGGAAGTCCACAACTGTAATTGAGGCGGGGGAGATTGGAGCCAAATGGGTGGAGGTGGCAGAAAAGAAAAAAAAAACTAGTAGCAGTTGGGGCGAATATCAGAAGGGGCAAACCAAAAACAAAATGGGTGGAGGGAGGAGAGAGGAACACTCCTGGTCGCAAATGGAGTGGATACCAGAGGGGACAACCTCAGACCACACCCTACTACTGGGGGCAGCCCAAGATCCCAACTACACCCTAAGGAACACTCCAGACACCTTATCATCCCACTACACCGCTCTCCAGCAACCCACCTTTCCCCAGTGACCCATCACCTGGATGATATTTTAAATGTAACAGGCTGGGGCATGTAGAGGCCAGCTGCCCCAAGAACCCCAACAGATTACAGTTCATTGCACCAGAATCACACCAGAAGTCCTCAGGCCCAGATACCTCCCAGATACCCTTGGAGCGGAGGAAAACTATGAGTGTGGGCGGGAAGAAGGTCACTGCATGGAGGGACACCGGAGCACAAGTGTCGGCTATCCATGCTTCCTTAGTGGACCCCAATTTAATCGATGAAGAGATCCAAGTAACAATTCAACTCTTCAAGTCTAACTCTTTCAATTTGCCTACAGCCAAGTTGCCTGTCCAGTACAAGGGCTGGTCAGGAATGTGGACTTTTGCTGTCTATGATGATTATCCCATCCCCCTGCTGTTGGGGGAAGACTTGGCCAATCATGCAAAGCTAGCCAAGAGGGTGGGAATGGTCACCTGCAGCCAGATTAAACCAGCCGTCACGCCTAGCGCTGTTCTGGAAACTTCTACCAGGACCCAGTCAGAGGTGATGGAACTGGACCCCATGCCAACGTCTGCAACAGCAGTAGTGGATCCAGTCACAGAGACCCAGACAGAGCCAGTCCCAGAACCGGAACTAGCAGAACAACCAGAACAACCAGAACCATTGCCAGCACTGAATCCAGTACTTGCAACCTCAACACCAGCGGACCCACTGAACCTGCACTGGCAGCAGCAGATAACCCTACAGAAGAGGCTCAGCCAGAGCCTGAACCCCAAAGTAGTGCACCAGCGGAAAACGGTTCACAGTCAATGGAAACAGCCCCCACCCCTACATTGCTTCCAGAGGGTCCACGATCCAATGAGGAACTGATGTCTCCAGCATCAAGGGAACAGTTCCAGGCTGAACAGGAAGTAGATGAAAATCTCCAGAGAGCTTGGACGATGGCACGGAGCAACCCACCACCTCTCAGCTCTTCCAATCGATCCAGGTTGTACTGCAATACAGCCAAATTGCTGCCACACTGACAGACCTAACCAAAAAGAAACAGCCAAATGCTGTTCAGTGGACCGAAGAGTGTCAGAAGGCCATTAACCAGCTTAAAGCGACACTCATGTCTGACCCTGTGCTAAGGGCCCCAGACTTTGACAAACCATTCCTAGTAACCACAGATGCGTCCGAGCGTGGTGTGGGAGCAGTTTTAATGCAGGAAGGACCGGATCAAGAATTCCATTCTGTCATGTTTCTCAGCAAGAAGCTGTCTGAAAGGGAAAGCAACTGGTCAGTCAGTAAAAAAGAATGTTACGCCATTGTCTACACTCTGGAAAAGCTCGCTCATACATTTGGGGACAGCATTTCCACCTGCAAACCGACCATGCTGTGCAACAGTGGCTTCATACTGCCACGGGAAATAACAAAAAACTTATTCGGTGGAGTTTAGCTCTCCAAGATTTTGATTTCAACATCCAACACATCTCAGGAGCTTCTAACAAAGTGGCTGATGCACTCTTCCATGAACGTTTCCCAGAATCAACTGGTTAAAATCGTCCTCGAGATTTGGAAAATATTGTTAGTCTTTATACATTTGGTAGTATATTTAGAAGTGCATGTGTCTTATTAACTCTGTTTTCTCCTAAAGCTCCAGGAAGCCAGTGTTTCACCCTATCTGTGATTTGGGGTGTGTGTCATAAATATAAAGGGAAGGGTAACCACCTTTCTGTATACAGAACTATAAAATCCCTCCTGGCCAGAGGCAAAACCCTTTCACCTGTAAAGGGTTAAGAAGCTAAGATAACCTCGCTGACACCTGACCAAAATGACCAAAGAGGAAACTAGATACTTTCAAAGCTGGGGGGGAACAAAGGGTCTGTCTGTCTGTCTGTGTGATGCTTTTGCTGGGACCAGGTCAGGAATGCTCTTCAGAACTTCTGTTAAGTTAGTAAGTGATCTAGCTAAAAATGCGTTAGATTTCCTTTTGTTTAAATGGCTGGTAAATAAACTGTGCTGAATGGAAAGTATATTCCTGGTTTTGGGTCTTTTTGTAACTTAAGGTTCTGCCTAGAGGGATTCTCTATGTTTTGAATCTGATTACCCTGTAAGGTATTTACCATCCTGATTTTACAGAGATGATTCTTTTATCTTTTCTTTAATTAAAATTCTTCTTTTAAGAACCTGATTGATTTTTCGTTGCCCTTAAGATCCGAGGGTTTGGGTCTGTGTTCACTTATGCAAATTGGTGAGGATTTTTATCAAGCCTTCCCCAGGAAAGGGGGTGTAGGGCTTGGGGGGATATTTTGGGGGGAAGACATCTTCAAGTGGGCTCTTTTCCTGTTCTTTGTTTAACACGCTTGGTGGTGGCAGCATAGGGTTCAAGGACAAGGCAAAGTTTGTACCTTGGGGAAGTTTTTAACCTAAGCTGGTAAGAATAAGCTTAGGGGGATCTTTCATGCAGGTCCCCACATATGTACCCTAGAGTTCAGAGTGGGGAAGGAACCTTGACAGGTGTGATTCCCAGCTTGTGTACATATACTTGCCTAGCTGAAAGAAAGCTAGCACAAGTATAAATAGCATCAGAGCTGTGGTAGCATGGGCAGCAGCAGCACAGCTGAGGCAGGCTGAGTACATACCCATACGGTTCAGGTCGGTTTGTACCTGGCCCACCTCAGTTATGCCACCTCTGCCCATGCTATCACAGCTGCATGACTATTTATACTCACACTAGCTCTCACGAAGCTAGCACAAGTATGTCTATGTGAGCTGGGAATCACAATCCCAGCTAATAGTGTAGACATAGCCTGAAAGAGCTACATATTCATTTTGTAATATCTGTTGTGTATGTGCAAATTGAGATTTGATTTGGCCAAATTTAGATGGAGTTGCCAGATGTCAAGCTTGATGCCAAATGAAAATGCTTGATCTGTTCAAAGAACAGATGGAGGGGAGAGGGGGGCAATACTACCTATTATTCACTTATTATAAAAAATTATAATTTTTTTAAATGGCAGAAAACTGTTTTTGCTGAAACTTTTAAAAAAGGGAGCCAGAGATTAGCTAGGGCAAATTTCAGCCTACACAGGTAAAGTTTGTCAAAGCTGTAAGCAACTGAAAATGGAAAATGTTAGGCATTGTTAATATAGAGATGGTGACCACTCCACTGCCCTTTCTGTAACATTTCATGTTTACTATAATATAGTAGCATGAAAATGTGAAGAGGTATTTCTCACCATCATTGAAATAAGCAGGTACCTTCATCCTTCTTCAGAGAATCAGCATATTCCTTCCTGCTAGAGCTGCTAGTCATAACGAAGTCATTATAGGTTCATAGATTCATAGATACTAAGGTCAGAAGGGACCACTCTGATCATCTAGTCCGACCTCCTGCACAGCGCAGGCCACAGAATCTCACCCACCCACTCCTATGAAAAACCTCACCCATGTCTGAGCTATTGAAGTCCTCAAATCATGGTTCAAAACTTCAAGAAGCAGAGAAGCCTCCCTCAAGTCAACCATGCCCCATGCTACAGAGGAAGGCAAAAAAACCTCCAGGGCCTCTCCAATCTGCCCTGGAGGAAAACTCCCTCCCGACCCCAAACATGGCAATCAGCCAAACCCTGAGCACATGGGCAAGATTCACCAGCCAGATACCCAGGAAAGAGTTTTCTATAGTAAATCAGATCCCATCCATCTAATATCCCATCTCAGGGGATTTGGCCTATTTACCCTGAATATTTAAAGATCAATTACTTACCAAAATCCCATTATCCCATCATACCATCTCCTCCATAAACTTATCGAGTAGAATCTTAAAACCAGATAGATCTTTTGCCCCCACTGCTTCCCTTGGAAGGTTATTCCAAAACTTCACTCCTCTGATGGTTAAAAACCTTCGTCTGATTTCAAGTCTAAACTTCCTGGTGGCCAGTTTATACCCATTTGTTCTTGTGTCCACATTGGTGCTGAGCTTAAATAATTCCTCTCCCTCTCCTATATTTATCCCTCTGATATATTTATAGAGAGCAATCATATCTCCCCTCAACCTTCTTTTAGTTAGGCTAAACAAGCCCAGCTCCTTAAGTCTCCTTTCATAAGACAAGTTTTCCATTCCTCGGATCATCCTAGTAGCCCTTCTCTGTACCTGCTCCAGTTTGAATTCATCCTTTTTAAACATGGGAGAACAGAACTGCACACAGTATTCTAGGTGAGGTCTCACCAGTGCCTTGTATAACGGTACTAAAACCTCCTTATCCCTACTGGAAATGCCTCTCCTGATGCATCCCAAAACCGCATTAGCTTTTTTCACAGCCATATCACATTGGCAGCTCATAGTCATCCTATGATCAACCAATACTCCAAGGTCCTTCTCCTCTTCCGTTACTTCTAATTGATGCGTCCCCAACTTATAGCTAAAATTCTTGTTATTAATCCCTAAATGCATAACCTTACACTTCTCACTATTAAATTTCATCCTATTACTATTACTCCAGTTTACAAGGTAATCCAGATCCTCCTGTATAATATCCCGATCCTTCTCCAAATTGGCAATACCTCCCAGCTTTGTATCATCTGCAAACTTTATTAGCACACTCCCACTTTTTGTGCCAAGGTCAGTAACAAAAAGATTAAATAAGATTGGTCCCAAAACCAATCCCTGAGGAACTCCACTGGTAACCTCCCTCCAACCTGACAGTTCGCCTTTCAGTAGGACCCGTTGCAGTCTCCCCTTTAACCAATTCCTTATCCACCTTTTGATGTTCATATTGATCCCCATCTTCTCCAATTTAACTAATAATTCCCCATGTGGCACGGTATCAAATGCCTTACTGAAATCTAGGTAAATTAGATCCACTGCATTTCCTTTATCTAAAAAATCTGTTACTTTTTCAAAAAAGGAGATTAGATTGGTTTGGCACGATCTACCTTTTGTAAAACCATGTTGTATTTTGTCCCATTTACCATTGATTCAATGTCCTTAACTAATTTCTCCTTCAAGATTTTTTCCAGGACCTTGCATACTACAGATGTCAAACTAACTGGCCTGTAGTTACCCGGATCACTTTTTTTTCCTTTCTTAAAAATAGGAACTATATTAGCAATTCTCCAATCATTTGGTACTATTCCTGAGTTTACAGATTCATTAAAAATTCTTGCTAATGGGCTTGCAATTTCAGGTGCCAATTCCTTTAATATTCTTGGATGAAGATTATCTGGGCCCCCTGATTTAGTCCCATTAAGCTGTTTCAGTTTCGCTTCTACCTCTGATATGGTAATATCTACCTCTATATCCTCCTTCCCATTTGTCATGCTACCATTATCCCCAAGATCCTCTTTATCCTTATTAAAGACTGAGGCAAAGTATTTGTTTAGATATTGGGCCATGCCTAGATTATCTTTAACCTCCACTCCATCCTCAGTGTTAAGCGGCCCCACTTCTTCCTTCTTAGTTTTCTTCTTATTTATATGGCTATAGAACCTTTTACTATTGGTTTTAATTCACTTTGCAAGGTCCAACTCTACTCGACTTTTAGGCTCTCTCACTTTATCCCTACATCTTCTGACCTCAATTAGGTAGCTTTCCTTGCTGATCCCTCCCATCTTCCACTCCCTGTATGCTTTCTGCTTCTTCATAATCACCTCTCTAAGATGCTTATGCCCCAAGTAGCCACTTCATTAAATGATATTGAAAATATTTTCAGAGGGAGCTGAGTAAATCACTCTCCAGGATGGAAACAAACCGTAACTCTAGCCAGTGCATAAGAAATAGAGAAGAAAGCACTTACGTCCTGCAGTACTTTACCTTAGCACTCTCCATGATACTACACAGACATTCTACCAGAGTGATAGCTGATGTCTGATTTATACAGGAAGAGATGGGCCTCCCTCACAGAGTGTACCGACTTCATGTACTGCCAGAAGCTGCTTAGGAGCAGAGAAAGAAATTCAAAGCCAAAAATCAATTTGAAATGATACAGCCCTAGAGAATTATCTGATAACAAAAGTCTGGAAGCCTGAATTACTTTGAGCCAGAAAAAACATAAGCCCTTTTTTATATAATACACAGAAGATTCTAAAACTGTGAAACTTCACATTCTTATTAAATGTTCAGTATTTATGTCAGCACTGAACAGTTATAAAAAGTTTAGAAAGATGCAATATAAAATTGATATTTACTTTGTTATTACTCTTCAGTATGTCATAACAGGAAAGTAATGTCAGGAGAGTACATAATAAGAAAGTGATACCAAAGCACAAAATAAAAAAAATCTTATTATACACTTTGGGGAATGTAAATAGCTCTCACCATGCAACTGTCAAACCCTTGAATCTGAGTGAAAAAGCTTTGATGGCTCAAATGCAGCAAAATATGCCAAAGACAGAATATGCTAATTAATAAACTACCAGAGCTTTGTGTTCATGTCATCAGAAGTCCTGATGGTGTAAGAGCCCTATCCTGTACAAGATGATGTACTATACATTATTCTGCGGCTGCACATGGGCCAAAGTGACATGTATGAGAAACCAATGGAAGGATGTGGCATCAGGAGGGTCAGGATTATAAAGGAATAATAATTACACAAGGAACCAAATCACAGAAGGGCTATTATCTGTTTAAATGGGCAGGTGAAAAAGATACAATTAGAGCTAACTTACTGTTCCTCTCCTTCTCTCCCTTCCTTTGTATTTGGAATACCACACTTGAGAGCTCATGAGGGCCAAAATGAGCACTGATTGTGACTTCCTTGACAATTTAAAATGATTAACATTAAAAAATAATAATGTCCGAATTAAGCTGTAATGAATGTCTTCTGGCAAAAAGGCACAAGCAGTGGCAAAGGCATCGTGCCTGCCAGAATAAAAGTACAACCATCTGCCAACATAAGATGCAGTGGAAGGATCCTTAAATGCTATGTGGTATGACAATGCACATCCCTCTCAATAGAGGTTGAAGGAACAGGTCTAGAATCTATCCAGAGCCAAGTAATGGGATGTCAGTTTGGTTATATTGTGATGGAGGTAGTTTAGAAGTATGGCAGAGGCAGAAGTTAGTGAGTTGGATGGAGATAGAAAGTGATGAAAGAGCTGCACCGCTGTATATTTCTGTCATTGCCCTAGGTAAAAATATGGAGTAGAATCTCTTTCCCAGAGTTTACAAGGACCTAAAGACCTGATAGCTGATCACCAAACCCACTACACTGGATATAATGGAATATTTAACATATGGAAAACAAAACAATGCACTATAAAATGGATGCATTTGAGAATAAGGGTAGTTTTTCTTGTGCAGTGGCTTCAATTTCTTTTGAATTGGCAAGAAACATAGGGATTGATTGCTCTTACCTCTGCCATGAGATTTCTGGGCAGAAAACTGTCAGATCATAGGAATCCTAGGACTATTCTTATTGCTTATGAGCCCTTTGCGGTAAGAAAAAAAGATTCTTTCTTGTGGAAGTGGGACTCCTCCTTCGAGGCTTGTTAATTCTAAAATTGAGATCTTATCAGATCATATCTCGTGAAAAGCCATCAAAGCTTCACTAGAAAAAATCAACAAATGTGGGACTTAAATTCGTTTTTATTCCCAGGGACATTTTGTTTGACCTTTTGTAATCAGACATTTGTTTTCACAACCCAGAGAAAGCTGAGACACAAATGCAACAAAGGAAGTCAAAGGTCTCAGAAAATGCCCCAGAATCCTTACTTCAGGATTCAGTTTGGCAATAGACTAATACCTACGGACTTTTCTTTTCAAAGCTCACTTTTATGTGTAAACCCAACAACAAACTCTTTGCTTCACATTGCCTTGTTTGTACCCTTTCAGATTTTTTCTATGTAGGATTTCTGTTATTTTAATAATGGAAATTACTATATTTTAAGCCTAATTATTTCTTTAAAAACATGCATACTTTGAGAGACAGATCCTCTAGCTTAATCATCTAGTATGAGCCAGATAGAATGATATTGAGGCTGCCAGAGCAAAGTTTAACTTAATTATCTTCCTATCATTAGAACATCATTTTATACAGATTCATAATTTTAGTTTACCTTGTTTGGCCTGCTTTATGAAGGTGAAGGCCATTGACAAATCCGTGCATTGCAGGAGGTATGGGAGTATTTTCACAGACTTCAATGGATATCAAGTCCTAAATTGTAACATATTTTTCTTTAAAATTAGCTATTGGGTCTTTAGACTCTTTACTCTAAGGAGTTCTTTGAACAATAGGCCAGATCCTCAGCTGATGCAAATCAGCATAGTTCCATTGATGATGCACCTATAGAGATTCACATCAGATGAAAATATGGCCCAATATTCAATTTCAGTAATGTATGATGACCCCTTACTAAATGTATAGGATGTGCATATGTTAATTACAAATAGCTCTTTGCTTGCTGCTTTCTTCTCCCCCACTGACACACATATAATCACTTATTTTTTATATAATAGGCTTTATAAAGGAATGTAATGAACAATATTTTAATGAAGGGCCAGATTCTGCTACGTATACTCATATCAGCATTAAAATTGAAATTAATGGGATTCTTTTAGAATAAATCACTGCTCAACCTGAGTAAGAGTGGTAGAATTGGAAACTACATTTTTAATAGCCATCTTTTTGTAAACTTATGAAAGAAGTTCAGCAATATATCATTTCTCATGCTATGTATCCATTTGCCATCCTGTCATGAAATTGTTTTCTATACATTAGACATCAAAACAACTTCTATGGTTACACTTCAAAACACTCAATAAAACAAAGGCTTATTAAAAAAAAGTGACCAAGAGGGCTGAAATAGATAGAATAGGATAGAGACAGTGACTGAATCTTAGTAAGGATAACTACATTTAGAGGTAGAGGAATGTCTGTTATTAGGTAAGAGTGAAACCAAGCAATCAAGATGCTGATACTCCAACAAACGTTGCCGAGTAACTGAGAAGGATGGCATGCTGCAAATATCAGGTGTATGACAAGGCTAAAGGAGGATGAGGGGTGACAGGGAAAGGAGTTTATATACATGAAAAATACTTTTTCTAAAAAAATGTTTAAGAACGAGATAGCCAAGATTGAAACAGTAGCTGATGATGTAAACAGAGCCTAGGTGGGAAGGATTTTGAGAAAAGAGTGATGCTGGTATTCTTGAGGGAACCAGAGAAGCTACCCATGAGCAATGGTTAGGAGGCAAGAGATGAAGTATCAAACATCACCATAACTTTTTCTATCATCTTTAAGTTTCACAGTTCTTTAAATGCAAAAAGAATTAGGTTCATTCAAGGTTGTACTAAACTATCCAGATAGTTTGCAAAGTTCAAATTCATTAAAATAGCAATGCCTGAAACTTCCTGAATGTAATTCAAACTGTTCCAAGCCTAGAGCAAAGCCATTTTAATACATTTAAGCAAATTGTACTTCAAAACTGTTATTAGCGCTGCCTAGCAACAGAACTAATTGCCTACCATAAACTCACTGCAAAATCTTAATAAATCAGCCTTTTATTTAACTACAAAAGAAATTCCTTTTCAACTAAAAACACCAAACACTTATGTCCATCAATAACACAACATAAAAGGCCTTTCTAGAATAGCTTGTTTTAGGTAACTCATTCATATTGGACTGCATATCATGAAGAAGGAATTACATTTATACCCAGCAAATAAGACGGTGCATGAGGCAAATCCAGATCTATTTGTTTACGTTCAAAATCCATCTCAAGTATCAGAATTTAGTTGATATAATTTGATTGGTTTAGTTCCCTTTGAAAGTATGTGGATTCAGGCTTAGCTTGCAACTCTACAGGTCAAGTTTTATGTCAATATCAATAGTCATGCACAGTGCAGCAGGGGCAACTTGCATATGTCACTTCAAGCTGATGAAGCAGCCCTTAACTTTGCCATTTCAAGATTCAATCAGGTGTCCATTTTGTTTAGATAACAAGGAAAATCACAGTCAGTTCAATCTAGCTTACTTTGGGGATTGGGTAGACAAGTGCTTAGAGATATAACAAAAAAAAATCAAATCCCAGAGCTTTACTGCAGTGATAAAGAATATTCATTTTGAAAAGGTTTATTTATTGTAATATTTATCTGTTGACACTAAAATATTTAACTGTCTAAAGCTCAATTATTGGGTGGGATTTTAATATTCTCTTCAGCATTCTCAATTTTTATAATACCTTTTAATCATGGAAAGAGTTTTATAGGTATTTTTCTGCCTGTTGCCCCTTTGTATTGCCCTCTAGAGATGCTCCTGCATCCCTCTTTTCTGGGAGTGCCACTTCCACAGAAAGTTTAAAGCCTCCTCCAGTGTTGGGTCCACATCCTCAGGGAGAAACAAGTTCTCAGTACCTGGAATCCTGCCATCACATCACTAGTTTTTTGATTCTGTTTCTTTAACCAAGGGAGACTGGACAGGACTTGTTTCAGATCATATTGTTCAGCTCTGTATGAGAGAATGGTGATGTGTGGAATAAATGGATGGTTGCTGAGTGATGCAAGAAGTTCCCAGAGACTGACTCAGCAGCACAGCTGGATTAGATAGTCCAGGTTTAAGGATAGAATCCAATTCTCCTACACAGTGGTGCAGGGCACATTGGTTCTGCACCATCCCCAAATGACAGCATATTAAAAAAAGGAATATAGCTGTAGGTTTTTTACAATATCTTTATATATATATAATTACTATTTTATAGGCAATACATAGAGGTACATACAGTCTCTGACACAAGAAACCTGCAAGTCTGAGATCTCAAATTGCCAGAAAATAATGTATATGTTTTAACTTCACATTCATGTGTACATTGAAGTATTTGAGTGACTGTTTGCAGAATCAGAGTCTGTATGATGAACAGGACAAATAAGGACTTTACAAACCCCAAGAAGGGGTGTGAGGAAGGATGTGGATTACAGATATTTGATCCTGTAAATTTAAGCATCCCTACATGTAGATGATTCCAAAAAACCTGAATTATATATTATATATTTAAAATATATGCATGCATTTGTTGCAATAGGTCTTTTTATTGTGTTTTGCAAAGCTTATATTAAAAACATTCTGAGTTAAGGCAAAGGTGTTTGGAAACCCATATATTGTGCCAGGCTGCATAGAACGAAAGGTTTCTATGTTAATTCAGACAAACTTGTTATTTATAGTGAAAAGAAATGTGGCAGGCTGGAGTTTCATCAGATATTTTCCCTCACATTTCACATTTTGACCTGTTTGATTATTCATTTAGCATCCCCAAGCTTTTTTATGATATATGTAATCCCGTATAGGAGCAGCTATCTACAGGTTTTGAATTTATTATCTCAAGCCTCACAAAAGGACTATAAGATAACCTCTTCCCCTACCATTCTGTTATGACTGATAGTGGCTTTAGACATTCTATTAATGAAAAATAGTACAGCTCTGCTGAATGAGACACAAGCTTTTTCTAAAAAGTATGTTGGTATTGCAACAAACCAGAGGGGGGAAAGGGAGGAGGGAAGAGGAGAGCTAGGGGATGGGATGGAATAGGATGGAAGGAATGGTCACTGTACTTTGGAAAATCAGCTAACAAAGCATAAAATGTAAAAAGCAAAAATTCTAAAATGTGAAGTTATTTTAAGCCAAGTAGTGCCTTGGAAGGCATCCCAACATGACTTTTGCTGACAGTGACTGAGACTGGACTAGCTCTGAGCTTCCCTGCAGCTACAGTTGTCCTATATCATCTGCTTCAAGGTCAGCAGTGAGTGTCAAAAAGTACTTGTCTCCTTTAAAAAATACACTCTTTTTTTTCTGACTCATTTTTTTATTCATTTTTTTTATTCATCTCTCAGCAAGTGAGAGGGATGCTTATGCCAGGTGAAAATTGTTCAACAGCAGTGAAGGTCAGGAGCTGAACAGATTTGTTTTTTAAAAAAAATCTCAGCACCACCTTTGTAATCAACTGAGAGAAAAACAACAAGAATCAGAGTCCTGTGAAAATTCATCCTACTACATTATTAATTTGCCTTTATTCCCCACCATTAACATACATACTGTAACACCATCCTCACACAGACTCCATTCACTTGCTTCTAAGATAGGCCTCTGGTTTCTGGGCAACAATCATTGGGCTTTAAGCAGGAAATATGCATCTATCTTGTGGAGGCTCTCCAGTAGGACAATTCTGGTACCAGACTGAATGTTTGGTACTTCCACCTGAGGGAACAGCCCTGGCACCCCAAATTACCTTCACATTTTTAGTCCTTTCCCACTCATATAAAGGAGATCAATCTTAAAATCGAAGGAATCAACAAAACAACGCAAAAAACAAGCAGGAAAACACAGAAAGAGGCACCCCATTTTGAATGGTTTTATATAAACTAACAAGAAACTGAAAATAATAGAAAATTGCAACAAAAAAGGGGTGGCTAAACCACTCTATTGTAAGTAAATAATAATAAAACCTACAATCCACACTCCCTTGTGAATGGATACACCTAAACAGTAATTCCCAATTCCTCTGAAGGGTTAGCAACGAATACTGAGTACCTTGTGTCTAAAAACACTTCAATCTTAAGAGAACACGTGTCAGCCATCTTGGAGCTGGTAGAAACCAGGTGCTGAGGACTGTGGGACCTCAAGTCCTTTTTGAGGAAGGCAGACTTGGGTGCCTCTGTCCTGAGAAGGGGGTCTCTTCCTTTGACCTCTAGAGCTCCCCTGGAAGTCCGCACAGGCAGTATGTAGAGCCCTGGGTCTCTTGTGCCAGCAGCAGGATCAGGAGTTCTCTGTAAAATGTGAGCTCTGCCTGAGCCTTTAATTCACCCTATGTCTCCTACCTTTCCCCATCCCTTGAATCCCCTTTCCCTTGGCGGAAAGTCCCTAGTTTCTGATTCATTCAAAATGACCCTGGTGACTACTCCCAGCCACTCTTGGCTGATTTCTGAAGAGGGTGACTAATTGATATAGCAAAGTAGAGCCACAAACTGCTCCAAATCACATAATTTTGGAGAAAAAGATTTTTCTGGAGCCACTGCTACAAGTAGTACTGTATTTCATAGAATCATAGGAGATTAGGGTTGGAAGAGACTTCAGGAGGTCATCTAGTCCAACCCCCTACTCAAAGCAGGACCAACCCCAATTAAATCATCCCAGCCAGGGCTTTGTCAAGCTGGGCCTTAAAAACCTCTAAAGATGGAGATTCCACCACCTCTCTAGGTAACCCATTCCAGAGCTTCACCACCCTCCTAGTGAAATAGTTTTTCCTAATATCCAACCTAGATTTCCCGCACTGCAACTTGAGACCATTGCTCCTTGTTCTGTCATCTGCCACCACTGAGAACAACCTAGCTCCATCCTATCTGGAATCCCTTTCAGGTAGTTGAAGGCTGCCATCAAATCCCCCGTCACTCTTCTCTTCTGCAGATGAACTAAGCACAGTTCCCTCAGCCTCTGCTCATAAGTCATGTACCCCACACCCCTAATCATTTTTGTTGCCCTCCGCTGGACTCTCTCCAATTTGTCCACATCCTTTCTGTAGTGGGGGGCCCAAAACTGTACACAGTACTCCAGATGTGGCCTTACCAGTGCTGAATAGATGGAAGTAATCACTTCCCTTGATCTGCTGGCAATGCTCCTAGTAATGCAGCCTAATATGCCATTAGCCTTCTTGGCAACAAGGGCACACTGTTGACTCACATCCAGATTCTCATCCAATATAATCCCCAGGTTGTTTTCTGCAGAATTCCCGCTTAGCCAGTCGGTCCCTAGTCTGTAGCAGTGCCTGGGATTCTTCCATCCTAAATACAGGTCTCTGCACTTATCCTTGTTGAACCTTTTGGCCCAGTCCCCCAGTCTGAATTCTTTTGGCCCAATCCCCCAATTTGTCTAGATCACTCTGGACCCTATCCCTACCCTCCAGGATATCTACCTCTTCTCCCAGTTTAGTGTCATCCACGAACTTCCTGAGGGTGCAATCCATCCCATCATCCAGATTATTAATGAAGATGTTGAACAAAACTGGCCCCAGGACCAACCCCTGGGGCACTCCGCTTGGTATCTGCTGCCAACTAGACATCGAGCCGTTGATTACTACGTGCTGAGCCCGACATTCTATCCACCTTATAGTCCATTCATTTAGTCCATCCTTCTTTAACTTGCTGGCAAGAATACTGTGGGAGACCATATCAAAAGCTTTGCTAAAGTCAGGGTATATCACATCCACAGCTTTCCCCATATTTCATACTGCAGCTCTGAGCAATCATACTGCTCTCTTACATACAGTGCAACTCCTCCACTTTTTCTCCCCCGCCTGTCCTTCCTGCACAGTTTATACCCTCCATGACAGTGCTCCAGTCATGTGAGTTACCCAGCTAAGTCTCTGTTATTCCAATCATATAATAGTTCCTTGACTGTGCCAAGACTTCCAATTTTTTCTGCTTGTTCCCCAGGCTTCTTGTGTTCATGTACAGACACCTAAGACAACTAACCAATTGCCCTACTTTCTCAGTATGAATCAGAAGGCCTTCCCTGTTTCACCCTCCTCCTTGTGTTTCCTCCTGGTATCCCACTTCCCCGCTTACCTCTGGGGTTAGGTCTCCATCCCCCAGCGAACCTAGTTTAAAGCCCTCCTCACTAGGTTAGCAAGCCTGCCTGCGAACATGCTCTTCCCTCTCTTCATTAGGTGGATTCCATCTCTTCCTCGCACTTCTTCTTCCTGGAACAACATTCCATGGTGGAAGAATCCAAAGCCCTGTCTCCAACACCACCTGTGCAACCATGCATTCCACAATTCGATGGTCCTGGGCTGTTTCCTTCAACAGTGAGAATGGACAAGAACACGACTTGCACCTCAAACTCCTTTATCCTTCTTCCCAGAGCCACATAGTCTGCAGTGACCCGTTCAAGGTCATTCTTGGCAGTATCATTGGTGCCCACACGGAAAAGTAGGAAGGGATATCAGTCCAAGGGCTTGATCGGTCTCAGCAGACACTACATCACATCCTGAATTCTAGCTCCCAGCAAGCAGCACACTTCTCGAGTTTCCCGGTCTGGATGGCTTATATTTATATGAGCCTCCCATCAAAGTCAACTTCCCTGGGTCTCAAAGAAAGGCTACCAGGGTTCTAAAATGAAAAGCAAACCTCACAGGGGTTCAAGTATCTTCCCATGTATCCCACCCCCACTCATTTCACCTAAATCAAGTTAATTTGACATAGTGACATTTAGGCATGGGAGAACATTTTGTTGTGAAATAGAAGGTTTTCTAGAGGATTTCACGAATGAAGGACAGCTATACTCCCATGGTATTGTTCCTGTAATCAGTAGGTCACAAAAATATATACTGGGCTTGAAGACAGGTAGTGAGATTTTGCTTAAGGAATATTGTATTTGTATTTTGTTTCCAGGGAAATGGAATATAAAACACAATGCTTTAAAAAGAAAATCTTACCTCCCTTCAAATTACTCCCTTCAAATGAGTCAGTGAAAATCCTTCTGACAGTTTATGAAAGCAGTGAAAAGTCTTCGTAAAGTTAGAGAAAACTAAAGGTACCTTCCCAAAAACCAGTTGTTTTAATTTTCCAATCAGGTATGTTGTAAAATCTGTCCAATAAAGATCATATCACAGGCTTGAGAAGTTTCTCTAATCCAAATTACTGCCAATTTCACTCAGAAACTTGTAATAAGCTCTTAGTACTTCTCTCTTGTTTATAATAATAGATTCACTTTAGGACTCTGTTAATTATTTTTAAATTTTCCTCCTCAATTACTACTTGTTTTGGGATACTCTAGCTTCTAACTAGGCACGACACATGGTGGCTACTTTAAATACTTTCTAATGGAGCCTAAATTCCATCTTGTTATCTTTTTTATCTGATTTTCTTGAATCCTACTTTGGCAGTGGGCATGGCCATGCTGATGTCAAAAGAATGGGAGTGAATCTTTCTAGAGCCAGTCCCAAAATGAAAAGACTTTTCTAAGGACTGTTCAAGGCTGCTGCTGTACCTTGTTAGCAAAGATGTTACAAACTTTTGCACAAAAAGTCTCATTAGAACTCAGAATTTGGTGAACTCTTGGCTTGATTGGGATCGATTTCTGTTTCATTATGTTGTGCTTAATTGAGGAAAGAGAAGAAGTCTCAGGCTATGTCTACATGGCAGACCTTATAGCAGCACAGCAGTCTTGCTGCAGTTGCACTGCTGTAAGGTCTCCCATGTAGCTGCCAAACCAATGGGAGAGAGCTCTCCTGTCAGAATAATTAATCCACCCCTAATGAGCAGTGGTAGCTATGAGCGTCTCCTGCCAGCATAGAACTGTCCACACCGGCGCTTCTGTTAGTGAAACGTATGTCAGTCAAGGGAGTGGTTTTTTTCACACCCCAACCAACAAAAAATTTACCAACAAAAGTGGTAGTGTAGGCGTAGCCTCTTATTAAACTAACAAAAGGTCTTTAATTTACATACAGTAATATCTGCTCAATCAAGAGGCCCCATTAGGTGACTTCTTGTTCTGATTAAGATGTATATGTGATAAAAGGGCTCAATCCAAATCCCACTGAAATTAATGGGAGCCTATCCATCCACTTCAAAGGGGTTAGTTCAGGCTAGCACAGAGGATGAAATGGTGCTCAAATGGATTTAGTTTTTCACATAGCAAATCTATAAGATCAATTTTTGGGAAGGGGACAGATTGAGGAGTTTGGGGGATGGGGGGTCTGGACATCCTGTAGTAGGGTTGAGGGGTGGGATTTATTTGTGAGGATTTGGGCATAAGAGTGTGATGGAGTGTCCACCCCACACAAGACTTGAAGGAGTTAAGGTGTCCAGGTGGGCCAATTAACTGCTCAGGCTGCACCCGGAGGAGGAACCAGGGAGCAGGGATTGATTAAATGAGGCTCAGTTGGACAGGAATGAAAGAAGCTAGAGGTAGGTAGGTAACCTACAGTTACTCCCTAGGAGGAGTGAGTTTGGGCTGGCAAACCCAGAGAAGGGGGACAGCCAGAAAGGTAGGAAAGGCAGGAAGATATGGGATAGGGCAGACCTTGACTCCTGATGAGAGGGCCCCTGAGCTGGGTGTAGAGGGTGGAGCCAGAGTAGGGGGTGGACCCAGATTCCCTACCAGCCACTGAGGAAGTGGTGCAGGGCAGATGGTAGACAGCAGACTGCCTGGTGCTGTTCGTGTTGGAAGACTGTTATACCCCAGAAGGGGAGGACCATAGTGACCTCGTAGGAAGGCCAAGTCACAAACAAGAAGCTGCAGCTCCTGGAGCGAGAGGTGTTACAGGGTGAGAGAAGAAGATGGGTGGAGAGACTGCCAGAGGAGGGCACAGCACCTGGAAAGAGCAAATCCCCAGAGTGACTAGCAGGAGGTGCCAGTAGCAGTGAGTGGACCCCATGACAGGGAGCAATTTATTTTAGTGGATATTATGAAGTTGTAAATTGCAGCTATCATAAACACACCCATAGTAATCTAGATGGGCACTTATTTTTGTAAGATTGTAAACTGAAATAAATAAATAAATAACAAAGACTTCAATGATAGCAGAGACCTGCTACCAACGAAAGGCCCAGCGTGAGATTTCCACAAATTCTGGCAAAATGCAATTGAACTACAGACATATAATGGAACCAAGTTTCTGAAAAGTCTGGTGATCCTGCCAGCCTGAAGAGAGTTAATTTTAAAGAACATTTGAAATGACCTGGAAGTGGACATTAAACCATGTTTGCTGTAGATTTAATTTAGCGGAGAGAAAACACCAACAGCTTCTTAGTATCATGAAGATCATAGATAAGTACCACTTCCAGGTGTCCTAACTCATCAGAATAACCATCTCAAGTAAGCAGCATTGTGGCATTCTAAATGTCTTATTAGGCTTAATTCAGTTCCCTAGAAAATGTCTCAATCAAGTGGGATTTCCCAGTCTACTGCATCCTAGATAAGGCTTTGGGTAAAATTTTCAAAAAGCACGAAAGTGAGTCTAAGTCCAGTTTACATTTTTAAAGTATTTAGGCACCTAAAGATTCAGATTCCAATGGCAGCTAAGCACTTAGGTGCTTCTGTAAATCCCACTAGGTGCTTATCTGGATCTTTAGGACCTGCATACCTTTAAAAATCTGGCCCTTAGGCACTTCTGTAAATGTTACCATTTGTCCATGGTCATGAATAGTCCCTATACAGAAACTGGTAATAAGCAATTGGTGTAGTTGTACCAGTGCTGACTCCTATCTGTAGAAAAGGACATGCAGTACATGGAGTATAATATACCTATAATAGCAGATTATTTGAGTAAGAGTGAAAGCTAGAGCGCCTAGTTTCCAATAGTTCTCTGTCTTCTCTCTCTTAAATTCAGTTATCAGCTACATTGTCTTACATTTTTCTCTCAGGGGGAGAATAGATTATACAAAACACTGCATACAGACACAAGCATAAATATAAATTGCCAATTAAGAAAGAGATCATTCCAGCACACATACCCAAACAGTGCACACTCCTCTTTCTAGATGTAGTTGCTAAATGCTGCTTCTCTTTGCACATATCCTGTCTCCAACTGATCTGACTTAATTCTAACCATAGCTAGTTTTTTGTGTATCAAATGGCATAAGGTTAATATAACCCACCATTGTGAATGCCCATGCTCTTGAATGAAGATCTAACTTGAACACTATGTTAAAGAATGCCAAGAAAACCAAGCAAATTAGTGAATAGATGTGAGGGGAAACCTTGGTATCTCAGAGTCTTGTGCCACCTGGCTAAGCCCGTTTAATTATTTACCCACTGGTTGGACCACTGAAATCTTTCATTTCATAGAATAATAGAATATCAGGGCTGGAAGGGACCTCAGGAGGTCTTCTAGTCCACCCCCCTGCTCAAAGCAGGACCAATACCTAACTAAATCATCCAGTCCCCAACTAAATCATCCTGGTCATCCATTTGTCTGAGAATTGTAGTATAAAATTATTATAATTGGTAAAATATAGTGCATTTCTTCACTTCTGCACTTCTACAGCCTGCAATACTTAGGGGTCATGGTTTTACCTATCCAACATTCCTATCAATTGGTGCTGAACATTTTTTTAAAAAATCCATTATTTCTTTATTGTATTTTCGATTTGTCATGGTAACCAGGCTGTTCGGATCTGTCTCCTTTGTGCTCTCTCAGTGCACTTCCTTCCTTATTTGAGAAGGAATTTCTGCAATTTTCCCACTCTGAGACCCAGATCTGGGTACAACACTCACTCCATGATAACCGCTTATTACTATGCAGGTCTGACTTGACATGGGGACCCTTTCAGGAGCTTGTGATGGACAGACTTAAAAAAAGTAGGTTTGTTTAATAAATGGAACAGAGCATTAGAGAAAATGATTTCAGAACAATAAACAGCCTTGACTCATCTAATCTTACACTTCACTACCAGCTAAGATAGACAGGCTTTCCCCTTGAGTTATGGGAACTGAACAGACCTACCAGATGTTCTTTTAGCAAGCCCAGGAGCTTGTAGGACCCAGCCTGATCTCAATTTGCTTTCTAGAGAGTATGTTTCCTAAACCATTTCCTCCCTTCACTCTCCCTGTGTGAACCTGAACTCAGTATCCTATATCTCAATGGTTTTTGTTACAGGGCCTAGGTGACAGGTTTCAGAGTAGCAGCCGTGTTAGTCTGTATTCGCAAAAAGAAAAGGAGTACTTGTGGCACCTTAGAGACTAACAAATTTATTAGAGCATAAGCTTTCGTGAGCTACAGCTACATTTAAATGCATCCGATGAAGTGAGCTGTAGCTCACGAAAGCTTATGCTCTAATAAATTTGTTAGTCTCTAAGGTGCCACAAGTACTCCTTTTCTTTAGGGTCTAGGTGTGAAGCCTTCCTTTGCCTGAAGGTATGTCTTCACTGCACAGTTAACCAAGGTGTCTAGCACCCAGATCTGAGTGTCCAGGTTAGCCTAGCTCTGATTTGAATGTTCCCACTGCATATCCACATTACTGTCCTCACTGTTTCCTCAGTTACCCACATATGTTTGGAGGGCATAGCCCATAGTTCTGAGATGTTCTGAGTTTCTTTCCCAGTTAATTGTATTAAGAGTGGGATTGTGGAAGGAATTGTAGGGAGGGCATTGGAGGACTGTAAGAACTTGAGTGATTTGTTTTTCCTGCATCCTCACTGCAAAGTAGGTGGGTTCCTTCCCGAAGGAAAGCAGCACCCAGGTTCCAACCTATACCCTCAGCAAGGTAAGCTAGCCCAGACTTAAAGCACCTCCAAACCTGGGTCTGAAGTTTTAGTGTATAGATGTAGGGGGGTTGTGGCTAAAACCCTCATAAGAGCACAGGTTAACTGTGTAGTGAAGACGGTACACTGCGACTGTTTTGGGTTCCCCGGTTTGCCAGCCGAGCCATCAAAGAGTATGCCCCTGTGATGGCTGCTTCACTGTTTGGCGGTTAGACCTATTCAGCCTTACTGGCTTGTAATCCCAGATCTTGCCTCCGTGAGGGAAAGCACAGAAAGTGTCTACTCCCCTGATATTCCAACACGCTGCCTGAACAATCCTATACACATTTTGGAATGTAGAGCAATATTCAAGATCAAGTCCCCCGCCACCCCATCCATTACCTTATTGTTGCTAAACCCTTCCACTGAGAGAATGCCTGTAATCATCAAAGTTCAACAACTGTCATGGTAGTGCTGTGAAAGGGGGCCCACCCAAGTTCTAACTAGTGAGGATGCCATTTTAGCCTCCTGATCCTCACATACTACTCACTCTGGCTGTGTAAACATTGGTACCATTGTGCTTGCAAATGGACCATACCAGTGAGTGCTTCACTCTGTCCCTGGGCTCAGGCAGAGGCAACCGAGCATACCAATCAGAAAAGTACTCCTTAACCTATCAGATAGAATGGGGAATACTGAGCAAACACTTTCATAGTGGGTAGGGGAGTGAAGGGGCAAAGAGAATCTTCAAAGAGGGGCAAAGGTAATCTTCTAGGGAAGGGAGGAGAGAAGAAGCCTCTTATTAGGAATGGGAAATGAGGAAATGCCTGAGGGTTGGAAGGCAGTGAATGAATTTCTGCCTTATTTTTTCCCTCTCACCCCAGACAATTAGTGTCAGATCCTTTCTCACTTCTAAGTCCAGTAGATTCAAATTTTAAAACTAAAAACTCCCTAAGGGACAAAAGTGCAATGATCTATCTGACATTGAGGCCCCACTGACATGTACCACATGCATCACTGATCTTGATTTTTGCCAGCAATTTATTTACTGTTCTTTCCCCCATTTGAACAAGATGTAACTGTTTTATTTGCCATCTGTGAGCTCCATATGGTCACAGCTAATAAAAGCAAGAAGTAGGCTCAAAAGGTGACACCACTAAGTAACCATAGTTTCACTGAATACACAGGCTACTTCTCACAGACTATCCTCCTTGTCACTAAACATCAAAATGGATTGTGTCTTGTAATATCTGAAGACCACAGGGTATGTGATTGCTGGAAACATTTGGGCTGTCAAATTACTACTCCAATTAAATTTATTAAAATGACTTCCAGAATCTAAAATCCTCCTGGATCTTTTTTGCTTAGATGTGGATATTCATAACACCATTTCTTTATCATTACTTAGTATTTCATAAACACAGAATTCCCACAGTTCAGTATCGATTGGCCTTGTCAGCAACAAAAGGAACCTGACACTTCATCACTTTTTTAAACCCTACATAGTTTGATCCCTTTATGCATAAGACATTGCACTGATCTCTGGTTCCTGAGCTCATTTATGAATTTTCCATCTAATAATGACAAGTGTTGAATTAATGGAAATTGCCTGGTGTGTTCTCAGGCACCACACATTCTGACATATTTCTGAATGCTTTGGGTGGAATGAACAAGAAAGAAACTGCAGTCCTTCCCACTGTATCACCCTCTCACTTGTATTTCTCAGGGCTTGTTACATGGGGAATTTGACTGGAACAGCTATTACAGAATAGCTCCCCATGTGGACACTCTGTTTCAGAACAAAAGTCTCTTTATTCCAAAATAATTAGTGCACTTCTAAAAAGGAGTAATAGTTCTAGAATAAAATGATTTTTATCCCAGAATAATGTGCACATGGGGAGCTATCCCAGAATAGTTATTGCAGAACAAGTCATTCTGCAATGGCTAGTCGGGTCAATTTCCCCATTCACTGATAACCTTCCCATCTAGTTGAGGATAAAAATATTTTTAGGCCTATATCTGCAGCAAGGAGGCCTTTAAGGACTGTGCATTCTGCCTTTCTTAAAGGAAGTCCTAGACTGCTACCAGAATCACATCTGTCAAGGTGTCCCTGTGGCGCTCTCTGAGGAAGTTGCTTTCCCTGGAAGCTCTTGAAAGAAGAAGATAAGCTGTGCTGCCTGTATAGCTTTAATTTTCCAGGACCAAATTGTGCCCTCACTTACTGCCATGGAATCCCATTGGATCCCTGACAGCCATTGGTGGAACCCTTTGGAACCAATGGCGTTACTAGTTCCATCAGTGTAGCTGAAGGCAAAAATGAATGCCAGTGTTACATTGTTGTGGTGCTTCTATTATATACAGGACATGCTGTTTTTATTATAAGTTAAAGGGCCTAAAGTCTATGACAGGGTGTGGTTATAAAATATTTTAAACCAAAATAAAGAAACATTGCTTTTTTAGTGTTCTCTAAAAATATGTAATTTGAATGAGAGGTGAATATGCAATAGCTAATTGTGGCCCTGGAATTCTTTATAATGCAGTTTGAGTAATTAATTGGCTGGTGACTGGATACTTATTATTTAATATGAGATTTATATTCTAATTACACAAAATAGCAATCACTGTTTCCCCAGAATAGCTGTTATGGCAAAATGTTTTTCAATTGTTTCCCTATGACTGTGTTTGCACATTTTGTAGAAGGTTTTTTCCATTTTGGATTAAAGTTTTCATTATCAATGAAGATTGTTTATACAAGAGAGGCCAAACTCTGCTGTGACCTACATGATACAACACAAATGACTACTAAAAGGATTTCCCCCCTCATAATAAAATTCTGCATGTATAAAAAGCATGCTGCAAATGTGTCATTGTTAATGACATTGGGAGCTTTTTTCCATTTGTTCATCTATAAGGTTTTTTTATGACACCCATCATTGTGGAATATAGAACACAAAGGCCTCAGTTTCTTCTTCTCTGGCCCTATCCAGAGGTAGGTAGGTTTTCTTTAGGATATATTTCTTATTTGTAGGGCCCTACCAAATTCATGGTCCATTTTGATCAATTTCACGGTCATAGGATTTAAATTTTTAAATGTCATGATTTCAGCTATTTAAATCTGAAATTTCATGGTGTTGTAATTGTAGGCATCCTAATCCAAAAAGGAGTTGGGGGGGGGGTTGCAAGGTTACTGTAGCGGGAGTTACTACCCTTACTTCTGCTACCCTTACTTCTGCACTGCTGCTGGTGGTGGCGCTGCCTTCGGAGCTGGGCAGAAGGAAAGCGGCGGATGCTGGGTGGGAGCCCAGCTCTGAAAGCAGCGCCACTGCCAGCAGCAGCAACAGAGAAGTAATGATGTCATAGTATGGTATTGCCACCTTTACTTCTGCCCTGCTGCCTGCAGAGCTGGGCCCTCAGTCAGCAGTCACCATTCTCCGAACACCTATGAAGGCAGCACAGAAGTAAGGGTACCAATACCATGACTCCCCTAAAATAACCTTGCAACCTCCCTGCAACTCCCTTTTGGGTCAAGACCCCCAATTTGAAAAACACTGGTCTCCCTTGTGAAATCTGTAAAGTATAGCACACAAAAGCACACAAAAGACCAGATTTCACAGGGGGAACCAGATTTCACGGTCTGTGACGCATTTTTCATGGCTGTGAATTTGGTAGGGCCCTACTTATTTGGGCTTGTATTCTTGTTCTCCCTTGTTCCTCAGGAGGTCATGGTCATGGAAGGAGAGGCAGTATCTGAGACAGCTTGGCCTTAGCCCATTTAAAGCCTTGAATATCAAAACTAAGACTATATTCAAGGAGCAGCCAGTGCTGCTGAAATGTTCCTATTAACCTGTGTTTGTCATCAGGAAAGCTACTCCACCTGTATTTCCTTTAGCGTGCCTGGACTGTGCATAAGGTCTGAATGTCACTAATAAATGGATAATTAGAGCCAGGTTGACAGGTATGACAGGATGGGTCTCCATCTTCTGGCCACCCACAGGCAGGAGAAGGCTTTTCCTGCTGATTTTGCCATATGTGTGTCTAATATCACAGAGATGTCCAGGAGCAGAGCAACTCAAAGCTGTTTTGGTGATGGTAGAGCAGATGCCCACTATAAAAGCAATGGGATGGTTTTGAAAACTTCTTTAAACGTCTGTCCAGTAGCATCACTTCTGTCTTTCCATACTGAGCTCCATAAAGTTGCTCTTCATGCAGGAAGTGATCTCATCCAAGCATTACAATAGCTGGGGAATGGCACAGTTTGCATTTGAAGTGAATGAAATATATAACAGAGTATCCTCTGAGCAATGCTGGAATTTAAGTACATAGCATATGTGTGCTAGCCAGCCTCCCCAGGGACATTCAGGGGACACTGCTGCCAGCACTCTGAGTCCTGTATGGCCATGGGATGGAAAGAGACTTGCCATGTCCTTTTCCACCTTAGAGCATGTCAATGAAGTACAAGCCCAAATTTACCCCTTGATAAAATAAACCCCAAAGACATTCTATCAGCTGGAGGAAGTAAAAAAGTTTCATGGTGGTTTATCAAATGCAAAGGAGCATATTCTGATCTCAATGGATAGATATTATAAGTCATGGCAGTGACAAAAGCTACACTAGAAATATGGCACCATGGTTACTATCTATATAGGAATGATTATTATGGGGAATCTGGGGATTGTGCTAACAATAACCAACCATCTGTTTCAGAACACACAGCACACAGGCCTAATCATTCTACGACCACATACCAAACAAAAAACATGGCAACCAGTAACTTATTTATTGATAAATATGGAGCTAAAATATAGGAACCTCCTTATTCATTCTTTTCCCTAATTTTTTTCTGAAGAAGCAGTCAATGTCTAATTTTCATGAAAATAAATTTAGATCTGTGACAGGGCAAGGCCAGATGGCTATGGAAGAGTAGTCTTACTGGGATCCGGGAAGTGGGCGGGTGAAGCCCGTCCACTGCTAAAGGATCCCCCCCAGCCTAAAAGGGGGAACCACAGGGCCGAGATACCAAAAAATTCCGGGGGACAACTAATGAAATAACAGGGACGGGAGTGTGGTCAAAGGGTCAAACGAAGGGAACCAGATGGGGACACCGAGCAGAGAACGCCGGACAGCACCCACTGCTCCTCAAAGGCGTCAAGGGAGTCAGAGGACGCCGCCCAGAGGAACTCTGCCCGGATACGTGAACGGACCGAGGATCGGAAATAGGCCCCACAGTCACAGGAGACTCCATCGGCCAACCTCCTCACTCTGGTTTTATAGATGGCCATTTTAGCTAGGGCCAGGAGGAGGCTGACCAGGAGATCCCGTGACTTTGTGAGGCCACGGATAGAGAGTGCATAAATAAGAAGGTGAGGGGAAAAGTGCAACCAAAAGCGTAATAAAATATTGGTGAGGAGCCGGAATAGGGGCTGCAGCCTGGCACACTCCAGGTATATGTGTGCCAGGGTTTCCCTCAGGCCTCAAAAGGGGCAGGTGTCTGGGATTGAGTGAACCACGCCAAGTACACGCCTGTGCTCACGGCTCCATGAAGGAGCCACCAACTGACATTCCCGGGGGGCCTCAAGACTAAGATGGAATATAGGCTGGCCCACCGGGGCTCCTCACCCTCCAAAGGTGGCAGGAGGTCCCGCCATTTTGTATTGGGGCGGGACACGAGGGTGAGGGCGTGAAGGGTATGGAGCACGAGCGTGTACAGATGTTTTCTTGGCGCGGTTTGAAAACAGACAGGCTGCGTCTCGGGCAGCCGGCTTACAGTGAAGAGGTGAGGGGGTCGGTTGGGTCCACGGGGAAGGGGTCCAATTAAAAGGTCCGGCGGGCCTGGGGTAGTGGGTGGGCGGGGCGTGCCCTCGTGCAGGACCCGGTCAAGATAAACCCGATCAGCAGGCGGCAAAGCAGCCTTCACCTCCTGAAGTATGCGCCGGGGAGTACAAGGTCTGGAAAGCCTCATGCGCTGAGCGAGCATCAGGGGATCCAGCCAGTCTCCCCGGTCATAGTCCAGGAGGTCTCCGACTCTTGTGACTTCTGCCAGGACCAACCTCTGGTGCACGGAGCGGGACTCCGCCACCTGCACACGGAGCTGGGGGTTGTGTAGCAGGGGCTCCTCGAGGAGATCTGCCCCCTCGGTGGCCGCCACAGACCTGGTCATTGAAAACAGTTTCCAGGTCCGGAGGAGGTCCTGGTAGAAGACCGGCAGCCCAGAGAGGTCTCGCGGAAGGCCTCTCAGATGGAGATAAAGGAGCTGCCGGTCATATCTGAGCCCTCGGAAGCGGCGCAGGAAGGTGTGCGCCAGTATGCACCACGCCGGACTACCTGCACCATAAAGGAGCCTCTGCAGGGCCTGGAGGCGGAAGACATAGACCTGAGTAAGCGGACATTTCAGGCCCTGCTCTCTCTCCTCCAGGGGTAGATGGAGAACCCCTGCAGGGAATCAGTGCAGTCCTGACCAAAAGAACTCCAGAATCGATGTCCAGAGGTTGGTCAGGAAACCCAGGGCCGGGACCAGGGTGTTGAGCTTGTACCAGAGCATGGACAAGACTAGTTGATTAAGCATCAGCGCTCTCCCTCGAAGGGAGAGGCACCGGAGTAGTCCTGTCCATTTCTGGAGCCGCTCTGTCACCCCACCCTCTAAATTCTGCCAGTTCTCCGGAGGAGAGGGATGCGTGGCAGAAAGGTAAACGCCCAGATAGAGCAGCGGACCTGTGCTCCATCGGATGGCCTGAAGCGTGGGTGGGAGGGAGCTCACCTGCCGCCAGTCCCCTACCACCAAGCCAGAGCTCTTGACCCAGTTGACCTGCACCGAGGAGGCTGCCGAATAGATGGCCTGGCAAGCCTCCACCCGTGCCAAGTCGCCCGGGTCCTGGGCCTCGAGGAACACATCATCAGCATACGCCGACAGGACCAGCTGCAGCTCCGGCTCCCGCAGCACCAACCCTGTCAACCTCCTTGGGAGGAGACAGAGGAAGGGCTCGATCGCCAGAGCGTACAGCTGGCCCGTGAGGTGGAACCCCTGCTGAACTCCTCGCCCGAAGCTGACCGGTTCGGTCAGGGTCCAGTTGAACCTGACCAGACACTCTGCGGGGGCGTACAGCACCCAGAGAAAACTCACAAACTTGGGTCCGAAGCCAAATGCTTGCAGAGTGCTCAGGAGATACCCGTGATACACTCTGTCCAATGCCTTTTCCTGATCTAAGGACAGGAGGATGAACAACAGACCATCCCTACACCTGAGTTCCAAAAGGTCCCGGACCAGATATAGGTTGTCGAAGATACTGCGGCCCGGGACGGTGTAGGTCTGGTCTGGGTGGACCATGTCCGCCAGCACGGACCTTAGCCACAGCAAGATAGCTTTTGCCACGACTTTGTAGTGCGTGCTGAGGAGTGAGACGGGACGCCAATTTCGTAAATCGCAGAGGTCCCCCTTCTTCGGCAATAAGGCGAGCATGGCTCGCCTGCACGAAAGAGGGAGGACCCCGCTCTGCAAAGACTCGGCCCAGACGGTGACTAGGTCTGGGCCAAGGATGTCCCAGAACATGCGGTAGAACTCCATGGTCAGCCCGTCCATGCCTGGAGATTTATTGGTGGGCATGCAACGGAGGGCTTCCGAGAACTCGGCCAGAGTGAGAGGCAGCTCTAGCCAGTCTCGGTCGCCCACGCTGACCGTCGGGAGCTCCTTCCAGAGCACTCTGCAAGAGTTAGGATTGGTCGGATCCGGGGAGAAAAGGCTTGTGTAGAAGGCTCTCGCCCTCCCGCACATCTCCACCGGATCCGTGACGGGGGTGCCATCTTCTGCCAGTAAGCAGATGACATGTTTTTTAGCCCCCCTCTTTTTCTCCAGGGCATAGAAAAAGCGGGAGCCGCGATCCATCTCCCGAAGAAGACGGATGCGAGATCGAACAAAGGCACCCTGGGCCCGATGGTCCTCAAGGGCTCGGAGCTCCTCCCGCTTCTCCCGGCACGTTCCGCAGAGGGGTGGATCCTCGGGGTTGGCAGCCAGATGCCTCTCCAGCTCTAAGACCTCCCGTTCCAACTGCTCTATTGCCGCATCCCTCCGTCGGCTGGCGCCCCGGGTGTAGTCACGGCAGAAGAGCCAGAAGCGCACCTTCCCTAGGTCCCACCAGCACCGGGCCGAGGGAAAGGCACACTGCTGCCCTCGCCAGGCCAGCCAGAACTCCCAGAAGGAGACCACAAAGCCCGCATCCTCCAGCAAGCTGTTGTTAAAATGCCAATAGGCCGGCCCCGGCCTCTCCGCGCAGAGGGAGGCTGTCACGGTGGCTAAATGATGGTCAGAAAATGGTGCTGGACAGATGCTGGAGGACTGGGCTCGTGAAAGATGAAAGCGTGATAAATAAATGCGGTCCAACCGGGAGTGGCGCAACCGATGGGCATCCACCCGGACAAAGGTGAATGTGGAAGTGTCATCCGGATGGTGGTCGCGCCAGATGTCCACCAGGGAGTGGTGTTTGACTATCTTTTGGAGGACAGCAGTGGCAGCCGGGCTCTGCTTGGTCCCCGAGTGGTACCGCTCCTCAAGGGTGATGTTAAAGTCCCCTCCCAGGACCAGGCACTCCTGAGGATCCAAGGTGCCGAGGAAGGCGGACACCTGCTGATAGAATTGCAGCCGCTCCGGGCTCACTGCTGGGGCATAGATGTTGACGAGGTTGACTACGAGCCCCTCCATGCAGACCCGGAGGTATATCAGGCAGCCCGGCACAGCCTCGGCGACCCCCAGCACCTCGGGCTGTAGGTCGGGAGAGAACAGGGTCACCACTCCAGCCGTATGAACTGTGAGATGGCTAAAGTAGACCCTGTCCCCCCAATCCAGCCGCCAGCTGTCTTCGGCGGTCAGATCCGTATGGGTCTCCTGCAGGAAAACCACAGAATACCCCCTTCCCAAAGAAAGGAGAGCACCTGGGACCTGCGGAGACCCATCCTACAGCCATGGGTGTTCAATGTTGCGATGGTAAGAGGTGCCATGAGGAGGGCTGGGGGGGATCCTCACCAGCAGGGACGCTCGTGGCTCCCGACGGGCTGCGCAGCAGTCCGTGACCTTCCCTGTAGGTGAGTAAGGAGGCACGGAAGAGGCGGACCCGCTGGTAGGCCGCAGCGCCCTGCCTCCCGGTCCTTTTACCCTCCCCCATGAGGGCCCTTGCGGCCCGGAGGATTTGATTAAAGTCCCCCCATCGCTGGAGAGCAAGCTGTACTTGGTTGCGGGAGCCACAGACATCTTCTAAAAACTCCCGCAACTCCTCTAGCAGCGCATGGGAGGCTGGGGTTACGGTCTCCTGGTTACTCCCCGATGGGGCCCTTGGTACAGCCCCGTGGCCCACCGAGATGGGCAGGCAGGCTGCGGACCCCCGATGGGGCTCCTGATGGGTTGGTGCCGGTAGGTTAGCCGGAACGCTGGGACGATAGGGGGCGGCGGAGGGAGGATAGCAGCCCCTGGTGGGTCAGGACGGGTAAACACAAAGGTCCTGGGGGTCATCTATTGGCAAAGGGAAAGAGACAGCCCCAGGGGCGGCAATAACATCTCGGGAGGTGGACGGGAGAGTGACATGGGCGGGGCAGGGTTAGATGCAAGATTTTGGGCGGGGAGAGGGCTCTCAGTGATGCCGGGTGCAGGCTCTATGGTGGATTTGGCAGCCACGGCATCAGGAGGTGCACTATCTTCTGAAGGGCCCCCTCCCGCGAAGGGGGTTGAATGCTCCTCACCAACGAGGAGTACCCCTGGTGGCTCAGGTCCCGGCTGCGTGGCACTGGCCGTCGCCTCAACAGGCTCAGTGGCCCTCAGCTGGGTGACATCTGCAGCTGGGTTAATGGAGGAGTCCGGGTGCTCCTCGGAGGTGAGAGCGGAAGCAACGGTTATGGGAAGGGAGCATGGGGAAATGGGGGCTGGAGTGAAGTCGCCCAGATCGAGGCCCACTGGCATAGAGTCGTCCTCCCCCTGGGTGACCAGGATCAGACCCAGGGCCACGATCTCCTCATGTATGGACGCGAGATCAATTTCCGCCACCCCGGGATTCTCCCCGCCGACACCTGACGTGCCGGTTGCCTCGGGGCACACTGAGGTTTCAGATGGCGCCAGGGCAGAGTGGTTTCCTTCGGGGGCCTTGGAGGGGAGGGACTCCCATGGAGGGGAGATACTGCCTCCCAGTGCTGCCACGTCTTCCCCAGCCGGCTCTGGTAGATGGAACACACCCGTGGGTAAAGCGGAAGGCTCAGCATCAGTGCCCCCCTTCCTGGTCTTCTGGGGGGCTTCCGCGTCAGATGGGAGGAGCGGAGCTCGAGCCTTCCGCTTGCCCCGCTTCGCCTGGACTAGGGCCCAGCCCTCCATGGCATCATCCAGGGGCTGGCTAGCAGGGGTGGTGTCAGGGGGCAGAGGTGATGGCTCAGGGACTCGAGGAGATAACGGTGGGGCAGCACAAGGGAGGGAAGATTCTCCTTGGGGCGGGCCCTCTCCCATGCCCGGTGGTGTCCCTGCCACACCCTCCTCCACAGGCCCCGCCAGATTGCAAGCAGCGGGGGCGGGGCTCTCCCGTTCGTCTGGGCATAGTTGGGGAGGTGCCCCTAGGGCCCGAGCGGGAGCAATGGTGGATTGGGAAGGAGGAGGGGTGGTTTCGGGCGCCGGGCAGCCAGGGGCACCGGCGATGATGGGGCTGGTGCCCTGCCGGGGCTCAGGGGTCCCAGATGCCCCTCCTTGCCGGTCCAAGGGGCAGTCCCTCTGGACGTGCCCCATCGCCTGGCAGAGGTAGCACCAGTCCTCTCCCGTGGAGTAATGCACCCAGTAATGGGCCCCCTGGTAGGGGACTAGGAAGGACCCCTCCAGCGCCTCTCCGTCACGCGCCGCCGGCGGCAGTTGAAGCTACACTTGCCAGCGGAACGAGAGGATGTGACGGAGGGCAGGGTCTTTGCAGCCCAACAGGAGAGGGCTGATGACAGAGATGGGTTTCCCCAGGATAGAGAGGGCGGGTAACAGGGCGGCATTGGGAAGAAATGGAGGGACAGAAGTCAGGACCAGGCGGACGTCCAGGTCCTCTAGTGGCTCTAAGGGGACAAACACGCCCCCTACTGCCAGGCCCCTCTCCACTGCCTCCTGGGTGGCGGCCTCCGATGTCGCACAGACAGCTGCAGCGGCACAGGAGCTAGCAAACAGAGCTCTAAACAGGGGAGTTTGAGTGGGAGTTTGCAAAGGGAGTTTGGATTGTGGTGCTTGTTTGGGGTTTGCTTTTGCTGGAGGGGTGGTCTTTTTGGTGTGGCTTGTGTTTCCCAGATTAACAGGATTTAGGTGGGAAAGCGATGACAGATACAGAGGCAGCTGTGGGAGTGACTCCTGTAGTGGAAGACACATTGAGGATGACTGGATGTGGAAGCTGTGGTATGTACATGATCCTGGAGGGGGGAACCGATAAGCGTTTTTTCTGCATGAAATGCCGTCTGATAGAGCTGATGGAGGAAAAGATCCGAGGATTGGAGATGCAGGTGGAAAGTCTGGTTGAGTTTAGGAAGGGGTTTGAGCAGATGATGGAGCAAAGATATGAGGTATCTGAAGGGAAAAGCTCAGACTCACGGATGGAAGCAGGGCTGGGGAATTTTGAGGGGAGACTGGGTGAGGAAAGTGGTCAGTGGAAACATGTGACTAAAAGAACCAGGCAGAGGAAAAGACGGGCTAGTGAAGGAGAAAAAGAGCTTACGAATTGGTTTGCAGAGTTGGAAAATGAAGAAGGGGCTCAGCAGGTACTTGTTGAAGGTGGAAGGGTAAGGAAGAAGAGAAGAGAGGCTAGTCCTATAGAAAAAGGGGAAGAGTCAAGGGAGACTACACCAAATATGAGCCCCAGGAGGATACAGGATGGGTTGAAGAAGATTGTAAGGGAAAATAGGAATGGAAAGAACTTGCAGCCAGAGGGAACAGGGGAGAGACTGGAGAATAGCACTGTCACCAGGAAAAGGCAGGTCTATGTGATCGGGGACTCTATTGAGAAGAATAGACAGGCCTGTAACTAGAGCTGATCCTGAGAATAGAAGGGTGTGCTGTCTTCCGGGTGCTAAGATACGGGATGTAGACCTGAGGTTGAAAAGGATCCTAAAGGGAGCGGGAAAGAATCCCCTAATTACCCTTCATGTGGGAACAAATGATACGGCTAGATTCTCGCTGGAAAGTAGTAAGGGAGACTATGCTAGGCTGGGGAAGACGCTTAAGGAAATTGAGGCTCAGGTGATCTTTAGCGGGATCCTTCCTGTTCCTAGAGAAGGGCAACAAAGGTCTGACAAGATTATGACTGTCAACAGATGGCTTAGGCAGTGGTGCTATAAGGAGGGCTTTGGGATGTATGGACACTGGGAGGCATTCACGGACAGAGGTCAGTTCTCTCGGGATGGACTTCATCTGAGTAGGGAAGGAAATAGACTTCTAGGATCGAGGCTGGCACAACTGATAGAGAGCTTTAAACTAGGAATTGGGGGGAGATGGATGGGAGATGTCCAGAAAATCTCCACGCCAGATTTTAGCATTGAGAGGGAAGAAGATGAAGTAAGAATGGATACAGCCGTGGGTAGGAGAATGTATATAAGGAGTGAGGGCGGTGTGGATACTAGTCTAATAGGTTATACTGGATGTAGAATGACTGTGCCTAATAGGGTACAAAATGTGAGCGAGGCCAAACAGCAAAAATTAAGATGTTTGTACACCAATGTGAGGAGCCTAGGTAACAAAACGGAGGAACTAGAGCTACTGGTGCAGGAAGTGAAACCAGATATTATAGGGATAACAGAAACATGGTGGAATAGTAGTCATGACTGGACTACAGGTATTGAAGGGTATGTGCTGTTTAGGAAAGACAGAAACAAAGGTAAAGGGGGTGGAGTAGCATGGTATATCAATGATGAGGTAGAATGTAAAGAAATAAGAAGTGATGCAATGGATAAGACAGTCTGTCTGGGCAAAAATTACATTGGGGAAGAAAACTAGTAAAGCCTCTCCTACGATAGTGCTTGGGGTGTGCTATAGACCTCCGGGATCTAATTTGGATATGGATACAGCCCTTTTTAATGTCTTTAATAAAGTAAATACTAATGGAAACTGCATGATCATGGGAGACTTTAACTTCTCAGATATAGACTGGAGGACCAGTGCTAGTAATAATAATAGGGATCGGATTTTCCTAGATGCGATAGCTGATGGATTCCTTCATCAAGTAGTTGCTGAACCGACTAGAGGGGATGCCATTTTAGATTTAATTTTGGTGAGTAGCGAGGACCTCATAGAAGAAATGGTTGTAGGGGACAATCTTGGCTCACGTGATCATGAGCTAATTCAGTTCAAACTAAATGGAAGGATTAACAAAAATAAATCTGCAACTAGGGTTTTTGATTTCAAAAGGGCTGACTTTCAAAAATTAAGGAAATTAGTTAGGGAAGTGGATTGGACTGAAGAACTAATGGATTAAAAGGTAGAGGAGGCCTGGGATTACTTTAAATCAAAACTGCAGAAGCTATCGGAAGCCTGTATCCCAAGAAAGGGGAAAAAATTCATAGGAAGGAGTTGTAGACCAAGCTGGATGAGCAAGCATCTTAGAGAGGTGATTAAGAAGAAGCAGAAAGCATACAGGGAGTGGAAGATGGGAGGGATCAGCAAGAAAAGCTCCCTAATTGAGGTCAGAACATGTAGGGATCAAGTGAGAGAGGCTAAAAGTCGAGTAGAGTCGGACCTTGCAAAGGGAATTAAAACCAATAGTAAAAGGTTCTACAGCCATATAAGTGAGAAGAAAACTAAGAAGGAAGAAGTGTGGCCGCTTAACACTGAGGATGGAGTGGAGGTTAAAGATAATCTAGGCATGGCCCAATATCTAAACAAATACTTTGCCTCAGTCTTTAATAAGGCTAAAGAGGATCTTGGGGATAATGGTAGCATGACAAATGGGAAGGAGGATATAGAGGTAGATATTACCATTTCAGAAGTAGAAGCGAAACTGAAACAGCTTAATGGGACTAAATCAGGGGGCCCAGATAATCTTCATCCAAGAATATTAAAGGAATTGGCACCTGAAATTGCAAGCCCATTAGCAAGAATTTTTAATGAATCTGTAAACTCAGGAATAGTACCGAATGATTGGAGAATTGCTAATGTAGTTCCTATTTTTAAGAAAGGAAAAAAAAGTGATCCGGGTAACTACAGGCCAGTTTTGACATCTGTAGTATGCAAGGTCCTGGAAAAAATTTTGAAGGAGAAATTAGTTAAGGACATTGAAGTCAATGGTAAATGGGACAAAATACAACATGATTTTACAAAAGGTAGATCGTGCGAAACCAACCTAATCTCCTTTTTTGAAAAAGTAACAGACTTTTTAGATAAAGGAAATGCAGTGGATCTGGTTTACCTAGATTTCAGTAAGGCATTTGATACCGTGCCACATGGGGAATTATTAGTTAAATTGGAGAAGATGGGGATCAATATGAACATCAAAAGGTGGATAAGGAATTGGTTAAAGGGGAGACTGCAACGGGTCCTACTGAAAGGCGAACTGTCAGGTTGGAGGGAGGTTACCAGTGGAGTGCCTCAGGGATCGGTTTGAGGACCAATCTTATCTAATCTTTTTATCACTGACTTTGGCACAAAAAGTGGGAGTGTGCTAATAGTTTGCAGATGATACAAAGCTGGGAGGTATTGCCAATTCGGAGAAGGATCGGGATATTATACAGGAGGATCTGGATTACCTTGTAAACTGGAGTAATAGTAATAGGATGAAATTTAATAGTGAGAAGTGTAAGGTCATGCATTTAGGGATTAATAACAAGAATTTTAGCTATAAGTTGGGGACGCATCAATTAGAAGTAACGGAAGAGGAGAAGGACCTTGGAGTATTGGTTGATCATAGGATGACTATGAGCTGCCAATGTGATATGGCTGTGAAAAAAGCTAATGCGTTTTTGGGATGCATCAGGAGAGGCATTTCCAGTAGGGATAAGGAGGTTTTAGTACCGTTATACAAGGCACTGGTGAGACCTCACCTAGAATACTGTGTGCAGTTCTGGTCTCCCATGTTTAAAAAGGATGAATTCAAACTGGAGCAGGTACAGAGAAGGGCTACTAGGATGATCCGAGGAATGGAAAACTTGTCTTATGAAAGGAGACTTAAGGAGCTTGGCTTGTTTAGCCTAACTAAAAGAAGGTTGAGGGGAAATATGATTGCTCTCTATAAATATATCAGAGGGATAAATACAGGAGAGGGAGAGGAATTATTTAAGCTCAGCACCAATGTGGACACAAGATCAAATGGGTATAAACTGGCCACCAGGAAGTTTAGACTTGAAATCAGACGAAGGTTTCTAACCATCAGAGGAGTGAAGTTTTGGAATAGCCTTCCAAGGGAAGCAGTGGGGGCAAAAGATCTATCTGGCTTTAAGATTCTACTCGATAAGTTTATGGAGGAGATGGTATGATGGGATAATGGGATTTTGGTAAGTAATTGATCTTTAAATATTCAGGGTAAATAGGCCAAATCCCCTGAGATGGGATATTAGATGGATGGGATCTGAGTTACTATAGAAAATTCTTTCCTGGGTATCTGGCTGGTGAATCTTGCCCATATGCTCAGGGTTTAGCTGATTGCCATATTTGGGGTGGGGAAGGAATTTTCCTCCAGGGCAGACTGGAGAGGCCCTGGAGGTTTTTCGCCTTCCTCTGTAGCATGGGGCATGGTTGACTTGAGGGAGGCTTCTCTGCTCCTTGAAGTCTTTGAACCATGATTTAAGGACTTCAATAGCTCAGACATGGGTGAGGTTTTTCATAGGAGTGGGTGGGTGAGATTCTGTGGCCTGCGCTGTGCAGGAGGTCGGACTAGATGATCAGAATGGTCCCTTCTGACCTTAGTATCTATGAATCTATAAGAAGAAAACCTTGCCATACATTTTGGAGGCCGCCACAATGGCCGTGGGCCCCACCACCCTCGCCAATGCCAGCACATAGGTCTCCACGTAGGGCAAGGCGGGCACCAGGAGGCAACGGACACTGTGCTTCCTGGTCATGGTGGGAAAGGGGCCCCAGCCGCTATAGATGGTGGTAGAGGCGATGGGCAGGAGAGATGACGTAGCGGCAGGTGGGGGGGGCTGCTGCCACCTGGGCGTACGCTCTGGGGGCTGGGGGAGGGACACCCGCAGAGCTGGTGGAGGGAACAGCGGGGAGGGATGCCCCAGCCGGCGGTGGGGCTGGGGCATTGGGGGCAGCCCCTGCCATGGAGGGCCTTGTCTTTTTAGCGGGGCCCTTCCCCTTCTTCCCCTGGCCCTTCCTGCCGGCTGGGGGGGGGGCTCCCCTGAATCTGAGGGGGTGAGAGACATGGCAGCAGTGGAGGTCACCCCATTGCCCGTCGCTGCTGGTGCCCCAATGGGGGCGATGGCAGATGGTTCGGCAGTGGAGGTAGAGGTTTGGTGGGGTGATGGAGGGCAGGCAGTGGAGGGGTAGCTGGGGCTGCTGGGGGGGCCCCACCCCACCCCCACCCATCTCATCTCCCTGCCATCATGAGCAGAGAGGGAAGGGGAGATACCAGAAGAAGGAGGGGAAAGGGGAAGCAGGTCGACCACTCCTCCCCGCTAGGCTGCAGGCAGAGGAGAGGGCGCCAAAAGGGGTGGGCTGGACAAGGGGCAATCAGGGGTTAGGGGTCAGTCACCAATACAGGGTGGAATTCCAGCTCCTCTTGGTGCACTAGGGGAGGGGGAGATACAACAACATTGGGAGTGCAATGAAGAGGGTTGAAACTAAAATGGGGATGGCACAAGCGCGTGGAAGGGGCATGGGCGCATGAAGCGAGGGCTAAGCGGTCTGGAGGTAGGACAGGGAAACCAAGGGGCTAGCTTCAGAGGCTGGGGCGGGGCAAACAAACAAAGGCTGCAAAAGGAAATGGGTGGGGCAGGCAAACTGAAGCTAGTAAGGGGGGCTGGGGCAAAAGGGGGGCAAAGCTACAAGTGGCAAATGGGGCAGGTAGTAAAGGGCAAGCTGAGGGTGGGCAGTTGGGGGGAGGCATGTGCACCCACGTGCACTTGCACAAGTCTTTTTAGGCTGGCTGCTGCTTCTGACCCAAAGGGTGGAAATAGGGTGTGGCAAGCCAAGCAAGCAGCTGAGTCCAGAGGCAGGAGCTGAGGCAGATGATATCCAGCCAGTGGGGGTGGTGAAGGGGGCAGCGGTAGTGGTAGTAGTGGTGGGGGTTGGGGGGGACACACAGATGGATTGGGGGGACAGCTCCATGCCACACCCCCTGTGTCCCTGGAAACACAGTCAAGACCCCCACCACAAGAGCACAGTTTGAAAATTACTCAGTCTTAGGGCCCCCTCCATGGTGGTCTGCAGAGTCTCTAGGTGCTCCCCCACTTGTAGATGGTCTTCTTCTTCTCCTCGGGCTTCAGCAGCTCAAGGCAGCAGACTCTGCAGCAGCAGCAACTCTAGGAACTCCAGGTGGTGGTCCAGGCAGGCAGAAAGGACCCCTCTCAGGTGGTGGTGGTGATGGTGGTGGTGTCCACAACAGCAGTGGCTGGGGTCCCTCACTCCTCCTCTCTGGGGAGTGCGCTAGCAGCCCCCCCCCCCGGGGGGCTGCAGTTGGAGCAATAGCAGCACCCGAGAGTCGGGGGTCCAGCAACCAGGTAGCAGAGAATGGGGGGGCGGGTGTCTGGCCCAGCCAGGGGAGCAGCTGGAGCAGCAGGGAGAGCTTAGGGCCTAGCAGCCGGAGTAGCAGCTTCCCACCTCCCTCCAAGATAGAAGGCTATGGAAGAGTGGTCTTACTGGGATCCGGGAAGTGGGCGGGCAAAGCCCGACCACCGCTAAAGGATCCCCCCCAGCCTAAAAGGGGGATCCACAGGACCTAGATGCCCAAAAAATTCCGGGGGACAACTAATGAAATAACAGGGACAGGAGTGCGGTCAAAGGGTCAAAAGAAGGGAACCGGACGGGGACACCGAGCAGAGAACCCCGGACAGAGCCCACTGCTCCTCAAAGGCGTCAAGGGAGTCAGAGGACGCCGCCCAGAGGAACTCTGCCCGGATACGTGAATGGACCGAGGATCGGAAATAGGCCCCACAGTCACAGGAGACTCCATCGGCCAACCGGCCAACCTCTATGGAAGAGTGGTCTTATTGGGATCCGGGAAGTGGGCGGGCAAACCCCGTTCACTGCTAAAGGGTCCCCCCCAGCCTAAAAGGGGGATCCACAGGACCTAGATACCCAAAAAATTCCGGGGGACAACTAATAAAATAACAGGGACAGGAGTGCGGTCAAAGGGTCAAAAGAAGGGAACCGGACGGGGACACCGAGCAGAGAACCCCGGACAGAGCCCACTGCTCCTCAAAGGCGTCAAGGGAGTCAGAGGACGCCGCCCAGAGGAACTCTGCCCAGATACGTGAACGGACCGAGGATCGGAAATAGGCCCTACAGTCACAGGAGACTCCATCGGCCAACCTCTTCACTCTGGTTTTGTAGATGGCCATTTTAGCTAGGGCCAGGAGGAGGTTGACCAGGAGATCCCGTGACTTTGTGGGGCCACGGATAGGGAGTGCATAAATGAGAAGGTGAGGGGAGAAGTGCAACCAAAAACGTAATAAGATATTGGTGAGGAGCCGGAATAGGGGCTGCAGCCTGGCACACTCCAAGTAGACATGTGCCAGGGTATCCCTCACACCGCAAAAGGGGCAGGTGTCTGGGATTGTGGTGAACCGCGCCAAGTACACGCCCGTGCTCACGGCTCCGTGAAGGAGCCGCCAACTGACATCCCCGGCGGGCTTTGGGACTAAGATGGAATATAGGCTGGCCCACCGGGGCTCTTCACCCTCCAAAGGTGGCAGGAGGTCCCGCCATTTTGTATCGGGGCGGGACACGAGGGTGCGGGCGTGAAGGGTGTGAAGCACGAGCGTGTAGAGATGTTTTCTTGGCGCGGTTTGAAAACAGACCGGCTGCATCTCGTGCAGCCGGCTTCTAGTGAAGGGGTGAAGGGATCGGTTGGGTCCACGGGGCAGGGGTCCAATTAAAAGGTCCGGCGGGCCTGGGGTAGTGGGTGGGCGGGGCGTGCCCTTGTGCAGGACCCGGTCGAGATAAACCCGAGCAGCGGGCGACAAAGCGGTCTTCACCTCCTGAAGTATGCGTCGGGGAGTACAAGGTCTGGAGAGCCCCATGCGCTGAGCGAAGGTTAGGGGATCCAGCCAGTCTCCCCGGTCATAGTCCAGGAGGTCTCCGACTCTTGTGACCTCTGCCAGGACCAACCTCTGGCGCACCGAGCGGGACTCCGCCACCTGCAAACAGAGCTGGGTATGGAAGAGTGGTGGGAGAGAGAGAGATTAGCCTTAGGCTAAACAAATCCCTGTTACCAGGATAAGTAAAATGGCAGCTGCTCCAGGTCAATTAAGACATCTGGAGCCAATTAAGAACTTTCCAGAAGGCAGGGAGAAGGCTAGGTTGATTGGGACACCTGAAGCCAATCAGGGGCTGGCTGAAACTAGTTAAAAGCCTCCCAGTTATTCAGGTTGGTGTGCATGTCAGGAGCTGTGGGAAGAAGTTGTGCAGTTGGAGAGGCTGAGTAGTACACACCATATCAGGCACAAAGAAGGAGGCCCTGAGGTAAGGGTGAAGTGGAGCTTGAGGAAGTGAGAGCTGCTGTGGTGGAAGTAGCCCAGGCAATTGTACATGTCATGTTTCTAAAAGGTCAGCTACCATAGCTGATACTATTAGGGTCCTTGGGCTGGAGCCTGGAGTAGAGGGTGGGCCTGGGCTCTCCACCCCCCACCTTTGCCCCCTGTTTAATCACTGAGACTGGGAGACAACAGAGACACTGCAAGGAAGGATAACTTCTCCTCACCTCCCTCGCTGGCTTATGATGAAAATGGCTCAGTAGACTGTGGACCCTTGTCTCTAGAGAAAGAAGGGTTACGTGGAGGGTCACAGTGAGCCTCTGAGGCTAGCGAAATCCACCAGGAAACATGGGACCCACGGAGGCAAGGACAGAGCTTTGTCACAGATCTGAATTAGATAATGCATCTTGTCTAAACTGTGTCATTTTAAAATCTCTTTCCTTCCTCTCCTCTCCCCCAGTTTCTTTATTATTATTATTAATAATGTTTCATTGTTTTTCTCCTACACTCATTAAAGAATAAGGCAGCTCCCAGGACACTAATCTATAAGTCAATATTCCCCTGTATGTGACCTGAGGTCGGTGAAGTGGAGGTTATCTTCTCTATTTTAAAGGTAGTCTGTAATGGTAGTAGGTTTTAGTTAAAACTCTCAATTTCTTAAAAAGAAAAGGAGTACTTGTGGCACCTTAGAGACTAACAAATTTATTTGAGCATAAGCTTTCGTAAGCTACAGCTCACTTCACCGTATGCATCCGATGAAGTGAGCTGTAGCTCACGAAAGCTTATGCTCAAATAAATTTGTTAGTCTCTAAAGTGCCACAAGTACTCCTCTTCTTTTTGCGAATACAGACTAACAAGGCTGCTACTCTGAAACCTCTCCATTTGTTGTCATTCAAATGAACCACTGCATTTTCAACACATGGAGCCCCAATCCTGCTGCCGTGTGTGCTTTTTCACAGAATCACTTATGAATTAATTCCATTGCCTTCAAGCTGATCCTATAAGGTGCTGAGTGTGCTCAATTCCTGTTGATTTAAAGTGGATTTAGGGCAGGAAAGGTAAAAAGAGACTAAGGAGATGAGAGGCAGAAGAGGTTGGGAAAGAAGGAGCCAAAAGGAACATTAGAGAAGAAGAGAGATCAAAACAAAATGAAAGAAAGAGGATGCATTAAAAAGAAGGAAAAGGATAGCTTGTTCCAAAAGGATAGGTATGAGGAAAAAAGGTGTTGCACTGTACATCAAGAATGTTTACACTTGCTCTGAGGTCCAAGAGGAAGTGTGACAGACCTATTGAGAGTCTCTGGGTGAGGATAAAAAGGGAAAAGCACAGTAGAATTGTTATGTGGAAGTCTATTACAGACCACCAAATTAGGAAGACGGAGTGGAGGAGCTATTCTACAAGATTAGCTAACACACTAGTATTAATGGGAGATTTTAACTTCCCTGATATCTGTTGGAAGACTATTACAGCAAAACATAATATGTCCTGCAAATTCTTAGCATGTGTAGGGGATAACTTTCTGATTCAGCAAGTTGAGGAAAAAATTAGGGGTCATCTATTTTGGATCCGGTTTTGACCAACAGAGATGAATTAATTGCAAACATGAAGGTGATCAGGAACTTGAGAGGAAGTGATCATGATCTGATAGAATTCAAGATCCAATGGAAAGGAGGACAGGAGAACAGCAAAACAAGGATGCTGGACTCCTAAAAGGCAGATTTCAACCAACTCAGGGAAATATTAGGCAAGGTCCCATGGAAAGACCAATTAGAAAAAGGAGTTGAAGGGGGCTGGCAGTTCCTAACTGATGTAATACTAGAGGCTGAACATCAAGCTCAAGGCTCAACATCAACATGATGCAGAGGAAAGATAAAAAGAGCCACAGGAGGCCAATGTGGCTGCTCAAGGAGCTTTGGATACATACAGGAAATGGAAGGAGGGGCATGTCACCAAGGAAGTATACATGGGAACAGCACAAGCGTGTAGGGACAAAATCAGGAAAGCCAAGCCAAAGGATGAGTTAGAGCTGGCAAGGAATGCTAGAGCTCACAAAAAAGGGTTCTTCAAATATGTCAGACAAAAAAAAAAGATTAAGGATGGTGTGGGTCCACTTCTCAGTGGAGAAGGTGAGCTGGTAACGGAAGATGACAGGAAGGCAGAGCTGCTCAATGCCTTCAGTCTTCTCACAAAAAATAACGTGACTGGATGACTAGTGAAGTTACTATAAACAATAAAGGGGAAGGGATGAAAATTGGGATAAATAAATCCAAGTCAGTAGGGCATGATGCTATTCACCTGAGGGTACTGAAGGAATTAGCTGTAGAAATCTCAGAGCTACTGGCAATATTTGTAAATTCATGGATGACAAGGGAGGTCCCAGAAGACTGGAGAAGGGCTAAGGTAAAGCCCATCTTCAAAAAGGTGCGGGAGGGGATGGAGGAGCTGGGGAACTATAGATCAGTCAGCCTGACCTCAATACCTGGGAAGCTACTATAGCAATGTATAAAACATTTAATTTGCAAATACCTGGAGGATGAAGGATTAATCGCTAGCAGCCAGCATGGATTTACCAAGAACCAGTCATGCCAAACCAGTTTGATTTCCTTCTTTGACAGGGTAACTGGTTTGGTGGATAGGAGGAATGCAGTGGATATAATATACCTGAATTTTAGAAAGGCTTTTGACACAGTCCCACATGACATTCTGATAAGTAAGCTGGAGAAATGTGGGTTTGCTGGAACTACCATTAATTGGATACATAATTGGTTAAAAAAACTGCAAACAGAGTAATTATTAATGGAATGATGTCAGACTGGAGGAAGGTCCCAAGTGGGGTTCCGCAGGGAGCTGTTTTGGGTGCAGTGTTTATTAATGTCTTTATTAATTACCTATGTGTATGAATAGAGAGCATAGTGATCAGGTTTACAGATAACATAAAGATGGAGGGGTTGCCAATACTTTGGAGGAGCAAGCTAAAATTCAGAGAGATTTTGGACAAATTGGATAACTGGGCTATAAACAACAAAATGAAAGTCAACAAAGACAAATGTCAGGTGCTACACTTAGGGAAGAAAACCCAAATGCACAAGTACAGAATGGGGGATAACCGGCTTAGCAGCAGCACTGCTGAGAAGGATCTGGGAGTTGTGGTGAATCACAACAACATGAGTCATCAATGCGATGCTGTTGCAAAAAAAAAAGGAATTTTAGATTGTATTAACAGAGGCATAGCATGCAAGTCGCAGGAGCTGATAGGACAAGAGGCAATAGGTTCAAATTACAGAATAGCAGATTTAGATTGAATCTCAGGGTAAATTTCCTAACTGTAAGAACAGTAGGACAATGGACCAGGCTGCCTAAGGAAGTCATGGAAGCTCCTTCTTTGGAGGTTTTCAAAAAGAGGCTGGATAGCCATCTGTCTGGGATGGTTTAGACCCAACAAATCCTGCATCTTAGCAAGGGGTTAGACTAGATGATCCTTGCAGTCCCTTCTAACCCTACGGTTCTATGATTCTAGGTGGACATAGCAAAATAAGGTGCAGGTCACTGGAGAATGTATCTTTGTCATCCATCTCAGTAAGCAGCCATGATTACTTCAAGCAATCTGACATATTATTGATTATTTTCCCAGAGAAGTAAGAGATTTCCCCTTACTCCTGCATCACATATGTGAATTGTTTCACGATGCTGTGGCCAGACTGGATACCAACAACCATTGTTGCTAAGAATAGGAATGACAGCATTACACACGAGAGTAACTGCAGTTAATCCTTGGTACTTTGGAGCCTGAAAAGTAACTAAATTACTCAGCATTATTCTTTTTATTAAAAAAAAACCAACACATTGCTTTGGCCACTTGAGAAGGAATCTAGCCCCGCCAACTAGCTCCATTGCACCAGTCATGCCAGCCCTGATACCCTCTTTGCTTCCTCCTTTTACAAATGTCTATAGGCTGAATGAGCATTTTGCAGTCTATTCTGAATAAGGAGCAGTACATAGCTATGCTGTCCAGGAGCAGAGTAGGGACTGGATAGTGGCTCGGAAAGTCACAGTAGTAAAGAAGGGGACAGGAGTTCTTATACCCCTTAGATCCCTGTTCGGGAGCATAGCCAGCATTCCAAAGTGAAAGGCCCTAGATGCTTTATTCCACGCTTCCACTTAAACTTGAAACATGCTATCCTAACTTGCTGATCAAGCCAACTTCCTCACCTGATTAAAATTCACTTCTGCCATCTTGCCTGCAAAATAAGAAACAAAATTATTTTAATTTTTTTTTTAAAAATGAACACGTTAAAATATGTAAAACACTTAATCCCAGCTATCAAGATGCAGACGTGCCTTCCTGAGTGGCCACATGATCTTATTATCACCTTTGTCCCTTCTCTATCTTTCCCCTTTGGCTTGCTGTGCATGTTAAATGTAGACCATGTACTCTTTAGGGCAAGAGCGATGTATTGACTGGCTTTCTGAGGCCTGCAACCCACTCCCAAAATGTAATAAGTATAACCAACTACATTAATATCGCTGACTACCCAAACAGAAAGAAAATATATGTAAGTGAGAAATCGTATTCAGTTCAAGGAATACAGCCCCAATAGGCAATGGTTAGATTAGTTGATCAGGAGATAACGTGGTTGTAAGTAAAGGAATAATTTTATTTAACAACCATTTTTTAAATTAGAAAAAAACAGACTTATCAGGGAGGAAGAAAAATTTCAATGCACAGGCCAAATTCACTCCTCAGTTAAACCCCATTGCAGAAGTGTAATGGAAGTTAGAACCTCGATCTACGAGTTCAAAAAATTTTAAACCACCACATATTTACTGCAGATCTGTTGTATGCAAGGTACTGCATGAACCAAACGCTATAAATTAGGTGTGAATTTTAAAGCATAGATTTGCAATCCAAAATTGCTTTCAGTCCTTCATTACTCATACGTGTGCATACACCAATATTGGTTCAATAATATCCAAGAACAAGTATATTGCAACAAATATTTCTGAGTTTAATTTTTTTTCAATTTCTTTGCTAGTCATCTGTAGACATGCAAAGATGCATGCAGAGTTTTTATTCCATTTGCTAGCACAAGCATTTCTTGCTTATAACCCATAATAGATTCAGCCTCTGAGCGATTGAGCAGTCCAGTTTTACTGACATGAGTGTTCAAAGAAAGAATATTCCCAAGTTATCTGTGAGAGTACTGGTGGAAACTAAATACTAGAATCAATTTCAATCACATACATATTTGAAATAAAACAGCTTGTGCACTTATTTAGCCATGGAACAGAAAGAATACCATCTGACTTATCTGACCAGTCATAATTACCCAACACAGTTTGAAAGCAAACACTAGACCAGATCGTATTCTCATATACAGTAAATAAGGTGTAAAACCAATGTAAATGAGAGCAGAATCAGGTCCATAGAACATCTGCAGAGAACTGTTCATGGTAAATAACAATATAGATGACATAATAATTAGAGCTGACTGGAGGACGACAATTCTGTTTGAGAATTCTAAGTGTGGGGATGAAACTAAAGCCTTTTGAATGTTTACACAAAAACAAAATTGTGTCAAATATCAATTTTTTTGTTTCAAACCTGAACTTTTATAATCAGGAAAGTGTGTGGGTAGCTGTCAGGAATGAGGGCCTGCAGCTGCACCTGCCAGTCATTAGGCAGTGTGAGCACAGCTGGGCTATAACAGAACCACCTGATCAGATAAAGCAGTCAAGTGGCTTGCTCTTAAGCCCCTCAGCTTCTCAATGCACGTGCCTGTAGATTCTCTGCCTCTCTGTGCTTGCTTTGCTATAAGCCCTGCCCTTGCTCCTGCATTGCTCCAGCTTATGCCTTGCTCTGCACCCAGCCTAGACCCTGCTGTGTAAAGTCCTGTCCTAACCTTGCTTCTGCCTTGGAACCAGCCCTGCTTCTGCCTTCAAATAATCCAGTTCTGACCCTCGGCTCTAATTCCTGGCTTCGACTCTGTCTCAACCCTTGGTTCTAGCATGTGGACACTGACTATGGTTCTGATCCTTGGCCCTGGTTTTGACTCTGCTTTGACCTTGGGCTTTGGCATTTGGACTCTGACCACTTGGCTTGACTGCCTACAAACCAGTCTTCTGAGAGTAGTCTGATGAACCTGGGTCTTTAATTCCAAGCCCATGTTCTAATCAAGTCCCTGTGCCACCTCATTCAGAGCAGAGTTTTCATCCCAAATCACTCTAAATCAGGCATAGCAGGGACTTGAATCTCGCTCTTATGTATCCCACCAGGCAAAAGGGAGAGTCTTTTACTCTCAAAAGACCTTTATCAAATTGACCTCTTCATGAAACATTTTGGTTTCAATGAAAAGAAATTTGAAAATATTCTGGCCAGTTCTAATAATCATATTCACCATATGCTTTTGTATTAACAATTAATTTTGAAGATATTTACTTCCTGATAGTCCATGACCAGAAAGAGAGGCTAACTTAATGCATTAAAGGTTTGTAGTTACTTAGTATCTGCAATGTTGGTGTATCTGTGTTGCTCCCAGGATATTAAAGGAAAAATTTAGCTCTGTGAAGCTCAAAAGCTTGTCCCCTCCACCAACAGTAATTGGTCCAATAAAAGATATTACCTCACCCACCTTGTCTCTGTTGTGAATTAGACACTTAGCTCTACTGATAGCTAATGGAGATTCTTCTTTAATGCAGGTGATGGAGCTGTTCTTATGGATTTTGGACTCCTTAGTTCAAATCTCTAGATGGAGAGATTTTCCACAGCTATATATCCTGTTTATAATGAGTCAATACAATAGAAGTAGGTACTGGTGGTGTCACTTTTCTCTCAATCATTTGTTTTTGAATTTTAAATGCCATCTGTGTTACTGTAATCAATTGGTTCTGTTTCATTCACCATATTATGAGCTCAGAGAAAATACAAATAAGTCTTCTAATACTAATGAGTCAGTTAGATGCAAAAAGCAAGGCATTTGTCGTAGTGGGATTATAGCTTTATAAACTACTTTTCAGATGAAGCTGATGTAGAGATTATCATGCTTTTGAAATTAAAAGATCAGGCAACAATATCCTTTTTCTTCTAAATAAAGGGAAACATGTAATGCAACTAATCAGTCAGGAAACCAGAATGTATTTACATAATTTAAAATATATGTTGGACTACAGTTGTGTTATACCAGGGCCTGAACTTTAATAACATTGCACAGAGTTGTGTGGGGAGGGTGGAAGAAATAGACAGGTTTTGACCTGCCCTGTGCCCATTGGTGGTTGCTTTGTCAATATTTTCCTTTCGGGTAATACACATCATGTACTATTTCCTAATTTTGTTGAGTTAGGACATGATCGAAAGCCTATTGAATTCAGTGGGAGGACTACCACCTGCTTCAAATGGTTTTGGATCAGGCCCTTAGGGTGGGATTCACAAAAGTATTTAGGTACATAACTCCCACTGAAATCAATAGGGGCTAGGCACCCAGCTTAGGATGCCAGGCATCTGGTTTCTGACCAGAATGCCTGGTCAAAAAGGGACCCTGGTGGCTCCAGTCAGCATTACTGACTGGGCCGTTAAAAGTCCGGTCAATGGCGCAGCGGGGCTAAGGCAGGCTCCCTGCCCTGGCTTTGCCTGGCTCCCAGAAGTGGCTGGCATGTCCCTGCGGAACCTAGGTGCAGGGGCATCCAGGGAAGCTCTGCACACTGCCCTCACCTTGAGCGCTAGCTCCACAGCTCCCATTAGCTAGGAATTGCAGCCAATGGGAGCTGTGGGGCGGTGCCATGCAGAGCTATCTGACCATGCCTCCACCTAGGGGCTGGACATGCCAGCTGCTTCCGGGAGCAGTGTGGAGCCAGGGCAGGCAGGGAGCTTGCCTTAACCCCGCTGTGCTGCTGACCGGGAGGTACCTGAGGTAAGCACTGCCTGGCCAAAGCCAGCTCCCTGAACCCCGTGCCCCAGGTCAGAACCCCCTCCAATACCCTAGCTCCCTCCCTGACCCTGCACCTGGCACACCCACCTGAACCCCAACACCCTGTCTCAGGTCGGAACCCCCTCCCACACCCAAACTCCTTCTCAGAGCCCACATCCCAAACCTTCTCCCACACCCCAACCCTCTGCCCTAGCCCTGAGCCCTCTACCACACCCAGACTCTCTCCCAGAGCCTGCACCCTGCTCTCCAACTCCTAGCCCTGAGCCCCTCCCGCATTCAAACTCCCTCCCACAGCCCTCACCCCCTCCCACATCCCAACCCCCCATCCCAGTCCTGAGTCTCTTCCTGAACTCCAAACTCCTTGGCCCCAGCCCAGAGCCCCCTCCCACACACCAAACCCTTTGGCTCTGGCCCCACCCCAAAGCCCACACCCCCTCCCATACCGCAATACCCTGCCCCAACTCTGAGCCTGTTTTGGCACTCCAAACTGCTTGGTCTGAGCCTGGAGCCCCTGCCTGCACCGCAAACCCCCCCACCCCCACCCCAGAGCCTGCACCCCCAGCCAGAGCCCTCACCCCCTCCCGCACCCCAACCCACTGCCCCAGCCCAGTGAAAGTGAGTGAGCATGGAGGAGTGCAAGTGACAGGGGGGCTGGAGTGAGTGGGGGCAGGACAGGGGCAGGGCCTCAGGGAAGGGCCGTGGAAGGGGGAGGAGCAAGGATGTTTGGTTTTGTACAATTAGAAAGTTGGCAATACCCTAACCCAGCATTAATGCCCAATCTGAAATACCCCAAATCCAGCCTTATTCAGCAAAAATTGTTCCTTCAAGACATGGGGATCAAAGCAAAACTGACATCTCCAGTTCTTCACCAAGTGCTGACCAGTTCACTCTCAAAGTGAACGCAAATCTTGAGGCATTCAAGTACAATAAGGCGAGGAGTGTGGACTTTGTAGAAGTGACAATACTAACATAAATAGAGGATATAGAAAATGATCATCCTTTATTCCAGAATAGATGGTGTAGCTGAGGGTTAGATGTTACAGATTTGCTGGAATCAAGGCACCTTGATACTTTTTACACATCTTCCTGAGAGTGCTGTGTACTCCTCAGCCAGATTTGGGAATCTGGGCCAAAGAGTTTCTGTTTATTTTAGTCATTTGGTTCATTATTTTGTATAGAAGTAAATCTGACAAATATACTACTAAATATGTATGAAGAAAAATATAAAGAGAAAGAAAAGACTTAGGTTAGTGTGAGGTTGTGAATTGCATCTTGCAATATCATGACCTCTTAACTGTGCAATTACCGCTTATCATCACAATACATTGTCTATTACCCTATAGAAGTTATCAGAAACTATATATTATTCACAGAAAAATAAACTTCATTAAGCTGGAGTTTTAGAAGTAAAAACACAAGAACATTGTATTTATTTTTTTTAAAAGTCAGTAAATTCAGAGTTAAGGTTAAATTAACAGAAAACTGAACATTTGAAAAAGCTGAAAGTTGCAGTTAAGAATCCCAGCTATCCTGAACTCTGCCCCGACAACAATCATAGAAGATAAGGGTTGGAAGAGACCTCAGGAGGTCATCTAGTCCAACCCCTGCTCAAAGCAGGACCAATCCCAACTATGTTTTAAGAAACTCTAAGATAGCCATATCATCCATAAGAAATTTCACCTGTACTATATGCAACTTGGCTGAACTCCAGATTCTGACCTAGTGAATGCAATTTCACAGAATTACTTTAACCTTTAATGGATACATTGTGTATATGATTAAGTACCCTGGGGTATTGATATAGATCAATTCAGAATATCATATCCAACACCACTTTCTACAAGCCATTACCCTCTGATCCCACTGAGAGTTACCAAAAGAAACTACAGCATTTGCTCAAGAAACTCCCTGAAAAAGCACAAGAACAAATCCGCACAGACACACCCCTGGAGCCCCGACCTGCGGTATTCTATCTGCTACCCAAGATCCATAAACCTGGAAATCCTGGACGCCCCATCATCTCAGGCATTGGCACCCTGACAGCAGGATTGTCTGGCTATGTAGACTCCCTCCTCAGGCCCTTCGTTACCAGCACTCCCAGCTATCTTCGAGACACCACTGATTTCCTGAGGAAACTACAGTCCATTGGTGATCTTCCTAAAAACACCATCCTAGCCACTATGGATGTAGAAGCCCTCTACACCAACATTCCACACAAAGATGGACTACAAGCCGTCAGGAACAGTATCCCCGATACTGTCACGGCTAACCTGGTGGCAGAACTTTGTGACTTTGTCCTGACCCATAACTATTTCACATTTGGAGACAATGTATACCTTCAAATCAGCGGCACTGCGATGGGTACCCGCATGGCCCCACAGTATGCCAACATTTTTATGGCTGACTTAGAACAACGCTTCCTCAGCTCTCGTCCCCTAATGCCCCTACTCTACTTGCGCTACATTGATGACATCTTCATCATCTGGACCCATGGAAAAGAAGCTCTTGAGGAATTCCACCATGATTTCAACAATTTCCATCCCACCATCAACCTCAGCCTGGACCAGTCCACACAAGAGATCCACTTCCTGGACACTACGGTGCTAATAAGCGATGGTCACATAAACACCACCCTATATCGGAAACCTACTGACCGCTATTCCTACCTACATGCCTCTAGCTTTCATCCAGATCATACCACTCGATCCATTGTCTACAGCCAAGCGCTACGATATAACTGCATTTGCTCCAACCCCTCAGACAGAGACAAACACCTACAAGATCTCTATCATGCATTCCTACAACTACAATACCCACCTGCTGAAGTGAAGAAACAGATTGACAGAGCCAGAAGAGTACCCAGAAGTCACCTACTACAGGACAGGCCCAACAAAGAAAACAACAGAACGCCACTAGCCATCACCTTCAGCCCCCAACTAAAACCTCTCCAACGCATCATCAAGGATCTACAACCTATCCTGAAGGACGAGCCATCGCTCTCTCAGATCTTGGGAGATAGACCAGTCCTTGCTTACAGACAGCCCCCCAATCTGAAGCAAATACTCACCAGCAACGACACACCACACAACAGAACCACTAACCCAGGAACCTATCCTTGCAACAAAGCCCGTTGCCAACTCTGTCCACATATCTATTCAGGGGATACCATCATAGGGCCTAATCACATCAGCCACACTATCAGAGGTTCGTTCACCTGCACATCTACCAATGTGATATATGCCATCATGTGCCAGCAATGCCCCTCTGCCATGTACATTGGTCAAACTGGACAGTCTCTACGTAAAAGAATGAATGGACACAAATCAGACGTCAAGAATTAGAACATTCAAAAACCAGTTGGAGAACACTTCAATCTCTCTGGTCACTCGATCACAGACCTAAGAGTGGCTATACTTCAACAAAAAAGCTTCAAAAACAGACTCCAACGAGAGACTGCTGAATTGGAATTAATTTGCAAACTGGATACAATTAACTTAGGCTTGAATAGAGACTGGGAATGGATGAGTCATTACACAAAGTAAAACTATTTCCCCATGGTATTTCTCCCCCCCACCCCACCCCCCACTGTTCCTCTGATATTCTTGTTAACTGCTGGAATTAGCCTACCTGCTTGTCACCATGGAAGGTTTTCCTCCTTTCCCCCCCCTGCTGTGGGTGATGGCTTATCTTAAGTGATCACTCTCCTTACAGTGTGTATGATAAACCCATTGTTTCATGTTCTCTGTGTGTGTGTATATAAATCTCTCCTCTGTTTTTTCCACCAAATGCATCCGATGAAGTGAGCTGTAGCTCACGAAAGCTTATGCTCTAATAAATTTGTTAGTCTCTAAGGTGCCACAAGTACTCCTTTTCTTTTTGCGAATACAGACTAACACGGCTGCTACTCTGAAACCTGTCATATTTTAGAACTAAGATTAAGAAGTGCTAATTCACAAAAATTCCAGTAACTCTTTTAAATAATGACATAACAATTATTTATTGTATTAACATTAATGATGATGGATGTGCAGCATTTGGTAATAACATAAATGACACAAACACTTCTACATAAATAGTTTGGTCATTTCCATTCAGTATTACTGAGCCATAATTTTGAAGTGTTGCCAAAGAAACAACTTAGTGTTATTATTAACACTATTATTAAAACATATTAAAGAAATGAGAGTTCATTTTTAAGAAACTTTTCTTTTTTGACAACAGAAGTAGTACTAGTTCACTCAGAATACAAAATAGCAGTCTTGCAATTCTTAACGTATTTGTATACTTAAATACAAAATTTTGGATTATAGAAATATTACAACTGAGTCCAAATACTATAATAGAATAAAGTGTCAAGAATCAGGGACTGCAGCAGGGTAACCTAATGAGCACAGCTGGCCTGTAGTAGGCTGTTTGATTGACAACATCACCTGATTGTTTGGAAGAGTCAGCAGATCGACTTTTAAGCCCAGCAGCAGCAGCTGCTCAAAGCATTCATCCACAGCTGTGATCATTTCTGTGTCTGTTGCTCCCAGCCCTGTTCCTGCCTTGGACCCAGCCTTACCCCTGCCTTATGTTGTTCCAGGTAACCTGGCCCTGATCCTTGGCTCTGGCCTCTGGCTCTGGCCCTTTGGCTCAGATTCTCAACTTCTGACTTTGGCTCCAACCCCGAGCTCCAATTCCTGGCTATCAACTCTAGCTCTAACGACTGGATCTGACTCCAGTTCTAACTACTGGGCATGCCTGCCCACTTCCCAATTACTGACAGAAAGCTAGCTGCAGGAAAAGTAGGTACATATAACTACAATACTCATAATACTCATAATGAGTACTGAATATTGACTTGAAGAATGAAATTTTGGCCCAGCCTACTACTGATTCTCAGTTTTGGCCTGATTAATCTCCCCTTGAAGTCAGTAAAAGGATTCTTATTGACCTCAGTGGGAGCTGAATCAGACCCTTTATCTGCCAATAAAGCACACATCAATTAAAACAGAGTTATTGGCACACTCCACTAGGATATCATCATCCAGTGACCTCAGTCCCAGTTTGTCCAATAATTCCCACTATATAGCAGTGACAGTAAATAGCAAATCCAAAAGTTTGTCAATGAGTGTCAAAGGTTAATAGAGAGCTCAGCACTAAAAGCATGAAGGGACCATTCTTATTCACACAACATTTGGTTAGATCTTTTAGCAGTAAAACATTAGGAGTAATAATACAATGAAAATTATCACTTAAAATTTTAACATACAAGAAATATTGGGTGTTTCCACTCACTTTCTCCCAACAAGGAAATAGGTCACTTCAAGAGTCCAAACTGAGCACTCAGAAGTTTATGACAACTGGCATCAGCAATGTGGAATATTTCCAGGGAAGGAAATTGAGACAATGATGGTGTATAGTTCCTGCTCAAATAGAGACTGTAGCTGTCATCCTGGAAGAACTAAAATCTAGCCAAGATTCTTGTCCAAAGCAATTGAAAGCTGACATTCATGTTTCACAAAAGGAATTAAAAGATGGCATGGAATGTGGCCAAAAGGAGATCAGCGCAGCATTAGCAGTATGTGAGCCTCTAACTACCGTAGCTTGGTATTCTTTAGTTGGGATTTAATGGCTTGCTATACTGAGTCCTTAACTGAGTCCTTAACTGCCTTGATGGGATGGTAGAGATACATGCGACAGGAAGCACATATCACTGCCAGCATCTTTGTACAGCTTAAGTGTATGAATGGATTTATGGGATTTACTCCTTTCCTTTACTAGGCAGCAGATTTTTTGCTATTTTGATTTGATCAGGGTTAATATTGAAAACTGTAAGCCTTGCCCTGAGACAGGAAATGCACTGGGGACAGAGGGCTATTTGAAGAGGCCATGTGCCTTTAAAAAAGCAATTTTGAATCTAAAAGAAGATTTTTATGGGGGAATGTAAACTACAAGGGGTCATCATTTTCACACAATACTGTAAAGGGGAATCATGTATTCATTGTTAAAAGGTAGCTCAACATTTTTTTGTAAGTTTGTGTTAGGTTATGCAACAGAGTGGCAGAGACAGCTAGAACATGACAGGCCAAATTCTCCTGCCAGTTACATTGTGTAATTCCACTGAAGTCCTTGCCAGTAAATGTGGCGGGCTTATGTGTTTGTGTGGTTTTATCTATTTTATCTTTTGCAAACCAACAGTGGAATTACTTTGGATTTACAACTGAGAGGAAAACTTAGCTACTTGTGTCTCATTGCAGCCAATGTACAATTCCATTGAAGTCAATGGGAGCTGCTGGCACTCAACACCTCTTCAGATGAGATCACTTCTATTTAGAGGCCTAAATGAGGATTTCAGAGCCTTTTTTAGGTGCCCAGGTTTGACTATTTTAGTGCATTTTAGTGCAAACAAGGAGATCAGTTCTGTTAAGTATGTATACTGTGAAAAATTTGACTGGCCTTAGCAAGAAAGAAAGAAAGAAAGAAAGAAAGAAAGAAAGGGATGTGAAGTAAAGAGACATCAGGAAAGAACATCACAAGTTGGCCATTTTGAATCATTTGTAGTAAATAATTAACACAATGAATTGAGTCCTTTCTTCTGTTTTTAATTTATTCACACAGAGGTTATGATTGTTATTAATTTGTCACTGAGTAATTGCTGTGTGAGAAAAAAATATAGCCTGTAAAAATTATAGTTTGTAAACAGATGCCTATAAGTTTTCACACCATATAATTGGTCATCAATGGTAAATTCCATCCCATTGTTTCTGTTCCATGATTAAATTATTTAAGGCTTATTTAAGTAAAGATTCTATTTTGTTTAATTAATTAATTTATTTAATTTCAAATTATTTAAGAAAACTGAATCCTTTTCCTGTTTGTAAATTATCCACAAGCATTGTAAAATGAATCTGTTCTGAGGATAATAAAAAGAGCTTTTCAAAATGGCAACAGGAGCTCTTCCAATGCAAACACTCTCATAAATATTTATTGGCACAGTAGAACCCCTATTGTGCTAACTAATTGGGGATTGAGACGTTCATACAATAAAAAGGAGCATAACATTGAAAATCTCAATTACAGTTTGTATGGTGCATAATTTAATTTGCTCAATAATAGTGTACATAATGCATGGTAAGAAATATATAGTGTGCCTGATTTTTCTTTGTGTCAAAGAACTGCACCTCTTCTTTGCCACCAAATCTGCCTTTTCAAACCTGTTCAGCTGCTTGAAAGTAGGCTGAAGGACTGAAGATGCATTCAGCAGCAGAAAGCCAACTTCAACAGCAGAAAAATGGTTCAAATAGTCAGCCATTCATAAGAAAGATATTTAGAACATTTAGCAGTCTACTGTGCTAGTATTCATGGTGTTTTTGCTTTGTGGAGAAAAGGTCACCTATGGGGATGTTTACCTGTAAAGCGATATAAAGGGTTGTAAATTACAAAGAAATACAGTAGAACCTCAGAGCTATGGACACCAGAGTTATGAACGGGCAGTCAACCACACATCTCATTTGGAACCGAAAGTACGCAATCAGGCAGCAGCAGATAAAAAAAAATAAAATAAAGCAAAAACACAGTACAGTACTGTGTAAACATAAACTACAAAAAAAGTTAAAAAAAAAGATTTGACAAGGTAAGGACACAGTTCCTGTGCTTGTTTAATTTAAATTAAGATGGTTAAAAGCAGCATTTTTCTTTTGCATAGTAAAGTTGTACTAAGCCATATTAAGTCAATGTTCAGTTGTAAACTTTTGAAAGAACAACCATAATGTTTTGTTCAGAGTGTGACGGGGCAAAGCCAGATGGCTATAGAAAAGTAGTCTTATTGGGATCCGGGAAGTGGGCGGGCGAAGCCCGTCCACTGCTAAAGGATCCCCCCCAGCCTAAAAGGGGGATCCACAGGACCTAGATGCCCAAATAATTCCGGGGGACAACTAATAAAATAACAGGGACAGGAGTGCGGTCAAAGGGTCAAAAGAAGGGAACCGGACAGGGACACCGAGCAGAGAACCCCGGACAGAGCCCACTGCTCCTCAAAGGCGTCAAGGGAGTCAGAGGACGCCGCCCAGAGGAACTCTGCCCGGATACGTGAACGGACCGAGGATCGGAAATAGGCCCTACAGTCACAGGAGACTCCATCGGCCAACCTCCTCACTCTGGTTTTGTAGATGGCCATTTTAGCTAGGGCCAGGAGGAGGTTGACCAGGAGATCCCGTGACTTTGTGGGGCCACGGATAGGGAGTGCATAAATGAGATATAGAAAAGTAGTGGGAGATAGATATATTAGCTCTAGGCTAAACAAATCCCTGTTACCAGGATAAGTTAAATGACAGCTGCTCCAGGTCAATTAAGACAACTGGGGCCAATTAAGAACTTTCCAGAAGGCAGGGAGAACGCCAGGTTGATTGGGACACCTGAAGCCAATCAGGGGCTGGCTGAAACGAGTTAAAAGCCTCCGAGTTAGTCAGCTGGGGGTGGATGTCAGGAGCTATGGGAGGAAGTTGCGCTGTTGGAGAGACTGAGCAGTCTCAGGCACAAGGAAGGAGACAAGGTAAGGGTGGAGTGAGGTAAGGGTGAAGTGGAGCTTGAGGAAGTGAGGGCTGCTGTGGGGAAGTAGCCCAGGGAATTGTATGTGTCATGTTTCTAAAAGGTCAGCTACCATAGCTGATACTATTAGGGTTCCTGGGCTGGAGCCCGGAGTAGAGGGCGGGCCTGGGCTCCCCCCTTTGCCCCCCCTCCCGATTAATCACTGAGGCTGGGAGACAACAGAGACTGTGCAAGGGAGGATAGCTTCTCCTCACCTCCCTTGCTGGCTTATGATGAAAATGGCTCAGTAGACTGTGACCCTTGTCTCTAGAGAGAGAAGGGATATGTGGAGGGTCACAGTGAGCCTATGAGGCTCGCAAAATCCACCAGGAAATGTGGGACCCACAAAGACAAGGACAGAGCTTTCTCACAACTGTTACAAACATTTCAGAGTTATGGACAATCTCCATTCTAGAGGTTTTTGTAACTCTGGGGGTTTTATTTTCAAGAATACTTTCTAATGCATTTTTGCTGTATTTGCCCAACCCTGATCACAAGTGCAAAATGACAGCCTCTCACCCAGTCTAAGAAATGGACTGAAAACACTTGGATTAACCTGATGTCGCTTAACAGTTCTTGTTTAAATTTGGGGTAAACATTATTAAAGAGAGTCTGGTTGTAGAATGTGAAAAAGAAAATAGGGAATTCAAAGAAAATTTAGACAATGCCTCAACAATAACAGCAAAAAACCCCTCACAAATATTTATTAGGCCAGACCTGCTCTAAAAATATTGAGGGATGGAATCCAGATTCCAAAACAGTGCAGCCGAATTCTCAGATGGAAACTGTCATGGAAACAGCACCAATTAAAAACCCTGGAAGATTGGTTTAACATTTTGAGCAGTTGAAAACTAAGCACAATGGATGCTTATATTGGATTTTGGATTTAACTTGCACCCAATAAATTGTTGGCTGAATCTTGAAGTTCTTACTTGGGAAAATTCCCCCTGAAGTGAACAAGAGTTTGCCTGAACAAGAACAGATTTAATACAGAGGGCTCCATTTTCCCATGTGTAAGAATAATCCACATAAGTGAGAGAACTCATTTTCAACTCATGGAATTTTCTATTCACTCTTCCATTTGGGAAGAAGACTGGGAGGGCAAGGGCATGGCTTCCCACCACAGAAGAAGCTGGGCGGGGAGCGGGGGGGTTCAATCCTCTTAATTAAGAATTGTCCAAGATCAGCAGAATGTCAGAGCAACCACGTGGATGCCTCATGCATCTTCTCTATCAGCAAGCCCAGCTTGTTCAAGCCAGCCTCCCGAAAGCACAGTTTGTGATAGAGACATGCTTTCTGTGGTTTTTCCATAACCCAGTTGTCCATAAGACTCCCTTAAAAGGGGATTCCACAGCATAATGAGTTGGGGAGGGAAACAGCACATTCTAATATAGCCCTCACCTGTGAAGGTTGCATGGTAGTAAGAATCCTGAGACTAGCCAGTTCCTCAGTCCTTCAACTATGCTGAGCCAAACCTTAGAGGACTTTTTGCAAGGTTAGAAGAAGAGGGTGAGCATGTCACAGAGGCAGAATTCCCCTTCTGTTGGCCCAATCTCCCCATCACCTGTTGATGTAGGAGGTGACATGGGACTCACAGTAGGCATCTAATGTAAACGGGAACCTAAAGATTTGGCCCTATGTGGAATATGCCAGTAAAAGGCAGTGTTTTGAAAGATAACAGCTGGGTGGAATTTTCATTGCAAACATTCTTGCAGATCTACAGTGGGGGAGTGTTCCAATTAGGTAGCACAATGTTTCTAGCAGGCAATGGAGTTGAAGAAAAGGAACAACTGTGGCAAAATAAAATGTGAGCTTGTTAACATAGTAGACTCAGGTGAAGGAAATCCTTAAGGGTGAAGGGGGATGAAGGTGAACTCTTGGCATTTTTACTGGATTTGTTCCAAGTGCGGTGCTGCATTGAAATAAACAGCAGCAAGGTTTGAAACAATTCCTGGTAATCAGGATTTGTTCTTTCAAGCCCACAAATCTATAGACTATGCTCAGCTTGTATGCCATGTTGATTTCCTGCACCACTCTAGTTAACAATTTGGATTCTATTAGGGCCTTAAACACAAGTTGACTTTGATATCAAAGCCTTAACTATTTTATTCAGAAGTGGAAATTGAAAACACAAGTATGGAATCCTTCACAACTTAATGGTAATAAAAGCCTCCTTCATTCAGTTCATTACAACAATTGGTTCAAGAATAAGATCAGATAAACTAAAAGAAAATTAAAGGAAAGAAAGATACAGAGAAGAAAAGAGGAACTACAAGAATAATTAGGTGAACTCAAGTCTCTGATTGTTTATCAGGCTTCTGTATTCTCCTCCCATTTCCTCTTGGCCAATAAGGCTCTCATAAGTGTGGACAGGACTGGCAAATCCAGTTAGCTCTTTAGGTTTCATGGCATTCATTTTTTCTTCAGGAACAATGCCAAGCATTTATAAACAACTGTAAAGTGTACAGTTCATAAAAAGTTCCCAAACTGTTCATTTAAGCATAGTCTCTTCCTTTAAGTCAAATAAAGAACGCAGCTAAATGTTATTTAAATCCACAGCTGAAAGGAAATGTAAGAAGAAGGCCATTTTCCCTTCCTTATGACATATAAAGAAGACCTGTAATGCTTTTTTGTTTTTAAAGTGGGTCCTTTTTTTTCCTTCTCTTAAAATACTTGGACAGATCGTAGGCTCAATTACAGCTCCTTTCCACAACAACAGTGAAGCCAAGGGCCCATAAATCCCAGCAGAATCAACTTCCTTAGGATTCCTTCAGCATATGGGGACTCTTCAGGTGATCGCTCCTTTTTGCTGCTTTGTATTTCACTCTCATCTCATCCCCTGGAATAAGATGTCTGACTGGGGAAAAGGAGGCATGTCCAGACATCTCAGATAGGGGACAATACAAATATTGCACACAACAGGAAAACAACAAATTGATTGGCAGAAGCTGGAGTTTACTAATAAAAGGGTACCTAAGATCGACAGAAGTGCAAAGTCTCTGAAACACCTGCGGAACAATACTTCTATCATAACAGGAGTGGGACTGAAAACTCTAATTACTGCCATGTAACAGTTCCCATTCAAGCTGTCTAATTTTAGAAACCGTCATCTACTAGGCTTTTCAGGCCTGGTTTCTGTTCAATGGTAAAGTATTTTGGAAAGTTAATACTAAACCCATTATTTTTGAGATCTAGGAGAGTGAAAATATACTTTTCTCTTGATTAATAATAATAAATAATAATAATGTTCTTAACAGCTCTAGTATCTAGGCGTAGAAAGGTGAAATATGGGAATTGCCTTCCATTGAGAAGTGTGTTTTTCTGTTCGGGTGAAGATTAGTTTTGATTTGACTGACTCCTGAACCTTTGAAAATTGCACAGTGAGTATGCACAGTAAATTTGTAACAAAGATAGTGCCCATATGCTCAGAATGGACCTAAAGCAACGTCCACTGAAGTGAATGGAAAGACTCCGACTGATGTCAATAAAATTCGGATCCAGTCCCATACGTGCATCTGCGGAAGGGCATGCTATATGTATGTGGATATAGAGCTAACTTTCCTGCACAGTTAATGTGTGCAGAGGATGAGTCAAGGGCCTCCTGAGGCAGTGTTGTGCACACTCACTCCCCACAGCTCTGTAAAGTTAAATACTACACAGATGCAGAGATGCACAAGAGGCCTCCCTTCTGAACATCTTACCTAAAAAAGAACTAGCCGCGTTTAGAGAACCATGGCCCTATTGTTTCCAGCTCTTCTGAGCTGAAATTATACTTCTTTTTCATGACATATGGGGATCTGGAGGTTGCACTTTGACCTATCAACTGAGCATGTGCAAAGCCAACAGACAATTGCATTTGCACAGTGGGGCCCTACCCTATGACTGGGGTCCCTAGGCACAAATAATGCAAAGGCAGCAGTTTCACAGAGAAAGGAGCCTTAAAAATAACATATGTTAATATCTGGGTCTCCCAAAGTGGTTTCCCTGGGTGAAATTTTCTTATCATGCCATGGAGACGAACTATTTCTTGCTGCCACATGCAGTTGTTAATTTTATACAACTAGGACATTTCAGATGCGCCGAGCAGCCTCAGCTCTCATTTAGTCCGCATGGATATGTGGGTGCTCAGCACCTCTGAAAATCAGCCCCCTATTTACCAAAGAGAGCAAAAGCTTACAGGAACTGAGCTGCGGCACTTTTTTCCTCCAGAAGCAGAATATCAGAAGTTCTCCTGAATGAATATAAAGTTTCACCTGACATGTATTTCATATTCACAAAAAGAAAAATGGTGAAAAGATTTTTTTAATTAAATAGATAAAAGGAAACGCAATTTGAAAGAATGGGTTGATTGAACTTTACCTGCTGCCCTTAGTTAACATCACACTGAATTGACAATTACAAGCAGTCACTGATTAATTTCACTAAAAATTAGCAACAAAATGTCCTGCTCATCTTTTTCTATCCAGCAGTAAGTTAGAAATCTTCCCACAAGTATGTGTTTGTTGAAACTCCACCCACACATTGATGTGCCCAGTCCAACTGACAAATCTCCTAGAAGATAAGTAGAAAAATGATGTTACACCCACACAAAGTAAGTAAAATTAAGATGAATTGAGCCCTTAGTCTCTCATGAAAAATGCTAGATGAAATCAATAAACATATTGAGATAAATGTTCCTTTTGGTATGAAATTCATTTCATGAAAGTGGGGTTTGGATAGTCATTAAAAAAGCAGTTATTTGGATCATATATATGATTAAATATAGCAGATGTGCAATGAATTCCAACTGTATGGAAGTATTGTTGAAAACATAAGAAATTTTTGCTAATAGAAATATTTTATTTCTTACACTGCATGAATCAGAGTTCTTATGAAGGTTTTGGAAGCCTGGTTTTAAATGCGCACTTCCACACTATTGGCTGGTGCTGTAGAGTAGTTATGTTTTTGTTGGTTTTTTTAGTATGTTTATTTTGGTGATAATTGAAGGTAATTTACTGTGGGCTAGGTCCTGGTCTGTGTACAGGGGTGCAGTGTGGCAGTGCAGCCACTGGAGACCCCAGGAGGAGTTTTGGCACAACAGAGGGAAGCTCCTTTCAATGCATTACAACAGGTTTGGGAGACATCAGTTGGTCTTGAAAAGCGTCTTCCATTTTGAAACTTCCACTGGTCTGAGAAATTTCCTATGCTTTAAATGGGCAATACCACTGAGGCCAGTAATGGTCCTCAGTCTCAACCTCTGATAGTAGAATAAAGTTACAAGGATACTAATGTAATGTCACGCAATCTCGAGAACTTGTTTAAATCCATTTTGATTAAATGTGAAAAGAAGACATGCAATATGCAAAGTATTCTGTTTTTAAAGCTATCAGGTTTCAGATTATTGCATATAAAAATATTTTCCTCTGTGACCAGGGCCGGATTAACTCCAGGGCTTTAGGGGCAGACTCACACTAAGAGGGCCCTGACACAGCAGGATCAGGCAGGCTGCCTGCATGCCGTGGCCCCTCGCCACTCCCGGAATCGGCCTGCTGCTGGCACATCTCTATGGCCCCTGCGGGGTGGGGGGGGGAGGAGAGTCAGCTCCATGCACTGCCCCTAGCACTGTCCCAACGGCTCCCATTGGCCAGGAACCAGCCAATGGGAGCTGCAGGGGCAGCGTTTGCAGACACTGGCAGTGCACGGCACATGCTGTCCCACTCCTCCCACTCCATAGCTTGAACACCCCCTCTTCCAGAACTGCAGTACGAGGGTGCTCTGTATTTACAGTTAACCTGTTCAGGAGCACATGATAGGTCTAATATACTCACAGACTTTGCACGGGATTCTAAAACATAGTACTTGTGGCACCTTAGAGACTAACAAATTTATTAGAGCAAAGCTTATGCTCTAATAAATTTGTTAGTCTCTAAGGTGCCACAAGTACTCCTTTTCTTTTTGCGAATACAGACTAACACGGCTACTACTCTGAAATAAAACATAGTGGCTCTTTACTTAATAACATAAGAAATACACAGATCTATAAAAAATAATAACCCCCTATCTCTGTTTCCTGACCATGCTGGAATATTCTTTGAGCCGGGTCCCAGTTGTCTGAGGATGTCCAGGATCTTTCTGCTGCAGCTTATGGCTTGACTTCTGAGCCGTTTGAGACTATCTCTTCCTAAATTATCTTGTTTTCTTTGATCTTGTTTCATCCTGCTGCAAAAGCACGCTGCCTATTCCCCTTTTCTGCCCCAAACTTTCTGTGTCTCTCTAAAAAGCCTTCCCCAGTGAGTCCTTTTTAAACCCCTGTTTTGTCATCTCTAGCTCTTTAATTTGTTTGGAAATTTTCCATTCTCTACATGATTGCTCTCTGTTGAGTAGTTGGAGAAAACTGGTTCTCCAAGCTTCAGCCAACCTCCTTAGCATACCCATTGTGTGGTGACTGTGCAGTAGTTAAGGTTAACTATTCTCTATTATCCTTAGTCTGGTGGGCATGTGTGATAGGCCCTGCCAAGCCCATGATGGATTCCACATTTACATAGAGGTATTCATTGACACAGCAATTTTCATGGGAACAAGATCAAAATATCAACCACAATTCATAAGTTGCACAGACAGATCCCCAAATGATCACACAAGAATGAAGTAAAAAGAAAAGGAGTACTTGTGGCACCTTAGAGACTAACAAATTTATTAGAGCATAAGCTTTCGTGAGCTGTAGCTCACGAAAGCTTATGCTCTAATAAATTTGTTAGTCTCTAAGGTGCCACAGGTACTCCTTTTCTTTTTGCGAATACAGACTAACACGGCTGCTACTCTGAAACAAGAATGAAGGTCATACTAAAGGAAAATATCTGTTTGCTCTTGATGTATGGAAGAATATTAGAGGAAACATTATTCAAATGGGAGTTAAGTGCCTTGGGGATTTTCAGTTTGTACCTGGGCATTCCCATGTTGCTGGGCACTAGGAAACTTGAAAGATTCAAGAAGGAGAATCATGCTGTAATTGTGAAATATAGGCACCAAACAGAATTTTCAGAAGCACCCAGAGATTCTCCAAGTACTACAGAATTAGTTCCCTTTGAGGAGAATAAAGGTAAGAGATACAGCCTGCAGCAGATATAACATGATTGTAATGGCTTTATGTAGTGCAAAGTTGATGTTCATGGCTGTGATGGCTAGATATACAGATTTTTAAACTGATTTCATGATTTTTGGGGGGCTTGACTAATGATATTTTAATACCTGCAGTTGGCAATACTGAACATCTAGCACAATGGGACATCAATGTTGGTTGATTGGGGCCTAACATAAATAAACGGCCTGCTTTTATACTTCCCATTTCTGCTTAAGAAGCTTATTAAATAAATAATTTACATTTGCTAATGTGCACTGACTGGGCATTTCTGCCCTGCCCACAGAGAATTCGCTGAACACAAGGTGCTTTAAGCCCTGTGCATCCAGTCCCCCTTTGAGTGCCGTAAAATTATGTGAGCTTAAGCTAAGCACATTCATTGGTCAGCAATGTGCTTAGCACTAGCTAGTCACAGAAGAAAAGGAGTACTTGTGGCAACTTAGAGACGAACAATTTTATTTGAGCATAAGCTTTCTTGAGTTACAGCTCACCTCGTCGGATGCATTCGGTGGAAAATACAGTGGGGAGATTTATATACAAACACAGAGAACATGAAACAATGGGTTTTATCATACACACTGTAAGCAGAGTGATCACTTAAAATGAGCTATTACCAGCAGGAAGGAGTGGGAGAAGGAGGAAAACCTTTTGTGGTGATAATCAAGGTGGGCCATTTTCAGCAGTTAACAAGAATGTCTGAAGAACAGTGGGGGGTAGGGAGGGGGAGAAATAACATGGGGAAATAGTTTTACTTTATGTAATGACTCATCCACTCCCATTCTCTATTCAAGCCTAAATTAATTGTATCCAGTTTGCAAATTAATTCCAATTCAGCAGTCTCTCCTTGGAGTCTGTTTTTGAAGTTTTTTTGTTGAAGGATAGCCACTCTCAGGACTGTAATCGTGTGACCGGAGAGATTGAAGTGTTCTCCAACTGGGTTTTTGAGTGTTATAATTTTTGACGTCTGATTTGTGTCCATTTATTCTTTTACGTAGAGACTGTCCAGTTTGACCAATGTACATGGCAGAGGGGCATTGCTGGCACATGATGGCATATATCACATTGGTAGATGCACAGGTGAACGAGCCTCTGATAGTTTGGCTGATGTGATTAGGCCCTATGATGGTGTCCCCTGAATAGATATGTTGTCAGAGTTGGCAAAGGGCTTTGTTGCAAGGATAGGTTCCTGGGTTAGTGGTTCTGTTGTGTGGTGTGTGGTTGCTGGTGAGTATTTGTTTCAGGTTGGGGGGCTGTCTGTAAGCAAGGACTGGCCTGTCTCCCAAAATCTGTGAGAGTGATGGGTCGTCCTTCAGGATAGGTTGTAGATCCTTGATGATGCGTTGGAGAGGTTTTAGTTGGGGGCTGAAGGTGATGGCTAATGGCGTTTTGTTATTTTCTTTGTTGGGCCTGTCCTGTAGTAGGTGACGAGCTCTCAAAACTGGATACCCTCATAAAGAACCAACCTTCCACACAAACTTCCTCGTGGCTGGACTTTACAAAAACTAGACAAGCCATCTACAACACACACTTTGCTTCTCTACAAAAGAAAAAGGACACTAAACTCTCGAAACTACTACATGCCACAAGGGGCCACAACAGTGATTCCCTTAACCCACCCAGCAATATTGTTAATCTGTCCAACTATACTCTTAGCCCAGCAGAAGAATCTGTCCTATCACGGGGCCTCTCCTTTTTCCCCTCCACCCCCACGAACATGATACAGTTCAGTGGTGACCTAGAATCCTATTTTCGACATCTCCAACTCAAGGAATATTTCCAACACACCTCTAACCAACGTATTAACCCACAGGGACCTTCCTACCAACACTACAAAAAGAAGGATTCTGGGTGGGCTCCTCCTGAAGGTCGAAATAACAGACTGGACTTCTACATAGAGTGCTTCTGCCAATGTGCATGGCTGAAATTGTGGAAAAGCAGCATCACTTGCCCCATAACCTCAGCCATGCAGAACACAATGCCATCCACAGCCTCAGAAACAACTCTAACATCATAATCAAAAAGGCTGACAAAGGAAGTGCTGTCGTCATCATGAATAGGTTGGAATATGAACAAGAGGCTACTAGGCAGCTCCCCAACACCACTAACAAGCCATTACCCTCTGATCCCACTGAGAGTTACCAAAAGAAACTACAGCATTTGCTCAAGAAACTCCCTGAAAAAGCACAAGAACAAATCCGCACAGACACACCCCTAGAACCCCGACCTGGGGTATTCTATCTGCTACCCAAGATCCACAAACCTAGAAATCCTGGACGCCCCATCATCTCAGGCATTGGCACTCTGACAGCAGGATTGTCTGGCTATGTAAACTCCCTCCTCAGGCCCTACGTTACCAGCACTCCCAGCTATCTTCGAGACACCACTGACTTCCTGAGGAAACTACAATCCATTGGTGATCTTCCTAAAAACACCATCCTAGCCACTATGGATGTAGAAGCCCTCTATACCAACATTCCACACAAAGATGGACTACAAGCCGTCAGGAACAGTATCCCCGATAATGTCACGGCTAACCTGGTGGCTGAACTTTGTGACTTTGTCCTCACCCATAACTATTTCACATTTGGAGATAATGTATACCTTCAAATCAGCGGCACTGTGATGGGTACCCGCATGGCCCCACAGTATGCCAACATTTTTATGGCTGACTTAGAACAACGCTTCCTCAGCTCTCGTCCCCTTATGCCCCTACTCTACTTGCGCTACATTGATGACATCTTCATCATCTGGACCCATGGAAAAGAAGCCCTTGAGGAATTTCACCATGATTTCAACTATTTCCATCCCACCATCAACCTCAGCCTGGACCAATCCACACAAGAGATCCACTTCCTGGACACTACAGTGCTAATAAGCAATGGTCACATAAACACCACCCTATATCGGAAACCTACTGACCACTATTCCTACCTACATGCCTCTAGCTTTCATCCAGATCACACCATACGATCCATTGTCTACAGCCAAGCTCTACGATATAACCGCGTTTGCTCCAACCCCTCAGACAGAGACAAACACCTACAATGGGGGAGGGATAGCTCAGTGGTTTGAGCATTAGCCTGCTAAACCCAGGGTTGTGAGTTCAATCCTTGAGTGTGCCATTTAGGGATCTGGGGCAAAAATTGAGGATTGGTCCTGCTTTGAGTAGGGGGTTGGACTAGATGACCTCCTGAGGTCCCTTCCAACCTTGAGATTCTATGGTTACAGCAGTACTGTGTAAGATCTCTATTATGCATTCTTACAACTACAATACCCATCTGCTGAAGTGAAGAACCAGATTGACAGAGCCAGAAGAGTACCCAGAAGTCACCTACTACAGGACAGGCCCAACAAAGAAAATAACTGAACGCCACTAGCCATCACCTTCAGCCCCCAACTAAAACCTCTCCAACGCATCATCAAGGATCTACAACCTATCCTGAAGGACGACCCATCACTCTCACAGATCTTGGGAGACAGGCCAGTCCTTGCTTACAGACAGCCCCCCAATCTGAAGCAAATACTCACCAGCAACCACACACCACACAACAGAACCACTAACCCAGGAACCTATCCTTGCAACAAAGCCCGTTGCCAACTCTGTCCACATATCTATTCAGGAGACACCATCATAGGGCCTAATCATATCAGCCACACTATCAGAGGCTCGTTCACCTGCGCATCTACCAATGTGATATATGCCATCATGTGCCAGCAATGCCCCTCTGCCATGTACATTGGTCAAACTGGACAGTCTCTATATAAAAGAATAAATGGACACAAATCAGACGTCAAGAATTAGAACATTCAAAAACCAGTCGGAGAACACTTCAATCTCTCCGGTCACATGATTACAGACCTGAGTGGCTATTCTTCAACAAAAAATCTTCAAAAACAGACTCCAATGAGAGACTGCTGAATTGGAATTAATTTGCAAACTGGATACAATTAACTTAGGCTTGAATAGAGACTGGAAATGGATGAGTCATTACAGAAAGTAAAACTATTTCGCCATGTTATTTCTCCCCCTACCCCACCCCCCACTGTTCCTCAGACGTTCTTGTTAACTGCTGGAAATGGCCCACCTTGATTATCACCACAAAAGGTTTTCCTCCTTCCCCCACTCCTTCCTGCTGGTAATAGTTCATCTTAAGTGATCACTCTCCTTAAAGTGTGTATGATAAAACCCATTTTTTCATGTTCTCTGTGTGTGTATATAAATCTTCCCACTGTATTTTCCACCGAATGCATCCGATGAAGTGAGCTGTAGCTCATGAACGCTTATGCTCTAATAAATTTGTTAGTCTCTAAGTTGCCACAAGTACTCCTTTTCTTTTTTGCGAATACAGACTAACACGGCTGCTACTCTGAAAGTAGTCACAGAAGGTAAGTCACAGAGCATTTACTGAATACGTATTATGGAAATAGCGGTATTCATTGTTACAACACCATCATTTATTTTTCCCGTTGCTGCTCCTGTAAAGTTAGTGCTCTGGCAGTAACCAACGTGTTTTCTCCGTCGATGTGGATGGAATTTAAAAATGACAGGACATACATATTGGCTTTGTTGGTTGCAGTTCAAATACACTAAAGGAACAGAGGAGGGTGAGTGACAGGAGATTACAATGGCACATTTCACTGCCTGTTCTAGATGAGGTCTGAAAAGTGGTTTGTCATTCCAGTTTGTTTAAATACCTCTGGACATTATTAAAGGCATATGATACTGGGAAAAGGTGCTCAGACTCATCCACACTGTAAATCCACCTTGATTGCTTATTTGCATAATGCCACAGTTAAAGCAGACTCTGGAGTGGACACTCTGCACTTTCTGGACATAGATTCATTGATTTTAAGGCCAGAAAGGACTATTAGATCATGTGGTCTGACCTGTGTATGTAAAACCCTAGAATTTCACTCAATTCCCATGTATGCCCCCCTCTAGCCCCCAATCTTTGCCCATGCTCTTCAAATAATTTTGTGGAACAATCAGGAGAGTTGTGTTGGAGTGTGCTACAGTGTTAGGCAGTCTCCATGGCTGTGACTAGAGCCCTCAGAACCTGCCATGTTCTCAGAGCGACCCCTTTCCAATTCCCTTTAATAAGAACCAAAAAAGTGTTTATTTGGCAGTATAAGTTATACTGGGAGGACCTGATTTTCCTAGCACAGTGCAGTGATGGCCTCTGAGGTCTGGATAGCAAAATAAAATACATTTCTTTCTAAGTGGTGGTGGTTCAGAATGCATCTACCTGGGTTATAGGATCACATCCTCAACTGATGTAAATCAACTAATTTCCATTGACTTCAGTGGAGTGATGCCAATTTATGCCAGCTGAGGAACAGGCTCATAGTGCATAGAAACTGCCCCTTGTCTGGTGCACATTCTCTTTTTTGCAAGTCAAAACCTGCTTTAATAGTACTACTGAAAACTAGTGGATATTCCCGTTGAACCTCTGACTCATTTAGGAGGAGAGGTCTGTGCTGTCCCAGCACCCCACAGGTGCTTCTAGAGAGAATTACTGAAGTGTCTGCAGTGACCTTGAATGGTGTGGAGGGCAGAAAAGAGCTGGGACATTGAGAAACAATGAGATCAACTCTGTCTGGGTGGGATCCAATACTAAAGCTTTCAAAATATTAGTAGCTAAGCTGGTAGCTGAGGCCTGAGCATTCAGACAGGTTAGGCACCCCAAAAAGAGACCCAATTTTCAAAGAAAACAGGTGGCTAAAATCTGCTTTGAAGATTCCCCTCTCCTTGTTTTCTGAGTATCCTAAATGGGCCAGCCAAATCCCTGGAGAGTACTCAAAAGTAGTCTTTTGAAAATTCCCGCATAAATGATTTTTCCAAGATCACACATAGTCTGGTCAGATTTCTGATGCCCGGTCCTTGCTGACTGTCCCATGAGACTGTCCTAGAGGTTTAGCTCTTTCCTTATTTTCTCTAAATCCATTTTCCTATCCATAATTGTTGGTATTGTCTAACTGTCTATAACAGAACTTCAGTTCTAAGTAAAAAAAGAAAAGGAGTGCTTGTGGCACCTTTGAGACTAACAAATTTATTTGAGCATAAGCTTTCATGAGCTACAGCTCACTTCATTGGATGGGGCAAAAGCTTATGCTCAAATAAATTTGTTAGTCTCTAAGGTGCTACAAGTACTCCTTTTCTTTTTTGCGAATACAGACTAACACGGCTGCTACTCTGAAATCAGTTCTAAGTAAATAACATCTCAGCAGGTATGCTACTTATAACTGCAGCCACTTGAAAACACCATCAGTAGGAGAACAAAGTTACATCATCATATGCTTTCAAGAACAATATGAAAAGTCAAAGAAAACAAAAATCTCTCTGAAAAATAAATGCTAGGGGAGGAGTGCAATTATAGGACAGGAACATCTTATGTTCCGTTTCCAGCTATAAACAAGTATAATGATGCTTCAGAAAAGAAGAAGCCTTTTGTTTTTAAAAGACTGAATACAATACATTTAAATAAATGTTAATTGAAGCTGCTAAGAGAGGTACAGAAATCTCAATAGGAATGGAAGTGATGCATGTAAATGGAGAAGAAAATATTACCTATCACACCTAGTATGATAACAGATCTTAAATCAATTAGATAACAGATCTTAAATCAATATAAATCAAGGTGATATGTGCCTTATAAATACTGTACACAGACAGGGGCCCTGGCCAAAACATGGGTACCTAAAGTAACGTATTCAAATCTTTATGTAAAAAGAAAAGAAGTACTTGTGGCACCTTAGAGACTAACAAATTTATTAGAGCATAAGCTTTCGTGAGCTACAGCTCACTTTATCGGATGCATTTGGTGGAAAATACAGAGAGGAGATTGATATATACACACACAGAGAACATGAAGCAATGGGTTTAGCATACACACTGTAAGGAGAGTGATCACCCATTGCTTCATGTTCATGAACCCATTGCTTCATGTTCTCTGTGTGTGTATATATCAATCTCCCCTCTGTATTTTCCACCAAATGCATCCGATGAAGTGAGCTGTAGCTCACGAAAGCTTATCCTCTAATAAATTTGTTAGTCGCTAAGGTGCCACAAGTACTCCTTTTCTTTTTGCGAATACAGACTAACACAGCTGCTACTCTGAAACAAATCTTTATGTAGGCACCTAAGTAAAAGTGACCTGATTTTCAGAAGAAATGCAAGCATACGTCAGTCCGAGATGCAGATGCTCAGCACCCCTGAAAGTCAGACTACTTTTACATTAATTAGGAACAAACTTTAGTCACTCAGGTTTGAAAATGTTGGCCCATTTCCTTTGGGCTCTCAATGGGAGATAGCCAAAAAGATGTAATGGCCATGCAATGAATCACTGCATCCCATTCATCCCTGTCAGACCAGGGGAAGACAGAAAGAAGCTACCATAGCAGCCGGAAACAACAAAAAGAAAGGAAGGATGATAATGGGGTTTGGGCAAATTATATTTCCTCAAGGAATCAAATGCATTCTGTACAGCACTTCATTTATTGAAGTCTTTTCTTAAGAGAGCCCATCCCAAGGTTCCCCTGCCTTAGGCTTTAGTTCTCTTATTCTTTTTACTGAGATTGTCATGTTTTCTGCGTGATTTTAGATTAAAGGCTTTTTCTTTTATTTTGAAATCTTTGCTAGCAAATGCGTGGATTGTAATGTATCTGTAATGTGCAAAATATTTTATTCTTCATCTGAAAATCCACTAGAGCTGGGCTAATAATTGAGGAAAATTATACCCAAACACGTTTGCCAGTTTTGAATTGCACTTTGACCTGATCAATAGTGATTTTGTGGATGTTTGTGCAACTGCATTTTGTTTTCCTGAATGTTTTGGAGGAGTTTCATTTGTAAGAATGCACATATTCATGCACATACAGATGTTTCTGCTGGAAGTCCTCTCCTGGCCATTCTGTATATACACTGCCTTTATTTGTTTGCAGCTTAGGTTAAAAACTTCCTCAAGGTGCAAACTTTGCCTTGTACTTGAACCCTATGCTGCTACCACCAAGCGTGTTAAACAAAGAACAGGGAAAGAGCCCACTTGGAGATGTTTTCCCCCAAAAAATATCCCCCCCAAGCCCTACCCCGGGGAAGGCTTGATAAAAATCCTCACCAATTTGTACAGGTGAACACAGACCCAAACCCTTGGATCTTAAGAACAATGAAAAGCAATAAGGATCTTAAAAGAAGAATTTTAATGAAAGAAAAAGTAAAAGAATCACCTCTGTAAAATCAGGATGATAAATACCTTACAGGGTAATCAGATTCAAAACATAGAGAATCACTCTAGGCAAAACCTTAAGTTACAAAAAGACACAAAAACAGGAATATACATTCCATTCAGCACAGTTTATTTACCAGCCATTTAAACAAAAGGAAATCTAACGCATTTCTAGCTAGATTATTTACTAACTTTTTACAGGAGTTCTGAAGAGCATTCCTGATCTGTTCCCAGCAAAAGCCTCAGACAGACCCTTTGTTCCCCCCCACTCCAGCTTTGAAAGTAACTTGTCTCCTCATTGGTCATTTTGGTCAGGTACCAGCGCGGTTATCCTAGCTTCTTAACCCTTTAAAGGTAAAAGGATTTTGCCTCTGGCCAGGGGGGATTTTATAGTTCTGTATAAAGAAAGGTGGTTACTCTTCCCTTTATATTTATGACACCATCTCTTTTAGAAAATCATCCAATCTTGATTTTAAAATTGTCAGTGATGGAGAATCCATCACAACCCTTGGTAAATTGTTCCACTGGTTAATTTCCCACACTATTAACATTTTATGCCTTATTTCCTATTTGAATTTGTCTAGGTTCAACTTCCAGCCCTTGGATTCTGTTGTACCTTTTTCTGATAGATTGAAGAGCCCATTATTAAATATTTGTTCCCCATGTAGATACTTATGGACTGTACTCAACTCACCCTTTAACCTTCTCTTTGTTAAGCTAAATAGATAGACTCAAAGAGCTCAATCACTCTAAGCATGTTTTTTAATCTTTTAATAATTATCATGGCTCTTCTCTGAACCCTCTCCAATTATTCAACATCCTTTTTGAACTGTAGGTACCAGAACTGGACACAGTATTCCAGTAGTGGTGGTACCAGTGCCAAATATAAAGGTTAAAAAAACCTTTCTAGCCTTACTCAAGATTCCCCTGTTTGTGCATCTCAGCACTGCATTAGTCCTGTGGCCACAGCACCACATTGGGAGCTCATGTTCAGTTGATTATCCACCATGACACCCAAATCTTTATCCACGAACTGTATATAATCCTACAGCCACATAGATTATTTCCAGGGTGACAAGGAAGGGCTGTTGACAAGGATAAAAGTCCTCAGCCCTACCACCATCAATAGAGAGAAATAGGCCACCAGGAAGCACCTGCACCATGCAGAGAGGAATGGAGCAACATTTGGAGCAATTAGTTGTCAATGTGTTATAAGGGCTCCTAAACAGCTAATAAATGGTCATGGCTGCCCTAGGGGTAGCGCTGGCTACACTGTTTTGTAGGGTGTATCATCAGGTGCCTTTCTGCCTCCCTTCCACATGCCCAGAATGCATTATACAAGCACTGCCATTCAGATGCCTCCTCCCACTCCTCAGCTTAGGTAGGCCTCAGAGGAGCCAGGATTTGTCTCTTTTCATGTAAAAAAAATGTAATAAACATATAAATCTAGGCTGTGTTGCATCAACCTGATACCAGATGTTCATATTAAGTTTTCACAAAGATCAGCAGTGGACCAGTAAGTAATTTGATTTTAAAATGCCTAGATTAGTCAATGTAACAAGCCACGGATTTTAATGAAAAAAAAATTGACTCCTTCTCCAATAACAATAATTAAAATGATTTCAATTATATTATTGCTACATGCCCCTGGTTAAATGAACATAATTCTGTTTCTAACACAGTAGCACACATCATAAATCCTCTATTCATTTTCTACAGTCAAAGTGGGCAAACGTTGTTCCAGTAATGCTCAAAATCACATGAATCTAGAGAACATTATCTTGTCTTGTGTATTTTTTCAAGCGTTTTGAGGGGTGAGTTGTCTCTCTCTGGTTAAAGCAGCAGCTTATACATGAATGGTGCATGCCCATATTCTGCCAAACTTACTCTTGTTAAGAAGTCCCTTCATCTGCTAGTAGTTCCATTGAAATCAATGAGAATACCGGCTGAGTAAGGTGCTACTCAATATGAAAAAGGGACACAGAACTTGGCCCTGTATAATTACTTAAAAATAAAAGGCTGAGATTGCATTAAATACTGTGTTAGCATTCAGAACCATTTTCATAACATGGAGAAAAAGAAACATGGAAAAGGATAGATAGTATATAGATTAGCAAAATAACTAAAAAAAAAAAAAACAAAAACAAGAAGAGGTCATTGGAGAACTTGGTTGGGGAAGTTTTGCTGGAGTGCTTTTCTTTGTATAGTGCTCTGAAACAGTACATCAATGTTAAATGTTATTAGCATTATCATGCATTATTATGTACAGTGGCTATACAGAAGGGAGAATATATTTGGAATGTATATGGTAAAGCCAGAACTAAAGCTTTGCCTACACAGTGCATATTCTGAACCCACTACTGGCAAAATACTCAGTATGTGCTAGTGCAAGAAGAGTGATAGCAATTTCTAGACTACCTGAGACAAACAGTATATTGCCGAGGAAGAGGGGCAGGGAGAACATTCAGTGGGTTTCTCAGAATGGCAAAGGTTATTGAAGAAATGCTGTTCTTCCATTAGTGGTGTGTTATTCTGGGACCATTGATGAATCAGTAATATCATGCCTTTTCAACTGCTGCTTATTACTTTCACAAAACTGATACAGTTTTCCATACAACCAGTACCAAAATTCCTTGTAACCTACCACTTTACTTCATGCCTGTGAAACTTTACTATGGCTTTGTTTGGTTGTTGTTTCTTTATCTTCTTCTACTTACTGTTCTAGGGATCCCCTGCTATGCTGCCTCATCAGCACCAGAAACTGGATTGCATTATTGGAAATCACTGTTCTGCTCTCTTGGTTTTATGAAATGTTATTCACAATATTTGACATGACATTTTGTTTGTCTGTATATTTCTCTACATAGACCTAAATTACGGCATTTAAAATGGAAGAATTTTAAACCTAAGTATTGACAGAAAGCGGTGCCTCAAGTCGGGGTGGATGAGCAGAAAACGGGCTAATGAACTACTGCAAATACAGCTTTAGGATGTTTAGATCATGGTATAAAGATGGTTGAGCCGGAAGGGGCTGTCAACCTCTCTAGTTATCTCCCAGTGACTAGTACAGTGTATCCTGAAAAATGCAAAATTCTCAGTAGTGCTCAGCCCCATATTACCTTCCCCTGCTCTGCCAAAGCTATGCTGGCCATTGTCCCAGGGGCACATCCAGTGACCATGGTACATTGTACCAGAGAGTGTGCTAAAGGTGCTCTGTACATACCCATGAACTACTTCCATCTCCTACACAGCTTAGCTGCCCCAGGAAAACTCTGTAATTCCAATGTTCTCTTACTCATTAAGGCAGAGGGGATAGCGTGTCTCTGTCTTGTAGAGCAGGAGACAGGACAGTATCTGTGAGCAACGTTATTGCTCTTTGTGTCAGGGCACTCCATCATGCTGTACATATAATGTACATTTGCTAAGTATATCTTTCTTCCCCTCAAACAAAAGGGTGTATCCTCTGCACTAATCTACTGTATTTTCCCACCTTAGAGTGAGTTTGTTGTAGCATCTATTTGTGGGTACCACTTTCAGGTCAGATGAGTTCTCTTTGAAAATCCACTATCCTGCACATGCAAATGAAGAAAATGGCAAAGAACAACTAAATTTTTTTCTTCCACAGAGCACTCATCTTGCTGCCTTTGAAATGCCTCACTAAGTGTGTTCCTTCTAGTAGGTGTTTTGTACCAAAAATAGAATGCCTTATCCAGTCAGTCTCCATGGTAACTTTGTTTCTTATTAAATGGTAGAGGAAAAAAAGCATAATTAACTCACATGACCTCCTATTTGCTGAAAAGTTCAGCTGTATCTTTGATGGACGTCTGTTTTGCACATTGGACAATGCATGCACTTACAATTAATTTCCTTTTTTAAAACTGCAGATTCTTCATATTAAAGTCAGGTGATCCCATGCAAACAGGAAAAAGGTATATGAAGGGAGAGAGTGCTGCCTATCTTACATCCTTTCCTTTTTATATACCCTCTTGAAACTTCTTTTAACATTCAGCTACAAACTTACTTTACCTTGGGTCCACTGGAAACCCCTTTATATTCATCACTGTCCTTATAAGGCCATGTCTACACATACAGCGCTGCAGTGGTGCAGCTGTACCGATGCAGCTGCACTGCTGCAGCACATCTGGTGAAAACACTATGCCAATGGGAAGGAGTCTCCGTGAACAGCAGAAGCTATGTTGGCAGGAGAAGCTCCCCGCTGACAAAGCACAGTGCACGTGGATATGGCAGAACCGAGATGTTCTTTATGCAAGATGGCTCATGTAAGATATCATTGGAAAGGTTATGATTTACTGAATGTGATTATCCAGTTTGTATGCCTGTATCATTTCTGTATCTGAAATTAGAAATATTGACCATGTATCTGTATTTCAAATGTGCTACTTTGGGTGTCACCACAACTATCCCTTCAGGTACAACAATAAAAAGCCTGACAGGGCTGATGGCCCATTAGCAAAGACAATGGACTGTGAAAGGGCTTAGTCTTCCTGTGGAAGTACAAGACAGCCTGCAAGTAATGGCTGCTGCAGTCCTGCAGAGATATGGATCTGGGTCATTTGGTACTGGACTCCAATCCCTTGGAATGCCAGTGTTTTTCCACTGGAAAACAAAGGGTTCTCACCATGCCCAAAAGCTGTATAAGGCAGGGGAGTGAGATCATCGTGGTTCTCCTCTACCTCCCCACCCAAAAGATAACTGAAAAACACCTGGAAATAAGAACTGAACTGGGGGGAGAAGAGCTGAATCCATGCTGGAAGGATGTCTAGCTTGTGAGTGATACCTGAAGTTTCAAGCTGCTGGCCAGTGCAGGTGCCTTTCAAGACTTTCTGTAATCTGCCTGTGACAATATTTAAGGTGAGAAATTACTATTTGTAGTCAATTTCTCTGGTGCAGTGGTTCTCAAACTTTATTTTTCTTTGACCACTTGAAAATTGCTGAGGGTCTCGGCGGACCACTTAATGATCTTTCCAAATGTTGTTTGTACCATTAGCTAACTATTGTCAAGCACTTTGGATAAAAGCGCTATATATATAAAAAAGTAATAACAATTAACCTTTTTTGTCCTACAAATAAAAGCACACAACTCATATTTTAATATCAGTAGTCTTACCTTTCTAATGCAATGGATGTGTCCTCTCTCCTCTGCTGCAGCAGCCCCCGAACTGGGGCTGGGAAGGAGGGACGTCTCCACCACAGCAGCCACAGAGCTGAGGCTGGGAAGGAGGGCTGTCTCTCCCCAGCAGCCGCAGCCCTGGAGCTGGGGAAAGTCATCTCTTTCTCTGGCCGCTGCAGCCCTGCACATCCCAAATTTCCCCCAACCCCTTGTCTCACCCCACTTCCCCCTCCCACCTACCCCCTATTTCCCCGCAAGGCCACCACCTCACCTTACATGTGCATCTTCGCCAGGGTCCCAGCACCTAATTAGTGGAGCCACACCTGTTCATTCACTTGTGTGCAGCTGCCCAGGTGAGCACCTTAGAGGGAACTATCTGTGGACCAGCTAAATGGAGCTCATGGACCACTGGTGGTCCACGGACCACAGTTTGAGAACCTTTGCTCTAAAGAATCAAGCTTAGTTTGCCTGTTTTGTTTTATTTGCTTAGTAATCTGCTTTGTTCTGTTTGCTATCTCTTTAGCCACTTAAAATCTGCCTTTTATAGTCAATAAAATTTGTTTTGTTTATTATTAAACCCAGTTTATGTAATTTCTAACTGCAAGAAGTCGTGCATATCTTCCTCCACATTGAGGGAGGGTGCAAATCTATGAGCTTACATTGTATAGATTACTCTATAGTGCAAGACAGTATTTTGGGTTTATCTCCCAAAAGGGGTGTGCTCATGAGTGCTGGGTGAGTCCTCTCACACAGAGCTGACTTCAGTTTGTGTCTGCAGCTGAGTCTGGCCCTACCTGTGCGTGTGTGTGTGCATGCTGCAAGAGCCAGAGAGCCTAATTCAGCAAAACAGGAAGAGGGAATCCAAGCTGGTGGAGCATGAGAGGCTCAGTGAAACCCCAGTACATCACGTGGTATCCCGGATGGAGGGGTCCCGCCCATCACACACATTTGCACCTATGTCAGTGTAACTTATGTTGCTCAGGGAGGTGGTTTTCTTCACATCCCTAAGGAACATAAGTTATGCTGACATAGGCTGTAGTGTAGACATAGCCTAAAACTAGTGCTAGGCTTCCAACAACAGTATGTGAAAATGTGTATTAGTTAACTGTGATTGCTAGACAAATAGTTTAACCCCTGAACCTAACAGATGAACCAAGAGAAATACTTCTACCGAAGCCTTTCAAAAGCATACAACGACAAAATATGAAACCTTCAGAAGTAAACAGTAACAGTAGCAAGGATTATTTTAGAAGCAAAAGGGTACTCTGTGAGCTTCGTTTCTTATTTACGCTAAGGGCCAGATGGCAGGGCAGATGCCACCACACCAGCTAGGCAAGTGTTAAGGAACTCCTGTGGTCACAATCAGTCCCAACTTGCTGCACCTGTGAGTTCTTCCCTTTCAGAAAGGAAGAACCTCAGTGCTGCAGAAGTGGTATGCAGAAGCAAGGAGAGCCAGGGCTCAGAGCATCCAGACTGGAGGCCTGATAGCACTAACTGACCTGTGGTTTGCAAAAGCTACCTGCCCAAGCTGTCTGAGGAAGAAGATAGGCTGGGCTCATTTTCTTTTTACAAATTCCTCCATGATTAAGTCCTGATATCTACTATCTCTATGAAGCGGGAACTGATGCTGCCTGCAGGGCCTAAAAGACTGCTTTCATCTCCCTAGCAAAAAGAACAGGGTCAGGGAAGTATTTTCCTTTTGTTTGGACTGCTTTATATCCCCCAAAATAGGGTGGACTTATTAAAAGGCACCAGTGGAGAGTTGTACTTTGGAACCAGACCAAAGGATTGTAGCTGCCCAGAGAATGACACAGGAGGTAAGCAATGTGCCTGCTCCCACCCTAAGGGGATGACCTCAAGACGTTAACCTTCAACAGGACCTTTATAACTCTGAAATGTAACAGAGCCTTAATGTAGGCACAAGCGACATTTACATCTGTCTTAAAACCTCTTCACTTGGCCAAAACTGTGTTAAGAGCCCTTAGTGTATTTAAGAATCTGGGTTTTTAATACTATAATCTATTTCACTTTTAAAATAACATAAAACAAGTCAGACAACTGATGAAACCACAAACACAGAATAATACTGAAATCAACTAAAATATTTCTTAGACCTTTCAAATGATTTATTTGAATAGAGTTATGCAAACAATTTGCAATGAAATATTTATTCAGTGAATTGAATCCTGTTTTGTGTTCCTTAGTTTGACTGAATTTTACAAATTTGGGTCCAGATCCTGCAAACATTTCAGCACAGGCACTAAGTATTTGCAGGGTTGGGTCTCATTCACTATTTGCAATTGTTTGCATTTTGATGGGGGAAAGAAAACAGATACAGTTTCCATCTAAAACAAATTTTGTTTTGTAATTATGTGACTCTTGGCAACAGACTTAAAATGTAGTTTTATATGAACTTTCATCAGCACAGAACTCTGCTTTACAAAAAGAGAGCAAAAATAGATGAAACAGCAATCAAAATTAAAGTCTGTTTAGAAGTCACTGAAAATTCAATGAATTATTTTTCTCATTATTCACAAATCTCCAGAATACTGTTTCTTTTTAAATAATAGGTTTAATGATCTAAAGAATTACAGTAAAATTATCCTTAAAAACCATCCCCACAAATAACAGATAACAAACATACAGTAAATGGATTTTGAAGGATACTCATCTTATCTTCAAAGAATAAGTACAGATTGAAACGTAGGTTGCTGGTGGACCCCAATTTGTTATGGAAAAAACTCCATAATTTTGAAGGATCTTTTGCATATGTTTCTGGTTCACTTTAAATTCCACATTTTCCCATGGATATAATACAATTTGGGAAATAACTAGATGCATTTCAATCTAAATATTTCTTTTAATGATATGCAACATTAGCAGTGCTTATGTACCTTTCAAAAACCTTGGCATCAAAGGGGAATGGTTTTAAACTGCCTCATAAAGCAGTTTAAGAATAAGAATGCTTTTCTGTCAGGCATGGAGGTAAGCACATCTGGTAGAGCCTGGTTGTAGTCTCCGAGAACAGCAGATATAGGGTGATCAGAAGTTCTGATTTTATAGGAAAAGTCCCGATATTTGGGGCTTTGTCTTATATAGGCGCTTATTACCCCCACCCCCAGTCCCAATTTTTCACACTTGCTGTCTGGTCACCCTAAGCAGATAGTAGCTGTAGGGAACCAAGCATTATTTATCAGAGAGAGCTTACTGGGGGCACTGGCTGAAGGTAAGACACCTTGACGAGATGTAGAGAGACAAGATGGGTATGGTTATATCTTGTATAGGAACAACTTCATAAGGTGAGAGAGACAAGCTTTTGAGCTACACAGAGCTCTTCTTCAGGAAATGTGTCCCTTCTTACCCATTCCACTGAGAACAAGGAGAAATGTTTAATATTCAATATATTGTGCAGACAAAGGAAATTGCAAACTTTAATTCTTTCTTGGGGCATAACAATAAAGGGCTCGTTTAATTCTCTAGACTGATTGCTGCTGCATTATTTCTGTAGCTTGACAGGTGACCAAGTACTTGATGTGGTGCAACAGCCTTCTCACGGGCATACATTACAGCAAGCTAAGCATGGGAGATATTCTTATCTTTGAGAAAAATGGTAATTGGCCAGAAGGATACAATGGAGCTCTTCTCTAGCTCAATAGGGGGTTAGGGTGCCTCCAGAAGGACAAAATGAATGATAGTAGCAGTGGGGAATTCTAAAGAAGGTGTTTACCATATATATATTATTATATAAAAGCCTGCATCCCTTCCAGTGGTAGGAGGAAGGTCTTGACTTAATGCTGCTTTATTATTTTACTGTTGGCTATTTATAAGAAATTGTATATTGAAACGAATGTAAACTTAGTTTGAACTACCTGCCCTTTTTGAGATCCATTGTATCACTCGGAAATATGGAAGTAACATATCTTAAACAATACAATGAAGGAAGGTAATTGTTGGTGAAACCAGTGTCTGCAAAAAGAGATAAAGATTGAAATGACATACACATACTGGAGATGGATAATAAAGCTATGTAAGCTTACAGTCTTCATCTATCTACCCTGCAAAGGTATCTGCAAAGGATACAGAAAGGAACTCATTTCCTTGAAAACACACACAATTTAGGCACAAGAAATGGTATGAAATAGCTAAGAACATACTATGTATCATCAGGATGCAAAAGACCACAACCATCGTATTTTGCTTACATCTTGAGCCAGATTGGTAGCTTGGATTGCTCATCTGCACACTACCCAGAATGCTTGTCCAGCCCACAACTATTTCATAGCTATGCTAGTACTTGAGCTCTGGGAGCAAAGTGAAAGGTGGGCTGTACTTCTGGATGCAAGTTCTTTTCTTTAGAATTTAGGTCATCAAAGTACCTCATATACATAGCTTCACGAGGAAATGCATTAAAATTGAGATGTGTGTAGGAAAAAACCTATTTGAATAGTTATACTTACCCATTTTATAAAAAGATCAAGTGATGAAAAGTGCCATTAGAGCTTGAGGCATTACTAGTTAGCTGTAACAAAGGATGATGAAACTGAGGTATTCTTATGATGTTCCCACAATCACTCCATCTACATATGCATCCCCTTGCATTGTATTGTTCCACATAGTACAAAGTCTTAAAGTCAAGTGACTGTGGAAAGATCAGGAGAGTTTCTAGTATTTCTATCAATTTCTTCTATAAAAGCCTGGTGCTTTTGAGAAGTTTTTCTCCTTAAAGCAAAAGCATTATTTAAACTGTGCTAGTGCAACAGACCTCTATTAGCTTCATTTATAAAGAGCAGCTATGCTTTGACACAGCACAAAACACCACGTTGCTACAGGGAAACTTACGACTTGCTTTTATGAGTGATATTCTGGCCAAGACAATGATCCTTAACACGAAGCTCAAGGAACAATAAAATTTCCATAGATTTTAATAGTGAGCTCTTTCTTAAATTACTGAAGCACTCCAAAAAGTTCCCTACAATGCAGAGGAAACTGCAAGCTCTTACCCCATGTGCTCATCAAAATGTGATAGTTTTTTGTTACATCATTAATTATAACAAATTTTCCCTACTTCAGTGCTTTGTTTTATTTAACTTAGGGTCCATTAAATGTGATGCGCTGACAATGCTTGAGACCTAAATCTTGTCATTATCCATAGAATAGGTGCAGGACAGGCAGAGGCAGCAAGTATAAAAGAAAATCCTATTCTCAGGGTCTTATTCTATTTTATTTCCAGAACTCAGTCCTTATGTGGTAAAAGTTCTTTGAAATACAGTCCTGAGCCAGGATAATTTGTAACCTCTATTGTGCAATCTGTCATATGAGAAATGTGGCCATTACATGTAATCTGACTGCTATACACTCTTTTTGTCAGTATCTTAGAAACTGACTTGAAGGTAATTTGTTGACAGAGTTCCAGAGCTGGTTTCTAGATATATGGAGATAAGTGTTCTGATCCCCTAAAAGATTAGATGTACAAGAACTAGTTGCCTCTTAGTTCAATGTTTTGCACAAAATTGTATTTTAAAAAGAATTAAGCGCAAGAAAATTTATTATTCAGGCCACTTCTGACTATAAAACACAATAGATTCCTATTTCCATTCTTGTTGGTGGGAGCTCTGCTCTTGATTTAAATGGGAGCAGGTCTGTATTTTTAACCCTTTATTTTGGGCTGCTGTTTATTGATAGCAAATATTTCCTGTGGAACTAAGGATATAACATTAAAACCAGTTCAATACATAAGCATGAACCTGTTCTGTATTTGAGTAACTCCAACAGGAATAAGTAAAGTGGTGAGAATGAATGAGATGAGGAGTAAATTCTGAAACTTGAAGGCTCCTCAGTCCAGTATTTCAAATCCATGTGAATGGTTTGCATAAAACCAGAAACCTGTCAAATCAGGATTTGTGATTCTCTGACTTTAATAAATAACTAAACAAACTGATGTCAGACTTAGGAAGTCAGAGGTCAATAGAGATGTATTATTTAAGCATTCCTTCCTGCATGATGTCAAGCACCTATAAATTATTTTGTTTAGTGAAACATCATTCAGGTGTTAATCATTTTGAGGCCAAATTTTCAAAATAGGTGCTTAAAAGTAGCTATGATTATGCAAGTAACTGTATGAGTTAAATGGATAATATTGCTCTGTTTCACCTATTTACTCATGCACCTACCCATTCATGCTACAATTACCTATCTGTGTGCACATCTTAGGTTTTTGTTTTTACAGTTTGGCCCCCTCTCCTAATGAACTGCCTGCTGCAGGAGTTTTTATTCCCTAAATCCGTTGTAAAATCACCAGCTAAATACAAAGCCCTTCCTTCTGCACACAAACCCATCAATGGTTGGAATTTTGTTGCTTCAAAAACACAATGTTTTTCTGCAGTATGTGGCACTGCTGCTAAATCTCACTGCACAGAGAGGCAAAGTAATTTGTTTAAGGTCACACAGTAGATTAAAGATAGAGCTGGGAATAGAACACAGGGCTCTTGACTACCATTACAGTTGGCCACACTCACTCCAAGAAGTGTGAGTACAAAAAGGCTAGTAAATCTGCCTTTGCTAGATTTGTGCCCTGGTTCTGATGCTTCACTTTATCCACTTTGGGCTAGGCTTTGGTTTGGCTTGAAGCCACAGACCACAATGGAAAGAGGTGTGGAGGCCCATACTGCAACAGCAGGAATTCTGGACAGCTCAGCAGAAATTTCTCCAGGGGTTCTAGAGGAGCAAATGTTAGAGGCTATGAGATATGCTCCAGCCTCCCACTTCAAACCAGCCCTGATTGATGAAGAGGAAGTGCAGCTCATCCCTTTGAGGTGGCTTGTGCCTCGGGCAGCACTTAAGTGGGAGCAGTCCTGCTTCTAGGTTCTTGCACAAAGGTACCTCCCTTCTTCTTCATGCATCTGTGCATAACACAATTTGATCCAAGTATAGGGAAGCACTTTCAAAAGAGACCATTATGGTCAGGAAACAAATCAAAGCTGTTGGAACTCTTTGAAAATTTTGGAAGCTTCAGAATCAGCTACAAGGTTTTTTGTTTGTTTGTTTGGGTTTTTTGTTTGTTTGTTTTGGGTTGGTTTGGTTTTCCTCTGTATGCCACGCTCATAAATTCTATAATGAGATTTAATATGCAGCAGTCAGGGTTGGTTTGCCACATATGGCTGGGTAATGCTCATGCTGCCCTGGAAATACTTAGCTCAATTATTTAGCATTGCTCCATTGAGTACAGAAACAGGAATTCCTTCAGCCCATTGCTGCTGGAGTGAGGTATACACAATAGGGGCCAAGACACCCAGTGAGGATTTATTCTTTGTTTTCCTTTTCCTCTTCATTGCTGAAATACCAAATCACCAGGAGAAGATTTGTATCTTAAAGTTGCACATTGTTTACAAACTGCAGCTGCTTACAATTCTGTTTTTATAAGGAGACAATCACTTTTCTTTAACTTCTATCTTCTGTTGCAATGGCAATTGATGCCCTTCTTCCTTGGATTTACTAGAGGAAGCAGAAGATAAAAGTCACTTCTCCATGTTGGTGTCCTGTAGATCTTTATAGGTCTGATATTTTCCTTTTCTTTTTGGCAATAAACAAGTTCAATGTAGGGATGTGCCAAGGCAAGCAGCTTAAACTGTTGACAATTAACTCCGTGATTCCTAAAGTGGGGAACAGCAAGAGTGTAGTGTGCAGATTTTGTACACAGTAATTCACAGAATTTAAAATTCTATACTTCACTCTAATTTTAAAAACTTAAAAACCCAAGATTTTTGAAAGGGATGGAGGTTCAGCATCTGTGTGTTAATGACTATTCCCAGCAGTGTGATGTTATGGGCAATCTACAGTACTCTACTATATGGCATGCTTAGACTGAGACACGTTTCAGAACTGGTTTGTGCTAGCTGAGATTTTGATGGAAAGGGCATTTTTACTGTTAGCTAACACTCCTTTGCATCCTAAAGAGGATCAGCATATGACAATCCAGGGATTGCAGAATGTAAATTGGTGCAGTGAGCCATTTCCTCTACAGTATATTCCCAGTGTTTTATTCCTGGGGTTTCAATTGCAGTTTATACAAAAGAAACAAAGGGGTTGGGTTTTTTAGGTGTGTGGGTGGGTATTTGTTTTTACAGTAATAGAGATCAAACAGAAAAAGGATCCATTCAGGCTACAGCCCAGCCTTCTAACACATAGATGAAGATCTCTGCCAGCTCAAAGAGTTTTCTGACTGCCTATCAGGGAGTTGATTTTCTAGAGGTGCCTAGGTGGGCTTTCAGTTTTTCTAGAGGTGCCTAGCTGATCTTTTCAGTCTTTCAGTCACCAGCTCTGTTCGCATTTCTGCCCCGTACTTCGGTGGGAGCTCTGGATAGGCAGTTTATGTTGTGTCTTATGGTATTTGGGCAAGGCTGCTGTGCTCATGTATGGAATACAAGGCCAAAGTCATTGGAAAAATTTGGGTTTGCACATGATCAAAAAGTGCCTTAATCCTCCTAATACACAGCACACAGCCACATCTAGATCCATAAAAGGATGTAGGCATTGCAAAGCCTATTTTTTGGGTGCCTAGAAAACCATTGATCACCACTGGAATCTACAAAGTCTGAGTTAGTGACTAGACTCCTATACAATGAATGGAGAGAGATCGGTGCCTAAGAATGGGATCCACAAAAGCTTGCACCCTACATGGGGAGCTACCTAAGCTAGCCAATGGGAGATGCTGAGAAGAGATATGTCCCCACAGGGAGTTCAGTGCCCAAGTCTGAGCTGATGGGAAGCCTGGAACCCCTCTCCCAAAGTTAGGCAATTTAGACACCTAAGTCATTTCTTGCAAGAATGAGTTAGGCACCTGCCTCACTCCACACAAAATGGCTGGAGGAGAAGGAGGAGACCATATCACTTTTAGCTCAGTAGTTAGAGCACTTACCTGGAATGTGGGGCCCAAGTTCAATTCCCCCATCCAACTGAGTGGAAGAAAGTATTTGAATAGGGTCTCCCACCGGTCAGGAGAGTGTTCTAACCACTGAGCTATGGGATATTCTTATATGGGGCTCCCTCAATCTCTCCTATTGATGCTCTTCCAGGTTATATAAATACTTAAAGAGTCATTGGGCCAGAAAGAAAGAGTATGAGAATGATTCTGTAGTCCAATGGTTAGGACACCCACCTGCAAAGTGGGAGTCCCAAAATGTTGTCCACTGGCTCCTATGACTGAGTGTGAAATTGAACCTGGGTTTCCCACCTCCCAGGTGAGTGCTCTAACTACTGGGCTAAAAGTTATAAGATGGTGTCAAGGCTAATTCCTCGCTCTGGCACTTTGAGTGCAGAAGGTGGAGACCTGCAAGGACACTAAAAATTAATACTTGCCACTCCAGGCTTGTATTATTCCCAAGGTTACAACTTTTCTCTGATCTTGGATTGGTAGATGCTGCCACTACCCAAGTGCAGAACCCCTTGAGAGCCCAGGAAGGCACACTTGGGAAATCCTTCCTGTGGGGTACCCTCAAGCCCTTTCACCCCCACTCCAGAGAAGAGTGGAGAAAGAAAAAAAAAGGAAATTCAGTTGTTGCCACCAGCAAATTAAACATGTGCACAAACCTCTTAAAACAAAAAAATCCAATTCTGTTCTTAAAAAAGGTAAATTTTATTTTATTTAAAAAAATACATCTGGGAACTCAGGCTATTGCTAGATTTTAAAAGAGCAACTACAAGGATTAAGCACCAAGAATAGCTTTCTTGAGGTCCAGCTTAAAGGTTACAAGCAAAACAAAACCACCCAAGGTTAGCACAGAGGAATCCACAAGCCATAAAGAAATAAAAGGGATAAACTTAATCTTGTCTTCTTAGACATTTTCTGATCTACTTACATATCTGGGGTTTTAAATGAGTAGTTTCTTAGTATGATACTGATGATTTTTTCATATCTGGCCCAAGCTTCTTACAGCATGGCTGCTTCCCTGTCTGCCTCTCCCCGGGAGAACAACAACAGACAGACAAAAGGGGAGTTTTTTCTCAATTTAAAAATAGTTCTAGCTTCCCATTGGATCTTTTGGGCAGGTGCCCACTGACTTCCTTTTACCTATGCATAGCAGTGAGACTTTTTAACCCTTTACAGGTAGATCAATTAGAGAACAGATACCAAGAGGGATTTTATAGCTACTGGCTGGCTCAGTGTCCATAAAAGGGAGCTACCCCCACCCCCTTCATTTATCACAGATGGGCACAACCACCTGATCAATTCGATTGGGGCATGATGCAGTAGGTGAGCTCAGAGCTTCTCCCCATATCTTCTCTTGGTTTGTGGATCACACTGGTGCTTAAACGACAGATAGACAGTGTAAGGGAGCAGTGCATATGTCCAGAAGCTGAAACGTAGGTGCCTAGGGGATTTTGACCCTGAAAATTTAGACATCTACCAGGTTAGGTGGTAGCCAAGTAGGGATTTTGTGGATTGTAGTGGTGCCTAAAACTGGGACTGAAGCACCTAAATCTGGAGTATAAGCAGCTTGCTTACCTTTGTGAATCTGGGCCTCAGCCTTGTAGCAATGAGGGAGGTTCACAACACTGACGTTTCATACTGGTTTCTTTCCTGCTTATGCAAGACTGTAATTATTGGACCCATTCTGCCTATCTATCTATTTCTAAACATGGACTGGATTTAGATTTTCCATTTCACATTAGTGGTACTTTTTTTTTAATGTGTATCCTTAAAGAACTGATTGTAAAAATTGCACACGTCCAAACTACTTTGAACTAGGTGCACTTTGAAAAGCATTTGTAAACACAGGCCAGTGCAGTCAGACCTTCCGAAGCCAATTCCAGCAAATGCAAAAACTGTTTCAAAAGTGAGCCAATGAATCCCAAGTTGAAACAAGTCATCACTTCTTTACAGTGATCCTATTCTACAGCTGACTTCAGTTCTGTTATTCTACCATTCCTCTTTCGGTTGGAGCAAATACAACATACTAAGGGTTTTCATATTTTTTTTTGTTTCCCTGTCCAAACTGAAATGTATCTGAATGTTTTAAGATCAAATTCTATTCAGCTTGTCTAATTCAGACAATTAAAGTTGAACTTTTGATTCAAAATCTCTATGTCCTTAGAGCACCAGAGGAATTTAAAATATTTCTCTTGCCTACTTGTGAAAAGACTGTAAGTACAACCCAACAGGAGAAATCAAGTAAGTAAAATGCATTTCATACAGTATGAAAGCTTAGAAAAGTAACTATGATGTGTAAGCACTGCAAAACTAAAGAGAAGCATTAAGAATCTTCACTGAATTAGAGACAAAAACCCATAGTGATCTTTTGATATGATGTCCCTTAGTTGTCCTCTGGCAGCTCTATCAAAAATATCCTAAGCATTTCATTAATGTAAATTATGCTTGTGCAAGATTCCTACTGGCATTATTGAGCCATAACTCTCTGAGCCAACCACACAGATTTAAGAGATGTCGAAATTAACTACCTGAAGAGACACTAGTCATATAAAATGGAAGACATATTTCTCCTATAATAATTGGACTAAACTGTAGAGAGTAGCACATTTTGGTAATTGAGACTTAAATAAAGGGATTTTTTCCTTGATTTTCCTGAAGCAAAATTATTACTTGTGCAATAAGTTCAGTTTTAAAAGAAAGTATATAATGCTGAGTGTATATACACACATTCAGTATCATATACTTTCTTTTAAAACTGAAATACACATTTCTTCATCATGTAATAATATGTGAAAAGACAGGAAATTTGACTGAACAAAACACATAGTTTTGCTTCAGGAAAAGGAAGAGAAAATAGTGAATTAAATCTAATTTTTATATTAATTTCTATGTGCGTGTACATATATACAGAGAGAAAGATACACACATTCTCTTCCATGTAGCATTTATAAAGTATTGAATAACCTCTTTGATTCAACCTGCAAATTGACAATTTTCAGTTTTATAGTAACTCATCTGCAATGTGTTTTCATTGCATTACTTTAGCTTTCATATGAAAACTAAATTCCAAGCAGGTAGTAGTGCTACCATTTTTAATCCTTGTCAATTTTTTTGTAAACTTCAAACTAAAAATGCTTTCCCTGGAGGTGAAGTGTTTAAGTCTTTGGTATTCTCACAACTTTGATTCAAATGTAAAGGAACACACTTCAGGATAATTTTTTTTTAAAATTAACGTTTTCCTAGACTTTTTAATTGCTCTAATGACTTGACTGCTTTTTGCAGCCCTTGCTAATTGTAGAATAGGATAAACACAAACTGGCTTGAGCTATAATAAAAGTAACATGAGATCCTACGATGCTGTACATAAATAATTAGTGTTTAAAAAAAGAGAGCCTCTTGGAGCTAGAATGGTGATTCAGCAGGCTGAGAATCCCAAGTGCACACAGAGTATTACATTTTGGTATCTATGTGCTGTGATTTAGCTTATAAATCATAATTTGGGGAGTTTCTATATATTGATGCACTGTATAGGACATATATCCAAATAATGCTGATCTCTCTAAGGAACAACTCAGAAAAAGGGATCAGTTCCAGCCAAATCTAGCCTGATATATTGCACTAAACTGATGGCCAACATATGTATGGAGTGTTATTCATCAAACATAGTTGACATTTAGAAAGTCAGGTAGCTCAAGAATTACTTTCTGCTGGCAAAGGTTAAAAACCCCACAGTCTCATTCTCTCTCTCTCTCTCTCTCTCTGACCAGAAGGATATTACTGCTGCACATTGGTACTAGAAGTTCTAAGGCTCTCCAAAAATGTCACCAAGAAATGAGTAGATGAAACTTTCTAGTGTGAACAGCTCTATAACTCTTATGATTTTGTGTTCTGGGTGATATACCTTTACATTACTAATATTAGGTGTGATTCTTCAGTGCCTTTCACCTTGTATAGTCACACTCGTGCAAGCCATTACCTAATCAGAATGGTGTTTTGCACCCACTTTGCACAGGTGTAAGAGACTACTCCAGGTGCAGACAGTGGAGTATCCGGCCTAATGTGTTCAGCAGCAGATCATCAGATGCTTTATGAAGCAAGTTATAGACATGGAGAAATGAACCTGGTCCATATACTGTGTTCTTAGGTGGAGACTTTATTCTTTTGATCTCCCTAATTTAACATGAATCATTCAACCTGAAACATAGATGTCAGGCCCACCATTCCTAGACATAGAGAGGGAAAGGAATCAGTGGATAAGGTGCCATCCCAAATGAGCAAGTCCTCTTTTTTTGTTAAACTTCATGGTTTGTGGGTCTCCAGGGTACATTTCTCCATGGTTTTATGGAAACTACCATCAGTGATTTTTTTTTTTTGTGGTGGTGGAGAGGGCCTCATTTGAGGATGGAAGTGCCTACATCTCTGCCTGGTTCCCTCCCTCTCACCCACTCCACCTTCCCATTATGTGCCTAAAGGAGACCTGAGCTCTGTTTGAAAATTTGTCCACAATTGTTGACGCTGAGCACTTGAAAATCTGGTCCCATATCTGCACAGAATTCAGGAAATGCAAGCTGCATGTCTAACTCCTATTTTATATACTGTCTGTAAAAGCAAGCGAGCACTATTACAGTTATCTTTGCAGTAAGCCCAAAATGACTTCTTTCACATGCCATGCATGGCAATTGGTTCTGACCCTCACACAAACACTTTAACCCCTAGTATGACTGGGCAGTGGGCCATACATAGTGCATACATGACAGACAAGGAAAATGATTCTGGCAGTGTAAGTGAAGTAATTGCACAGCAATCTTCAACTTCCTGCCCAGGCCCAACTGCTGAGGCCCAACCTCACCTTCCTGCTGCCACATATTCCAAAACATGGAGAGCTCTGCATGGAGAACTTTGAGTTGGGCACTTTTACAGTAGCAACCTTATCCTATGTACTCCACCCAATTCAGAGACAAGAAAAACAAAACTTGTACCCTGGGGAAATACAATTCCACTATCTCTGAGACCTTGCATGTTTGAGCACATTCTAAATCAATGACTCTCTTATTTGCCAGATGGGTGTTGCTGTTAAGCTAAGACACCATGCGAACCTGAACTGATTGTACATAGTTGGGGAAACCTGCAATATTTCTACAAAGTTTTATCACTGTATTGTTATGTTACACCAGCAGGCATTTCATATCGCCGGTGGGTTTACATAGTTCTGCTAGCACAACTGTGTGGTTCATTGTAGACTTGCGCACTGATAGTAGTTTTACAAAGTTGTGCTGATATGTCATGGCAGCAAGCAACATGATGTTTTGATTGTGTTACTGGCACTCCCAATAAGCAGTTGTCTCAATGTTTTCAGAGACACCAATAAAAAGAGAAGAAGTAACTGCTAACAGCTAAACAAAAATTAAACCAAGTTGTTTTAAGTACAGTAAACTTCGTCTCAAAATGTTCAAAAATCCTGAATTAGGAAACAAGAATCACTTATAATAATGGCTCATTCACCTGATAAAAGGAGAAGAAGGCCATAACAAATCCCCAGTGTATGCCCACACAGAGTCACCAGCAGGTGAGAGCACAAAGCACCTCTTATGCATGACTGTTAGCAGCTCTGTTCCTCATCTGGGATTATGCATCTCTACTTCATCTCTGCCTTCAGGCAGCTGGAAGTGACTTGTTCTCAAATGCCATCCAAAGTTGAAAAACCTTCCCTTTGCTTTCACCGGTGTTAAGGGTGTTTGATCAGGCACCCATGATCAAAATGACATTGTTTACTGAACAGTTGTTACAAGAGAGCAGGCATCTTCATGGAGGCTTCTACCTACAAAAGGCATACATGGCTACCAAGCATCTGCTGTGAGTGTAGTGGAACCATCTTCTACCTGACATCAAGCAGTAATTTCATAACCCAAAGCAATAGTGGGTGTGCTGGATCCTCCCTCTGAACAGAGACTCTAAGTTAATATTGCTCTGTTGGGAGAGGAGTTCCTATGTGCTTAGTCTCAAAGGGTACAGGGTTCCCGAAAACCTTCATGCTATGCACTTTACCTGTGCACCCAATAGGTGTCCATGAGTAGCCATGGTGGTCCATCAAGGCCTACTTTCTATTAATGACTACTTATTAAAGGGGGGGAAATATAGGGGATATAGGACAGACAATGGGTACCAATGATGTCACCAGTATGTTTCAGGAGTCCTAACTGCCAAAATCCCTCCATTTTTGAGACATTGGCCACCTTTAATATATACCCATGAAACACAACATTTGTGGTGTCACAAACCTTAACTACCACCACTGCAAAGTGTACTGGCCAACACTGCACTGGTTCCCAATGGACCTATACCACTCAAGGGTGGCTACTACACATAGTGCCATTGCCACATATTTTAGCAAAAATATTGGGGCTCTCTTCCTACTGTGGTGTTACAGGCCAAATATTAACTCCTCACAGAGTTTCAAGAAAGAGGCCTTCCTAATCTGAAAATTTTGTAGGCACTGCTCATCATCCCAGCTCTGCAAAATAATGTAGCTCCACTGCATTGTGTGTGGGTCGGTCGGGGGCTTGGCCCAGAACTGGTGCTTGGCCATGCACATTGCATTTGTGGGCCTTATCTGCTTGCTCACCTTCTTGCACTCAGGTTCTCCATTAGCAAAGCTAGAACACACACACACACACACACACACACACACACACACACAACGGATCTGCCATTTCAGATGAGTTGTTGATCTGTGACATGGTTTTCTGGGTGTCATGAAACTGTAAGCCTGACATGACAATCAGGAATCCACAGTAGAGGAGATCAAAATTTTTCCAAAAGAAGTTGGTGGGTGACAGAAGCAACTTAAAACTGGTACTCATTTAGCTTCCCAGCTCTTTGTAGACACTAGAGGAATTATGGAACTTTCCAGAGTAGGGGCTGTGGGAGGTTTGAGAGTTTGATCTTTCCTCCCATAAGCCCTCCAGAGGTCTATGAGGTCTTAAGAAGGCAGTCATCCATAACACACTGCAGTTTGGAGTGGTGCCAGAAACTCTAGGATGTGCACCTGGAAAGCGTTACTATTAAATCAATCTAGCTGAGTGCTAGAATCCGTGAAAGGCATAATGGTGACTGCACTGAATATATGTGAATGCTGAGTGTGGATGCACATTGACACATAAAATATACACTTAAGGTAACTACATGGTTTTAAGTATAATCAAGGTAACACTAGCATAGAAAAATCCTCCAAGACCAAATATCCCTGTAGCTTTGTATCCAGAAAAGCTACCTGTCTTGCACTGCAGTCATCTCTCTCTCTCTCTCTCCTGAGGTACAAAATTTGCAGAGAAACATTTAGAATAAAATCAAATGGGGTTATGAATCTGAAATCCATACTGCATGTTTTCAAGACAAAATTGGGAGGGTTATTTTCCAAAATGTGTTATTTACTGATATTACTGTTAGCTGTGATGATTGTCAGTCGTTTTTTAACATGTTTGCACCTTATGTTCAGGCATAATAAGTGTTGGCAACAAAAATGCTCCTCCCATCTCCAACAAATGGGGAACAAACAGATTTGAACAGTTATTTTGAATGTACTGGCCCTAATTTACAAGACTTTAAATGAGTTATTCTTAGAGAGTGTGAAATCCTATCTCACTATATGCAAACCACCATGTTACTATGCTCCATAGGAATAATGACCCTAGAAAACCCTGGTTTAGACTTCTGAGGTACTAGGAGCAGTTTTCTGAAAGGGAGAACTCAGGCTGTTGAACTCTGTGCCAGAAGAAATCAGACAGATCTAGTCTGATTTGGTTCAGATCAAGATTCAAACCCATCTCTTGCCAAAGCCTTCCCCTGCAATGACCTCTTCAATTGGTTAGCACCTGCGTGTGACTGAGGGTGGGGGAAGAAGAAGAGAGAAAATGGGGAAGAAGAGAAAAGAAAATGGGGATTTAGGGTTGAAAATCATGGAACCATGTTTTGACCATACCAAACAAGATTATATTGAATCTTACTTGTATTTTGCTTAGACAACAAAGTGATGTGTTTTGAGAAACATCTCAGTTAAACAGACTTGTGCCCTCTGGGCTCAGATCTTGTAATAGTAATGCACAGGGGAATGCATTCATCAATTCTAAAGAAGCTGAAGCTACTGCTGCATCTGGTAGCCACATGCTTGCTGACAGGAGCATAGCCCTTGAGCACTTAGATCTCTGCACTGGGTGACATATGATTAAGTCCAAAGACTTAGTCTTGATCTTCAAGGTTTTTAAATAGGGTGGTCCCAACCTATCTCAAAGACTGTCTCTCCCTCTGGAACCATGATTTACCAAGGAAGATGATGTCTGAAGGGAGAATAAAACTGCCACAGACAGGATAAAATTGGTGCAAGTGGGAGACAGAGCCTTTTTTCAGCTGGCCCAGAGTATGGCACCTCCTGCCAGAGAACTGAAGATGGCAATAAGGCCACCATCAGGTTAAAACACAAGACAGCTTTTTGACAGACTTCACATCTCATACACACTTGCATCTCCACGTTAAAAAGAAACTTGGAAGGGGGAGAGAAAGAACAAGGAATAGCAAGAAAATACTATAAAAGATACATTTTGCATGAATCTAATCTGCACCTACACAGGGAAGGAGAAGCGGATCTTTGTGTAAACCACTTATTTAGATTATATAAACTGTCAAACCTAGATTCCAATACAATTCGTTTGTTCTTTTTATTTATAGAGATTCTGCTGCAGGCAATATGTTACCTAGTTTTCTTAGATCTGTAATATCTTTATCTCCATGTATATTTCTGTATAATGAAAGGCACAATATTTTGTGATATACATTTTTTATTGTTTTGAAAGACAGCAGTTAAAAAAACAGTTAAAAAAGCCATATGCATTTACTACACTTCATCTTAAAATATTATGGCTATACAACTGTTATCAAACCACACATGGTGGTATTTACCATAAGTTTCTTCCTTATATCACTGGGTAGAGACCTGTAAGTTTGAAATCAAACATTATTAATTCTATCCTTGATGCCACATGTTTTCAATTGGCTGCTGACTGTGGTGTCTCCATGTACAGCAGTCAAATTGTTACTCTGCAGTCAGAAGAGCTGTTGCTGCCAAGACAGTCATTGACACTGCCTGCTTTCCTATCTGCAAGAATAAAAACTCATAGCTGCAGCCAACAGAGGCCTTGGGAATCAGTGTTTGTGTGTGTGTGTACAGAAACGTCTGACTATGTGTAGTATAAAATGTACCCATGACCGGTTTTCCCTCAGAGGTCCTCCAGGCTCCACAACACTGCAGTGTCACAACAATTTCCTCCACATTTCTTATATGCTCTCTCCACCACACATTTATTCTAATAATCCTTAGTCTGGTTTCCTTTCTGGTAGTTCCAAAGTTTTGGTCAGGAATGTAGAAGAGATCTTCCCAGGCCATTATGTATTACTCTGCAGATAATCGCAAAAAGAAATTCTCAGTATGTGTCAAATTCAGCCGTAGAAGTTGGTGATTCAGAAGCATACAAACTAGTCAAACAGTCAAAAACATTTAATTAGTAGTTGCTGTTTGGCCCTTTGGATGACTCTGGGATACACTGGAGATGCTCACTTTAACCCAGTCATAAAATCTATTTTGAAGTGCTCATTCTTCCGAATGGAGAAGAGGGTTTAAAAAAAATCTACATAAGAGCAGTCTGATACATTGAACTGATCAATAGCTAAGTGACTCAACTCAAATCTTTCCCTGTCTTCTCACTTAATAATTAAAAGGTACTTGACCTGTAATTAAGAGCGTTTCAAGAATTGTGAAATAACTGGTGGCAAAAACTGATCCCTACTATAGGGTTGCCAATTTTGGTTGGATGTATTTCTGGAGATTTCATCGCATGACATAATCTTTAATTAAAGATTAATCTTTAATTCCTGGAGACTCCAGGCCAATCCTAGAAGGTTGGCACCCTACCCTACTAAGATTAAGCAATTAAATGATCTTGTTAATACAAACAATACTTAGCATTTGTGATATGCAGCACTTTCCATTTTCAAAATTCTATACAAATATTTCATCTTCACAATACTCTTTTGTGTGCTGTATGTAGTTATATGACTTATGATCTTGTTTTCAATGTACTGCACCTTTATTAAGGCCTTATCCTCATTCACATCCTGTGCTTGTGGGAAATGCATTTGAAAATATCATTTTTTCATAGCAATATGAGAACTGATTATTTTTTCTTGCCACCAACTTCAACAGCACTATCATAAAAATACTGCTCAGTTGTTAGAAAACATCATCCCAATTCTTCCACTATTTAATTAAAACTGGACACCTTTCATAGTTCCATAGGGCCACTACTTTACTCCTCCCTCCCCCCCCCCCCAAATTTTTATCAGGTTCTTTCTTCACTGCTTCTTCACTTTTTGTAAGCTCTTTTTTTTAGATCTGAAAGTCAACAGCAGAATTCTGTTCTGTTATCTATACAAAGACCAAACCTATACTTCGAATAACTTATTCTAAATTAAGGTAAAACAAAGCAAGACAGAACAAGAGTAAAATTTCTATTAGAGAGTATGCTATCTATTTCCTCTGTAACACGCCGCACCACTCCAACAACAGAGTAGATGCCATTACAAACTGGAGCACACTGAAAACAATAATAATATATAATAATAATAGTTTTATACATGACACTGTGAAGAAGCTAAGTACTATTCTCATTGAACAAATTAGGAAATGATCATATCACAGAGAGGAAATGTAACAGCTTTAAGATTATTTTATTGTTTAACAGAGTGCAACAAAGGAAGGCATCCTTTCTGAACTTAGGTTTCAGAGTGGTAGCCATGTTAGTCTGTATCAGCAAAAACAAGAAGTACTTGTGGCACCTTAGAGACTAACAAATTTATTAAGGTATAAGCTTCATCAGACACATGCAGTGGAAAAATACAGTGTATATACACACACACACACACACACACACACACACAGAGAACATGAAAAAATGGGTGTTGCCATACCAACTCTAACAAGACTCATCAATTAAGGTGGGCTATTATCATCAGGAATAAAACACTTTAGTAATAATCATTCAAACAGCTGACAAGAAAGGATGAGTAACCATAGGGAAAAAATTAGGATGGGGAAATAGTTTTTAGTTTGTGTAGGTTTTAGCCCACGACAGCTTATGCTCTCATAAATTTGAGAGTCTAAGGTGCCACAAGTACTCCTCTGTCTTTTTTCTGAACTTAGTTACTAGCGTCTCACAGTTTAGTACCAGGGTGATTTACTGTGGTCCTAGAGTGAAATCCTGGCCCCACTGAAGTCAATGGCAAAAGTCCCACAGAGCATAATTGGTCCAGGACTTCACCCTTAAACTCAATCTATGTTTTCTGAATTCAGCAAAGAAACAAAGGGCGTGATGCATTTCACCTTGGAAATAACTTCATTAGGGGAGTGGAAACTCAATGAGTTTCCTTGTAATTCTTCCATTCTGGAGGATTTTGATATTTTGAAATTTGATATTGTTCCAATTCAAGGGAATTATTTTTAAAATTCTCTAAATGAAATGGAGCCTGGAAACCTAGGCTGCCAAGTAGCCACAACCATGGAGGCCTGGGCTCCATAGAAGGCAACCAAGTGGTCTGAGAAGGATCTGGATGAATGAGATGGCAGGAAACCAGGCAGGTTTCCAATGAAAACCTGCCTATCAGGCAGAGTGCTGATGTACCTCTGCCTATTTTGTGTCAGAACTTCATCAAAATCCTGTCTCTGAAAAACTTTGATTTTTGGCAATTTCCAACAAACGTTTTCCAGAATTTTCCCAACTAGTTCTACAGATTAGCCTCCCTTCCCCAGCTGGAAGGAGAGAAAGGTTCCAAAATAAACCCAAATCCCCCCAGATCTCTCAAGGGCTATCCATGCAGACACCTCATACTTGTTATGTTGCCAACTCCACCCAGCTCCTTTCATCTTTGAACAGGAGCCATGTTACCAAGTCAATAGGTTCTCTCACTAGTATGGGACAAGGGAGCAGAAGAATGCAGCAGTGACCTGCCAACCTCACCGCCCTGTCTCTGCCCCACTCTCTCCAACTGATGATGCCATAATGCACCCTTAGGAAGGGGTCCACAGTACCAAGGTGAAAAGTGGAGTGTGCTGTGAAGGTGGTACTTGTGCACTTCCACACACACCAAAGCTGGAATCCAAACAAGCAAGCTCACCATGTGGGTACTTGCAAGGAGGCATGGTTGCCTAAGACAGAGAGGCTCTGACTTACTAAAGGCCATTGGTAGTAAGAGTACTCAAGATACAAGAGTAGTGTATTATTCTTTCAGAATGACTCTTTTGTATAAGTAAAATAAGTAGACGCTGTCCCAGTTCCAGGGTAAGCTGTACCTCTGTCCTCTCTGTGGTCTGCTCAAGCACTTTAGGTTTCAGATGGCTAGCCATCATCACTACTCTGTGAGGTGAGAAGACCCATATCCTGCTTCTACCAGACCAGGGATTTAGGCTTACAGTCCCCCTGTAATTGACAGTGCTTATACCAGTAGGTCTGACTTTAATCCACGGCCTGCCATTATGTTCTCTACCAGGGTCTTTAACAGTGCTTAGCAATGAACAGCCAGCTTTCACAAAGCACTATACATTTATACAGGATAAAAGCATTAGAGAAAACGTATAATAAAACAACACTATGTGGGTTATCTTACCAGGTGTCACCCTTCTTCCTTCGGGAAACCCAAGTAGGTTTCCAGAAGAGCCAACCCTCTAGCAGGATTTTGCCTGGTCAGTTACAATCACATGTCCGTTTGAGGAGCAAATGAGTGTTATTCAGCTGATCCTTTATACCAAAGATGCTGTATATCTGCTGAAAACTCTTGCCTTAGTTAACTCACTACTTTGGGATTTGGTCAGCATCTTTTCAGGGGATTCAGGATTCCTTTTCTCCTCCTGCACAGCCTTCTTTGCACCAAGTCCAGGTCTGCTCCCTACCCTCCCTAAAATAGCCAGTCAAAGATCCTCTCTTTTATAAATTGCTAGTCTCCCCCCATCAGGTGATTCTCCTCAGTGACTTCAAGTTCCTCATCAGGTGATCTATTGCTTGGTTACAAGCTCACCTAGTTGAACTAGTTCCTCAAGTGGCAGCTAGCTCATTGGTTAGGTTGCTTGAATTTGAACGAGAAACCCTGCAGGTTAACAACTACAACTAGTCAGAGAAATTCTGGCATAACAATGTTTTGTTGTAATTTTGTCTATTTTGATAAAATCTAAGACCTCCAGAGATGGGTTGATTTTTGCCTGGCTTCCTGACAGCCCATCTACCTGGCTCTTCGGCTTCCTGCCTGGTGTATTACTGGGGAGCGTGGGCTTCCAGAGTCCTCAGCTGGCTAACAGGCACATTGCTCCGACAAAACAAACCCCAGGGCTTCTAAGGTATATGGCTTTGGGGCAGTCTGCCATTTGAAGTGCCCCATTCCCTATGGTAGAGATTTTTCAATTTTTTAGGTTTCAGAGTAGCAGCCATGTTAGTCTGTATCTGCAAAAAGAAAAGGAGGACTTGTGGCACCTTAGAGACTAACAAATTTATTTGAGCATAAGCTTTTGTGAGCTACAGCTCACTTCATCGGATGCATTCCAATGAAGTGAGCTGTAGCTCACGAAAGCTTATGCTCAAATAAATTTGTTAGTCCCTAAGGTGCCACAAGTCCTCTTTTTCTTTTTTCAGTTTTTTAGTTTTTGTTCCAAAATAGAATTAAACCATATTTTCAAATATCAAAATTCTCCATGGAATGGAATTACTTTTCTCTTCCCAGCTATGATGGGATGTACTTGCCGCACACTGGAGATGAAGGGGTTAATCCCATGCTCTTGGCAGCGGAAGCCACACCCCCTCACCCCTGTTGGGCATGCTCCAGCTGAAGCTACAGTATAAAAGAGAGAAGTTCAGCTCAGTCTGGGCTGACTGCTAGAGAGGAAGGATACATGTCATAAGCTCCAGCCTGGGAGCAGCTGAAGCCCTACACTGCAGGACCCAGAAGCAGTGAAACCCAGGCAGAGTTCCAGATACCTATGGATGCCCAAGGGAGGTTGGAACCACTGGGAACAGCACAGGCTGAGGAATCTGAAGATGCCCAGACCACAGCTGCAGGAGATATGGTAGGAAGTAGCCTGTGGGGAGGACTAGCCACTGTCCTGATGGCTTTCAGTGTGTTTTGGACAGTTCCCTGCTGACTCAGTGATGAACCTCTTGCCACTGCCAGGGACTGGAGCTGGGACTCAATGAAGCAAGTAGGGCTTGATGAAGAAAATTTTAAACAGAAAACAAAGTCCCTCCTAGTATAAATGTGAAGCTCACTATGGTGTACAGTATATACAAACACTACTTTTTTCAGAAGAAAATTCTGTAGTAGAGCAGTCAAATTATTTGTTGTGAATAATTGTCTTTTGAGAACTTAAATATGCAGAGGGAAAAAACCTTTCAGCTTTATTAACCGAACTCAACTTCCACATAAATAATATTTTTCACTTTAATTTTATAGTTCACTTAAATGTTGCTGCATGAAAAAGTGTATTGTCATTCTTTTTCTCTAATATATATAAGATTTCCTAGTGTTAAAGTTCATGCCATTCTTTATACAATCACACAGCAAAATCTGAAACTCTTGGCTTTAAGAAACAGATTCCAAGCTTTCCTTATATGGTGCAGAGTTGGCACATGCCTTGTCTGGATATCACAAAAATGTAATTATAATGTCATGGGGTTTTATCATTCAGATACAGTCCCTATTCACTTGTTTGATTCTAGTGCATGGGACTTTGAAACTAGACAAAACATGAAAGCAAAACATTGGCTGACAATGACTTGCTGTCTTAGATGTCCTCATCAGTCATATATTAGTATGTCTGGATCAGCTACCCTCATCCTCTACTTCATCACGAATAAAATGGATTTTCCAAATGACCAGTCAGTGTTACAATGCGAGTCTTAAGAATTTACACTATTTCCCCATAATATATTTCTATCTCTTCCTAGTGGATATGTGGGTAATATAAAAGAACAAGCCACAGAAGCTGTGTGTGTAAACATTATGAGAGAATATTTTTAAAAAGCATAGCCAGGGGAGGAGGGAGGAATACAATTTTATCTTTCATAGCCATTGTGAAACCTCCATATCAAATATGTACACAATATGGGCATTTGAATGTGACTTAATGAACAAAAAATGTGGTATTATGAAAGCTGAAAGCCTGGGGGAAATGTTATAAAAAATCATAGTAATAGTTATGTTATGAAAATCATGGGAAAAATTATGGAAAGTCATTGATATATTCTGCAGTAACCAAACTATATGTAGAGAACCAAACCAATACACTTTTAATCTTTTTCAGAAGCCTTAAGGCCCCTTGGTGATTGCCCTTCACCATGTGCCCACACATAACTTAGTCATCCTTGTTCTGCACCTACAAATCTTTCCTTCTCCCACCCAAACTTCGTGATGTTATAAAGGTACAAGTACTATTAAAGTTAGGCCTTGTCTACACTGGCAAGTTTCTGCACAGTAAAGCAGCTTTCTATGTTGTAACTCCTCAGGTGTACACACTGCCAAGCCACTTAGTGCCCAGAAACTCCAGTTGCAGCTCTGTAAAAATACCACCCCGACGAGAGGCATGCAGCTTTCTGCACTGGGGGTACAGCACCACGGTGCTAGTGTAGACACCCTGGTCAATTACAGCACTGTGATTAGTCTCGGGGAGCTGTCCCATAATGCATGTTCTTGCCTCTCTGGTCATTGGTTTGAATTCTACTACCCTGTCCTCAGGTGACCAACCATCATCCCCACCCTGTACATTCCTTTGGAATTTTGAAAATCCCCTTCCTGTTTGCTCAGTGACACATGCCGTGGTCTCAGTGCATCTTTCCAGGGGGCCTCCATGCACTAGGCGATTTCCTGCTTGGAGCAATGCCAAGCTGCTAAACCACCTCAGCCTTTGGGGAGAGGGGCTGTCCAGTCCCAGCTGTGCGCCAGCCATAGGAATTATGATACCACGTACCACCACATGCCTAGTCTGAGCGGCAGAACGGGCTGTTGACTGACTGCTTCACTTCATGGGAACCTGCCTTGGAGATCTCCAGGAAACTCTCATGGAGATGCTTGGCAATCTGCTGCGACATATTCTTTGGCAGAGCTGCTTTGTTTCTTGCCCCATTAAGGTAACTTTCCTACGCCACTCTGCTGTCACTGGGAGGGAAGGGGGGGGTGGAGAACCATTGCTGCACATAGGCAAGCCGCATAAGGGCCAGGGTGGAAGCCTCAGGCTTGGAGAAGACCCTCCCTTGATTCCCTGCTTGCCCTCAGAGTGAGATATCTTCCATAATAAACACAGCCTGTGGAAAATGTGGGGACAGGATGATTATCAGCCCCCCACACACAGTGCTGGCTCTCCCCAAGAACATGTGCCCAGTGTACAGTAGCATCTGGGAACACTGATTTCCCCTGCTCCTGTGGTGACTCACCATTTTGGGGGATTTGTGGCTCGTGTGCTTGCCTGGGGTGAGCCAGTTAGTGACAGGTATGTGAATAATGGCTGTCTTTTAAATCACTGAATCAGTGCTCTGTGTATTGTAAACAATACTGCTTCTGTAAAATGTTGCATTTTTGCGTCATGGAGATGACCTTGGGAGTCCAGCCAGTGATAACAAAGCGGGAGGCTGAACAGCTGAGCAGAATTAGAAAGCAGCCACAAAGAACTAAGGAGGACTTTCTGCCTGAGGTTACAATGCATTCAGCGGCCAAAAAAAACAAGAATTGAAGGAGTGGTGGGACAGCGAGAATAAGGATCAAAAGGAGAATGCGGTTCACCAGAATGAAGCCACAGAGTGACTCTTAAACGTTATGGCACACCAAGTGGGCATGCTCCAGGTGATACTAGCACAGTAAACTGAGCAGCTCCAGGCTCATCTCCCCCCCCCCCCCCCCCCCAGCCACTGTTGCAAAACTTTCCCATGTGCCCCACAGACACTGCAACCCACTCGTATCAACTTCCTGGCTCCAGTCTGTACCCATAGCATTCCACTCCTCTCCCCTCAAAGTCCACCACTGAGGACTCCCACTGTACGCGACACCCATTCCTCTGCAGCTTAGCCCTTCTGAAGTACAGTACCCACTGCATTGTACTCCAAGGGAGAAAGTTAGATATGATTCCTGGACATACAAAAATCTTTAACCATCCCAGGACCCCACCTCCTCCTGGGATCATCCCTCCTCCCAACCCCCTCAGTGCTGATATGGGTTTTTTTGTTTGTCTCTCTCTTCTGGTTGTTTTTTTTTTAATAAAAGAATTGTGTTGGTCTGAAAACAATCTTTATTCTATTAATTGAAAGCAAAGAGCCCTGCAAAGTGACAGACAAGTATCTTAAACCTTCATAGTGCATCATCTGCACCACTAACAATCACTTGCTAGCATTACAAGTACTGCATTCATCAACTAATATTAGTGGATTCAGCTTCAAATTGCTGCCTCAAGGCATCCCTGATCCTTATGGTCCCATGCTGCACCCCTCTAATAGCCCTGGTCTCTCTCTGGCTGTTCAAATTCAGCCTCTGGGTATTGAGCTTCTGCAATCCAACCCTGAGTGAAGCTTTCACCCTTCTCTTCACAAATATTATGGAGCATACAGCACGCAGCTATAAGCATAGGAATATTGTCATTGGCCAGGTCCAGCTTCTCATATAGGCAGCGCCAGCGGGCCTTTAACTGGCCAAAAGCACACTTAACAGTCATTATGCACTTGCTCAGCCTGTTGAACCGTTCCTTGCTGCTGTCAAGGTTCCCTACGTATGGCTTCATAAGCCATGGCATTAAGGGGTAGGCATGGTCTCCCAGAATCACAATGGGCATTTCAACTTCCCCTACAGTGATCTTCTGGTCCGGGAAGAAAGTCCCTGCTTACAGCTTCCTGAACAGGTCAATGTTCTGAAAGATGCATGCGTCATGCACCTTTCCAGACCAGCCTGCGTTAATGTCTGTGAAATGCCCGTGGTGATCCACAAGCGCCTGGAGAACCATCGAGAAATACCCCTTCCAGTTAATGTACTCAGTGGCTAGGTGGTCTGGTGCCAGATTGGAATATGAACGCCATCTATCACCCCTCTACAGTTAGGGAAGCCCAGTTGTGCAAAGCCATCCACAATGTCACACACGTTGCCCAGAGTCACGGTCTTTAGAAACAGGATGCAATTAATGGCCCTGCATACTTCCATCAATGGTCGACTTTCCCACTCCGAACTGGTTAGCGACCGATGGGTAGCAATCTGGAGTAGCCAGCTTTCAAGTGCAAGCGCAACGCGCTTCTCCAACGGCAGAGCAGCTGTCATTCTTGTGTCCTTGCGCCGCAGGGATGGGGCGAGCTCATCACACAGTCCCATGAATATGGCTTTCCTCATCCGAAAGTTCTGCAGCCACTGCTTGTCATCCCAGACGTGCATGACAATGTGATCCTACCACTCGTGCTTGTTTCCCAAGCCCAAAAGCGGCTGTGGTTAGCACTGTGGTTAACACCTCTGTAAATGCCACAAGCAATCTTGTGTCGTAGCTTGTACACGTGGAAAGATAAATATTGCATTCCTCTGACCTTTCTAGTTTAAGGAATAACTCCACTGCCATTTGTGATGTGTTAGTCAGAGTGAGCAGCATACTGGTCAACAGTTCAGGATCCATTCCTGCAGACCGAAGAGGCAGAGCGTGCAGTATACAGCCGATTGAAAGATGAAGCCAAATGCAGATGGAAGCACAGGGATTGCTGGGATGCGAAACAATACATCATAGAATCATAGAATATCAGGGTTGGAAGGGACCCCAGAAGGTCATCTAGTCCAACCCCCTGCTCAAAGCAGGACCAAGTCCCAGTTAAATCATCCTAGCCAGGGCTTTGTCAAGCCTGACCTTAAAAACCTCTAAGGAAGGAGATTCTACCACCTCCCTAGGTAACGCATTCCAGTGTTTCACCACCCTCTTAGTGAAAAAGTTTTTCCTAATATCCAATCTAAACCTCCCCCATTGCAACTTGAGACCATTACTCCTCGTTCTGTCATCTGCTACCATTGAGAACAGTCTAGAGCCATCCTCTTTGAAACCCCCTTTCAGGTAGTTGAAAGCAGCTATCAAATCCCCCCTCATTCTTCTCTTCTGCAGACTAAACAATCCCAGCTCCCTCAGCCTCTCCTCATAAGTCATGTGCTCTAGACCCCTAATCATTTTTGTTGCCCTTCGCTGTACTCTTTCCAATTTATCCACATCCTTCTTGTAGTGTGGGGCCCAAAACTGGACACAGTACTCCAGATGAGGCCTCACCAGTGTCGAATAGAGGGGAACGATCACGTCCCTCGATCTGCTCGCTATGCCCCTACTTATACATCCCAAAATGCCATTGGCCTTCTTGGCAACAAGGGCACACTGCTGACTCATATCCAGCTTCTCGTCCACTGTCACCCCTAGGTCCTTTTCCGCAGAACTGCTGCCGAGCCATTCGGTCCCTAGTCTGTAGCGGTGCATTGGATTCTTCCATCCTAAGTGCAGGACCCTGCACTTATCCTTATTGAACCTCATTAGATTTCTTTTGGCCCAATCCTCCAATTTGTCTAGGTCCTTCTGTATCCTATCCCTCCCCTCCAGCGTATCTACCACTCCTCCCAGTTTAGTATCATCCGCAAATTTGCTGAGAGTGCAATCCACACCATCCTCCAGATCATTTATGAAGATATTGAACAAAACGGGCCCCAGGACCGACCCCTGGGGCACTCCACTTGACACCGGCTGCCAACTAGACATGGAGCCATTGATCACTACCCGTTGAGCCCGACAATCTAGCCAGCTTTCTACCCACCTTATAGTGCATTCATCCGGCCCATACTTCCTTAACTTGCTGACAAGAATGCTGTGGGAGACCGTGTCAAAAGCTTTGCTGAAGTCAAGAAACAATACATCCACTGCTTTCCCTTCATCCACAGAACCAGTAATCTCATCATAAAAGGCGATTAGATTAGTCAGGCATGACCTTCCCTTGGTGAATCCATGCTGACTGTTCCTGATCACTTGCCTCTCCTCTAAGTGCTTCAGGATTGATTCTTTGAGGACCTGCTCCATGATTTTTCCAGGGACTGAGGTGAGGCTGACTGGCCTGTAGTTCCCAGGATCCTCCTTCTTCCCTTTTTTAAAGATGGGCACTACATTAGCCTTTTTCCAGTCATCCGGGACTTCCCCCGTTCGCCACGAGTTTTCAAAGATAATGGCCAAGGGCTCTGCAATCACAGCCGCCAATTCCTTCAGCACTCTCGGATGCAATTCGTCCGGCCCCATGGACTTGTGCACGTCCAGCTTTTCTAAATAGTCCCTAACCACCTCTATCTCTACAGAGGGCTGGCCATCTCTTCCCCATTTTGTGATGCCCAGCACAGCAGTCTGGGAGCTGACCTTGTTAGTGAAAACAGAGGCAAAAAAAGCATTGAGTACATTAGCTTTTTCCACATCCTCTGTCACTAGCTTGCCTCCCTCATTCAGTAAGGGGCCCACACTTTCCTTGGCTTTCTTCTTGTTGCCAACATACCTGAAGAAACCCTTCTTGTTACTCTTGACATGTCTTGCTAGCTGCAGCTCCAGGTGCGATTTGGCCCTCCTGATATCTTTCCTACATGCCCGAGCAATATTTTTATACTCTTCCCTGGTCATATGTCCAACCTTCCACTTCTTGTAAGCTTCTTTTTTATGTTTAAGATCCGCTAGGATTTCACCATTAAGCCAAGCTGGTCGCCTGCCATATTTACTATTCTTTCGACTCATCGGGATGGTTTGTCCCTGTAACCTCAACAGGGATTCCTTGAAATACAGCCAGCTCTCCTGGACTCCCTTCCCTTTCATGTTAGTCCCCCAGGGGATCCTGGCCATCTGTTCCCTGAGGGAGTCAAAGTCTGCTTTCCTGAAGTCCAGGGTCCATATCCTGCTGCTTACCTTTCTTCCCTGCGTCAGGATCCTGAACTCAACCAACTCATGGTCACTGCCTCCCAGATTCCCATCCACTTTTACTTCCCCCACTAATTCTACCCGGTTTGTGAGCAGCAGGTCAAGAAAAGCGCTCCCCCTAGTTGGCTCCCCTAGCACTTGCACCAGGAAATTGTCCCCTACGCTTTCCAAAAACTTCCTGGATTGTCTATGCACCGCTGTATTGCTCTCCCAGCAGATATCAGGAAAATTAAAGTCACCCATGAGAATCAGGGCATGCGATCTAGTAGCTTCCGTGAGTTGCCGGAAGAAAGCCTCATCCACCTCATCCCCCTGGTCCGGTGGTCTATAGCAGACTCCCACCATGACATCACTCTTGTTGCACACACTTCTAAACTTAATCCATCATGGGTTACATCATGGGGCATTGGGGCAGGTCCCAGGATGTCCTGTGACCCCCTCTGCCTTCCCACAACTCTTAGCAGCAGAAGAGGAAGAGATGCTCTGTGGGATAGCTGCCCAGAGTGCACCACTCCAAATACTGCTGCAAGTGTGAACATGCTATTGTGCAGGCAGCTGACAGCGTGAACACACAACAGCAGTTTCCCTTCAGCGCACTCTGAGCAGCGCTGTAACTGCCGGCGCTATAAGTCTGCCAGGTTAGACATACCCTTAGTGTGGTAGTACAGGAAAAATGAAGGCAGAATGTAGCCCTAAATAAAGAGTAACTTTATCAGAGTCAATGTATTTAAATTGGTGCATGTGAGAACAGAACTGTCTTCTGTTTCTTGCTGATCCCAGCTCCCTTTGAAATAAACAGACATCCTTGTCTATTCATTGCAATCATCTGAGATCCAAACCCTTTATGGTGTTGAGTGATCACTCAGTGCTTAAAGTGCTTGCAAGAGATCTGCTTTATTCTGTGTCTTGTTCCAACAGACTGTGCATAACAATAGCTTTACAGCCATCCTGCCCAGACTCTGTCTGGGAAGCTCAGCCCCTTAAAAGCACAAACCCCAATACCACATCTTCCCTTCCAAGTAAAAACTTAACACCTAAACAACCCAACATTAATATAACACAACATTACAAATAGTTATAACTAACCTAACAACTAAGGGTATGGCTACACCACGCAGCTTTTAGCGACACGGCTGTGTCACTACAGCCATGTCGTTAAAAGCCGTGCAGTGTAGCTGCTGTTTGTCGGCAGGAGAGAGCTCTCTTGCTGACAAAAAACCTCCACCCCCACGAGCAGCAGCGGCTTTGTCAGCAGGAGAGCTCCTGCTGACAAAGCATTGTTTACACTAGCGCTTTTCATCGGTAAAACTTTTGTCGCGTGGGGTGGGAAGTTTTTTTAACGCCCCTGAATGACAAAAGTTTTCCCAACCAAGTGCCAGTGTAGACAAAGCCTAAACTTAACAATAATGTTCAATTAGTCTTTGAGGTGCCCTGAATTGTCACTTTGACCTGCAGGGCTCTTCCAGAATATCAGCACTACTGCTCTCAGGAGGTGGCAAGTCCACTTGTTCTGGTTGTTCCATGTCCTGGGGCTCCATTGTCTTAACCTGCTGTTACTGTTGCCTGCCTGAGACCTTCTCAGGCAAAATAGCTGACTCAATGCCCTCTATCTTCCACCCACCTGGGATTTAGTGAAGGTGCTGAAGGTGTTGGCTATTCTGCAGTAACATGTGTCCATCTGGGGTCACAAACTCATATGACCAGAGGGCAACCTCCTCTGACACTGCTGTTTGTGGCCACTGTTTCCCATCATAGAGACGCACAGCATCATTTTCATAAAGTGGTGGCAGCTCCCAGAACCCCAAATCATATTATATTTTTCATTCTGCCTTACCTGTCTCTTTACATATCTACAAATCCCCAGAGACTCTGGCATCTGTTTCCAACAGTGCAGGTGTAATCCACACACCTCCTGGGTGTCATGTTCTGTCCTATTGAGTGACACTGAGACCACTTAGAGAAAGAGATTAATGAGTCTGCTCTACAGCCTTAGCTAACAGCGAGTTGGCTTTTAGCTCATGTGTTAGAGGCTCATGCACTAAGCTCCAGAGGTCCCTCCTTCGATCCTGCCCAATGACAACCAGGGTCTGCCGGTGTTACACAGGCATTCCTGTTTTCAAATTTTGTTGAACAAAATGTCAGTGGTGGAAACACATGCTTCACTGGTACCATTCTGTAATTCCAAAATGTTGAATACACATCAGAATCTGGCTCCGCAGGTTTTTTCAGCAGGTGCCTTATTATTTTGACTTCATTTTCCTCCAATATTTTGGATTGGGCATAATGGGGACTAGTTATTACCTGTCTAACTCTATTTCACGACAAACTGCTTAAACTCCTCCCCATTAAACTGTGGCTTTATGACAGGGTGTACAAGTCCACACTGGGCAACCAGGATCATTTTGGGCTCAGCCAGTCCGGCACCAGTCACACCTGTAGCAAATGCTCCATCTGCTGGAGGAATTAAAAGACAGGGAATTAGCCCATTTGGGTGGGAGAGCTGGAAGTAAGCAGACCTGTAGCTCCAGCAGCACAGAGCAGAAGGAATCCTAAAGGCTCTGACACAGCTACCCAAGGGGCCTTCCCTGAGAGCAGGCAGGCACCACCCCAGAGAGAATCATAGAGGGAAGTATCCCCCTGCCCATGGACCCTGGTAACCCCATCTTACTTGGTTTGGACTTCCCCAACTGGGGAAAGCCTTGAACTAAGCTGCCCTGGGGGAGTGGTCCAGAGAGGACAGCCTTAAGCAGCCTTGGTTGCCAGACTACTGGTAGCCCATAGGACCCTGGATCAGAGCCCAGTGGAGTGGGAGACCCTGGGCTCTGCTCCCCACAATCCCCTTGGTAGTCAGGGGTTGTGGTTATGAACACTAGGCCATGCTCCCCAACCAGACCCCAAGTGAGGACTATTACAGGCCTATTGTCAGGCATTACTATGTCAGGTATACCATGTCTACCAAAAATAGATTTGATATGCATAATCACTGGCTTAGCTGTAGTTTTCTACTAAGGCTATCTTGGGGAATTGACACAATAGTCTAGGACAATTACTTAGTTTTTTTCCAGCCAACAGAAAAAAATCTACACCTACTTTGGTCCAGGGGCCCATTTTTTCCTATGCCACCAACATGAGCTCTTTCACTTGACTCATCCTGTGTTTTTGGTGTAAGTGGCAAGCATTAGCAGCTTCTTCAATGTCACTGTTCATGTGAGGCCAGCATAAAATGTGTCTGGCCCTTCTCTTGGAGTTTTTAATCCCTAAATGACTTTTTTTTTTTAACATTTTTCTGCAACACCTTAAGGAATCGCCATCTTAGAATCATAGAATATCAGGGTTGGAAGGTACCTCAGGAGGTCATCTAGTCCAACCCCCTGCTCAAAGCAGGACCAATCCCCAACTAAATAATCCCAGCCAGGGCTTTCTCAAGCCTGACCTTAAAATCTTCAAAGGAAGGAGATTCCACCACCTCCCTAGGTAACCCATTCCAGTGCTTCACCACCCTCCTAGTGAAAAAGTGTTTCCTAATATCCAACCTAAACCTCCCCCACTGCAACTGGAGACCATTACTCCTTCTTCTGTCATCTGCTACCACTGAGAACAGTCTAGATCCATCCTCTTTGGAATCCCCTTTCAGGCAGTTGAAAGCAGCTATCAAATTCCACCCTCATTCTTCTTTTCTGCAGATTAAACAATCCCAGTTCCTCCAGCCTCTCCTCATAAGTCATGTGTTCCAGTCCACTAATCATTTTTGTTGCCCTCCGCTGGACGCTTTCCAATTTTTCCACATCCTTCTTGTAGTGTGGGGCCCAAAACTGGACACAGTACTACAGATGAAGCCTCACCAATGTCAAATAGAGGGGAACGATCACATTCCTCGACCTGCTGGCAATGCCCCTACTTATACAGCCCAAAATGCCATTAGTCTTCTTGGCAACAAGGGCACACTGTTGACTCATATCCAGCTTCTTGTCCACTGTAACCGCTAGGTCCTTTTCTGCAGAATTGCTGCCTAGCCATTCGGTCCCTAGTCTGTAGCAGTGCATGGGATTCTTCCGTCCTAAGTGCAGGACTCTGCACTTGTCTTTGATGAACCTCATCAGATTTCTTTTGGCCCAATCCTCTAATTTGTCTAGGTTCGCTGTATCCCATCCCTACTGTCATAAAAATAAAGGGAGGATAACCACCTTTCTGTATACAGTGCTATAAAATCCCTCCTGGCCAGAGGCAAAACCTTTTCACTTGTAAAGGGTTAAGAAGCTAAGATAACCTCACTTGCACCTGACCAAAATGACCAATGAGGAGACAAGATGCTTTCAAATTGGGAGCGGGGGGAAACAAAGGGTCCGTCTGTCTGGGTGATGCTTTTGCTGGGGACAGATCAGGAATGCAGTCTCAGATCTTCTGTTAATTAGTAAGTAATCTAGGTAGAAATGCGTTAGATTTCCTTTTGTTTAATGGCTGGCAAAATAAGCTGTGCTGGATGGAATGTATATTCCTGGTTTTGGGTCTTTTTGTAACTTAAGGTTTTGCCTAGAGGGATTCTCTATGTTTTGAATCTGATTACACTGTAAGGTATTTACCATCCTGATTTTACAGAGGTGATTCTTTTATCTTTTCTTTAATTAAAATTCTTCTTTTAAGAACCTGATTGATTTTTCATTGTTCTTAAGATCCAAGGGATTGGGTCTGTGTTCACCTGTACAAATTGGTGAGGATTTTTATCAAGCCTTCCCCAGGAAAGGGGGTGTAGGGCTTGGGGGGATATTTTGGTGGAAGACATTTCCAAGTGGACTTTTCAGGGACTGAGGTGAGGCTGACTGGCCTGTAGTTCCCCATATCCTCCTCCTTCCCTTTTTTAAAGATCTTAGAGACCTTAAACAAAATCACATCTAGTACTGAGAGCTCTTCCTTTAATTGATAGGCTTTCTCAGGTCATGCTATCCTAATAGACTTAATTACTTTCTGCAGGCTCATCCTGCATAGCAGCTCTAGAAATCACAGTTTAAGTTTCATCTGAGACTGGACAGGTGACTCTTTTTTTTAATCAAATTGACATGTACAAAATCTAGCTCTGGGCTTTGCTTCACTGCTCTTTTTTCAGATGTTCTAGAGCAGAGGTTCCCAAACTTTTCTTATTGTGTACTTCCTTCCAGCTGCCCATGTACCCCCTTCCAGATCTACTAGCTGTGCATGTACCCCTATTCTTCTCATTACTGATACTTTGTGTGTTCTTCTTAACACTACCTGTCTTTAGCCATCTGTCCATATTTCACTGTTATGTACAGATGTAGGTCTAGTGTGACATATATAACCAAAACAAAAACCCTGACTAAGTTCTGAGTTCAGTTAGACTGCACAGTTGCTGGGGAACTGAACCCATGGTGGATGGTGATTGGAAATTTTTTTTCCACCAAATGCATCCGATGAAGTGAGCTGTAGCTCACGAAAGCTTATGCTCTAATAAATTTGTTAGTCTCTAAGGTGCCACAAGTACTCCTTTTCTTTTTGCGAATACAGACTAACATGGCTGCTACTCTGAAACCAATCATATCTACAGTATCAGAATCCTCTATAAGCTTCATTCTGGACTAGGTGACTTTCTTTGCTTGACAAATTCTAATTGCTTTGTCAAGAGTTAATTCTGGGTCTTCCAGTAACCTCTCTGAGCTTTTTGTTCCAGATTGCAATCACAGTCTGGACTCTTATAAGGAACTAGTTAGCCCCCCCAAAAAATTGTAAGCTTGGTTCTTTGCACTTAGATAAATCACAGACTCTTCTGTGGTTTAACCTTCATTTTGTACTCTGTTTTTAAAAATCTCTCTCATTTGGTTCTCTCATTACATAAGTGCAGTACCCTGATATTTCTATAATACAGTTTCATGCTTAGCCTTCTCTGCTGGAGTTAATTGAAGAGCGTTAAACACATCAAGTGCATCAAAACGAGTCATTGTCAGAAATCAGGCTACCTTCTGACCGCTTTCCTTTTTGCTGGCATCCATTGTTTGCAGATACAGAGTAACGTGCTGTCTATACTTTCTGCAGTTGTTTTCCACATTTCCAGAGACTTTTCTACTCTGGTGGGACTTTTAATAGCTTTACTCTTCCATTCAGGGTATTTTCTTAGTTCCTTTTTGCTCCTGATACAATATGGTGTTCAATGATCACTTGGAGTTTAAGGTGCTTGCAAGAGCTTTACTTTATTCTGTGTCCTGTTCCAGCTGGCTGTATATAACAACCAAAGCTTCCCAGTGCTGTGCCCAGACTTTCTGTCTGGGAAGATTAGCCCTTAAAAGCACAATCTCTAATACCACACACTGGACCCAAAATGTTTAGCAATATTTTGGGAAAATGATAAAGGGGGTAAGTAGGTAAATTCGATTTACATTCCAGAAGGTACCTAGATATATCAGCTTTACCTGCAACATCTTTACTCTTCAAAACATTTTAGTACACATCATTTAACACTGAGGATGTTAACATAATACAAGTAGCTTCCAAATAATTTGTGTTCTATTAATAAGGAACAGAAATAAATGAAATAGCATTCAGAGTTTTGAACTAAGCATTCATAATTTTTAATTTTTTCAGAAGCTGAATAGTTGCTGATTGCAGTGGACTGTATTCTATCTTATTTACAGTACCTAGTAATATCTTGGTTACTAGGAAACCTTTAACACTTTATCTGAAAAGTGAAATCTCCTAATAATCCATAATTTTGTTGTTTAGTTTTGCCTTTTGCATATGAAACCTTCAAAAATGGATACTTTTTACATTGTTCGTAAGGGTATTTTATACAGATATACAGACAGTTTCAGTACTTGTGAAAGGTACTACATTTATAACACTGAGGGCAGAAATCCTCTATTTATCCACATGGCTGATAAAGCATAGGTACTGGCAGTGCATGCTTCCTCATACTGCCCAATCAGGTGCCTTAACTGACTTCGAGCAACCTTTTCTTGGCATTGAAGGATAGTTGTCTCCATGACACATTCCTTAGTCTTTCTGCTGAAACTACCAACAAGGTTACCATTTAGTACTAATTACTGTGGTTTCTGTGATATGACCACACATCTGCTGGGAACTTATTCAAGATCACTAGTTTCCTATAACCAACTGAATAACAATTAGATGGTAATGATTTTTGCTCACTACCACCATAGATTGCAATGAAATCAGTAACCTAGAGGGGAAAGTCTTTTAATCCTATTTCCAATCTAGTCCAAATCAATGTAAATTTTATTCTCACTGAAGCATGTGGTTCTTATATCTACAGAAAAAAACAGCACATTATGCATGACTTTCCTTTTGTTACATCATTTTCATACTGGTTTAACTCAGTAGAGTTCAGTAGAATTACTTCAGTGTGCACTGATGAAAATGAGAGCAGAATCAGGACCCTAATTAAGAATGACAGTGTGGACCTATATAACAAATAAGGATTTAGAGGCATGTGATAGGACACACCCTCACTCTGGTGTAGGGGTAACTAACAAGCTCTTCTGGGCCTGTTCAGCTCTAACAAGATGCATCTGCAAGGCTTGTTCTGTCTGAAGGGTGGGGTTGACCTTAGAAAGGGAAGACGTACCACAGGAAAGGCTGGTGGATAGGAGAAGGGCTGTTCCACCTGAGAGATGGCTGACAACAGAGACAGGTCAGCTAAGAGAGAGACAGTCGCAGGCCTCTCTCTCTTAAAGCTGCACGGACCAGCTACAAAGCAACATGCCCCACGAAGAAGACTCCACTAAAAGACAATGGACCCCGCTGATAGACTCAGCCAAAGAGCTGAATCCAGAAAGACTGCCTGAGAGACAGGCTACCTTTGCTTTAACTCAAATTCCCCTCTCTCATAACGAAGAGAGCAGGAAGGTGACCTTTCTTTTATCTGTTTGTTGTACTCAGAGAACTCCTCATATGCGATGAACTGGAGGGGGGGCATTATAAATTACTAGAAGTGGGGTCCAGAAGGGTCTTGAGGAAGAATGCATGTATAACCATGCCTGACACAAAGGATTTAAAAAACAACTTTAGAGGGGATAGAGCTCAGCTGCTCCACACAAGAGGGCACCAGAGCAGTGGTGTAAGACCCCAGGGGTCCAGAGACTATGCCTAAGATTTCCAAAGGGGTCCGCATCTCCATTTGTAATTTTTTAGGAATCTGCAAATGAAAAAAGGTGGAAAACCACTGGTATAAGTGATTAATGGAGATGCAGCAGCAGCAGGCTGCTCAGGAACAGCAGTTCCAATAGCATTTGCTGCAACAACGGATCACCCAGCAGCAAGTTCAGACCACACAGCAACACTAGCTGCTGAGTGATCTGATGGCCCTGCATCAGGCGTTTCAAAAAGAAACTATACAGTGGATAGTGCCAGCCCTACACACCCAGGGAGTCCCACCAGGTCATGCTTCCACCAAAGGGGTTCCCCCACCAGGACCAGTGAAATAACCAAGATGGGGCCAGATGATGACTCTGAAGCCTTCTTAATTACACTTCAGAGGGTGGCATTAGCAGCCCTGTGGCAAACAGAACAGTGAGCTTTGATTCTGGCTCCATACTGGACAAGTCCAGCACAGGTGGTTTATTGTAATTTGGATTTAGAGCAGGCAAAAGATTACAAATAAGTAAAGTCAGCCAATTTGGACTATTTGGATATCTCCAAAGAAATCCACCATCAACAAATTTGATTTGAGAGCTATCCCAAGGGGGAAAGATCCTGGATAGTAGCAATATGTTTACAAGAACACTGTTGGAAGTGGCTCCTCCTGGAGGAATAATCAGGGGTCCAAGTGGCTGAGGCTATTGTGACAGAACAATTAACACACACATTACACATGAAAGGTAGGGAGTGGGTACTACAGCACCAGCCAGGGATGTTATCAGAAGCAGTAAAGGGAATGCAGGACTTTATAGAAGCTAAAGGATCAGTTGAGGCAGAATAACGCAATGCATCAGCTGGGTGGGGGATGGAATGGTGAAAGACCCGGGGGGTGAACCAGAATCAGTAACAATTCCTTTGAGGGGCCTGACTCCAAAGGAACACCGCAGATGATCAGACTAGCCCTAAGACCAGGGCTAGTCCAAAAGGGGATCGGGGGTTAGGCATGGATACACCACCACCAGTGAGACCGCCAGGCACCTCAAATACTTGGAGCAGGACTCACTGACTAGTGTTCACCCACCACTCCCCGGACTCACCCTCACTTAGAAAAGGTGCCAGTGGTGCCAGCCTGTTAATGTGCTATTCCTGTGGGCCAGGGATTGGCAAAATTTTTGGCCCGAGGGCCACATCAGGGTTGCAAAATGGTATGGAGGGTCAGGTAGGGAAGGCTGTGCCTCCCCAAACAGCTTGGCCTCTGCCCCCTCCCAATTCCTGCCCCCGACTGTCCCCCTCAGAACTGCTGACCCATCCAACCCCCCCTGCTCCTTGTCCCCTGACTTCCCCCTCCCAGGACCCCCACCCCAACTGCCCTCCTGGAACCCCACCCCCTATCCAACCCCCCCTGTTTCCCATCCCCACGAGTTCAAGGGCCAGGCAGGATGGTCCCATGGGCCAGATGTGGCCCAAGGGCGGTAATTTGCCCCCTTCTGCTGTGGGCAGACAAGACACACAGAGAGGGAGAGCCCTCTTAAGGAATGCTAATGTGACCAGGGATGAATGGCAGAAAGGTGGGCATGGAAAAAGATTTCCCCTCAGTTGATGGTACTGGTGATGGTCCAAGGGAAGATAATTCAAGGACTCTCAGACTCTAGCTGCAACTAGATGGTGGTTCAAGCCTCCATGTTGGGAGGTGATGTCACTCCTAAGAATATGATCTACTTGCAGTGCACACGTGGTGACATAAAAATGTACCCCCCCAGTGTTTACAACTGACAGTGGGAGCCCACAGCACAGTGAAAATTGTAGCCTTAGCTGAAAAATTGGCCTACCCCATAATCGTAGGTTGGGACTAGCACTTTTTCTGGCAAGTCATTAATGCACAAGCCCAGCTAGCTAATGAGAATCCAGGCCAATCATTAAAACAAGCCCCTGGAGCTTGGGAAGCTTGGGGAAGCCGACAACTTTGAGGAAGGAACATCCCAAGCAACACAGCCGCTGACCCCCACAGGGAAAGAAGAAGTAAGCAGTCGGGACCTGGAAGCCCTCCTACAGGGCATGAATTTTGTGCAAGAACAAAGGGATGACGCTACACTGAGCCGTGCATATGAACAACTGGCCTCTGTAAATGATGAGGTAACAGACTCTTAGCGGAGTAAGCAGTATCCATACTTTGCATTCGAGAAAGAGTGCTTGTATCATGGAAAAGGATCAACAAACGGAAGTGGTGAAGGCCCAGCTGCTGGTGCCACACAGGTACCACCGGACTATGTTGCAGCTTGAGCATGACATCCCATGCGCTGGACGCTTGGGGGGAGAGAAGACATTGTCTCAATTATTAGCCCAATTCTACTGACCAGGCATGCATCATGAGGTGAGAGAATACTGTTCCCAGAGCATCAGCTAGACAGCAGCAAAGGGATCCGTAAATCACCCTTTGTCCCTCTGCCCTTGATTGATTGAAGAATTGGAATGGACATGGTCAGGACCCTAGAAAAAAACTGCAGCAGGGTATCAGTACATATTAGCGATCATCAACTATGCAACCAGGTACCCAGAGTCTGTCCCTCTGTGCTCTGCAAAAGTTACAGTGATAGTTCCAGAACTGTTGAAGCTTCCCTGCAAAATATTAACAGATGAAGGAAGTAACTTCAGCTTCAAACTAGTGAGTGAATTATGCTTCCTTCTGAAGGTTAAATCCTTGAAAACCTTGGTGTATCACTCACAGACCGATGGCCTAGTAGAGCAGTTTAATAAGATGCTGAAGGGAATGTTGAGGTGCATTGTCAGTGACAACCCCAAACAATGAGACTGGCTACTCCCACCACTCCTATTTGCCTTAAGGGAGGTCCTGCAAGGCTCTACAGGGTTGTCTCTTGCTTTATGGTTGCCAACCACAAGGAATCTTGGTCTTGCTATGAGACGGTTGGAAGGAACAAGACATAGGGAGCCTTAGGCACAACCCAATATGTCTTACAGTGTTAAGGGAACAACTCAGAAACATACGGGTGTTCACCAAAGGGAATCTGAGAAAGGCCCAACAAATAGAGGAATTAAACTGTAAGAGGTGCAACTATCATCTTTCCACATAAGAATATAAGAATGGCCATAATGGGTAAGACCAATGGTCCGTCTAGTCCAGGATCCTGTCTTCTAACAGTGGCCAATACCAGGTGTCCCGGAGGGAATGAACAGAACAATCAATCATCAATTGATCCATCCTCTGACATACTTCTAAAAAACAGAGGCTAGGGACAATCAGAGCATGTCATGGTGTTTCATCCCTGCTGTCATAAATATAAAGGGAAGGGTAAAAACCTTTAAATCCCTCCTAGCCAGAGGAAAAACCCCTGTAATGGGTTAAGAAGCTAAGATAACCTCGCTGGCACCTGACCAAAATGACCAATGAGGAGACAAGATACTTTCAAAGCTGGGGGGGGGGGGAGAAAGGGTTCTCTCTGTCTGTGTGTTACTTTTGCCGGGCCCAGAGCAGGAATGCAGGTCAGAACTCCTGTAAAGAGCTAATAAGCAATTTGGTTAGATATTAGATTCTGTTTTGTTTAAATGGCTGATAAAATAAGGTGTGCTGAATGGAATGTATATTCCTGTTTTTGTGTCTTTTTGTAACTTAAGGTTTAGCCTAGAGGGATTCTCTATGTTTTGAATCAGATTACCCTGTAAGGTATTTACCATCCTGATTTTACAGAGGTGATTGGTTTACTTTTTCTTTAATTAAAATTCTTCTTTTAAGAACCTGATTGGTTTTTCATTGTTCTTAAGATCCAAGGGTTTGGGTCTGTGTTCACCTATGCAAATTGGTGAGGATTTTTATCAAGCCTTCCCCAGGAAAGGGGGTGTAGGGTTTGGGGGATTTTGGGGGGAAAGATGCTTCCAAGCTCTTTCCCTGTTATATTTGTTAGATGTTTGGTGGTGGCAGCAATAAGGTCCAGGGACAAAAGGTAAACTAGTTTGTACCTTGGGGAAGTTTTAACCTAAGCTGGTAAAAATAAACTTAGGGGGGTTTTCATGCAGGTCCCCACATCTGTACCCTAGAGTTCAGAGTGGGGAAGGAACCTTGAAACCTGCCCATTCTGACTAATAGCAATTGATGGACCTATTCTCCAGTAACCTATCTAGTTCTTTTTAGAACCCTGTTATAACCTTGGCCTTCGCATCATCCCCCAGCAAAAAGAGTTCCACAGGTTGACTGTGAATTGTGAGAAGAAGTACTTCCTTTTGTCTGTTTTAAATCTGCTGCCTATTAATTTCCTTTGGTGACCCCTAGTTCTTGTGTTATGTGAAGGATTAAATAACATTTTCTTATTCACTTTCTCACACAGTCAAGATTTTATAGACCTCTATCTTATCCCCCCATATCCACCCAGAGGATGGTGTCCTTCTGCTACTACCCCCAGCCAAGTTCAAATTAGTGGCCCAATGGCAGCATACAGTTGAAATTGTCAGGCAGGTAAAGCCTGTGGACCATGAGATAAGACTACCCAGGAGGAGAAAAGAAACCAAGGTCTATCACGTGAATGTTCCCAAACCTTGGAAGACGCTGAGAACCCTCTCTCCAACGGAACCTGCATTAGGGCCCCAAGTACCTGGCAGCCAAGCCCGACAATAGTACTGAGGGGTGAGTGGCTCTCCCTTGCTCAAAGAAAGCAGCTCCTCCAATTAATTGAGGACTTTGTAACTGGATTCTCCACCTGCCCAGGGAGAACAAAGTTGGTCAACAGCATCTAGAGACCACCCCAGGCCAGCTAGTCAGGGAGAACCCTGGACCATTGCCACAGAGGATGTGGGATACAGTCTAAGAGGAAATGTGAGCAATGCTGGAGACGGGGATAACTGTGAAATCCAAAAGTGAATGTAGGAGCCCCATAGTTCTCCTTCCTACACTGGACAATTTGGTTTGGTATTACATTGACTTTAGGAAGGCTAATTCCATCTTGAAATTAGACACCTACTGAATGCCAAGGGTAGATGAGTTACTAGAATGTCTGGGGCATGCCCCAAGAGGAAGGGCTGGAGACAGACCCCATTAAAAGATAATAGACCTGCTGATGGACCCAGCCCAAAGAGCTGAATCCAGAAATACTACCTGAGACACAGAACTGCCTGTACCTTTGCCTTCCTTTGTTTTCACTTGGATTCCTCTCTCTCATAAGGAAAAGAGAGGGAAAAGAACCTTTCTTTTGTCTGTCTGTTTACTCAGACAACCCCTCATATACTACAGCTGGGGATGGCAGGGGGAATATTATAAACAACTAGAAGTGGGGTCTGGAGGGAGCACCTGCCCCCCACAAGTCATTTGAAAACAAACAAGGAAAAAATATTTTTCTGTCTTTGTACTTCTTTCTGTGATGTTCCAACAAACTGATGGATCTTCCAAAACAAACCTGGTTTCATTCTTTGATGAGATTACGAGTCTGGTTGTAAAAGTAACTAGGTAGATGCAATAGACTTTTGTAAGGTGCTAGACTTAGTACCACATAATATACTGTATAATGTCAAAGCACATGTTAAATGGATTAAGAATTGGTTAACTGTGACAGATCCCAACATGTAGTCATCAGTGGGGAATCATCGAATGGGGGTCTTTCACAGGGACTGGTATTAGGCCTAGTACTAGTCCACATTTTAATCAATGATCTGGAAGTAAATAGAAAATCACTGCTTGTAAAATTTGTGGATGACACAAAGATTGGCAGAGTGGTAAATAATGATGAGGGCAGGGCAGTCGCACAGAGTGATCAGGATCGCTTGAAAACTGGGCACATTCAAACAGTATGTTTCGGTTTTGTTTGTTTGTTTTTTATACAGCCAATTCAAGGGCATACATCTGGCATCATGTAATGCTGGTCATATCTACAGAGTGAGAGATTGTTTCCTGGAAAGCAGTGATTCTGAAAAGGATTTTAGGGGTCGTAGTGGACAAACAACTGAACATGAGCTCTCAGTATAATGTTGTGCCAAGACAGGTTAATGCACTCCTTGGATGTATAAACAGGGTATAGTGAGTAGCATAGGGAGGTGATTTTACTTCTGTATACTGCTTTGTTGAGATTGATACTGGAATACTGCATCCAGTTCTTGTGTCCATATTTTAAAAAGGATGTTTAATTCCAGAGGGAGCAGAAAGGAACCACAAAAAATTATTCAAAGGCTGGAGAAAATGCCTTTACAGCGGGACTTGAAGAGCTCAATCTGCTTAGTTTATCAGAAAGAAATTTGAGAGGTGACTTGATTACAGTATATAAGTACCTCCATGAGGAGAAAATATTGGGTACTAAAGGGCTGATTAATCTATCTGAGACAGAACAAAAAACAGTGTCTGTAAGCTGAAGCCAGACGAATTCAAATTAAAAATGAGGCACACATATTTAACAGTGAGGGCGATTAACCACTGGAACAAATGACCAAGGAAAGTGTTGAATTTTCCATCGCTTCATATATTCAGATCAAGACTGGATGCCTTTCTGCAAGATATGCTTTAGTCAAACCCAGGTTATTGGGTTCAATTCAGAGATAACAGTGAAATTTAATAGCCTGGGATATATAGTACGTCAATCTAGATGGTCTGATGGTCCCTTCTGACCTTAAACTCTAGGAATCTCACTGAGGGCCTGATCTAAAACCCATTAAAGTGATTGGAAAAGTTCTCATTGAATTTAATAGGCTTTGGTTTAGGCCCTTATGGCTCAATACTACAAGATGCTGAGATCCTTCAGTTCCCAATGAAGTAATGTCTTCAGTTGGAGTGAATAAGAACACTTAGTGACAACAATCAATGCACTGCTTGTTTCTAATACTCCGATTCTGACCTGATAAATATAGGTATGGGAAATAAAAGACTGTATTTGCACTGATGGTAATTTTTTTTTCCAATAAACCGAAATTTTCAGTTTAAGGGACTGTACTTGGAGGGAACCCTATATCTACTCTCTCATGCAGAAAGAATCTAAAAAAAACCCTTAATTTTTGAGAAATCAATGAATATGTAAAGATTGACACCACTCCTTAAAACCATTTTGGTATAAACAGATGTGAGAAAATAAAGAGTTTCTCTGCGATCTAAACAGCAAGATGCTTACAGAGAAGATACACAAATATTTCATTAAACAAAAAATCCCAGCAGTTCTATGCAGACGTACCATTTCTCACAACAAAATAATGGAACATTTAATCAGTCAATACATAGACAGTCCTCAGGATATTACACAGTAAACAGTAATGTCTCCACCTAATTCTGCAGCACCAAAACAACAAAGAATCAGTTATTTCCCAGCCAAATAAATGTGTTTACTCCCAGATTAGTTGACATGAGATGGTAATGTCAATCAATATCCCATTTGGTAAATAATGTGAATGTGTGTATAAGTTGGCAGTGCTTTTTTTTTTTAAAAAAAAAAATTGCCAGTTTGAATTTGGATTAAGCAATGATTATGACCGGTCTTATTTATTATTACCTAATATTTGCTGCTTTTTAAAAAAAAAAAAAAAACACAGGTACAGCAGTGCAAAACAACAGCAGCATGTTAATTGTCTTAATGGGGTTGAAAAGGCTCTTTCCAAAGATTACTAAAGCAACATGTCTCATTTATGACAACCATGAGAAAGGATCACTGTAATAAACCTGTGACACAAAGTCAGGCAGGAGACTGGTCTTTTTTCTGGCTCTAGATACACAACATGGGTCATGTCCACTGTGTTGTGTTTCACAATGTAGGCTCTTCCTGGCAGAGAGGATCTGATTCTGGTCTCATTTACCTTATTTTTACATAGATGTAACTCTATCATGGATATAGGAAGGGCTGAGCCAGGACAGATAACAATTTGCCCCTCAAATTTCCAGCATCCCATGGAAAGGAATATGAAGCAAGGGAAGAGAGCTACCAAGTTTTGTGTGGCTCCATGTCTGATCTTCTGATATTTGAATATAACTGATTCCCTTCTCCCACAATAGTGGGAGCAGATAAAGGTGGGATAATAGTTTCCAAGTATGTAAAAGGTTGTTACAAGGAGGAGGGAGAGAAATGGTTTTTCTTAACCTCTGAGGAAAGGACAAGAAGCATTGGGCTTAAATTGCAGCAAAGGAGGTTTAGGTTGGACATTAGGAAAAACTTCCTAACTGTCAGGTTGATTAAAAACTGGAATAAATTGCCTACGGTGGTTGTGGGATCTCCATCTGTCAGGGTTCCTTCCCCACTCTGAACTCTAGGGTACAGATGTGGGACCTGCTTGAAAACCTCCCTAAGTTTATTTTTACCAGCTTAGGTTAAAACTTCCCCAAGGTACAAGTTATTTTACCTTTTGTCCCTGGACCTTATAGCTACCACCAGCAAGCGTCTAACAAAAATAACAGGGAAAGAGCCCACTTGGAAACATCTTTCCCCCCAAAATCCCCCCAAACCCTACACCCCCTTTCCTGGGGAAGGCTTGATAAAAATCCCCACCAATTTGCATAGGTGAACACAGACCCAAACCCTTGGATCTTAAGAACAATGAAAAACCAATCAGGTTCTTAAAAGAAGAATTTTAATTAAAGAAAAAGTAAACGAATCACCTCTGTAAAATCAGGATGGTAAATACCTTACAGGGTAATTAGATTCAAAACATAGTTAATCCCTCTAGGCCAAGCCTTAAGTTACAAAAAGGCACAAAAACAGGAATATACATTCCATTCAGCACAACTTATTTTATCAGCTATTTAAACAAAACAGAATCTAACGCATATCTAACTAGATTGCTTATTAACTCTTTACAGGAATTCTGACCTGCATTCCTGCTCTGGTCCCGGTAAAGACACAGACAGAGAGAACCCTTTGTTCCCCCCCCCTTCCAGCTTTGAAAGTATCTCGTCTCCTTATTGGTCATTTTGGTCAGGTGCCAGTGAGGTTGTCTTAGCTTCTTAACCCTTTACAGGTGAAAGGGTTTTTCCTCTGGCCAGGAGGGATTTAAAGGTGTTTACCCTTTACCCTTCTCTTTATATTTATGACACCATCACTGGATATTTTTAAAAGCAGGCTAGGCAAACACCTTCAGGAATGGTCTAGATAATACTTAGTCCTGCCATGAGTGCAGGGGACTGGACTAGATGACCTCTCAAGGTCCCTTCCAGTCCTATGATTCTAGGATATGGATCTCTTCCCTCTGCACATTCCACAGAAACAGATGTTAGAGTGATTGAGACAGTGTGCAAAAGCCGTTCTCTTAGGAAGGGTGGGACGAGGCAATTGGGGAGGATGTGTTTGGGGCACAGGTGCATGAAGGATTAAAAGGGGAGATGCCACGGCAGCTGGGTGGATGGGGTTTGGTAGTAGGGTGGATAGGGAAGGTGTGTTGGGTTGTGAGAGGTACCAAGAGCAACTGTCTGGCTAAAGGGTTAGTGAGGTGTGTCAGGGATTGGGAGAGGGTGCTTAGGACAGCTGGGAGATTAGGGTGAGGGGTGCCTAAGCACCTTCACAATGGAGATGAGAGGAGAATGCCTGGTATTGATGGGCCCAGTGCTCTCTCCTCGCTTTCTTTGTCATCATTCTGCTGTATGTCACATCCCTATGCTTTCTGTCTGCAAGAGCAGTGAGAGGGGAGGCAGAGAATCCTGGCTGCCTGAAAAATAGTCACCATCATGTGAGCAATACCTGCAGTCCTACTGGATGCATAACTGAGTTTCCTCCTGGAGGCGAGGCCATTTCTTGAATGCTGCCTTGATTGCCAATAACCACTTGTCCCAGATGTTATAATTCTTTTCTGATGGGATAAGTTTGCAGCAGTAATAGGCCCAGGGGTAAAGCTAACTATGGTAAAGCCCACTAGCTGGAGCTACACTGCAGCTCTGGCAAAGTCTGATGTATCAGCTTCCACAAAAATGGTCTGCTGGGGTTTGGGTGGATAAGGATAGATGCCACAGTGAATGCCCTCTTCAGCTGATCAAAAGCAGACTGAGTTACTGAAAACCAGATGGACTACACTCCTTTCTGCAGGAGCGCCATCATAGAGATGACCAAGATAGAAAATCCCTAGATGAAACACCAATAGAAATCGGTGAAATCCAAGGATTGTTGTACCCCTCAAAAGTCCTCCAGAGCCCTTCAGTCGGGTATGACTGACACATTGCGTGAATCCATTGTTTGTCCCTTAAGGGAGACCACATTCTAGGAATTCAATTGTGTCCCAGCTGAACTTACATTTCTTAAGCTTCATGTGTGGTGGGCAGGTAGAGCTGCAGAGGACCTCTGGCCTGTGGCCAGGTTCTGGGAGACAAGATTGCCGGCAGTATGGTGAATTAAAATGAACCATGCCAGTCCACCAGCATCCATGTGTGATAAGCCATGGGATGCCAAGAACGACCAGAGATTGTGGTGTGCAGATCAACTTGCATGGTGGGACCTTGAAGCATGATGACTTCTAAGGGGGCGGCTTAATGGGTGAACAGACCTGAAGACAGGAGCAATCAGTCAATGGCCTCCACAAAGTGGAAAGGAATCTTATGCTGGATCAGGATGTTGTGCACTTGGGCAAATTCCAAAAATTGCTTGAAGCGTCAGGGTTCACTAGGGCTTCTAGGTTAACCTCCAACATAGCAGGGTGCTGGAGAAGGAGTGGGAGTTGGCAGCATGTCAGATTGCAATTAACTGTTGCCAAAGTCCCAGTGGTATCCCTAGTCTGTTTGCCAGAGGATGGGAGTGGGTGGCAGGGAATGGATCACTTGCTGATTGCCTGTTCTTTTCATTCCCTTTGGGGCACCTGGCATTGGCTGCTATCGGAAGACAGAATACCGGGCTAGATGGACCTTTTGTCTGATACAACATGGCAGTTCTTATGGATCCATGTTGGCATGAAGTACTGGAGTGAGGGGGACCAACCCAGTCCAGACCCCTCAATCAGGGTTCGGCTTTGTTGTATCCTGACTGGAAATGCAGGACTGGGCTTTCATAGAGCAGCTTGATGTGAGGTGTCCCTGTTCACTGCAGTACAGGCATAGGCCCAACACGCAATGCTGGTTTTTCTCTGCATCAGAGAAATAGGGCCAGGCTTGGCCAAGCTGCATGGGTTCAGCCTGCGATGAGAGTGCTGGGGTTGGCGGATCAGACCTGGCAAGAGCAGTGGGGATTGGGACATCAACCATCTTTCTAGGTAGTGTTCCATCAGGCAGTATTCAGTTTTAATACTGAGCTTGATCAAGCCATGCAGACTGGCTCCACTTGACCAGCGCCAGCTTATCCTTGATCTCATTTTTGAGGCCAAGCCAAAAGTGGTAGCACTATGCAGCCTCATTCCGTACAGTGTCAGATACCAGATACTGAAACTCCACGGCATAATTAGCAACTGGCTGGCATCCCTGCCACAGGGCCTGGAATGCTACCTTAGCTGTGAGATACAGCTTGGGGTCATCAGAAATTATTGCCATGTCTTGAACAAAGTCCTCAACTGGTTCAGGACAGGGCTAGAATTTTCCAGAAGCAGAGAGGCCCCAGCCAATGTCTCTCCAGTCAGCAGGCTAATGATATGTCCCACCTGAAACTGCTCAGTGCAGGAGGACTGTGGGCACAGCAGGAATAAGAGCTGGCACTGGTTCATAAAACTGTGAAACTGGCTCTGATGGCTGCCAAATCCGTCCAACAGGAGAATTTTAGATTCCTGAGGGGGAGGAGTCACAGGAGATATGGCCTGTGCTTGCACTACAGCATTCTGCACCTAGAGGGTGTCTACCGGCATCTGTAGGTTTTGTAGGGCACCCACTATCTCCAACAGAGAGATTTTGGTTTTAGCAGTATCCATTCCAGTGAACTGACTCATTCCTGCTCCCCTTCTTTACCTGTTTCTTTTTTGTTGGGCTGTTCAAACTATCTTGGGCTGGGGTGTGGGCAGTCAGGATCATGGGCAGTGCTGCCTACTGGTTGAAGCTGGATTCAAGATCCAGGCATCAGAGCCAGAGTCAGGAACCAAGCAGGGAAGTAGCAAAGCTGGGAACAAGGTGACCACAGGCATGATCATATCTATGGGTGTAAGTATTGAGCAGCCACTGGCCAAGTGCTACTGCTGGGCCTAAGAGCAGTCCTGGCAATCCTGCTCAGCCAATCTGGCTGATTAAGGGTTTCAGCTGTTATCATCCCAGGTCCATCTGTAGGCCCTCATTCCTGACAGTGGCAGGCTTCACTGGTGGGGGAGAGTGATTAAGGGAGCAATATGGGGCTCTGGAAAGTGGTAAATTGCAGTATAAGTGTGGGAGGAGCATGGTGGGGTCATATAGGATGGCAGACTGCAGTAGGAAAGAGAAAGGGAAAGTTGTGCTTGGCCTCTGATGGTGGCAGGCATTAGCATGGGTGGGGGATAGTTTGGAGAGCAATACTGGGGTCAGGGAGAACTGTGTATAGCAGGGTGCAACAAGAGTTCAGCTGAAGAAAAGAAGTGTCCAGAAAAACTGCAAAATGGAAAGAAAAGAAAAGTGTTAAAAAAATCGAGAGATTTTTAAAATGTTCAACTATATTAAAATGTTATGATATCCATAGCATTGTTTGAGATATGTGGGTATGTATGTGTGTATATATAAATAATGTGTGTGTGTGTGTATTCATACTTTTTTTGGAGTAGGCACTGTATCATCTTTTGTAAAACATCTAGCTCAATGGGGTCCCAGTCCTGATAGCGGCCACTGGGCATTACCGTACGATAAATATTAGGTGATAAAATATAATAAAATTACTAATATATTCTGTGTATAAAATATGGTTGTGGGTCTACATATAGACTGTGAGAAAAATGCACAAAGACAGATACAGACACACACATGTACTTTTTTGTATTGTACAGTACATCTGTGGTATAATTGATGTGGATTTAGAATCCAAAACTACAGCCCTCCAGAAGCTCTGGGCACCATACCATCAGGCTTTATGCAACTCAAAACAAATCTGTAGCCCAATATTTTGTGGCTGCTATATTCAAGGCAAAGAATTTCTTTACCTTCCTGTGATGAAGCAGAGAAACTGCCCACCAGCACAGCAGGGGTTAAAAAAAGCCTTAAGACTCAGTTAGCTCCACCAGTTATACCTGCAGCTAATGCCAGACCTAGAGGGGGGAGAAAAGGAGAGAACCTTGCTAGTTCAGGGCTGACTGGTGAAGAGGCAGGTGCTAGTTACCTGAAAGGAAGAATCACTAGCCTACCAGCCAAGGCAGCCACCAGGAGTATGTTCTGTCCCCCGCATCAAGTGAGCCTCTGGAGTAGACCTAGGAGCTTCCAGCAACTGAGGTAACTGGGATGACTGCAGCCCAGAGACATTGTGGGGTTTGGTTTCACCAAAGCTATGGCTGCCCTGCCTGAAGAAGCCTGGGACTGCGGCAGGGTGCCATCCAAGATCCATGAGAGGGTGCCACGGGAAGCAAGCCACCCTAGCAAATTGGACTAGAGGGGCTATGCCCCAAACTGAAGGAACTTTGGTCATTGATAGGAAATAGACCAGGGAGTGGATTTAGACTCCCTGCTTGGAGTGCCACTTGTTCAGGAGTTGACTCATACAGGGCCCTGAGCTGGGATCCAGTGGCATGGGAGGGCCTGCCCTACCCCCATGGCCCAAAAGACTGAGGCACCTCAACCAGGGAAACAAGGGTTCAGAAGTCAGGTGTGCCAACCCCTAGGGCATCTGGTCCTCCAAGCACCCAGTTATACTTCCACTACAACATAAAAGTAAAAAAAAAAAGTCTCAATTAGCTGAAACCTCTCATATCATGTCTTGAATATCATCTGTAAATCAATGTGACTGTGTGGGAAGATGCTGCTATTGGAGGGCTGTGGCGAGGAAGGTGAGCAAATTGGAACTTGTTTTCCCCAAATTTGGGGTTAAAATTACTCCACTACATTCTATTACCTTCACTGGACTTATTCCTGTGTAAATGAGAGCAGAATCCGGCTCCACTGTCGTCTGAGCACATGGTGTTAAACAAAGGATTATTAAAAACAATATTATTAGCCAAAGAGATAAGGGGCATGAGGATTACTTTTACAAGTAGGGGGTGAAAAAAAGAGGCAGTAAAGCAAAAGAGACCCATTAATATAGGAGAAGGGAAGAAATTGATGATTAGAAAATTGCAGGGCTATTGAACTGCATTTTTTATGGGGGGGGGGGGGAAGAAGGGAAGTAAGGAAAATTAGAAAGTAATGAAGAACAAATGTGATTGTTATATTTTTAAGGAGAAAAATATTTCTTAGAAATTAGCATCTAGCAGATTAACTTCAGTGCCTAATAAAAGGGCAAGCCAATTGTTACTGAAAATTACTGTTGGCTGTGAACTATGTGAAATTGATTTTGTCAGTTTGTAGTGTACAGGTGTCTGAACTGCAATTCACATTATTTCATATCCTGTTTGTCACTCTCAGAGAGGCTAAGATTTAAGTGGGGTATGGATAGAGAACTATACACTCATCCTTACATGGTCATAGCTGAGGCACATTGGAGAGGAATGTGAGGAAGCTTACACTGTGAGTGTCAAGCCATCAGGAACAGTATCCCCGATAATGTCACGGCTAACCTGGTGGCTGAACTTTGTGACTTTGTCCTCACCCATAACTATTTCACATTTGGGGACAATGTATACCTTCAAATCAGCGGCACTGCGATGGGTACCCGCATGGCCCCACAGTATGCCAACATTTTTATGGCTGACTTAGAACAACGCTTCCTCAGCTCTCGTCCCCTAATGCCCCTACTCTACTTGTGCTACATTGATGACATCTTCATCATCTGGACCCATGGAAAAGAAGCCCTTGAGGAATTCCACCAGGATTTCAACAATTTCCATCCCACCACCAACCTCAGCCTGTACCAGTCCACACAAGAGATCCACTTCCTGGACACTACGGTGCTAATAAGCGATGGTCACATAAACACCACCCTATATCGGAAACCTACTGACCGCTATTCCTACCTACATGCCTCTAGCTTTCATCCAGATCATACCACTCGATCCATTGTCTACAGCCAAGCGCTACGATATAACCGCATTTGCTCCAACCCCTCAGACAGAGACAAACACCTACAAGATCTCTATCATGCATTCCTACAACTACAATACCCACCTGCTGAAGTGAAGAAACAGATTGACAGAGCCAGAAGAGTACCCAGAAGTCACCTACTACAGGACAGGCCCAACAAAGAAAATAACAGAATGCCACTAGCCATCACCTTCAGCCCCCAACTAAAACCTCTCCAACGCATAATCAAGGATCTACAACCTATCCTGAAGGACGACCCATCACTCTCACAGATCTTGGGAGACAGGCCAGTCCTTGCTTACAGACAGCCCCCCAATCTGAAGCAAATACTCACCAGCAAAGACACACTACACAACAGAACCACTAACCCAGGAACCTATCGTTGCAACAAAGCCCGTTGCCAACTCTGTCCACATATCTATTCAGGGGATACCATCATAGGGCCTAATCACATCAGCCACACTATCAGAGGCTCGTTCACCTGCGCATCTACCAATGTGATATATGCCATCATGTGCCAGCAATGCCCCTCTGCCATGTACATTGGTCAAACTGGACAGTCTCTACGTAAAAGAATGAATGGACACAAATCAGACATCAAGAATTAGAACATTCAAAAACCAGTTGGAGAACACTTCAATCTCTCTGGTCACTCGATTACAGACCTAAGAGTGGCTATCCTTCAACAAAAAAGCTTCAAAAACAGACTCCAAGGAGAGACTGCTGAATTGGAATTAATTTGCAAACTGGATACAATTAACTTAGGCTTGAATAGAGACTGGAAATGGATGAGTCATTACACAAAGTAAAACTATTTCCCCATGTTATTTCTCCCCCCCCACCCCACACTGTTCCTCAGATATTCTTGTTAACTGCTGGAATTAGCCTACCTTGCTTGTCACCATGAAAGGTTTTCCTCCTCCCCCCGCTGCTGTTCCCCAACACACCTGGCACCAGCTTGCTTGATCCAGGGAGTGTCTCAGGAAGTGGGCTCACCTGGTTTCAATAGCAAGACCAATGTCTAACTCAGGTTGGTTCACATGGGCCTTACATTCACATAAAATCAATCAGAAGTCTCAGTTACCTAAATGCAAAGTGCAGTGAGAAGTGGGTCCTGACCTAAACTGGCCCAGCCCTCTTGAACTACAGTAGAGGGAGGATCCTCCCTCCCTCCCTCCCCTGGCTTTGCCCAGGAACTGCCATTTGACAGATGTGGCCAGCCCTTTTTTATTTGGCCTGCAGTGTCTGACTGGCTGCTACCTGCTCCCTGCCCTTCTAGCTGCTGGAGGACCAAGTCTCACTAGTTCCACCAATAGCTGACCCCAGCAAACCCTTCTAGGTAATCCCAGAGGTCCAAACTCTCTGCCTTTTTATCTTAAAAGTCTGCTTCCTGGGGCAGGATTCACCAAGGCCATGGAGTCCCCAGCAGGGTCATAGAGCCAACTTCAGTTCTGATGTAAGTAGCCAAAACTCCTAAAGAATCTAATAATTCTTCTTTCATTTGTACTTGTGCAGCACCACTGAAATCAACAAGACCATGTAGATGTAAATTACATTACAATTTGGACCAGTGACTTTAGTAACCTCTTATTCCAAGGTCTAATGTCTGTAGAGTAACTAGCACAGGGTCCTGATCTTTATTTAAGGTCTCTGGCAACTTCTAAAATACAACTAATTAATAAATTAAGTCCACACTATCAAATCAGTGTAAGTTTCACCCACACAATGCCAAGTCAGAGCAAGTTAAACTACATTGGTAATTTCCCCTATTTCCTGACTCACTTAACCTGACTGGTAATTTCACTGTCATTTGCATCAGCTACAGAATGATAGTGAACAGAAAATCAGATGTGACTAGAGTTGAGCTCAGACTGCAAAACTGAGATTTGGATCAAAATTTCCAGCACTCTGTTGGTAATGAGATCCAAGTTTTGGTTCATATCTGCCTCTGTTGAGAGGCTTTTTACTTGTGGGAAATGTAATATGAGTAGATAATTCATAGTAGATAATACCAGATAATTTAGAATGGGATCAAATTACTTCTGAAAAGAAAATAAATTAAACATTTGAGGCGGTATGAGCCCCTTGCCATCCCCCCCCACCACCAAGATCCAAAAGGGAGCCGAGAACAGGCATGCTTGGAGTGTGCTGAAACTGGGTTGAGGGGCTCAGGCGGAGTACGCTTGGTGAATGTGACAGGCTCAACAAGCACTGACAATGGTGGGTGGGTGGAGGAAGCAAGAGGGATGAGAGATGAGAACACCCAGTGAGATGAATGGAGTGCTTCACACATTTCAGAACTCTTGTTTCAGGCTGTATTCCTCTCCATGAGGTATTCTCAATTAGATGTTCTCAGATAAATGAAATTATTGGGCGATTTCACACCTCTCTGAGCCTCCTATGCTGTGAATAGCTATGTAAAGACCCTTCCTAAAACATCCCACTTTCTTGGATTATCTTGTGCTAGGGATCTTAATATAGAAAATCAGTCACTGATTATTAATTTAATACAAAATATTGTATTATGGGTCGGGGGGGAGGTGCATCCACTCTGCTATATATAAGGTTGAGAAGCACTTTCTGTTTAAAGGATGACCCTAAGAGCTCTAAAATCTGCATGTCTATTCTAATTGTTTTGACATTTCTTTTGCCTCCTGGGGGGTGCTGGGTCGAATTAGTTGTCCAAATTTGGGAAAATATAAGTAATTTAAAACCAGCATTTAAAAAAATCAACAGGTTCCTTATAAGAAAAATGTCCACTAACCTGGAATTCAAACCATGGCTCTGATCATCCCTCAATTGATCTAAGTTGCTTGACATTTATCTCACATTGTGCATGGCACCCACTGCCCCTTTGAAGAAGCACTATTGAAAATATTATTGAAGGAAGAGTTAGGCTCTTTGGATTTGCACATACCAAACACTCATGAAACCAAAGAGATTGGAAAGTGCATGTGAAGCAAGACTAGTCAAGAGGATTTCTAGGCAGCCAATTGTCACAGTAATTTGATGGCTCAAGGGAACATGCTGTGGTCACTGAACCTACATTGAACGTATGCACTGTAAATGTGAACTCTACCATTGGTAGAAAACTGAGACTGATCTATAGGCATGTTGTTACTATCTGCCTCTCGCAAAGAGGGTTTTGGGAAATATGCCTGCTAATTTGTACAGCAAATATAGAAGCACCTCTAAATATTTTCTGAAAGATATTAAATTACACATGTGCTACACAGGTATGCAAGAATGATTGCTGTTTGAGCCAATCTCCTTGTCCCACCACATTGGAGCTAGGATCTCTGGGTACCTGAGTCCCTCATCCTGCCTCCACGTGTGTGCCAGGATCTGGGGGGCTCTTCCCCTTTATGTGTGTGTGATGCCTGCTCCTGCCACTCTGTGACCCTGTATTTGGGGGGCCTGTGCCTCTGGGGAGGTATGAACCCCTCTCCCTGCTCCCCCATGTGAATCAGGATCTGGGGGGGGGGCTAAATATAACACCAGTTCAAACCTCTAAAAATCAGGAAATACAAAGATAGGGTACATGCCACCCCTGCATATGTGTACGGGGAGGAAGGGGCAGGGAGACTGGCCATAGTATGTGGGAGACAGAGCTAGCTTGCAGGAGATGCAGACTGGGGATGCCTGACTGGATTGGGGAACAGGACGTGCTGGGGGAAAAATAATAGGGGTGCATGGCCTGATTTAATCTATAGCTTGACTTACGTAACCAAGAACATAACCTCTAGTAAGCTGCTGCCTGTGATGTGTGTACACAGTAATAGAGGGTGCCAGGCAGCAATGAGTGACTCCTAATGTGCTAATGGCTTAATGGAAAAGGAAAGAAAAGGTTAGCTGGAAAGGTTTGCAGGGGAGCTATATGTTGCAGAGGATGGAGGGAAAAGGTGGGGGGGGGAAGAAGAGAGAGCGCAGCTTAAAGTTATTGTAACCAACACTGAATAAAACTGTCTTGATATTGGGACATGAATCAGGTCTGTGTTCAGCAAAACTCAAACCTTTGAAAACTAGAAAATACAGAATCATAGTATAAACTAATGCAATATTAACTTTGTGCCCCCCTAGAGCTAGCAATAGTCACACTCCAGCTTTGTTCATTGTGTTAGGTGTAGTTGTAAAACTGTGGAGAGATTAGTTGGAAAAACTTGACAGAGCTAGAATTATGATATGAAGTAATCTAGGGGTCCCTGTCTTTTATGGAGGAGTCTCAGCACTGTCCTCTGACCCTCTCAAGTGTGTGTAATAAAAGGAAGAGGTGCATGTGTACTTTGAGGGATCCAATCCAATGTGCTGAGTTCTGTAGGTTGTGGCAAAAGGGGTGAAATCAGGAAGGCAAAAGCACAACTGGAGTTGTAGCTAGCAAGGAATTGAAGGGTTTTTACAGGTCTGTTAGCAACAAGAAGAAGGTCCAGGAAAGCGTGGGAACCTTACTGAATGGGAGAGGCAACCTAGTGACAGATGATGTGGAAAAAGCTGAAGTACTCAATGCTTTTTTTGCTGCGGTCTTCACAGATAAGGTCAGATCCCAGACTGCTGCACTGGGCAGCATAGTATGGGGAGGAGGTGAGCAATCCTCAATGGTGAAAGAACAGGTTAAGGACTATTTAGAAAAGCTGTACATAAACAAGTCCAGGGGGCCGGTGCAGTGCATCCGAGAGTGCTGAGGGAGTTGGCTGATGTGATTGCAGAGCCATGGGCCATTATCTTTGAAAACGCAAAGATTGGGGGGAGGTTCCGAACGATTGGAAAAAGGCAAATATAGTGCCCATCTTTAAAAAAGGGAAGGAGTAGTATCCAGGGAACTACAGACTGGTCAGCCTCACCTCAGTCCCTGTAAAAAACATGGAGCAAGTTCTCAAGGAGAGGAAGGCGATCAGGAACAGTGAACATGGATTCACCAAGGGCAAGTCATGCCTGACCAATCTGATTGCCTTCTATGATGAGGTAACTGGCTCTGTGGATGAGGGGAAAGCAGTGGACGTGTTATTCCTTGACTTTAACAAAGCTTTTGATACAGTCTCCCACAGTTAAAAAACTATGGATTGGATGAATGGACTATAAGGTGGACAGAAAGCTGGCTAGATCGTTGGACTCAATGGATAGTGATCAATGGCTTGATGTCTAGTTGGCATCTGGTATCAAGCGGAGTGCCCCAGGAGTCAGTCCTTGGGCCAGTTTTGTTCAAAATCTTCATTAATGATCTGGATGATGGGACGGATTGCACCCTCAGCAAGTTCACAGATGACACTAAACTGGGGGCAGAGGTAGATATGCTGGAGGGTATGGATAGGGTCCAGAGTCACCTAGACAAACTGGAGGATTGGGCCAAAAGAAATCTGATGAGGTTCAAAAGGACAAGTGCAGAGTCCTGCACTTAGGATGGAAGAATCCCATGCACTGCTACAGACTGAGGACTGACTGGCTAAGGGGCAGTTCTGCAGAAAAGCACCGGGGATTACAATGGACGAGAAGCTGGATATGAATCAATAGTGTGCCTTTGTTGCCAAGAAGACTAACGGCATATTGGGCTGCATTAGTAGGAGCATTGCCAGCAGATCGAGGGAAGTGATTATTCCCCTCTATTTGGCACTAGTGAGGACACATCTGGAGTACTGCATCCAGTTTTGGGCTCTCCACTACAGAAAGGATATGGACAAATTGGAGAGGGTCCAGAAGAGGGCAATGAAAATGATTGGGGGGCTGGGGCACATGACTTATGAGGAGAGGCTGAGGGAACTGGGCTTACTTATTCTGCAGAAGAGAAGAGTGAGGGGGGATTTGATAGCAGCCTTCAACTACCTGAAGGGGGGTTCCAAAGAGGATGGAGCTAGGCTGTTCTCAGTGGTGGCAGATGACAGAATAAGGAGCAATGGTCTCAAGTTGCATTGGGGGAGGTCTAGGTTGGATATTAGGAAAAACTGTTTCACTGGGAGGGTGGTGAAGCACTGGAATAGGTTACCTAGGGAGGTAGTGGAGTCTCCATCCTTACAGGTTCTTAAGGCCCAGCTTGACAAAGTTCTGGCTGGGATGATTTAGTTGGGGTTGGTCTTGCTGTGAGCAGGGGGTTGGACTAGATGACCTCCTGAGGTCTCTTCCAACCCTAATCTTCTATGATTCTGTGAACCATGAGGCATATGCATCTTCTTATCATGGGGACTGTCATCAGGTAGGGAATCAGAGTAGTCTGTGGATTTAAAATCTGTGGGTAAGTGAAAAACATAGTGTTAAATGGAATCCTGTTGGTAAAGGTGAAGGGGCTGTAAAATTTAGGAAGTGTGCGGGTATTTCTGGGGAATAGGCTCAGTGTTAGCATGTAGAACAGGTGTAGGTACCTCCTCTTCTGTACAGCTCACCTGTACACAGGTGGTCATATCAAAGATGTGTTAAACTCTGTACTACACAGGTCATGTGCCCTACTCCCTGAGTGATGTGAACCATCTGCAAAGGCAGTGTGAGAGTAGGTGTTAATGGATACACCGGACCATTGCCCAGATTGGGCAGCGTTAAGTTTGCTGGCATGTACTCCAACTCTGTATTTCCTGTTTTTCAGAAGTATGAGTTTTGCTGAACCTAGTATTCTGGAAAGGGGCCTAAGACATCACCAGACAACATTAAAACATAGTTAAGGTTGCTGACTTTTTTTCAGTCAATAGAGATATCACATCAGAAAGAGGGAGCTGATTCTTCCTCTTCATTTGGCACTGCCAAGGCAGCATCTAGCCTAGTTCCTTCAAATCTCAACACCACAGTGCCAGAAAGACTTTAATAAACTTCAGGGAATTCAGAGCTGTCTCACAAATTATTAAGATGGTGTGATAGATTTATGATGAAAGATGACACTTTTTAGCAAATGATAAATAAGAGTGAATATGATAACATTTGCAAAAAAAAAAATATAAGGTCTACACCCAAGCGAGGAGAGGAATTGCTTAAGATGGTCCAAGTCGCCATAAATTGGAGTAATAGCAAAAATGAGGTTTTGCACTGTTTTGACTTTCTTAACAATGAGATCCATTTAAACTATGGCATAGTTGCTCAGGGGAATTGGTGGAAACTCTGTTACTTTGTAAATTACATTATTGAATATAGTATAAAGAACAATCCTGCATTAGCAGGAAATGACTAGGGCCAAAATATTTGAACTCAGTGCCTGAAGTTAGGCACACAAACGTGTAAGTAACCTGACTTTCTCCAAAGGTGCTGAACACTTTCAGCTTCCGTTGAAGTCATTGGAAGCTTTGAGAGTGCCACACCTCTAAAGTCAGGCCACTAATTTAGATCCTAAATATGGATTTAGGTGCCAAATGTTAGGTACACAAATTTAAAATGTTGACCTAGATGGTCAGAGACCTTTTATATTAGAAATGTCTATGCTTATTTCATTGTAATTCTTGATTATTATGCTTTTCTTTACTATTTTATAACCTCTGGCGAACTACCTAGAAATCATTCAGGAATTATCAAACAGGGGCATCCTGTAGTTAGATGAAGTTAGCTGTAGCTCAGGAAAGCTTATGCTCAAATAAATTTGTTAGCCTCTAAGGTGCCACAAGTACTCCTTTTCTTTTTGTGGATACAGGCTAACATGGCTGCTACTCTGAAACCTGTCCAAATACAACAGGTAATTTGCTATCTAGTTTTTTCTCTGTTGAATGTATAAATACAAGTATTAACTGGAAAACACTTAGTAAAGACATTACATAAGGAATTCTAAATGACAAACTAATTAAGACAAAGTTACTGCACACAAGACTCTTTATTTATATGGCCAGATCTGCAAAGGGGCTTCTTATTTTGTAAGCAATTTTGCAAATTCCTATCTGGGTACAAAATTAGAGGCTGGGTTCAAACCTCTTTAATTGTTGCACATATTTTATGTAGTAAAAAGAAAAGGAGGACTTGTGGCACCCTAGAGAACAACAAATTTATTTGAGCATAAGCTTTCCTGGGCTACAGCTGCATCCGATGAAGTGAGTTGTAGCTCACGAAAGCTTATGCTCAAATAAATGTGTTAGTCTCTAAGGTGCCACAAGTCCTCCTTTTCTTTTTTGCGAATACAGACTAACATGGCTGCTACTCTGAAACCTGATTTTATGTAGTGTTACATTTAAGAGCATTTTAAATATACTTAATAATTATATAAATGTAGAGTTAAGGAGATTTAGTTTTGAAAAAAGTTAATATGTAAATATGGATGCTGATTAAAGTTTGTGGGTAAACATAATGGAAGTTTGTAGTTTTGACAAGGTAGAATTTTGAATGTCAACTTTCTAATCCTCTGTTGTATGATATATGGAGATCATAGACTATCAAGGTTGAAAGGGACCTCAGGAGGTCATCTAGTCCAACCCTCTGCTCAAAGCAGATGCTAAAGTTGTAATCTTAAATTTATACTTAATGATAAATAACTTTTAAATGTAACATTGGAACGTTGGTAATTAAAATTGTGCAGGTTTTCATGCATGGATTGAATAGGATACTATTGTTTGAACTGTGTGTGTGTGGATATTAAGTTTATGATCATAAGAGCAGTGGGCTAATCTTTGAAGATTAATGGGTGTAAATGTCACCTTAACTACTTATTACCTTGCTTTTAGTATTTGCATTGTCAGGAAATTCTCTTGCATGACATTATTTCTATGTTTAAAAGTCATTTGTGGTGGCAATTATTTATAAAAATAACACTTGTTCTTTGTGATAGGAGCAAAGGGCAATATTGGACACTCCATCTCTATACCCATAAATCCATGATCAAGATAATAACTAACTTGGTGGAGCTTACAGTAATAGCAGTTCTTGCTTCAGTGTCTAAGTTTAGTTTATTATTTCTCTTTCAACATACACATTCTGCTACACCATATTGAACGAGCTGAAAATTCAATAAATAAATGCATTCATTCATTATTTATTATAGCAAAAAAAAGCTACTACTGTCACTTCACGACCTATGGGGTCTTCCATTTTGTCCCAAACTCTCACAGTAGCATCAATATACATAATGAGAAATATGCATGGGTGGTGGATGGGGGAGGTGAGGGCGAGAAAGGAACTGCTGTGCTGCAGCTGTTGCAGATAAAATTCTATTATTGTTATTGATTATCTGGCCTTAAGATTTCCTCACTAGCATTACCTGTAATAAATACATTTATTAATAGCTCTGTAATCCCCTGCCCCTCATTATGCTAAAAAGTGTTCTAGTTAAGTTCAAGACATTCGCTTACACATTGATGAGTATAAATTATGTCCCACACAGAAGGTGATCAATTTGTAATGGTTACACTCTAGACGTTTCTTTTAATTTACACTTAGTACAAATGTAGCTATCAGTTTACCGTTGGAAAAGGCTTGGGCCAGATTATTAGCCAGTGTAAGTAGGTATTGCTTTCCTTACTTCAGGGGAGTTATGCCAAGTTGAGAATCTGGAATTTAAGATCATGACAATTATAGTAAAGTAGCGCTGTATAAGGATGCTTCTTTTGAAATTTAGCAAAGATTTTAACTGCTTTTTCTGGCTGGACAATGGCTAGAGATCCCTATAGAGAGTGGCTATGTAGTTTTGCATTAACCAGGCACTTGCTTGTGTTACAATGTTGCCTCACAAAGACTATTAGGTATACTTCCAGCAATAATTAAGAATGCTTAGGAGACAGCCTACAGGGTACCCACCCCTGCCCCTATATAAGGGCCTGTTTGGCCCTACGTTTTTATCGCACACTGATTACCACAAAATCGGAGCTCTTTCACACATTACAGAAGTGTTTTACATATTTTAAATTTCTTTCCTTCCCAAGTAGCTTATCCAAAATAAAATAAATGTTGATATATAAATTAAAACCCTTACTCAAAACAAGTTAGTTCCCCCAACCCCCTTCCTCTCAACAGAGCACTTCTGTTCCTGGAGTGAGTTTCAGAATCAGGCTGAGAAATCTCTCTTCCCCAAACTCAAGCACATCATCCTGTGTTCCAGCAGATCACATCTTGTACGGCCTAAGAAACTAATTTACAAATTATTATTGTTACTTAGCATTTGCATTACAGTACTGCGCAGAAACCCCAGTCTGGATCAGTGCCTATTGTGCTTAGTCTGTATAAACAAAGAGAAAGACACTGCCATTGCATTAAAGAGCTTCTTATTTAATGTAAGAAACTAGAATAGGATAATACAAAAGAAGGTGGATGGGGAAGGAGGAGGATCAGGTTAACAGTAATAGAAATACATGTTATAAAGACTAGCTATGTGCAAAACTCAATGGTTCAGAATAATTTTTATTGTAAATAAAAAAAACAAAGGACATAACAGCTCTTAACTGTAATGTACATAAAAGAGCCAGATTACAGGACTCATTTGTGTACAGTACTTTAAACTGAGTTACATGAAGATTGGATAGGGCCATAAATCTGAAAGAATAGATGCAAATATTTCAGAGGAAGAAAGTATGTGCTAGGCAAAAGCAGTTTTTAAAGAATAATATTTCTTCAGGACTACAAGGATATGCATGATGTACATATTGGCCACTTTACCTTTGACACATTTGCATCACTATGGAAAAAGTGATGAAAAATTATATACATTTGGGGAAAAATATGATATAAACTTACTTTTGTTTCTTTTAAGTTGTTTGCTTAATTTTGGTTTTAAAAGTAACTGCCAATCTCAGAGAAGAACAGATGGGTCTTTACAGAACTATGATGAAATCTAAAGACCAAATTTTCATCCTAGTCTTAATTGGGCCTCTCTTTTAGTGGCCCAGTTTAACTCACTTAAACATCTAAGTACTTGGCTGTGCCCACAAATCAGGGACTTAGACTATTTGTGGTTGCAATTTAAGTAATTTAGTTAATTACAGGTTCAGAAACAGAGGCCAGTTTTGAAAATGTGTGTCTAAATCCATTCTTAATACCTATATGGAGAACAACATATATCTGGAAATACACGATAAGGTTAGGGAGAGGCAACAGATGGTCTTGTGGTTATGGCAGTAGACTGGGTCTCAGGAAATCTGGATTCATTCCTCCCCATGCCTCAGTTTCCCCCCTGTAAAATGGTACATCATCCATTACCTTGTAGGAGTGTTGTGAGGATAAATCCATTAATGCTTGCAAGGTTCACAGATACTATGGTGAAAAGTGTCATTAAAAATGCCTATAAATAGTAATCAAATATATATAAAAATCCAGCAACAATTTCTGGTGACTTTAAAAAAAGAAAAGGAGTACTTGTGGCACCTTAGAGACTAACAAATTTATTTGAGCATAAGCTTTTGTGAGCTACAGCTCACTTCATCGGATGCATTTGGTGGAAAATACAGAGGGGAGATTGATATACACACACAGAGAACATGAAACAATGGGTTTTATCATACACACTGTAAGGAGAGCGATCACTTAAGATGAGCCATCACCAGCAGCGGGGGGGAGGGAGGAAAACCCTTCATGGTGACAAGCAAGGTAGGCTATTTCCAGCAGTTAACAAGAACATCTGAGGAACAGTGGGGGATGGGGTGGGGGGGAGAAATAACATGGGGAAATAGTTTTACTTTGTGTAATGACTCATCCATTCCCAGTCTCTATTCAAGCCTAAGTTAATTGTATCCAGTTTGCAAATTAAATTCCAATTCCGCAGTCCCTCCTTGGAGTCGGTTTTTGAAGCTTTTTTGGTTGAAGAATAGCCACCCTCAAGTCTGTAATCGAGTGACCAGAGAGATTGAAGTGTTCTCCAACTAGTTTTTGAATGTTCTAATTCTTGACGTCTGATTTGTGTCCATTCATTCTTTTACGTAGAGACTGTCCAGTTTGACCAATGTACATGGCAGAGGGGCATTGCTGGCATATCACATTGGTAGATGCACAGGTGAACGAGCCTCTGATAGTGTGGCTGATGTGATTAGGCCCTATGATGGTGCCCCCTGAATAGATATGTGGGCAGAGTTGGCAACAGGCTTTGTTGCAAGGATAGGTTCCTGGGTTAGTGGTTCTGGTGTGTGGTTGCTGGTGAGTATTTGCTTCAGATTGGGGGGCTGTCTGTAAGCAAGGACTGGCCTGTCTCCCAAGATCTGTGAGAGTGATGGTGTGTCAGACGGTGTATTCTGCACTAGGTATGGACCTGGCAGTTTACTCCCATTCTTCAGCTATCCCTCAATGCGAGGATGATGTCTGCCAAAGGGGTTCATTAATGGGTTTTTAAGTGAGCGACGAGCCCAATTCGTGCCCTGCAGATTTTCCCACAGAAATGACAGGTGTAATCTTTGAGGAGACATAGGTGTTGGCTGGACTGTTGTGCCATTTCTTTCCTCCTTTGTCGCTTCTCTGTCTCATGAGCATGTCACCTCAAAGTGAGCTGTAGCGTGCTGAGTTCTCCCAGTTTGTTGGGTTGATGACTCCATTTTTAAGGCGTACTTTCAGTATGTCTTTGAAGCGCTTCCGCTGCCCTCTGCAAGCCCTTCTTCCTTGACTTAACAGAGAAGTGTACTTGCTTCGGGAGGCAATTGTCAGGAAAACCTACATTGTTACAATATTCAAGAAAGGGGACAAATCTTTGTGCGGGAACTACAGAGGTATTGCCCTCATGTCCATCGCAGGGAAGATCCTTGCCCGGATCCTACTAAACTGCTTTCTCCCTCTTGCTGAGTAACTCCTCCTCGAATCAGAGTGTGGCTTCAGGCCATCCCGAGGCACAACTGACATGATCTTTGTGCACAACAGATTCCGGAGAACACCAGGAACTGTTCCTGGCATTCATCAATCCAACCACTCCCATTACAGAGTATTGGTGAGATCAGGAGGGAGATTGTATCCCTGGCTGCTCTAGCAGTAGCACAACACCATAATGCCCCTGACACTGGGCAGATTGTAATAATAGAATCATAGAATATCAGGGTTGGAAGGGACCTCAGGAAGTCATCTAGTCCAACCCCCTGCTCAAAGCAGGATCAATCCCCAACTAAATCATCCCAGCCAGGCCTTTGTCAAGCCTGACCTTAAAAACCTCTAAGGAAGGAGATTCCACCACCTCCCTATGTAACTCATTCCAGTGCTTCACCACCCTTCTAGTGAATAAGTTTTTCCTAATATCCAACCTAAACCTCCCCCACTGCAACTTGAGACCATTACTCCTTGTTCTGTCATCTGGTACCACTGAGAACAATCTAGATCCATCCCCTTGGTTACCCCTTTTCAGGTAGTTGAAAGCAGCTATCAAATCCTCCCTCATTCTTCTTTTCTACAGACTAAATAATCCCAGTTCCCTCAGCCTCTCCTCATAAGTCATGTGCTCCAGCCTCCTAATCATTTTTTGTTGCCTTTTGCTGGACTCTTTCCAATTTTTCCACATCCTTCTTGTAATATGGGGCTCAAAACTGGATGCAGTACTCCAGATAAGGCCTCACCAATGCCGAATAGAAGGGAATGATCAAGTCCCTTTATCTGTTGGCAATGCTCCTACTTATACAGCCCCAAATGCTGTTAGCCTTCTTGGCAACAAGGGTACACTGTTGACTCATATCCAGCTTCTCGTCCACCGTAACCCCTAGGTCCTTTTCTGCAGAACTGCTGCCTAGCCGCTCTGTCCCTCATCTGTAGCAGTGCATAGGATTCTTCTGTCCTAAGTGCAGGACTCTGCACTTGTCTTTGTTGAACCTCATCAATTTCTTTTGGCCCAATCTTCTAAATTGTCTAGGTCCCTCTGTATCCTATCCCTACCTTCCAGCATATCTACAGCTCCTCCCAGTTTAGTGTCATCTGCAAACTTGCTGAAGGTGCAATCCACGCCATCCTCCAGATCGAAGATATTGAACAAAACCAGCCCCAGGACTGACCCTTGGGGCACTCTGCTTGATACTGCCTGCCAACGAGACATGGAGCCACTGATCACTACTTGTTGAGCCCGACGATGTAGCGAGCTTTCTATCTACCTTATAATCCATTCATCCAGCCCGTACTTCTTTAACTTGCTGGCAAGAATACTGTGGGAGACCATATCACAAGCTTTGCTAAAGTCAAGAAACAACACATCCACTGCTTTCCCCTCATCCACAGAGCCAGCTATCTCGTCATAGAACGCAATTAATTAGTCAGGCTTGACTTGCCCTTGGTGAATCCATGCTGACTGTTCCTGATCACCTTCCTCTCCTTGAGGACTTGCTCCAGGATTTTTCCAGGGACTGAGGTGAGGCTGACTGGCCTGTAGTTCCCCGGATCCTCCTCCTTCCCTTTTTTAAAGATGAGCACTACATTAGCCTTTTTCCAGTCATCTGGGACCTCCCCCGATACCATGAGTTTTCAAAGATAATGGCCAATGGCTCTTCAGTCACATGAGCCAACTCCTTTAGATGCAGAACATCCGGCCCCATGGACTTGTGCTCCTCCAGCTTTTCTAAATAGTCCCAAACCACTTCTTTCTCCACAGAGGGCTGGTCACCTCCTCCCCATACTGTGCTGCCCAGTGCAGTAGTCTGGGAGCTGACCTTGTTTGTGAAGACAGAAGGGAAAAAAGCATTGAGTACATTAGCTTTTTCCACATCCTCTGTCACTAGGTTGCCTCCCTCATTCCGTAAGGGGCCCACACTTTCCTTGACTTTCTTCTTGTTGCTAACATACCTGAAGAAACCCTTCTTGTTACTCTTAACATCTCTTGCTAGCTGCAACACCAAGTGTAATTTGGCCTCCATGATTTCTCTCCTACATGCCTGAGCAATATTTTTATACTCTTCCCTGGTCATTTGTCCAATCTTCCACTTCTTGTAAGCTTCTTTTTTGTGTTTAAGATCAGCAAGGATTTCACTGTTAAGCCAAGCTGGTCGCCTGCCATATTTACTATTCTTTCTACACATTGGGATGGTTTGTTCCTGCAACCTCAATAAGGATTCTTTAAAATACAGCCAGCTCTCCTGGCCTCCTTTCCCCTTCATGTTATTTTCCCAGGGGATCCTGCCCATCAGTTCCCTGATGGAGTCAAAGTCTGCTTTTCTGAAGTCCAGGGTCTGTATTCTGCTGCTCTCCTTTCTACCTTGTGTCAAGATTCTGAACTCTACCATCTCATGGTCACTGCCTCCCAGGTTCTCATCCACTTTTGCTTCCCCTACTAATTCTTCCCGGTTTGTGAGCAGCAGGTCAAGAAGAGCTCTGCCCCTACTTGGCTCCTCCAGCGCTTGCACCAGGAAATTGTCACCTACACTTTCCAGAAACTTCCTGGATTGTCTGTGCACCGCTGTATTGCTCTCCCAGCAGATATCAGGGTGATTGAAGTCTCCCATGAGAACCAGGGCCTGCGATCTAGTAACTTCTCCGAGTTGCTGGAAGAAAGCCTGGTCCACCTCATCCTCCTGGTCTGGTGGTCTATAGCAGACTCCCACCACGACATCACCCTTGTTGCTCACACTTCTAAACTTAATGCAGAGATGCTCAGGTTTTTCTGCAGTTTCATACCAGAGTGCTGAGCAGTCATACTGATCTCTTAAATACAGTGCATCTCCCCCACCTTTTCTGCCCGGCCTGTCCTTCCTGAACAGTTTATATCCATCCATACATGACAATACTCTAGTCATGTCTCTGTTATTCCAATCGCATCATAATTCCTTGACTGTGCCAGGACTTCCAGTTCTCCCTGCTTGTTTCCCAAGCTTCTTGCATTTGTGTATAGGCACTTAAGATAACTCACTGATTGTCCTGCTTTCTCAGTATGAGGCAGGAATCCTCCCCTCTTGCGCTCTCCTGCTCGTGCTTCCTCCTGGTATCCTACTTCTCCACTTACCTCAGGGCTTTAGTCTCCTTCCCCTGATGAACCTAGTTTAAAGCCCTTCTCACTAGGTTAGCCAGCCTGCTTACGAAGATCCTCCTCCCTGTCTTTGTTAGGTGGAGCCTGTCTATGCCTAGCAATCCTTCTTCTTGGAACACCATCCCATAGTCAAAGAATCCAAAGCCTTCTCTTCAACACCACCTGCATAGCCATTCATTGACTTCCATGATTAGACTGTCTCTACCCGGGTCTTTTCCTTCCACAGGGAGGACAGACGAGACCACCACTTGCGGCTCATACTCTTTTATCCTTCTTCCCAGAGCCACGTAGTCTGTAATGTTATGCGGTAGACCTAAATTAATACTTTAAAATAAGAAAAAGTGGTGCATGCGTGTTGGGGAGAGTAGGTGAGAATTTACATAAATATACAGTGATGGAGCTACCTAAATGTACCACAGTACAAACCTGCAGCCAGACCAGGGCTGCTCAACAGGTACCATTACTCATCTCTCCAGCAGATCCTGCAGAGCATAATCAGGGAAATCCTCCCTCTGAGCATAACCCAGAGCCTGACAATGATTGCCAACAGTAAGCATGGCTATTGCTGGGTTGGCCAACTTCATATCAGTTAGCCTAGATTATCAAAGCTACGGCAGGAATATTTGTAAATCAGCATATCCTGCTATTTATCCTCTCTCCATTGTGAAAACAAACCATTTATTCCTACCTTTTGTTACCTATCTTTTAACCAGTTACTGATCCATGACATGACCGTCTGTCTTATCCCAGGTTGCTTAGTTTGCTTAAGAGCCTTTGGTAAGGGACCTTGTCAAAGGCTTTCTGAAAGACCAAGTACACTACATCTACTGAATCATCCTTGTCCAATGCTTGTTGACACCCTCAAAAAATTTTAGTAGGTTGGTGAGGCATGATTTCTCTTTACAAAAGCTGTGTTCACTCTTCCTCAACATATCATGTTTATCTATGTATCTGATAATTCTGTTCTTTACTATAGTTTCAACCAATTTTCCTGGTACTGAAGTTAGGCCTACCAACCTTTAATTGAGGGTGTCTGGAGCCTTTTTTGAATTACAAATAAATGAGTAGAGAATGTGTTCAAAGGGATTCCTTTTTTTGTTTGTTTTTGTTTCTATTAATATGACAAACAAAACACTTTTTATTTTAATATCTCATTTATTTTTTTAAAATCAATCCTATGCTCAGGATAAAGAACAAATTGACAGCTGTAGAAATAAAAAAAACCCTTTGTCTACAGAACAGGTACAGAAGAGAGACAGAAGGCAGTGAAAACTTCTACCCCATCAATGTCATTCATCCCTGACCTGAAGGGATCCACTCCCAGTGTTGAAAGGGGAGTTCAGCGTACATGCTCAATTCATTGACTCATTCATACTATTTCTTAAATAATACGATTTTTTTTCTGCAAACTATTTACACATATCTAGCATGTTCTACCACTGTGCAAATCAAATAGAGTACATAAGAAAGGCAATTATGTATGAAGATACCAAGTGAACAAGGCAAGGTCCCCAGTAGAGTCCTACCTCATTTGCTCTGCACCTTACAAAATGTGCCCTACAAGATTATAAAAAATATTGCGAAATCTTGTAATGTATCGTTTGAAAACTGGTAATCAGCAGTTGGATCAGAATGCATAGGCCCAAGGGAGTAGTTATGGTTTCTTATGAAACCTTAACTTTGGTGTTTCTGGAGTATAGAGTGTTTCACTTTACAATTGTAATATTTTTCTAATGTAACTTTCTGGAATAAATGAAAAACAGCATTTAACATTCAGTTAATCAGCTAATCCAGCTTGTTCAAGACACAATCTTCCATAGGCTTCTGTTTAATTTCAAGTTTGTTTATTTACATTGAAATAACTTCAGCCTGCTTCTGTTTACAGTAATATGGGCATGTACTATAGCATGTGGTATTCTTCCTGCAGGTTGCAGGGACATCTCAACTAAGTCACACTGTCCACACAGTGCCAGCATGTCAGGGAGCCAGCAGCCTCAGTCTCTTAGCAACATCCTGGGTATAGGTGATTTTGGCAGGACTTGCCTGATTCACTGCACTTCCCGATTGCTGGAGCGGTGGAGCTAAGCTATTACTTGACCCAACAGCAGCCAGAGCTTGCTGGCTGCTGAATGCATTTCATGCCAAAGCTGTGTTTGATCCTGCTTCCTGTGTCTCTGCCTGCCAGCCCAGCCTGGTCTTGTGCTCAATCCACTTTCTACCCTTCTTCATCCTTGACACCCTGGCTCTGATCCCTGGGTCTGCTTCCCGACCACATCTCTAGCTCATTCACTGGTTCTGGCATTCAGTTTCTGATCCTTGGCACTGTCCTTTAGTTCTGCTATTCCCTTCTCCTCCAGCTAGCCCCAATTGTTTACTCCAACTCAGTTCTGCTTTAACCTCAGGGCCTGGTCACCCCCACAGCTCTGACTGTTTAGACCTGACTGCCCACATCCCACTATATTTGACACACTATATTTGATTGCTCAGCACTGTCAATTTCTCACTCTTACTAGTACACAGAATCCCTCAAGGTTTGAGTACTTTTTTTTTTTTTAAAAAGCTTGATAAAGCCTTTCAAGAACCACAGTTCTGACTTATTTTCTTGGATGAATACTGGCCTTATTATTATCTTCCACAGAGTTCAGTTATGTGCTTTTTTCTACTTCAGGCAGCAGGCTAGACACATCAATGCCATCTTTAATTTCTTTACAGGTGGCCTGAAATGTGTTCAGCTTTGATGTGGCTGCAAATGGAAGCCAGTCTTTACTTCCACCTTTAACTTAAGTGTTGGATATAAGATAGCTCCATCAACTCCAATTTCATCAAATAATCTGATATTTCATGCAGACTCTCCCTGTTATTTAACAGAGTCAGAGGTGATACTCTAGTATCTTATTCTATTCCCTTCTTCTTAGAGAGATTTTTAACTTTGAAGGTTATTCATCTTTTATTAGCTTCTCCGATTACTTTCTTTGCAAATAAAATTAAGCTTGGAGACTTTGTCACCACAACTGGGGCATCTAGAGTGTATCTTTTTGTATTTCACACAGAGAAGCAGAACTGCAGGTGATTTAATCGTCTAAGCTTGCCCTTCAGTTATTACATATCACTTTTTTTGTCCATAGCCTTGTCATCACTGGTATTTAGGATGCATTAGATAAACTCAGCTCATTAGCTATGCACTGTAGCGTATAGTGCAAATAAGCTCATTTGAAGTGACTCTTGCCCTTTTGATATTGAGTTCAAGTAAGCACAGAAGGAGAATGGTCTGCTCTCAAAAACATAGGGCTTGCACCTCTGATCAGGTTTTCACCACCAGTGATAAGTAGATAGGATTTGTACCTTTTAAAATAATTTTTCCAAGGGTTTCTACAGCAGAGCTGATCCATCCCAATAAGGGCTGCTTTCTAGCCTGCTTAGGGGTCTCAGTAATTGTGGTGTAAATTACTATCTATTTGCACTACCTTCTACTCACAGAAAGGTGCTTCCTTCAGGGGAATCTCTCCATTTCAGTACCCAGTTTTCTCCTCATTGCACTGCAGACAGCTGCTTCTTCCTTATTTAATAAGGACAGATCCATCATTAATAGATTCTTATTCAATTGTAACATTGAAAGATTGGAATTAAGGTTTGTGCAGGTTTTCATGTATGCACTGAATATGATCCTATTGCTTGAACTGTGTGTATGAGGATATTATTGTTATGTTGTTATTGTTATGTAGTGGGCTAATGCTTTAAGATTAATATTTTGTTGGCCCCTGTCAGAAGACAGGATACTGGGATAGATGAACTATTGGTCTGACCCAGTATGGTTGTTCTTATATATTCTTATTTTCATCCATGAAACCTGAATGAGATCAATAGGGTTGCATGGATATAAATGAAAAACAGAAACTGGCTCTCGTCTTTATGATAGTCTTACACTTCAAGCTGATAATGATCTTGCTCTTAAGATTCTTTTGGCTACCAATCAAGACCCTTAATTCTGCACTGGGTCTGTCTGCATAGACCTGTGTATGTCTGCCTGGAGTCCCACTGAAGTCAGTATGGATCTGCATTATTGAATCAGGATGCAGGATGGAAACTTAAACCATTTTTTATGAAGTCATAGAATCAATGGCTGACTATACATCAAGAGGAAAATTTCAAAATATTTATACAAACCAAGAGATAAGCAAGTAGGTCAGCAATGTTAAGCTGTTTTTGATAGTTTAAAAAAAAGTTTGCCAAACTACCCTGCTTAGCTCAGATTGTGCACCACTGAAGGGAACTTTGTCACTGACCTCAGTGAGCATAGGATCAGGACTTTTATGAGCATCTGTTATGCCATACACATTTTCACTCAGCTACTGGAGGCTCAAATTACCAATTTCAATGAAATTCAAAAACACCAGCAATTTATCAAAAATTATACAATTAGGCACTAAAATATCTATGAACTATTCACACAAACAAGCCTATTCATACTTTTAAACCTTCCACTCCCATCTTGGCACATTGTAAATGCTATTTCAACATAGTTGTAATTTAACGGTAATTGTTTGGGGAAATGCTTGCAATGAAGTGTGATAGTTTACTATACTTGTGTCTCCCGCTGTTGGCAATGCTGTGAAGCCTAGTCAGAGAACAATGGCCAACAAAGATCATCTGTCTAAACATTTCATTCTCTTCTAGGTAGCTAAACTATTAAATATACAACACAGCATGGCAGCTCCGTCTGCCAATTAAAATTACTTTAACAGATGCAAAGGTATTTTCATACCAGATTTCCCTCTTCTCCAACTGATATAATTGTAATTAGTAACTTATGATAATGTCATAAGGAATGTTTCATAATAGAGTAATACTCAGCATACTGATTTTACACAATCTCCTTGTAGACATAAAAATAATTTAAGAACAATAGTAACTAAGTTCAGATTTGAGGGGATTAAAACAATGTCTGTTTATTGTAGCATTTTAATAGGTAAGGCTGAATTCATATTCTAATTAATAAACTCTTCACCTTATGAATAATTTGGTGGAAAAACAGGCAATTGCTTGATGTTAATCCATGTAGCTAATTACCGGTGATGCTTAGGAAATAGGTCTTCTTCAAGCTCTCCATGATTGCCTATTGTTTGCCTACGGACTCCGACCTGTCAAGAGAAGGCCTGGAACTATATAAAAAACCTTTGGGTCCTTTTCATCTCAGATCTGTTTGATGCTTCATGCAGGGGATGCTTAAATCATAAACCTGAGATCTCCAGTCCTAATCTGGATCACCTTGAATATGAACGCTGGAGTATAACATGGACTAATTCTGAAAGAACTCTTTGGAACTACAAAGCTCACCATCTCTACCATGAATCTGATCTCAGAACTGTACTTATGTCTGTATTGTATATGTATGATCTTTTAATCAATATTTTTTTAAATACATTTTTGTTTAGTTAATAAGGATTGGCTGTAAACTGGAATATTCATTAACCTGGGAGGTAGTGTGTCCGATCCTTTAGGATTGGTAGAACATTCTTTATATGATTAAGATTTTCAGTAAGCCTTCTCATATTTGACTTGGGTGTCTGAGTGGAGCCTAAGGCTGCATTGCTTTAAGGGAACTGTGCTGTTGGCTTCTGGGTAACCAGTAAGGTATTATAGAAGCTGTTTTGTGCGGGTTTGGTAAATCTAAGTATTGGAATATCCACCAGCTTGGGGGATTGTCTGCCTCATTCTTTGCAGTTCACCCTAATTGAGTAACTCCAGTGTGGCCACCTGGGATCCCGGTCCCTACAACTCTTAAATGTTTTTGAGATTCAGCTTAGTCACCCCATTGTCAGAGAAAAATCAAAAAGGATCATATGTTAAATGGGCTAATTGTGAACTCTCAGAAGATTAAAGTTAGAGCAATACTTCAGTTTAGTGAACTAGCATCTCCTGAAAAAGAGCATGCTTTTGAGTAAGTCTTTCAACTAGGGCAGTTGATTACAATTAACTCATGCAATAAAAACAAATAAATTAATGGCGATTAAAAAGATTTCACAATTAATCGCAGTTTTAATCACACTGTTACATGTCAATTGGTATTCTATTGTTTAACAACTATTTTTGGATGTTTTCCTACATTTTCAAATATATTGATTTCAATTACAACACAGAATACAAAGTGTGTACTGCTCACTTCATATTATTTTTATTACAAATATTTGCACTGTAAAAATAGTATTTTTCAATTCACCTCATTCAGGTATCATCATGCAATCTCTTTATCCTGAAAGTGCAACTTACATATATAGACTTTTTTTGTTTGTTACATAACTGCACTCAGAACAAAGTAAAACTTAAGAGCCTACAAGTCCAGCCAGTCCTACTTCTTATTCAGCCAACTGCTAAGACAAACAAGTTTGTTTACATTTACAGGAGATAATGCTGCTGGCTTCTTATTCACAACATCATCTGAAAGCGAGAACAGGCTCTTCTGTAGCTGGCACTGCAAGGTATTTACATGCCAGATATGCTAAACATTTGTATGCTCCTTCATGCTCCAGCTATCATGCCAGAGGACATGCTTCCATTCTGATGACGCTTGTTAAAAAACTAAAGTGTTAATTCAATTTTGACTGAACTCCTTGAGGGAGAATAGTATGTTTCCTGTTCCGTTTTATCTAAATTCTGCTATGTGTTTCGTATTATAGCAGCTTCAGAAGATGATCCAGCACATGTTGTTCATTTTAAGAACACTTTCACTGCAGATTTGACAAAATGCAAAGAAGGTACAACGTAAGATTTATAAAGACAGCTACAGCATTCAACCCAAGGATTAAGAATCTGAAGTGCCTTCCAAAATCTGAAAGGGGGGAGGTGTGGCAAATGCTTTCAGAAGTCTTAAAAGAGCAACGCTCCAATGCGGAAACTACAGAACCCAAACCATCAAAAAAAAATCAACCTTCTGCTGGTGGCATCTGACTCAGATGATGAAAGTGAGCATGCGTCAGTCTGCACTGCTTTGGGTCATTATCGAGCAGAACCTGTCATCCGTATGGATGCATGTCCTGTGGAATGGTGGTTGAAGCATGAAGGAACATATGAATCTTTAGTGCATCTGGCACATAAATATCTTGCAACTCCGGCTACAGTGCCATGCAAACCTTTGTTCTCGCATTCAAGTAAACAAGAAGTGGGCAGCATTATGTCCTGCAAATGTAAACAAGCTTGTTTGTCTGGCTGACTGGCTGGAGAAGAAGTAGGCCTGAGTGGACTTGTAGGCTCTAAAGTTTTACATTGTTTTATTTTTGAATGCAGTTATTTTTTGTACATAATTCTGCATTTGCACGTTCAACTTTCATGATAAAGAGATTGCATTACAGTACTTGTATGAGGTGAATTGAAAAATATTGTTTTTACAGCACATTTTTAATCAAAAATATAAAGTGAGCACTGTATTCTTTATATTCTGTGTTGTAATTGAAATATTTGAAAATGTAGAAAACATCCCAAAATATTTAAATAAATGGTATTGTTAAACAGTGCGATTAATTTTCTCTCTTGTTTGACAGCCCTAGTTTCAACTATTTCTGGCAATTCATGTTGTCACATTTTTCCTTCTTTCTGAGTTTTGACCAGTGGTCTACCTGACCTAGTAGTCTGATAATTAGTCTATCAGGCACAATAGAAAAACCTGTTACATTTCTAATTTTGCATATTAACTAAAAGGAGTCAAAGGCGAGTTTAGATTGTAATTTCTGTTGTTTCCTATAGACCCGAGTCTGTTACCTTTACTAAGATTGAGTAGCACCCTACACCACAAGCAGTTTTACTGATTTAATTCTGCCTACTTACAGAGTACTACTACTGACCTTGAGAAAATGTGGGAGTATGGTTTTGTAGACATAGCTTTTAGAGAGGTTTGTTATTATTAGAACTCTCATGCTACATTTCCCCCTTCCCTCTTGAACCTTCACACTAGGAGAAAAGATTGACTCCTAAAAGCTAGAATCTCTTCTACCTGATTGCTTTATTATGGTACAATTGCAAACAAAAAATGTATAAAAATATGAACAATGTTGCAAAAAACCTACAAACTGAATAAATATTTTTATCTAGCTTTTTAAAAATGTATAGATTTTGGTGGTCTTGATTACCTTAACTACTTCCAGGTTTATATGTATGTGTGTGTGTGTGTGTGTGTGTGTGTTTAAATTTTTAAAAGATGAAATGGTATGGGAACTTACTACTAGTCATAGTCATGAGAACAAACTCAATGTCTATTTTATTATGCAGAATATTAAAAACAGAAGAGAAATTTCAATAGTGTCAACGCCACATGGACATTATATTGAATTATGTGGGCAATATTTCACAATAAAATTAAAAGATTCTAGTCAAATGCTTCTCCTGTAACTGAAATGTCTAGCATCTTATTCTTCAGCCTCTATTTCCTTGCTTTTAAAAAACATGTTTTAAGTTTTGTGAGTGAACAAACAACACAAGCATGTAGGGACAAAATTAGAAAGGCCAAGGCACAAAACAAGATTAAACTAGCTAGAGACACAAATGGTAACAAGAAAACCTTCTACAAATACATTACAAGCAAGAAAACAACTAAGAACAAGGTAGGCTCATTACTCAAGGGGTGGGGGGAGAATAACAGAAAATGTGGAAAGGGCAGAAGTGCTAAATGACTTTTTTGTTTCAGTTTTCACCAAAAGATTAGTAGCAATTAGATGTTTAACATAGTGAATGCCAGTGAAAATGAGGTAGGATCTGAGGCTAAAGTAGGGAAAGAACAAGTTAAAAATTACTTAGACAAGTTAGATGTCTTCAAGGTGGTGAGGCCTGATGAAATACATCCTCGAATACTCAAGGAGCTGACTGAGGAGCTATCTGAGCCATTACTAATTAATTATCTTTGAAAACTCATGGAAGATGGGAGAGATTCCAGAGGATTGGAAGAGGGCAAATATAGTGCCCATCTATAAAAAGGGACTAAGGACAATGTGGCCAATTACAGACCAGTCAGTTTAACTTCAGTACCTGGAAGGATAATGGAGCAAATAATTAAGCAATCGATTTGCAGACACCCAGAAGATAAGTCATGGTCAACATGGATTTATCAAGAATAAATCATGTCAAACCAACCTAATAGCTTTTTTTGACAGGGTAACAAGCCTGGTGGTTGGGGGAAGCGGTAGACATGGTATATCTTGACTTTAGTAAGGGTTTTGATATCATCTCGCATAAGCCTCTCATAAACTAACTAGGGAAATATAGCTTAGATGGAACTACTATAAGGCGGGTGCATAACTGGTTGGAAAACCATTCCCATTGAGTAGTTATCAACAGTTCACAGTCAAGCTAGAAAGGCACATTCAAATGATCTGGACAAACTAGTAAATATGATTAAAGTAAACAGGATGAAAGTTTACTTAGGAAGGATCAGTCAATTGCATCCATACAAAGTGGGACATGACTGCCTAGAAGGAGCACGGCAGAAAGGGGTCTAGGGATTATAGTGGATCACAAGCTAAATATGAGTCAACAGTGTAACACTGATGCAAAAAAATAAAACAATCACCAAAACCCCCCAAACCCTGCAAACATCATTCTGGGATATATTATCAGGAATACTGTAAGCAAGATGTGAGAAGTAATTCTTTCAATCCACTCCATGCTGATAAGGCCTCAGCTGGAATATTGGGTCCAGTTCTGGGCACCACATTTCAGGAAAGACATGGACAAATTGGAGAAAGTCCAGAGAAAGAGCAGCAAAAATGATGAAGGGTCTAGAAAATTTGACCTATGAGGAAAGATTGAAAAATTTGGGATTTGGATGCTACAAGGGCAGATTCTGTGCAGTTCAAATGCATCTCCGTTCTGAGCTGCAACAGCCCACTATTTTTGTATTTCATTAAAATTTTATAATTGAGACAGAGCATAGCAAAATTAATGTCCTTATTAAGTTGAACAGTTCCATTACTTGTGGCCCAGATTCTGACAGTTCTTTATAAAGCTGTGCAAAGTTAGGGAAAGGATAGAAGGAGGCCCCCCTCCTCCAGAAAGTTCCTGGCATGGTGGTGAGAAAGCGGAGGCAGGCAAAGGCATATTCAAGGAACACAGACTTTACTTTCTCCACGTGTCACTGGAGAGCATATTGCAACAAAACAGAAAGGAAGTACGGCCATGTCCCTACATCCCCTTTCTCACAAGCCTATACGGACAAGTATACTGCATCCTTTAAGGAGTGTAGCAGTGAATGTGCTCCCCCTGCATACCAGTTTGTTCCAGAGATTTTCCAGGGTAATATCACATCCCATTATATCCATGACTATGGCACTGATCTTGCATACTGAAGTTACTGGGGCTCTGTGCAAGTGCAGGGATTTTCCTGCCCAGAACATCTTGCAAGATTGGGGGTGTCATAAAAATAAAGGGAAGGGTAAACACGTTTAAAATCTCTCCTGGCCAGCGGAAAAACCCTTTCACCTGTAAAGGGTTAAGAAGCTAGGATAACCTCGCTGGCACCTGACCACAATGACCAATGAGGAGACAAGATATTTTCAAAGCTGGAGGGAGGGAGAAACAAAGGATCTGTCTGTCTGGGTGATGCTTTTGCAGGGGATAGAACAGGAACAGAGTCTTAGAATTTAGTAAGTAACCTAGCTAGATATGCGTTAGATTATGATGTCTTTAAATAGCTGAGAAAATTAAGCTGTGCGGAATAGAATGGATATTCCTGTCTTTGTGTAACTTAAGGTTTTGCCTAGAGGGATTCTCTATGTTTTGAATTGTTAAGGAAAAGTTAGCATATGTGACTCCATTTTGGTTTGGGGCCCACCATTGTCTAAAAGCAAGCACATCATGCACCAGGAGGAGTGTTTCTTAGCTACTGCATTCCCGTGAAAACTCTCCCCCCTGTTTCCAGCCTGTCTGTTTTTTTGTCTGTTCCTAACTCCCTGCTGCCTGGCCTTTTGATGTGGGCCTCCCATCCTGAAAAGAAAAGTTACTGGTGTATTGTTTCAGGGCCATGGTGTGTAGTTAGAGAAATAGCTTAGCACGGGGAATGTATCTAGCAGGGATAGGTGGAAGATAAGAAAGGGGTTTGTCTATTGGCTAAGGTTTTCGATGCACAAGGTATATAATCTTTGTATAACCTGCATTCAGGGTCCCCTTCTGCCTAGCAGGGGGGCACCAGGCTCAAGTGTAATAAATTTTATATCTTTGGGAACTCTGCAGTTATGGACTTGGTTTGTGTGCCTCGGCCTAGACTCAAACTGCGCGTGACCTATCAGGTATGATTTGCAACAGTTCTTGGAACTGCACATGACCTATCAGGTATAATTCGCAACAGAATCTAATTACCCTGTAAGGTATTTACCATCCTGATTTTACAGAGGTGATTCTTTTTACCTTTTCTTATATTAAAATTCTTCTTGTAAGAAATTGAATGCTTTTTTCATTGTTCTTAAGATCCAACGCTTTGGGTCTGTGGTCACCTATGCAAATTGCTGAGGATTTTTATCAAGCCTTCCCCAGGCAGGGGGGTGCAACATTTTGGTGAGGATTTTGGGGGGGAAAGAAGTTTCCAAACAATGCTTTCTCAAAAATAAACCCAGACATTTAGTGGTGGCAGCGAAAGTCAAAGGGTAAAATAGTTTGTACCTTGGGGAAGTTTTAACCTAAGCTGGAAAAGTAAGCTTAGGAGGTTTTCATGCAGGTCCCCACATCTGTACCCTAGAGTTCAGAGTGGGGAAGGAACCTTGATAGGGGGTTAGGCCCTGGATCCACAAAGGTAATTAGGCACATAAGTCCTGTTTTTAGATGTCACTGTGATCCCCAAAACTGCTACTCAGCTCTCACTTAAATTTGCTTGGAACTTAAGTTTTTGCAGTAAAAGTTTCCTAGGTCCCTAAGTTTTAGCCTCTGAGCATGTGCGCTGCTGCCTAAGTCCCAGAGCAAACTATGAGAACAGGGAAAGTAACCACTCCTCCAATTAAGTCACATGTATTGTCTTACCCAGTTGGCATGCTCAGCGGCCTCCTAACACATCACACACAATACCCGGAGAAAGACAAGGACTTCCCTTATAATCTTTAGCCCAGGGGTTACAGCAATCAGGCATGTGTGTCACCATCCATTCAAATCCCCTCTCTGCCTCATGAGGTGAGGTGATTTGAACAGGAATCTGTCTCCTCAAGTGAATGCCCTAACTCCTGGGCTATAGAGTCACTTTCTCTGGCTCAATGAATAATTAATCATTCAATTACTGAGTTAAGTGGAACAACCTCAATAGGAGAGACTGAGGGAGATTCATAGTAGACTAGCCCAGAACCCAGGGGTTTGACCACTCATACGAGAGGTAGTAGATCCCTGTTCAAATCCCATCTCATTAGGCAGAAGGAGGATTTGAATCACTGGTCTATCACATCCCAGCTGAATGTTCTAACCATTGGGCTAAAAGTTATAAGGGAGCTCCTCCAGGGCTGTTTTCTGTATAGTTAAGCAGCCCCTGCGCACAACTACTGGATCAGGTCCCATACTCATCTTAGGTGGAGGAGCACCTATCTTCCCCCACCTGCCTTGTTGCAGCCCACACTTAGGTGCCAATCACCATTAGAGGGGTGGGCTTAGCCTATACCCCATCTCATCAGCATCTCCCACTGACTAACATAAGAAGCTCCCCATCGAGTGTTCTGACTTTGTAGATCATGTACAAAGTTGCCTCTCTCTCCTCATTCATCAGACTAACTCAGGCTTTGTGGATCACAGCATTGTGCCTGTGATTTTTCTAGTCACCTAAAAGTTATGCATTGTGACGCTGAGCATTGCAACACCTAGGTGACTGTCTGGTCCATGAATGGAACACTTATTTCAATGGGAGCTGTGTGCACAGCCTATATCAAAATCAAAGAGAACATTAGTTAGAAAAAATTCAATGATATTCTCTTTTTTTCCCTTTTAATTTTCAATATGATGAAGTGCAAAGGAAGCAGCAAATAAGCACCAAAGCCGAGATTAGTTTAGAGCAGAGTTTAATGTTAGATTTTTTCTTTCAGAAAGTCAGTGCTATAATAATGTTCACATTAGTTGATGAACACTCCTCACATTTAAATGTTGCTGATCAAAAAGCAAACAGTATTGATTAAAAGACAACTATTCTTTACACTGATCCAGCTTAAAAACCACCTAATTTCATAAACTTATTTCTAAAAAATAATGTGATCTTCAGAATTAAAAGAAGCCTGTAATTAACAGCTGATGTGGGGAATTTTCCTCCCTGCTCTCTCAGTATTTCCTTATATTCCATACTGCCTATTTAATTACTTTAACAGAGGAAACAGCAATCAACATTGTTCTGTTTCAGTTCAAGTCCTGAACTGAAAATATCATACTTATATAGTGTTTCATAATTACAACTCTTTCCTCTTGCAGAGGAACAATTTTTTTTTTTTGGAATCTAAAGATCAAGAGTGTAAATGAAAGTGCAATCTGCCATGAACAGTCTGCAATAAGAACGTTTATACAATAGGAGTCTAAACTATGATTCTGTTGTTTTTAAATGAAGCTACCTAAATATGAAAAATAGATATGGTCTTTAAATAGGTGGGGAATGTGGTGGTCTTGAAAGCTGAAAGTTTTTGTTAATTATATCTTTAGTCCACAAAAATTAATACAAAACCCTTAAGAAACATTATGGTTTTCTCAAAAAAAGATAAAATTCTAAGGCAAGATTAGATTTTACAAAATAAACATATTGGAAAAACACTTTGAACAGTTAAAATAACACAAACAAGCTTATTGAAACTCTACTACCACCACCACCACACAAACTTGAGAACCACTCAACTCTAAGATAAACTTACCCATCCATCATACTGGTTCATTGAAATGGTCATTAACATTTTTATTTGTTTTCAGGGTGGTGCAATCAGACAGCATTAAGGTTTTTTGGGTGACTTTAATTAAGCATTTATATACCTTTGGTTTGTTTGCAAGGTAAAGCCTTAATTTGAAATTGACAGGCATTCACAGGTTTGTGGATTTTTTTGAGAAAACTACTATGTTCTCTTTAAAAGAATATTTAAGTAAAATAAGCTATAGTTGAAAGAATCTATTACTTAGGTTAAGGTTTTTGCCTAAAAACTTTGTTTTTTACAAATATTTTTAAATTGCTCAGCAACAGAATTCACTGCAAACTCTGTAAGCTGTGCAAAGTTGCAGGAGGAATCTTGTGAACTGTAAAGAAATGAATCTCTTTCCTTTCAAGCTAGCCTCTTGTTTTCCTATTCTCCCCTATTGAACTTTTTTTTTTTTTTTTTGCCTTCTCTCTTTTGCTTCTTCCATATAGGAGGAGACAGACAGGGTTCTCTGACAGCATGTACTGTGTGTGTCTGGGCTATGCATATTGGGTGGGATTCACAAAGGTACATAGGTGCTTAACTCCCACTGATCCACTTTGTCTCCAGGTGCTGTAACCCTCAGGGAGATGCTAACTGAGTTCTGTTGACCAAGTGCGGCAGATGCAGCTTGTTAACCTAATCTGGATATGAGCGGTGGGAGTGAGCACTTTAATAAGATTATTTTAAGGGTTGGAATCAAGATGTTCTAAGAGATGAACTCTAGAATCAACTAAGTCTGAGGGTAAAACTGAATCTCACACAATTGATTAGTGTTTTTGAACAAAGTGGGAACTACTCCCATGTGTATGTGAGAAAAATCTGTGTATATAAACTTTAAATATTCAAATAATTGTTACTTGAGCTTGCTCAGAACAAGTAAAAGACACTTCTGTCCTCTGCTCTAGCTTAAGAAATAGGCTTGAAGGAACTGATTACTATGAGATATCACTGAAGCCAAGAATTTAGCAGAATTGATAAAGATTAGACAGTCATATGCATTATAAGAACAGCCAGTGTTATAAAATAAATACTAAAAGGAACTTGGGAAGGGATATAAACCCTCAATTTTTGGGGCATAACCCAGCCTTTAACTACTGAGAGGGCAGGTGGAAAGCGTTCCCTGAGGCCAGGATATTTGATAACTGCCTCCTGTGGGAGTTTTTGCTCTCAAATAGCCAGTGCTAGCCACTGTCAATGCGAGGATATTGAACTTAATGGACCGGTGGTCTGGCTAAGCACTATCTTTGTCTCAGAACCAAAACCTCAGAATGTTAGGAAAATCTTTGTTGCTTCCTTCACTGAGCTTTAAAAGCCCTGTTTCTGAAACTGCTTGGGTGATTTCCCCTAAACTTTCAGCCCTGGTATGACAAAGTGGAAGGGTTGGGGTTTCAAAATCGGCTTTTTAAAACTTCAGTCAGGGAGCAGAGGCAGGGCCCATGAGGAATGAGCAGCTTGTCTTGTGCCTCCACAGTGCCTAGCACAGGTAGGGGATGGAAGGAGGGGTGCTGTGGGTGTGGCAGCAGCACTCCCCGCTTTGAAGTGTACATATACACGGTTTACAGTTTTGTTCAATGGCTCTCAGCACCCCCCACTATAAAACACTGTTCCAACACGCCTAGCGGGGGGGGGGGCTAGAGATGGCTTCGCAACAGATGGGTCATGAGCAGCGAGTCAGGGGCCTCCCTCAAGGCTGCGGCCCCGGAGGCTCGCCAGGGCCCCAGGTTCTCCCCGGCGCTAGCGGGGGGTCTGGGCGCGGCAGCCCCACTACCCCCGTGCCCCGCCCGCAGGGAGCTGTAGGGTCAGGGCAGGGGTAGGGGCAGGCGGCGTCTCAGGCGCGGGTGGTGACTCTGCCGCCCCAGCCTCAGGGGCGTAACCCGCACGCGGGTGCCTCCTGCGGGGGCGGCGGCGCTGGGTCTGGCGCAGCCCGACGCACCTGCTCACCTGTCTCCAGCTCGGGGGAGAGCGGGGCGCGCGGCCCGGCCCGGCCCCGCCCCGCCCCCCACGGGCTCAGCGCAGGCGCCCTGGCGGCTAGCGCAGGCGGGGGGCGGCAACATGGCGGAATGAGCGGCGGCGGCGGCGGCGGCTCCGGCTCCACAACAACAGCGGCGGCGGCGGGAGCGGCGGCGCTGCCAGCGGCTCGCGGACCTGTGCCCAGCCCGCTTCCCAGCGCCGCCTCCGGGCCGGGCGCGGCGGCTGCTCCTCCTCCTTCTCCGGCCCCGCTGCGGGGAGGCGGCCCTGGGCGGGCTCCGGCTAACGGGGCAGCGGCGCCCATAATAATCCCTCATTATAGCGGAGCGGCTACCGGGACGGTCTCTGCGCCCCGGACCGGCTCCCTGCGGCCCCGCCGGGCGCTGCTGCGGTGGAGGCTGGGCTGGGCTCGGCCGGGGGCAGGTGCCGGAGGGCGCTGGGGGTAGATGGCGAGTGAGAAGCCGGTGTCAGGGCCGGACCCGCAGCCCGCGGGGCTCATCCCTGTCGGGGCCGGAGGAGGCGGTGGCGGCAGCGCCGCGGTGATGGGGGAGCTGCGAGCGTCGGGCTCCGGGTCCGTGGTGCTCCCCGCGGGGATGATTAACCCGTCGGTGCCGATCCGCAACATCCGCATGAAATTCGCCGTCCTCATCGGACTCATCCAGGTCGGCGAGGTCAGCAACCGGGACATTGTGGAGACTGTGCTCAACCTGGTAAGGGGCCAGCACCCCTCCCCATCGGCACCCCTGCGGGCAGGGCCAGGGCAGCCCGCGCCCCCTGCCGACCCCCCGGCACTCACTACTCACCCTCCCCAGTCGGCGACTTCCCTTCCCCACGAACCCCACCCATTCCCCCCCCCCCGCCAGTTCCCACCACTGCTCCCTCCTACTCCTAAAACCATGCGTATCCATTGATTGCCTCTGCGCCGCCCCGATCCCTTGCATGCACCCATTGCTCCCTCTCCACCCTAGGAGAGACCCTCTCCTCTCGCACACTCCACCCTTCCCCACAATGCCGGTTTGTGAGCCGCACACTCATCCGTATGCAACCCACTCGCTCTGCCGTGTACCTAATGGCTCCTTCCTCACCTTGTGCGAGAGACCCCTCTGCTCAGCCTAAACTCCACACAGGACCTCAGCTAGTGAAACAAACACGTACTCTTTACAGTCTAATCTCCTTCCTTCTCCCCCTGTGCTGTCTTCTGTGGTGGAAGTGGAGTGGGTGCAATTTGTTTGTTATGTATGAGAACCAGTCATTGAAAACTTCAGGTGCTTGCAAACTGCCAGATAGCCTGACGACTTATTCCTCTGAAGAAAAGGGGCATTTGATGTTGTATCTGTTTTTAATTGTATAAAATTGAAATGCAGCTCGAGCTGGTATCTATCCTGGGAGATGCAAATGTTTGAAAGATTTAACTCTGTTAGCTTGGAGCTAATCGGGTTTGATATGTTGAGGAGGAGAGTTTTTGCGTCATTTTAATAAGTGTTTATTGCTACGATCTGTTGTAAGGGATTAGTTTGCTCACGTCTTAATCCGCTGTTCTAGTGTACCAAACTGCAGTCTTGCCTCCAGAATTAAGGGTGTCAAAATGGTCTGTGTGTTGAAAATCATTACATGTGTGTAAAACACACAAGGAAAAGGATGTTAGTGTAGCTCCTTAGTCATTCACTCACTTGATGATATGAAAGACTTACTGCAAGATTGTATGACTTAATGTTTTTGCGCTACCTGCACCAAAGCCTGGGAAACCTACAGAAGTCTAAAGAGAGGAAAAAAATTGATCTAAAAATGAATCCCTTTCAATTATATGTAATTTGGTGCTGCTCCTGAATGCAAGCTTCACTGCAGCAAAGCTTTTGAAAGCAGTTCAGTCAACGAAATATATTCTCAATTTTAGGTATGAAGTAGGATAGAAAGCCACTGCTTAAGACTGAAGGGCACTTAATTTAAACTGCCCTTCTAACAAACAAGTTTAAAATGTTAAATTGTATAAAATTGAAATGCAGCTCGAGCTGGTATCTATCCTGGGAGATGCAAATGTTTGAAAGATTTAACTCTGTTAGCTTGGAGCTAAAATGTTAAACTTGTGTTCATTTTGTATCTGGCACTTTAAAACCATGTATTCTTTCAGTGTTTGACAATTATTTGCATTTTGACCTAATGCAGGCTGAATGGAAGAGCTGCAGCATTCAGAGAGAGATGTGGGTTGGTTAGATCATTTTAATCTTTATGGTTTATATGGATACATAAGAGTTAAAGCTCTTGTTTTGTGAATATGTCAAGTCAAAGACAGATAACTGTCTGTCTTTTCAAGCTATTTTGTCATCTTAAAATTATCTTTACAAGTAACCTTTCAGATAAACTATTGGGGTACAAGTTGTCAGAACTTGGTAGTCATCACTAGATATTATCCATTCATTTCACAGTAGCACTGGGAATAGGGAAATAACATGAAGTGATTTCTTTTAGTAGCTTCAGATAGATCATGACATGAGTGTAGAGTGCTTAATCTTTTTCCTGTGTTTATCCTCCTTTGTTAGTATTGCTAATCAAAAGGGAAGAAGCTTAAATCTGACAGCCTAATTGCTGATACAGACTAACATTAATTTTTGTGTTTGGTGATATTTCTCAGTCATAAAATGTTTGTTTAAACTATTTGGTTACAGGATCTACCCACTGTTTAGTTATTGTTGAAATGTATGCACTTAAATCTAGAAATATGAATAAAGGTTATAGTAATGCTTTCAGCATCAGGGGACACGTGAACATAAAACCACTTGGGAAGCTACTGCAGTAGCTATGCATTCTGGATAAGTCATTGCTTAACAGATGGACTCGGGCATGCAATAGCAGAGAGAGAATATCATCTTTCTTTGTTGTGGAAATATAACCTAACACTCTCCAGTGCACTGAACGACTAGTATGCATTTATGCTTATATTTTGGAAGTTAATTTACTCACAAGTAAAATAAACAAAATGAGCCTGGAAGCTAGAAAACAAAATTATGATGGTATATCCCATAAACTACCAACGTTCCCCTGCTGCTGCATTATTGATTTTTAGCTCCAAGTATTTAAAATGAAATGCATTTCTTTATTTTTAGCGGTTTTTTTTTCTTTTTTGAGGAAAAGCTTGAGGTTGAAGGAAACAATATATAATTGCTAACCTGTACTATTTATAAATGAGTGTCCTTTAGTTGTGTGTGCTAATGTGAATGGGCACTGTTTAAAGTGCTGTCTTCAATGACTTCTTGGATAAAATGATATAGTGCGCCAGTCTCTGACAATCATCGTGCCTTTAACTATCCCGTAGCATGTACACAAGCCATTTTGAGGTATCTAGCTTTGTTTTGTTGAAGGGAGTATACAGTGGGTTGGGCTTTTCTTATTACCTTACAGGTGGTTGTCAAAGTAATGTCTGATTCTTGAAAAATTACCTCTGCGATACAGTATGTATGATGAAAATATTCTCTGTATCCAAACATACCATAGAATTAAGAAATTGCAGTCTCTGAATTGATGCCAAGCTGGCGATAATGTTGGGAAATCCTGGTGTGAGATCATTAAAGTAAAACTACAAATATTTGTAGTTGATAAGCATCAAATATTCTAATCACTACATTTAACTAAAAGTGAATAAACTACTTGAGAATGCCCTTGAATCACTTTTTATACTGTATTTGTCTCAAATGGACTAGGTTTTGACTGAGAAATTCTGCTCATCTGTGGCATATGGGAAAGGTACAAAGATTGAGGTTTAAGTGTTGTTGCTGTTCACAATTGTTTAAAATAAACTGCTGCCTACATGTAATCCATTTATTAAATAACTTTATCTTAAATTAACTCTGAAAAATCTGTTTGAGTATTCCAAAATAATGCAGCATTTCTTGCATTTTAGCCTATCCCATCAGGTGATCCAGTCCTGAAGTAGTACAATGCGTACTATTTAAAAAACTTTTGACACTGCAGTGACGTAGTACCATTGTATCTTGTAGTACAGGAAGATACTGTGACAACTGCAGGTACTTCTGGAGTGGGAATATTGGGTATGTAATGGTACCTTCTGTAGCAACAAAACAGCACGCTCGGGCTACATTCTACTCTCATTTTTACTCATGCAATCCCACGTATGTCATGGTAGACTTTGGCCCTTAATTATATTTATATTGATATCCCAGCACTAATTTGTACGTTCCAGAATTAAAAAACTGGTTAATTAAAACATTTATCTATTCTTTAGTCAAATATTTACTATAGGGATGTTATCCTTTGAAGATTTTGTCTTGTGGAGTCAAACTGTCCAGGAGTTTTATTTACCTCCATGTGTTCTGATATAGGTTAGTTTTGAACTATCAGTTGAGGGGTTTAATATCAAATTTACTCCTTTCCCCCTATTTCTTATGAAAGGTCATCTTGAAACTGAAAGGGTAGCTAGATAATGGTCATTATAGAAGATGCTATGTTGACTGTCAATAAAGCATCTATTGGGTTACTAACCAGAGTGCATGTGGTTCCTGTCAGTGCTCAAAGTAAGATTAAGGTTTGAAATCAGGTAGAAAGAGGATGGCTGAAGCCTGGCATAACTTCTAGACATAGAATTTTTTTAAAGGGCTAAGAAAGATGGACTTGGAAACAGGTTTTGTCATATCCAATTGGATGCAGTTCATAGCTCTCTTAGGAGCAGGATTATTTACCCCCTTCATGGTGGTGCATGGACCTTCTGTAACTAAAGTTTTGCTCTTCTGTGTCATAAGGTGTGAGAAAAGAATTAGGCAGGATCAATTTGGTGGATAAGACTGGAATCTACTGACTATTCTATTTCTCCTCTTACATTTAATGGCAATAAAATTGGTATGGAGGCTATCAAAGCTCTGAGGTTCGTGTGGAGGAAGAACTATTTCCTTAGCCTTGGAGGAATTCTTCCCCCACCCAAGAACTGTTCAGATTGTGTGCTGGAGCTAGAATTAGTGTTTAAAGAGGAACTTGCACAGGTATAACTACATCAGTATAGTTATGTTGGTGCAGCCCTTTAGTGTAGATACATGGCATTGATGTAGAATGGGGGTTGCAACTTACAGATGCATCTTAGGCTGGTGCAGTGCAGCACATCTGCACTGGGGATTCGTTGGGTGAAATAGAGCCTAAGGTATCTTAAAGTTATTGTTTCAGGGTGTGCGTCTTCCAGATATTAGAAATAAATGCTGCATTAGTTTACATTTTATTTGCACTTGGGAGAGTTTCTTAACTGTAAAGGCTAGGATGCCTTTTTTTTTTTAAATGAAAGCTTAATTTGCTGTAGCAGAGGAGGTAAGATTCCTGTTTACTAGTGGAAGTTTCCTCTGCCCTTTGAGTCAAGCCTTATGCTATGTTATGGCTCTCCTAATGATAGTACAATGTAGGGAATGAACTTTTAATCACCCTTGGCACTGACAGTTTCTCTTGCTACAGTGTATTTGTTCTTAGATTTATAAAGAAAGTTTGTTTCCAAACAAAAGCATATAAAATCATGATAATAGCACTGTATTACTGATGGTATACTTAATGGTTAAACTCAGGTGTTTGGCAATTTCTGACTTTCCTTTTGTATTGAAAGTTCTGATGGACGGTCCCATAAAAAAGCAAGATCTGGTTAATCTGTCAGTTGTTTTTTCAAGTATTAGAAATATGCTGTAAAATATTTTCCAGAAAGTTTGTAGTAAACTAAATCAAATGTTACATATCTATGTAAAAATCTGTCATGAGTGCAGTCACTTGTGGAATGCGCTCTTAAGATTGAAAATAATTGTTACAAGTAGTAATTGTTACAATTAGTATACTTTGTTTTCATTTAAAAAAAAAGCATAGTGACATTCCAAATAGATGATGATTTCATGTGTCTGTCTGGAAGTGCACATAGTTTAAAAAAAAAAAAAAAGGCAGCACAACTGCGTTTGTTTCAGAATGAATAGCCATTCTACACCAATGATGGATTTCTAATAATGGGTTTTCATTTAAACACAAGAATATTTAATACAGTATTCACATTAATGTAACACTTTAGTGTTACATCAAAACATAAGTCAAGAAATTCACAGGTTACAGTTTCCAAAGCAACCTTTCCTCAGCCTTATTTAAAGATATAAAAATTCAAAAACTTTACTGTTAAGGTTACTCAGTACAGTTGTAGAGAAGATATACCATTCTTTGAAAAGAACAAACACGAAAATAACAAGCTGAAGTTACAAACATTTTTACATCAACATCCAATTTGTATATCATTAAACAGAAAGGGGGGGATGGTGAATAACTCCTTCATATACGTGAGGGTGTATATCAAAATATGGCTTAGAAAAGAACTGTCAATCTGAACTATGGAGCTGGAACCAAAACCTGCATAATATAAAACTTATGATTTTCTCTCAATTTCTCCTTGTGTATATATCTCTTTACATAATTGTCTGGAGTATATATGCATGGTGTATGTGATATGGTGATGGGACCATCAGGGAAAGTGGAGCTGGAGCCAAGGCACAAAAGCTCTTCAGAAGTCCGCACCTAAAGCTCACTTAAGTTGCTTAGGGCATAGTGGCTCCTAAAAAAGTACTCCAAGTCTGTCGTGAGGTAGAGCTAGGCTTGCCACGCATCTGGGTTTTACCCAGACAGTCTGTTTTTTGGCTTCTGTGTTCAGGAGCCATTTAGGGTTGCCAGGTGCCTGGTTTTCAACCAGAAAGCTAAAAAGCCTGCTCAGTCAGGGTTTCCTTCTACCTGCAGGCAGGCTCCTTGTCAGGCTGCAGCAGCTCCCAGCCCAGCCCTAGAACAGAGGGAGCACAGTTTGGTTGAGGGGAGGTAGAGATGATCCAGCGAGTGACAGGGATGTGAGGGAGAGGAGTGAGTGATGGAGGGCAGAGTGTTGGGTGTGGGGGGGAAGAGTTGGAGCAGAGGTGATGTCTTGAGGTCCCGTTATCAGCAAATTGAAAGGAAGCAACCCTAGATGGAGCAGAGAACATAAATGTGGCTTAAAGGGTTGTGGGGGAGAACTGGAATGTCTGAAGAGGCATACTGGGAGGCCCAGAGGCAGCAAGGGTCTATTTTGGGTGGTGATGGGGAAATGGGATATCTAGAGGGTGATGTGAGGTCCTAGGGTCAAACTGTGGGGGAGCTGGAATGTTGAGGGAGTCCATGGGATAGAGTATCAGAGGGGTAGCCATGTTAGTCTGTATCCACAAAAACAACAGGAAGTCCGGTGTTAGTCTTCAAGGTGCCACCAGACTCCTCATGGGGTAGAGTGGGGCTATCATCTCAGACATCTCTGATTCCAGGTTCTGTTGTGTGTGGTTTTTTTTTTTGTAGGGAAGGAATCACTTTCATACTTGAACAAGTTATTATAGATTAATCTGTTAATAAAATTTAGCCTTTTCAAGAGCTTCTGAAGTCTGTGGTGGAATGGACTGCAATGTTGTGACAGAACATAGAGGGAAGCAATGCTAACTGGACTATATCTTTACATGCTGGTTAACTGGAGTATGGATCTTAATAGGCTGGTTCCTGTTAGAGGGATCCATTTGCTGACTACTACTTTCTCCTTTTTAGAAAAAACCTTAGTCGCTTTATAATGTACCGTGTTCTTAGTTTTGTATACCAAAATATACTTCTGCCCATTTAGTAATGTAAATATGAATCTTATGCTGAGAAAATATGCAGATGTTCAAAATATGGTAATAAATGCTTTGTTGGGCTCCCCAGGCTTTGCCCCTCATCAGAAGGTTTCAAATTAAGGTAGAAATATACATACATGATTTTAAGGGTCCACCTCCCAGAATCATCATGATAGGATCAGAATTTAAGCTTTCATTTTAAAAAAGTTTCCAGTCCTCATGATTAGGAATAAAATAAAACCTGAGAAAGTGGACTCTGATGTTTGCCTGAATTTGCAGAGAAACTGTGTTGGACCAAAGTAGACAAGGTCCCTGTTTCTCTGCGGGAGACCTAGAGTAAAAATTTGCAAAGCACACAGTGACTTAAGAGCCTGAATCCCATTGACTTTCACTTAGATTTAGGATTTTAAATGCCTAAGTCTCTTTTGAAAATGGGGTCACTGAGGTGCTTTTGGAAAACTTCACCTATAATTTTTTGGGGGTGGCAGGGGCTCAGGGTGAGATGCACTGTTTAGCTCTTCAGATTTGGCTTCCCTTAGTGGGACTTAGATGTTCCTCCCCTGGGGCTCCAAGCACCATTCGTTCAAAATGGAATTTTGTATGTAGAAGGTTGTGTAGGTGTTCATAATATGAACTTCCTTCTCCTTACTTACTTGCTTTGATTAGCAGTTGAAAGGTCACAATGTTGACATTAAAATTCTCGTCATTGGACATTTGATTAAGCACTTCAAAAAATGAATGGAGATTCATATCACTGGGCTGTTTCAGACACTCTGCAGCCCCAGCCAAACATCACTACATGATTTAAATGGTGCTCTATTTACACTCTGAAGGTGTTCTGCTCTAACTAAGGGTCCTAGAAACTTTTTGATTTCGATATTCTGGAGAACAAGATGATGAAGTGGCAGGTCACTGAACTTTTATGACTGTCCAATTTGAGCCCTACTTGAGAAGGTCAGGACTCAGGACAGTAAACTAGGACCTCCAAAGTTACATTCCATACCAAGCAAAGTTGCTTAAACTTTGTACCTCAATATCTATACTAATTGGGTATAATATTTTCATAGATGGGATAATTAATATTTGTAAAGTGTTTGGAGATCCTTTGAATATTTCATATCTATGCCTTGCATTTCAATAAAAATTGTAATGTACCAGACAATTCGATATGCTGCATAGGAACAACATGCTAATATTGAAGTGGGAACTCTAAATGTAGAATTCATTAACTGTGTAAGTTTTTACCCATGTCACTTTATTACTCAAGGGTTTTTTGCACACACTTTCAACCCAGAATGGATGTGAGGTTGGCAATCTGTTAATACATAACTGAGGGGTACACACCTTACTCCCACTACCATTCTTTCCTGAGGTGGTTGTATATTGTTAGCCCAAAGGCTTCTAAACATACTCATCCAATTTTAATTCCCTTACATTAACTTGAACCATTGTCTTTTCAGAAAAGGTGAAAACTATTGCATGCTAGAATACACTTAGGTGAGAAAAAAGATAACAGGTTTTGGAATTATTTCCTAGTTTTCAGTGAAGAAATTGAAGGGGCACAGTTGACAATAAAACATGTCTGAATTTTTCTACTGCTACAAGTAATACTTAATCCACCTATAAATGGAAGTTTAAAGAAGAAAAATGGCTTTTCTGTTTTTAGGTTGTTTTGTATTTAGGTTCTTCCCCCCCCCCCCACATTGATCTTGTTTGTGTGAGTCTTTCATACCCATAATAGAACAGAGAAAACATCTCAGAAAATAAGAATATAAGACAGGCCATGCTGGGTCAGAACAAGGGTCCATCTAGCCCAGTATCCTGTCTACTGACGGTGGCCAATGCCAGGTGCCCCAGAGGGAGTGAACCTAACAGGTAATGATCTAGTGATCTCTCTCCTGCTATCCATCTCCATCCTCTGACAAACAGAGGCAAGGGACACCATTCATTACCCATCCTGGCTAATAGCCATTAATGGACTTAAACTACATGAATTTATCCAGTTCTCTTCTAAAGCCTGTTATATTCCTAGCCTTCACAACCTCCTCGGGCAAGGAATTCCACAGGTTGACTGTGCGCTGAGTGAAGAACTTCCTTTTATTTGTTTTGAACCTGCTACCCATTAATTTCTTTCTTCACTTTCTCCACACCACGCATGATTTTATATACCTCTATCATATCCCCCTTAGTCCTCTTTTCCAAGCTGAAAAGTCCTAGCCTCTTTAATCTCCCCTTATATGGGACCTGTTCCAAACCCCTAATAATTTTCGTTGCCCTTTTCTGAAACTTTTCTAATGCCAGTATATATTTTTTGAGACAAGAGGACCACATCTGTATGCAGTATTCAAGATGTGGGCATACCATGGATTTATATAAGGGCAATAAGATATTCTCCGTCTTATTCTCTATCCCTTTTTTAATGATTCTGAACATCCCATTTGCTTTTTTGACTGCCGCTGCACACTGCATGGACGTCTTCAGAGAACTATGCACAATGACTCCAAGATCTTTCTCCTGATTAGTTGTAGCTAAATTAGCCCCCATCATATTGTATGTATAGTTGGGGTTATTTTTCCAATGTGCATTACTTTACATTTATCCACATTAAATTTCATTTGCCATTTTGTTGCCCAATCACTTAGTTTTGTGAGATTTTTGAAGTTCTTCAGTCTGCTTTGGTCTCAACTATCTTGAGCAGTTCAGTATCATCTGCAAACTTTGCCACCTCACTGTTTACTCCTTTCTCCAGATCATTTATGAATAAGTTGAATAGGATTGGTCCTAGGATTGACCCTTGGGGAACAGCACTAGTTACCCCTCTCCATTCTGAAAATTTACCATTTATTCCTACCCTTTCTACCCTGTCTTTTAACCAGTTCTCAGTCCATGAAAGGATCTTCCCTCTTATTCCATGACAACTTAATTTACGCAAGAGCCTTTGGTGAGGGACCTTGTCTTTTAGGAAGGCTTTTAGGAAATCTAAGAACACTATGTCCACTGGATCCCCCTTGCACACGTTTGTTGACCCCCTCAAAGAATTCTAATAGATTAGTAAAACATAATCTCCCTTTACAGAAAACATGTTGACTTTCGTGCAGAAATTTACATTCTTCTATGTATCTGACAATTTTATTCTTTACTATTGTTTCAACTAATTTGCCTGGTACCGATGTTAGACTTACTGGTCTATAATTGCCAGAATCACCTCTAGAGCCCTTCCTAAATATTGACATTACATTAGCTATCTTCCAGTCATTGGGTACTGTAGCTGATTTAAAAGACAGGTTGCAAACCATAATTAATAGTTCCACAGTTTCACATTTGAGTTCTTTCGGAACTCTTGGGTGAATGCCATCTGGTCCTGATGACTTGTTACTGTTAAGTTTCTCAATTAATTCCAAAACCTCCTCTAGTGACGCTTCAATCTGTGACTATTCCTTAGATTTGTCACCTATAAAAGACGGCTCAGGTTTGGAAATCTCCCTAACATCCTCAGCTGTGAAGATTGAAGCAAAGAATTCATTTAGTTTCTCCACAATGACTTTATGGTCTTTAAGTGCTCTTTTTGTATCTCGATTGTCCAGGGGCTCCACTGGTTGTTTAGCAGGCTTTCTGCTTCTCATTTACTTAAAAAAATATTTATTACCTTTTGAGTTTTGGGTTAGCTGTTCTTCAAACTCCTTTTTGGTTTTTCTTATTACATTTTTACATTTAATTTGGCAGTGTTTATGCTCCTTTCTATTTACCTCACTAAGATTTGACTTCCACTTTTTAAAAAGATGCCTTTTTATCTCTCATTGCTTCTTTTACATGGATGTTAAGCCACTGTGGCTCTTTTTTAGTTCTTTTACTGTGTTTTTTAATTTGGGGTATACATTTAAGTTGAGCCTCTATTATGGTGTCTTTGAAAAGTGTCCATGCAGCTTGCAGGGATTGCACTCTAGTCACTGTACCTTTTGATTTCTGTTTAACTAACCACCTCGTTTTTGCGTAGTTCCCCTTTCTTAAATTAAATCCCCACAGTGCTGGGCTGTTGAGGTGTTCGTCCCACCACAGGGATGTTAAATGTTGTTATATTATGGTCACTGTTTCCAAGCGGTCCTGTTATAGTTACCTCTTGGACTAGATCCTGCGCTCCACCCAGGACTAGATCGAGAGTTGCCTCTCCCCTTGTGGATTCCTGTACCAGCTGCTCCAAGAAGCAGTCATTTAAAGTATCGAGAAATGTTGTTTCTGCATTCGTCCTGAGATGACGTACCCAGTCAATATGGGGATAATTGAAATTCCCCACTATTATTGAATTTTTTTATTTTGATAGTCCCTCTAATCTCCCTTAACATTTCATCGTCACTATCACTGTTCTGGTCAGCTGGTTGATAATACTTCCCTACTGTTATATTCTTATTAGAGCATGGAATTACAATTCATAGAGAATCTATGGAACATGTGGATTCATTTAAGATTATTTCATTTGATTCTACATTTTCTTTCGCATATAGTGCCACTCCCTCCCCCTGCAAGAGCTATTCTGTCCTTCTGATATATTTTGTACCCTGGAATGATTGTGTCCCATTGATTGTCCTCACTCCACCAGGTTTCTGTGATGCCTATTATATCAATATCCCCCTTTAACACGAGGCACTCTGGTTCACCCATCTTATTATTTAGACTTCTAGCATTTGTGTACAAGCACTTTTTAAAAACTTGTCACGGTTTGTCTGCCCTTTTCTGATGTATTGAGATTCTTTGTGATTGTTTCTCTTCTGATCTGGCCCATACTTTGTCCTCTTTCATCCCCTCCTCCTGACTAAAACCTAGAGAATCTCTATCATAGACTGTCCTCTAAGAGAAGTCTCTGTCTGATCCACGTGCACCTCTGCAGCAATCGGCTTTCCCCCATCTCTTAGTTTAAAAACTGCTCTGAAACCTTTTTAATGTTAAGTGCCAGCAGTCTGGATCCACTTTGGTTTAGGTGGAGCCCATCCTTCCTGTATAGGCTCTCCCTATCCCAAAAGTTTCCCCAGTTCCTAATAAATCTAAACCCCTCCTCTCTATACCATCGTCTCATCCACACATTGAGACTCTGAAGCTCTGCCTGCCTACCTGGCCCTGCATGTGGAACTGGAAGCATTTCTGAGAATGCCACCATAGTGGTCCTGGATTTCAGTCTCTTTCCTATAAGCCTAAATTTGGCCTCCAGGACATCTCTCCTACCCTTCCCTATGTCATTGGTACCTACATGTACCACGACCACCGGGTCCTCCCCAACACTACACACAAGTCTATCTAGATGCCTTGAGAGAGCCGCAACCTTCGCACCTGGCAGGTAAGTCACCATTCTCCCGGTCATCACAAACCCAGTTATCTAGGTTTCTAATCGAATCTCCCATTACTAACACCTGCCTTTTCCTAATGACTGGAGTTCCCTCCCCCGGAGAGGTAACTTCAGTGTGAGAGGGATATCCCAAAAACATCTCCTGGAAGGAAGATCCCAACTATGGGAAGGTTTCCCTCTGTTCCCATTGGCTGCTCTCCTTCTCTGGGCCTTTCATCTTCAAGTGCAGAGGCTGTCTGACCGGAGGTGGGACAAATCTACAGTGTCCCGGAAAGCCTCATCAACATACCTCTCTGCCTCTCTTAGCTCCTCCAGTTCCGCCACCCTGGCCTCCAAAGCCCATACACGGTCTCTGAGGGCCAGGAGCTCCTTGCACCGAATGCACACATACACTACCCACCCACAGGGCAGGTAATCATACATGCTACACAGAGTGCAATAAACAGGATAGCCCCCACTCTGCTGCTGGGTTTCTACCTGCATTTTCTCCTACAGCTACCCAGGTTAAAGATAGGGTTTTTGTTTAAATCAAGAAGTTTTGATTATAATTTAGTTTAAAGGTTTTTAGAGAATGGCAAGTGTACTTTGCCCCCTTCGCACTGGGGGAAATCTATTCTAGGGTTTTATAAAGCAACCATCGCTGTGTTGATTATAAAACCACAATTACTAGAAGGCCCAGTGGAAGTACCTGAAATTACTTTACTTCAAACTTTTTTTTTAAAATTGACAATGTCCATGTCTTTAAGACTTGCTAGGCATGCAGTGACTTTAAAAATATTAAATATTACACCTATATAACATTTGTCACAAAAAAGACACGCCATTCAATAACCACACTTATGTATTTCTTTAGTTGAAGTGTTTTTTGTACCTATACTGTCTAAAATAATTCGTATGAACAAATGAGCAGGAAAAAGCTTACATTTCAACTCCACATGCAAGGAAAGAATCTGCAGTCTTTAGATTACTCCAGTAGATACGTAGTCTTTTTGTTCAGTATTTGTACGGAGCCAAGCAAAAAGGGTTCTGATCTGCAACTGGGTCTTGTAGGCAATATGATAATACAAATAATAACTAATATGATTATACAGTTTTATTGTCTTGCAAGCTATAGAATTGCAATATAATCTCAGGGTGGATTGATTTAAATCACCAATTTTAATCATGATTTAAATCAGCAGGCAGGAAAACTTGATTTAAATTATTTTAATCTTGTTTTGGATTTGTGCTGTTCAGTTGATTCTCACTGGTTGGTAACCATTAAAACGTTGATTTGCAACTAAATATAGCCTTTACACTGTTTGGTGCTGCTTTTACTAACCAGGGGGCATGCTCCATCTATAAACACATAAGGTATTGCATAGCTGTCAGGAACACTATCCGCGATAATGTCATGGCAAACCTGGTGGCTGAACTTTTTGACTTTGTCCTCACCCATAACTATTTCACATTTGGGGACAATGTATACCTTCAAATCAGCGGCTGCTATGGGTACCCGCATGGCCCCACAGTATGCCAACATTTTTATGGCTGACTTAGAACAACGCTTCCTCAGCTCTCGTCCCCTAATGCCCCTACTCTACTTGCGCTACATTGATGACATCTTCATCATCTGGACCCATGGAAAAGAAGCCCTTGAGGAATTCTACCATGATTTCAACAATTTCCATCCCACCATCAACCTCAGCCTGGACCAGTCCCCACAACAGAGCGACTTCCTGGACACTACTGTGCTAATAAGCGATGGTCACATAAACACCACCCTATACCGGAAACTTACTGACCTCTATTCCTACCTACATCCCTCCAGCTTTCATCCAGACCACACCACACGATCCATTGTCTACAGCCAAGCTCTACGATATAACCGCATTTGCTCCAACCCCTCATACAGAGACAAACACCTACAAGATCTCTATTAGGCATTCCTACAACTACAATACTGAACTGCTGAAGTGAAGAATCAGATTGACAGAGCCAGAAGAGTACCCAGAAGTCACCTACGACAGGACAGGTCCAACAAAGAATATAACAGAACACCACTAGCCATCACCTTCAGCCCCCAACTAAAACCTCTCCAACGCATTATCAAGGATCTATAACCTATCCTGAAGGACGACCTATCACTCTCGCAGATCTTGGAAGACAGGCCAGTTCTTTGCTTACAGACAGCCCCCCAACCTGAAGCAAATACTCACCAGCAACCACACAACAGAACCACTAACCCAGGAACCTATCCTTGCAACAAAGCCCATTGCCAACTGTGTCCACGTATCTATTCAGGAGACGCCATCATAGGGCCTAATCACATCAGCCACGCTATCAGAGGCTCGTTCACCGGCACATCTACCAATGTGATATATGCCATCATGTGCCAGCAATGCCCCTCTGCCATATACATTGGTCAAACTGGACAGTCTCTATGTAAAAGAATAAATGGACACAAATCAGATGTCAAGAATTATAACCTTCAAAAACCAGTTGAACACTTCAGTCTCTGTGGTCACTCAATTACAGACCTAAAAGTGGCAATACTTCAACAAAAAATCTTCAAAAACAGACTCCAACGAGAGACTGCTGAATTGGAATTAATATGCAAACTGGATACAATTAACTTAGGCTTGAATAGAGACTGGGAGTGGATGGGTCATTACACAAAGTAAAGCTATTTCCCATGTTTATCCACCCCCCACCCACCCCGCACTGTTCCTCAGATGTTCTTGTCAACTGCTGGAATTGGCCCACCTTGATTATCACTACAAAAGGTTTCCTCTCCCTCCCCCCCCCCCCCGCTCTCCTGCTGGTAATAGCTCACCTTAAGTGATCACTCTGGTTACAGTGTGTGTGGTAACACCCATTGTTTCATGTTCTCTATGTATATAAATCTCCCCACTGTATTTTCCACTGAATGCATCCGATGAAGTGAGCTGTAGCTCACGAAAGCTTATGCTCAAATAAATTTGTTAGTCTCTAAGGTGCCACAAGTACTCCTTTTCTTTTTGCGAATACAGACTAACACAGCTGCTACTATGAAACTTGTTAAACACAGTTTCCCTAAAGCGGTAGTGGATGCCAGACTCTAGCTAAGAAGTCCTGAATAGGTACTATCAGACTGGGGATATTCACAGGCATAGCATGAACTCCAGTTGTGGGCAGAAAAGTTTATAAAAGGGGTATAAAATATTGATAGGAGGTGATTTTTCTAGGGTACTGATCCTTGGGATCCTCTTGACCTCCTATTTAGACCATTTATCCTATTCTGATTCCCATGAGGCATAACAGTTTTCAGGGTGATCTGAATAGGCATATGGATTTTGGAGCATTTGGACAAACCATTGTTTAAACAAAAAACTAATCTCATTCTTCACTGTAGTGATGCTGCTGGCCCAGTGTAATAGTGATTTCAGGTTTTCAGCTTCTGTGTTTAATTTTCTGTGTTTGTGTAATTTGGCTACTTTAGATCCTTGTAACTTCCTAGAAACATGGTTTGTATAGGTTTATTTGAACCAATTGTATATATTTGAGATGAAAGCAGTTTTTGAAAGAGAAAATTCAGTCTTTTAAAAATGGTTTCCTTTGTTTGTATACAAATTTATAATTACCACATGTGCATGGTGTAATTTAACATGCTGTTATGTGTGACCAAGAAGGTCACAAGAAGTGAATCAGAGCATGTACAGGAAGTGATACAGGCTATAATTTATTGAAGACGGTGTGATTAAGACATGCGTTTGATTGAAAATCCATTTAAAGAAACTTGAAGTTTTGTGGAGGCTTGCTTGTGCTTTCAAAACAAAATGCTGTCTTGAAAAATTACAGCTAGTATTTTTTGTTTAGTCTGCAAATTGAAATCTTAGCTAAATAATATTGCATATCTTAGTGAGATGAGTTCTTTTTAGCACTGTAATAAAAAGATGCTGAGGCATTGTTGAAAAGTACTGCTTACAGTTGTGTTACTGAGGAATTTAGTGTTTTGCAACAATTGTTAACTCCAGTCGTTACTATGACTGTAAACTGTTTTCAGCCTTTTGCATTGTAGCACTTTTTTTACGCTATGGGCCTATTCTTCTCTCATCTACACTACTGTAAATTATGAGTAAATAAATAATTTTAAGCAATGGAGTTGCACTCGTTTAAGTGAAGACACAAGCAGATCCAGAATTTTCATTCCCATATATAATTTTTTATTTTTTTCCTTAGATATTTATTTCACTAATATTTGAAAACTATTTAAATCAATGAAGTAAAAAATGCATGGAAAAGCTATTGTTCCTCATTGTCTATGGGGACAGTGTCAAATAGGGGAGAAATGCATTGTCTGCTTTGTTGCGACCTAGCTTTGTTTTCTGAGATGATGGATTTGCTTAGGGAGTTGAAACTGTCCTTCATGCTAAATACACGGAGAAACTTTGTGCCATCTGTGGCTTAATACCTCACTTGAAAAGGCCAAGACACAAGTTATTTTTAAACAAGTGGTTGTTAAGCCCTTGCTCAAAAAACTACACAGCAAATTATTAGTCATTTTAGGGACCACTTTCAAAGCTGTTGTGGGAACAAAACCAGTTGTATTTGAATTCCGCATTCTCTCAATTCCTAATAGTCATGGGTTCAGCTTGATGTATGCAGCGGAGGGTGGAATTGTATAAATGGGGGTTGATCTCATCCTGGTGATGAACAAGGATAGGGTGTCCATGGTGACCTTACTAGATATTTTGGTAATAGTTGACAGAATGAAGTCCAAGTGACTCATTTAAAGGATCATGCTGATCTGAACAGTAATCTCACTCTTTAGTAGTTTCACTTTTTCCTCTGAGAGGTGATGCAGAATAGGAATGGGCAGGTGCTTGTCCTTCACAGCACTTGCACGTGCAGGTTTTGTACATGGATTGGTCAGGTAATTCCTGCTTTTCAATATGAATGTGAAGCTACTTAGACTTCTAGAGGGGGAGTGTCACCAGTAAACTGCTGGCACTGAGCTTTTCATATTTAATCAATCCCAAATTCTATAGTTTTACTCATCCAGTGTCTGAGATTAGGATGAAAGTATGAGTTGTAGAGGTCAATTTAGCCAAGACACAAGTTATGTTTGTTAGTAGGGGAGGCATTTCGGTGAATGGATGAAAACTTGTGACTGTGCTATCCATTTAAAAATAGGTGCCCAACTTTCACCCTGATGGCTTAGAGCTTTGAGATCTTGTTTTATCATTATATCTAGATTCTGAGGCGTCCTGATGGACCACATTGCTTTTAATAGTCTAGCTGTTCAGAAGGCTATTCTTTTTTAGTGCACACTTTGCAATGGCAATAACTGTCTTATTCTAGCCTGTAGGTGAATATTATAATGCATTCTACATTGTAGAACTAATTAAAATATCATCAGTTGTCAACCTATCATATAGTAACCACTATTTCCTATTCTATGTGTAGGTAAAAACTGCAAATATCTGACACCATGGTTTGGTAATAAGGCAAATGATACTTAAGGCTATTAGTATAGTAGGCAAATGCAAATTTTTGGCAGTACATTGTTTTAATGTCCATAGAGTATTTTGTGAATCCAAATTGTAAGACTTTAGTTTCAAAAGAAACTGCCCCATGACACCTTGTCACTGTTGAGCACTTTGAAATATGAGAACTTATTAATGCCTTACTCCTGATTCACAAGCGAGGGGACAGTGAAACCACTTTAAATTTCAATTACTTTTAATGAAAACCTCATGATAATATTTTATGTAATTAGCTAGGAGTTACATATGTTATGTCTGTATCAGTATCTGTATTAGCAGTATATTTTGCTCGTATGCCCCCTTATCCCTCTGAACCAAGACACAGGCATATTTTAGTACTCTGAGTGTGCTCTTAAATTCTTACATTCACTCATGATGATTCATTTTCAAATTTGCGCTATTATCGGTAAAAGCAGCTGCACAAGGCAGCACGAGGCAATGGATGCAGCGCTTGAGTCACTTGAGTTAGTTATAACACAGGATGAATTTCGCATCTGAAATGCTAGAGTTGTTTCTGGTTTACCGAGCCCATGGAGGCCAGAAGCTTTCATGCCGATAACTGATCAAGCACATGTCAAATCACTTTGAAGAACTTCTCATGCTGTTGTCTTTACGCACTGCAGGTATAATTGTGTTCAGAAGTAAGGCATAAGTTAGTCGATGATGATGATGATGATGATTTTGACATTATAATAAGCAGAGATGGAAAACAGTTTGTCCAGTAGGTCAGAACTATTGTATCGGATAAAGAAAAGGAGTACTTGTGGCACCTTAGAGACTAACAAATTTATTAGAGCATAAGCTTTCGTGAGCTACAGCTCACTTCATCGGATGCATCAGTGTTCACTGATGACATGAAGATTCCCAAGGCTTGTCAACTTGACATATTTCACAAAAAGTCATCTGCATAGTCATTGAAAGTTCTGCAGAACCTTTAGGTAAGTACACTGGCCAGCAAGTGGTATCATCAAGGACTATGTGACCAATTTCAGAGACTACATTGAATGCAAACTAGCTGCAGGTGATGTATACCTTATCTTTGATAGGTACAAAGACTTCAGCTCACAGTGTCTAAAATCTAGCAGAGCTACAGAAGTGAGCAGAATGCATCGGTTTACATGTACGCAGCTAGCTCCACAGAATGTTGTCTTGTTGGTTACATAAAATTATAAATGATATCATTTGTACAGCTCTTGTAAGAGAAGAAGTTTCTCCAATACACTCTAAAGCACAAAGTAGTTACCACAGGCAGAAAATACCCCAGCTGAAGTAAACCAGGGAGGAGTTGTGATGAACAGAGAATAGGCGGTTGTCTTGTCTGGGGAAGCTAATATCCTTTTACAACAAATGATGATGGTTGAAAAAGATGGTGATCGTTACCTTGAACAGGGTCTAACCTCTCTGGTAATTATGGAATCCTTCAGTCCAAGGAAGAACTATAACACACTGCTGTGCTTCAGCTGAGCAACGCTGGAACTCTGCACTCAGTGTAAGAGACAGGAGCATCCTATCTTGGCTCTCACAGGAACCACTGTGCCAAAGATTTTGCAAGCTGGATACACTAACTCTTTGCTGGGTAGTGCAGTAATGCCTGATGTAATTGAACAGGCAACCAAATTCATGGCTGCAAGCTACGATGAAATTGTGCCACCATGTCAGAAGCATGGCAGAAATCATGAGCAGCAAAAATTTGGCAGAGGTATCAGTCAACACCAAAGCTCAGCTTCTTACCACAGACAACTGAAGCATTTATAGGAAATATAAAACAAGTACATCTTGAGGCATATGTGTGAGGAAAAGCGCACTGGATCCAGACGCCACCCCTACTGGATCCACTGTTGTGTGGATGAATACATAATTGTTTCAAGTTATTTCCGAAAACTGTACCAAACAATGTTGATCTTACTCTTCCAAGTATTTGGAAGTTAATCAGATTGCAATGACCTGACAAAATCAGCATTAGCATTTGTAGAGTACAGTGGCAATGACAAGTAGTGACCTGTATTACTTGCATTAGGACACTTACCTGTACTTTTAGAAAACACTAATCATTTACAATTTCAAAATGAAATATTTGATTCAAATTACTATAATTATGTTAAATATATTTATAATTTGCATATTTTTCACATTAGTGGTAACTGTATCAAATGAAAATTGAGGTCTATTCTGTATCCCCCAAGCTCCCTTATTTTCCCCTCTTATTAAAATATGGATAGGTGTTGATTGATATTGCAAATGTTAAATAAATGCATTTCATGTATTAATACTCTTCTATCTTGATTTTTGTGTGCTCCAAATCATGCAAACTCTTAGTGAGTATGGGAATGGGGTGGCAAGGATGAGATGAAATGTTGATATTTAAAAATGCTCAGCAGTGATGGTATCGGGCAGATTGTTAAAATGTATAGTTTTGAGAGAGAGAGAATCATAAAAATACCCCAAAATCTTGTATGGATCCTAAAGCAAGGTTGACCAGAGTGGCTGTCAAACTATATTGTAGCTCTGGAAGCTTCTGGTAGTGCAGAATGTACCTGACTGATTCCTTGTAGGGCAGGGTTCAATCATGCTTTGGGAAGCAAGTACCTGAAAAAGTTGTCTGACATTTAAAACTTGGGAAGTTGGTTCCTAGAGTTGAGGAGTGGGGTTTTCTCAGCTAAACTCACTACTCTTCTCTCCCTTCTCCCGCTTACTACCACCACCACCTATAGTACTTGCTGCTTTAATGGTCTTCTAGAGTCCTGTTTTTGGGTGCATGCAAATATTTGACTATCTTAATTTATTTGCTAATGTTACAATACATACTAGAAGTAATTTATTTCTCATATGGGAGCATTAATCATAATACATTTAGAAAAACTTTCTAAATAAGCACACTGAGATTTTCAGAAAGACTAGAGGATTTTGCCGTGTGACTTATTGATTTTGGTGCAAGTTGTGTGGCTAGACCGCCTTTGAAAATCTTAACCATGCCAAAAGAAAAGGGAGGAAAACAAGGGTACTAATACTCAAATGAAAATATAAGAATTTTTGGTGGCATTTCCACAAAATGAAATATGTTAAAGGGATGTATTAATGTCTATATTTAAACTAAAGGATTCTGGAGTGTTAAAGGTGAACTGCAAAGGTTTGGTTAAAAAAAAGAAATATGCATGATACAAATATGCCAAGCTCAACTCCATTTGTGTGCACCCTCCTTCCTGCCTCCAAATACTTTAATATGTACTGCAGGATATCAGGTCTCTCACCTATACAATATGTTTGAATTTTAGGTTTTACTGGCTTACTCTCTCGTTGACGTCAGTTATAAATCCTGAAGGAGCACTGGAAAATACATGGAAAACAATGAAATCTTTTTAAGATAAAGTAGGGCTTGAAAAGCTTACCTTACGCTTGCTAACCTGAGGAGTAAGCTTACTAACCCAAAGTGAAAAATACCATATTATGTTTTAGAAATTAAGAGATTTAATTTGTTTCCTATACCCTCTTTTCCTTTCCTGTGGGGACCTCAGTGTGTTTCCTTTTTTCATTCTTCCTTTGTTTTTTTTTCTCCAGCCTGTCCCTCCAAATTTCTCAGTACCTATACTACTTTGCTAACTTGCTCCCATCAAGCTCTTCCTTCTACCTACAATTTCGGACACAGGGCTTTACAAAACATCTAGTAGCTAAACTATTAAGCCAATGAAAGTCCCTACTCTCTGGGGCAAGCCTACTTGAGAAACATTAAAAAAACTTGCTATCTCTCCCCCCCGCCCCCCACAAGCAAGCTGCTGAGACAAGGGAAAATGCTGCTGTTCTCACTAGGGTAGTGTCCCCAGACTTTGCATGTGGGTTTAATCTTTTGTAGTTTCTGCTTTGAGTTGTCCTCCCTTGTGAATAGCTGCAGTGCATGCCTCCATGGTTGCTCATAGCTTTCCATTAGCAACAGTAAAAACTGCCAAGATTAGTTTTTTTTTCACTCAACTGCATCTTGAAAAATCTGAGGAGCAGAGGCATTGTAGTTACCTGTCAATATGGAGGTAACCCACATGGGGTGGTTTATATTCAGTACATGTTTCATAGGTTATCTGTGCAACCATAAGGGCTAGAAACTTTTTCTTTAAATGAATGCTTAGATTCTGCAGAAGTTAATAGAAATGTTTTCTCTTCACCAATGGTGAGTGGGTTATTCATTTCCTTTGAGTAGGATTGAGAATAAGAAAATAAGCATGTTAAAATTGAGCAACTTAAACAATTATTCATATATTCACACACACTTTGGAAAAAGAGTGGTGATTAGAGCTCAAGGGACGCTTCTTACTTGAAAACAGAATTGTCTCAGTTCCCCCCTTCTGGCTGAGCATAGCACTGCAGGCATTTCCCCCATCTGCTTCCCCTCACCTGGGTTTTCTGTCTCTCTGGGATTGACGTGGCTCAGCCCTCCATCTGGGTTACTCTGAGTTCAGAACCCTTCCAGCATAACAAAAGTCAAAAGCAAATAAGATTCTTCTGCCCCCTTGGGCTCCGCTTCAGCCCATCCTCTTGACTCCAGTTCCCACACTGTTCTGGGTTACATTTGTCTTTTTGACCCTAGGAATCAGGGCTCTATCCCAGAGCATGTCTACACAGCAAGGAAAGCCTAGGGTTAGTGGGACTCAAATAAGCTAACCCATGTCAGGGAACCCTGAGCTTCAGCATCTACACTGCATTTTAACCCTAGGTTTATAGTTTTCTGACCTGTGCTTGTACCTAGGGTTCTGGTGTCAACATTACAGTGCACAGACCCGAGTCAAAGTAAACATATATCCCAAAGTGCCTAGCACCTCCCCCCCGCCCCCGCAGCATGTTGACACTCTAGCCCTGGGAATGTAGTGCACTATGGGAAAACTGTACTGCCCATCCTGTTTCCTAACTGTGGCAGTGCTATTGATAGGACTCAGGTGCCCATAAGGAACACAAGTACATAAACTGCATAGTTAGCTCCTTTGGTGGCAGTCTCAGAATGACTGCAGTTTAAGAAGGCTTTATACTGAACTACCATCTAATCTGAGATTTGGGCTCTCCACCTCTAGGCTGAGTCACATTGGCAGGAAAATGCCATGTGCACCTGTTTGGAGGACAATTAAGGCAGTTTCAAGGGCTGTCAAACTTTAAAATGAAATGTTGCAGTTAATTTTGACATAACATGTAGGTTTCAGTGGAAAAACACACACCCCAGACTGGTTGCTACTGCTGGCTGCAGAGCTGTAAAGTACATCTCCCGGGCTTGGGGTGCAGTATACTCCAACATCACTTGGGGATACCTTATCAATGCCCTCATTGCACCCTGGAAGTCAGGGATAAGGGATCTCTGGGAGACTGCAGGGAAGTTTTGGGGCTGCCTCCCAGTCCTGGTCCTTAAGGGGCAGGCCCCCTTGGTACAGAAACCATTTCTCTATACAAGTTAGGAAACTTTTGCTAACTTAAGGCCATCTACAGTAGTGCTTTGGTGAGTGAGGAGTTAAAGGAAGATGGGGTAGGGAAGTTAGCTGCTCAGTGGTCACTTCTAGACCTTTTTTATGCATCCTGGTGCCTTCAAATGGAATTGTCAGTAAATCCACATAGGGAGTGCAAATGTAGAGAGAGACAGGAGGGACCAATAAGCTAGGGTACTGAAGAGCACCTCCATAGTTGAAGATGGAACCTTGGTGGGAAGATGGAGGGTTTCGCATAGAGTTTTAGTTGCATGGATAACTGCAAAGACAGTAGTGGGTTTTGTAAGTTGCATGGAGGGAGAAGTAGCACCTAACAAACTTTTACTGTTTTTCTAAATTCTCCCTGTGGTTCTTGTGCAGCTGAGACCTGTGCAACTCTGTTGCCTTCAATGGGTTTATGCTGGTGGCCTGGCAGATGGAAATTAGTTATTAGTTTTTATGATGATGCGTGATTTAGAAATGAACCTAATTCACCTTTTGAGAAGTGCTGGCTCTACAAGGTTGACTGCAGTAAAAGTAATTAAAAATGTACACTTTAGGAGAAACTAAACAAATGACTCTATACACAGAAGCATATTTGCTGAGTAGCCAGGGACCATTTTTACATTCTCTTTAGAATAGATCTCCACTTGGACTTTGCAGTCCCATATGACTTTATTAGCAAACTGGTGACTTATGGAAAAAGGTATTTACATATTGCACAATCAGCTTAACTTCATTTTATTCAAGGATGGAAATTCTGAGTTAAAATGACTCTCATCCTGAAATCCATTTACTTAGGTACAGTGTGTCCATTTTGTATCATCTTTGCTACTGCTCATAAACAAGACTTTTTTTTCACCACAGCCAATCTATTTGATCTTGCAATGATGATAAACTTGTTACTCTATATGCCTATTAATAAACTGATCTCTAACACGAGACTATGGCTGTACTCTGATTAAGCAGAAAGACTTTGAGGGAGGACCTCTACTAAAGTATGAATATCTTGAATTGGTGTGTTTGGAAGGTGGTTAATAAATGGAGCTGGTGTTAACAAATAGGACTAAAATAATGCCCAGGTATTTTTTTTGTACTGACCGTTTCCTCAGGCTTGCTCTAATGAAAACTTGCTGAAACTTAATCTTATTTTCCCCCTAGCTGTCATTGGTGATTTTTGACACTTTATTCTTAGGAGCACAATTTCCATGTCATGTAACTACAAATATTTTGTAAATTTTGAAATCTGTAACCCCTTTTAAAAATCCATTCCTGCACAAATCCTTCCCACAAATGTTCTGAGAGTTCATAGTTTGTTGATGACTGAAGTTGACTTTGTGATGGACCCCCAGGGTATAGCCAGTAACTATGGGACCACTGTGTTCTCTTAACTCTCCAGCCTGGGTGCTCACTCGCAATGCTTTGCTAGTGACAAGCATCAACCCCTCCAGGTGCTGTTATCACTTAGTTATCAGCATACAGAGACACACACAGCTAAGTTGTATGAATGCTTTCCAAGCCACTCATGAACTATATACAGGGAAATACCGGCAAATCCCCCGAGCCTCCAGCCTTGCATTCCAGAAATGTACCATCTTACACCGCTCAAGACCTACTCTTGAACTATGCAAATTCATTAATTAGGTGCCACTTCGTCAAAGGATAGTGGACTTGCCCCAGCGTTTGTAATCTGAGCAGATTCCCTGACCACTTTAGACAACCATCCTGGTAAGGATAAAACATTAAAATAAGTTTATTACCTACAGAAAGATAGGTTTTAAGTGATTATAAGTGATAGGCATAAAGGTCAGAGATACTTTATTTTCTTAGGTAACTAAACACTTATTCTGAATCCTAAACTTTCAGATTAAGCAAGATTTGAATCAAGCATCTTTTCTCACCCCCACTGTTTGTTGCAGGTAGGTTATAGTTCTTAATACATAGGCTGAATTTCCTTCTCAGCCTGGGACCAATCTCCTTATTCAAAGCCTTTTGTCTTCTCAGTGTTCTTGTTGCCTTCAGAGTAGGTGGACTAGGAGGGATGGTCTCATGATGCCACTGTCCCTTACTTTATACTCTCAATCCATGGCCCTGGAAAGAACTGGCCCAGGCATGTCTGGGTGGGCCTTACTGAGTCAGAGTTGAGCAGTCCCCATTCTGTGGTGCTTGCGCAACTCTCTTCCAGAATTGTACATCTCTTGTTTACAATTCCCCTGCTGGTAAGTGGTCATTTAATGCCGGCCTGGGTGTGGGTCAGCCCCCTTTTAGTCACTGGAGAGTTAGCAGTGGGAGTCTCTTAGACTCACAGCATATTTCAATAACAGCCATATAGCAAAATCTCATAACTTCATACACTAACAATATACATATTTTGAGATAAAAATGAGTTTCAGCAGATACCTTTCATGTGTTATCTTACGTGGCATGCTTTATATGAAATCTCACTATAATATACAAATTATGAATATGGGGGTTACAGGGTGCTACTTAGAGGTCCAGTGCATATCAGACACTTTTCAATATTGTATATTTTAAGCTTTCTTCATAATGTATGCTGGAATATATTGACTACATGCTAGAACTGTGGTTCTCAGCTAGGGGTACACGTACTCCTGGGGGGTACGTAGAGGTCTTCCGGGGCATGCATCAGCTCATCTAGATATTTGTCTAGTTTTATAACAGGCTACATAAAAGTACTAGCAAACTTAGTACAAACTAAAATTTCATACAGACTGACTTGTTTATACAGCTCTATATATTCTACACTGAAATGTAAGTACAATACAAAATTAATTAGAATATAAATTATATGGTAAAAATGAGAAAGTAAGCAATTTTTCAGTAATAGTGTGCTATACTTTTTTGTGTTTTTATGGCTGATTTTGTAAGCAAGTAGTTTTAAGTGAGGTATGCAAGATAAATCAGGGTCCTAAAAGAGATGCAGTAGTCTGGAAAGGTTGAGAACCACTGTGCTAGAATATAAAATAAGATTAAAAACCACCACATTGTATTACCCTCTGTAGCAGATGAGTCAGATAGTCCTCTGCCTAGTGGTCAGGGAATGGCTCTAACATTTTCTGGCCTGATTGTTCTACTGTGGGCCCCAGCTGAATTGTGTGCAGTGGGCCTCCATTCCTCTTGAAGGAGGTAGGGAGCTCTGGGCCCTCCCAGTGTACAGGGTCCCAATCCAGGGCTCTAGAGGGCCGTTACAATATCTGGACTACTTGCTGGTATAGCCCAAGTTATGTTGCTTCCTACCAGGCTGTGGCTTCTCTGTATGGGGTGTAGTTGCACTCTCCGAAGTATCTGTTAGTAGTACAATGTCCTGTTCTTTGCAGTCTCTTGTGAGTTTCCATTGCCTAAAGAGTGTGAATGGGGAAGAATTTGGATCACTGCTTCCAGAGTAGTCTTATGAATGCCTCAACTACTCCTCTCAAAGCTGTAGGCATCCACCTCATTTCCTGATGTACTTTCCCTGACCCCTGGGCTATTCCAGAGGTCTTTTAAACTATCCCTCCACCTGGAGCATGCCCTGCAGCTGCTGAGGGATGGGGCTTTCCTAGCCCAGTACTGCTTTGTCTTGTCTTGGTTTTAATGTGAGTTTCCAGTAAAGCAAAATGAGGAAGAGAAATATGTAAAGAAAATGAAGAAAATATTATATATAAATGCATATAAACAGGTAGGGACACTCAGACATGTAGTACCTGACTGCAAACTCATTTTTAAAAATTAACTAGATTAATATTTTTTGCCTTCCTCTGTAGCATGGGGCATGGTTGACTGGAGGGAGGCTTCTCTGCTCCTTGAAGTTTTGAACCATGATTTAAGGACTTCAATAGCTCAGACATGGGTGAGGTTTTTCATAGGAGTGGGTGGGTGACATTCTGTGGCCTGCGCTGTGCAGGAGGTCGGACTAGATGATCAGAATGGTCCCTTCTGACCTTAGTATCTATGAATATATTCATAGATTAATGTCAGAAAGGACCATAATGTTCATGAAGTCTGACCTCCTGCATAACAGGCAATAGTTTCCCATATATTTAGTGAATATGGTTGAACCCAATAATTTGTAGTTGAACTAGATCATTAGTAACATTTTAAAAAGCACTGTAGCCCAACTTCTAAAAGTGACTTAAGTGCTTAGGAGCCTAAGTGTGTGTCTACCTCACAGAATCTTGGGTGGTATAGCCATGCCAATGGAGCCCCTCTACTGTAGATACCATGTAAGATGGCAGAAGGAGTTCTTCTGCTGGCTTAGCTACACCACCTCCAGAAACACCACCACTTATGCTGACAGAAGCACTCTTCTGTTACCATCATTACATTGACACTGCGGGGTCGGGCGGTTGGTGGCATAGCTATTTTGGGCTGGACATGTGATGATTTTTTCCCCACACTCCCAGCTGATATAGCTAGGCTGGCAAAACTTTTGTAGTACAACTGAGACTTAAGTCCCCTTTGAAAATGAGACTTGGACACTTTTTTGAAAATTTTACCTCATGTGTTAGGCAACCAATCTCAAAGCTATCGTTTGGCATCTTTAAATGATTGCTCAGTTTAGTAAACTGTTCTGACTGTTAACTACTCTGTCAAAAAATTGCACTTTATTTTCCGTTTGAACTTGTTGTTGGTAATACTTTAAATAGCTTTCATTTAGTTTTTGAAACTCTTGTGTAAAAGACTGTAAATTGTGTTGGTGGTCTACAGTCTATCCTGTGTTCTTGCTTGCAATAAGGAGGCTATCATAAGAGCTCAGCTATAATACCTTATTCAAGTATAGCTGTGATCTCCAGGAATATTTTCCTGGAGGAATATAAATCTAAAAGCTACTGCAACATCATGTGGGAATTGTTGTATGTAATAAAGGCATAAGACCTTTAGAAAACTTATCTTAAAGAAATAGCCTTCATAATTATTTTATCTAATTTTCCTGAAGACATTCAGGTTTGTTTTGTGGAAAAGAAACATCAGAAGATCGAGAAGTGTTCTGTCTTCATTTGAATATAAAAATAGATTGAACTTTGAGTGTTGGAATTTATTATTTATGCACAGTATTACCGCAACAGTAATTTAACCATAATTTCCTTTATTAAAATGAAAGGTGAAATGATATTTGTACAATTGCTCTAAACATGCCCCAAAGCCTAAATAGGAAGGAATGTATAGCTTCCAGCCCAGTGGTTGGTGCACTCACCTAGGATGTGAGAGACTCGGCTTCATTTCCTGCCTCGGGAGGAAGGGTTTGAGTGGGGCTCTGCCACATCCTGGGTAAATGTTAACCATTGGGTTTGTTGACCTGAATTTATGGGGCTAGTTTATTACAGCTTGCCAATGATCTGACCAAAAGATATTTTGTTTCTTGTCCCAGTTCAGGCAACAGGATTAGAAAACAGAATTCTATGTGGTGGGTGGACTTTTGGGGTGTGTGTCAAGGACTTTTATACTGAGGACAATACCAAAATTTCAAGATCTTTATTAAAATGAATGAAAGGATAAACGGAGAGAGAAAATACAGTATCACAAAGAAGTAATATAATTCTATTGTCCCTGATGGTAACATTTCTATTCTAAAAGACTATTTAAACTAGCATACTCACACCCTTCCCTGGAGATGTGGTAGTAGGAGATAAAGGACCGGCCTCATCTCTGGCATGCTCAATGAATTTGATGGTCTAGGTTCCCACAAGTTGGTAGAGATCAGGTTTGAATGTTGAGTAGCTAAGCTATACTGCCAAAGTTGAACTGATAGCTTAACAGAAGATAGAAAGAATGATCCCTCTACCTGGTTGGTTGTTTGCCCTTTTTTAGGGTCCTGGCAATGCTCTGAATATTCATATCAGTGCCCACCCTACCATGCCCAAATTTTACTTCCTCACCAATATAAATCTTATTCTTTAGGCTAACATATTATGACACACATTCATATGTGTTAATATCAATTATCTTATCCCTGAAACCATTACCTTTGGTCTAAATCATGACTTCCATGTTCTGCGTTGTATCCTGTGGTTACTGATCTGTTCCAGATTCATGGTAAACACATTAGGTTCTCTGTTTGGTTCCCCAAAGTCAAAGGGGTAACTGGTAGGCCATTTATCTATGGCAAAGGTTACAAACACTTATGCTAACTTGCTCTAGCTTAATCATACAGGATACAGGCCTGTAGGTTGCTTGCATTTCAGTCAACTAATATGAGTAATATATACTGGAATTCAATATAAACAAAACCCTAAGAAAATAATATTATCAATCAAACCAATGAAGAAAATATATTATGCAATATAGCAGGCTAGCAAGCTAGCCTCATGGGCTACAGGTTAAAAGTGATAAAGTGGCACCATCCTCCTGCTTTGGCTGATTTTACTACATCCAAACATTTGATCAAAATACTTACAAAAGGGCTAACTCTAGGGGTGCTTAGACCCAGGTTGGTTGGATCCAAATTGGTCGGGCAGGTGTTAGCAATGAACCCTTTAATAAACAAGTGATGTCATTGCCTGTTAACTTAGCTAAACAAGTTTTGGCTTGTTTGGGGTCATTACTGGTACAGTGTCCACAATCCTTTCTTCTTAACCGGCCCTGATAATTGGGACTGCTTCTTCCTTCTATCTCATCAGTTACCTTTCAGGTCCAGCTTTTCCAGTTAAGCCATATTCTTTCAAAGCCTTTCCAGGACACCTAACAAAACCTGCACTTTACACACAAACTACAAAGTGTGTTTTTTCCATTAAACTAAGCTAATTTAACCCTTTTCTTTCCTACATTGGATGATATGCTACTTTCCGAACTTGCTGATATCATCCTTACTTTGTATTTAAAAGGATTACAAATTTATATACATTATTTATGGTATGTACTGTACTGTGTTTACATACAGACATGATTTTCTAAAAGTGGGGAATTTTTTCATTGGTATGAAATGTTACTCGTAGTAGTTTGAAGTCTCTAGCAATATACTCTTACAAGCAGTGCAAGGTTTGACCATCTGCCCCTTAGGCTTTGGCATGGGACTCCAAAAGTCAGTGTTCAAAAAAGGAAATGATTGATTTTCCTTTATTTTTTACAGGAAATTGCATCTGACTGTGGACAAGCACATTAATTTGACCAAAAAAAAGAGTACTACTTGTGGCAACTTAGAGACTAACCAATTTATTTGGGCATAAGCTTTCATGGGCTAAAACCCACTTCATTGGATGCATGCAGTGGAAAATATAGTAGGAAGATATATACACATACCCCCACCCCCATGAAAAAATGGGTGTTGCCATACCAACTGTAATGAGACCAGTCAATTAAGATGGGCTGTTATCAGCAGGAGATAATGATATAGACCACCTTATTTGGGTTAATAATAGCCCACCTTAATTGATTGATCTCGTTACAGTTGGTAAGGCAACATCCATTTTTTCATGTTCTGTGTATATCTATCTATCTAATCTTCCTGCTGTATTTTCCATTGCATGCATCCGATGAAGTGGGTTTTAGCCCATGAAAGCTTATGCCCAAATTTTAGTCTCTAAGATGCCGCAAGTACTCCTTGTGGTGTGTGGTTTTTTTTTCTGATACAGACTAACATGGCTAGTGCTCTGAAACCTGTCATTAATTTGACAGTAACTATGCAGTGTCATGCACTCAGTGGTATTTATGCTGCTGGGGGTTTGCTAGGGCACTACAGGACTCCACCATGGCTGTAAAGAAGCCAGGTTGTGGTCTGAGAACACATCCATGTACCAGGCTAAAGGTAGCTGCTGAGAAGGGCTAAGTGACACCTGGGTTTCCTCCATGAAGACCGCTATCTTGGATTCAACAGCTCAGTGTGTGGAAGAAACAATAGTTTGTGGTAAGTTTGTTTTGGACTGGAAAAATGTATCACTGTGTCATGGCCTTCAGAAAAGGAAAGACTTTTTAAAAAATTCTAACTGCACCATCTGTAGCATAGTGGTTTTCAAACCAGGGGTATGCGGGCTTTTGTCAGGAGGTACATGAGAAAAATCCTGTAATGGTGGACAACTCATCATGCTATCCCCTTCAGACCCATTTCCCCCCCTGTTTTTATAGGTATATTATGACGTTATCTGAGATGTGGGTTTGCGGTAGACTACGTTATTTGGAAAGGGGTATACAGCCTAAAATATTTGAAAACCACTGGTCTAGCAGAAGGGGCCACCTATCTTTTATGAGTTAAATAAGAAGATGGAATTTGACACAGGAATAATCTTGTCAAGTCTTTCTTGCTCCGCTTTTAGTGTAACTGTACACCTGTTTACTATGAAGTCCTATATGCTCTCAAGTAGAGATGTTTAAACTGCTCTAATGTTGCTCTTTATTTCCTTGTTCTTTCCCCAGAGAGGATTGCTAAACAGTGATTTAAAGCACTGATTTTTTTTACCATGATTTAAATCAGCAAGCAGGAAACCTTGATTCAAATCAATAATTTGAATATTGTGTTTTGCAATTTTTAGATATTTTCCTATAGAGAGTCAGTCTCATGGGTTGGTGTAATTATTAAAAACATGTTGAAAGGGGAGGGTGCGAAGGAAGGAGGATCTGTTGGTGCCGATTCTGGCTCCCAACTCTTAAGCCAAAGAATTAGCACCCTCCAGCACTGATTGGAAGCTCCATGTAGGACTCCTTTTGACACTACCAACACATTCAAGGCAGAATCTGATGACTGCCACACCCTTGGCTGTTTTGGGTCTGTTGGTCTTGATCTCTGGGACTCTGAACTCCAGGAGGGCCTGAAACTTTTACTCACCAAAGGATAGTTTTATTTTGCTCTAACTGCAGTCTCCTCTCCTATCACTCCTGGTTCTCCTGGGGGACGTTTCAGCACTGGAAGAAACCACTTCAGGAAGAAGGGGATTCACTCTACCTTGTCCACTAGCTAGAGGTGCTAGTACCGCTGGTAGAACATAAATCTACCTTCTTGTAGGCTGAGTCCAACATTCTAGATGAGTCTTTGCCTTCTTGTGGGGAGGCAAGCTTAGAGCAAAATTCTGGAAGCTCTTGGAGTGGTCATCCTCCCAGATAGGACTACCCAAAAACCTGATGGTACCCAATGCCTTGGGACTCTCCTCAACCAGTTGACCCTTCATACTGGCCCTACTTGGGTCCATGGAACTGGTATATTAAAAACCCTGGATCTGTACTGGGATTGTCTCTCTCCTCTTGTCAGACACCAACAGACTCAGTCAAAATATACAGAGGAAGTCAAACTGGATCTACTGGTACTGACTGTTCCAATGGCCAGGTTCTTTTCCAGTGACGCGATCACATCATTAATGCTATTCCTGCCTGATGACGACAAACAATACCAGGAGCTTTTGTAGAGATTGTCAACCAAGCTCCAGATCTTTCTCGAGGAAGTCCACGGTATGCATCAGAAACCCCCAGACATCTTGCAACCAATGTTCCCTCTAATTTTTCCCAGACACGTGCGGAATGAATTTTATGTGCAGCACCAATATTGAGGTGATGTGCCATCAGTAGAAACAAAAAACCTATATATAACATATTTTTTTAAAAGTTACCATAGATATAGAAGGAAACCATTTTGAAGCACTTGGAGGAGAGGAAAGGTGATCAGGAACAGTCAGTGTGGATTCATCAAGGGAAAGTCATGCCTGACCAACCTGATTGGCTTCTCTGATGAGATAACTGGCTCTGTGGATATGGGGAAAGAAGTGAACATGATATATCTTGACTTTAGAAAAGCTTTTGATACGGTCTCCCACAAAATTCTTACGATCAAGTTAAAAGTATGGATTAGATGAATGAACTATAAAGTGGACGGAAAGCTGGCTAGATTGTTGGGCCCAATGGGTAGTGATCAACAGCTCGATGTCTAGTTGGCAGCCGCTATCAAGCGGAATGCCCCAGGGGTTGGTCCTGGGGCCCATTTCGTTCAACACTTAGATTAATGATCTGGATGATGGGCTAGATCGCAGATGACACTAAGCTGTGGAGAGAGGGTCCAGAGTGACCTAGACAAATGGGCAGATTGGGCCAAAAGAAATCTAATGAGGTTCAACAAGGACAAGTGCAGAGTCCTGTACTTAAAACAGAAGAATCCCCTGTACTGCTACAGGTTGGGGACTGACTGGCTAAGCAGCATTCCACACAAAGATGGACTACAAGCTATCAGGAACAGTATCCTCGACAATGTCACGGCTAACCTGGTGGCTGAACTTTGTCGTCAGCCAAAACTATTTCATATTTGGGGACAATGTATACCTTCAAATCAGTGGCACTGCCATAGGTACCCGCATGGCCTCACAGTATGCCAACGTTTTTATGGCTGACTTAGAACAACGCTTCCTCAGCTCTCGTCCCCTAATGCCCCTACTCTACTTGCGCTACATTGATGACATCTTCATCATCTGGACCCATGGAAAAGAAGCCCTTGAGGAATTCCACCAGGATTTCAACAATTTCCATCCCACCATCAACCTCAGCCTGGACCAGTCCACACAAGAGATCCACTTCCTGGACACTACAGTGCTAATAAGCAATGGTCACATAAACACCACCCTATATCAGAAACCTACTGACCGCTATTCCTACCTACATGCCTCTAGCTTGCATCCAGATCACACCACATGATCCATTGTCTACAGCCATGCTCTACGATGTAACCGCATTTGCTCCAATCCCTCAGACAGAGACAAACGCCTACAAGATCTCTCTCATGCATTCTTACAACTACAATACCCACCTGCTGAAGTGAAGAATCAGATTGACAGAGCCAGAAGAGTACCCAGAAGTCACTTACTACAGGACAGGCCCAACAAAGAAAATAACAGAACACCACTAGCCATCACCTTCAGACCCCAACTAAAACCTCCCCAACGCATCATCAAGGATCTACAACCTATCCTGAAGGACAACCATCAATCTCACAGATCTTGGGAGATCATTACATAAAGTAAAACTATTTCCCCATGTTATTTCTCACCCCAGCCCACCCCCCACTGTTCCTCAGACATTCTTGTTAACTGCTGGAAATGGCCCACCATGATTATCACCACAAAAGGTTTTCCTCCTTCCCCCCTCCTTCCTGCTGGTAATAGCTCATCTTAAGTGATCACTCTCTTTACAATGTGTATGATAAAACCCATTGTTTCCTGTTCTCTGTGTGTGTATATAAACGTCCCCACTGTATTTTCCACCAAATGCATCCGATGAAGTGAGCTGTAGCTCACGAAAGCTTATGCTCAAATAAATTTTAGTCTCTAAGGTGCCACAAGTACTCCTTTTCCTTTTATGCTAATGATGCTGCATCCTCAAATGCTAGGGCTAAAAGCGAAGGGAAGCTGACTTGCTGGGTGGAGTGAGTTTCTTCTATGGCCCATTGTGAGAGTTACTTGTCTTTAATGGGTCATCAGTAAGGCTACAATTTAGTCATTGCAATCGCGGAAGTCACAGAATCCGATAATTCCAGTGACCTCCATGACTTTAGCTTGCGGTGGTCAGGAGGTTCACGGTCCTCTGCCTCTATGAGGGGCAGGGATCTGCAGGGTACCCACGGCGCCTCTGGCGGCCCCCTGGAGTTTAAAGCTGCTGTGGGTGGTGAGGTGCCCCGCAGCACCCAGCCACCGCAGGTGGCGATGGGAACCCCACGGCCTGCAATTGCTGCAGGCAGCTTGTAGCCCCTGCAGCTGCCCTGCTTCAGGCACTGTCGGGACCTGCAGATCCCCATTTTGTCAGGTATATTTTTAGTAAAAGTCATGGACGGGTCAGTAGTTCCATGAATTTTTCTTTTTTGTCCGTGACTTTTACTAAAAAAATATCCATGACACAATCTTAGCCTTAGTCTTCAGCACAAAGCTGTCTGGCTTCAATGTAGATTTTATCTGGTGGGTGTTACCCCAAGAACAAACATAGTTGAGATACAGTTCTATAGCCGGTTTCAGAGTAGCAGCAGTATTAGTCTGTATTCGCAAAAAGAAAAGGAGTACTTGTGGCACCTTTGAGACTAACAAATTTATTAGAGCATAAGCTTTCGTGAGCTACAGCTCACTTCATCTGATGCATTTGGTGGAAAAAACAGAGGGGAGATGGATATACACACACAGAGAACATGAAACAATGGGCTTACCATACACACTGTAAGGAGAGTGATCACTTAAGATAAGCCATCACCAGCAGCGGGGGGGGGGGGGGAGAAGGAGGAAAACCTTTCATGGTGACAAGCAAGGTAGGGTATTTCCAGCAGTTAACAAGAATATCTGAGGAACAGTGGGGGGTAGGGTGGGGTGGGGGGGAGAAATAACATGGGGAAATGGTTTTACTTTGTGTAATGACTCATCCATTCCTAGTCTCTATTCAAGCCTAAGTTAATTGTATCCAGTTTGCAAATTAATTCCAATTCAGCAGTCTCTCCTTGGAGTCTGTTTTTGAAGCTTTTTTGTTGAAGGATAGCCACTCTTAGGTCTGTAATCGAGTGACCAGAGAGATTGAAGTGTTCTCCAACTGGTTTTTGAATGTTATAATTCTTGATGTCTGATTTGTGTCCATTCATTCTTTTACATAGAGACTGTCCAGTTTGGCCAATGTACATGGCAGAGGGGCATTGCTGGCACATGATGGCATATGTCACATTGGTAGATGCGCAGGTGAACGAGCCTCTGATAGTGTGGCTGATGTGATTAGGCCCTATGATGGTGTCCTCTGAATAGATATGTGGACAGAGTTGGCAACGGGCTTTGTTGCAAGGATAGATTGCTGGGTTGGTGGTTCTGTTGTGTGGTGTGTGGTTGCTGGTGAATATTTGCTTCAGACTGGGGGGCTGTCTGTAAGCAAGGACTGGTCTGTCTCCCAAGATCTGTGAGAGTGATGGGTTGTCCTTCAGGATAGGTTGTAGATCCTTGATGATGCGTTGGAGAGGTTTTAGTTGGGGGCTGAAGGTGATGGCTAGTGGCGTTCTGTTATTTTCTTTGTTGGGCCTGTCTTGTAGTAGGTGACTTCTGGGTACTCTTCTGGCTCTGTCAATCTGTTTCTTCACTTCAGCAGGTGGCTATTGTAGTTGTAGGAATGCATGATAGAGATCTTGTAGGTGTCTCTGTCTGAGGGGTTGCAGCAAATGCGGTTATATTGTAGAGCTTGGCTGTAGACAATGGATCGTGTGGTATGATCTGGATGAAAGCTAGAGGCATGTAGGTAGGAATAGCGGTCAGTAGGTTTCCGATATAGAGTGGTGTTTGTGACCATTGCTTATTAGCACAGTAGTGTCCTGGAAGTGGATCCCTTATGTGGACTGGTCCAGGCTGAGGTTGATGGTGGGATGGAAATTGTTGAAATCATGGTGGAATTCCTCAAGGGCTTCTTTTCCATGGGTCCAGATGATGATGTCATCAATGTAGCGCAAGTAGAGTAGGGGCATTAGGAGACGAGAGCTGAGGAAGCGTTGTTCTAAGTCAGCCATAAAAATGTTGGCATACTGTGGGGCCGTGCGGGTACCCATCGCAGTGCCGCTGACTTGAAGGTATACATTGTCCCCAAATGTGAAATAGTTATGGGTGAGGACAAAGTCACAAAGTTCAGCCACCAGGTTAGCCGTGACATTATCGGGGATACTGTTCCTGACGGCTTGTAGCCCATCTTTGTGTGGAATGTTGGTGTAGAGGGCTTCTACATCCATATTGGCTAGGATGGTGTTTTTAGGAAGATCACCAATGGATTGTAGTTTCCTCAGGAAGTCAGTGGTGTCTCGAAGATAGCTGGGAGTGCTGGTAACGTAGGGCCTGAGGAGGGAGTCTACATAGCCAGAGAATTCTGCTGTCAGGGTGCCAATGCCTGAGATGATGTGGCGTCCAGGATTTCCAGGTTTATGGATCTTGGGTAGCAGATAGAATACCTCAGGTCGGGGTTCTAGGGGTGTGTCTGTGCGGATTTGTTCTTGTGCTTTTTCAGGGAGTTTCCTGAGCAAATGCTGTAGTTTCTTTTGGTAACTCTCAGTGGGATCAGAGGGTAATGGCTTGTAGAAAGTGGTGTTGGAGAGCTGCCTAGTAGCCTCTTGTTCATACTCCGATCTATTCATGATGACGACAGCACCTCCTTTGTCAGCCTTTTTGATTATGATGTCAGAGTTGTTTCTGAGGCTGTGGATGGCATTGTGTTCTGCATGGCTGAGGTTATGGGGCAAACGATGCTGCTTTTCCACAATTTCAGTTCGTGCACGTCGGCGGAAGCAGTCTTATGTAGAAATCCAGGCTGCTGTTTCGACCTTCAGGAGGAGTCCACCCAGAATCCTTCTTTTTGTAGTGTTGGTAGGAAGGTCTCTGTGGGTTAATACGTTGGTTAGAGGTGTGTTGGAAATATTCCTTGAGTCGGAGATGTCGAAAATAGGATTCTAGGTCACCACAGAACTATATCATGTTCGTGGGGGTGGAGGGGCAAAAGGAGAGGCCCCGAGATAGGACAGATTCTTCTGCTGGGCTAAGAGTATAGTTGGATAGAATAACAATATTGCTGGGTGGGTTACGGGAACCACTGTTGTGGCCCCTTGTGGCATGTAGTAGTTTCGAGAGTTTAGTGTCCTTTTTCTTTTGTAGAGAAGCAAAGTGTGTGTTGTAAATGGCTTGTCTACTTTTTGTAAAGTCCAGCCACGAGGAAGTTTGTATGGAAGGTTGGTTCTTTGAGTTCTATAGCCAATATTCATAACTTCAGATACAAAAATTATACGTACATATACACAGAATAATCATAAGCAGCAAATCAGACTTTTTCCATTGAAACCTGACATTTACTTTTGTTCAAGTTTTATAGCAATAGCCATCATCCAGTGCCAATATTAATGATACAGTATCACATCTGGGACCAACATAAGTACAACACTGCATTAGGGATATAAATATCTGTTTAAAAGTTAACCATTTAAACAACTAAAATGTCGTTTAATCTGTTAACCAATTAAAGGGATGGGCTGGGGCGGCTGCAACTGTTTCCGCCGGCTGGCCTGGGGCTGGGGATTAACGGTTAGGTGGGTTAATTGGTAATACTAATTTTTCACTGGTCTACTGTTTAACTCTTTAGTATTTTACATCCCTAAACTGCATTCAATAACTAATCTAAATTTATATATATTTTGCTTATTGTACTAAGCTTATTTTTATCTGTCTACTTCTGTCATCTATTCTCTGCTGTTAATCCCACTGGCTCCACCCAATTGCTTGTTTTACTCGTCTGTTTTTCTGGCCAGCAGTTTTTGCTTGTTAGCTAGTTGGGGGAGAGGGGAAAGGGGGCACACATGAACTTAACAATTCCCTCATGACACTCTATCACCCTGCTATTTATATAGACCAAAGGCTTAGAAGTAAGAGAGACAAACCAGGTATAATGGTTTACACAACCCTGGAGCTGTTTCAGCTAAATTCTGGAATATATCAGCAGGGACACAAAAGCTAAAAATTTCTTCCCATTTTCCTATCTTTTCTTGAGTTTAGTAACCCCGTTGTTGACCTCTGCTCTCACTGTGATCTCTGTTGCTGATGATTCACAGCTGTTGACATTAATGTTGCACTGCTTCAAGTTCTGTTTGAGTGTGTTCCTGAAGTATTTCTTCTGGCCATATCATGTGGTTACTGTTCACTGTATAGGAACTGCTTTGGCATTCTGGTGTCATCCATCCTCAACAGATGATCACCCACCATAACTGTGATGTAATGCGCATGGTTTTAATCTCTGTGGAGTGGCTGCATTCCGGAATCTCATTATTGGTAACCTTATCCTGCCATTTGATGTCAAGTATGGCACACAGATGTAATACATAGAACTCATCTAGAAGCTGATGATGCATGTAGCAGGTCCAGGTCTCATACCTATACAAAAATTGGACAGCATAACCTCTTTATAGATTTTTAGCTTTGAAGCTTAATACCATGTTGGTGCCAGATTCTGCCTGATAGTCTGCCAAATGATGAACTAGCTGTGTTGGTGCGACTTGTCAGTTCTTTGTCTACATTATCATTTTTCGACATGTTCTGCCAAAATAACAGCAATCTATAATAGCATTCAGCTGCCTGTTGATGATGGTAACTTTTGGTTTTGTGTTCGGTTTCCCTGACGCAGGTTGATAAGTGACTTCTGTCTTTTTTTCTGGTGGTTGTCAGCCCATACCTTTTTGCAGACTGTGAATCTGTCTGTAATCAGTTGTCTCTTCTTGAGTTTATGCCTCTAGAGCAGTCTCCGGCATATAGTAGATCATGAATAATTGCCTCAGGGGCCTTTGTGGAGATTGCAGCCTGTTCAGGTTCAATAATTTTCCAGAGGATCTTGATACTGTCATTCAGGTCTCTTGTGGAATCATTGAACATTGCTGCATAGGAAAGGTTGAACAGGATTAGCCCAGTTATGCAGCCCTGCTTTAACACCTTTAGTGATAGGAAATGGGTCAAACAGAATACCATCTACACAGACTTGTGTGAACATTCCATCCTGAAACAGCTTAATTTTTCTGGACAACCAAACTTGCATAATAGCTGACAAAGTCCAGGTCTGCTGACCAGTCAAGTGCTTTAGCCAGGCTGATGAAGACAATGTAAAGGTTCTGTTGTTCTCTGCATTTCTCCTGCATCTGATGAGCTACAAATGTCATGTCTGCTGTTCCTCCCATTGTCCTGAAACTTTACTGTGACTTTGATAGTATTGTGATTAGCGTTTTGTGTAGCAGACTGAGAACTCTCTCCAGAATCTGTACAGTTATGGAGAGCAACAAGAGATCATAATAGTTACCACAGTTGGACTTTTCCTCTCTTATATGGTGACAATGGTAGTGTCTTTGAAGTTTTGCAGTACATCTTCAGTATTCCATCTCACGCTCTCGAGAGGGAGAGGGAAAGGCATTTGGTTGCTTCAGCAAGATCTCGCCTCCATACATAAATATGGCTGCAGGAATGCCATCACATGAGGGTGGGGGCTGTGCAGTTATTCGTGGCATTGATTGCAGTGCTGACTTTGTCAAGGGATGAGGCTACATTCATGTTGGCTGATCCACTACTCTTTTATTATTGTCCCATCTATGATGATGGAGGCTGAGTGCAGAAGATCTCTAAAATGCTGTTGCCACCCTTGAAAGATTTCTCCTTTGTCAGTGATCAGTGTTAGGCAATTCACACTGTTCAAAGGTACTGTAGTGGTGTATGTGTACATCTTTCAAAGCAGCATAGAAGTCTTTGGTCTCATGTTATGGCATAGCCCTGGACTTCCTCTGCCTTGGCATTCTACCATTGAACCTGTATGTCTCTCTAAGTTTAGATGTCATGACACAGATTCCTTTATGCCTAAACTTGTTGTTGCATCTCATGTCCCTGTAGGCACAGTAAGAATTTGACAGTGCATCTCATGTTTTCTTTTTAGTGAGTAGCTGCTGGATTTCTGGGTCATTCTTGTTGAACCAATCTTGGTGACGTTGTGATGAGAGCAGCTTGATATATAATATCAGTGTCACCTACTCGCTATTTACATTATCACTACTAGTCAAGTCAGCAGGATCAGGCAGAGCTGCTGATTTTCATTAAAAAACTGTTTCAATAAAAAACATTTATCCATTTTGTTTCCCTCATATCCAAGGATAGCAGTCCTAAATAAATGAAATATTTTTCACAATATCCATACTCGGAATGTTAGAAGGCAGAATTGGAATCTTTGTATTTTTCCCCTTAAACATGAATTTAATTCAAAATCAGAGTTTATGCCAATAAAAATGCAGGCTGCTGCAGAAGGAACAATCGTGACTTCTGTGGAATATCAGTGCAGCAGTGAGAGGTAGGCAGGTCATGGAGGATCAAGCTGATGTTTCCTGAGGGGGGGATCAGTCTGTCTACCACTTGCCATATTTGCTTTTCTTTGAGGTCAACCATTATCTGCTTCCTCCCACCATTTTAAAAAAAAAATTGCTGCAGTAGATCCAGATTGTGTATACCTCTGTTTACCTTGTTCTTGTGTGACAACTGCTTGTCTTTCTGCCCACTGGGTCCTGGGCTCTTATTTACCTTTGTGCTTAAATTCGTCCCCAATTCAATGTGATGTAGTGGTCTATTTCTGGTCTTTGTAGGTATAGTACGTTATAATGTGAACTGCTTCTTCATGCGCCTGATATGGTATAACTAAAATCTTCTGCCAGAAGTATGTATGGTCTGCTTTCTTACAGTTGGGTATTTTTTTACATCGATTAGAATAACAGTAGTCACATAGGACAAATGTCTTGGTGCTTGCACAAAGATCTAGCAGAGAGATCACTTGTAGTATTATACAGGGCATTCTAAACAGTTGTTATATCCAAAACCTAGGCAGCTGTAGGGCTGACATGTAAGTTAGTCTTGAGCCATCATAACCAATGGGCGTTTCAGTCAGGAAACAGCGCTCTCAATATAGATATTGAGGACATGATTTTCTGCTGAGAATATCAGAACAGCTGATTAAATGTCTAGTCCAGTCCACCCCAAACCTTCCCTGTTATCTCCTTTGTAAACATTAATACCAAATAGCTCCAATCCAGTTTGAGTCTCTGTGGAAACTTTCCTGTGTAGGTCAGTAGAATATAGAAAACTCTACTCAAGATTTCTGTTTATAGAAGAGAGATTGAAACTTTATGCAATCATAAATCAAGAGCTCTTTCATAAAACTTCCTACAGAAGTTTGTTAGCTTCATTAGCATATCATTTTTGATTTTTTTTTACTCGAGAATCTGTGCAAAGTGTCAGATAAAATAACCTATAAAAAAGTTAATGTGATGCCGCTTTGACACTAACGATGGTGGTTCAATTCTTTTCACTTCAGTTTCAAGATTGGTTTCAACTTTTTCATACTAAAATTAAGTACAAAATACTTAAATTCAAAATGCAGGAGTTGAGCTAATGGTCACTTTCCATCCAAATGACTAATGTAGAAAAGTTTGTCCTCTTTACCAGCAATTCATGACTGGAAATAAACAGGTTAATTCACAGGCTATGGTTACTCCCTCTATTCCTTTAAGAAATTGTTTTATTTGTAAATGTGAAATGTTTTTTTAAAAAGTTTCTACAACATTCTTAAGGGTATTATGTTTAATAAAAATTTTATACACTGTTTTGTGTGTTTAAATTCCAGTTATCCCAGGGTAGCTTGATACAAATCATGACCAAACATTAATTATCTAGTAAATAAACAATATCGGTCACCATTTTCTAAGATACTAAAATGTACAATTGTTAATCTGAAAATATTAAGATATGTAATTGCTTAAATAAGTGTATATCATGATAGTGTACCCTCCTTGGCAGCAAAAAGATATACCAAATCTAGTGTAAAGGCTCTATTTAGCTGTAAACCAACACGTGTTAATGTTTATATCAACCGAGAATTCCATTTGTATTTTAATTGGGTTCTAAAGAAAGGTGTAAAGTTGATTAAAACTAATGATTTAAATCTAGGCTTTCCACTTGGTGATTTAAGTCAATCAGCCCTTCTCAGGTGTTGAGGATATAGTTGGAGAAAATGTGTAGGTGAGACAGGGTTGTGAAGGGCTTTAATCTTTTATCTCTGCCTGTTATTAGCAAAATAACATCTGCCTACAATATCGTGGCTGCCCAGCACTACCCTGTATTATACTATAACCAATGTATTTCCTCATTTGATATCTAGGCTAAAAGCCAGATTGACAGTGATCAAGGAAATCTGAGGTTCAAATAAAATGAAATTAGGGCTGTCAATTAACCACTGTTAATTCATGCGATTAACTCCAAAATTAATTGTGATTAAAAATTATTAATCATTAATCGCTGTTTTAATCACACTGTTGAACAATAAAATGCCAATTAAAATTTATTAAATTTTGGGATGTTTTTCTACATTTTTCAAATATATAGATTTCAATTACAGAATACAAACTGTACACTGCTCATTTTATATTTTTATTATAAATATTTGCTCTGTAAAAATGATAAAAGAAATAGTACATTTCAATTCACCTCATACAAGTACTCTAGTACAATCTCTTTATGATGAAAGTGCAACTTAAAAATGTAGATTTTTTTTTTGTTACATAATTGCACTCAAAATCAAAACAATGTAAAACTTTAGGCCAACAACTCCACTCAGTCCTACATCTTGTTCAGCCAATTGTTAAGACAAACAAGTTTATTTACACTTATGGGAGATAATGCTGCCCTCTTCATATTTACAGTGTCACCTGAAAGTGAGAACAAGCGTTTGCATTACACTTTTGTAGCTGGAATTGCAAGTTATTTACGTGCCAGATAGGCTAAACATTTGTATGCCCCTTTATGCTTTGGACACCATTCAAGAGGACTGCTGATAATGCTCATTTTAAAAAAAAATGCATTAATTAAATTTGTGACTGAACTCTTTGGAGAAGAATTCTCTCTCATTCTGTTTTACCTGCATTCTGCCATATATTTCCTGTTATAGCAGTCTAGGATGATGATCCAGCACATGTTGTTCATTTTAAGAACCCTTTCACAGATTTGACAAAACAATTTTTAAAAAAAAAAAAGCTGTACTATATTGTTATATTTTGGCTTTGCTTCCCATTTTCTTGTAATAGGCTTTCCCAAAATAACACCTCATTCAATGGTTACTGTGTAAAATTGGTTTGAGCCTGCCTATGTAGATCCAGTGAAACTATATTAGGTCTTAGAACAGCTGTTATACTAATAGATAAACCACTTAAATGAGTTATAGCTTTTTACAAAGTGAGTTAGATACTTTCCAAACTAAATTTTGGCCAGGTGGCTTTTAAGACTTGAGTTAGATACTGATAATCTTGTAAAGGCCAAAAAATTGATTTGTCCTAAAAAAATTTATTTTTAATCTGATGAGGGTGGCTCTCCAGAGGGGAGTTCTTCCTTATTTCAAAGGAAAAAAAATCCCTCTTGATTTTTTTAAAGAAAATAATGCTGCTTTTTTTTTTTGCATGTGATTCAACAGTTTCCAGACACTTTGGCTAGATGTGTTCAAAATACATTATTAAAAAAAAAAAAAAGCAATGTGCACTGAAGCTCCATTTAAAATGTAGGGCATCAATTGGCTCGAATTGAAATTGAATTGAAAAAGGACAAAGTTAAGGATATATTTTGTTCTCAAGCTTCTAAATTGTACACATAATTTGGAACAAAGACGCAGAAATATAACAAAATAGGAATATTTAAAGAGAATATATTTATAAGAGGAATATTTCTGCCCCTTGGCTTGAGCCAGACTTGTCTTAAATAGGGAAAGAATCCAGAAATTCAGTTCTTAAAGTGATCTCTGCACATTCCTGTTTGTGTGCTTGTGCTGGAAGCTTATAGAACCTTCTTGAGAGCACGGTCTATTGGGCCACTTGCCTTTCCCTCCTGCTTTCCTTAGAGAGAATTCCAAGCATATAAAAGGGCTGGGGAGTGGCCCCAGCTGCTCTTCCTCCTGCCTCGCTTAGCACTACTGCTGAAGAAGGGCTGCTTGCTGATGGGGAATCTCTTGAGGCCCAGTTGACTATATGTAAATGTTTTCCCTCAGAAAACTGTGCATAGTGTACCTGTCTTTGGAACTTTGTAGAAACAAAGAATGTTGAATCCAATTCATTTTCACCGAATTATAAAAGGTGGAGCCATTGGGGCTTTGGTAGTCCCCGAAACTGGGATTGATTGTGGGTGAACCACCTCAGTCTTGACACTGTGAACACCTAAAACATTGGTTTCAGAGTAGCAGCCGTTAGTCTGTATTCGCAAAAAGAAAAGGAGTACTTGTGGCACCTTAGAGACTAACAAATTTATTAGAGCATAAGCTTTCGTGAGCTACAGCATGCATCTGATGAAGTGAGCTGTAGCTCACAAAAGCTTATGCTCTAATAAATTTGTTAGTCTCTAAGGTGCCACGAGTACTCTTTTTTTTTTTTTTTTTTTTTTTTTTCTTTTTACCTAAAACATTGTGGCACAAAACTTTTCAAGATGCTTGACTACAAAAGACAAAAGGAGGACTTGGCCATCAAGGACATCTTATTTTACATCCAGGGCTATTTGCTACAATAGTTCCAGATTGTGGACTGTTTTTCACAGATTTGATCTGTTTGATCAGGTTTGATCGCCGCTCTCTTGTAGGTGTATGAACTCTGCAGTGGATGAGTGTACAGTTTAGAGTTATTTGTTTGGCCTGTAAAGCTTCCTGCTTCTGGTCAGATATAAATCTGTTCAATTTCTGATGAACACCACGATGAGTTCTGATCTAGTCAACTAGGGTAGGGAGTTTCCTTGTTCTGAGTGCAGAATCCACTGTTGGATCACTTGAGTATATTATCTGATAGGGAAGGACAGTGTTTTGGTGGACTCTTAGAACTGAGTTCGCACTCCACTGCCCAAAGTCTCTGTACAAAAGTCTCTATCTTGCATTATTTGTTGTGTGAGTGGGTAAGTCCAGCTAGGTTTTTCCATCCAAGGATAATAGTGGTTTTCTTTTTTTGCTCCAGACCAGTGGAAGACTCAATCTCACCAATAGTGCTCCCCATCCGGTCCCCCAAACTGGTGTCAGGAATTCTTTTAAATGCTCTCAAAATCCATTGATTGTGGAAGTCAGTGAGGGTGAAGCTATCAATAACCCTGGCTAAGGTTGACAGTTTTGTTGTCTGATGTGGGTATCAGTAAGCTCTACTTTCCAAACTACTGGATCTGCTACTACAGGGTTGAGATTAATCTCCAGCCAGTAAGACGTTTCTCAGGTCATCAGCTTGACGACTTGACAGCTGGGACACTCAATTGAGAGTGTTACGCTGAGATTGAAAATATTCTGTTGGAAAGCAGGAGAGATTGACTAGACAGTCCAATTCAGCTGAATTGGAATAGGTTCCCTATCCAGCTCGAGTGGACCTGAGAAAGGAGGTTGGGGGGGATGTTCCTTTGCTTCAGATGTTGAATATCTGAGATATGGACCAGTTAAAATTGCCTTGTGGTTTGGTGAGGGTGAATTTGGCTGTCATAATGGCTTTCTACCCTTTCTGTGAAGATCCACCAACAAAGTTTCTGAAAGGGTTGGTTTGCATATCATCAAGGTAGTTGCTTTCATAGAATCATAGAATATCAGGGTCAGAAGAGACCTCAGGAGACCATCTAGTCCAACCCCCTGCTCAAAGCAGGACCAATCTAATTTACCTAGATTTCAGTAAGGCATTTGATACCGTGCCACATGGGGAATTATTAGTTAAATTGAAGAAGATGGGGATCAATATGAACATCAAAAGGTGGATAAGGAATTGGTTAAAGGGGAGACTGCAACGGGTCCTACTGAAAGGCGAACTGTCAGGTTGGAGGGAGGTTACCAGTGCAGTTCCTCAGGGATCGGTTTTGGGACCAATCTTATTACATCTTTTTATTACTGACCTTGGCACAAAAAGTGGGAGTGTGCTAATAAAGTTTGCAGATGATACAAAGCTGGGAGGTATTGCCAATTCGGAGAAGGATCGCGATATTATACAGGAGGATCTGGATGACCTTGTAAACTGGAGTAATAGTAATAGGATGAAATTTAATAGTGAGAAGTGTAAGGTTATGCATTTAGGGATTAACAACAAGAATTTTAGCTATAAGTTGGGGACGCATCAATTAGAAGTAACGGAAGAGGAGAAGGACCTTGGAGTATTGGTTGATCATAGGATGACTATGAGCTGCCAATGTGATATGGCTGTGAAAAAAGCTAATGCGGTTTTGGGATGCATCAGGAGAGGCATTTCCAGTAGGGATAAGGAGGTTTTAGTACCGTTATACAAGGCACTGGTGAGACCTCACCTAGAATACTGTGTGCAGTTCTGGTCTCCCATGTTCAAAAGGATGAATTCAAACTGGAGCAGGTACAGAGAAGGGCTACTAGGATGATCCGAGGAATGGAAAACTTGTCTTATGAAAGGAGACTTAAGGAGCTTGGCTTGTTTAGCCTAACTAAAAGAAGGTTGAGGGGAGATATGATTGCTCTCTATAAATATATCAGAGGGATAAATATAGGAGAGGGAGAGGAATTATTTAAGCTCAGCACCAATGTGGACACAAGAAGAAATGGGTATAAACTGGCCACCAGGAAGTTTAGACTTGAAATCAGACGAAGGTTTCTAACCATCAGAGGAGTGAAGTTTTGGAATAGCCTTCCAAGGGAAGCAGTGGGGGCAAAAGATCTATCTGGTTTTAAGATTCTACTCGATAAGTTTATGGAGGAGATGGTATGATGGGATAATGTGATTTTTGGTAAGTAATTGATCTTTAAATATTCAGGGTAAATAGGACTAATCCCCTGAGATGGGATATTAGATGGATGGGATCTGAGTTACTATAGAAAATTCTTTCCTGGGTATCTGCCTGGTGAATCTTGCCCATATGCTCAGGGTTTAGCTGATTGCCATATTTGGGGTCGGGAAGGAATTTTCCTTCAGGGCAGATTGGAGAAGCCCAGGAGGTTTTTCGCCTTCCTCTGTAGCATGGGGCATGGTTTACTTGAGGGAGGCTTCTCTGCTCCTTGAAGTCTTTAAACCACGATTTGAGGACTTCAATAGCTCAGACATGGGTGAGGTTTTTCATAGGAGTGGGTGGGTGAGATTCTGTGGCCTGCGCTGTGCAGGAGGTCGGACTAGATGATCAGAATGACCCTTCTGACCTTAGTATCTATCAATCTATGAATCCCCAATTAAATCATCCAACAGATTTTTGCCCCATATCCCTAAATGGCCCCCTCAAGGATTGAACTCACAACCCTGGGTTTAGCAGGCCAATGATCAAACCACTGAGCTATCCCTCCCCCCCTCCCCGAAAGGGTTTGAGCTTTGCTGTCCCTCCCCCAAAAATGGTTTGAGCTTTGCTGTGATGACCACTGGACAGGAGACCAGATTCATCAAAATGGATGGGCTGGGGGTGTGGGTGCTGCAATGGGGAGATTTATTGGTGCTGCCCTAGGAAATATTCTCTTCGATGCATGAACTGTTTCTGCCAGAAAACTTCTGGGGCCTCTCTTCGAAACTGGTGAGTCTATTATTTCATATTTTTGTGACTATACCATTCATTATAGCCAGAGTTTCAACCTGGAGTTAGAGAGACAGGCTTGTGATTATACCTCAATATATCATATTCAGTACAGAAGATGTGGTCCTGTCTAAAAAGGTCTCTGATTTCCATCTCTTTCAGCTAGATACGTTCCCCATACTTCGCATATTCACAGGGCATTGTATGGGACTAAACTTATCCACAAGTTCCCCAGACCTTTAAGACATATACAGGTGAGACCAGAGGTTAATCTAATGCAGTACTCAACTGAATTGGGCTCTTAAACAATTCTTAGGTTGAGGCAGGTGTTCTTCCACCTTGAGATGTCCTTGCTTCCGTAGCATGCCAATACATTGTTTTCACCACAGAATTTTGCTTGGTTGCAATTTGCAGCGCTGTTGTTGCTTTCAGTAACTTTTCCCCTCATTGATGTTTGTTTTGGAAGAGCCATGGTCGCTTCTAATACTCTGTATTTAGTATCCAGAGTTGATGGTAGTTCTGCTATTGTGTTTTTCCTGCAACTCGTTAGCCCACCCTTCCAAGGTCTGTTAACAGCTTGTTAACAGGTCATAGGGAGGAAAGAAAGGGGCAGGGGAGAGAAAGCAGCTTGGGGGGGTTGTTAGTGGGTTATAGATGGTTATAATGAAACATAAATCCAGTGTCTCTCTTCAGTCTGATTTTTAGTGCCTAGCAAAGTTATGAATTCAAGGTTCCAGGCTTGTCTTTTGAAAGTGTTGTGCAGGTTTCCTTTCAGGATGAGGACTGATAGGTCAGACAGAGTGAATGCTTTGTGAAAAGGGTGTACCCATGGGTGATGTGGGTGGTGTTTTTTATAACTTCCTTGTGTGAATTCATTTAAGAGCATAGCAATTGTTGGTTTCACCTACATCGTTGCTATTGGGGGATTTAATGTACTGGTAGAGGTACACCCCATGTTGTAATAGGCATGTGTGGGACCCATGGCTCTTGAAAGGTAGGTATGTTGTGTGGGTTATTGATCATTGTAGTCATAGGTGCCGACTCCCTGATTTTCTGGGAGGTACTCGAGCTCTGCTCTATCCCAGGCCCTGCTCCCTTTCTGCCGCATCCCTGCCCCACCTCATACTGGTGGGGGGGGGACATGATCTAAAGGGGAGGTCACGTGCCCCCCGGCCAACTCTTCCTCTGCTCAGCCCAGGGCCACCATGATCTCCCTGCCTCGAGTTGTTTGTGAGGGGGCTCCATACTCCTGCTTCTGCTTTTGTCCCGCTGGCATGGTGGGAGGGAGCATGGGTGGGAGCAAGAGGGAGTTGTTTCTAACGCTGGCCCCTCACGGTCGCTGCTCTGCATCCCAGGAGCTGCCTGAGAGAGCCTGGCTTGGGAGGGAGCTTTTGCTCTCTGGCCGGGCTCAGCTGCTGGGGACCATGGCTGAGTGAGCTGGAAATGTGCTGGTGAGAGGGGGGGTTCCGGCTTGCTCATCCCTGGCACATGAGCCTGGGCAAGGAGTGGAGGCTGCTTCCACAGCCAGACTCTCTCAGGCAGCCACCTGCCCACTACGCTGTCGAGCAGTGTCCTACTGGTTGGAAAGGGCTGGTCCCACTCTGCAGCACCTGCGGAAGTCCCCCATGATGCATCGTGCAGCCCCAGCCCACCTCTTCCTGCCACAATCTGCCCCTTCCACCGCCCCTGCTCTGCCCCTCCAGCGCCTTCTGCACACCACAAACAAGTGATTGTAGTGGGAGGGTTGTGCTTTCGGGCAGGGGGAGGAGGGGTCTGCTGTTGGGTGCTGAGCACCCATTTCTGTTTTTTTTTCCATTGATGCTCTAGCCCTGGAGCACCCACGGAATCAGCGCCTATGGTAGCAGTGGAGATATGTTGGTATGTTTTAGACTGATAGATACTAAGGTCAGAAGGGACCATTCTGATCATCTAGTCTGACCTCCTGCACAGCGCAGGCCACAGAATCTCACCCACCCACTCCTATGAAAAACCTCACCTATGTCTGAGCTATTGAAGTCCTCAAATCATGGTTTAAAGACTTCAAGTAGCAGAGAAGGCTCCCTCAAGTCAACCATGCCCCATGCTACAGAGGAAGGCGAAAAACCTCGAAGGCCTCTCCAATCTGCCCTGGAGGAAAAATTCCTTCCCGACGCCAAATATGGCAATCAGCTAAACCCTGAGCATATGAGCAAGATTCACCAGGCAGATACTACAGAAAATACTTTCCTGGGTAACTCAGATCCAATCCATCTAATATCCCATCTCAGGGGATTAGTCCTATTTACCCTGAATATTTAAAGATCAATTACTTACCAAAATCCCATTATCCCATCGTACCATCTCCTCCATAAACTTACCAAGTAGAATCTTAAAACCAGATAGATCTTTTGCCCCCACTGCTTCCCTTGGAAGGCTATTCCAAAACTTCACTCCTCTGATGGTTAGAAACCTTCGTCTCATTTCAAGTCTAAAGTTCCTGGTGGCCAGTTTATATTCATTTGTTCTTGTGTCCACATTGGTGCTGAGCTGAAATAATTCCTCTCCCTCTCCTGTATTTATCCCTCTGATATATTTATAGAGAGCAATCATATCTCCCCTCAACCTTCTTTTAGTTAGGCTAAACAAGCCAAGCTCCTTAAGTCTCCTCTCATAAGACAAGTTTTCCATTCCTCGGATCATCCTAGTAGCCCTTCTCTGCACCTGCTCCAGTTTGAATTCATCCTTTTGAACATGGGAGACCAGAACTGCACACAGTATTCTAGGTGAGGTCTCACCAGTGTCTGGTATAATGGTATTAAAACCTCCTTATCCCTACTGGAAATGCCTCTCCTGATGCATCCCAAAACCGCATTAGCTTTTTTCACAGCCATATCACATTGGCAGCTCATAGTCATCCTATGATCAACCAATACTCCAAGGTCCTTCTCCTCTTCCGTTACTTCTAATTGATGCGTCCCCAACTTATAACTAAAATTCTTGTTATTAATCCCTAAATGCATAACCTTACACTTCTCACTATTAAATTTCATCCTATTACTATTACTCCAGTTTACAAGGTCATCCAGATCCTCCTGTATAATATCGCGATCCTTCTCGGAATTGGCAAAACCTCCCAGCTTTGTATCATCCGCAGACTTTATTAGCACACACCCACTTTTTTTGTGCCAAAGTCAGTAATAAAAAGATGAAATAAGATTGGTCCCAAAACCGATCCCTGAGGAACTCCACTGATAACCTCCCTCCAACCTGACGGTTCGCCTTTCAGTAGGACCTGTTGCAGTCTCCCCTTTAACCAATTCCTTATCCACTTTTTGATGTTCATATTGATCCCCATCTTCTTCAATTTAACTAATAATTCCCCATGTGGCACGGTATCAAATGCCTTACTGAAATCTAGGTAAACCAGATCCACTGCATTTCCTTTATCTAAAAAATCTGTTACTTTTTCAAAAAAGATTAGGTTGGTTTGGCACGATCTACCTTTTGTAAAACCATGTTGTATTTTGTCCCATTTACCATTGACTTCAATGTCCTTAACTAATTTCTCCTTCAAAATTTTTTCCAGGACCTTGCATACTACAGATGTCAAACTAACTGGCCTGTAGTTACCCGGATCACTTTTTTTTCCTTTCTTAAAAATAGGAACTATATTAGCAATTCTCCAATCATTCGGTACTATTCCTGAGTTTACAGATGGATTAAAAATTCTTGCTAATGGGCTTGCAATTTCAGGTGCCAATTCCTTTAATGTTCTTGGATGAAGATCATCTGGGCCCCCCGATTTAGTCCCATTAATCTGTTTCAGTTTCGCTTCTACCTCAGATATGGTAATATCTACCTCCATATCCTCATTCCCATTTGTCATGCTACCATTATCCCCAAGATCCTCTTTAGCCTTATTAAAGACTGAGGCAAAGTATTTGTTTAGATATTGGGCCATGCCTAGATTATCTTTAACCTCCACTCCATCCTCAGTGTTAAGCGGCCCCACTTCTTCTTTCTTAGTTTTCTTCTTATTTATATGGCTATAGAACCTTTTACTATTGGTTTTAATTCCCTTTGCAAGATCCAACTCTACTCGACTTTTAGCCTGTCTCACTTTATCTCTACATGTTCTGACCTCAATTAGGTAGCTTTCCTTGCTGATCCCTCCCATCTTCCACTCCCTGTATGCTTTCTGCTTCTTCTTAATCACCTCTCTAAGATGCTTGCTCATCCAGCTTGGTCTACAACTCCTTCCTATGAATTTTTTCCCCTTTCTTGGGATACAGGCTTCGGATAGCTTCTGCAGCTTTGATTTAAAGTAATCCCAGGCCTCCTCTACCTTTAGATCCATTAGTTCTTCAGTCCAATCCACTTCCCTAACTAATTACCTTAATTTTTGAAAGTCAGCCCTTTTGAAATCAAAAACCCAGTTGCAGATTTATTTTTGTTAATCCTTCCATTTAGTTTGAACTGAATTAGCTCATGGTCACTTGAACCAAGATTGTCCCCTACAACCATTTCTTCTATGAGGTCCTCGCTACTCACCAAAATTAAATCTAAAATGGCATTCCCTCTAGTCGGTTCAGCAACTACTTGATGAAGGAATCCATCAGCTATCGCATTTAGGAAAATCTGAGCCCTATTATTATTACTAGCACTGGTCCTCCAGTCTATATCTGGGAAGTTAGTCTCCTATGATCACGCAGTTTCCATTAGTATTTACTTTATTAAAGACATTAAAAGGGCTCTATCCATATCCAAATTAGATCCCGGAGGTCTATAGCACACTCCAAGCACTACCATAGGAGAGGCTTTACTAGTTTTCTTCCCCAATGTAATTTTTGCCCAGACGGACTCTTATCCATTGCATCGCTTCTTATTTCTTTACATTCTACCTCATCATTGATCTACAATGCTATTCCACCACCTTTACGTTTGTTTCTGTCTTTCCTAAACAGCACATACCCTTCAATACCTGTAGTCCAGTCATGACTACTATTCCACCATGTTTCTGTTATCCCTATAATACCTGGTTTCACTTCTTGCACCAGTAGCTCTAGTTCCTCCATTTTGTTACCTAGGCTCCTCGCATTGGTGTATAAACATCTTAATTTTTGCTGTTTGGCCTCGCTCACATTTTGTAGCCTATTAGGCACAGTCATTCTACAGCCAGTATAACCTGTTAGACTAGTATCCACACCGCCCTCACTCCTTATATACATTCTCCTACCCACGGCTGAATCCTTTCTTTCTTCGTTGTCTTCCCTCTCAATGCTAAAATCTGGCGTGGAGATTTCCTGGACATCTCCCAACCATCTCCCCCTAATTGCTAGTTTAAAGCTCTCTTTATCAGTTGTGCAAGCTTTGATCCTAGAAGTCTATTTCCTTCCCTACTCAGATGAAGTCCATCCCGAGAGAACTGTCCTCTGTCCGTGAATGCCTCCCAGTGGCCATACATCCCAAAGCCCTCCTTATAGCACCACTGCCTAAGCCATCTGTTGACAGTCATAATCTTGTCACACCTTTGTTGCCCTTCTCTAGGAACAGGAAGGATCCCGCTAAAGATCACCTGAGCCTCAATTTCCTTAAGCGTTTTCCCCAGCCTAGCATAGTCTCCCTTAATACTTTCCAGCGAGAATCTAGCCGTATCATTTGTTCCCACATAAAGGATAATTAGGGGATTCTTTCCCGCTCGCTTTAGGATCTTTTTTAACCTCAGATCTACATCCTGTATCTTAGCACTCAGAAGACAGCACACCCTTCTATTCTCTGGATCAGCTCTAGTTTCAGGCCTGTCTATTCTTCTCAATAAAGAGTCCCCGATCACATAGACCTGCCTTTTCCTGGTGACGGTGCTATTCTCCAGTCTCTCCCCTGTTCCCTCTGGCTGCAAGTTCTTTCCATTTTTATTTTCCCTTATAATCCTCTTCAACCCATCCTGTATCCTCCTGGGGCTCATCTTTGGTGTAGTCTCCCTTGACTCTTCCGCTTTTCCTATAGGACTAGCGCCTCTCCTCTTCTTCCTTACCCTTCCACCTTCAACAAGTACCTGCTGGGCCCCTTCATTTTCAAACTCTGCAAACCTATTCCTAAGCTCTATTTCTCCTTCACTAGCCCGTCTTTTCCTCTGCCTGGTTCTTTTAGTCACATGCTTCCACTGACCACTTTACTCACGCAGTCTCCCCTCAAAATTCCCCAGCCCTGCTTCCATCCGTGAGTCTGAGCTTTTCCCTACCTCATATCTTTGCTCCATCATCTGCTCAAACCCCTTCCTAAACCTAACGAGACTTTCCACCTGCATCTCCAAACCTCGGAACTTTTCTTCCATCAGCTCTATCAGACGGCATTTCATGCAGAAAAAACTCTTACCGGTTCCCCCCCTCCATGATCATGTACATACCACAGCTTCCACATCCAGTCATCCTCAATGTGTCTTCCACTACAGGAGTCACTCCCACAGCTGCCTCTGTATCTGTCATCACCTTCCCACCTAAATCCTGTTAATCTGGGAAACACAAACCACACCAAAACAACACCCCCCCCCAGCAAAAGCAAACCCCAAACAAGCACCACAATACAAACTCCTCCAACAGAACTCCCACTCAGACTCCCCTGTTTAGAGCTCTGTTTGCTAGCTCCTGTGCCGCTGCAGCTGTCTGTGCCGCTGCCTGACTGGCTGGCTACCTTTATAGGACCTCTAGTCAGAAGCCCCACCCCCTAAGCAGGGCTCAGCTGCAACAGTTTTGCATCTGTTCTGGCAGTGTCTGGTGCTGCTTCGAGTTGGTGTCCTGGTCAATGGTCAGCTTTCTTCTGATGAGATTAGGGGGTTGTTTGAAGGCTGCTGAGGGGTTCAGGAAGGATTTCTTTCAGGATGGGGTTCCCATCAAGTATGGATTGTAGCTGTTTGATACCCTGTATGGGTTCCAGTACAGGGTGGCAGGTGACAGCAATGTTTGCACAGCATGGAAAGAGCCTTTGAGTTCTACTACAGTAGAATGAATAATGAATTTAGAAGGGGATATTTTCTTGCAGTTACTTAAGGCAGATATCTGGGCAACTTTTATGAACAAAGGTCACTTCAGATTTAATGGAGTCACCTGCATATGTCATGAATCATAGAATATCAGGGTTGGAAGAGACCTCAGGAGGTCATCTAGTCCCACCCCCTGCTCAAAGCAAGACCAATTCCCAGTTAAATCATCCCAGCCAGGGCTTTCTCAAGCCTGACCTTAAAAACCTCTAAGGAAGGAGATTCCACCACCTCCCTAGGTAACGCATTCCAGTGTTTCACCACACTCCTAGTGAATAAGTTTTTCCTAATATCCAACCTAAACCTCCTGCACTGCAACTTGAGATCATTACTCCTTGTTCTGTCGTCTGCTACTACTGAGAACAGTCTAGATCCATCCTCTTTGGAACCCCTTTTCAGGAGTTGAAAGCAGCTATCAAATCCCCTCTCATTCTTCTCTTCTGCAGACTAAACAGTCCCAATTCCCTCAGCCTCTCTTCATAAGTCATGTGTTCCAGTCCCCTAATCGTTTTTGTTGTCCTCCGCTGGACGCTTTCTAATTTTTCCACATCCTTCTTGTAATGTGGGGCCCAAAACTGGACACAGTACTCCAGATGAGGCCTCACCAATGTGGAATAGAGGGGAACGATCACATCCCTCGATCTGCTGGCACTGCCCTTACTTATACATCCCAAAATGCCATTGGCTTTCTTGACAACAAGGGCACATTGTTGACTCGTATCTAGCTTCTCATCCACTGTAACCCCTAGGCCCTTTCCTGCAGAACTGCTGCCGAGCCATTTGGGCCCTAGTCTGTAGCGGTGCATGGGATTCTTCCATCCTAAGTGCAGGACTCTGTACTTGTCCTTGTTGAACCTTGTCAAGGTTCCTTCCCCATTCTGAATTCTAGGGTACAGATGTGGGGACCTGCATGAGAACCTCCTAGGCTTACTTTTACCAGCTTAGGTTAAAATTTCCCCAAGGTATAAACTATTTTAGCCTATGCCCTTGGACTGCCACTACCAAACGTTTGACTAGGTTTACTGGGAAAACATTGTTTGGGAATGTCTTTCCCCCCCAAAATCCTCACCAAAACCTTGCACTTTCCTGCCTGGGGAAGGCTTGATAAAAATCCTCACCAATTTGCATGGGCGACCACAGACCCAAAGCGCTGGATCTTAAGAAAAATGAAAAAAGCATTCAATTTCTTACAAGAAGAATTTTAATATAAGAAAAGGTAAAAAGAATCACCTCTGTAAAATCAGGATGGTAAATACCTTACAGGGTAATTAGATTCAAAACATAGAGAATCCGTCTAGGCAAAATATTAAGCTACAAGAAGGACACACAGACAAGAATATTCATTCTATTCAGCACAGTCTAATTTCTCAGCTATTTAAAGAAATCATAATTTAATGCATATGTAGCTAGATTACTTACTAAGTTCTAAGACTCCATTCCCATTCTGTCCCTGGCAAAACCATCACAGAGACCCAGACCCTTTGTTTCTCCCTCCCTCCAGCTTTGAAAGTATCTGGTCTCCTCATTGGTCATTTTGGTTAGGTGCCAGCGAGGTTATCCTAGCTTCTTAACCTTTTACAGGTGAAAGGATTTTTCCTCTGGCCAGGAGGGATTTTAAAGTTGTTTACCCTTCCCTTTATATTTATGACAAACCTCATCAGATTTCTTTTGGCCCAATCCTCTAATTTGTCGAGGGCCCTCTGTGTCCTATCCCTTACCTCCAGCATATCTATCTTTCCTCCCAGTTTAGTGTCATCTGCAAACTTGTTGAGGGTGCTATCCACACTATCCTCCTGATCATTTGAATATATTGAACAAAACCAGCCCGAGGACCGAGCCTTGTGGCACATTTTGATACTTTAAACCAGCCCATACTACTTTAACTTGCTGGCAAGAATACTGTGGGAGTCAAAAGCTTTGCTAAAGTCAAGGAACAATATGTCCACTGGTTTCCCCTCATCCACAGAGCCAGTTATCGTGAGAAGGCAATTAGATTAGTCAGGCATGACTTGCCCTTGCTGAATCCATGCTGACTGTTCCTGATCACTTTCCTCTAAGTGCTTCAGAATTGATTCCTTGAGGACCTACTCCATGATTTTTCCAGGGACTGAGGTGAGGCTGACTGGCCTGTAGTTCCCAGGATCATCCTCCTTCCCTTATTTAAAGATGGGCACTAAATTAGCCTTTTTCCAGTCGTCCGGGACTTCCCCAATTGCCATGAGTTTTCAAAGATAATGGCCAATGGCTCTGCAATCACATCCGCCAATTCCTTTAGGACTCTCGGATGCAGCGCATCTGGCCCCATGGACTTGTGCGTGTCCAGCTTTCCTAAATAGTCCCGAACCACTTCTTTCTCCACAGAGGGCTGGTCACCACCTTCCTATGTTGTGCTGCCCAGTGCAGTAGTGTGGGAGCTGACCTTGTTCGTGAAGACAGAGGCAAAAAAAGCATTGAGTACATTAGCTGTTTCGACATCCTCTGTCACTAGGTTGCCTCCCTCATTCAGTAAGGGGCCCACACTTTCCCTGACTTTCTTCTTGTTGCTAATATACCTGAAGAAACCCTTCTTGTTGCTCTTAACATTGCTTGCTAGCTGCAGCTCCAAGTGTGATTTGGCCTTCCTGATTTCACTCCTGCATGCCCGAGCAATATTTTTATACTCTTCCCTGGTCACTTGTCCAATCTTCCACTTCTCGTAAGCTTCTTTTTGGTGTTTAAGATCAGGAAGGATTTCACTGTTAAGCCAAGCTGGTCGCGTGTCATATTTACTATTCTTTCTACACGTCGGGATGGTTTGTCCCTTTAACCTCAATAAGGATTCGTTAAAATACAGCCAACTCTTCTGGACTCCTTTTCCCCTCATGTTGTTCTCCCAGGGGATCCTGCCCATCAGTTCCCTGAGGGAGTCAAAATCTGCTTTTCTGAAGTCCAGGGTCTGTATTCTGCTGCTCTCATGTCTTCCCTGTGTCAGGATCCTGAACTCGACCATCTCATGGTCACTGCCTCCCAGGTTCCCATCCACTTTTGCTTCCCCTACTAATTCTTCCCGGTGTGTGAGCAGCAGGTCAAGAAGAGCTCTGCCCCTAGTTGCTTCCTCCAGCACTTGCACCAGGAAATTGTCCCCTACACTTTCCAAAAACTTACTGGATTGTTTGTGCACCACTGTATTGCTCTCCCAGCAGATATCAGGGTGATTGAAGTCTCCCATGAGAACCAGGACCTGCGATGTAGTAACTTCCATTAGTTGCCAGAAGAAAGCCTCGTCCATCTCATCCCTGTGGTCTAAAGCAGACTCCCACCAGGACATCACCCTTGTTGCTCAAACTTCTAAACTTAATGCAGAGACGCTCAGGTTTTTCTGCAGTTTCATACCAGAGTCCTGAGCAGTCATACTGATCTCTTAAATACAATGCAACTCCCCCACCTTTTCTGCCCAGCCTGTCCTTCCTGAACACTTTATATCCATCCATGACAGTACTCTAGTCATGTGAGTTATCCCACCAAGTCTCTGTTGTTCCAGTCACATCATAATTCCTTGACAGTGCCAGGATTTCCAGTTCTCCCTGCTTGTTTCCCAGGCTTCTTGCATTTGTGTATAGGCACTTGAGATAACTTGCTGATTGTCCCTCTTTCTCAGTGAGAGGCAGGAGCCCTGCCCTCACGTGAGCTCCTGCTCGTGCTTCCACCCGGTATCCCACTTCCCCACTTAGCTCAGGGCTTTGGTTTTCTTCCCCTGGTGAACCTAGTTTAAAGCCCTCCTCACTATGTTAGCCAGCCTGCTTGCCAAGATGCTCTTCCCTCTCTTCGTTAGGTGGAGCCCGTCTCTGCCTAGCACTCCTCCTTCTTGGAACGCCATCCCATGGTCAAAGAATCTAAAGCCTTCTCTCAGACACCACCTGCATAGCCATTCGTTGACTTCCACGATTCAACGGTCTCTTCCTAGGCCTTTTCCTTCCATGGGGAGGATGGACAAAAAGACTATTTGCAACCTCAAACTCCTTTATCCTTCTTCCCAGAGCCACATAGTCTGCAGTGATCCACTCAAGGTCATTCTTGGCAGTATCGTTGGTGCCGACGTGGAGAAGCAGGAAGGGGTAGTGATCCGAGGGCTTGATGAGTCTCGGCAGTCTCTTCGTCACATCGTGAATCGTAGCTCCTGGCAAGCAGCAGACTTCTTGGTTTTCCCAGTCAGGGTGGCAGATAGATGACTCAGTCCCCCTGAGGAAAGAGTCCCCGACCACCACCACCTGCCTCCTTCTCTTGGGAGCGTGGTCATGGAACCCCCAACCCTAGGGCAGTGCATCTCATGCCTTCCGATCAGCGGAGTCCCCTTTTGTTCCCTTCCCTCAGATGTATCATCTAGTCCACTCTCCGCATTGTAACATGTTTGGGAGGCAGTTCCTGCATGAAGTAGTCTTGTCCTATGCGGGCTCTGTTGCTGGATGCTGCTGTTGTTGGTTCTACTGTCTGGGGTGGCATAGAGGTACTAGATTGGTAAGCTTCTCCAGGTAAGAAATTCTAGTGTAAAAAAAAAAAAAAAAAAAAGCCCCAAACCCTGCCCTCGATTACACAGCTCTTAAAACAGTTCGTTTTGAAATCATTTACTTGAAGTATTAAGTGTATTTATGAAAGAGATTATTTCAGCATAGATCAGCAAATAGCTGATACTGGTAGATGTGGTTTCTGTTAAGTGAGGTGGAAGTATATGTATTGGTGTGCAGCCTTGTCCTCACACATACTTCTCATATCCTGTGCTGATGTTGCCCTGAGGCACAGCCATATGCCATGAGTAACGAATGGGGCTGAGAGGCCCAATTAAGCAAAATACAGGAGCAAAAAGGCAATAAAAAAATTAGGCAACTAATTTAATTTAAAATAGAATGAAAAATATTTTTGTTATACACAATCTATGGACTCTTTACCACTAGATATTGAAGCAATTGCTATTTTATTAAGTTTCAAAGTGTTTAAAGGTGAATAAGAACTGAATCTGCACTTTAAAATATCTGAGAGAAAAAAGCGAGGGCTTTGAGTTTTCCTCCTAAGGCCAAAGATAGTCACCAGCTTGTGCCAGGAAGAAACTGTTCATAATATCGCACAATTGGTTTGCTAGTTGGGATGTATTTGTGTCTTTCTCTAAAACATCTGCTTTGGCCACTGTTAAAGAGGATACTGGAATGAATGCTCACTACTCTGCCCAGACTTTGTGTTCAAGATTGATTGCAATTTTTTTATTGGTAGCTATTAATCTATTTGCTTCTGCCCTGATATAATCACCAAATCTGCCCTAAATCAGGAGTTGGAGCTAAGGTCTGGGAAAACTAACTGCATTCTCTGAAAAGTCACTCTATTTTTTTTTAAAGTGCGAATTCCGAATGGGTAGTAAAAATTAAGACCAACAAAAACTATCAGTTTCTTGGATACCCAATGGTATTTGAGTGTTTAATTAAATTAATTTACCATAGTAACCTTTACATGTACTTAAACAGGTTCACAAAACTCAAATTAGGAGAAAGCTTCTTAGAGCATAATGGTTGGAATATGGGTGTTTCACTTTTTTCTGTTGCAATGGGAGAAGACCAAATGTTGGAATCAGCCCAGGCATGTCCTACAAAATCATTTCCTTGAGATTGTAATAGGAAGGTCATTGGTGGACTTCAGTGTTTTGTCTGTATTCTTTTGTTCTCTATAGAGCATAGTTTAATACTCATTGTAAATTTCTCATTCTTTTCTCGTCCTCCTCATTCATATTATCATCTGTATAAGTGCTCAATAATAAGAAAAATTTATAATAAAAATAACTGGTAATCTGTAAGTGTAATGTGTAATTCTGGCAAGAATACAAAGCATTATATGGGTAGTACAGAATGTAGAAAGTTATGAGCAAACATCCTTTGAGTACATCCTATGCTAACTACTTTTAGAGCTGCTAATTATCGAAGTTGGTTATATAATGAGTTAATGAAAGAGGAGATTTTCCTTTCATTCCTGTTTGGAGCTAGTAAGCAAAGCTTCAAAGACTTGAAGTGTAAGAAATTAAAAAAAAAAAGTCATAGAAGTAACAACATTAGAGAATTTGATGGTTGTCCATCCAAGTACTAATGAAGCATAAATTTATTTTAGAATGAGATGGGATTCTGCCTGCTACAGGCTAGTATGACTATCATTTTCCTATTCTGACAGGCTCTGATGTTGTGCTCCTACAACTACAAATTGATAGGATTTATTTAATGCATTACAGGATGCACTTGAACATCTGTAAACTTTAGTTTGGTATACCTTATGCTTTAAACCAGGGGTGGCCAACCTGTGGCTCTGGAGCCACATGCAGCTCTTCAGAAGTTAATATGTGGCTCCTTGTATAGTCACCAACTCTGGGACTGGAGCTATAGGTACCAACTTTCCAATGTGCCGGGGGGTGCTCACTGCTCAACCCCTGGCTCTGCTGCAGGCCCTGCCCCCATTCCACCGTTTTCTGCCCCCTCCGCTGAGCCTGCCATGCCCTCACTCCTCCCACCCCCCCGAGCCTCCTGTATGCTGCGAAACAGCTGATGGTGAGGTAGGGAGAGGGAGATGCTGATTGGTGGGGCTGCTGGTGGGTGGGAAGCGCTGGGAGCTGGGGAGCAAATGGGGACTGCTAACGTATAACTGTGGCTCTTTGGCAATGTACATTGGTAAATTCTGGCTCCTTCTCAGGCTCAGGTTGGCCACCCCTGCTGCTTTTCTCTTGTGAAGGCAACTAGGTGAAATGTCTAGAATTATTGTAACATCCTGGGTGTAAAAAATTCCACATTCATTAGAGGTCTTATCTAATTATGGCCCTCGTCACTGCAGTATGGGCGTGTTAGAAATATTAATGATTTTATTTTAATGCTCCTCTGAGATAGGCAAACATTATTCCCATTTTACTGATGCACAGAGAGAGGCCTTGTCTGCATACAAACTGGAACTGAAATACCTGTCATACCTTTAGTTCTTTTGGTGCAGGTCTATGTATAGATATTCTGAAATGCTAGTCTGTGTGGACACTTGTAACAAAATTTCTACATAAGTGTGACACTTCTGCTGTTGACCTGTAGGGAGGAAAAGGTGCGGTAGACATTTACAGAAAGGAGACAAATGAGTTAAGTGCTCTAAGTTTCATAGATATCTTTTCCTAGTTGTTTGTATTCCCTGATCTGAGCTCAAGACTTTGGAGACCTGCTAGACATGTAGGAGAATATAACATGCAGGCAATTGCCTCTTTTAGGGAAGACTGCTGCCAGAATACCAGGAAGCAACTCTGCTTCAGGAACTGCCTCTAGTTAGAAAGATTAAGGCAGAGAGTAAACTCCCATGCTGTTAGCTACAAATCCCCTGAAGACCTGCATCAGAAAACAAAGCCAACCTTTTCTTCCAAGCCTAAAAACTTGCTTGTACAGTAAGAAAAAAGAACAGACTTGTCAGACTGTGTGTATGTAACAGCATCATCTGTTTGTTTCTGCCATAACATAACTAAATTATATGAAAAAGTATCATGAGGGAAAGGTGGACTCCCTAATCTAGCACTGCAAGTAAAGCCTATTAAATTCTTTTGTACAATAACTAGTATCCTAGAATATTCATTGTCTTTTGTTTTCACTTGCTGTTAAACGAGTCAAACGTCTTAGTTAATGAATGCCCTGGGAGGTGGGGGCGGGGGAATGTACACATGTTTAAAAAGGGCCACTGTCTTTGTGGGACCTCCATAGCATTCAATACACTTTCCAGTTGTTCCAGCCTGGGTGTTACACATTGCTATCATGTTGGTTTCTCTCTTTCAGGTTTATATAATTTTATGGAAATATATTTTCTTTGCATTAATTTCTAGTGTAAGCATGCTATTATTACTAGTATTCTGAGATGATTTATGCTGTTATATAAAAGAGCAGGACCCACAATGACCCAGCATAAAGGATTATATAGGTAAACTGAAACTGCTGTGAACACAAGTAAGCAAGCATTAAATCACAGACCTGATCCTATACTTGGTATGCAGTGATCTTTTGATATGAAGTGACTGTTTGTTTCCTACATAAGGAGCACAGACCCCATATTAATTTCAGCTCCATCCATAATATTTTTAAGTGTTTCCTATTTCCAACTAGACAAGTAGTCCAGGGATTTTTAAGTTTTAGTGTTAAATGTATTCATAGCTAATAAATGAAAATTCTACAATTTTGAAAGCCATCTTTCAAATGATTCCATTACATTGCACAGTATAGTTTGACTTGCTGATTATGATAGCAGAGTGTTATATACTTTTCATATACTTCTTTGCCCAAATTGAATTGAAATGCCTTACAAATTGCTGTAAAATTCCTTTTTGCCACAAACTTCTGACAGAGTAGAGGAGGCTCTTCTAACAAAGAAAAACCTTACTTGTGATGGTGAATTCGCTCTTGGAAATCTAAATATCTTACTTCCACCAAACGTACCCAAGATTATTCCTGGTGAAATTGTATGCCAAAAATTAATTTCAGTGCACAATATTTTAAAATTCTGTAAAATTCAGCATATTTTATCAAAATAACACTATAATAACATGCAAGTTTCAATTATTTTGATAATTTTATTTCAAAATACCTGCCAGCAAGTATGTATTATAATACAGACAATAAAAAAGATTAAGGAAATGATTTTTTGGACAAATAGATTCCTTACTAGGCATATTAGTACAGAACTTGAGTAATTCATTTAAACTATAATATATATCCACATCCCTCAGAAGCAGTGTAAAGGCTTGAGGAAGTCAGGGATAATGAAGGAGCTGAGGGAGAGGGAAAGAGCCTGGGAGTGAACCTGGAGGGTTGTAGGGTGTGGGTGGGAGAAGTATGGAACAGTTTCTTTTGGAGAAGGATTGTCAGGAAACTGGGGAGCCTCCTCTGTGCAGACTCTGGCTGACCCCAAGTCTCTTCTATTCAGTGAGGAACATGTGCCCCCATCCGGTCCTGCACCCTCCCTTTCTGTGTTGTCCTGGAGCCCTCCAACCCATTTAGCCTGTGGCTCAATGCTGTCACCCCACTAGCTCCAGAGCCTGTGCCCAAGTCAGTCCCCTCACCCACTAGATCTTCTGAATCCCAGTCTGTGACTGCCCCAACAGCTTTTTGTGCCCCACTGTGCCTCCTAACCTGGCTCCACTGGCAGGCTGCTGTAATGAATGCAGCTGGATGCTAGCTGTTACTGCTGGTCAGCCAGCTCTTCTGGCATCACAGTGGCCTTTGGTATGCAAAAGGTGGAACTGTGGCACTTCTTGGGCAGAATGTATTTTCAGTGGGGGGGGGAATTCTGCATTGGACATGAATTCTGCACCACCGCACATGTGCAGAATTCCCCCCAGGAGTAACTTCAGAAAAGTGAAGATAAACAATTTCAAAGTGTACTGCCCCTTTTCACTAACAGAGCATAATTATACAGGAGAGTATTTGTTCTATGAACAGCAAAAAATAGGAATAACATTTTTAGTTACTGTCGCTTAGTTTTCAAGCTGTAACATTAAGGCAAACCATGTTTTTTGCACTTCCTGCTCCTTTAGGAAGTTAACTATTTTGACTGATGTACTTAAATTAGCAAATATTTAATTACAAATTAGTGTGACAATCCAGGTAAAAGTTAATTGTATTAGAGGCATAATTATTATATCACAGTTTTGTCTTGATCAAGATATTTTGTAGTATGTCAAGAGTGATGGATGAGGAAAGGCTGCTGTGAAATTTTTGTCCCAAGTCAGAGGCACTTGTCTTCCTCAAACCTTAAAAGCCTATTCCACTATATAATATCAGGTTTCAGAGTAGCAGCCGTGTTAGTGTGTATCCGCAAAAGGAAAAGGAAGACTTGTGGCACCTTAGAGACTAACAAATTTATTTGAGCATAAGCTTTCATGAGCTACAGCTCTCAAATAAGTTTGTTAGTCTCTAAGGTGCCACAAGTCCGCCTTTTTTTTTTTTTTACTATATAATAACTTAAAAAGCAGGTTAGCAAATATTGGCTTTAATGAAGCTATATCTAGATCAAAATTAAGTCTAATATATAGTGGGATCTGTTTTTGTTATAAATTCCTAAACTGGAAAGCATAGAAGGAAAATCTTTTGGTTTTTATTCAAACATAATTACAGCTATTCTCTATTGACTAGATCAGGTAATGATCGTTGTTTTTGTATGAGTGATTTGTGAAGTCAAATCTGATGGCTATTTTCTGGGTGTAACAAAGAAAAAAAACTTGAACCCCACCAAACATTTTACAGTCTTTCTATTTGTATAGAAATAATCCATAATGTGTGCTTGTTTGCTTTGCTTCTGTGTTTTTAAAATTGAACATTTACTGCAATACAAAGTATACTAGTCATAGATAGCTAATTTTAATCAGGCTACCTATACATTTTTAATGTACAAGTTTTGTGAGCATATACTTAGATTATTCCAGTTGCAAACGTATCTAAAAAATCCCAATGTTTAATATTTTATTTTCTCTCTCCTATTAAAGCAAAGCAAAACAAAAATGTAAAAAGGGCTAAGAGATAACAAACTCTAATAAGGGCATATAATGGCTCAAACACTAGACACAATGAAGAGCCAACCTTATTTTATGAGGAAGTCTGCCAAATAACTTTTTGTCATCAGATACCTAAATATAACTATCAGTCATGATCACAGGGCTGTTCTAAGACTTGTTTTTTAATGAAGGTGCTTGTAAAATTCTAATTTAGGATATACCTGAAATGTATGTAGCTTATCTTTATGTAAAAAGTGTAAGTGTGGGGGTGGGTGGGTGGAATTGTTTGGACCTTTCCTGGTTCCCCTTGTAGCAGCATAGCTGCTGTTCCTTGCAACCCTTGTTACTTGTTCAGATGTACTTAATATTGAAAGCTAATAAAGAGAAACTAGCATCTCAATTTAAAATTAAAGCTTTTTGTCTCATGGTGCTGGAGGAGGTTGTGCACTCTACCTCATGTCTTCAATGCTTTTCTTTTTTTTTCTTTGTTTCATTTTATCATAATTGTAATATATTTTGAGTGGTGACAGTCTTCCTATCTTTGGAAAGTGCCTACCATATTTTAGGTGATACCCCAATTTAAATAACGTCTAAGTTTTTATACTGCAGGCAATTAACATATGCTGATCTGACAAGATACTGCAGGACTAGGTCTTTAAAATATGGCCCAGGAAGTCTCTCCTTTTAATTAATATATAATTTGGTCTTGTCTATGCAGGAAAATAAACCTCCGAAGGTGGTCAGTTGCTTTTCACTATGATTTAGCATTTAAAACTGGTTTCATTTACAGCAAAATAAAGGCCTTAAAACTTAGATCACTTAGATAATGTTTTAGTTATAGCAATTTCACAAAAAAATACTGAGGATTTAAAATTAACCAAGTGTTTAGTTTTTAATCAGAATGTCATCACCAGCAGAATGGTGAATTTGCCTAAATTATGGGAGCTTCTGTACCTGAACTATTTTAGGTGAATTGACATTAATAAGATCTGCATTGTTTTCTACTTTGGTTTATGGACAGAATTACTATAGGAATAATAATTTAGTCCAACTTCATTTGATTTGTCTTCACATGGTAGGAGGCTGCATTTTATATTAGAAGCTCAAGCACTATATTTGCAAAATCTAACTATTCAACAAAGGCGACTTTCTTCCTAACAGAGGAGAAAGAAGAGAATACATTTTATTTACAGGTTTCAGAGTAGCAGCTGTGTTAGTCTGTATTCGCAAAAAGAAAAGGAGTACTTGTGGCACAAGTACTCCTTTTCATTTTATTTACGTAACTTTTCAATTGTAAGTACTAATAAATGCAGTGATGCAACAACTCACAACCTTTTTCCCAATCAAACCATCTGTTCATAGTAGTTAGTATCAGATATAGCTTTTAGAAGACCAAGGCTATGTCTACACTGCCCCAGAGTTTTGACTATAGCAGTGTGAATAGCAGTGAGCATCCAAATGCTGGGCTGTAACTCCCCTGTGTGGCCTAAACTAAAAAGCGCAAACTAAAAAGTTCCTAATTTGCATTATCATAATCGTACTTGAAGAGGAAGCCTGAACCCTGCTGCCTGTAACTTTAGCTTCATGGGGCCCCCTGTGGTGTAGGGTCCTGGACAGTTGCCCTGCTTGCTACCCCCTAATGTCAGCCCTGTGTACATTTCCATGATGTATTGTTTAGTTCCCACATCCTGTCTGTGACTTTCAATAAAAATACCCATGCTAAAATCATAGCCTTATTTATGTATTATAATGAGCTTGGATGATCAAAACTATACTGAAAAATCTGGTGCACAAGAATAGTCTTTTGGGACAATATGTGTGAAGTGGAATTCTTGAGAAATATCAAAGGTATGGTGAATGCAAAAGCCCTCCACTGGTTATGCAAAAAACCAGCCTTTAAAAGCAATGCCTTGAAAAAGGGACCGTTGTCTACTGATGAAGTGTTCCCAGAATCTGAAGATCAGAGGCCCTTGCTATATAAAGAAACAGGCTGATTTACCCAGCTGGTGTGCTTGGTTTGAGCTAAAACTATTATGAACTTGTAACCACAGAAAAAAACCTTTGAGGTTTGAAGGACTGACTCCTAAAGAACCCCTGCAGAGTTTGGGGGTGATCTTTGGTAAACTTATTACCATGTGCATAGTTTCTTTTATTATTTTTAAAATCTCTATAATGCTTTTACCTTAAGAATAAATATGCTTACTTAGAGCTATGTGGTAACTGTGGGAATTATAATGTGTATAGCCTCAACGGGGGCAGAGGGGAAATGCAGATGCTGTCCTGTTAGGCAGGCTGGCTTGCTGGAGTAATAACACAGTGTAGGAGGGAACTGTGTAGCCTGAAAAACATCTGGTTAGGATGGATATAGACACAGCTCTCTACTCAAGAGATGTGACAGCTGGGAGCCATAAGCCTAAAAAGCGGGGGTGTCCCTGTTGGATCACAGGTGGGAAGACAGGTGCAGTTGCCTTAAACTCTGACAGTGGTGAGCTGTAGCTCACGAAAGCTTATGCTCAAATAAATTTGTTAGTCTCTAAGGTGCCACAAGTACTCCTTTTCTTTTTGCGAATACAGACTAACATGGCTGCTACTCTGAAAAGTGGCAATATAGTAAATCAGAAATCCTGGTGAGGTGACATTATCTCAGAAGTTCTGACAGGAAGATCTATTCTAAGAGAATTGAAAAACAGCTGGAAGGACAGGGCTACCAGACACAGTGGCACATGCTTATTTGTATGTGTGAAAGCGTGGGGGATAGACAGGTTGTTCTCTAATACTTAATTTTAGGGTAGTAATATTATTTGATGGTTTTGTTTCGTTGCTATTGTTTGTAAATACAGTAATGTGATCTGCGGCGTTTCACGTGATTAAAGAGTATAGGAACAGATAAGTGCAGTAACTTATGCATTCAGAAGGAAGACCTGTTTTATATTAAAACAAGGTCAAAGGAGATTGGGGACCGCTATTCTGCCATGAAAACAAACAAACAAAAATAGATTTGTCAGTATTATAACTTTAAAGAATCTCTTTGAAGAACCTATTATTATGGATGGCTTTAGCACTTGTATGAGACAGTTAATTCCACAGAATCATCTTCTGTGAGACAGTTAAAACTTATTTTATACTAGGAGCAGCAAGAGCTGCTATAGCTGAAATGAGTGGTTTTTCATTGCACCCCCTTGTTTTCAATGGTCCATAACTTTCTGAAACTTTTGTCTTTTTCAAGCTTAAATTTTCCAGGCTTGGCCTGTGCCTGAAAGCAGTTTTTACTGTGTGTGGGATGAAGTATGAGCAAAATAATGATTCAGACAATTCTGTACATGAGGAGAGTGGGAAAAAAATAACTTTTCTGAACAAATAAAATGACTTGTGATTTAAAAAGCTGGGGTTGGTAAATAAACAGCCCTATAATGAAGCAGTGTCTGTGCCAAAGGAAATTGTTTTTGATTTGAATGTATTTCTTTAGATTTATAAAATTTTAACAAAAGTGCTTATTGTAAACTCTAGTCACCTTTAACAACGTGAACCCACAGGTAACCATAAGAAAAAAAATCATCAGATTCAACAATCTACAATAATTGCTACTTTCTGATTACTAAAAAGAAAAGGAGTAATTGTGGCACCTTGGAGACTAACAAATTTATTAGAGCATAAGCTTTCGTCAGCTACAGCTCACTGGGAGTCTCGCTTAGGAAGGCATTCTGTATGCTGTTAGTAAATTGCCTTATTTCTGGTGGACACATGAATGCTGTTAACCTAGCTCTTGGTATATTCTACTTCAACCCCTCTGGCTTTTAAGTAAAGTTGTTTGGGGACTGTGTACTAATTCTACACTTCTGTCTTCATTGCGGAACACTGAGAGTCAAATTCTGGTTTCAGTGAAGTCGATGAAATATTGAGTTGACCATAATACCAAATGATAAATAGACACTACAATGAACTAACTGGCTACAATAGTTGTTTATATTCCCTCTATGATGAATCACAGATATTCTTTTTCATCCTGACTACTTACCACCGTCTTTCTCCCTTCAGTCCTCCAGAATGGTCAACTCAAGCTCAACATGGTAAAAACAAGTCTTCAAAATCTTTTTTCCTTTATCTATTGGCTTTGGCAATTCTGCTATTCTCTCTTTCCTTCATGATCCCAGCCCTGCTTTTATCTTTTGACTCTTCTTGTCCACCTATGGTCTGCTACCGCTAAATTTGTTTTCAGTGTATATACCTCTCACTCCTTTGCCCAGGTGCTAATCTATCACAATAACTCTTAAACTTCTTTCTCATCTTCCTCTCTGGCCTGTTAGATTCAGTCCTTGAACCTTCCCTGCTAATGCATCCAAAATTGCCGCACTGCATTTCCCACTGCTCAGACTATATTCTGTACCTCCTTATGTCAGTACATTGACTTGAGTTTGCTCTCCTTCTCAATTTTCTGAGAAAATTTCCCTGTCAGTTAGTTTCCATCCATCTAAGCTGCCTTGCTAGTGTGCCATCAGTATTGCATTTCTATCTGTATACTGGACCTGGCCCCATCTGCTTTTCAAATTATTCAGTTATTTCTTGATGCTTGCTCAGTGTGTGTTTTTTTTAAAGTACATTTCTCCTCTTTAACTTGATCAATATTTTATAACTTAAGTATACTAGTTATACATGAGTCATAAGAGTGATTATTTAAAAATCTGTGTATACTGATGCAAAAATAAAGTATTCTTGTCTCATGGTGGTTAGGCAAGAAAACTCGCCCTTTGCAAGTGGAAGATTTCATTTAGTTTTTACAGAGGTGAAATGGCTACTTCTGTTATAACTGCTCAATTTTAACTTGTGTATATATATGAGAGGGTAGTCTAAAAGAAATTTAATGGGATTTTTGAGTGAATGCTTTGTTCAGAATTTGTAATCTTATTTCTTACAGGTATGAACTGAGAATATTTGTAGATGTCTCCAGAGTTGTGCTTTTGTCTTTCTGATATAGCTTCCAACATATCTACTCTAAACTTACTCTTTTTTGTTGTTTTGGGGAAAATAAGTTCCTTTTACTGTTGTAAGCGGGGGAATAGTCCCGCTCTTGTGGGGAACTTTCCTGGCTTCTGCACTACCCCGGTGAAGTGGGCTAGCGAAAGGATCTGAGTCCTTGCTCCCGCTTCCTTTACCCAGTGGCCTCCCTGCCCTTGAGGACTCCCCTTCCACTTTCCTGTCAGGCAGAGTCCTTGTAACCCCAACAAGCCTGGGCCAAGGATTCCCGGGGGGCTTGACCCCCAACCCTGCTGTGGTCACCTAGGACAGGGGTTAGGGTGTCCCCACTCCAGGGTACTCTCTCTGCACTCGGCACTTCTCTGACCCACTGACCATTACATGCAATTTAAAGCAAATGCAAGTTATTTAATCAACAATTAATTTTAAAAAGAATAAGGAAAAATGGGAAAGGTTAAAGGAAACACGTCAACCTGTTCTGTGGCAGGGAACATCACAAACAGTGTTTCTGGAATGTCAGGGCAGTTCATAGTCTGTTCCTTGTAAGTCCCAGGCCGCCTTCTCAGGCCCTGCCTGTGCTGTAGGGATGCTGTGGGTTGGACACTTGCTATGGTGGTGGCCACACACTCTCAGGCTCTAAGTGGTAGGACCCTTCTTCCCAGTGTTGCCCCCGCCCTGTCGGGGTTATGATCCACGCCTGGCCTGCAGAGCCCCTTGGCTGAGGTGTCTCCCTGTGCTGGGCTGCTGCCCAGGGTACCCCTTGATCTCCCCAGCTGCTCACCGCACCCAGCTCTGGACTGCTCCAGCCCCAGCTGCACCACTCTGTCTCTGCGCTGCTTCTGCTCTGCCTCCAGCTCCCTGGGCTGCTTCTTTGGCCCCTCTGGCTCTGGTTGCCGCAGCTCTGCTCCCAGGACAGGTCTGCTCTGCAGGCTGCTTCTGTGACTCTGTTCCCAGCACTGACCTGCTTCCTGGGCTGTTTTTCTGACCCCTCTGGCTCTGGTTGCTGCAGCTCTCCTCCCAGGGCAAGTCTGCTCTCTCTGGGCTGTGCCTCTGGCTTTGGGGCTGCAGCTCTGCTCCCAGGACAGGGTCTGCTCTCTCTGGGCTGTTTTTCTGGTCCCTCTGGATCTGGCACAGCTCTGCTCCCTAGCTTAGCTTGGGCCCCTGTTTTCTCCTTAGCTCGGCCCCACTCTGTCTGACCCAGGCAAATCCAGCTCACACGGAGGACGGGACCTCTCTGGCCTCCTGTCTCCTTGATTAGCCTGCTCACTCTATCATTTAGGCTGACCTGGAGCATCAGCTTCTCCCCATTGTTCCTGGGGGCTGTCAGTCTCAGGGTCCTGATTCCCCATTGACCCTTCCCCCTTTTTAGTACTGGAAGCTAGCAACTAAAACACCCCCCACTGAATGTTAGTAAGGGGGCAACAGTTCCCCTTACACTGTGTTGTAATCTGTAGTAATCTACTGGTAATTGCTTTGTAATCGTTAATGGACTTCTGTCTGCCAAGCTGGTATTTATCTGATGTCTCTTTATTTTCAGTTCTGCCTTCCTCCTGTACTTACATTCTTGTATATAATTTCTGTTGCTGTTAAGAGACTCTGGGACCATAGCCTTGGGTATTGTACTGTTTTTAACTATCCAGTGCAAATGATGATTGTTGTCTACAGTAGTGTATGACTTCCAGACTGTTTTATCTCTCTCTCTTCAGTGAGTTTCCAGGTACTATAGTTCGCATATACCTATCTTGTAGCAATTTTGAAGAAGCGAAAATTCTAAATTTCAAAATTACTATGAATTGTTAACTTGCTTCATAAGTATGGAGTTGAATGGTCTATTTGTTTCAGGAATGTAGATCTTAATGGCTACTGTTTTGAAACACCAGGTTGTACAATTCAGATGTATACAACTGATGTATGTAATGACAATTGAATACATTGATTTCCATTGCAAATAAAAAATATTTAATGCGTTATTCTAAAATTCTAGTTTTGCATACAGTAATAGTTGCCTGCTTGCACCTTCATGTCTTCTGATCTCAGACATCTTGGGGAATTGCATCAGCATGCTGAGGGATTTCAAGCATAACTGACTTAAACAATAATGTAAACCTGACTGATTCCAAACCTTTTTCTATTTGTGTTTTGCAGGGCCTCTATGCGTAGCTGAATATCAGCCCTACTAAACTCTTGCTTATCTGATGCTACTAAAGCTATGGGAGGATAGAGTAAAAATAAGGAAATTAAAGTGTAGTTTTTTCTCTCCTTTCCTCTCTTCCAATCTAAATATTTTGGGAACACTTTTCACCATCATTAGAAACACAGTATGTGGTTTTGCTTTTTTGTGTGGTCCAAGAATACATAATTTGTATAAAAAGAGATGAACTTCCTCTCTTCCACTTTCCAAATGCTTCATGGATAATTTCAGTTCTCCTCAAACCACTTTTTTCATATTATTTTTTTTAAAATAACTTCTGAATAGTTGAGTGAGTCTTAACAATTTAACTGGAAGTATGAGTAGAACAGCAGCTTTTCAGACCATCCATATCACCCCTTACAGAGTGTGAAACAGTCAGTGGCTTCTCTAAAAACTGCTAGGAAAATGAACTTTTACATATATTATTCAGTAAATATAAAATATCTGACATGACTTTATTACTTTGGTTTTCTTTTAAAGAGCAGACTGTAATTCCGTTAAAATTTGCTTATTTAATGATAAAGCTAATTATTTAATATAAAAAAACTTTATAAAATGGCTTTCTGTAGACAGTGAATTTTGTATTTCTTCTTGGATTCTTAAAGATTTTTTTGCCAGAATAAACATTTATGTATTAATCTAGTAAAGTATGGTTGTCTCAATGCAAATGGTTTTGTTAGTTATTAAAATCTGTCAAATCTCCACATAGATTTAATTTTCTCAGAAGTGTGGTGCTAGAAGTTTGCACAAAATGGAGTAAAAACCAAGCCAGCTGGCCCTATGCAAAAGACACCATTGTATATCTTTCTAGTTTTATTACAGCAAGGTCATTTGGAACAGTCGCTGAGCACTGAAACACAAAGGCGTGTAAGACACTTGAGATCCTTTTGTTTGTGCTTAATAAGTGTAATGTGAGGGCAGCTGACAGTGAAAGCAGGTGGAAATGCTGGAAGTAATTACAAGCAATGAACACAGATTTGAGAGCTGCCATTGTAAGACAGCTACTACAACTGAGAACATAAAGATGATGCCCAGCACATTTTATCTTTAACAAATGTGATGTCAATATATATCCAAAGTACAGAAAATGGAAGTAAACTCTCCCAAAACCTTCATCTGCTACAAATTAGGACATTTAGTAATTAAGACCTAAAGATGTGGTAATATGTATCTGACATTGATTTATGCTTTCAGTTTAGTATAGAATGCATACAACATAATTTTTAGCTATGATTCCGATCTGTAATATGCTGTGACAGTGCCATATGTAAAGTTAGTAACTGTCAAGACTAAATCACTGACTTGCTGAAATACTCTGGGACAATGGTCAGTAGTTAAAAGAATCTCTTATGGAGAAAACATAGTTGGCAAGATAAAGCATGCTTCAAGACATAAATCGCTGTTTTTAATGTAAGTGACATTCTATGTCTAGAACTGGAGAGCATTGTGAATGGGAAGAAGATGATAAACACCATTTTAGATACAACTGTGGGATAGGTTTCAGAGTAGCAGCCGTGTTAGTCTGTATTCGCAAAAAGAAAAGGAGTACTTGTGGCACCTTAGACTAACAAATTTATTAGAGCATAAGCTTTCGTGAGCTACAGCTCACTTCATCAGATGCATTTGGTGGGGGAAAAAAAAAAATTTTTTTTTCCACCAAATGCATCGGATGAAGTGAGCTGTAGCTCACGAAAGCTTGTGCTCTAATAAATTTGTTAGTCTCTAAGGAGCCACAAGTACTCCTTTTCTTCTAACTGTGGGATAGATTTTGTTAGGTAGGTTGGAGCAAGAGGTAGCCTTTCCCTTGCATCGATTTTTCTGGTCAGTTTTTCACATGCTGTCATGCTGAGCTTTTTCTACCCCATTTTCTTCCATCTGTTTCGTTTTGTGTATTGTCAGAATTTTGTTTACGAGTTTGAGTAATAATTGTCTTTTCTTCTCCCTTATACAAGTATCGTGTCTAGTCCAGAGATAAGTATTTTAAGTTAAATGAAGCCAACTTTCTTGTTTGTCAGATTGCATCACAGCATTGTACCACTTACTGGCTTATTACACTTAAAATATTAATACATTTTGCCCAAAGAAGATTGCAACCATAACATTCATTTAATATGGTTTTGTCTATTGAAGTTTTTTAAAAAGCAAATTTAAAGGGAAAATCCATACTGTAGAACCATATTGATTGACAGTCATGCACTTAAACAAGGAAATGCCAGAATTCAAGTAGCCTGTGCATCCTCTGATACTTCGATGCAAAGGATGCATGATGATGATGGTCGTTAATAACTTGATCACATGTTATATTTTTCCATTGTACCCATGTCTCACTATGTGCACAAGATAGATGGAGCTCAGGGCATGAATCAGGTTGGTTTAGTGATTCAAGCTACTGGTTGTAGAACCCCTGCATTGTTTATTGTAGAAGTTGGAAGATGTCAACTGAATGAGGAGCGGGGTGGGAGGGAAGGGGAGGAAGGTTGCAGGAAGGGTTTATCTACATGTAGACATCTGGGAAAGTTAATCTGAATTAACTAATGATGTGCATTTTAAGTGAATCAATTAAACCACATTAAACCTGTGTGAACGCTCTCATTCAGAATTAAAGTGGTCTTATTTCAGTTTAGTTTAGTGAATTAAAATAAAACCAATTAAAGCCACTTTTATTCTGAATAACAGTGCCAATATGATTTAATTAAGCCACTTCAAATTCACATCTTTAATTAAATTGGATTGTTTTTTCTGGACATCCATGTGTAGACAAGCCTGAAAACAGTGTGTGGTCTTGTAGTTAACACAGTGGAATGTCATGTGTGGGAGAGGCAAATGTTGAATACAAAGTTCCCATGTGATGCTGCGAATGGCACTTAAACAAAACTCTTCTCAGGAGGCTGTGTTTTGTGTTCTCTTTTTCTGTGTACCCAAACTGAGCCATATGGGTCCAGATTTGCAGAAATACTGAACACTTACAACTGCAACTGAAGTCAGTGGGAGCTGTGGTTTGAACATACCACTTTCTGAATAAGGCAGTGGTTCTTTTTTTTTTTTTTTTAAAAGTGATCATGCAATTGAAGACTATCATAATGCATAGACAGAATGGGGCTGAATTAAAATTGTTTAACCTTAATTCTTGCACTTCCTAACTTTTGAGTTCTTTGCATTCCTAATGTTCTTTTAACAACATTGTTTTGGTATGCAGTATACAAATAGCTACTGTTAGTAAACATGTTTAAATGAAGCTTTGTGTAAGGATAACAGTGAATGTTTGTTCCTGTTAAAGTGACTTTGCTGCTACTGAATTCATCTAAACAACTTACAGTACAGATGCCAACATAACTGAAATGTTTTGTATTTAGATTTACACTTTGACGTTCTCCCGAATCAACTTAACTTGTTGCCATTGTTGAGATAGGCAGAGATCCTTTTGTGCCTTGGATCTCTGCTTGGTGTATGTGAGCAATAGTGTGACTTTAAAGGCAATCTTTGTTAGTTACACCCTTAGCTTGCCACTTACACTTGTGAAGGAGTTGGCATAAAACATGCATATTTAGTTTCACACTAATTGGGTATCTCCTATGCAAAAAGAATTCCCACCAGCCTTTTAAAGTAGATATTTGACTTCTTCATGGTATTATAGTGGTGCAAATAGTCCATAGCAGGCGCCAATGATCTGGTCCATATTTTTGGAATCCATATTAAAAATTGGCTAAAATGCCTTTATTATAAATTAAAGAATGTTTAAGAATGCAGTTTGTCAAACTGGATGACCAAATGGTCTCTCCTCGTCATACCTGTGATTAGAAGTTGTATCCCTCAAGTTGTTTTATTCTTAAACAGGTTGACCAAAGTCGTATAGTCACTTATGAAAATTGTACTCTACATTGATATCGAGAAATTGTTTGATTTATCAGTTCTTGACACTAATTTTATCCAAGCAATCTTTTAGTTGGTTCTTTAGATTGAAAGGTGAGGTACAGGTCTCCTAAGATGGAGATGACTATGACAGCTAATATATTTTGTATGATCTAGAACCCATGTTTGTGGCATATAATAAACATTGACTTGAATTAAAGGGTTTTTTTTAAGTTTATACTCTACAACTATTTGGTTACCCTAACTCAGAGGTTCTCAAACTGTGGTCCACAAGCTCCAATTAGGTGGTCCACGGATAGTTCCCTCTAAGATAGAGGTGGCCAACCTGAGCCTGAGAAGGAGCCAGAATTTACCAATGTACATTGCCAAAGAGCCACAGTAATATGTAAGCAACCCCCTATCAGCTCCCCCGTTCCCGCTCCCAGCGCCTCCTGCGCAGCCCTGATGATCAGCACCGCCCCCTCCCTCCTCTCACCTCCTGATCAGCTGTTTCATGGGAGGAGGAGGGAGGAGCAAGGGAATAGCAGACTTGGGAGAGGGAAGGAAGGGGTGGAGTGGGGGCAGAGCCTGTGGCAAAGTTAGGGGTTGAGCATTGAGCACCCCCTGGCGTATTGGAAAGTTGGCTTCTCCAGAGCCAGAGTCGGTGCCTATACAAGAAGCTGCATATTAATTTCTGAAGAGCCACATGTGGTTCCTGAGCCACAGGTTGGCCACCCCTGCTCTAAGATGCGTGCCTGGGCAGCTGCACACAAGAGAATGAAGGGCTACCCACCTAATTAGTGGAGCCACGCAGGGGTGGCTCCACTAATTAGGTGCCTGGACCTTGGAGAAGATGCACATGTAAGGTGAGGTGGTAGCCTTGGGGGGGAATACGGGATAGCTGGGAGGAGGATGAGAAGGGGGGTGGGGGAATTTGGGGTATGCAGGGCTGTGGCAGCCAAATATGTGACTTCCCCAGCTCCAGGGCTGTGGCTGTTGTGGAGAGACTCCCCCTCTTTCCCAGCCCCAGTGGGGGGGAGAGGGCACATCCATTGCATTAGAAAGGTAAGACTACTGATATCAAAATATGAGTGGTCCATGGAAAAAAAAGTTTGAGAACCACTGGCCTAGCTGCTACTGTCTGTGGGTATGTCTACACTACGAAATTAGGTTGAATTTATAGAAGTCAGTTTTTTAGAAAGCGATTTTATACAGTTGATTGTGTGTCCCCACTAAGCGCATTAAGTAGGTGGAGTGCATCCACAATACCGAGGCTAGTGTAGACTTTTAGAGTGTTGCACTGTGGATAGCTATCCCACAGTTCCCGCAGTCTCTGCTGCCCATTGGAATTCTGGGTTAAGCTCCCAATGCCTGAAGGGGCAAAAATGTTGTCGCGGGTGATTTTGGTTACGTCATCAGTCGCCCCTCCCTCCGTGGAAGCAATGGCAGACAATCGTTTTGCGCCTTTTTTCCGTGTGGGCGCCATACTGCTTTCAGCAGACAGTGCAGTAGGTCTGCAAACCATCATCGAACGACTGCTTCCGCTGCCATTCTGTTCTCCTGATGCTATGAATCCACCTCGCAGGTCCTCTATATGACTGTCGTCATCCACCGCTTCCGCTGCCACTCTGCTGTCCTGGTGGTCTCGCAGGGCCGCTTCTGCTGCAACTCTGCTCAACTGCTCTTGTCTCGCCATACCATGTCAAGTGGGCAGCCCACTCAGCTGTTGTGTCCTGGCAGCAGATGGTGCAGTAGGTCTACAAAACTGGTCATCCAACTATCTCTTCCTCTGCAACTCTGCTCTCCTGCAGATGCCATACCATGGCAAGCATGGGGCCTGCTCAGATCACCGCAGCAGTTATGAGCATTGTAAACACCTCACGCATTATCATGCAGTATATGCAGAGCCAGAACCTGCAAAAGCAGGAGGGGAGGCGACAGCAGCGCAGTGACGAGAGTGATGAGGACATGGACATAGACTTCCCTCAAAGCATGGGCCCTGGCAGTTTGGCCATCCTAGTGGCAATGAGGTAGGATCATGCCATGGAAAGCCAATTCTGGCCCAGGAAACAAGCACAGACTGGTGGGACTGCATAGTGTTGCAGGTCTGGGATGATTCCCAGTGGCTATGAAACTTTCACAAGCGTAAGAGCTCTTTCATGGAACTTTGACTTGCTTTCCCCTGCCCTGAAGTGCAAGAATACCAAGATGAGAGCAGCCCTCACAGTTCACAAGCAAGTGGTGATGGCTCTCTGGAAGCTTGCAATGCCAGACAGCTACCGGTCAGTCGGTAACCGGTCAGTCAATTTGGAGTGGGCAAATCTACTGTGGGGGCTGCTGTGATCCAAGTAGCCAACACAATCACTGAGCTGCTGCTATCAAGGGTAGTGACTCTGGGAAATGTGCAGGTCATAGTGGATGGCTTTGCTGCAATGAGATTCCCTAACTGTTGTGGGGCAATAGACCGAATGCATATCCCTATCTTGGAACTGGATCACCAAGGCATCCAGTACATAAACCGCAAGGGGTGCTTTTCAATGGTTCTTCAAGCAGTGGTGGATCACAAGGGACATTTCACCAACATCTACGTGGGATGGCTGGGAAAGGTACATGGTGCTCGCATCTTCAGGAACTCTGGTCTGTATGAACAGCTGCAGCATTTCCAGACCAGAAAACAACGGTTGGGGATGTTGAAATGCCTATAGTTATCCTTTGGGACCCAGCCTACTCCTTAATGCCATGGCTCATGAAGCCATATACAGGTACCCTGGGCAGTAGTCAGGAGCTGTTCAACTAAGCAAGTGCAGAATGGTGGTAGAATGTGCATTTGGACATTTAAAGTGCGCTGGCTCAATTGACTGACTTGGTTAGACCTCAGCAAAAACTAATATTACCATTGTTATTACTGCTTGCTCTGTGCTCCACAATATCTGAGAGAGTAAGGGGGAGATGTTTATGGCGGAATGGGAAGTTGAGACAAATCTCCTGGCCGCTGATTACGTTCAGCCAGACAGCAGGGCGTGCTGTGCATCAGAGAAGGTCTGAAAACCAGTTTCATGGCTGACCAGGCTGCGGTGTGACAGTTCTGTTTGTTTCTCCTTGATGAAAACTGCCCCCTTGGTTCACTCTACTTCCCTTTAAGCCAGCCGCCTTCCTCTCCCTGCTTCAATCACCGCTTGCAGAGGCAATAAAGTCATTATTGTTTCAAATTCATGAGTTCTTTATTAATTTGTCTCACAAATAGGGGGATAACTGCCAAAGCAGCCCAGGAGGTGTGGGCGAGGAGAGAAGCACCAGGTGGGGTGGCAGAGAAAGGAAGGACAAGGGCACACCACACTTCAAAACTTATTGAATGCCAGCCTTCTGTTGCTTGGGCAGTTCTCTGGGGTGGAGTCCTCTCCGCTCCGCATTCTTGGGCATCTGGGTGAGGAGACTATGGAACTTGGGGAGGAGGGCGGTTGATTACACAGGGGCTGCAGTGGCCATCTGTGCCTTTCCTGCAGCTCAAACATATGCCGGAGCATATCAGTTTGATCCTTCAGTAGCCTCAGCATTGCATCCTGCCTCCTTTCATCATGCTCCTGCCACTTGTCCTCTTGCATTTCCCTCCTCTCCACGCATACATTTTGTGCTTTCCTGGACTCTGCCATTGTCTGTCTCCATGCATTCTGCTTGGCTCTTTCAGTTTGGGTGGACTGCATGAGCTCAGAAGATTTCATCGCGAGTGCATTTTTTTTTCCTTATCTGCGCTAGCCTCTGGGACGGAGATGCTAGTCGCGGTGTTGAAACATTTGCAACTGCGGGAGGAAAAAAAGGAATTTAAAATTGAAAGACACATTGGTCATTTAAAAGAAGGGGCTGATGTTTTCATGTTAATGTGCAGCACAAACCCAACTAACCCTCCCCCATGCAATTTTCTGGGATAATTGCTTCCCCCTTCCCCCCACCGTGTGGCTAACAGTGGGGATGATTTCTTTTCAGCCACAGGCAAACAGCCCAGCAGGAACGGCCACCTCTGAATGTCCCCTTAATAAAATTCCCCTATTTCAACCAGGTGACCATGAATGATATCACTCTCGTGAGGATAACAGAGAGATAAAGAATGGATGTTGCTTGAATGCCAGCAAACACCGGGACCATATGCGGCCATGCTTTGTTATGCAATGATTCCAGACTATGTGCTGCTGGCCTGCCATGGCAAAGTGTCCTACCATGGAGGATGGAATAAGGCTGCCTTCCCCAGAAACCTTTTGCAGCTTCATTGAGATGTCCCTGGAGGATTTCTGCTCTATCCCCAGACACGTTAACAGACTTTTCCAGTAGCTGTATTGGCCGTGAATGCATCCCAAGTCTTCAGGGCAAATTAATCATTAAACACACTTTCTTTTAAATTGTGTGTTGTATTTACAAAGGTACACTCACCAGAGGTACCTTCTCTGCCTTCAAGGTCCAGGAGCCCGGGTTGGGAGGGTACTGTCTCCAAAGTGTTAAACAGTTCCTGGCTGTCGGGGAGAATGATTTCTCTGCTTGCCTGGTATGCGCTATCTTCAGTCTCCCCCTCCTCATCTTCCTAGTCCCCAAAATCCTCATCCCTGTTATGTGAGACTCCCTTGCAGGAATTCACATAGAGGTGTGGGGTAGTTGTAGGGGCACTCCCTAGAATTGCATGCATAGAAGCGGCATATCTGCGGCTCTGATCTCGAGCGGGTGTTTTGCCTCTTGGGTTTTTTGGTAGGCTTGCCTGAGCTCCGTAAGTTTCATGTGGCACTGCTGAGGGTCCCTGTTATAGTCTCTGTCCTTCATGCCCTTGGAGATTTTTTTTCAAATATTTTGGCATTTCATCTTTTGGAATGGAGTTCTGATAGCACGTATTTGTCTCCCCATACAGCGATCAGATCCAGAACCTCCAGTTCGGTCTATGCTGGAGCTCTTTTGTGATTCTGGGACTCCATGGTCACCTGTGCTGATCAGCTTGCCATGCTGGCCAAACAGGAAATGAAATTCAGAAGTTCACGGGGCTTTTCCTGTCGACCTGGCCAGAGCATCCGAGTTGAGAGTGCTGTCCAGAACGGTCACAATGGAGCACTGTGGGATAGCTTCCGTAGGCCAGTTCTGTCAAATTGCATACACCCTAACCCAAATTTGACCTGGCAATGTCAATTTCAGTGTTAATCCCCTTGTCGGGGAGGCGTACAGAAATTGACTTTAAGAGCTCGTTAAGTTGACAAAAATGGCTTTGTTGTGTGGACAGGTGCAGGGTTAAATCGATCTAACACTAAATTCGACCTAAACTCATAGTGTATACCAGGGCTGTGAAAAGCAGTATCTTGCATACATGCATTATTTTAATATTTCTAGTTTTCTTCTTCTGAAGTTTTTGTGCAAGTCATGATTAATTTCAGGTAAAGTAAATGTTACTTTATATTGCAAAAGCTTAGTTAAAAGGCCACACCAGTTAAAGGTCAGCAGCAGACTCAAGCTTTCTAAAGACAGCACATATAATTTACATAATTTGATCATGTAATAGAGACTATAATTTTTTCTTTGTGAAGCCATACAGGGTGCCAATATACTACAAAGAAGAAAAATCTTGACTTAGTGACTTCCTTCACTATGATAGGATTTTGCTCTTGGGGCTTCATTTATTCAATACTTGTATACTTATAAAAATCTTAGCTTTGCCTGAGTTAGACTGGAGTGAATCTTGTTATGCTGATACTAGCTTTGTTGTCATAAATGTATATATATAATATTTTCCCATTCTGCTTTTAAAATAGGGTATGTCTTTCTTATAATTGTCAGTGAAATAACTTTATTAAACTTTCATGCTTTTTTTCAGTCATATTGTTCGATCTGTATCTGAAGATTTCTCCACTCATGTTCATAACTGCATAGTTTAGTTTGTAATCTTTATAGTTTTAACTGTCATAGCCTGTCCTCAAGGATTTATCCAATGACTAAACTAGAAGCCTATTCTTAAACATAGGGTTGGCAGAATTCTATTTTTAATTTTTCATAATTTCCAGAGATCAGTGTTTGTTTTTATGCATATTTTCAATTTTCTATTTCAATATTCATGTTTATGCAAAAGCATTTAATATTTTTAACATTTTCATCAATTTTAATTTTCACAGTTGTGGGAACCTGTGGAGGCAAGAACTATTTAATGACAGTAGATGTTGAAATTTAAAAACTAAGTTTATAACCATTAAAATACAAAATGGCAACATCACATGTCAAAATATGTAAATTAAATATCCTTAAATCAAACCAAGTTCTCAAACAGTAATTTTCTTATTTTGCCTATCGGTACATTTCTATTATTGAGGGAGATTTTTTGTGTGTGTGCAGTGAAATCTGTTTGACATTTCCAGTAAAAACAAACCAAACCAAACCAAAACAAAAAAGTCTAAACATACTGCATTTACTGGATTTGGAAAATTTACAAAATTTCAATTCTGAAGTTTAAAAAAAAATTCTCTACTCCAAAGTTTACTCCTCATAAGCTAAATATAAAGGACTTTGTATTTTATAGAGTTACTTTATTACATCAATTAGAGAAATGCTTTTAACTGATGGACCTACTTAATTTCTGTCAAACCTTTTTAAAATTGGAGAACAATTTTCAACAACACGTTATGTAACCCACCTCTGAAGTATCTTATCAGTTACTTTTAAATATTGAATTATGATTTCTTCTTTGGCAAATTAAAAATGGATATAAAATCTTTGGACATAAATCCCTTTTTCATGTTGCATGACTTACACAAAATATCAGAAAAGTAACATCAAATTTCTTATGACATTCTGTTACTCATACTTTCCTATTGTAGTTATGACATCACAGAACACTGCTAGTTAATATTACTTTTCTGAAACATTGGCCATTTCTCTAGGGTTTTATACTGTATTCATCACGGTAGCATTTGAGCACTAACACTTGCTATATGCTGTATGGATGCCAAATGCATGCAGTGTTGTAGCTGTGCTGGTCCCAGGATATTAGAGAGACAAGGTGGGTGAGGTAATATGTTATTAAACCAACTGTTAACAGAAGTTGGTTCAATAAAATATATTACCTCATCCTCCTGCATGTCAAACGTCAGTTACCATCTCTCCAAGTCTATATAGATAGGATCACTTTAATAACTGAAGGGGACTCAGTTGAACTAAGCAAGTCACTCCCTCTAGACACTAAGAAAGCTGTTTCTCCATTTCTTTCATCTTGTGCCAAAGTAAAGAGTTATGGCAAAGTGGCTTCTAGCCCTTTTGGTGTCCGTGCAAAATAAACTATTTAAGGGAAGTAATTTGGGCTCAGTTTGACCATTTGAAATATTTTTACTTAACTCTTTAAACCTGGAAGGCATATACTTTACTTTTTTTTTTTGTCTGTTAGGCTGACAACTTTGACACTATATCTGTGTTTTAATAAGGGCTATTGAATTTGTCAAATCCTCTCCTTCAAAAAGGAAGACTATAAAATTCTTCTACTTGCTGAAGCCCCAATAAAACACTGCTTCCTAATGCTATGGTCTGACCTAACTGCAGGATTTTTAAGAGGCAGAGCAGCACAGGTTTATTAGAGGCAATGATGATTAGTTTAATGGCATCATGGTTATTGAGGGCATAATTTAGTGTCTTGTGGTAGTTCAAAATTAATTATTTGCAATTCTAAGTGAGAAAGTAAAGATATGACTGAACTTAAGAGCCAAGCATTTTGAAAAAGCAGAGATCAAGGGCTAAAAGGACAGTTTCATTCAGCTGTCACTTTGAGAATTAGTTGTGGGATGTATAGACCTAAACTTGAACTTAAATTGAATAGTTACAAATGTCTCATTTTGAATTGAAATGAATGTGTTCTTTTAATACTGGAGAATGGAGTTGAATCTTTCAGCATGTCTTTTAATCTTTGCTTATTTTAATGCTTGTTCATTTGAGGGGAAAAAAACCTGGAGGAAAAAGTGTTCAAAAATGACTATTAATATTTGTATTACAGTAGTATTGAGGGGTCCCAAATGAGAACAGAGCCCCACTGCGCCAGGGGTTTTACAAACATACAATTCCTGTCCTAAAGAGCTTACAATCTACATAGACAAGAAGAATAAAGCATAGGCAGGGGGTAACAGGCATAGAGAGAGGACCATCCCATGGTCACACAGCAGGTCAGTAACAGAACTGGGAGTAGAACCTAGATCTATTGATTCTCAGTCAATTGCTCTTTCATTTTGAAAGATCAAAGAATTAACCCTTTGCACTGAAAGGTAATTCACACTACTATTTTCAGAGTAGCAGCCGTGTTAGTCTGTATTCGCAAAAAGAAAAGGAGTACTTGTGGCACCTTAGAGACTAACAAATTTATTAGAGCATAAGCTTTCGTGAGCTACAGCTCACTTCATCGGATGCATTTGGTGGAAAAAACAGAGGAGAGATTTATATACACACACACAGAGAACATGAAACAATGGGTTTATCATACACACTGTAAGGAGAGTGATCACTTAAGATAAGCCATCACCCACAGCAGGGGGGGGAAAAGGAGGAAAACCTTCCATGGTGACAAGCAGGTAGGCTAATTCCAGCAGTTAACAAGAATATCAGAGGAACAGTGGGGGGTGGGGTGGGAGGGAGAAATACCATGGGGAAATAGTTTTACTTTGTGTAATGACTCATCCATTCCCAGTCTCTATTCAAGCCTAAGTTAATTGTATCCAGTTTGCAAATTAATTCCAATTCAGCAGTCTCTCGTTGGAGTCTGTTTTTGAAGCTTTTTTGTTGAAGTATAGCCACTCTTAGGTCTGTGATCGAGTGACCAGAGGGATTGAAGTGTTCTCCAACTGGTTTTTGAATGTTATAATTCTTGACGTCTGATTTGTGTCCATTCATTCTTTTACGTAGAGACTGTCCAGTTTGGCCAATGTACATGGCAGAGGGGCATTGCTGGCACATGATGGCATATATCACATTGGTAGATGCGCAGGTGAACGAGCCTCTGATAGTGTGGCTGATGTGATTAGGCCCTATGATGGTATCCCCTGAATAGATATGTGGACAGAGTTGGCAACGGGCTTTGTTGCAAGGATAGGTTCCTGGGTTAGTGGTTCTGTTGTGTGGTGTGTGGTTGCTGGTGAGTATTTGCTTCAGATTGGGGGGCTGTCTGTAAGCAAGGACTGGTCTGTCTCCCAAGATCTGAGAGAGCGATGGCTCGTCCTTCAGGATAGGTTGTAGATCCTTGATGATGCGTTGGAGGGGTTTTAGTTGGGGGCTGAAGGTGATGGCTAGTGGCGTTCTGTTGTTTTCTTTGTTGGGCCTGTCCTGTAGTAGGTGACTTCTGGGTACTCTTCTGGCTCTGTCAATCTGTTTCTTCACTTCAGCAGGTGGGTACTGTAGTTGTAGGAATGCATGATAGAGATCTTGTAGGTGTTTGTCTCTGTCTGAGGGGTTGGAGCAAATGCGGTTATATCGTAGCGCTTGGCTGTAGACAATGGATCGAGTGGTATGATCTGGATGAAAGCTAGAGGCATGTAGGTAGGAATAGCGGTCAGTAGGTTTCCGATATAGGGTGGTGTTTATGTGACCATCGCTTATTAGCACCGTAGTGTCCAGGAAGTGGATCTCTTGTGTGGACTGGTCCAGGCTGAGGTTGATGGTGGGATGGAAATTGTTGAAATCATGGTGGAATTCCTCAAGAGCTTCTTTTCCATGGGTCCAGATGATGAAGATGTCATCAATGTAGCGCAAGTAGAGTAGGGGCATTAGGGAACGAGAGCTGAGGAAGCGTTGTTCTAAGTCAGCCATAAAAATGTTGGCATACTGTGGGGCCATGCGGGTACCCATCGCAGTGCCGCTGATTTGAAGGTATACATTGTAACCAAATGTGAAATAGTTATGGGTCAGGACAAAGTCACAAAGTTCTGCCACCAGGTTAGCTGTGACAGTATCGGGGATACTGTTCCTGACGGCTTGTAGTCCATCTTTGTGTGGAATGTTGGTGTAGAGGGCTTCTACATCCATAGTGGCTAGGATGGTGTTTTTAGGAAGATCACCAATGGACTGTAGTTTCCTCAGGAAATCGGTGGTGTCTCGAAGATAGCTGGGAGTGCTGGTAACGAAGGGCCTGAGGAGGGAGTCTACATAGCCAGACATTCCTGCTGTCAGGGTGCCAATGCCTGAGATGATGGGGCGTCCAGGATTTCCAGGTTTATGGATCTTGGGTAGCAGATAGAATACCCCAGGTCCTGGCTCCAGGGGTGTGTCTGTGCGGATTTGTTCTTGTGCTTTTTCAGGGAGTTTCTTGAGCAAATGCTGTAGTTTCTTTTGGTAACTCTCAGTGGGATCAGAGGGTAATGGCTTGTAGAAAGTGGTGTTGGAGAGCTGCCTAGTAGCCTCTTGTTCATACTCTGACCTATTCATGATGACGACAGCACCTCCTTTGTCAGCCTTTTTGATTATGATGTCAGAGTTGTTTCTGAGGCTGTGGATGGCACTGTGTTCTGCATGGCTGAGGTTATGGGGTAAGCGATGCTGCTTTTCCACAATTTCAGCTCGTGCACGTCGGCGGAAGCAGTCTATGTAGAAATCCAGGCTGCTGTTTCGACCTTCAGGAGGAGTCCACCTAGAATCCTTCTTTTTGTAGTGTTGGCAGGAAGGTCTCTGTGGGTTAATATGTTGGTCAGAGGTGTGTTGGAAATATTCCTTGAGTCTGAGACGTCGAAAATAGGATTCTAGGTCACCACAGAACTGTATCATGTTCGTGGGGGTGGAGGGGCAAAAGGAGAGGCCCCGAGATAGGACAGATTCTTCCGCTGGGCTAAGAGTATAGTTGGATAGATTAACAATATTGCTGGGTGGGTTACGGGAACCATTGTTGTGGCCCCTTGTGGCATGTAGTAGTTTAGATAGCTTAGTGTCCTTTTTCTTTTGTAGAGAATCAAAGTGTGTTTTGTAAATGGCTTGTCTAGTTTTTGTAAAGTCCAGCCACGAGGAAGTTTGTGTGGATCCCCACAGTATGCCAACATTTTTATGGCTGACTTAGAACAACGCTTCCTCAGCTCTCGTTCCCTAATGCCCCTACTCTACTTGCGCTACATTGATGACATCATCATCTGGACCCATGGAAAAGAAGCTCTTGAGGAATTCCACCATGATTTCAACAATTTCCATCCCACCATCAACCTCAGCCTGGACCAGTCCACACAAGAGATCCACTTCCTGGACACTACGGTGCTAATAAGCGATGGTCACATAAACACCACCCTATATCGGAAACCTACTGACCGCTATTCCTACCTACATGCCTCTAGCTTTCATCCAGATCATACCACTCGATCCATTGTCTACAGCCAAGCGCTACGATATAACCGCATTTGCTCCAACCCCTCAGACAGAGACAAACACCTACAAGATCTCTCTCATGCATTCCTACAACTACAGTACCCACCTGCTGAAGTGAAGAAACAGATTGACAGAGCCAGAAGAGTACCCAGAAGTCACCTACTACAGGACAGGCCCAACAAAGAAAACAACAGAACGCCACTAGCCATCACCTTCAGCCCCCAACTAAAACCCCTCCAACGCATCATCAAGGATCTACAACCTATCCTGAAGGACGAGCCATCGCTCTCACAGATCTTGGGAGACAGACCAGTCCTTGCTTACAGACAGCCCCCCAATCTGAAGCAAATACTCACCAGCAACCACACACCACACAACAGAACCACTAACCCAGGAACCTATCCTTGCAACAAAGCCCGTTGCCAACTCTGTCCACATATCTATTCAGGGGATACCATCATAGGGCCTAATCACATCAGCCACACTATCAGAGGCTCGTTCACCTGCGCATCTACCAATGTGATATATGCCATCATGTGCCAGCAATGCCCCTCTGCCATGTACATTGGCCAAACTGGACAGTCTCTACGTAAAAGAATGAATGGACACAAATCAGACGTCAAGAATTATAACATTCAAAAACCAGTTGGAGAACACTTCAATCTCTCTGGTCACTCGATCACAGACCTAAGAGTGGCTATACTTCAACAAAAAAGCTTCAAAAACAGACTCCAACGAGAGACTGCTGAATTGGAATTAATTTGCAAACTGGATACAATTAACTTAGGCTTGAATAGAGACTGGGAATGGATGAGTCATTACACAAAGTAAAACTATTTCCCCATGGTATTTCTCCCTCCCACCCCACCCCCCACTGTTCCTCTGATATTCTTGTTAACTGCTGGAATTAGCCTACCTGCTTGTCACCATGGAAGGTTTTCCTCCTTTTCCCCCCCCTGCTGTGGGTGATGGCTTATCTTAAGTGATCACTCTCCTTACAGTGTGTATGATAAACCCATTGTTTCATGTTCTCTGTGTGTGTGTATATAAATCTCTCCTCTGTTTTTTCCACCAAATGCATCCGATGAAGTGAGCTGTAGCTCACAAAAGCTTATGCTCTAATAAATTTGTTAGTCTCTAAGGTGCCACAAGTACTCCTTTTCTTTTCACACTACTATGTTGAGCTGAAAAGGGCAACCCACAAAGTCTTTAACCAGTATAACTAGGCTTGGTGGAATTTGACTTTTAAAATAATTTTGATGGACAATATCAATGTTTTAAAGCATTTTTTTAATTTTTATCAATTTGAATGTTCCCAGTTGTGGGAACTTATAGGAGGTGTCAGAAGGGGGCAGATCAGTTATTTAATATCAGACATTGAGATAGAAAAAGTTCAAGATTTATAACAATTAAAACAGTTAAGTTTATATATTGATAAGTATATTAACTGTTATATTGACATGCAATTGATTATTCTTAGAGACCAGTAAAAATAACATCCTTAGATGTTCTTTCTTTGTCTTTCTGTAAATTTAGATTATCAATGGAAATATCTTTTCATCATTTGTCTGTGTTCACAGAAATTTACGTTATCTGTAATTCACTGGTTTAAAAAAATCTAATCATTCCAAGCCTAAATATAATTGACAATGTAAGTGAACTAAGTCAATGTAGGTGTTATATAAGAATCTAAACTGAAAGGCTAGAACAAAGGGCTGGATGTTACAGCCTATTGACAAAGGACATGCATAGTATCTTCACATTTGTTCATTGTCTTTAATTCCTTACAGATCAGTTATTCATTATTTTTCTTTTTAAAGCCAGAAAGAACCATTGTGATTGTCTCGTCTGACCTCCTACATAGCACAACCATAAGATTTCCCTGTATTAATTCCTGCTTCAAGTCCAAAGCAGTGTTTCTACTAAAGCATATCTGCAGCACATCCAATCTTGAAAGTTTTATGCTTGAAAATCATCGCTATCTGGATGTTATTTTTATTGGTCTCTGATATGAGTTAGTGGTCTCATTCTAGTGTTTCCATCACAACTGATACTTGAATCAGCATGGGTGTAAGATTACAAAGAAACACAAAGATTTTATGTAAAAGGAAATAATGCCATTCATGCGGCATTATAAGGAAGAAATAATGCCAAAGCAAACTCATCTAGTTAAAAATAACAGGCAGTTATTTTAAATAACCTTTGGTCAGGAGTATCAATTATAATTTACATTGCACGTGCAAGTAATTGTAATTACCAGGTCCCAATTCTGGTACTTCTTACTCAGCTGAAAAAATATTGGGAAAAGTGTGTACTGTGCACAAGTTGTGAAAAACCTTTATTTAACAAAAATAATTCCGATTATTGAAAAAGTCCAATAGTGGGTGTGTCAGAGGTCACAGGTCTACGTGCTCTGGAACCGCTCTGTGTGAGGCTCAGCCAGGTCTCTGGTGCAATGTGACTTCCCCTCAGGGCACTCTTTCACCAGTGTAAGGAGCCTGCTCGACTTCAGAAATTTCTGGGTCTGACCTTGGAGTGTTCAGCACCCCTGTTCACCCCACGAGCTCTCCTCTGCGAGTCTACCTGGAACATCTGGGGATGCCTTATATGACCCCAAAGGGCCACGTACCTCAACTTTGAAGTCAGCATCGACTCTCAGCCAATGTTGTAAAACAGAAGGGTTTATTAGTCAACAGGAACACAGTGTAGGACAGATCTTGCTAGGACAGAAATCAGGAATTTTCAGCAAAGTCCATTTTGGGGCAGGGGGAGAGTTTAAAGCCGCAACTGTGGGCTCTGTCCCCCGAGACCCAAAACCCCAGACTGAACCAGTTCCAGCTGCCAGGTGGCCATCACGCCTATTGCCCCTCCTCCTCCCTTTGTCTTTTTCCCAGGCCAGCAGGTCACCAGATCTGCATCAACACCTCGGGCTGATTCTTGTAGAGGAGGAGGGCCCAGCCATCAGTTGCCAGGCTACAGTGTGTCCACTGTTCTCTATCCCTGGCAGCGAATCAGCAGTCACACCTGTCCTCTAGAGTCGCTGCAGTGATCACACACGTTTATCCCACTACCTGAATAACACACAAAGGAAACTGAGGCACACAGTGTTCTGAGAACCTATAACATTCCCATTTTTGTCACAGGGTCGTACTTAACGGATGAGCCTGAAGTGTCGGTCATTGAAATATACATTCTAAATTATTATGCTGTGGACTTTATTTAGAAGCTTTATACTGACTTCTAACCTGCTGTTCTTGCCTCTCTTCCTGGTCAAATAACTCATACCCTTATTGCTTCAGCAATAGGTATCTAATGAATGTTACCTTGACCAAATGCCCCAAATCAGCCAACTCGATTCTTCTGCTGCTTAGGAGAGTTTGATTTCTTTCGAATGTACCACAGTGAAGTTACCCTTAGAAATAGTCTAACATAAAAATGCCTTTAAAAATTGATTCAGCAAGCAGTAATATATTTAATTCTGCAGTCCAAAAACAATATTTAAAGAAATGTCAAGCACTCAAATTTAGGAAATGCCAGCATTTATAGGTTTTCTGTGCAACCTTAATTCAGCACCTTCTGAGTGTACATTATGGTGCAATCTTTAATTACAACATCAGATACTATTTTTTTCTACAGGGCCCCTGCCTCTTTCATTGTCCATGATGGGTGGTGGTCAATGAATGGGTAATAATCTAATATATTTATATTTACTGCACGCTATCCAAACTCTGCGCTGAATAAAGAAATACTAATTTTCTCCTGGGCTTTTCTGTGGTGGTCATTACTACAGTATCTGAGTGCTTTATTAATGTTAATGAATTTATCTTCCCAATACCCCTGTAGTGTAGCAAGGTAATGGAATTTCCATTTTACAGCTGGGGGAACTGCAGAACAGAGATTAAGGCCAAAATGTCAGAAGAGCATCAATTTTGGCTGCTCATGTTGAGACACTTAGGGACTGATTTTTGAGTAGCTGGCATTTTTATAACACTTCATATGTTCAAAGCACAGCTCCAGTTGACTTGAATTTTGTACCTTAGTGGTCAGCGCTAATGCAAATTAAGCCCCAAGTGTCTCAAGATGGGTGCCCAGAAAATGAGGAACACTCAGGTAGTGGCCACTTGTGAAAAGTTTAGTTTAAGTGACTTGCCCAGAATTACCTAGGAATATATTTGCACTATTTAATTGCCAAACGCTGAAAACTTGTGCATTTGATACCTAATGGAGGTTCCTAACTCAGCCACATTTGAGTGAATTTTTACAGGAATGGCAAAAGACACATTGTTGTCACCAGGATAGTGGTCTGCCAAATCTCAAATTTCTGCTCCGAAGTATGGAGCTAGAGCATCTCCAAAGAAATGTTTAACATAGGAGAAAAAATGATTTGCTCAACTCTTTTTGGTCAGGAAAGGCTGAACAATTTTTGCTCACACTTTAAAAAAAAAAAAAAAAAAAAAAACCACAAAATTCACACGTGACTGAAGTAGATACCTGCCATGGAAAACTTCAGCATAAATGGTTTAAAGTTTGGCAAAGTTGTAAGCAGTAGAAAACAAGATTGCCTAACACTTTCCATTTCAGGTGAATTTTAAGTGAAACCGTATCTTTCAATTTCAACTGTAATAAAATTGTAACACTTCAGACCCTAAACCTTCCGCTAAGTGAGAAACACTTTCTAACCCTGAGGGAAATGGAAGATGATGAGATCATATCTGTCGGTTTGCCACCAGATCAGAACTGGACACTTACGCTATGCTCATTTATAGTTACTCTAGAAATAGTGTGAAGGCCCTTTCTGTGCAGATTATAGCTGTCTCTGACAAATATGTGAGTTTTCTCTCTCATATTTTGGGTACCACATTTGTCATGCAACTGGAGTATTACTGAATTGACTAAGGTCTCCTCAAACCTCATTGGATCAAATGATTTTGTACTGATAATGTTCAGTTTTGAAAATGGTGACCACAATATGGTTAAGTTAAATATGCTTGAAAGGAAGGATTATACCAAACACTCACTCTGTGAATAAAATTTAAAAGGTAAGGATATTTTTATAAAAGAGTAAGTTAGTTCAAGTCAGGTGAGTATACTAAAATTCTTAGGCCATGTTTGAGACACAGAAGACATGCTATCCTCCCAAATAAAAGGAAGCTAGAAGGGTGGAAAAAAGGATGATTAAATATGAAGGCTCAAGAGGTTATTTGCACAGAAAATGTATTCTTCAGAAGTTGGAAATATGGCCAAAGTGAATCCATTAGAAAGGCACAAAGTATGGCAGGTAAATTATAAAATGAAAATGTCATGTTACAGTTTTGAAGAACAAAGCCAAAGGTAACCTTAAAAATGAATTTTTATATATGTAGTCCTGCCACTCTGCAGGATGATGGGGGAGCAACTAACACAGATAAATATACTGCAGAGAAAATAAACTTCATCAGGGTAAGGACGGTCTTCTATGACTTTCTAAATTCCTGTGCATAATGGGTTTCATATCCTGACTGGCGTTTTTTTGGTACAACCAGAATATAAATGTATTGTTTTACTTCCTAGGCTGTAAGCTCTCTGGAGCAGGGACCATTTTTGTTGTTGTGTGTTTATACTGTGCACAGCACATATGCCCCAGTACAAATAATTTTGTGAAAATGCCTATTGCTTTAGATAATAAAAATGAAACGCTGACAAATATCAAGGTATTTAAACATACTGATGCTGGACAAATGAATAAAGTTAAGACCAATACTTGGCCAGAACCAGATATGATGGCTGGCTAAGAGACCGACAGAGTAGGGACAAATGGTCAACTTTCATTATGGTTAACAATTTTATAAGTTTGCCACAAAGTTCATTTATCAGGACTGGTGGTGCTTAGTAAGTTTAATGGTCTGGGAGTAAAATTCGTAAGTGGTGTCAAATTTTCGAGGTTAGTCAAATCCAAAGAAGAATGTGAGCACCTCAAGGTCCTAACTAAGCTAAGTGAATAGGAAACACTATCAGGTGAAATTCAGTGTCGATAAATGCAAAGTATTGCACATTGGAGGGAAAACTTCAAATTACTCTTAGACCTTATTGGGTTCAAAGTAAACTTAAATCATCTTAGAAAAAGGACCTTGGCATCGGATAGCTCAATTAATCATAAAACCTTAAAAGTGTAGTACTGGAAAGGACCTCTATAGGTCAGTTAGTCCAATCCCCTGCACTGAGGCAGGACTAAATATTTTCTAGAACATCCCTGACAGGTGTTTAACCTGTTCTTAAAAACCTCCAATAATGGAAATTGCATAACCTCCCTAGGTAATTTGTTCCAGTGCTTAACTATCCTTACAGTTAGGAATTTCTTCCTGATGTTTAAATTAAAACTTCCATGCTGCAATTTAAGTCTAGTATATCTTGCCCTGCCCTCAGTGGATAAAGAGAACAATTTATCATCTTTTGCTTTATAGCAACCTTTTACATACAGATGCTCGCTGACTTATGCAATCGTTCCATTCCGGAACGCTTTGTGTAACTCAAATTTGCATAAGTCGGAAAAGTATATCCGACCGTTTATGCCAAAAAAAACCCCCCAAAACAGGAGGGGAAAAAAAGCCCTCCTATTTCTAGCTTGCGGAATGTTTTCCTTAAGTGTGGATTTGCGTAAATCGGGTCTTGCGTAACCCAGCAAGTGTCTGTACTTAGACTGTTATGTCCCCTTTCAGTCTTCTCTTCTCCAGACTAAACAAACCCAGTTTTTAAAATATTTCCTCGGAGGTCATAATTTCTAAATGTTTAACTGTTTTTTTTATTTTGCTGTCCTCTGGACTTTCTCCACCTTGTCTATATCTTTCCCAAAGTATATGGTGCCTTACTCCACTTATTCCTTCCTAAGTGGAGTACTTTGTATTTGTCCTTGTTAACTTTCCTCCAATTTAATTCAGACTATTTCTCCAGTTTGTGAACATTATTATGAATTCTATTCCTGTCCTCCGAAGTGCTTGCGACCCCTCCCAGCTTGGTGTCAACTGCGTCTTTATAATTGTACTCTTTATGCCATTATCCAAATCACTTATGAAGAAATAAAATAGAATCGTACTGATCCCGGCGGGACACCTCTTAATATGCCCTTCCAGCTTAATTGTGAATCTTTTCCAGCTAGTTGTGCTCCAATTTTAAGGTAGCTTTGTTTAGGCTATATTTTTCTAGTTTGAGAAAGTCATGTGAGACTAAATCAAAGTGAAGTCTAGATATATTGCATCTAATGCTTCCCCTCTCTTCACAAGGCTTGTTACCCTATCAGAGAAGGATATTGGGTTGATTAGACATGACTTATTCTTGACAAATGCATGTTGACTGTTAATTACTTGTCTTCTACATGTTTACAAATTGATTGTTTTGACTATTTTCTTCATTATCCCTCTGGGTACCAAACTTAAGCTGATTGGTATATAATTCCCTGGGTTGTCCTTATTCTCTTTTTTTACAGATAGGTACTATATTTTCCCTCTTCCAATCCTTGGGTATATCATCCATCCTCCATGAGTTCTCAAAGGTGATTGCTAATGGCTCAGAGATCTCTTCAGCCAGTTCCTTAAATATTCTAGGATATATTTCATCACGCTCTGCTAACCTGAAGACATCTAAGTTGTCTAAATAATTCTTAACTTGTTTTGCTATTTTAGTGTTGATCATATCCTATTTACACCGATATTCACTGTTAGTCGTTCAATCACTGCTAACTTTCTTGGTGAAAACAGAGCATTTAACACGTCAGTCATTGCTGCATTTTCTGTTATTGTTTTCCCTCCTCATGAGCAGTGGGCTTACCCTGTCCTTGGTCTTTCTCTTTTAATATATTTGTGAAATGTTTTGTTACCCTTGTTATGCCTCTGCTCAATTTACAGATACTGTCAAAAAAGCTAACAAAAATGTTAGGAAGCATAAGGAACAGACTGGAAATAAAAAAGCTATTATTTAAAACAGTTGTATAGGCCTCATCCGGAATACTGTGTGCCGTACTGGTCAGCTCAAATATAAAAATATTGTATATAGAGAATGGGGTTGGAGATGTTGAACATAAACAACGCATGGAACAACTCTCTTCACTGTTTTATGAAAAGACTGGGATTGTTTATGCTAGGAAGATCAACAAGAGGGAACATCATACAAGATAATGAATAGTATAGAGAATGTGGATTTGGAGTTTTTTTTAATGAGGCAAGGAGAACAAACAGAATGAAATTGAAAAGTGGCAGAATCAAAACTGATAAAATGACCACATCGCACGTTAGGTGGTGGGAGCTGTCTGGCTTGTTGGAAAAGTGTGTGCCCCCTAGAGAGCCAGGGAGTGACTTTCTGCTGCGGACCTGGTCAGCGTGGGGATGCTGACCCATGTCCCCAGGTGACCAATAATCTGATGGCCTGTAGTTGCCTAATAGAAATGTTACAAAAATAGAACTTTGTAGTAACATTGCCAGCAATGCTGTCTTGCAGACATATAGCTGACACTGCATCACTGATTAATGAACAAACACTAGACCTTTGTTCCATTTTCCATACCTACACCAATTCTAAATAGGCAAAATGATCCGCATTGAAATAACATATGTCAAGGTTCCTTCCCCACTCTGAACTCTAGGGTACAAATGTGGGGACCTGCATGAAAACCTTCTAAGCTTACTTTTACCAGCTTAGGTTAAAACTTCCCCAAGGTACAAACTATTTTACCCTTTGCCCTTGGACTTCCACTGCCACCACCAAATGTTTAGCTGGTTACTGGGAAAGAGTTGTTTGGAAACGTCTTTCTCCCCCAAAATCCTCACCAAAACCTTGCACCTCCCCGCCTGGGGAAAGCTTGATAAAAATCCTCACCAATTTGCATAGGTGACCAAGGTGACCAAAACCCTTAGATCTTAAGAAGAATGAAAAAAACATTGTTTCTTACCAGAAGAATTTTAATAGAAGGAACAGTAAGAAGAATCATCTCTGTAAAATCAGGATGTTAAATGCCTTGCAGGGTAATTAGATTCAAAACATAGAGAATCCCTCTAGGCAAGTTACAAAAAGTCAGGAATATCAATTCTCTTCAGCACTGCTTATTTCCTCAGCCATTTAAAGAAATCATAATCTAATGCATATCTAGCTAGATTACTTACTAAGTTCTAAAACTCCATTCCTGTTCTGTCCCAGGCAAAAGCATCACTCAGACACCCTTTGTTTCTCCCTCCAGCTTTGCAAGTATCTTGTCTCCTCATTGGTCATTGTGGTCAGGTGCCAGCAAGATTATCCTAGTTTCTTAACCCTTTACAGGTGAAAGGATTTTTCCTCTGGCCAGGAGGGATTTTAAAGATGTTTACCCTTCCCTTTATTTTTATGACAACATATATTCTTGAGTGTTGCCCAGAAGGATGCCATAGCTATACCCTGGTTGATGTTTGTTCCAGTGAGGACAATGCTTGGAGATTTTGGTTGTGATGTGATTATTTAATGGACAGCTCACCAGTAGATAAGTCTGTATGCATGTTTCTGTAGGATTCTGGAGAAACGAAGGGGTCAGCATTAGCTGAACATAGGATTCATTTTATGTTTTATGATTCGTATTAACTTAAATTAGCAAGGGCCACCATCTTATTTAGTCTGGTCTTCTGAGTGTCGCAGCGCCTGTACACTAAACTCAATCAAAATTAGACCAAAGTACTACACTCCACAGGAGACTAGACTATTATATGCCACAGGAAGAAAATAGGAGGGACTGAGGTGGACTGTACCTGAGTCCCCCCACAGTGGCAGGGAAATAATAAAGTAAAATATACCCTGATAATTCTGGCAAGTTACCTGCACTCTCGTGCTGCAGAAGAAGGCAACCCCTGCAAAGGTCACTGCCAATCTGACCTGCGGGAGATTCCTTCCCAATTCCACATATGGCAATAAGACCCTGAGCATGAGTGCAAGAACTAGCCAGCGAAGCACCTGCAAGAAAGCATGTGTGGTGCCAACTCAGAGTCCTGATTCTCCCCATCTAGTGTCTCAACTCCAACCACAGCCATCCCCAATGCATCAAAGGAAGGAGATTAAAAACCAACAAACAACCCCCTCCTCCCCAAAGATATTCCTGACCCCTGCAGGTGGCTGGCTGAAACCTCAAAGCATGAGCTTTTTCGGAACCTAAAACAAACTGGAAGTGAGCTCCAGAGCTGTTGAGCCCTGTCCCCTTATAGGCTCTCTGCTTACTCCTAATAATAATCTTTATTGAGGTGGTTATTCATTCAGCTGGGTCTGGAGTCTTTCTCTTCAATTTTTGACCCTTGCCTGGAATGCAAATATCAGATTTTGTACAATTGATTTAAAAAAAATCTAAGCCTCTTCCACACTGAAGGACTTGTGCTCTTCAGTCCAGTTGACTTTTTTTATCTAGTTCCCTTAATTTCCCAAAGCCTGCCCTTTTGAAATGAAAAGTCGTAGTTGACCAGGTTTTGATTATCCTTCCATGTAATTTAAATTGAATCAACTTGTGATCACTCAGTCCAAGTTTTCCTATGACCAGCTCTTCTATGATGTCCTCACTAGTTACCAAAACCAAGTCTGAAGTTGTCACCTCTGGTTGGTTTGGTGAGAGTTTTATGAAAATGGTCAACTATCACCTCCAAGAATAACTGGGCCTTGCCACTATTAGCCACATTTATGTTCCAGTCTGTGTCCACGAAGTTAGTCTCCTAGATTCATAGATTCATAGATACTAAGGTCAGAAGGGACCATTCTGATCATCTAGTCCGACCTCCTGCACAGCGCAGGCCACAGAATCTCACCCACCCACTCCTATGAAAAACCTCACCCATGTCTGAGCTATTGAAGTCCTTAAATCATGGTTCAAAGACTTCAAGGAGCAGAGAAGCCTCCCTCAAGTCAACCATGCCCCATGCTACAGAGGAAGGCGAAAAACCTCCAGGGCCTCTCCAATCTGCCCTGGAGGAAAATTCCTTCCCGACCCCAAATATGGCAATCAGCTAAACCCTGAGCATATGGGCAAGATTCACCAGCCAGATACTACAGAAACTTCTTTCCTGGGTAACTCAGATCCCATCCATCTAATATCCCATCTCAGGGGATTTGGCCTATTTACCCTGAATATTTAAAGATCAATTACTTACCAAAATCCATTATCCCATCATACCATCTCCTCCATAAACTTATCGAGTAGAATCTTAAAGCCAGATAGATCTTTTGCCCCCACTGCTTCCCTTGGAAGGCTATTCCAAAACTTCACTCCTCTGATGGTTAGAAACCTTCGTCTGATTTCAAGTCTAAACTTCCTGGTGGCCAGTTTATACCCATTTGTTCTTTTGTCCACATTGGTGCTGAGCTTAAATAATTCCTCTCCCTCTCCTGTATTTATCCCTCTGATATATTTATAGAGAGCAATCATATCTCCCCTCAACCTTCTTTTAGTTAGGCTAAACAAGCCAAGCTCCTTAAGTCTCCTTTCATAAGACAAGTTTTCCATTCCTCGGATCGTCCTAGTAGCCCTTCTCTTTACCTGCTCCAGTTTGAATTCATCCTTTTTAAACATGGGAGACCAGAACTGCACACAGTATTCTAGGTGAGGTCTCACCAGTGCCTTGTATAACGGTACTAAAACCTCCTTATCCCTACTGGAAATGCCTCTCCTGATGCATCCCAAAACCGCATTAGCTTTTTTCACAGCCATATCACATTGGCAGCTCATAGTCATCCTATGATCAACCAATACTCCAAGGTCCTTCTCCTCTTCCGTTACTTCTAATTGATGCGTCCCCAACTTATAGCTAAAATTCTTGTTGTTAATCCCTAAATGCATAACCTTACACTTCTCACTATTAAATTTCATCCTATTACTAATACTCCAGTTTACAAGGTAATCCAGATCCTCCTGTATAATATCCCGATCCTTCTCCGAATTGGCAATACCTCCCAGCTTTGTATCATCTGCAAACTTTATTAGCACACTCCCACTTTTTGTGCCAAGGTCAGTAATAAAAAGTAAATAAGATTGGTCCCAAAACCGATCCCTGAGGAAATCCACTGGTAACCTCCCTCCAACCTGACAGTTCGCCTTTCAGTAGGACCCGTTGCAGTCTCCCCTTTAACCAATTCCTTATCCACCTTTTGATATTCATATTGATCCCCATCTTCTCCAATTTAACTAATAATTCCCCATGTGGCACGGTATCAAACGCCTTACTGAAATCTAGGTAAATTAGATCGACTGCATTTCCTTTATCTAAAAAATCTGTTACTTTTTCAAAGAAGGAGATTAGGTTGGTTTGGCACGATCTACCTTTTGTAAAACCATGTTGTATTTTGTCCCATTTACCATTGACTTCAATGTCCTTAACTAATTTCTCCTTCAAAATTTTTTCCAGGACCTTGCATACTACAGATGTCAAACTAACTGGCTTGTAGTTACCCGGATCACTTTTTTTTCCTTTCTTAAAAATAGGAACTATATTAGCAATTCTCCAATCATTCGGTACTATTCCTGAGTTTACAGATTGATTAAAAATTCTTGCTAATGGGCTTGCAATTTCAGGTGCCAATTCCTTTAATATTCTTGGATAAAGATTATCTGGGCCCCCGATTTAGTCCCATTAAGCTGTTTCAGTTTCGCTTCTACCTCTGATGGTAATATCTACCTCTATATCCTCCTTCCCATTTGTCATGCTACCATTATCCCCAAGATCCTCTTTAGCCTTATTAAAGACTGAGGCAAAGTATTTGTTTAGATATTGGGCCATGCCTAGATTATCTTTAACCTCCACTCCATTCTCAGTGTTAAGCGGCCCCACTTCTTCCTTTTTAGTTTTCTTATTTATATGACTATAGAACCCATTACTATTGGTTTTAATTCCCTTTGCAAGGTCCAACTCTACTCGACTTTTAGCCTGTCGCACTTGATCCCTACATGTTCTGACCTTAATTAGGTAGCTTTTCTTGCTGATCCCTCCCATCTTCCACTCCCTGTATGCTTTCTGCTTCTTCTTAATCACCTCTCTAAGATGCTTGCTCATCCAGCTTGGTCTACTACTCCTTCCTATGAATTTTTTCCCCTTTCTTGGGATACAGGCTTCCGATAGCTTCTGCAGTTTTGATTTAAAGTAATCCCAGGCCTCCTCTACCTTTAGATCCATAAATTCTTCAGTCCAATCCACTTCCCTAACTAATTTCCTTAATTTTTGAAAGTCAGCCCTTTTGAAATCAAAAACCCTAGTTGCAGATTTATTTTTGTTAATCCTTCCATTTAGTTTGAACTGAATTAGCTCATGATCACTTGAGCCAAGATTGTCCCCTACAACCATTTCTTCTATGAGGTCCTCGCTACTCACCAAAATTAAATCTAAAATGGCATCCCCTCTAGTCGGTTCAGCAACTACTTGATGAAGGAATCCATCAGCTATCGCATCTAGGAAAATCTGAGCCCTATTATTATTACTAGCACTGGTCCTCCAGTCTATATCTGGGAAGTTAAAGTCTCCCATGATCATGCAGTTTCCATTAGTATTTACTTTATTAAAGACATTAAAAAGGGCTGTATCCATATCCAAATTAGATCCCGGAGGTCTATAGCCCACCCCAAGCTCTATCGTAGGAGAGGCTTTACTAGTTTTCTTCCCCAATGTAATTTTTGCCCAGACGGACTCTCTTATCCATTGCATCGCTTCTTATTTCTTTACATTCTACCTCATCATTGATATACAATGCTACTACACCCCCTTTACCTTTGTTTCTGTCTTTCCTAAAGAGCACATACCCTTCAATACCTGTAGTCCAGTCATGACTACTATTCCACCATGTTTCAGTTATCCCTATAATATCTGGTTTCACTTCCTGCACCAGTAGCTCTAGTTCCTCCATTTTGTTACCTAGACTCCTCGCATTGGTGTACAAACATCTTAATTTTTGCTGTTTGGCCTCGCTCACATTTTGTACCCTATTAGGCACAGTCATTCTACATCCAGTATAACTAGATTAGATTAGTATCCACACCGCCCTCACTCCTTATATACATTCTCCTACCCACGGCTGTATCCATTCTTACTTCATCTTCCCTCTCAATGCTAAAATCTGGCATGGAGATTTTCTGGACATCTCCCATCCATCTCCCCCCAGTTCCTAGTTTAAAGCTCTCTTTATCAGTTGTGCCAGTCTCGATCCTAGAAGTCTATTTCCTTCCCGACTGAGATGAAGTCCATCCCGAGAGAACTGACCTCTGTCCGTGAATGCCTCCCAGTGGCCATACATCCCAAAGCCCTCCTTATAGCACCACTGCCTAAGCCATCTTTTGACAGTCATAATCTTGTCAGACCTTTGTTGCCCTTCTCTAGGAACAGGAAGGATCCCGCTAAAGATCACCTGTGCCTCAATTTCCTTAAGCATCTTCCCCAGCCTAGCATAGTCTCCCTTAATACTTTCCAGCGAGAATCTAGCCATATCATTTGTTCCCACATGAAGGATAATTAGGGGATTCTTTCCCGCTTCCTTTAGGATCCTTTTCAACCTCAGGTCTACATCCCGTATCTTAGCACCCGGAAGACAGCACACCCTTCTATTCTCAGGATCAGCTCTATTTACAGGCCTGTCTATTCTTCTCAATAAAGAGTCCCCGATCACATAGACCTGCCTTTTCCTTGTGACAGTGCTATTCTCCAGTGTCTCCCCTGTTCTCTCTGGCTGCAAGTTCTTTCCATTCCTATTTTCCCTTATAATCTTCTTCAACCCATCCTGTATCCTCCTGGGGCTCATATTTGGTGTAGTCTCCCTTGACTCTTCCCCTTTTTCTATAGGACTAGCCTCTCTTCTCTTCTTCCTTACCCTTCCACCTTCAACAAGTACCTGCTGAGCCCCTTCTTCATTTTCCAACTCTGCAAACCTGTTCCTAAGCTCTATTTCTCCTTCACTAGCCCGTCTTTTTCTCTGCCTGGTTCTTTGAATCACATGTTTCCACTGACCACTTTCCTCATCCAGTCTCTCCTCAAAATTCCCCAGCCCTGGTTCCATCTGTGAGTCTGAACTTTTTCCCTTCAGATCCCTCATATATTTGCTCCATCATCTGCTCAAACCCCTTCCTAAACTCAACCAGACTTTCCACCTGCATCTCCAAACCTCGGATCTTTTCCTCCATCAGCTCTATCAGACGACATTTCATGCAGAAAAAACTCTTACCGGTTCCCCCCTCCAGGATCATGTACATACCACAGCTTCCACATCCAGTCATCCTCAATGTGTCTTTCACTGCAGGAGTCACTCCCACAGCTGCCTCTGTATCTGTCATCTCCTTCCCACCTAAATCCTGTTAATCTGGGAAACACAAGCCACACCAAAAAGACCACAACCCCCCAGCAAAAGCAAACCCCAAACAAGCACCACAATACAAACTCCTCCAACAGAACTCCCACTCAAACTCCCCTGTTTAGAGCTCTGTTTGCTAGCTCCTGTGCCACTGCAGCTGTCTGACACAATTCACAAAATTTCTCTCTAATAGTATTAGAGATCTCTGTCCATATTTTTTTTTGTAACCCTGGGACCTATAACAGACTTCTAACACTATCCCAATAAAATTTTTTATAATCCTTGCCCAAAATGACGCTGACCTCACCCAGTTTTCTAGATGGGTGTGATTACTATAAATCTAGATATCCACCATTAATACTGTATTGTTAACTGTGTGTAAATTTCTGTGTGCCTATTTCTCTAACTCAATATTCATAACTAAAAGGTTACAAATATCCCATTAAAATGAAAATTCAGGTGTAGTCTTAACTTTGATCATATTAGCTTGTCATCGTTAGATTTCATCTTGGAGTGATCAGCCTCTTTCCTTCATCTGTGTATTTGACCTCAGTGTTCAAGTAATTTTGCCTGCTGTCTTTGAACTTTTCCATATAGTTCACCATAATCTGTTCTTTGGTAATTAGCTGTGGATGTTTGCTGACCTTTGTATTGTATTTAGGGTTGACGGGATTTGATTTAAATTGTTAGTCATCAGTAACGACTGATTTCACCTGACACACAAACAGACAAAAAATCCATTGGTAATAGTCAAGTGCAGCCTTCCCTGCACGTACCAGCCACGCAAGGAGCTCTCTGCAGTTTCGCTGTCATGCGGTCACTCACTCATGGGGGGGTTGTTGTGCGGGGGTTGTGCCCGGGCAGAAGTCATTCAGCAGCGGGGTGGCCTCCCTTTTGGCTGGTGGCTCATCATCATCCTTGTACCCCTTACTGAGATGTCTCTGCTCTGCTGGGGCATGACCTAAGCCTCCCCCGCACCTTGCAGCCACGTGTCTCAGAGCCTTCAGCAGTGCTACAGCAGTACCCTAGACCTTTTCCCCTTAATCTCATGCAACTGTGGAAATTAAAATACATTAAAATATGCTTAAAATAAAAATTGAATTCTGCCAAGCCTATTATTATAACCCCCCCACACTCCCTTTTCTCTAAGGTGCAAAGTCAAGCACTAATGTTTAGATAACGAAAGAATTAGTTGTTTTTGCAACTTTAATTTCATCCTCTTGTGTGTATGAACTGTGATATGGTTTTCAACTATGAATCTGTAGTACTTTTTACACACACAGCCCTGCCTCATTCAGTGCACAGGATGGATGGAGCTAATGTATTGAGCAGCTATTCAATATTTTTTTCTGCTCCTGCTTATTTACTGCCCACTATTCAATCCCTGCTTTGAAGACTTATTTACTAATTTCCTCATTCAGCCTTAGTAATGTTTTTAATATATTTGTTTTTTGCATGTAATTTCTGTGATTTATAAACAGGCAAACACAAAAACACATTCCATTATGTGGGGCGTATTGATACCCCCTGTGGTTCATCAACAAGGTTGATATCTATAGATCCACCACATGGACTTTTGCCACTTGAGCTCATGGAGTAACTGATGACAGTAGTAGGTTGTCATCACCTCTGGGGACCCTCACTAGAGGGGAACATGGCACTTTGCCAGTGCATTTCATGGATAGGAATGTTGAGACTCAAGAATATGGGGTTCCATTCCATTCATTTGCTGATTTCATCCCTCTCCCAAAGTTTGACCCCTTCTGCGCCATCCTCCTCTAACCTGTCCTTTTCTCTTCCTTACCCATGACTCTTCAACTCAGCCTCATTTTCCTTGCCTGCCCAGTTCTAGTCTCCATTCCTCAAGTTTCTCCTTCAAGTCCCCCTTTCTGAATGATTTCTCCTCCTGGACTCCCTCCCCTTTCCAGATACCTTGCTCAGCCAATTCCAGGTCCCCTCTTCTGACTCTCTATCCAATCAGTTTCCTTTGCTGTCCACATTCCCTATTCCCACTGTCCACCAGCACCAGTATCCCTTCCTGAGCTCCTTGTCCCATGTCGATGTCTACTAGTATGCCCTAGCTTTTTTCCCAGTCTCTTTAGCCAACTCATTCCTGTTTCCCTCTTCATACTCTGACTTTTCACCATCTGTATCCTCTCGCACTGCCTCCTTCTACCCACACTCCAGTAATTCCCAGTTCTGGTTTCTGTTCAATCTCCTTGTCCAGACAGTCCCAGTCTCCCCCGTCCCAACTCCTGCCAGGCCAGTGTTCAATCTTGGTCTCCATCCTCCCCAGGCTCCTTGTCCTAGTCTGTTCCCCCATCTAATCCCAGAGATTCTGTTCATATTTCCTCTGAACTTGAATCAGGGAGCTTCCTCCTCCATGCTGTCTGGACCCAGCAGGGGGCTCATGGAAATTGAACTAGGGTTGCTAACCCTCTGGGTGTTGCTGGGAGTCTCCTGGAATCGGGCTCTATCTCCCGGAGGCCACTGAAGCCAAAACAGGAGATTTTAGGTGGTAAGTCCAGTGGCACAGTGGGGCTAAGGCAGGCTCCCTGCCTGCCCTGGCCCCACATCGCTCCCAGAAATGACCGGCACATCCCTGTGGCCTCTGGGGATGGGGCATGGGGTCTCCGTGCGCCGCTCTAGCCCTGAGCGCCCACTCTACAGATCCCATTGGCTGGGGGCTGCGGGGGCAGCGCACATAGCTCCATGTGTCTTCCTCCTCTCTCCCCCCAACCCCCGAGGCTGCAGGGACGTGTCGGCCACTTCTGGGAGTGGGGTGGGGTCAGGGCAGGCAGGGAGCCTGCCTTAGCCCCACTGCGCCACTGGACTTATCACCTAAAATCTCCTGTTTTAGCTTCACTAGCCTCTGGGAGATAGTCTACTGACTTAAGTACTGACCAGCTGGAGCCCTCACCCCCTCCAGCACCCCTGACCCAGCCTTAAGGCCCCCTCCTAGAGCCAGCACCCCAATCCCCTCCCCCAGCCCTGAGCCTCCCTGCATCCAAACTCCCTCCCAGAGCTTGTACTCCTTCCTGAACTCCAACTCCATGGCCAAGGCTGAGCCTGGAGCCCCCTCCCACACTGCAAACCCCTCGGCCCCAGCCCAGAGCCTGCACCCCCTCCCTCACCCAACCCCCCCTACCCCCAGCCCATTGAAAGTGAGGGAGGGTGAAGGAGAGCAAGCGACGGGGGTGGGGGGGATGGAGTGAACAGGGTGGGGCCTTGGAGAAGGGGTGGGGCAGGGCAAGGGTGTTTGGATTTGTGTGATTAGATAGTTGGCAACCCTAAATTGAACACAGTACCCCTTCCTATAACTTTTGATCAAAATGAATGTTTTCTTTGGTGACTGAATTCTAACTAATTTCATTTGGCCTTCATTCCAAGGTAACTCTAAATGGGCTTACGTTTTGACCTAAGAAATGAAATGGTAGAGTCATGGTTGGGTATGGTTTATACAGATGAGGGAGAGAAAAAGCAAATTTGAATAATAGGTGACATGTCCTGAATTACTTTTGAAGAATGGGGGAAATGTTAAGATGCAAAGAGGATTATGGTTTGTGAGGGGATTTAAAAATGGTTCCAAATCATTTAAACGTTTTTCTAAAATTATCAAGTTGGGCACATAGCCTGTGAGAAATGTGATCTCATTAATATTAATACTTTCCATCCCTCTGCCCTTCCTTCCTATTTTTGTTACTCTCCCTTGTGTTTTTATTTGATAATAATCTCTATCAGGTTATAAGCAGGGATATGTCTACCTGTGATTTTTGTACCGCATCTAGCCCAATGGGGTGGCTTACAGTAATTTAAATAACACTGGTCCTTGTCATGAGGGCTGAGATCCATTTGTTACTTTGTCAAAAGACTGCTAGCTCTCAACATTTGGTGAATATCTATTTCAATTGGGATTTCTGACTCGAGAGTTCGATTATGCATCATTCACAATAACCAACATATAATATTTGTAAATTAGGCCTACAAATCTGAACTCTTGTTTAAAACTGTTAAGTAAAAGTTTTTGGAGCCAAATTAGGTGCTCAGATTATGTAGTTAAACAAAATGGCTGCATCATCCATCATTGTTTAGCCGCGCTTCCACTATACATTAAAGACTATAGACTGGAAACTTTCATTTAGCTGCTTATTTTGTTAGGCTTTGCATATTTGAAAGTCTAAACCAATTATCTGGTGCACACTACCACAGTATATTTTTTTTGGTTATGCTTTACAATAGCAGAGACAAAGCCTTAGTTATGCCCTCAGGTAAAGCTATGTGTGTACTATACTTAAGTGTGACAATAAGCACCCCCTCTCTCCTTTCTTGTTTTTCCATCTAGTAAACTAAAGACTAGGTTGACGAAATGTATTTGATAAATGCCATGGTATTTTCTCTTTTTGAATGCTGAATGTTGGAAGCAGGAGTCAGGAAAAAAACGTTCATAACAAATATTTCTGTCTTAACCTTCTGTCATTTCATTTCAGAAGAAAACAAGACTTAATATCGGAAAAAGTCAGTCACTAAAGTGGAGGAAAACAAGAGTATCACCTTAACACTCTATCTGGTGAAGAGGAGAAAATGAGTGGAAAGGAGGGAGCTGTTGAAACTTGGTGCCTTCATTGGGGAATAGTGTGAATTTAATGTGCACAGCCAGCATTGTTTAACACATTGCTGTAAGATGCTTGAATGCTATTGTAAGGAGAGCTTGTGAGAACCAGAGGGTTAATTTAAGGGAGGAGCTATCTTGGGTCTGAGATGGATCAGCTGATCTACTCTGGTTTTCTGACGCAAATTATTTATAGAAGAAAAAATGATTCGTATGCCTTTTTCATAATTTTTATTACAGTAACGTTTTGTTTTGGGTTGAACACAATGTTTTGGTTGACCTGAAATAGTTTTCCCAATCTTTTCAATTTGCCAAAAATTCCATAAATTTTTGGTTTCTGTTCTTCCTTAAGTGATTTTTTTCAGAACTGTCAGTGAACCAAAAACAAAAAATCAGTTATTCGCACAGTTCTGTTCTAATTGGGCCTACCAATTACCTTAATTGTACAGTCACTATAAAAGTGAAAGTTCATACAGCATCATAATAACCCATAACAATAAATCTTGATGTGAAAAGGTTAAAGGAGTACAGACTCGCCAAATTAGTGCACACAAAAAGTCCTCCTGATATAATCCAAGGGACTGTGTTAAGGTCACGCCTGGTAATCAAGAAAAGTGAGGGACCAGAAATCAATGAACCAAAATTGGTGTGGTGGAAATAAGACCTCATTGGTGTACCAAACAACTAAGGGGATGGGCTTTTCCATTCATCACTTGGTTTTGGGGTTCCTAAAAAGAAAAGACTTTTTTATTTATTTTATTTTAAGAAAAAAAGTTGGCTGAGGTAAAGCAAAGGGGGACCATTGTTGAATGAAAAAAGGTGAAATGGAATGAGCTTCACTGTTATGGCTGCCACCCCCATTGTTTCCTAAAACCCTAGGATCTGTCATAACATCGATGGGCCTTTGTCATCCTGATCTTGAGAGATGTCCTGACCAGACTGGGCCAGAGAGAGGGACCCAGATAACATTTCCATCTATACTGGCTTTGGCTGAATCCTATCTGGGAATACGAGACTTTTTCCCCTGTCCCCTCATGTGTCCTTTTTCTTCCCCATCTTATTTCTTCTCTTTCCTATCTCTCTCCTTTTTTCCTCCTGTGAAATAAGACTGGCTTTGCTGACCAAGTCTAAACACTCCTATAAGCCTGTGATCAGACGGGCAACTAAAAGCAATGACCTAAATTGTCTGATGGTGGTACGAGTTTGTCAGGTCTTTGAGTGATTAATAAGACTAAGTGCCATATCTATTTTCCAGAAATGAGGTTGCAGTTGAGAGTCAATACCAGAGACAAATTGAATTTTCTATCTTTTATTCTTTTCTCTCCCCTTTTGTGTTTTAGTTTTCTTTTCTCAGAAACAGGGTTGGATTTCTACTATCTTTTTTTCTTCCCCCCCCCCCCAATAGGGCAGTTTTTATCATTGAAAAGACTGTAAGATGGGGAAGGGGTTCCTTTATAAAAAAAAAAAAAACAAAAAACAAAAACAAAAAAAACAACCTCTCAATTTAAAAGGAAAGAGAACAAAGTTTTAAAATGAAAGCATTATATAATACTTTATATTTCAAATGCTCTTCTGCACTTTTAACAAAGGATTTTTAATTGTTTGCGCCATGGTCTGAGTTCTCTATATGCCAAATCCCAAACTTTGTTTAATACTGTTTAATGTTGGACAGTGACAGGGTCAGGTTAATACCTTCAACTCTTTGTGCCCATATATTATGTCTGAGTTAATACAGAAGTTCTATTCATGACTTCCTATCTTCCTGGGCTGATCAATTTCAGGGTCTTAGAAGGCCAGTCGTCTTGTGATAACTGGTTACCTGAAAGGCATACGGTGCTTTCCATGAATCTTGGTTTTTGTCTTTTTATAATGGATAATTCTTACTCCTTGTAATACCTCCTTCAGAGCTGTGGGCAAATCGGGGGCATGAAATGCCCTGGATACAGATGGCATGGTCCAACCCCACTAAAGTGACCAAATCATGCCTGTGGTTAGTTAGGAAAGTTCCCCTTTAGCCAGCAGTTCCCTTTAGATGTCTGCTGCTACAACTGCATGCAAAGTAGGCCTCAAAAGGTGGAAAAAAACCCATGAGGCAAATCTTAGGGAAGTAACCTCAGCCCACATCTCTGGGATAGATGACTAGCTTGTACAATAGTGTTACCGTCTGATGTACATTTCAACAAATCCCTAAAATATTTTATTACCCAATGAAACTATTCACTTATCTACGTCTCACATACTTTCTTTATAGTTATTAGAATAAATCCACAATATGTCTTATGACAGAAGTCAAACCAGGAATTAAGGTATTGGCTTCACATGGGTGAAGGTTCACAAAGCCATAATTGCGTTAAAGGTCATGGCTTCTTGTCCCTTCTAGAAGCACAAAGCTTTATTAAAACTTCAATACAAGTTCCATTTAAAGTAGAAACAATTGAAGTTTATACTAAATCTACATTCAAATATAGGTTATTGCTCTCACACATGGTGTAAGACTTATATTGAACAGAATAATGGGATGCCAGACATGCATGATAGAATGGGGAAAGGTGTGGTGGTGAATACCTTTCTGGGGGCAAGGTGCTTGCATGGACTAACAAGTTTTTTCATCTAGTGTTATGTCTCCCTTTGTAAGGAATAGCATTAGGACTGGCTAAGTGCTAGCAACTAGCAGCAAGCTTATCCAGACACCTTTGCTATACTAGAGCTTGGTGGCACGTGCCTTATGTATTTTATCTTTCAGTTGCAAGTTGCAATCTAGTTTCCTCCTTTGACGGGGTATTGGCCTGGTGGCTAGGATGGAAACAGTATACGTGATGTATCTTGATTTTAGTAAGGATTTTGACACAGGAAAAACTTTGTGCAAAGTACTACACTAAGGAAGGAAAAATCATATGAACACCTACAAAATGGGGAATAACTGGCTAGGTGGTAGTACTGACTAAAAGAATCCAGAGGTTGAATAAGAGTTTACAATGTGATGCATTTGCAAAGAAGGCTTATGTCATTCAGGGGTGTTAACAGAGTCTTGAATGTAAGACAGGGAGGTAATGGTCCTACTCTACTTAGCCCTGGTGAGGCCTCAACTGGAGGACTGTGTCAAGTTCTGGGCACCTCACTTTAGGAAAGATGTGGACAAATCAGAAAGAGCCCAGAAGAGAGCCACAAAAATGAGAACAGTGTTAGAAAACCTGACCTATGAGGAACAATTTAAATAAAACTGGGCATGTTTAGTCTTGAGAAAAGCTTAAGAGTCTTCAAATATGTTCAGGGTTGTGTCACCGTGCCTCAGTGGTTCATAGCTGAGGATGCCAGATTCAGGACAAACTGCTGAGAAACAGGGCAGACTCACCCCAGACTGGTGATTATTCTGTCATGAGCTATAGCAAGTCAGTTACAAAAGTAAACTTCTGTCTCAATACATTGGTTAACAAGAAGTAAAAACCGCAATCTCCTTGGGCATTCTAGCCCTTATTTCACCACCCAGACACTAGAGTTTATGATGAGTGGTTATTGAAAACTGATTTAATCAAACAAAGGGTGGTCCTGCTCTCAAGAGATCACTCGCATAGCCAGGTCAAGATACAACTCAGATCTTACCCACTGATCACATTGCTGCCAATCCTTTAGTAACTAAAATCTAAAGGTTTATTAATAAAGAAAAGGAGAAAACGGTTAAAATGGTTAATAGATTATATACATACTTTGATTGCAAAATCCTTATATCAGGTTTGTACCGGTGATGTTATAGACTCCTGGCTTGTAAAGTCTCTCTGGTAATTTCCAAAAGTTGGAAGATCCTCAGTCCATAGTTCAGAATGCTCCTTTTAGTTATAAGTCCATAGTCCAGAGAATCAGAATAGAATCATAGAATATCAGGGTTGGAAGGGACCCCAGAAGGTCATCTAGTCCAACCCCCTGCTCAAAGCAGGACCAAGTCCCAGTTAAATCATCCTAGCCAGGGCTTTGTCAAGCCTGACCTTAAAAACCTCTAAGGAAGGAGATTCTACCACCTCCCTAGGTAACGCATTCCAGTGTTTCACCACCCTCTTAGTGAAAAAGTTTTTCCTAATATCCAATCTAAACCTCCCCCATTGCAACTTGAGACCATTACTCCTCGTTCTGTCATCTGCTACCATTGAGAACAGTCTAGAGCCATCCTCTTTGAAACCCCCTTTCAGGTAGTTGAAAGCAGCTATCAAATCCCCCCTCATTCTTCTCTTCTGCAGACTAAACAATCCCAGCTCCCTCAGCCTCTCCTCATAAGTCATGTGCTCTAGACCCCTAATCATTTTTGTTGCCCTTCGCTGTACTCTTTCCAATTTATCCACATCCTTCTTGTAGTGTGGGGCCCAAAACTGGACACAGTACTCCAGATGAGGCCTCACCAGTGTCGAATAGAGGGGAACGATCACGTCCCTCGATCTGCTCGCTATGCCCCTACTTATACATCCCAAAATGCCATTGGCCTTCTTGGCAACAAGGGCACACTGCTGACTCATATCCAGCTTCTCGTCCACTGTCACCCCTAGGTCCTTTTCCGCAGAACTGCTGCCGAGCCATTCGGTCCCTAGTCTGTAGCGGTGCATTGGATTCTTCCATCCTAAGTGCAGGACCCTGCACTTATCCTTATTGAACCTCATTAGATTTCTTTTGGCCCAATCTTCCAATTTGTCTAGGTCCTTCTGTATCCTATCCCTCCCCTCCAGCGTATCTACCACTCCTCCCAGTTTAGTATCATCCGCAAAATTGCGGAATAGGAAAGGGGCAACATGGAGATGTTTCGTTGTCTTTTATATCCTCTGCCATGTGCTTGGATTTTTACCATCCCAAACAAAGCTCACAGTCCCTGTCTGTGGGAAGTTACTGGCACAAAATGGAGTCCAGGGTCACATGAGCGTATCACATGCCCTTTCATGGCTTGCTGACTGACAGGAAGATTTATCTGGGCAGAATGAGTTTCTTCTATGGCCCATTGTGAGAGTGAAGTCCATATTGGCCAAACAATATGCTGGCTAGACTGAATCTAAACTACCTTGGGTGTGTTACCCTGGTGTTAAACACAACGGTGATATAGGTATATAGGCAATAGTCATAATTTCAGATACAGTGATACATGTATATAAATAGGATAATCATACTTAGCAAACCATAACTTTTCCATTGACACCTTACATGACATAATTTGTACAAGATTTGTTGCAATTTTCTCAGTGGCAATATCAATGATATACATAGTAATATTTCAATCATACAGCATCAGAGGCTGTTATAAAGAGGACTGTGATCAGGTCTCTGTCTGCTGAAGGTAGGACAAGATGTAATGGGCTTATTCTGCAACAAGGGAGATTTAGGGTAGATACTAGGGAAAACTTTCTAACTAAAGGGGTAGTTAAGTTCTGGAATTGGCTTCCAGGGGAGGCTGTGGAATCCCCATCATTGGAGGTTTTCCAGACCATGTTGGATAAACGCCTGCAAGGGACTCAGTAGATTTACTGGGCCCTGTGTCAGTGCAGAGGGCTGGGCTTCTTGAGGTCGTTTCCAGCCCTACATTTTTATGATTATGTCCCCAACCTGTGGTGTAGTGTCTTCTAAAAATCTTTTGAAAGTAACTCACTTGAATGAAATTTCTCTTCAGAAATTAAGTGTATGGGGATTGACCTAAAATAATTATATTCTGGGACTTAACGTGAAGTTGAAAGAAACTACTTTAAATGGGATGGTAATCAATATTTAATAATGAGTTGGTAAGTCCACATGTGTTTGCTTTTTAATTCCAATAGAGCAGTTGTTTTTTGTCAGGTATACATTTTCTTTATGTACTTTCAAATCATAATCACAGATTGGTAATGACTTGGCCCAGATGTAAGATTGCTATTAGACATTTATTTTGTAGTTAAATCTCAGTAGTCTTTCAGTCCTGTGTGAAGCATGTGGTGTTATCCCTAAATAGATCATATCAATTTGAGTTTTATTTGGTGCATAAAAGCATATATATATAACTTTATTTGCTGTCATCCTTTTATAATAATTTCTCTGCAATATTTATTTGCAAAGGGAACAATGACTTTCTTCCTAGATTTTCAGATTTGAGGATTTAAATTAAGTGGAAGGAAAAATAGCAGGTAGAAATGCTTCCATTTTAATAGTTGGTAAAGAAATTATAGAATCATCTGGGCAGTAACAATATTTATTCTAAAATATGATGAGCAGCTCAGTCATCCATGTCTTCTGTTATATAATTCCTTGTCTTGGCTTACTCTGATACGTATGTCTTATGTCTACTTGACTATGGTCATGGTCAGCTTAGAGATGTCTTTCTAAAAGCTATCTTTAATTTAAATTTTAATTAATTTTAATTTAATTTAAAGTTTTAAGCAATTCAGCTATTTTTAGGAAACACTGTTGTATATAAAAACAACTGTTGAAGTGAGTATTTATGGGTCTTGTGCTTAGTGTTGAAATTAAGGTGGAATTTTTGTAATCTGTGAAGTAATTTACTACAGTACTACTTAATAAAATAAACCCCAAAAGCTTTTGTGTGTGAATTTCTCTTTCATGTTGCTTTGACTACTATTTGTGTGAAATTTATGAAACAGGTTGAAGTAACTCTGAATAAAGAAAGAAGGTTGGAGTTCTTACATTTACATGTTTTACTTCTTTTGGACCTCCTTCCAATTTGTATCCATGATTATGTAATATACAGAGTCTTCAAAAGTTGAAGAAAGCACTTGATTCAGTGAATTCGGAAAGGATAACTGTTAAAAGGTTTACGCTGATACTGAATAAGGGGATGTTTCTTGAGAAGTAGCGAGCGAAGTGTGATGTAAAAAAAATAGGTGCATGAATAAGTAGTGAGTTTTGACAAGGGAGGTAGTAACATATGCTAAAATATCCTGTGAATACATATCAATGTACTGGTTCACATGAGCATTTGATGTACACAAGTTTCTTGAGGGAGCTCAGCCACGATGGCTAGATGACATGATATGGTTGAGAATCAGTGAAGCATATACCTGCTTAAAAGCACATGCTTTTTTTCATGAAAATATAAACTTGAAATAGACCACAATACTTACTTGATTCTTAGAGGAATTCTTGCTTCTATGTTTTAGGAGGGTTGATAGTGAAAGACACAAACATCAGGATACACTAGCCTCCATCATTTCATCAACATAAGATTCTCTGGCTTTCTGAAACTCAAATTATTCAAGTTTACTCTCACCAGGAGTGAAATGCTAGTGCCCACATTTAGCCTAGAGCACCTTTATTAAAGTTGATCTAATTTTAGAAATACTGAATATTGAAAAGTATTCTTGAAATAGGAGTCACCAATAACAGCTGATGTGAGCATGTAATATGTTGCTTCTAGTTTTATTTCAATATAGATTTTTTTATATAAAACTAATCTCAGAATTAATCTAATTTCAAATTACTGTACTGTAAAAAGCAATATTGATGTCTTAATCCTCTGTACTATGCAGTGCTTTTAATACATGTTCATTAATTTAAATATAATCAATTTTGATGGGCTTCATTGCAGTTTTGCATTTGAATATGCAAAGAATTGTGTTAAAAATTACAGAAAATGACCAACTATAAATTCTTGCACATTTTTTTTCTTTATTATACGTTTGGTTCCAGTCCTTCAGAAGAGATTGTGTGAGAGTGAACTTAAAGGTAAACAGAAGTGAGATTTAAAAAATAAACTGTTTAGAACTCCAAATCACTGATTTGTAGTTCAAAATATAAAGAAATAGTTTTATGTGAAAGCTTACCTACCAAGATTTTATTTAGTCACAGTAAGAAAAAACAATTAAAGGATGTTAAGAGCAACAAGAAGGGTTTCTTCAGATATGTTAGCAACAAGAAGAAAGTCAAGGAAAGTACTTGAGTCCCTTACTGAATGAGGGAGGCAATATAGTGACAGAGGATGTCGAAAAAGCTAATGTACTCAATGCTTTTTTTGCCCCTGACTTCACGAACAAGGTCAGCTCCCAGACTACTGCACTGGGCAGCACAGCATGGGGAGGAGGTGATCAGCCCTCTGTGGAGAAAGAAGTGGTTCGGGACTGTTTAGAAAAGCTGGACGAGTCCATGGGGCCAGATGTGCTGCATCCGAGAGTGCTAAAGGAGTTGGCGGATGTGATTGCAGAGCCATTGGCCATTATCTTTGAAAACTCATGGCGATCGGGGGAAGTCCCGAACGACTGGAAAAAGGCTAATTTAGTGCCCATCTTTAAATAAGGGAAGGAGGATGATCCTGGGAACTACAGGCCAGTCAGCCTCACCTCAGTCCCTGGAAAAATCATGGAGTAGGTCCTCAAGGAATCAATTCTGAAGCACTTAGAGGAGAGGAAAGTGATCAGGAACTGTCAGCATGGATTCACCAAGGGCAAGTCATGCCTGACTAATCTAATTGCCTTCTATGATGAGATAACTGGCTCTGTGGATGAGGGGAAAGCAGTGGACGTGTTGTTCCTTGACTTTAGCAAAGCTTTTGACATGGTCTCCCACAGTATTCTTGCCAGCAAGCTAAAGTAGTATGGGCTGGATGAATGGACTATAAGGTGGGTAGAAAGTTGGCTAGATTGTCGGGCTCAACAGGTAGTGATCAATGGCTCATGTCTAGTTGGCAGCTTGTATCAAGTGGAGTGCCCCAAGGCTCGGTCCTTGGGCCGGTTTTGTTGAATATCTTCATAAATCATCTGGTGGATAGTGTGGATTGCACCCTCGGCAAGATTGCAGATGACACTAAATTGGGAGGACAGATAGATACACTGGAGGGTAGGGATAGTATACAGAGGGCCCTAGACAAATTAGAGGATTGGGCCAAAAGAAGTCTGATGAGGTTCAACAAGGACAATTGCAGAGTCCTGCACTTAGGACGGAAGAATCCCATGCACCGCTACAGACTAGGGACCAAATGGCTGGGCAGCAGTTCTGCAGAAAAGGACCTAAGGGTTACAGTGGATGAGAAGCTGGATATGAGTCAACAGTGTGGCGTTGTTGCCAAGAAGGCCAATGGCATTTTGGGATGTACAAGTAAGGGCATTGCCAGCAGATCGAGGGACGTGATCGTTCCCCTCTATTCGACATTGGTGAGGCCTCATCTGGAGTACTATGTCCAGTTTTGGGCCCCAAGGATGTGGAAAAATTGGAAAGAGTCCAGCAGAGGGCAGCAAAAATGATTAGGGGACGAACACATGACTTATGAGGAGAGGCTGAGGGAACTGGGATTGTTTAGTCGGCAGAAGAGAAGAATGAGGGGGGATTGAATAGCTGTTTTCAACTACCTGAATGGGGGTTCCAAAGAGGATGTATCTAGACTGTTCTCAGTGGTAGCAGATGACAGAACAAGGAGTAATAGTCTCCAGTTGCAGTGGGGGAGGTTTAGGTTGGATATTAGGAAAAACTTTTTTACTAGGAGGGTGGTGAAACACTGGAATGCGTTACCTAGAGAGGTGGTGGAATCTCTTTCCTTAGAAGTTTTTAAGGTCAGGCTTGAGAAAGCCTTGGCTGGGATGATTTAGTTGGGGATTGGTCCTGCTTTGAGCATGGGGTTGGACTAGATGACCTCCTGAGGTCCCTTCCAACCCTGATATTCTGTGATTCTAACCTTTCTAATAAAGTAGTGTAAGACATGGAATAGTGTGTACTATTTCATATTATACTGTAAAAAGAGTAATTGCATTTTTATAGCAACTTTCATTAAGGCATCTAAAATCAGTTTAGAATGAAATAAGTCTCAATGTAGTCTTGAAGTAGTTAAATATATGTCCATTTTATATACAGGGGAATTGAGTAACAGAGAAGTAACTTAATGGAATGGTTATTTCACTGATAGGCACTATATGATTTAACATAAACCAATGAAAAGCTAGAAGATTAAACTGAGGCTTGAAACTGTGAGCTGGTAAATATACTAGTCAGAGGTATTTGTGACGGACAAGGATAGCTCCTGACTCCATTCTTTGATATGATCATGGACTATCCTACCTCTCTGATTTAGCTCTTTTAAATATGAGTAAAGTTATCTGCTCTGCAAGGGAATCACAAAAGCTTAAACTCAAGTATTGGCAGTTAAATGATGGAAATGGGTATTTTCATTATTTTAAAATGTAGTTACTTACCTTAAAACCTTCATACATACTCTGTTCACGATTCCATACATTGTCATTTTATGATCGCTTTTTATATAAAGACCAGTCTCTGGGAGTATGCACAATATTTTTAAACAATAGACAGAATGTTGTACAATGTCAGACAACTTTTCCCACCTAAAAATACCCTAAACTCCTTATGTAGAAGAGATGGGTCTTACGCTGTCTTCAAGATCTGCAGACTCGGGCTCTATCAAATGAGAAAAGGGGGAAAATTCAAGAATTAAGGAAACAACCAGCATATTAATCCTAGGATTCAAAATATGGACTATTAAATATACTACTCAGAGGTATATATGAAAGATAAGAATGGGGTCCTACTAGTGAGGTTGATTGGCAATGAACTGGCGAGAAACCTAGCAGCCCCCTACCATCTGTAGATGCTAGGAATGCAGAAAGTAGTGGGATTTCTACTTGTGTACTGTCAGTGGACTCTGGGGCTGTATACGGGATTTTGTCCAATTAATCTCTGGGTAGTAGGTCTCTTACAAATTGGGATCCCATTGTTCTCGCTTCTGGTAGGGAGAAGCAATTTTATTCTTTTTTTTTTCTGCTTCTAGATTCATCTAGGGACAGGGAAGGAGAGGAATTTTCACTACTTTGTTCTTATTTCAGAACCTTCTGACAGCTTTGAAAGAAAGGGATTAGTCTCCGCTTCTCTGTTCCTCAGTTTCTTCAGTCCCTTTCACCCATGAATAATCTCAGTGCCTGCCTTTGCTGCTCCTTGTAGTTTTGTCAGACGACACTAGCATGAAATTTACATGATTTCTGACTTTCTCCCTGCTGTCCAAAAGGTAAATAACTGTAGTAAAACTGGTTTCAGAATGTTAGCTGTCTTAGTCTGTATCAGCAAAAAGAACGGGGAGTACTTGTGGCACCTTAGAGACTAACGAATTTATTTGAGCGTAAGCTTTCGTGGGCTAAAGCCCATGCGTCTGATGAAGTGGACTTTAGCCCACAAAAGCTTATGCTCAAATAAATTTGTTAGTCTCTAAGATGCCACAAGTACTCCTCGTTCTTTCTGTAGTAAAACTGACCAGTGTCCTCTTAATTTCACTTGTTTACTATCAAAGCTATTGAGCAACAGTAGAGGCATTGGAATGGCTTATCTGTAGACTTCTAAAGATAACAATGCCCTGGTTTACACTTAGTTGGAAGGTTATCTTTTGATAACCTATTGGCTAGAAATATAGAGGCGCTTTTTTTTAAAGAAATACTGAGGTTCTGCAGTTCCTGCTGTATGTCTCTCCACTTCACAGGCACACTTCACATGCTCAGGGAAAGTAGGTTTTTTGTTTTTTTTTTTTGTTTTTTTTTTGTTTTTTGTTTTTTTCCCCAAGCTCTACCAAACTGAGCTGTATTTGAACTAACAGCTTAGAGGTGAGAGTTACATATCCAACTTCCAGTCTTCTGAACCATCTTCTGAACCTTTCTGTAGGTCCTTGCATCCGAGTTATGTCTATCACTTGCAGATTTTTCCTGCATAACATCTCTAAGATATGGCCTTTCATATTCATCCACATAGAAAAACTTTCATGCCAGGGTATCAACATGTCACATCATCATTACTGCAATATCTTTTTCTCTGGCCTTGACAAATGTAACCTTCCCTGCTCATCTGTTCAAAATGCAAAAACCTGAAGAACTCTGTAGCTTGAAAGCTTGTCTCTTATACCAAGAGCAGTTAGTCCAATAAAGTATTACATCACCAACTTTGTCTAATTTTCATCTGTCACTTTGACCATGTTCCCCCTTTCTTTGCATCCACTTCTGTATCACATAAAACATGCAAGGTTGTCTTCACTTTGAAGGCCCTTTCATGCCTTATCCCTACCCTATGTATCACTTCTCATTTGCTATTGAAATGTTGACTGTCCCCTCCAATTGGCCATGATGCCAGCCTCCAACTTGTTAGTTTCAAACAAGCAGTGTTGTGCTTTCTCCCATGCTTCCCTTCATGTTTGGAATGCACTCCCTGTAAACTTCCCCACAGCTACCTCATTATACACCTTCAGATTCCTCTTTAAAATTCTCCTTTGCTGTGATGCCTACAAAAACGTGACAGTGGTTAGGACACTGGTGTGTGCTGAATTCACCATCATGCTGATCAATACTGTCACACTGTTTTTCTTTTACTCTCATGTCTTTATGAATCCATCTGTGTTATCAGGGACGATCCTTTTGTTCTATTTGTATAACACCTAGCATAGTGGCATCCTCTTCCTTTACTTGGGCTCCCAGATGTTATAATACAGATGATAAATAATTCTTCCCAGATCACACTTAACTGACCCTCTATTTTTGGTCTCTCGTCACACAAGTCATACTAAAATGTTTTCTCTGAAATGATTGATTTAAGTAAACTGTATAGACTAATGGATCTAAGTACTAAAAATTGAAAACAAATTGACAAGGAATTTTCTCAATTCATTATAAGTAAATTCTAAAATGTCAGTATCCCTGAAGTCATGTGCCAATAGTTGTATTGCTTCATGGTAGCATTTTCAGTAGTGGCTAATTACTGAATGGGCCATGGAAATTTAATTACCCTCAAAGTGGTCAGTCATGGCAGTGTTATGTTGACAAGACAAAGTAGAGAACTGTGAGTTCAATATCTGTTTCATGGACTTCAGGCTCCAAGACAAGATTTTTCATGAACATGAAACGCAAAATTTAATTAGAAGAGCATGCCATATCCACCGTGTATTCTTGGCTACTTATAAGTGCCCCTACCAGACTTTCTGATCAGTTTTCTAAGTATTTGTATGATCCCTATTGGTATAGTAATTGAGAGCCTCTCAGACATTAATGAATCTGTGTGCTGTACATACAGCTGTAAGCACACTGGGGATGCTTAATACATAACATTGAGTAAGATATTTGTAGCATTTTAAACTCCTTTTAAAACTGAAGCTAAATAGATCTCATGAATGTAATTGTATTTGAAATTGTGTTTGTGGCAGTAAAATAAGAGAGCTGAAAGGAGATGTGTACTGTATTTGAGAAAATTTCTAGTATTGTAATTTGGTCTGGAATCTGGCGAGTTAGATGAATGTACTCTGGAATGCGTTACCTAGGGAGGTGGTAGAATCTCCTTCCTTAGAGGTTTTTAAGGTCAGGCTTGACAAAGTCCTGGCTGGGATGATTTAACTGGGACTTGGTCCTGCTTTGAGCAGGGGGTTGGACTAGATGACCTTCTGGGGTCCCTTCCAACCCTGATATTCTATGATTCTATGATTCTATGATACTCCAGAGAGATTGCTGCTCATAACTTTAAAATACTGTGTTGTGTGAGGAATGCCAGTAGAGTGTAGGTTTTGATTCTCCCCCCAACCCCCCCAATAACAATAGGCATTTTATTATTTTTCTCTCCAAGCCCTTTTCATGTTTGTCATGTTGTCCTGAATTACATAATGCTAACATATGCTGTAACTGGTAAAAATTGTTCAGTCTCCTTTTTAGTAAAATTATTTTAATTAGACTCCAAAGTCACCTAAAACAACCTACAATTGGGACATCAATGTATAAGACATACACAAAGCAAAGACTTTGCTGATAGGGAAGCAGAGTAGCCTCTCAAGAATTAAGTGAAACCAAAATTAATATTAATAAGAAGGTTTATTAAGTGAGTGGTTGTGTTCCGACAGTATTTTTTGATTTGCCAGTTCTACAATACTTTTACTTAAATACTTAAGTATTTAATAGCTTGTTTATTTCATTAAGACAAAATGATTTTTAAAAAATCTGATAAACTTTATTATCAGCTATGATCACGGGTATTGAACTACTATATATTTACAGTTAAACTTTAAAAGAAAATTGCTGAGATCCTACCTAATTTCATCTTTAAGGAAGCATAATTAATTAAATATGCTTATGAAATAGGATATGGTAGTTCATTTAAACATCTATTTTTATATCTTTTTAGTTTTTTAAAATCTGCACTGCTTTTAGATGAGGCCTTTATCTAGTAATCCAGTGTATTGTATGTTCACACTGCTGTCTAATTTCAGTTAAAGTTCTGTGGTGCAGGGATTTAGTGCCTTCTCCTGTTCTGTTTACTCCAAGCATAATCATGGCACTTAGTAAATAATACTGTGTAGTGATGGCTGCTCCAGAATCAGCATTTGGTACTGCTGAGGCACTTCTGTTTTATACCCCTGTCATATAGCTTTGGTAGTTTTTTGGGGAAAAAAAAATCTGATATTGCTCTCATATGTATTTAACTCAAAGGTGATTATTTTGGATACATTTAGAGAACATTTAGATCTACTTGATATGTAGCTCCACTTTCTTGAGCATACATTGTGTATTGGTATGCATTAAACCTTATTAAACAGCAGTTACTCTTAAAAGTTCAACGGTTAGCCACAGTTATTACACAACACTTACTGCATGCTGCACTATTTTCATATCCTTACTATAGGGAAATACTGTGGTTTTTCAAATATTACTAAACAGTAACTGTGATAAAGTGCTGACCTTCTAAGGGTGACCACTGTAAGATAAACCATAAAATGATCCATTCTAGAGACTATCTGCTGTGTTTTATATCAGTTGCATTTTCTTCATCCCAGTGTGGTTTCAGATTGTCTTGGGACACCACCAACATGACTTTCGTTGTACAACAGATCCAAGAGAAGTGTAGCGAACAACACCAGCCATTGTTTATGGCATTTATTGACCTAATTAAAGCTTTTGATTCCATCAGTCTTGAGGCATTAGGGAAGGTGCTGTCTGGGTTCCATTTTTCATTGAAGTTGATTCGTGGTCTCAAGCTACTTCATGAGGGATGACCGCCACTCTCCTCTGTAATGGGTTGAAGACAGACCCGTTCACCAACTGTACTGCTGTTAAGTACAGCTGTTATTGCCCCAACCTTTTTTTTTTCTCCATCTATCTTGCTGTAATCTTGGTTCGTATTTATGACTGCCCTTCTTCTGGAATTGGGATTGAGTATCACATGGATGGCCAACTCTTCAGTCTGTGGTGTCTTCATTCTAAAACTAAAATCACCAGGACTGTTGTTACCAACCTTAAGTGTGCTGACTGTGCTATCCTCGCACACATTGAGACTGACTTGCAGTCTACCCTAGACCTCCTCTCAGGTGCCTGTCATAGCCTGGGACTTTCCCTCAACATTGGGAAGACTACGTTTCTCCACCAGGCCTGTCCTAGTACAAATTGCCCTTCTTCGATGACTAATTGTCATCGGTAGTGAATTCCTGGAAAATGTTGAGCATTTCTTACCTTGATAGCCTCCTCTCCCAGACAGCCAATCTTGGTGTGGTGATTGAATGTAGAATCAGATATGCCAGTGTATCCTTCAGAAAGTTGTTCCATCATGTCTTTATTGACAGAGATCTGCAGATGGAAACAATCTTGGTCTACAATGCAGTAGTCATCCCCACTCTTCTTTATTGGTGCGACACATGGGTGACATAATGAAGCCATCTTAAGCATCTGGAGTAGTACCAACAGTGCTGCATTAGGAAGATTTTTCCATATCAGATGGGAAGACCATCACACCAACACCAGTGTTCTTTCTACAGCTAATGTCACCAGTGGTGAGGCAAAGATTATGAAACATCTTCGCTTGTGTGTGGATGGCTGATGCTTCAGAAGATGAGTAAGTCCACTTTTCTCAACTTCGTCATGGTAAGAGGACCCGGGGGACAGAGGGAAACACTACAAGAACACCTTGAAAGTATATCTTAAGAAGGGAGTCATTGACCCCATGGATTGGGAAGAGCTGGCTGGCAATAGACTGCAGTGGTGTAACATCATACATCAAGCCTTAGCCTGTTTTGAAGAGAATTGCCTTGCTCAAGAGGCTGAAGAGGAAGGATAGGGTACAGCATCCTGGCCAGCAGTTGTTCTCTCCAAGCAACCACCTGTCACATACGTTGAAAAACCTGTAGAGCGCAATTGGCTCGGCCATCTTAATTCTCAGCAATGATTGTTCACCCTGGCAGATGAGGCACAGCTGCTGTTGCCAATTTTCTTCATTAATTTGCTGTCAACAGTTGCTGAGTTAGTGAAATGCAGTAATTCAGTATGAAGGTGACATACATGAATGGAGACACTTTCTTGCTCCTTTTATGTTGTTGGGGTTGCTAGGAAGGTTTGGTTCTCTCTCTTATCTGTGGGGAAGCCAGGAGTTCTCTACCCATGAGGGAGAAGGCTCTCTAAAGTCCTGCTCCCTTCTGATGTGGAGTACTGGAGCCTAGAGTCTTCCTCTTAGTGAAGGAGGAGGACAGAGGAAGATATGGAGTCTGTTACAATTCCTTCTTCTTTTTTTTTTATAATTGGCTTTAATGAGAGCCATGCTTTAATATCAGTGAAATCATTTTGCAAAACAGAAGTTGCAATTTATATATGGAGAATCAGTGACTCACTATTCAGGCTATAAAATTTCAGATCCAAGGTTGTAGCACACTATACAGTCTCTGAAAATTACAGACATGCAGTGCATAACTATTATTACTTATATCATGGTTGTGTGTGGGAAGCATAGTCAACATTCAGGGCCCCATTTTGCTGTATAGACAAATAACCAAGAAAAGATGGACTGTAAACTCTCCAGTGCAGGGACTATGTCAGACATGATGCAACGAATGGACAAGGAAGTCAAATGGGGTGGACAAAGGCTGAGGTAACTCAGTGAACAGATTTTAGCAAAAGAATTACTTGGTTCACTACTTGACTAACCAATGCCAGACTAGCAATTTGTAGGCATCACAGCAAAGGTAGGTTTTGAAGAATGATTTAAATGAAGGTAAGATTGTGGCTTTGCAAATTTTGATGCAGAGGAATGTGTAGGGGGCAACATGGAGAAAAAGAGCAAGGAGGTGCTTAATGGAGACTCAGCAGGATTGATGACTAGTAGAGAGGGAAGGGCTACGGGGTGAAGGGCTTTAAAGATAAGGACAAGGAGATTGTGTTTGAGGCAGTGGCAGAGAAGGAGATGGGGAGGGATGCAAAGAAAGGGAAACAATGTGGCTTAAGAAATGAGTCAGGGAAATGATCCTAGCAGCAGCAGTTTGAATAGATTTGAGTATACAATGTAGCTGGAGTCAAGACCAGAGATGTAGGAGCTCAGGTGCAACGTGATGGCCTGAATGAGAGCCTTGGCAGGACAGATGGAAAAGGCTAAGGGAAGACCGAGAACAAAAGGGGCCAGGAACATAGCCTTGAGGGAACTACTGGTGGAAAAAAGACTGAGAAGAGATCATTAGATTTTTAAGATAGTGACTTTTTCAGCTTTACAATAATATTATTAGCTTTCAATCAGCATTCCCTATTAGACTGTGGGGTTAACAGTATGGAATGGTTTCTGAAGTCTGCTCAGCCAGTCATTGTTCATTGCTGTACTTCCTCTCTTATGAATTTGCCATGTTTCCCAAATATATCCTGAACTGGCAAGTAGCTAATTTGTTCTATGATTTAGCCCACCAGAACCAGAATGAGAAAATGTTTATAAATGATACAAACTGAACATTTATTCTACCTGTTGGAATTGGAAAAATCCTGTTGGTATTGTGGACATTGGTATAATGCAAAATATGCTTTTATCTTGATGCACATGTGTAATGTCCATTAATGTTAATGAGATTGTGTGTGCATTGATGGGGAAAATAGACCCTGAACTTTTGAAATTGAAATATCCCTATTATGGTAGAACTAGAGGAATAGTGGAGGAATAGTGATCTGTTTGGTCATTTGGTAAGATAATTGGAAACTGTCTGCATGGTACACCATAATATTTGTATAATCAAGATTGTATATTCTATAAAGCATGGATAAAAGGAGTATTATTCTATAATAAACACTGGAGGACATGACCCTGTTTAGAGGAACCATTCATGTAATTGAAGTTCTGATGATCAAAATTGCTCTGTAATTTTTAATGTCTTTACATCCTTGAAATATTTTACTCATATGCTCACACATTTATAAAATGGGCAAGTAAAATAAAATGCTAGTTTTTCATTGTCAGCAATTATAAAAACAAACAGCTGAATAAATTTTATTCATAGGCTGGTTAATATTGATTTCTCCAAGGCTTATTTATTAAGTAGCTTTTTTTTTTGGTTGGGCCAGTTGTTGCATAACAACCCTGAGTTTCCAGTGGAATTTGTAATTGATCCTTCTAACCACTATGAAACTTCTGGGGGGAATTTTTTCTCAATGTCAGTGCCATATAAAGGAAAACAATTATTGTAAAATTTTATGATATTTCAGATTTTTTTAAAAAATTAAATAGTAAGTTCAAATGAAAAATGTGCATTTGAAAGTAGAAAATTTTGCAATGCAAATTTAGTTCTTACAAATCACTTTTGCCAACTCAGTGGCTTGCTTTTTTTAACTTGGCTCTTCATACGAAATTTTCCGCTGATACAAAGTTGGAAGGCAATGTCAATTCAGTGGAGGATCAGAATATTATACAGGAATAACTGGATAACCTTGAGGACTGGCTTAATAGAAATGGGATAAAATTTAATAATATGAACTTCAAGCTCATACACTTAGAGGCTAACAAATTTCTGCTGTAAGCTGCGTGCTTATCAGTTGAAAGTAACGGGGGTGTGTGTGTGGAGTTTTGGGTGTGTTGGCCAATCACAGCATGACTATGAGCCACCAATTTGATTCAGCTGCAAAAAAAGGAAGTTGGGATCCTAGGATGTATCAGATGAGTATTTCCAGTAGAAATAAAGAAGTACTAATACCATTGTATAAGGCACTGGTTGATAAGACCTTACCTGCAAAACCGTGTATTGTTCTGGTCACCCATGTTCAAGAAAAGTGAATTCAAACCGAAACAGATGCAGAGAACAGCTACTAGGATGATCAGTGCAATGGAGAGCCTCTTACGAGAAGAGAGAAACAGTCCAATCTCTTTTAAGCTTAGCAAAACAAAGGCTGAGTGAGGATGTTACTGATATTTGTAGATCAGGTAAGGCGAAGAGCTATTTAAGCTAAAGAGCAAGGTTGCCACAAGAACAAATTTGGTAAAAATTGGCCATGACTAAATTTAGCCCGGAAATTAGAAGCGGTTTCTAACCCTCAGAGAGTGAGGTGCTCTGGAATTTTCCTGCAGATTGGCAGTGTTCTTGGGGGTTCTTTGCCTTTCTCTGCAGCATGGAGTGTGGTTCACTTATTAGGATCATCTGAGTTTCTCACTTAATTAGTACTATGCCATTGCACAGGCATTGGGCATGGATGCATCTCATACCTCCTGTTCTCTGCCTGTGGCATGTAATAGTTAAGTCTCCTGAGATGTGTAATATTTGGTCTAATTCTGATTGTTGGGGTTGGCATGGGAGTGTCTGGATGGTGTTGGTGTCCTGTGATATATAGGAGGTCAGACTAGATGGTCTGGTAGTCCCTTCTAGTCTTAAACTCTGAGTATTTCAAATATTCCAGGTTGGGACCTATTTTATCCAATGTACGAAGAGTAGAAAAATATTTTTATGGCATTTCTTGCCTGTTTTGCCATACTACAACATTTCTGATAAAAGAATGCAGTACTACTGAAATTACTTTTGAAACGTTTATTACACTGTGTAATAACTGGTTTGAAAGGTAAAATGAGAAGACACTTAACCATCCTCTTGAGTGCTTAGTTATCTTGGTGTGGCTATTATTTACATAGTTTTGTTTGTTTCCAAGGGAAAAAAGTATAGAAAAATTGAAGTGATTTTAGAAGCTTTAAGGAGAAGACACGATGCCAATTTCAACTCATGCCCCCCATGCACCTTTCTGTAATTCCACTAATTTTGCTTTGCCTTCAGATTTTAATTAGTTGTATAGAATGATGGGCAAACTTAAAGTAATGAAGAATAAAGTGTTAGTCACTTTTGGTCCACATCATCTCACCTTCCCATTCTTCCTTTTCACGGCCAGCAAGGCATGTGTCAACACAATTTCAGTACAATTATATTTCAATTGTGTTTAAAAAATTAACTTGGAAGGAGAAGCTAGGTGCCAGTGAATGTAAACAATCCAAACAAAAATAGAGAACGAATCCTGTTGAAGATTAGGCAATCTGTAATTTTCACTTGAGTTTAGACGATCAAGCTAAAGACTAGATTCCCCCATAGGCTTTAATTCAAGCTGCTAACTTGTGTGAAAGCTACAAACCTTGGCCTTAATTTAATAGCTCTTCATGGTTTGTTTTTTTTATTGACTTATTTGTATTACTATAGCACCTAGTAGCCTAAGTCATGGACCAGAAACCCATTGTGCTAGGCTGTGTACAAACACAGAATGAAAATAAGGTCTCTGCCCTAAAGGCCTTACAGTTTAAGGATAACACAAGAGAGAAAATATAGATTGGGGAGTACAAGAAACAGTGAGACAATTTTGGTCAGCACGATAGCCAGTGGTCTCAACACACCAGTAGCCTAAACACTGTCCATTTTTTTTGTAGACATTATGGCAAACAGGAGAGTTTTAAGCTTTTGTTCTCCTTTGAGTGCTGGTCCCTATGTATTCCACTATGGATACACATCGATGCAGAGCCAGAGAATTTTGAAAGCAGTGTCTGTTGGGCCATACATGCGCCCTTGTTCACCTCATGCCTCTGACCTAAGGAACTAATGGGTGGGACAGACCAACTGCCTCTCCGGTTCCTTCCACTGCCACATTATCCGGGACAGAACCTCCAGTGTCCATAGCTTTGTCTTTGTTCCTTTATCTGTGAACATACATACGTATAGCTGTAAACAGTTTTAGAAGTTTTTAGAATTTTACTTTAGTCTCTAAGGTTCCACAAGTACTCTTTTTTTTCTTTTTGCAAATAGAGTAACATGGCTGCTACTCTGAAACCTATTGAATACTTTAATGTTTTATAGTTAGTCAGCCTCCTTGATCAGGGTAGCTCCCCTTCCTGTACCCAGTTTTGGGTACTGAACTAGCCAGGCTTCAAAATATGTGCCTCCTGTCTGTGCTGCTTCTCAGTCAGCGACAGCCATCCACAGTGCTTGTATTGCCTTGGGGAAGCCCACATCTCGGCAAGGTGCGGTATCTGTCATGCTTTCCCCAGAGATGAGAACTTTGTCTTAGGAAACACCTAATGGCAAAAGCCATGAGGCTGCAATCAGACCTGTGCCAGGGAAGCCCCCTGTATGTCAGCCTGACTCGGCAGAAGTGCATCTCCTGGTCACAGTCTGACTCAGAAGGGACGGAGCCTACCCCCAGTAATCCCTTGGTGGAGTTTTGTTGGAAGAGCAGGGAGTGATTCTCATAAGCATGACATTAAATTCTCCTCCCAATCCCCATAGAAGAAGTTGGATTCAGTCCTGCCTAAACTGAGCAATTCCTAAGCTCAGACCCAAGATAATTTAATATATCCCAGGTCTCAGGGACATTACAATAAAGCCTGTAAGTCTAGGGCTCAGTCATAACTGGATTGTTATTTGGCAGCAATGGTGCCTCTGGTACCATCCAAGAACAAATCCCGGATCTGTTGCCACCAATGAAGTGATCACCAAGAACCTCAGCTACCCACAGTACTGTTTCTGTCTTCTACAGCTGTGGCATGGACTGTTTCTACTGCAGCTCCATCAGTTCAATCAGATAGGATCCCTGACACTTGTGGAAGAGCTCGGACCAACACTCCTCCTGAGGATATCTTTACTTTCTTCTTCGAGTGCTTGCTCATGTCCATTCCATATTAGGGGTGTGTGCTCACCATATGCACTGGTGATGGATGTTTTTCCCTCAGTGGTATCCGTAGGAGACCAGCTCTCATGCCCCCGGAGTGACACGCACATGCTGCAGTATAAGGGGCGCTGCTGGCTCCTCCCACCCTCGGTTCCTTCTTGCCACCAGTGACTCTGCTGGAACGTCTGCTGTTTTGGCTAGCTTTTTGCTTCATTTAGTGTCTCTCTCTCTCAAATGTTTTTTTTCTGTAAAATAGTATATAGTTAGTAGTAGTTACTGTTAGTGTTAGTTCAAGTTAGTTGGTCACAGACAGGATTCAGCCTAGAGATGGGGCATTCTCTGATCCCCAGGCTTTAAGCCATGTGATCATTGTAAGTGGCTTATGCCCATCAGCGACCTACACATTAGTTGTTTATGGTGTTTAGGTGAAGGACACACAAGTGACAAGGTCGCATCTGTAAATCATTCAAACCTCGAACAAAAAAGGAGACTTCCATCTCGGGGCACTCCTGATAGAGTTGGCGCTGACCTCAGCACCGGAGCAGAGGTCCAACTCTGCCCCAAGCACCAGAGCATCGGTGTGGAGCGCGCCCCCTCCCTCAGCCCCAGCGCAGTCTGAATCAGCAACGATCCCCCTCCCTGGCCAAGAAGCCCAAGAGGACCACGAGGGGAAAATCTCCCACTTCCCATAAGGGAAAACAGAGGGCTGGAAGAGAGCCAAGACATGTTCTGGGTGGTTCAACATCTCCATCAGGGAGTTGGGCCTCAGCTCAAGTCGAGTGGTTGAGTTACTCCCATACTATGTCTGCTACACTGGATGGTGACAAGGGCCTCCATCAACTAGAAGTCCCATCGATGTCTAAGGCCCTGCAGAGACACAGGAGATCCTGATGGTACCGGTGCCATCCACATTGGCTCCGGCGGTACCTAAGTCCAGGGGTAAACCCGCCATGGAATTGTTCCGTGTGTGTCTGCCTCAGCGGCACCGCTCCCCATTGCTGGGGAGCTCCCACCAGCACTCGCCCACACATAGCTGTCATACCTCGGAAGTAGGGAGGCAGGCTCAGAAAAGCCCTCTTAGTCTCGGGACCCTGGGCACCGACAGCGGGATTCGAGGCAAGGCTTGCCAGTAACCTGGTACAGACCTGCGAAGGCACGCATCCCCTAGCATGAGCATTGATATCGACCCTTCGCACCTCCAATGCCTCCGCACCGATCACGTAACCAATCGGTTGAATGGAGTCTCCGGTCACCGACCCACAGGCACTTGTTGCTGAGACTTGAATCCCCATTGTTAAAGAGACCCTCCTGACGACTGGCCTGCTCTGGCTCCCTGTCCCACTCTAGGTCCTGGTACCAATCGAGCAGTGTGAGGCGTAGATCGCCAGTCTGCTGACGCCGAGGACTCACATGAGGGACTTGTCTCAATCAGACAGGTCAATGTCAAGGCACAGCAGCCAGCACTGTATGGAGGAGGGCCGCCGGTCCAGCCAGTTATGGCCACTCTGCAGTGATTACTCTGCTTACTGCTCTGGTGCTAAACAGCAGTCATTGTCAGCGGGACAAGCCCCGGCACTGGCGGTACTATTGACATAATTGGCACCATAATGGACTCAATGGCCCCCTGCCAATGGCCAGCGGTGTGGTACCCCTTGAACCCTTGGGGGTTTACCCAACCTTTGCAGGACATCTGGTCAGTGACAGGGGCCTTGGATAGGCCATCGGCCACAGCATCCCACCCTCCTCTGGAGGTGGAGGCCTCACAGGGGAAAATCCTCCCCCAGGCTCATGAGGACCCAGGAGAGCAGCCAGCTGGACCACAGGGGATGTGGTAGATCCCTCGGCACTGGCTTCATCCTCATCGTCGCCAGATGAAGTTATTACGGGTCCCCCTCACTCAGTTCTGCAAGATGACACCAAGACACATCAGGAGCTTTTAAAGAGGGTCATCTCTAACCTGGGGCTCCATGTAGAGGAACTCGAGGAGCCATCAGACTCATTGTTCAATATCCTGTGGTCTACGGTACCCGGCAGGGAGGCTTTACCCCTACATGATAGGGTATCAAATTATTAATGTACCATGGCAAACCCCCTCCTCCCTGCCACCCATTTCAAAAAGGGCTGAGCGTAAATACTTCGTGCCAGCTAAAGGCCATGAGTATTTCTATACTCATCCAGCCCAAATTCCCTTGTAGTTGAGGCTGTTAATCAAAGGGAGAGGCAAGGTCATCCTGGGGCTACACCCAAGAATAAAGGCTCAAAGAGACTGGATCTGTTTCGGCAAAAAATTTTGGTCTTCCAGCCTTCAGTTGCGAGTGGCCAATCACCAAGCCTGCCTTAGCCGCTACAACTACAACATATGGCGGACCATGGCCAAATTCAAGGTCTTGCTGCCCGAAGGATCCAGGAAGGATTTCTTGGGTGTCCTTGAAGAGGGCACGGCGGCCCTCCAGGCAGCCTCAGATGCAGCAGACTCTGTAGCTCGCACCATGGCCTCTGCAATTTTCATGTGGAGGGCATCCTGGCTGCTCCTCATGGCTCTGTCGACTGAGGCTCAGCAGTCAAGTAGGACCTCCCCTTCGATGGCCAGGCACTGTTTGCAGAGCAGATGGACAGTAAACTTCATGGACTCAAAGACTCCCGCACTACCCTGAAAGCTCTAGGGCTGTATGTCCCCAGTCCACCCTGTAAGTGGTTCACGCTGCAGCCATCTCAGGGTCAAGGGAGCCAACCCAGCAGGAGCCACCTCATAAGAAGAATAGGGACTAAAAGCCCTGCATGAGCCACCCACCTCCACCCTCTTCCCAATTGGGCTCGACCCATAATAAGGAGGGAGGCAAGCAAGCATTTTGAGGGTGCGCTTGAGGGCGACCTACCAGACTATACCCTGGATCCGTCTTTCCTGCTGTTTTCCAACCACCTTTGTTTTTTCCTCCCCACATGGATCACTGGCTCCTCAATACTGTGGCGCAGGATTACACCCTTCAGTTTCTTTCTACCCATTCCCATCCCTCTTCAGGGACCCATCTCATGAGAGTTTTCTCTTGCAGGAGGTAGAAGGGTTGCTGCAGCTGGGTGCGTTGGAAATGTTTCCTCACGAATACAGGAACAAGAGGTTCTATTCCTTTTTAATTCTGAAGGCCAAGGGTGGTCTACGGTCTACGGTCTATTCTGGACCTGCAAGACCTCAAAAAATACCTAAAAAAACTGAAGTTCTGCATGGTCTCAGTGGCTTCAATCATCTCAGCCCCCCCTCCCCCCAGAGACTGGTATGCCACCCTCAACTTGAAGGATGCATATTTCCACGTAGCAATCTTTCAAGGTCACAGATGCTTTCTATGTTTCACGGTAGGACCTGACCACTGTCAGTTCGTGGTCCTCCCGTTCGGCATGGCAACAGCAGTGAGGGCGTTCATCAAGTGCATATCGGTAATAGCCGCTTACCTCAGACATCAAGGTATCCAGATCTAACTGTATCTCAATGACTGGCTTGTCAAAGGCTGCTCCAGCTCACAAGTTCAGAAGGATGTTCTGGTGCTGCAGGCCACATGCCAATCCCAGGGCCTGCTGGTAAACAACAAAACTTCGACATTAGTTCCGGTGCAGAGGATAGTTGGAGTGGTGCTCGACTCCACTGTGCCACAGTGTTCCTACCACAGGAGAGGTTCCAGATGATGGTGGACCTCATTGTGGGAGTCTCCACGTTCCACCTGACCATGTCCAGGTTTTACCTGCACTTGCTGGGCCACATGGCAGCATGCACATATGTTGTCTGCCATGCCTGGCTCAGGATGCAGCTCTTACAGCCATGGCTAGCGACACACTGAACAAAGTGAAAAGCTAGCTGAAGCAGCAGATGTTCCAGCACAGTCACTGGTGGCAAGAAGGAACTGAGGGTGGGGGGAGCTGACAGCGCCCCTTATACTGCAGCATGTGCGTGCCGCTCCAGGGGCACTAGAATCTATGGATACCACTGAGGGAAAAACGTCATGCACTGGTACACATGGCAAGGACATGCACTTAATACGGAATGGACACGAGCAACACATCTCAAAGAACTCCAGTTATGGAGTTCCCTCCAGTGGCACCCTTTGTACCATCAATGTATCCAGAATCACCTTTCTCTTCCTTGGGAGATTCTGACTCACTCAATGAACGATTATTTTCTCCTCAAGACATGTCTTCCTGAACAGGAGGCCTTGACCAGTTTGACACCAGCCTCTATCTTCCTTGGAGCCAGTGGTACTCTATGCCATGGGGACCTCCGTGACCCCATTCGATCAATTTTTTGGCCATACTGGGGACTGTGGGACCTGTACTACCCCACAGAGTCAGTCTGGTCTTCTAGGGAGTCATCACATCCCTCCCCTGAAGAGGGCAGCCGGACTTGCCTCCTGATCCTGTTGAGGAACAGGGTATGTGCTGGATCTGGCAGTTCTGCTAGAACTGACGAAGTTGTCGTCATCCCCAGATGAGAGGTGGTGGTTCCGATGTCTTCATCTCCAGTGGTGACTATAAACAGTTCCAAGAACTCCTATACAGAATTGCAGGGGAACTGCAGATTCCACTTGAGGAAGTTCAGGATCCTCAACATAAGCTCCTGGACATCATCCAGTACCAGTCAAATAGTGCTCCCTGGTGACAAAGCCATCCTGGAGCCAGTTAGAGAAGTCTGGAATACCCCAGCTCCTTGTGCCCTTACTCCTATGAAGGCAGAGAAGTGTGGATTGGAATTTCTGTTCTCTCATCCTGCTTCTAACTCCTTAGTGGGCTAGACTGTCATGGTAAAATCTAGGCAACAACACCCATGATCGTTTTACACTGACTAATAAGTCAAGCATCTTGACTTATTGGGAAGAAAGGTAGTTTCTTCTTCTTGCTTTCAGTTCAGGATAGCCAACTGCCAAGCGTGGATTTCCTGAACTATTCAGAATTTGCCGACAAGCTTCTGCAGAAAAACAGAGCTCGTTCCCAGGCTCTCATAGAGGAAGGCCAAAGATGGTTGCCAGGACTGCTCTTCAGTCAGTGATAGATGCAGCTGATACATCTTCAAGGGTGATGGCTACTGCGTTTGTAATGCACAAGGAGTCAAGGAGCTTCATGTTTTGGAGTTTTCCAGGGAGATGCAGAAAACATTGGAGGACCTGCCCTTTTATGAGACTGATCTGCTCAACCAGAAGACTGATGAGTCTTTACATACCCTGAAGAACTCCGGGGCCATCCTCCACCCCCTGGGTATGTATGCTCCTGCCCCAGAAAGAATTTCTTAGGCAGTCATAAAGGCCTGTACTGATGGCTCAAGAAGGTTACCATTGGAAACCTTACGAGCCACACTGTGAGAGACAGGGTTCATAAATCCTGCTTCCCCACACCTTCTGCATCAATTCCCTCTTCCCAGTCCCAGCCCTTGGCTAAGTACCAGCTGATCTGCACACACCCTTTTTGTTTGGAGGGCGGGAGTCTTCTGGCGCACTCTTTCCACACGTAAAGTGCAATAACAAAGAAATGGGTGCTGAATGTCATCCACTCTGGCTATACAATAGTTTACATCTCTATGCCCTCCAAAATCCCTTCCTCCCCCTTTCAGGGGCCACTCTCATGAGAAGATTCTCAAAAAAGTAGAATTGCTCTTGCAGCGAGGAGTGATAGAGTGAGTTCCTCTGCAGTACCAAGAGAGAGGTTTTTACTCAATGTATTTCCTAGTACCCAAAAAGAAAGGTGGTTTGGAGACCCATTCTTGATCTTCACTATCTGAATTATTTTATTTGCTACTCAAGTTTTGTATGTTCATGTTGGCATTTATAATCTCAACCGTAGACAAGGACGTGGTTTACAACTCTCAATATGAACACCTACTTCCATGTAGACATTCACCCTGTTCAGACGTTTTCTCAGATTCATGGTTGGTTGTGACCACTTTCAATATAGAGTACTCCCCTTTAGTTTTTTTACTACACCCAGGGACTTCACCAAGCTGTTTTCTGTAGTAGCAATTTGTATCAGTGTCAAGGTTTCAACGTTTACTCCTATCTCGACAACTGGCTTCCTGTCACCAGGACACACCAAGAGGCATCTACTTTGGCAATGCCACAACTCCACTCCTCCTTGGGGGTCAGCATAAACTTAAAGTCCGTAGTCACCCTGATGCAGACTTTAAACTTCATTGGGGCATCCTTAAATTCCATCATGGGAAGGTGTTACCCACCGATGGACAATGAATGATCTCCTAGATCAAGTAATAAGCAACCCTTGAGCACCAGTGTTCCCTCTGATTTTTTCCACCCATGTGCAGAATGAATTTTGGTATGTGCACAGTGTGTGGCACATCACCTTCCTACTGGTGCGCATAACAAAATTCATATGGTGGGGATGGGGCCAAGGGGTTTGGCGTGTGGGAGGGGGCAGAGGGTTGGGGTGCAGGGGTGTGAGGGCTCTGGGTTGGGCATGAGGGGTTAAGGGCTGGGACAGAGGGTTGGGGTGTGAGGGCTACGGCTAGGGGTGTGGACTCTGGGGTGGGGCCGCGGATAATGGTCTCAGGGCTGTGGCAGAGGGTTGATGCAGGGGGTGAGAGCTCCAGCTGGGGGTGTGGTTGGGGATGAGGGTTTGGGGTTCAGGAGGGTGCTCTGGGGCTAGGGTTGGGTGAGAGCACTCCCCTCAGCTCTCTCCCTGCAGCAGCACTTGGGCTGGTCAGGGAGAGATGCCTCTCCCTGCCAGGGAAGCTCTGGGGCTGGGGCTGCAGGATAGGTGCCCCTCTCCTGGCCGTAGTAGATCCAGGCCAGGGCTGGGTTGAGGCTGGGGGAGGGGCGCCCCGCCATGCCTGGGTCCGGGCCTTGGCTGGATCCAGGCCACACCAGCCGCAGCTGAGTTCTGGTGCCCCGGCCAGGGGAAGGGTGCGGCAGGTTGGGGCTCCCCTCCCACAACTGTGGCAGGTCCCCAGGTGGGTTCTCTGAGTCCCTGCGTGGTGCTATATAGGCTGATGCATGGCTGCGCAGCTTACAGGGAACTTAGTTGAGCACCTGTTAAGATTTCTCTCTCTCTCTTTCCTGGGTCATGGCTTCATGCACTTACACCATGCCATTTGCCAGGCTCCACCTTCATTGCCAGTAGGCGTGGCTACAAATAGTGTCCTCTCCAAACCATGAGATCATCATCATCATCATGATCAGTGACTATTCCCACCAAAGTAACACCACCTTGATGTGCATCCTCTATGGTGGAAGAACTCCCACCAGGTATGTTCAGGTGTTCCCTTCTGTGACTCTACATGAAACAGAACTATCATTACTCCCTGTTGGATTGGGGTGCTCACATATGCAACTGGACAGTGCATGGCATCTGGACATCTCAAAAGTCCAGGATACACATCAATATTTTGGAACAGTTTGTGATTTGAAGGGCTTGCAAAGACTTTCTCATGTTCATTGAAGGTCACCTACCCTCATGATGTTGGACAACATCATAACCATCTTTTACATCAACAAACAGGGAGGAGTGAGGTCTATGGCCTGTGTGCAGAAGCAGGCAGTTTGTGGAACTGGTGCACTGACAATCATATCACCTTATCGGCAGTCTACCTTCCAGAGAATATGCTATCAGACTGTCTCAGAAGATATTTTGCTGTTAACCAGGAATGGGAGTCACAGTACTCTGGTGAACAATATTTTTGCTTAGTGGAAGATTCCCACCAGGAACCTGTTTGCCTCCCAAACAAACAGGAAATGTGGCATATACTATATTTTGCTCTATCAGCTCTTCCATCCTCTCATGGGATAAGGGCTAATTCCACAACAGCACAAGTGATATCTATGGCATTGCTTCAAGAAATGCCTCTACTTGCAAGAAGCAGGTTTGAAAAATTTGTCTTAAATTTTAGAAACATTTTAAAATAGAATCCTTCTCCTCCCTCAAGGTGTTAAGAAATTCTCCGCTGAAGTCCTATTCAGACTTCAGGTGAAAAAAATTTGAAGATTAATATACATTATTGGTTTTGGAAAGAAAACATATGGATTGGTTTTGCATGAAAATATGAATTTTGTTTAACGATAATTACTGGAAACATCTGTTTACAGAGAATACCTTAACTGAGGAGTTGCATTACAGTTGCAGTGGAGCCTTGCTAATTTGAATTTTGCTAAACCTCACCTTCTGTAATTCACTTGTACACACAATCTGGTGGTTCCTCCACTTCTGATCAGAGACCAATTAGAATTATACTGCAGTGTTGTATTACTAAGATACAGTTACCTTAGTTGTACAACATATCACATTTACTAGCATACTACCAATTAAAAATGCACTTATCGGCTGAACAAAGTAAACTTAGAGATGCATTATGCTTTTTTGTGTATTTGCATCCTCACTAATTCACAAAATTCAGAAATGTACAATGGGTCTTCCAGTCATTAATGAAAATTAACAAGGTTCTGCTGTAATGCCTTTTCTAAAAGATTCATGAATGAGTTTACTTCAGTTACAGAAGTTTTGGTGCTTGTTAGAATTATTATAAAAGCTTTGTGGTAGAAGGAATGCTGGCTAAGGATTTTTTTTCTCATCAATCAGTAATTGGCTGTTGCTTAATGAAGTCAGCTGCAGAGAATTAAATAGAATTATTTCATATGCCAACATTTTATTGGTAATCCATAAAGTGGTTAAACTGAGATGGAACAAGGTTCTTCCCCCTGCTCTAAAAGTCTTGTGGCAGTTTTTCCTCCTATGTCAGCATACTGTCAGGGCCAACTTCATGAAAAGAATCTCTGCAAAAAGCCCCTGTCTGGGTAGTTCAGCTCCATAGCACTGGAAGAAGATAGACCAGGCTCTACGGTTTAACAGCCCCATTTCTCCACATTAAAAGTAAACCCAAACGACTTTATTCTAGCTGCCAAATCTTCCTGCTTTCCTCTGGTACAGGAACCCCAATTTTTCTTCATCCTCTCTCAACTGCTATGTACTCCTTTGCTGAAGAAACAGGAACTGTCAGCTGGTTCCAGAACCTCAGCCTCTAATTAGCTCCCAGTTCCTTGTATTTCTCATTAATCAAGGTCCACACAATCACAATCCCAAACTCTTCTTCATCACTAAATTCTCATTCACTAAAATCTCTCCTTTAGTAGCAAGTGACTGCAGATCTTTAAGTTTCATACATTCAAAATTCTGCACTTTCAGTGTCTGGGCTGTTGTCCTTCACTACTTTAGCGTGGGCAGGAGGGGAAAACTGACTAAAGGAATGGATGAGGAGTATACCTACAGCCTTGTGTATAATGTGATTGTGCAGTTGTGAAAATGGCTGTATAAGTTAGTGTTTTGCTAGTAGGCCACATAACTCACTCTGTGCAGCATAGGAAAAAAGACATTTATCTTCTATTACCAATTTCTGAGCCCGTCCACTTCTGTTTTTGGAATTCTCTAGGAGAAGTGAGTAACCACTCGGACAATTGCAGGAGTATGAGAATTTTAAGAAACTAAAACCATGCCTTGGTGGAAACAAGCAGAGGCTTTCATGAGGAGGTGACTGGCATTTGGGACTTCTAAACTGCACAGGAGAAGTCCCACATGGCAAGTGCATTCCTCTGCTGCACAATTTATCTACATTTTGAGGTATGTCATTCATATTTAGGTCTTTCAATAGCAGAACAGTAAACTCATGAGGCTTAGGAGCCCCAAATAGCAGCTGCTGCTTCCTGAAAGCCTTTTTGCCCACTACCTCCACCCAGTGCTTCAGTTTTTTTGCTTCTGACTGTTGCAGTTGGCTAACTAATAGCAATAGCTTTCCATCGAAGTCATGCTTTCTTCAGTTCCCCACCAAGCCTCGCTTCTAATTTTTAGAATTTCTAATTTCTAATTTTTTTCAGCATTTCTGAAAATCAGGCCACTCAGGCCTGCATGTAGGAGGCTTAACTATAGGCACCCATTTGTGAAAATCTTGACTCTAGTCTCATTGTGAAAGTGCACAAATTGATCAGACAAATTCTGTAAGATGTATATTCCAATTTCAATTCAGTGCCTGTAATAGCAAAATTTCATGGATCTGGAATAATACTTGGAATATGCATTCCTTTATTGACAGCCCTAGGGTCTGCTGAAAGGACAACAGTAGAGGAGAGAACATAGATACTTCAGTGCTTGGCACTCTATAAATACCTAAGATACTGTCTGAGAACTGGAAATAAGCAACTGCTGTATGTTATGTGTTCATGGATAGGAATGCTTTTCAGTCAGGATGGTTGTGACCGCCAAGGAATACCCAAGGATGCTCAGTGAAGTTCTTAATGTTGGTAGTGGCTACAAATGCTAAACATACGTTAGGGAGGTGAGTTCATAGGCCTGTCCGCACTTGGATATAGTTTTGGCCAAACCATTACAATATTACAGCTATTTCCATCAGTTAAAGCAGAACCCTGCAACAGTAGCACAGTTTCTTCTATCAGTTTATATACTGGTTTTAGATATGTAATCTTTTAAACAAGATGAGCTAGAAGTGACAATAATGGAAAGCATGATCAGTGGGCATAACTCAAGCTTAGTGGGATAATTACGAGACCTTACATGTTTTCATTGAGGTGTATAAACTACATAGGATTGGAAGGCCTGAGGGCAAGAATTTTATGCCGCAAGTGATATAAAATTTGATAGTATAGAAAAGCATAAAAATATATTGGGTCAATGTAGAAGAAAAGAAAAGCAAGTGGGAAACTGCAGTACAGCTCCTTTGGCCTAGAATGAGATCAAGAACAAGAAATTCCTGGATCTATTGTAAATAAAAAAAAAGACAGAATATTTTAACTACCTGGATATTTCTGGGGGATGAGACAACTAAACAGGGATCATCTCAGACTCTTAAATTATGTACATTATTCCGCTAACAAGAAAAGTAAAGAAGCCACCCAGGATCATGTGTTTGCCAACAGGGAAAAAAGTCAGAAGAATACAGCCATCTAATCTTAGAGACATCAAACCTACCTATTAGAGGAAGATATACTGAAAGCCAAATTTCAGAGGGCAGCTAGACATACTCCGTGTAATTCAGTAATAATTTCCTCTGCTTGTGATAGTTACAGTTGATATCAAGCAAGACAGCTGAAAAATTGTTCTTGTTAACTTGACTTTAATATAAAAACTGTATTGGCTAAACACCTTGTTTGTATTAAAATGCTTGTGTCCTTCACAATTCCATAATAACATGTTCCTTTTTCGTCAGCCCTCCTATATCTCAGATGATCTTATTCAGCTAGCTAATGTGAAACAGCCAGGTCAATAGATTATTTTTTTTGTCTGCAAAGCTCTTGAGACTGCATGACATCATCAATAATACCTTAATCATATTAAATTGAATTTTGTTGCACAGAGACTGGCTTTGTCATTAAAATGAATCAAGTGACATGTTACATTGCATGTGTTGGAATGAGATGTAGAACAAAAGGTTTAAATATTATTTTGAATAACTGCCCAGATCTCATAAACTTTTGTAAGTGGATTTGTTTGAAAATCTGAATTTTTAATTGCAGGAGAATTAAGTAGTTTATTCAAAGACACAATCTTTGTAGTTATAGTTCTTACTGAAATAATTAAGTACTATGTTAAACTCAAAGGTCATAATATTCCCTAAAATCTGCAACATTAGCAGTGTGTGAGGAAAATACACTACTTTATATAATGTTGCTCTCAAAAAAAACAACAAAACCCAGCCTATGTTAAAAGAACATTATTACTCTTGCAAAATAAAGCTTTCTAAATATTAAAGTTGTATAGTGTTCCTTGGACTGGAGCATGCTCACTTGCGGTAGGGTTGTCGTGCATGCACAGTCCAGTCACAAATAGGAGCCATGATGATGGGATGGATCATGCTCAGTTGCTCTGGTGGGGGATGGTGTGCACAATCTGGTTACAAATATGAGCTGGGAGACTTAAATGTGCTCAGTGAGGACAGAATTTTTGGAGATTTTAGCAGTTGCATTCTAGCAAGTCTGTACTGAGCATGTGTGAACTGTGGTTTCTCAAAGACTTATAACTAGATTTTCATGGGATGGCAAAAGGCCCTTCACAAAAAGGCCAGCATCTGCCAATTTCACATTCCTGCTCCAAAGCATGAGAGCATTAATCTAAAAAGAAAACAAAAAAACTCAAGAATTTTTTTTAACATGGGCAAAACAACCATTTACCCTCTAGCCTTGTTCTCTGAAAAACTGAATAATTTTGGGTGAAATATTTCAAAAACTTTTAGCCTGAGGCAGACACCCAGCATCAAAAATTTCAGCACATGTGGTTAGTTTGGTAAAGTTATAAACAACACTTAAACAGAGTTCCATAATGAGAAGAATCAGGCAACCTTAATAATAGGTGTTGCCATCAGTCTGTCTATAATAAGGGCAGCATAAGACATTATTATTTACATATATAGTATTGCTTCTTTTGAGATGATCTCTACATCCCAAATTAAGTGAGACTGAAGCAGCTATTGTGTCTGAGGTTCAAGGTCAGTGGTCCTCAAACTGGGGCACACTCCATAGGCGGTCATGGAGGAATGTCTGGGTGGGCCTGCGCCAGCTCTAACAAGGAGGTGGGGAGGGAGTGCTATCTGCCCACAGCTCTGGCCCCTGCTCCGCTCCCGGCCCTGGTCTGGTTGCAACTCCGCTTCCAGCCTGGAGACAGAGCCCAGGCACATTCTATTATTGGCAAGAGGAGGTGTGAGAGAAAAGTTTGGGCATCACTGTCCTAGGTGATGCGAAAAGGTAGAAATAATTGTTTCTTGTGAAATTTTAGGAGTTAGTGCTATGACTATTGAGGTGCGTATAAGCTGTCTTGGAAGGATTAGATTTTTATTGGTTAAATGTCAGTAAATATTGATTTCACTGAACACCCATAAGATGATGATTATATTTCCATCTATAACAATCAAAGTCTATGGATAAATAAAGTAAGAAAAATGCTGCTTGAGAACTTTAGAGTTTGATTTAAGGATATTTACTTTGTATATTTTGACAGTTTGTGTTTTTAATCGTTATAAAACTACACATTTTTGAATCTCAACATCTTTCCACAACCATGGAAAATTTAAATTAATAAAAAATAAAACATGCTTAAAGCCCATACATTTGTGCATTTCTGAAAACTGAAATTGGAATAGAGGAAATGCTTAAAAATTAATATCAATATTATCCATCAAAATTATAAAAAAAATCAAATTCTGCCAAGTCTACTCGTAACTGCAAAATGTATTCTGAGTGTTTTATATAAACTAACCAGAGTACTGAATCCCTATACATTATATGCCATATATTGTTGTAATCCTCATGACTAACTTCCTCTTTCACATCTTCAGTCTCCTCTGTATACCATGTGACCTCCTACACCTGGAAAACACTCCTACCCCCTCTGAAATAAAATCCAACCTCTTTGTAAAGGGGTTGGAGGGCTAAAGAGGATTGGTGAGGAAAGTGGAGATGATTTCATTAATGATCCGGATGATGGGATGGATTGCACCCTCAGCAAGTTCGCAGATGACGCTAAGCTGGGAGGAGAGATAGATATGCTGAAGGGAAGGGATAGAGTCCAGAGTGACCTAGACAAATTGGAGGATTGGGCCAAAAGAAATTTGATGAGGTTCATCAAGAACAACTGCAGAGTCCTGCACTTAGAACGGAAGAATCCCATGCACTGGTACAGGCTGGGGACCACCTGGCTAAGTGGCAGTTCTGTAGAAAAGGACCTAGGGATTACAGTGGACGAGAAGCTGGATATGAGTCAACAGTGTGCCCTTGTTGCCAAGAAGTCTGACATATTGGGCTGCATTAGTAGGAACATTGCCAGAAGATGGAGGGGAGTTATTATTCCCTTCTGTTCGGCACTGGTGAGGCCTCATCTGGAGTACTGTGTCCAGTTTTGTGTCAATACATAAAGGATGTGGACAAATTGGAAAGAGTCCAGCAAAGGACAACAAAAATGATCAGGGGGCTGGGGCACTTGACTTATGAGGAGAGGCTGAGGGAACTGGGCTTATTTAGTCTGCAGAAGAGGAGAGTGAAGGGGGGATTTGATAGCAGCCTTCAACTACATGAAAGGAGGTTCCAAAGAGGATGGAGCTAGGCTGTTCTCAGTGGCGGCAGATGACAGAACAATGAGCAATGGTCTCAAGTTGCAGTGGGGGAGGTCTAGGTTGGATATTAGGAAACACTATTTCACTAGGAGGGCGGTGAAGCACTGGAGTGGATTACCTAGGGAGGTGGTGGACTCTCCATCCTCAGAGGTTTTTAAGGCCCAGCTTGAGAGCGCCCTGGCTGGGCTGATTTAGTTGGGGTTGGTCCTGCTTTGAGCAGGGGGTTGGACTAGATGACCACCTGAAGTCTCTTCCAACCCTAATCTTCTACGATTATCTAGCTCGCAGGTTTGAATCATCCCATTAGTTTTTAGGGGCTAAAAGTTATAAGGCCATCTAGCAAGCTGATGGTCTCAGCTCAGTTACTAATAGAAGAATCTACATTACAAAACCATTATCTCAACTGGCACATTGTTTATAATCTTATTGGAGAAGCCAAGATTTGAATAAACAGAAACTGCCTTTCTCTCCTTGAGGCAGTACTTCTTAGCTCGGGATTGGAAATGTTAGTAGGGGAGCTTGAAAGCTTCTAGCAAGCAGTGTTTGTTGGGGCTGTTCTGGGCATGTCTATACTGCAATTAAAAACCTGCAACTGGCCTGTGCCAGCTGATTTGGGCCCTTGGGGCTTGGGCTAAGGGGCTGCGAGTTGGGAGGATTCTAGAGCCTGGGGCTGCAACCTGAGCCCGAATGCCAAGACTGCATTTTAATAGCATCTTAGCCTGAGCCCCATGAGCTCGAGTCAGATGTCATGGGCCAGCAGCGGGTGTCTAATCGCAATGTAGACATTCTTTGTTTTTCTAACCACCTCCCTCACGTTGGCATTGGAGGATATAAAAAGGTGTGGTTCCAATGGCCCTTCAGTTCTTTCTAACTGCCTGAAGGAGCAGTGGGCACACTGTTTTTATGACACTACTGTAGTCTGTTTTTGTCTCCCTTCCCTGTTCCCATTACTCTATAACAGTCGTTACTAACTAAGAAGAAAAAAATTGATTTGTGCATGGCTGCAGGCAGCATCTGTGACTCAGACCTCATGGGCTCCTTCCCCTTCTATTGTGTTTTGGTCCTTTTCAGACTTTTTCTTTTATTTAGTATCTATCTGTTTAGGGACTGTTGGGACTGATTTCAAGCACTGTGGTTCCTGCAGCTATCTGAGATCTATTACCGATGCCCTGATGGTAATGGAAGGACAGCCTTTTTTAAACTCTTTTGAAGATGTGGCAAGTCTCAGATCATTTTGCCACCAAGGAAAATGCCCAGTTTCTTTTCCTCTGTTTTGGGGCAGGCAGGACCCAGTATATGACGGTCCTCTTTTTTTAGATTGGGATCAGAATTGGAAGGAATGTATAAGAGGAACTATTAAGTGACATAGGGTAGAGCCAAGATCTGGTTAGTAACCCTAGACTGGCTCAACTATTGTAGTTCTCCATCCTTGAACTGATAAGATGTGCAAGTCCTGATTACCAGTCTTGCAGATTTCTTGTCTCAGGGTCAGATAAGAGTCTCTGTTCAGATCTCAAATATTGAAACAGGAAGCTTTTACCAGAAACTAGTCTAATGAAATGGGAAGGGATTGTCCTTTGGGTACCTCAGAAGAGGTTAAACCAAGTAGACAATCATCTTAGTTTTAATTTTGCATATATACTTGCAAGTAAATCAGTCATATAACTCTTGGAGCTCTGTCAGAGTTGACATGAATGCATTTCCAACCTTCCAGCTTCTAGTCCATGGGTGGTTGGTCTAGGTTTATCTTGTATTGACGTTTCTTAAATGTACGTTGGTTATTCCCTCTGGTGGATAACCATCTCTGTCATGGGATCTGAACCTCATACTAATGCAGTTATGTACTATCTCTGTGTAAAACAGGTATTCTTCATAGTTAAGTAGCTGGAACAGTTAGTGAGATTCATTAGCCCTTCCTGTTTTTTTTCTCTAAGCCTCAGTGACATCCAGCAGACGTAACACTTCCAGTTTTATATGTAAAAGAAACCCTTTGTAAACAAAACAAAGCCAGACCAAACCAGAAGTCTGACAGACTTTTTGGCATATGCGACTAAAACCAGAGGTCTGTCCAAATAGTATACACAGCATTATCTAAATTTCTGTGATCGGGCTGTTCTCTTTTCCCTTTGCCCCCCTCCCCCAAAAAACACACACAAACTGTGGGGATTAGCGCACACTCATCTAAGTAGTAGGCAGCTTCCAGGATATAATATTGCAGTGCATCTATAATAGAAATGTCTAGGATGCTTGTTAGTAGTTCTGAATACACCCTCAAACAGCATTATTCTCTTTACCTAACGTTTAGATCTAATGCCCAGTTCAGAGGAGCAGTCCTGTAATTGCTTTTCAGTTAATACTTCTCAGATCCCCCCGTAGATCCCCCACAGATGCCGCCTAATCTTCCAGGGGAAGATCCATGCCAGCAGTTCTTAAAGGAAGAACAAATGGTTACTTACCAAAATAATTGTGAGTCCATCTATATTGCAAAACAAAACAAAGAAGACCCTGTGGCACCAAGGCTCGGAATCTGGGTCAACTGACTTGGGATTGCAGGGCTTGTGTTACAGGACTAAAAATAGCAGAGTAGACATTAGTGCTCAGGCTAGATTCTGAGCTCTGAGACCCTCTCCCTTTTCTGGGTTTTAGAGCCCAGGCTCCAGCCCAAGTGGGATTGTCTACTTTGCTATTTTTAGCCCTGTAGCGTGAGCCTGAATCAGTTGGCCCTGGGCCCTGTAATTTGCTGCTGTGGGGAAGTTTTTGCAGTGTAGATGTACCCTGTGATTACCCATCTTGATGCACACTCCCTGTCCATCCACTTCTTTGCAGTCTGTTTAAGGACTTGCTTACATACTCAAGACCTGGTGGTGCACTGGAGCAAGGGGGAGGTGAATAGATTCAATAGACATTCCTTTACTGCAGCTTCAGTGTTTGAGAGCCCGGGGCACACATTCTCCAAGAGTTTTGGGACAATCCCCTTAAAGAATCGTGTTTATTTTGAGTAAGTTACCTTTTAATTATTTAAGCATTGGTGGTAATTGTTTTACAGGCTTAAACACAATGGGCCAAATTAATCTTTTGTGACTATATTGACATAATTGAAGTGTTAGATATGTTTGGCCCATTCTGTTAATTGAAACAATATTATCCTATTCCAGATTAATAGTGATTTAAAAGAAATGAATAATAACCCTACAGTATCCTTTTGCACTAAGTAGAGTTTCTGGTTTGCCCATTTCTAGTGTTGGGAATATCTGACTCCTGGTCCTGGAGACTTTAGTGATCTTCTTCCTTAAGGAAATTTGTAGAAAGCAGACAGCTGTTATAATAATTTTTACAGTTTCTTCTGTCATGGTTTATCCCGGCAAAGCTAATGTCCTGAGGCAGATAAGTATAACAGGAGGTCATTGATCATTACAATGTTTTGTTTATAAAATCTTTATTTTTTCATGACTTCTTATATTCTCTTCAAATGATTTCAAATACTTATTTGAGGACAAAATTAATATATTTTAGTATATCCCATTGTGCTCAAATGACTCTTGAAAAAATCTAAAATCTGAACCCCCCCTCTCCCCTGATTTACGTACATATGGTCAAATCTGTTGGTTTTATATTAATGTTTATGGGATGGAGAAAGGGTGATAAAAGCACTGTCTTCCCTGATTGATGTAATAATATGTAGCACACAGGCTTTGTCCAGAGTAGGGAATAAATGTGTTAAATCATATTAGCTAAATTTAAGCTCAAATCTTTTAGAACAAACACAAACAAATAAAGGTTTTGTGCTGTTTTCTGGGAACTCAGCAGGCCATAGTCAATTGCTGGCTGGATACAGATGGTTTTGGTTGAGGTTTGCCATATCTGTCTCCAAGTAATTTGATATAATGCAATTTACAAACTTTGGTCCCAAGAGGGGGACCACTCCCCCCCCGAACCCACATAGAGGCCCGTTGAATTCAGTGGGGTGCAGCTATCTATGTGTAACAAGTTGGAGGGAATAGGGCATAAACTTATAATTTTTTGTAAACTAGCAGGGCTTGAAAGCTCTGAAAACTTGAACACTGATCCATGTTTTCTTAAAGAAAACCTAAGATTTAAATTCAAAGTCTATGTCAATGCAATTTTAAGGCTGTACATTTAAATGCTCAGGTAAGAAACCCCCAAATTTAAGGCTGAACATGCAACTTGATCTATATACTCCATGCATGTTCATTATGAAAGCCTTTAATTACATGACATTTGCTTAAAGTAATTTAGGTTTTTCTACCAAGTCATTATGCAATATCTGTGAAGTACTGTACTATTTTATACATGCCAAACACAGAGAGAGTTGTTTCTATAAAAAGCTGTACCATAAGCTAAAACTTTTAGAGAAAGTACAGGATATTAGTGAGATGAGATAGGTGAGGTAATATCTTTTATTGGACCAACTTTTGTTGGCAAAAGACAGGTTTGCCACAGTGAATATTACCTCCCTATACACCAACTTTTTCTCAAAATTACAGCATTGCTGCCTGCTCAAATATCTGTGGATGACAATATCTGGTATCAGTGGACATTAATATCCACCCAAACACATTGCTAAACTCATCCATTTCATCCTCACCCATAACAATTTTATATTCAACAATACTTTGTTGAAACCATGGGTACTAGGATGGCTCCCCAATATGCCAAACTCTTCCTAGGCCACCTTTTGGAAGAATTTCTGGACAAATGCACTACAAAACCAATTGTATACTTGAGATGCATTCATATTTTCATCCTCTGGACTGAGGACCTAAACTCCCTCATAGGTTTCCATCATAACTTCAGAAACCATCAAACTCTTTCTAGAACACTCCTGCATCAGTATCAACTTCCTAGACACACAGATCAGCTTTAACAATGGAACCTGACAGGCAGCTACACGCAAGAAGCCCACAGATCACCACACTTACCTTCAGAAAACCAGTAATCACCCCAAACTCGCCAAAAAATTTGATAGTCACAGCCAAGTCCTGAGATTCCACAGAAGGCTATCCGATGAAGTGAGCTGTAGCTCACAAAAGCTTATGCTCGAGTAAATTTGTTAGTCTCTAAGGTGCCACAAGTACTCCTTTTCTTTTTGCGAATACAGACTAACACGGCTGCTACTCTGAAATCTGGGATGAATGAAACACTTAAAATCACCTTCACCAAACAAGAACACTCCATGAGAGAAGAGGACCACATCACAGGCCACCCAAATACCCAAGAGAACCTGCTTCAATACAGGAGAAAAAAAATCCCCTCTGACGGCACACTCCAAGTTGTCACCTACCACTCCACTATGGAACCCATATTGAGATATTATTAAACAGTTACAACCTTTACTCAATGGGGACCACATTCTGAAAGAAATCTTTGCTGAACCCTCACTTTTGGCCTTCAAACAACCCCCTCAGCCTCTCCAGGCTCATCACCAGAAGCAAGCTTCCCCACAGACCAGGACCCATGAATACAAAGTAGCACCAGATTCTTACATAACTGATGCAAAACCTGCAGACATATCTCCACTGCTGTGGTGATCAATACCTCCTACAATTCACTTTTCAAGATCCATAGGTCATACACATGCCTACCACAACATGTGGTCTGTTTCATTCAGTGCACTAAATATTCCAATATGTGGGTGAAACCAGACAATCGCTATGCTCTTGAATGTACTCTCAGAAAAATAAGGCAAAACACTGTATCGCCAGACAGCCAATACTTTTCACAAAACAATCACTTCATACTGAACCTCTGACCTTATCCTCAAAGGAAACCTGCACAGCACTGTCAAAAGACAAGCCTGGAAGCTTACATTCATAACTTCGTGAGACACTAAGAATCATCATCTTAATAAAGACACTGGATTTATGCCTTATTACAATAATCTGTAACCTATTAACTCCCTTTTTGGTCCCATGGTTGCTGGGGTGTTACTGAGTCAGTTCAGTGTGAATTGAGTTTTACAGCAATTGGTGCTTCCTTGTATTTAGGTGTGACAAACTTGAGTATCTTTCCCAGACCTGAAGAAGAGCTCTATATAGCTCAAAAGTTTGACCAATTAAAAGCTGGTCCAATAACCTGTATTACCTCATCTGCATTGTCGTTCAAGAACAATGTACTGAGTTGAGCATTGTTCCGACCACACCTGGTAGAAAGACAATAAAGGCAATAAATGTGATTGGTTTAAGACACAACTTTATTCAATTAACATATCTCAGAATACCCAGCAATATACTATACAGTGCATGTAATAATAAGATAATATATAATAAGGTTCCAGAAATGTCACTCAGTGTGTCACTGAGACCAAAAATGTCTGTCAGTGTGAAGCGATGGAAATAGCTACAGGTGTGATTAAGAGCTCTTTTTGTTCAGTATATCACCAAGTTGAATCAACACTGGGGTTTGTTGTCTGTTGCCATTTTTAAGTTCTCAGCCATTTTGTTTTTACAAGATTATACCTCCACAGTAGATAGCTAAGGTAATGTCATGCCAAAAGTCCTAGACCATTGTGATATCGGAAGTAACATAGCAAATCACTATCCTTATTCTGCAACTAATTTGTATGCAAAAATTGTATTGGCTCTCTGAGGGAGACTGCACACATAGTGGATTACTTCACCCAACTGCCACAGTTCTTCACATCCAGCACACACACTAACTCCAAACCACCACAGTACATACCCTTCATTTGCTACTTGCTCAAATCTTCCAGGTATTGTCATTGTGTGTGTGTGTGTGTGTGTGTGTGTGTGTCACTCTGAAGCCTAGAATGTCTGTCTGTCTTTCTGAGTCAGTGTGAAGTGAGAGGAACAGCTACAAACATTTTTTGTTTAGTATATCAACACATTTACTCATCATCACTGGGCCTTGGGATAACCCGATGGAATGTTGGAGTCTAAAGGTTCTGTGGCAGTTTGAATGGGATAGCTGTTACTCCCACCTTCTCTGATCAGCTATGTGGGATAACAGAGGTGGTTGTATCTCCAGCCAGGAAGTAGCTGTGTGAACATACTTTGAGGAACATGTACAAACAACAACATTGCTCACTACAATATGGCACATGGGAACATGAGCCCCTATTTTCAGGTTTTTCAACACACGATGAATTACAGCACAGGCTTAAGTTGCTAGATATTTCCTTAATTGTTTCCACCTATTCTGGAGGACCACTGTCAGTCCTTCTCCTTTCTAGCCTGGTCCCATCCCAGTGATGGGACTCTGCCATTTGTACTTCATATCAGGGTTGAAGGAGGCTGAAGAAAAAAATGGTATTTGTCTCCTTGCTGTACCTGACTTTATGACCACCAGACTCCTTTCCCCACCTTCCTTAGGGGTTGCTTTCCCCTAAATCCCCAGCCAAATCAGGTTTATCAGAGAATTGTGTTCTTTCTGTAATGAGTACCTGTCCTGGACATCTGCCACAAGGAAGCACCAACAATTGACTTGGATGCCTTCTCGGCACCTCTAGCCTGGTTCCCAAATATTTATGAATTTCTTCCTTAACAGCCAAAACCATATTTGCTCCTGGTTGGATAGGTATCTTCATCCTCCCTAAGTAACTTTGAGTGCCCGGTATGAATGAGTACCAATCCCACTCAGTAGTGGATGAGTTTACCCAACTCCCTCATCATACATCTACGAACTTATCTGCAAAATAGTTATATAATAGGAATTTATAGTGTTGGTATTGACTTATAAAATGCTCAAGGTTTATCTACACCTCAATAAAAGACCTATGGTATTGCTGGCCCAGTCAACTATGCAGGGCTCAGGCTGTGGGGCTAAAACTTTCAGTGTGGACACTCAGTCTCTGGCTGCAGCCTGAGCTCTGAAACCCTGTGAGAAGGGTAGGTCTCAGACCCTGGGCTCCAGCCCAGGCCCGAATGTCTACACTGCAATTTTTAGCTTTACAGCCTGAGCCCTGCAGTCCTGAGTCAATTGACCCAGTCTCTGAGACTTGGTGCCACAGGTTTTTACTGCAACATTCAGTAGGCCAGTTAGCGTATATCTATCTGAAACCACCCCTCTCTATCTTAGTTTGCCAAATTTGAAGTTTGCCATAAGATATTTCAGCGGGAGCCCTCTTTGTATAAAAGAGAGCTTCTGGCCGCATAGTTAGGGCCCTACCAAATTCATGGTCCATTTTGGTCAATTTCATGGTCATAGGATTTTACAAATTGTCAGTTTTACGGTTTCAGATGTTTACATCTGAAATTTCATGGTGTTATAACCATGGCAGTCCTGTCCCAAAAGAGAGTTGTGTGAGGGTCATAAAGCTAATGTACGGGGATTGCAGTATTGCAACCACTGTGCTGCTGTTGACTGAAGCACTACCTTCAGAGCTGGGCAGCTGGAGAGCAGTAGGCAGCACAGAAGTGAGGATCGCATGGTGGAGGGAGGTCATTACTTTTTGACTGTCGAGGGTCCAGTAGTCAGGGGTGCTGTGTTTTCACCCCCACAGCCAGCCCAATGCCCCTCTAATCCCCAAGTTCTGAGCCTGGAGCCAGAGAGAGGCAGGGCTGGGGGGCAAGGGCACCAGAACCTTTGTAGAAGATGGGGGGGGGGGGGGGCACAGGCGCCAACCACTTTTTAATGTGGGCATAGTTTGGGAGACGAGGCGGCATAGTCTCCCCCACTCCCCAAACTGCAAGTCTTGGGCAAACACAAGGCAGCACTGATGGAGCTGTGCTTTGTGGTGATGGAGCTGATAACGGTGATCAGCTTCCTCACTGCGAAGTGCTGCCCCTGCCCAAGACTTGCAGTTTGCGGGGGCAATGCTGCTCCTACTTCCAAAGTATGGCAGTGTTAAAAATGGTGGGGGAGGTATGGCTCTCTAGGCCCTCCCCAGTTGCAGTGCTGCCCTGGGCTCCTGCTGTTTGCTGGGCTCCAGCTGCTTAGTCCTGGCTGAGCTTCTCCTGCAGAGGCTGCTCCCAGGGCCAGGTCAGACCCACCTCCAGGAACCTCCTCTGGCTGCAAGAAGCTCCACAGCTGCCCCCTGTACAATGACCCCTCCCTCCACTGCTGGGGAGTGATGCAGGTAGGAAGCGGGTGGGGGTATGGAGCTTCCTGCAGCTGAGGGAGGTTCCTGGATGCCCCTATGCGTAGGAGCCGGAGTGGGGCCATGTGGCTGCTTCTGGGAGTTGCATGGAGCGGCCCCTGACCCTACTCCCTGGCTGGAGCGCCAGAGCAGGGCAAGCCCCAGACCCCGCTACCCAGCGCTGACGATAGAGAATCCATCACAACCCTTGGCAAGTTGTTGCAATTGTTAATTACTCTGTTAAAAATTTAACCCATATTTTCAATCTGAAATTGTTTAGCTTCAACTTCCAGCCATTGGACCATGTTATATGTTTCTCTGCAAGACTGAAGAGCTCATTATTAACTATTTGTTCTTCATGTACATACTTCTAAATTGTAATTAAGGCACCACTTAACAAAGAAAAGGTTAAGCTAAATACATTGATCTCCTTGAGTCTATCACTATAAAACAAGATTTATAATCTTTTCATCAATCTCACTGCTTTTCTTTGAACCCTATCCAATGTATCAACATTCTTGAATTGTGGACTCCAGAACTGGACACAGTTTTCAAGCAACAGTCGTACCAGAGCAAATGCCCCTCACCCTCTGCAATGTCTGTTCTGTGCTGTCTCTAAGAGGCACAGAACAGATCACTGGTGTATGCTTTTTACACCAGTGAACACATTGGTCAGTTCTTCAGAAATAATAAATAACATTGGTTGAATAGTGTAGCCAAACAATTCTGAATTGTGTGGACTTAAGGTTATCCATCTGTCTCAGAACCACAATCTGGGAATTAATTTGCTTCCTCATTTATTACTATTTTATAGAGTAGGATAAGCGACTATTAAACAGTGACACATAAACTTGATACAACTCAAGAGACTTGTTAATAGAAGCTAAAGCACTGGCTTAAATTGGATATTGACTATTCAGTCAAGACTCAAAAGTAAAATTGTAAGTTTGACATAGGAGGAGGAATTTATTACATATGATATAAAACCAGGAATGATTTATAGTAGTACCATTTGGTCTTCTATAAGGGTTTGTGTCCCACCCTTTTGGGATATACTTTAAGGTAGCTGACATTTGGTTTACTTCAGAAATTCTCTTTTGGAGCATGTGAAAACTGGGAGGGAAGGAAACGAGGATATTTTGTTTCATATAAATACTTTGTTTTGCTATCAACCTGGAATAAATGTAAAAAAATGTTTGGGAACCCTAAAAGTTAGAAAACTTATTTCAAGGCAAATTAAAACTGTTTGTTAGTTATTTTGTTCCTCTAATCTCGTATCCTCTGTTGAAATGGCCAGTACTAGGCACTTCAGAGGAACAAACAAGAAACTGCAGTAAGCAGTGATGGTATAACTTGCACTAAAAAAGTTTTTCTGACCCCTGTAGGTTGGCTTATGTCCCTCAGTGCAGGGTTTATACCTTCCAAAACTCAGGTTTTGTTGCTTACCACTGTAACTCTTTTGTTATTTACCACTGTAATTTACCTGGATAGTCTCCTCATCTCCATAAATACCGATCTTAACTCTTCCTCCTTACATATTGCCTTTTGTGGTTAATACTCCTTTTTATTGGCTTCCCTAGGGTTGAATCTCCATGTTCTGAAGGATGTCTCTCTGGCTACCATTACCTCTTGATCCTTACCATTTTAGCTATACTAGTTTACTTTTTGGGTTCCCACTTTTTTTTTCCCGCCTGTAGTGGTATGTTTGTGTCTCGAGACTTTCCCCCCTCTTAACTAACATTGAAGCCAAATCTCAGGATTTTTTTTTCTTTTGACTTTAGGGCTTTTTAAATTCTTTTCTTCCCCCCCACCCTTTTTTAATTGATCCATTTATACATTTTTAGGGTTGTTGCTAGTTTTTTTTATATCAATTGAGATTGATTTATATTTTCTCCGATGACTTGGATGAATTTATTTAAATCACCAACAGAGAAACCTTGATCTAAATGATTTTTCTCTTGTTTTGCATTTATACTTTAATTGTTGCCAACCAATGAGAATCAACCTTTCTTTAGGAAAATAAACATGTTGATGTGCAGCTAAATATAGCTTTTACACAAAGTGGTAAGTTCTTTTTGCTAAGCAGGAGGATACACTCACTGTATCTATGCACATTCATTTAAATAATTATGTACCTTAGCATACATTTATTCATATTCTTTATTTTTTTATGTTAGAAAATGGTGAATGATGCATTTCTTATTTGCTAGATGATGATTTTTTTTACTCATTTGTTTAGCTTTGTTTGGATGGAAATTGCTATCTCTGTGCATTTTAATTGAATTTCATTTAAAAATTGGTTTTCTAATTAAATAAAATGACCTTAAATTTATATATATAAGAAAATAAGTTTATCAAAACACATTTTGCTTTTAAAACTTATTTAAAAAGGGAATATCTGTAGTTAGTGAATTAGATGGATTGCTTCTGTCATGTCCTTCGGCATTGTAGAATTAGTAGATCTGATCCTTTCACACCTAGATTTTGTCCATAAATTGGAAGAGGAAAACAAGCTTTCCTGCTTTTTTCAACTCCCTATTGGTTTCTCAACTTTGAATGGGCTAATCATTGAACCAAATGAATTGAATAAACTGAAGTGAAGAATACATTTTCTCTGCACCTGTAGAAGAGGTTACCAGTGTCAAATGTTAGCTTAGCACTTTAGTAAAATCTGTATTTTCCACTGAATGCATCCGATGAAGTGAGCTGTAGCTCAGGAAAGCTTATGCTCAAATAAATTTGTTAGTCTCTAAGGTGCCACAAGTACTTCTTTTCTTTTTTCAGTAAACTCTGGTTTCAGGTGCTTGGTCAACTGTTTCCAGTTCTATAGTTTTGCTTTCTTTAACACGTTGATGGCAAACTTACTGCTCAATATTTATGTAATTTAAATAATTATAATTAAGTTTAGACCTTAGTATAAGTTTTCATAATTTCTAATATTTTAAATAGGTTTTTAAAACTGAAAAAATGTGTTTAATTTAAACTTAAAAATAAAATTTAAATAGAGATTTTTAAAAATTATTTTACTTTCATCATGGATTTTTATCCACCCTGTTGTGTTTATTGTTACTTAGTGATTCAGGTATGTTTACCTTTTGACCCAATTCCTGCATATTTATCAATTTGTCTAATAAAATAATGTGCATATTTTTCAATAAAAAGTTGTATGCCACTTATAATGTGTATGCATCTTTTTCATAGTTAAATAATGTATATTTATATACCCAGTTAACATGACAAACTGTAATAGTACTTAAAAAGTCATTGTGGGAATACAAAATAGAAAAAAAATTGTATTAGCATTGATATTTGAGAAAAAAAAACAAGCAAGTTGAACCATCTGCTGCCTTTTACACAAATAAATACATGTGCAGTCTTCTGTCTGGAAAGGTCTTCCTTTCAGGTGTAAGCTGTACATCAGCTAAAGGCAGTATCTTGTCTTAATAATTGTAGTGCATAGTCCAAATTATTTTAACCCAATAGAAGGCTTTACATTACCTGCCTTGTCAATACTTTAAAATGCAGCACATTTACTAAATCCTTGTCTTTAAGATGTTGCATGAACAGAAATCATTTGGGTTTTTTATAAGTAGAAAATGTTTAAATGCTAGAGATTAAAATTATGTGGGAGCACTATTGCCTTCAGTTTCTGCTGAAAACAAAGCAAAAGAGTCCTCTCTGCTCCTTTGCATCTGTAAGCAGAACCTCCCCCCAAGCTCCCCTTCCTTCATGAGTAGTGCAGTGAGAATTTCCCCTCTTATTGCAGTTTATTTTAACCACTGTGTATTGCTATGCAGCGTAGAAATTAGCAGGTACAAACTGTCCAGTGGAACAAGTGTTCAATAGTGTTTGGCATGCTGAGAAAATTTGTGTCGATGTGAACAGTACAAAGCTATTTGTTCAAAGAGAATGTTAATGACACTTACTCATTATTGTAAATTACTCTAATACACAACGCTAATTTACTGGAAAAATCCTCCTCATAGAATACGCACATGTTACTACTAAGTCAGAAATAGCAAAACAAACCCATAGTTTTTTTGAGAAGTGCACTTTAGTCTTTCATATGGCTATTTCATGACTCTAAAAGTGTCTCCAGAAAAGTGCTCCTGTTTTTTTCTTTGAAAAATATGATCACCTGAGGCATCCATTATAAATGATTGCTTAAATTCTAAGTAATTACATTTTTTCATGTTCATTTAAATCTCCTAATAAACCTAAAATTCAAATACTAATAATAATTGAAGCAACACATTAATTTGGATATAACTTGGTTATCTCTAGAGCCCAAATTGGTAGTCAACTGATTTATCATTTAGTAAATTCTGAATTATATCTTTAGAATATTTTAAATTGGTTGTTAAAGTGGAAACCTGCATGGATCGCTTTCAGTAGTATTAGTCAGGTCTGAGGATTTAACTATTGTGGATGTTGGGGCCAAAAGTAAAGGAAAGAATACTGAATATGCAGGCTGGTCTACCTATGTGAAAAAGGTGTGCCTGTTGTTTCATACGGGCCACTTTAATTATTATATAGGCTGTGGAAAATGCAGACTGTTCTCAATCATAGATTCATAGATACTAAGGTCAGAAGGGACCATTCTGATCATCTAGTCCGACCTCCTGCACAGCGCAGGCCACAGAATCTCACCCACCCACTCCTATGAAAAACCTCACCCATGTCTGAGCTATTGAAGTCCTTAAATCATGGTTCAAAGACTTCAAGGAGCAGAGAAGCCTCCCTCAAGTAAACCATGCCCCATGCTACAGAGGAAGGCGAAAAACCTCCAGGGCCTCTCCAGTCTGCCCTGGAGGAAAATTCCTTCCTGACCCCAAATATGGCAATCAGCTAAACCCTGAGCATATGGGCAAGATTCACCAGCCAGATACTACAGAAAATTCTTTCCTGGGTAACTCAGATCCCAAATCAAACCATGAAAAGTTAGATTGTCATAAAATTATTCCCTATCAACACGTAATCACTGAAAGTAAGCACATATCACATACTTTTAAAAATATCTTTCATTTAACATATAGCATTGTGCCTTAAGACTTTTTTTTTTCTTAGCAAATTATAGACTATATTTGGAGTCTTTATAAGGTAATATTTGTATTTTCAAGTATCTTTATCGTTACTGGGTATAAATAATATGTCTAATATTCTGATCTCTGAGTTGTTCCTGGATTGAATGAAGTTCTCTGCTGCTATAAAAAAGGAGAAAAATTCTGAAAAAATGAAAGTGTTCCTCATTTGACTAAGATCTCTTTCATGGATTGCCTTTTTTCAGTTATGTAGGCAGATATTTGCAGGTTGGGGTGAATGCACTTTATTTTGGCTATATTTGGAGCCAAATAGGCTCTATCCATTTTTTGTTCAGTTTTACCTACACGCCAAGTAATTTTGGGATCTGTTCAGAAAGAAAGCTCATTGGATTGGAATTTTCTACATCAGGGAGTTTCAGAAGTAATACATTGAGTTCACATATCTCCAGCTTTATCCTTTGAGTAGGCAACTTTCTTTTCCAAGAGCTGCAGACAGGTATCTGTATTATTTGAGCCAATTCTAATGCTGCTACTTGTGCACTTGTTTGGTGGAGTCAGTCTCCCCTTTGAGTGAGTTGGTCTAAAGAGGAATGCAAAGATATTTTGATTTCTGAGCCAATTCTGCTGTTCTGATGCTGCTGTTCTTGTACTTCTGTTCATTGGAGTCAATCTGCCCTTTGAATTAGTTGGCATAAGGAGGACTGCAGAGAGATTTTCGTTTCTGAAAGTATGCTGTCCAATACTGAGGGAAAATTTCAGTTAATTTCTTATATGATCTTAGTGGCCATTGTGCTTTTGCCATCTTGATTATCTTCCTGATCTGTTGCCATTGAGATGTGAGTTTTCATATCAAATTTATCTGGATTGTCTCCCTTAATGCTCAAAAAGCAGTCAGTATTGGTTGAAATAAGGTTCTGAAAAGCTGCCAGCCAGTTCAGACACACTGCTCAACTCCTCAGTAAGACTCAAATTATACATTACACATACTAACATTTGTTTTTTTTTCTTTTTAGCTGGTTGGTGGAGAGTTTGATCTAGAGATGAACTTTATAATCCAGGATGCAGAGAGCATAACGTGTATGTCGGAGCTTTTAGAACACTGTGATGTAACATGCCAAGCAGAAATCTGGAGTATGTTCACAGCCATTCTACGTAAAAGTGTCCGTAATTTACAGACCAGCACGGAAGTTGGCTTAATTGAACAGGTACTGCTGAAGATGAGTACAGTGGACGACATGATTGCAGGTATAAATTACTGATTGATATGTATAACTTAAGTGTTCCTGAACACTTAAGCATTGCAAGCCTAGTCATTATTACATTTCACAAGCAGTAAATTATTTGATTAGTATTGATACTGAGTCAACAGTACTAAATCAACTTTATCTAAATGTAATGGGCAAAGATTGTAAAATACTCTTGTTTTAGAACTAATGTTGAAATAGTTTAGTTAGTATGCACAATTTTTTTAAAAAGAAAATAGATGACTGCCTGATCTTAGTGATAAAATAAGACAACTTTCAATATATCTCATAAGAGCATCTCTGACACTTATTCTCAGTTTCTAAAACTAATATTAATTGCTATGAATTGTTACATAGTAAAAGAATTGAACCCCACTTAAATAATAAATAGTACAATATTCTTTGTGATTAAAAACCAAGAAGAACACTAGAAATGTTCAAATTTATAGCATATTGTATTTTTGGACTGTATTAAGCATTTTTATTTTAGTTTCTGTACTTCAGTTTTTGCCTGCCTTTTAAAACGTCTGTGCTCTTTATAGCCTCTCTTGAATTTTCATGTCAGATGGCTTTTCAGTTTTTAATAGTCTTTTTTTTGAGTATTCCCTATGTTTCCTTCTACTAAAACATAGCATACTTTATTTGCACATCTATGAGAACTCATGAGAATCTGGGATTACAGAAAATGTTGCCTATCTGAGGCTTCCAATTTATTCATACCTCAGTATCTGGAGATTATTCCTGTTTTCTTAGTTGAAAGTAATCTGAGATACTCTGGTTAGAAGGGTACGCTAAGCTTCCACTTTTAGAATGTGATCAGTAGGATTTACAGAACTAATTTTTCACTCATTACAGTTGTTGGGGAGATGCAGGAGAAATTCAAAAGGCCATCTTGTCTTCATCAGTTTAGGGTTAGCTTTTTCATCTTGTGTATTTTAGTACTATGTTTGAGAGTAGTGTAAAAAAGAGTAAAAATAGTGAAATTTTGAAGGGTTGAATAGTTTTTCTTTCCATAAATTCTACCTGATTTACAAATAGTTACTAAGTGAAAGGATATATAGGTGGTTATTTTATTTTTCGTGCCCAAATATGTGCTAGCTGCTTTACAGAAGAAGTAAAAATATAGTACCTGTCAAAAGGAATTTTGAGTCTAAATTTAGATGAGTCCTTAAGTGAAGAAGCTATAATCAAGACAGGAGTTGGGGAAAGGATGATGGTAACAGAGGGGTGAAAATGTATTTACTGAGACTTGTGCATCTTGGTGGGTTTAGTAAATATAAAATTGTATGTAATACTAAATCTTCATAAATGGCCCCATTTAATCTGTCCAGAGTAAGTTCCTTTGCGAGGTGTTTAGCATATTTTGGGTCCTTATAAGTACATTTTAAAATTGTAAATGATTTGTTCTTTTCAGTCTGTGTGAATTGCTGTTCATAATTCAAGACTATACATCAAATAATATTGCTACTAAGTAGCAGTAATAGGTACCCACTGCTAACATCACTGAGAAACATGGTGCATAGTCTTGTGCCCCTCAAGTAAATGCTTAAGCCGGTAGATGATCCTTGTTCTGTGTTGTGAAGAACCACATACTCAAGCAGTAGCAGATCAATATATTCATACAGCCAAATATGCACCATTACATATGCCCTGTGACCAACCTTTCAAACTGTTAAAATGGTACACAAGGAAAGGAGCAGTCAAATTCTACCTGTAAAGGGTATTATTCTGTTAAAACTAACATTATGGTTTTTAGACTGAAACATATAAGAAACCAGTGCAATAACTGTAATGTGCTCACAAAACCCTGCTTCACTAAGAAAGCAAACAAGCCAATGAGTTCTCCACTTTCCAAATAGTCTCAAGGGTAACTCTGATGAGGCATATGTAACTCTGATGATGCCAGTATCATAGGGAAAGAATAGAAGGTGCCTAAGTAACTGAAGATGGCAGAAGACAGTGTAATATTTGGGATCCGGAAGCAGTTGGGAAATCAAAGACCCATGAGGTTGCAAGTATTGATAAAAGGCTGGCATACCTCATCAGTAAAGGGAGTGGATATCTACTCCATTAATTTTTCTAAGAATGCTTTTTCCTGCCTATCAGCAGCATTTCAGAGAAGGTTTTTAAGGGAGAAATTAGGCAAGTTTGCTTTTATCTCTGCTCCTATGAAAGTGGAAGAGTGGAAACTACTCTACAGATCTGATTACAAGACAAATTGAGTATTAGAATTCTGATGGCACTGCAGCTCAGAATGTATGTCAGTCACTAGTAAAACCCCTGTGTGCTGTTCAATTCCTGTTCACAATAACTCTGCTGGACCCTTCATGAGAGAGCCATATGGGTGGATGAGACACCTATCAGACCTTTGAAAGAAAGGAACAGAGATACCAGAGTTAGTTGCTTTGCTTCTACTTCTCCAGCTTCTGCAGATGTATCACTACCACCTCATGGTCAATGGTGGCATTGGCAACTAACAAATCAAAAATGAATGAACATTGGTACCTAATAGCTGATCATCACCAGGAGGCTATTGCCTGACAATAACCAATGCCTTAAGTTAGGCTGATGCATAGGGGTCAAGGTTGACAGGATGACTCCAGATGATGCCAGAGCTGCTTTGCTACAATCATTGCTATCCACTTCCTAAAATGGTGAGGTGAAAAATGTGGTGGTATAATAATTGTCTGTTTCCTAGCATTCAGTGAGGATCTTTTGAACAAGGGCCAAACTATAACTTAGTTCTAGGATTTGGTTCCACTCTGTTCCAAAATAGTCAGTCACTGACAAGATGAGCCTAATATTTCCAAGATGGCTTGTAAAGTTCAGGTATCCTTCTTGCAACTCATTAACTGTGGCTCTGTCTCTCTCAGTACTTCCTGAAATTCTGTGATCAAAGTTAGGTCTAAATCAAGTAGAAAAGATTGTCTACATTGTCATGTTCAGACAGCAATCTATAGTAAGTCTCAGTCCACATTCTCTATATACAAAATGGATAGAAAATACTTCATATGGGGAAAAGCTGACTTTATTTGAGTGGAGCCAATTCAGATACATGAGGTTGCCATCTACTTGAAGCAATTTCATGTGCTGAGATTTTGCAGATGCTGTGGCAGAGGAAAAAATATCTTAATCTTCATGACAGCTTTTGCATAGGAACACATTTCTCTGCAATCAATTGCATTGAAAATTGGGATGACTATCATTGGTATTTGTCTCTTTCCCAGAAACTTTGTTTGTCACAGGTCATCTGGATACCCTGACAATCTAAAGATTATACTACAGGAAGTGATGTTGATCCATTTTATCAGTGGTTGAGGGCAAAAGATTACTATAATGACCAGATAAATGATTGGCAGATGGCCTTAACAGCTATAAAGTATTTTCCTTCAGAGAACTTAGAAAACTGAGTCCCTAAATTTTTGGGTAAGAACTAATTAAGCAAGTCTTCTGACCCAATAGTTTCTTTAGATAGTATATTAGTAATAACAGCAAAATCTGAATTGGTGTTTGCTAGCCTAACTTGTCATGCAAAATACAATTTACAGTTGCCTTTCCTTCATTGAGACTCATTTCACCTCCAGGAGCTTAGTTGTTATGCTGCAGGTAGTTAGGGTGCTCGAAAGTTGCTTGAACTGAATTTTGAGCACTGAAACAGTAATTATTTTAAAGCAAAGTTAAACTAAAGTTGATCCCACCAAATAATGCTATAGAGGCAACTGGGCTGTTAACAGAAATTGTTCCTGGAAATGCATCCATTTGAAAATTTTGGAAAACCTGATTGCCGTATTAAGTGAAAGTTAAACTTCACAGCTAGCTTGTAAAGCTTGGTTACTAAACTTAAGGAAGCACAAAGTAGTTCCTTCTGAAGTTGTGTTGCCAATGCTTTCCATGCAGATGAACTATGAAGGGAAATGCCATGTTTTCTCTTGTCCAGATGCTATGCTCAATGTTACTTCAGAGACAACTGAGCTATGTTAAGGTTTTAAGCTGTTCCTTACGTGACTGAATTAAGGTTCTTTCAGTTGTGTTTAAAGAGTAAATATAAAATATTAAGTACAGTTAGGGTTGCCAACTCGCCAGGATTGCCCTGGAGTCTCCAGGAATTAAAAATGAATCTTTTGTTAAATATTATGTCATGTGATGAAACCTCCAGAAATACATCCAACCAAAATTGGCAACCCTAAGCACAGTTTGACAAGTGTACATGAGGTGGCAGTTACTGCAAGTAAAACCTGTTACATTAATTGTTTTGAAATGCATTAAAATAAGGAGAAAAGGTTTTCTCTCCTCCTGCTATACTTTCATTTTTATAGTTTTATTTACAAAACGAGACTATAGATGCATGTTAAACCTGTGTGGTATTCTTATTATGACTTTGTATCACATAAAATGACAAGAACCTCAGAAAAGCCATGCTTTTTGACATTGCCATTCCTATATGGTGAGTGGATTAGTATAGTGTGTGTATATATACTAAGTATGGATTAAATCTTTTCAGACAAAACTTGTGATATGCAGTACTAGGATTTATTAATCAAAAACCAAGCGAGAAAAAAGTTAAAACTGACTTCAATTATATCAAAAGAAATTAATCTAACTCTTTGTAACGGGAGCATGTAGCAAAACTAGTAATAAAAGTGGCCCAAGAGTTTGCATTTTAAGGGTATTCTTCTTTTGTTTATTACTTACAAAGTTCTGGGCTTGAACCTTTCAGTGCTTTTTGTTCAGTGTGTATGTGATGTTGCTGTGTTTTTAAGTTTGAATAAAAACATTTCAGCCCAGTTTGAGTAAAAGGGGAGCAAATAATTTTGCTATTATAAAAAGCAGCTTTTTTGAAAAGCTCTAGCTCAGCAGCAGTTTGAACAGAAATGTGAAATTTGCCATGGAGTTTGTCCCTGGCTAGAACATGTATTTTGATGGTCCAGTGAAGATCTGTTTTAATTTAGTGATCATAAGGATTATTTAAAATATACACTGCATGTGTGTAGTAACTTGAATGATAAAGAAATTTTTAAATTTCTCTGTTCTGTTGGAGGTGTGATAACATAGTCATTGAAGATGAATGGAATTTTTGAGGGATCTTCTGCTTTCTACCAAATACTTCCATATTACACAATTCCTTTTTCTATTTATAGGAAAAAACCCTCAAAGTGTACACACAAATAAAAAAAAGAAACAAATTTAGAAGGTGGTTAGGGTTGCAAAGTGGAGTACTCAAAAGTCAGGGCTAAAATTGACTTGCAATGTCAACTCTTCCCCTTTCTTCATATTCAGCGTGTTACAGTCCTTAATTACCAGACCAAATACTGTTGTTTCCTCAGGACTTCTGCCACAGTCAGGATGCAGGGTGGATGGTATGCAATAAATGAGGCAGAACATTGATAGGAAATGGATGGGGACTCCCATTAGATGAAGAGATATCACACACATCATCACTTTCAAACTAAAATATTTCTTGGATTTTTGTTTTCCTTCAATAAGCTCTTCACAAGCAGACCCCACACACCGACTCTTGCAGGAAACATTTAAAAAAAACCCTCTTAACCAATCAAATGTTTTATCCTACAGGCAGGGAAAGGAAAGAGAGATCATTATTATTATTTTTTTTATTTAAATACTTGGGAGGTGCTGGGATCCTATGATGAAAGTTGCCATAAGCACCTAGGTGGATTTTTTTAATTTTTATCTTCACTATTCAATGGGTGAACTTGTGCTTCATGAACTATCCGCCATGCAACCTGTGCACTAAATGAGGCTTCATTCACTGCATGCTCCAACTTGCTCATTGAGAGTTATAATCTGCTCTTTCAGTGGTACAAATTCAGAGCAAATCCAGTGGATTTACTCATAGCATATAGTGTGGGAATTATAAATAGAATTCACTTCAAAATGATGCGTGGATCTACAGGACCCCTATTCCTAATTACTATTCACCAGTGTACCATTCAATCAGAACACAAGAGGAAGGAGTGATTCTGTAGAAAAAACAGTATGTGATCCTGTAATTAGGATACAGTCCTATAACTGTCTTCAGAAAACTTTCTAGGGTCTTTCCTTCAGAGTCCTGCATCATTCAGTATGCATATGTGCATCAAATAAGATAAGGTTTTAAAAAAGGTACTTGTGTGCACATGTTTCAGTGCTGTTAGAACATTGGGAAATCATTTTTTTAAAAAAAACATGCTTGTAGTACAATATGTAAACTATTCTAACTCAGACAAATCAAATAGGTATTCATTAGACCTGTGAAATCACACCTCACCATTTCCCAGACTGATTTCAAGTTTCTGTGCCTTCCTGCTGATATATAAGAGCAGTTTTAAACACAGACAAAACCACATTTTTAAAAGAGAAGGGTTTATTTCATTGCCTACGAACTACTAAATGACTAAAAAAATGTTCACTTTCGTTTTCAGAAAAAATAATTCCTGGATACAAGATCTGAAAAATTTCAGCTCAGAAAGTGAAAGTTTGGTAATTACGAGCAACTGAAAAAGGCTAGTTAGAGAAAATGTTTAGGCATCTCTTAGCTATAACTGCTCCTATATCCTTTAGTTGTAATGCAAAATGTTCTGGTAAATTGAAGGGAAATATGGTGAACTTCCTTAGCAGCTGAAAAGATATGTCCCAGACAGCTTTCTGACCCCAAACCAGCCATTCGAACAGAGTAGGAGAGAGGTGGTGTTTGTAGATGAGGAGGAAGAGGAAAAAAAAATCTGAATTTTGTTAGAACAAAGAATGTTATGGAGAAAGATGTCTGACTGGTGAATGACCCTGGGGATCTAGAAGCATGTCTAAAATATTGGCGGATAAGGGCCCTAGTTTGCCTTAATCCATTTGGTCTGAATCCTCTGTACTTTGGAAGCTGCTCCTTGAAATGGTAACAGTTTTTGTGCTTTCTCTCTGAGAGCCAAAACTTATATTATCCTTCCTCCTGCTGTGATGGCATCTGAGGACACTAATAACAATTCTTAGAAGTATTGGGCTTTGAGGGAAAGCAAAGAGAACATGAAAAGAACCAGGATTCCCCAAACGATCCAAAATCTTAAAATGAGCATAAATATTTCATTTTTTTAAAAAGTCTAAAATCTGTTTATCTTGAATGCTATTTTCTCTGAAAAGTGAATTTTTTTGTTCCTATTACCGTATACGTTTCTTGGTTTTTTAAATGCTGTAATGGACAATATGCCATCTATTAATTATTCTATAGCAGTTTTTGTCACTTGTAGTGATGGACTTTAGCAGATCCTCTTCCCCCCCCCCCCCGCCCCCATTGTTTGGCATTGCATTGTGGTCAAATCTAAAGTTTTCATACTTGGGTACCAAATTAAAGAAGAATGCAGAGAAATAAAATTGCAAGATGACGTAGCAAACAGTTCAAAGAATGGTTTCAGAGTAGGAGCCATGTTAGTCTATATTCGCAAAAAGAAAAGGAGTACTTGTGGCACCTTAGAGACTAACAAATTTATTTGAGCATAAGCTTTCGTGAGCTACAGCTCACTTCATCGGATGCATTCAGTGGAAAATACAGTGGGGAGATTTATAATATTTTCCACTGAATGCATCCGATGAAGTGAGCTGTAACTCACAAAATCTTATGCTCAAATAAATTTGTTAGTCTCTAAGGTGCCACAAATACTCCTTTAGTTCAAAGAATGTTGATGTGTACATCTTAGCTCTCGCATGCTGAAACATGCTACTAAAAGATTGAGGAAACATCCTAAAATGTGCAATACAATGGTGATAAATATTCAGCAATAGGTTCCTAGCCCATTGTGATAAAACTGCAAAATAAAAGATTGTTTCTGTGTACTTATTTACTGTTTTGTTAAAAACTGGAAATTCTAAAAATGGGCATGTAATCATATGTATATTTTAAACCTAAATGATTTTATGGGAAAGGTGGATATTCTTGAATTCATATTTTGTTATACAATCTTTAAGGCCACAGTTTGATTTTAATATTTGAAAATAAAGTTTACTTTTAATGAAATTGCCATTTTCAGCTTGTACTTGCAAATAATTTCTTTGACAAACAGTGTAATTCAGAGTTCAGAATAACTTTATTTTCCTTTGAAGATCTTCTAGTTGATATGTTGGGGGTTCTTGCCAGCTACAGCATCACTGTCAAGGAATTGAAGCTTTTGTTCAGCATGCTTCGAGGCGAAAATGGAATCTGGGTAAGCTGTGGCTAGATAAAGTATTAAGTGTCAGTGCATTAGTGCCTGAGGATAATGTAAATTGTCTCTAGAGGCATATGAAATTGAATTTTTTATGTTAATTGAATTACTGTTTTAAAAGTTTTTAAAAACAGTTTTAGAATTAATTTACTGGTTTGTTTGAAAACTATCCAGTGGCTAATAAAGCTATAGAATATCATTAACTCTTTGCATTGACATTTATACAATTCTGTTTTAACAGCCAAGACATGCAGTTAAACTATTGTCAGTCCTTAATCAGATGCCACAGAGACATGGTCCTGATACCTTTTTCAACTTTCCGGGATGTAGTGCTGCCGTAAGTTTTTAATCAAAATGCTTCTATTTCTGGGAACAATAAAATAACTTTCTTGCATGCATTACTTTATCAGCATATCCTTCTTAATAAAGAAATGGGGAAAACATTACCCAGTATAATTTTTCCAGAATAGACTAGGTCTTGGATGTTCAGGGAAGCTTGGCATAATACTGAGGTGATACCATACTCCAAGGTACTTAATGTCAAAAGTAAAAGGAGTTTTTTTGCATGAGATGGATTAGGAGAGGAGAAGTATTGTGGGGCAACATATTTTTTAAATAGAAAGTTTACAGTCATAGTAAATGATTAAAACAAGAGGCTCATACTATGTAATAAATTAGAAGTGTGTGTGGTGCGTGCGTGTACACATGCTTACACATTTATGATGGTGATTGCCCAGATCTAAATTTTATCATGTGCCTTTAACTGCCTCACCTGAATAGTGTCCACTGAGACTACTGCTAATGTTTTTAAAAGCAGCTTGCCAGATAAATGCCCATTCCCCCGCCCCCCCTCACCCCCCAGTTGTGTACTATCCCTTTCCTATACTCTCCAAAATGCATCTGCCTGAGTCCCAGGACAAGCAATTTTCAGTTCTGGACAGGGTCAAGGTGGAATATCTCATGCACTATCATAGCTTAAATTGGAATCTGTATGTTGGTGGAAAGAGAGGATTTGCAGTAACCAGCTGGATTAGGCACTAGCTTCTGACCTCCAAATGTGGTACTTTTATTCAAGAAAAGCAGTTTCAGATTATGTATACAGGTATGGCTCTCTGAGATCTGTAAATTGGACTCATAGTAACTAAGGTATATACCTTTATAGATCAAATAATAGGAAAAAAAATACCAGCAGTATTTTTTATAAACTATTAACATATGCATGCTATACATCAGGGATCTCAAACTCAAATCACCACGAGGGCCACATGAGGACTAGTGCATTGTTCCTAGGGCTGCATCACTGAAACCTTTTCATACAATGATACAAAAGTATAGTCAAAAATGAAAAAAATGAAGAGTAATACAGTATGCTATTAAAATTCAATGCATTAACTTTTTAAAAACTGTAATGTGAAGAGGGGTTTTAATAAAATTTAAACACTCAGTAATGTACCTCACTCAAATGACAAAACACGCATTTACTTTTAGAGTTACTTCGGTTAAAACCCCCCTTCTATCCTCTCCCCCAAAGTCCCTGCCTAAATTCTACCCCCTCCCTGTCCCTGTTCCAACCCCTTCCCCAAATCCCCTCCCTGGCCCTGCCTCCTCACCTGAGCACACTGCTGCTGGTGGGATTGGAGCCTATGGTGGGCTGCAGAAAATAACTCCGCGGGCCGTGTGTTTGAGACCCCTGCTATATATGAAACAGAAAAATTAAAGTATATTGTGGTGTGGTGTATAAGAGTTTTGTCAACTCTCATTTGAGATGACTAGCATATCTCATTTGTGGCTTTGAGAGTAATGCCCAAACCAAATATCTAATTATAAACACTTTATCCTGCTCCACACCATCATGTTCGTTCGTTCGTTCGTTCGTTCGTTCAGTCATTCTCTCTCTGTACATATATTACACATTATATATTGTATATATAAAATACTGCATATGTAATATTACCCACAAAATACATTAAAAGAAAATTAGCAAGCTTGTAAAGTCAAGCACTCAAAAATTAAGAAATGCCAGAATTAAGGTAATTTATGCAACCTTAATTTGGCTCCCTTGTGTATATGCCTTAGGGATACAGTCTCTAGTTACATGATCATATACTATTTTCCCACAAGAACCCTGCCTCATTCAGTGCTCACAATGGGTAGTACTCAATAAGTGAGCAGCAATTCAATATTTTGTTTTATCCTCATTCAGTGTGTCTTAGGCCTTTTATCCTCATTCAGTGTGTCCTAACCTGCTCTAAATACAGAACGTATTAATTTGTTCATGGGCTTGTCTATGGTGCTCATCACTATGGTATCTGAGTGGTTCACAAACATTATTTTCACAAAACCTTTGTGAGGTGAAGTGGATGATGATATCCTGATTTTCATAGAATCATAGAATATCAGGGTTGGAAGGAACCTCAGGAGGTCATCTAGTCCAACCCCCTGCTCAAAGCAGGACCAATCCCCAACTACATCATCCCAGCCAGGGCTTTGTCAAGACTGATCTTAAAAACTTCAAAAGAAGATCACACCACCTCCCTAGGTAATACATTCCAGTGCTTCACACCTTCCTAGTGAAAAAGTTTTTCCTAATATCCAACCTAAACCTCCCCCACTGCAACTTGAGACCATTACTCCTTGTTCTGTCATCTGCTACCACTGAGAACAGTCTAGATCCATCCTCTTTAGAACCCTGTTTCAGGTAGTTGAGCATAGCTGTCAAATCCCCCCTCATTCTTCTCTTCCGCAGACTAAACAATCCCAGTTCCCCCCGCCTCTCCTCATAAGTCATGTGTTCCAGTCCCCTAATCATTTTTGTTGCCCTCTGCTGGATGCTTTCCAATTTTTTCACATCCTTCTTGTAGTGTGGGGCCCAAAACTGGACACAGTACTCCACATGAGGCCATTTTACAGATGAAGAGGTGAGAAAGAGAGGTGCAGTTCAGAAATATCCACTGATTTTGGGTGTCCAGTTTGAGATGCCTAAGAACTGATATTTCAGTGTGCTCAGCATTATATAATCCTTTATATGTTCAAACCATATTTCACACTGACTTTAATTGCAGCTATTAGAGCTCAGCACTTGTGTAAATTAGCCTCCAAGAAACCAAGGATCACAAAATAAGTGACCATCACTGAAAAGTTAAATTTAACGGACTTGCGTAGCATCACACAGGAACTTTGTAACAGAGGCAGGGATAGAATCCAGTTCACCAGGGCAGCATTCAGCTGTCCCAATTATGAGACATCCTTTCTCTTTTTGCAAACCCTTGCCTCAGTCACAACACGCCTTCCAATTTCTGTAACAGATGAAGTAGCGATCCTGCACACAGCAGCCTCCTTCACTGCAGAACCCTGATTTGTTCCCTGCATAGATCCAGCCTGCTTACTGAGTGAGCAGATTTTTTAAAAAGCAAATTGAAAACAAACACAAATTTCCTCAAATGGAATGATATTGACGCCCTCATTGTTCATGATCAGGGTGTGATGATTTAAATCACTAAGTGAAAAGCCTCAATTTAAATAATAGATTTTAATCAACTTTTCCATTTGTAACTCAGTTTCTAAAGAAAAGGGTATTTTCAGTGGTTGTAAATCACTACATTTTAATGGCAAAAACTAAATAGAGTCTTTACACTAGGTTTCGTACATCTTTTTGTTGTTTAGGAGGGTACAACACTGTAGCTATAAGCTTTTATTTAAGCAATGAGAGAGCTTAATTTTCACTTTTTATTAATTGTACAGTTTTAGTATGTTAAAAATGATGAATCGCATGATGAATGATATATTGTTTATTTACTAGATGATTAACTTTTTGCTCTTGATTTGTGTCAAGTTCCTTTAGGATGTTAACTGGAGTTTAATTAAACACACAAAACAGTATATAAATTTCATTTTTATTAACCAAAACAAGCCCTTAATATACAGTACATGACCTATTGTGCCATATTTATAAAGCTTGACCTCAAAAGTTAGTTGTTTTTCTTCTGATTCTTTGTACAGAAAAGCAGCCTTTAACTCTTTAAGCAGAGGCTCAGTCATGGATTCAACATATTTATTTTGTATTTAAATGTTGTAAGAGATTACAGTAAGTTTGTCTTAATGCATTTTATATTAAATTCAGATTTCATTTTAAACAGGTTTATTTTAAAAAGAAAAATATAATTTAAATCAAAAAAATTTATTTAAAAATCTTTTTTTTTAATCTACCCTGTTGGAACCTTTAGATCCACAGCACAGTCATCCGCCACTTGAGCTAATAGAATAGTTGATAGCAATAGTAGGCTGTTGTCCTCCATGTGAACCAGCGCTAGAGGGAACACACACCTTTGCCAGTGGATTTGTGTGTGTGTGTGTGTGTGTGTGTGTGTGTGTGTGAGAGAGAGGTGTGCACGTGCACGCGTACACACACACACACACACACGATCTTCATGCATTTTGAATAATATGTGGAATGAGGCCAAAGGAGGATAAAAGAATAGTAAGTATGAATAATAATGGGGAAAATTAGGAAAGATTTTATATATGTCTTATATACATAAACGAATAAAAATTAGGATATTGTATTTCCTAATATATAAAAAATAAAAGGATAGGATTAAAAAACACCTTGAAAAAATGTAATACCAAAATTAAAATCTTAATTCTGCAGGTATCATATTGTCTTATTTAGGGACAATATGGACTTACTTAAGAGTCAATGGGCTTAAGATAATAAGCCCAGTGCATGGGAGTATTCAGAGGACTGCTCACTCAGGTTGTAAACTCTTCAGGACACACACCTGTTTTGTTATATAAATGTAAAACACACAGCCTTTACTCTCAACTTGCCATGGCTCCAAAGTGGGCACAGTGTATGATAGACTCCAAAATTAGACACACAAAACTTATTCATATGGGGAACCTATAAATGGTGTGGGATTTTTTTCTTTTGGTACTAATAAATTTCTTTATTTCTGATGGAAATAATTTGATGGAAAAAGGCTAGCTCTTCTTTGAGTGATGGTCCCTGTTGTTTTCGACTGTGGGTTTATACATGTGCACCATAGTGCCCTGAGGCAGAGAATTGGAAAGTAGCATCCACTGGTCTGCGCATGGGCACTGGCTCACCTGGTGCCTTTGACTGAGGGGTTAAACGGATGGGCGGACTGGCCGCTTCTTCAGTTCCTTCTCACTGCCACATGGTCTGGGTCAGAATCTTCAGCGTCCACAGCTTCAACTTCATCCTACAAAATAAAAATATTCTAGTTTGTCAATAGTTTTAATAATTTTTATAATTTAAAAATAGATTAGTCTCCAGAAGGACACCCCTCCCCATCCATACTCCATTCGGGTATCAGACCATGCTCAGGACTTTGTGCTTCTTGCCCGCAATCCTTCTCGATCAACGACTACCACCAGAGCTGCCTGTACTCCCTTGGGAAAGCTCTCATTGCGTCAAGGTGCAGTATCAGCCAGTTGTTCCCCAGCAATACCCGAGAAAGGTAAGGACTTCGTCTCTGCAAATACCTCATGGAGAAGGCCATGAGACCTCAACTGAACCCAGGCTGGGGAAACTCCCCACCCCCCCTCAACTCCCTCTTTGAGCCTTTAGCTACTTGCTTCATGTCTCTCCTTTCCATGAATGTCGCTTTTCTTGTAGCCATCACCTGAGCAAGAAGGGTTAGCGAACTTGGAGTGATGACAGATTCTTCACACACTATCTTCCATAAGAATGAGGTTTCTTTACATCTGCACTCCAAATTCACCCCTAAACTAGCTTAGAATTTCACCAACATTAATTGATTCACTTATCTGTGTTCTTCCCAAAACTGCATGCTTCTGCACAGAAACTAAGACTCCACTCCCTTGATGTTCAGTGGGCCTTGGCTTTCCACATATAGAGATTAAGACGAATCAGGAAATTCCTGAGACTGTTCATCACTATAGCAGAAAGAGTCAGAGATCATGCCATCTCCATCTGGAGAATCTCCAAATGGATCTCTGCCTGCATTCTACTCTGTCAGCTTTCAGACCTTCCCGTACCTCCCCAATGTGGTAAGAGCTCATTCCATCAGAGTGCAAGTAACAACTATGGCATCTCTTCAGAAGATACTCCTCCTGGACATCTGTAAAGCAGCCACATGGAGCTCCATTCACAAATTTACCAGACATTATGCCCTGGTACAGGACTCTTCTTCTGATGCCTCATTTGATTTTGGTACTCAGCCTTACTGTCTACATCCTTGAATCCTCTTCTTCCTTAGATATCTTTGTCAATCAGCTGCAGTGGAATGCAATAGGGACCATCACTTGAAGAAAAGTTTACTTATCTGTAACTGGAGGTTCTTTGAGAGGAGTGGTTCCTATCTGTATTGTGCTACTTGCCCTTCTCCTCCTCTGCTTCGGATCTTATCTGACTTGCGGTAGAGAAGGAATTGGAAAGAGTGAGTCCATTTATCCTGTTGGTCAGAGGCATGAGGTGAGCCAGGGCATATGCACAGACCAACAGATACTATGTTCAAATTCTCCGTCTCCGGGTGCATGATGCCCATACTGTGGCAAAGCATCTCCTTCGTTTTGCTAGACTTAACACTTCCTCCTCTGGGGATGGCGGGTCTGGGGTAATCAGCCCCACTCAGGGCAGGGTTTGCCTTCCCCCTTCTGTGCTCTCTTGGACGTATATTCAGGGTAGGCCTCAGGGGTTGGCCTAAGGGGTGATTCTTCACCAAACAAAAAGGAAACAGTCTTGTAAACAAAAAAAACCCAAGGGGATACCTGTCGCTGCCTCCTCTTTGTTGCCCTGGGATGTCAGTCCTTCCCCTAGCAGGCAGTCAGGTTTAGGTGTTTCCCCTATGTCAAGGAGCATAGCCACTCACCCTGGAGCAGCTTATTTCCCTGCTGCCACTAGCCTGGCAGCAACTTGTCTGTGTCTGTCTGTCTCTCTCTCTCTCTCTCTCTCTCTCTCTCTCTCTCTCTCTCTCTCTCTCTCTCTCTCTCTCTCTCTCTCTCTCTCTCTCTCTCACCAGAGGAGGGGTTTTAAAAGGCCTCAGGCAGCCCTTAATTGGATTCGGTTGTCCCTAATTGACTTGAGGTAACCCTGTCTCAGCTAGTAGGGAAGAGGGCCTTTAAAGTTCTAGAGCTAACACATCTGCCTTCCAGCATTTTCTTGCAGATATCTGGCCTGACTTTGTCACAATACATAACCCCACAGTGGAAAACAGATGAGGATCATACATCTTGAATATTCTCCAGTTACAAGTAATCTCCTCTATCGTTCTGGGATGTATTAGCGGGAGTGTTGTCTGTAAGATATGGAAGGTCATTGTCCTGCTCTACTTGGCACTGGTGGGGCCTCAGCTGAAGTACTGTATTCAGTTCTGGGAGCCACATTTTAAGAAAGATGTGGACAAAATAGAAAGAGTCCAGAGGAGAGCTACTAAAACGATGATAGATTTAGAAAACCTGATATATGGGGAAAGGTTAAAAAAAAAAGGGGGGGGTAGCATGTTCAGTCTTGAGAAAAGAAGAATGAGAAAGAACCTGATAAGTCTTCAAATATGTTAAGTGCTTTTATAAAGACGATGGTGAGCAATTGTTCTCCATGTCCACTGAAGTAGGACAAGAAGCAATGATCATGGTGTGAGATTTAAGTTAACTATTAAAAAAAAAAATTCAAACTCTACAAGAATAGCTAAGCATTGGAATAGGCTTCCCACAGAGGTTGTGGAATTGGAAGTTTCTAAGAACTGGTTAGACAAACACCTATCACTGGATGGTCTAGGTATATCTGGTCATGACTCAGCACAGGGGGCTGGGCTTGATGACTTCTTGAGGTCCCCTACACCCCTACATTTCTATGAATTTGTGAATTTTCAACAATAGAATTAAACTTTTGTGGTATATTTGGGACTAAAAAGAGTGACACCCCTCAAAATGGAGAACATTTGAGAGGTGTGCACATAGCATGCTTTTTGATGCTATGTAAATAACAGGTATTATTTTGTATTTGTGTATAGTAGTGCCTTTCTGGATACACAAGAAGAAACACTCCCTTCCCCGAGGAGCTCAGTACAGTTTCACACCACTCTGTCTGATTATAACACTTTACTTGTATTCCCTTATTGTTCATAGTATCAAATGTTCCTCCTCCAGCCCCTCAAAACAGGGAAATAAATTACAATCCCCCATGCAAACTGAGTTTATTACGTACTAGCTTATGTTGGAGTTGTGGCAGTCTTTACACAGTAGGAGTGGAAATCTTTCCTAATAGGAGTGTCGTGTGATTAACTTACTCTGATTTTAAGCAGTCCACCAAGTTGCTGCCCATTTCTATACTCCCTAATTAGGATACCACAAATGCTAACTTTCTCTGTTAATTTATTGTAATATATTAATCTTTCCCAGCTCAGGGAATCCTGGTTATTCTAGTTTGTTCAGTAATACATATTTGTTTTCTGTTGCTCATTTCGCTCTTCACCCATTCTTCTGTCCCTTGGAAAAATGCACCACGATGGGGCTGCTTTGGAGTGGGCAGAGGGAAAGCCTAGTAATGATCAGTGATGATGATGGCAAAAAACTAAATAAAACCATTGTAAAAATGTTTGTTTGACTAAGGTACTCCTTAAAATGACCTTGCTAGAACTGAAAAAGGTAGACTCATTAGTTTTTGAATTAAACTCACCTAATTACCCTGAAAAATATTTCCTTTTATATACTTTTATATAGTACAAAAAGTGAGAAAATATTGTGTGTAGATAGTTGTAGAGAAGGCTGATGTTCTTTAATTTCTGTTATCTAGAACTATGCTATATTTTGTTTGAAGAAAGCACTCATAATCAGGGCTTTGCCATAATAATCTGTAGTATCATAAAAGTTTAATTCCGAAAAGCCATTAAAGTGATATGCTTTAGTTATTGGTACCATACTGAGAAAAGAAGGGGTTTATATCTTGTATTAATTATCTTTATACAACAAGCCAAAGTCTTCAGTCAGCCACAGCCTAGAAAATCAAACAATTTTTCAAAAACACCAGCATCCATGGCACGGCATTAAATCACATCCTTTGATTTCCACACAGGTCACTCTCTAACATTTATTTAATTTTATCCTCAGAGTCAGTTATTGAACTTCTCCACTTCTTCACTCTATAACATCAATTCAAAGGCCAGGGAAACAGCAGTATAATGTTGTCAAATCATTACAGGACATATTTTTTTTAAAAATTGTAACTCGTTGAATCTTTTGTCTTATCGAGCATGAATAATGTGCTTCTGGCATTTAAATGGATTTTGCAATTTTCAGAAGTTGAATTTTGTGTTTTAACAGTTATAAAAGTAATTTACTCCCTGGCATTTTCTACTCAGAATGCTATCCCTTCTGTAATGTATTCAATATATAATTTAATTGATTTCATTAATATCTCCTCAATTCCTCCGTCATATAATATATGTAGTTGGAGAACTGAAAACAAGAAAATCTCATAAGAGTAATTACACATTAAAGCATTTATAGTGCAGTGATTGTCATTTTTGTGAGTCCTTTCAAAAGAGTTGTTTGATTAAACACTGTAAATCCACATACTTACTTTAGTAATATTTACTGTTTCCTTTTTTGTAGGCAATTGCGTTACCTCCTATTGCTAAGTGGCCTTACCAAAATGGGTTTACTCTCAACACCTGGTTTCGTATGGATCCATTAAACAATATTAATGTAGATAAGGATAAGCCCTATCTCTATTGGTAAGTAACTCGTATATATGATTTTATTTTGGTTTCCTTATAAATAGTTAATTGTAAAATACAAATTAGTAGTTGAAGCTCTCTTTGCCAGCATTTCCAGATTTTAATAAATTTTACTTTGTTAGAAACTTCTCTAAGATTGTCTATGCTATTTATTTCTTAACAAGAGTTGAAATGCAACAATGCAAGCAATATGCCTTTTAGGTCAACCATAAAACAAAATGTACTTTGTTTTAAGAATTTGTAAAGAAATTATTTCCTATCAGTACAATTTGGGGATGTGCCTTTGTAGTGTAATGTTTTCTCACTAGAGACATTTAAGGCTCCACTGATTTTCATAGTTCTATGACCTTATGAGAGAAATTTGCTGTGCTCTCAGCACTGCTTTTTACACATTTATTATAGGCTTTTTTAAGGTATTGATGATAGAAAGATAGTCTCTCTAAAAAGAGAAATGCCTGCTCTACCCCCAAACAGGTCTCATTAAAACGAAACGTAAGCACTAGTTCCTAATAGTATGCTAACAATGAATGCCAAAAATGGAAGGAGAAATCTTTACTCCATTTTCCTATCTCTGCTATGAAGAAAATGACTCCTTTGTAAAGCACTATGGATTAATAGTGCTATCTCGGAGATAAATAATGGTGGTGGTTTTATTATAGCAGTTAATATTTTAAATTTATTTTTATTCAGTTTAAACAGGTGCTTCATCTGGGTGGTGAAAACATGGGTTGTTTCTTTATAAGGAAGAGGAAACCGGTTTGGGTGTTTGCTCAAACTAGGTAGCCTTAGTTGGAATGGGAAAAGATAGGAGACAGTAAATATATGAATAGGAGAAATAGCCTCAGTGTTCGTGAAAGATCCAGTGTTGTCAAATTCTCTGCATTACTTAGTTCATTGTCTTGTACCTTTCCATTTTACTGTCTGTTTCTATTGTTTTTAAAACACAAAAACTCTTTACGTTATAGAACAATCAGCAATGTACATATAATTTTGCCAGGTATGCGGTTCCCCCACGTCCCACCACACCCACCCACCCACCAAACAAACAAAAAGACAGCTCCTATACAGTATCTAAAAAAATGTATTTTTATAGTTTTCCTTACTGATCAACGTATCAAATATTACTATATGTTTAAATCTTCTGCATGTTTTGGACAAATATAAAAGGGAAGTTTTAAAGTTGTTTCCTATCTGTCTTGACTTTCTGTAAGTTTATAAAATAGAAAAAAATATTACAATATTCAATAAATCAGGTACAGAGGAGGGCACATTAGACAAATAACCATAAGCAATGTTGATATGTATGTGGACGTATTTAGTAAAACTACATGCAGTCATTTGGGGCACAAAAACTTGTAGGAGTGCTCAAGTGAAGGAAGGATGACTAGTTCAAATCTAGTCCTTTTTGGGATGCAGAGTACGATGGATGGGGAATAGCTTGATGTTGAGGAAGAGATCTGGGCACTTTTCCCAATCACACTCTGGATGAGAAATTTCCTTTCCCCCCCCACCTCCCTTTCATGTTCATCATTAGGAGCACTTTAACATTGGGACTCATCACTTCTACTCAGCTGAACTCTTTTTAAACTGTAAGCTATGGAGAGGGCTTATCAACCTCTTATTTTCTTCAATCAGCCAAGGATAAATACACACATACATACCACTAGTAGATAGGAGCAGGAACACTTACCATGCTTAATGTATCCCTGTCAGATTCCACCTTTACAAATAGAACAGGCTTAAGTAGTCCGATTAGTCTGAGAATTAGTCTTTGCATCAAAATGAGAAGTAATTTATTCAGATATGAACAGACCCAAGGCTGCACAGTTGCAGACCAAGCAGTTGTGGGGTCTTTCTCCTTCATCTGTCATCTGTCCAAGTTTTCACTTCTTGTAAGCTTCCTTTTTATGTTTAAGCTCACTGAAGATTTCTCTAGGCCAAGCTGGTCACCTGCCATATTTACTATTTTTTCTGCACGTCGGGATGGTTTGTTCCTGCACCCTCAATAAGCCTTCTTTAAAATTCTTTAAAATACAGCCATTTCTCCTGGACTCCTTTTCCCCCTCATACTACTCTCCCAGGAGATCCTGCCCTTCAGTTTCCTGAGGGAGTCAGTCTGCTTTTCTGAAGTCCAGGGTCCGTATTCTGCTGCTCTCCTTTCTTCCTTTGTCAGGATCCTGAACTCGACCATCTCATGGTCACTGCTGCCCAGGTAGCCATCCACTTCTGTTTCTCCTACCAATTCATAGAATCATATAAGATTAGGGTTGGAAGAGATCTCAGAAGGTCATCTAGTCCAACCCTCTGTTCAAAGCAGGACCAACCCCAACTAAAACTAAATACTTCCCTGTTTGTGAGCAGCAGGTCAAGAGGAGTATGTCTCCTTTTTAGTTCCTCCAGCAGAAGTTGTCTCAACACTCTCCAGAAACTTTCTGGATTGTCTGTGCACTACTTTGTCTCCCAGCAGATGTCAGGGTGCCCCCATGAGAAACAGGGCATGTGATCTGAAAATTTCTGTTAGTTGTCCAAAGAAAGCCTCGTCTACCTCATCCTTATGGTCTTGTGGTCTATAGCAGATGCCCATCACGGCATCACCCTTGTTGCTTTCGCCTCTAAACTTAATCCAGAAACTCAGAAACGGGCTTTTCTCCAATTTCACACTGAATCTCTGAGCAATCATACTTCTCTCTTGCATACAGTGCAACTCCTCCACCTTTTCTCTTGCCTGCCCTTCCTGCACAGTTTATCCATCCTTGACAGTGCTCCAGTCGTGTGAGTTACCCCACCAAGTTTGTTATTCCAGTCACATCATAGTTCGTTGACTGTGCCAGGACTTCCAATTCTTCCTGCTTGTTTCCCAGGCTTCTTGCGTTAGTCTACAGGCACCTAAGATAACTAGCTGATTACCCTACTTTCTCAGTATGAATCAGGAGGTCACCCCATTTCTCCCTCCTCTTTGTGTTTCCTCCCAATATTCCACTTCTCCACTTATCTCAGGGCTTAGGTCTCCATCCCCTGGTGAACCTAGTTTAAAGTCCTCCTCACTAGGTTAGCAAGTCTTCCTGCGAAGATGCTCTTCCCCCTCTCTATTAGATGGATCCCATCTCTTCTTAGCAATCCTTCTTCCTGGAAAAACATCCCGTGGTCAAAGAATCCAAAGCCCTCTCTCCGTCACGACCTGTGTAACCACGCTTTCCATAATTTGATGGTCCCTACCTGGGCCTTTTCCTTCAAAAAGGAGGATGGACAAGAACATGATTTGTGCCTCAAACTCCTTTATCCTTCTTCCCAGAGTTACGTAGTCTGCAGTGAGAAGTTCAAGGTCATTCTTGGAAGTATCATTAGTGCCCACGTGGAGAAATAGGATAGCATTCCGAGGGCTTGTACAGTCTTGGCAGACACTCAATCACATCCTGAATTCTAGCTCCAGGCAGTGGACATCTGCCACAAGAAGGTACTGGATATTAGTTTGACTTCCCTCCATGCTCCAGTTGTGTTCCCAGATAGTTCACAATTTCCTTTGTCCTTCAAAAATATATCTGCTCCCCTGTTAGAGAGGATTCTCTAGAAGATTCCTTCACCATCTCTCTTGAATAATTCAGGAACCAAATATAATCGCAAACAAATTTAACCACTTTCCAAATCACCCATATTCTTCTTCTTAATCATGTTTATTACAGTAGTGCTTAAAGACCAACCAAGAATGGGTATCCATTGTGGTAGGCACTGTACAAACATAATGGCATAGGTCCTTTGCCTGCATCATGCAGGCCAAGCAGGTCCTTGCCATATCCTTCCCTGCATCGTTTTAAAGTATTTTACTATCACACTTGGGGAAAGGTCCGGGATCAGCCCTAAGTCTGTTTTTTTCCTTGATTAAGCCAACCCCTTACAAAATCCCAAGTAGTTTTTGCTTGGTGTACAATAAGGATTTCAAGTGGCTACTTCCTGGTTATCAAAGAGTGTAAGAGGGGCATCAGCTGGTTCCAGAGCATGCCCCTCCTGCCATATCAACTCAGAATCACCTCACCATGAAGGTCCGACTGTGAGTCCCTCCAAGTGAATTGACTGCCTGTCTGTGGTTGCAATGCATAATACTTTGCATACAGATCCAAACGCTCACTGTCCTGATCTGTTCCCATGGCCCCAGAGCATGTACGACATCTATCCTGAACAGAGCAGCCTCGCTGCTGAGGCCCAGGAGCTGAACTTCCAAGAGGAATTGTCCACTCACCTGTGGGCCAGATAAACAATATTGTGCCCATATATCATCACCTTCTCATATGACCTTTCACTTGATCCAGAATGAAGGGATAAATAAGAAGAATTTACCACATATATATATATATACACACACACACACACACACACACACACACCGCTGGATTATTTTCCCTGACAGGCCTCCATACCTTTGTATGTATTTGAATGCCACCATGGGCATTATTCATTGGGCTACTATACCGTAGATATAATTCCTCCAATCCTGAATGAATGAGATCCCAATTCACCTAACATGCACTTTTTAACATCACCATGAACTTAAATTTTCTTTTCTAAGGTAACTCCCCTCCCTGTGAGGAAAGTTGGCACCAACAGCCTCTACAGTAGTCAAATCTGTATTGCTTTGACTGGGCAATCCAGTCCCAGCCTTCCCTCACTCTTGTAGTAGTTATGACTCACTTTGTAATCCCTTAAGTGTTTTTTGGAATTCTGAGGGTCAGGGTGTCAGAGGGCTCCCTACTTTGTAGGTCCTTAAACTCTGGAGCCCTTTGTAAATCCTCCTTTGCTGACCCTTTGTTGTTCTGATACAAACCACCTCTCCTGTCACCTAATTAAAACCTGCTCTTAGGGTTCTGGAAGTCTGATATCCCCATGCAAAATATGCTGCTCAATAATGACCCAGATTAACCTTGATGCCAGCCCAGTTTACCATCCTTATATTAGGGCCAAATTATTTTCACAGGCCAAGCCAGCGTCTAAAGATTTGGCACAATCTCAACCTGTAGTCTCAAATTTAGAGAGGATTCACCCCACATTGAGTAAATTCCTTCCCCCCCTCCGCCACCTGAACATTCATGGTCCTGGTTGCTTTGCACTAAGACAGAATTGGTTAAGAGCCAAGGTTCCAGGGAGGTCTTGTTGTGCCTGGATGGGGTCTTTGCTAGCTCCCAGCACCAGCTCTCAAATTCTGCCCATTTCATACTTTGAGTGACTTGAAGACCTGGCAGTTGCCAATATGGACTCTGGCCTGGTTTTTACTTCAGAATCACCTCTTGTCCATCGTTCTCTAACTTTAAGTGATAGTAGTGCCTCCCTTTGGGGTGGTGTAGGAAGCACCCTCCTGATAGTTTGGGTGGTCCCAGGGTCCCCTGCAAAGCTGGTCTTAAAGCAGTAAGGGACTTATTCCTCTCTTTGCCCTACTTTTGTGTGGGGTTTGATGGCGGGTCCCTTGACTAGGTGTACCCCTGTATCCCTCCCCAAGTTTGGCACACCCTCTGCAGGTGTCTGTTTCCACCTCTATTGTCTGTATATGAGGAAACCATCTCACCTCTTTGGAATAATTTTATGTTCCTTCCCCATGGACAGATTCCTCTCTCTGCTTCACTTCTGTGTGGACTGTGAATCAGAGTCCCTTGACTAATATGTCCCTCAGTGGCCATGGCCACCTTCTGAAAAGGATCCTCTAGTATAGGTAGCAGCCTCATAGACGCTTCCTATGTATCCTTCCCATGCATGGGTAGGAATCCCATATTATGCAATACTCCTGAACTGCCTCAGTGTTTTCACTGTCAGCTGGGGTCTTAGCTGTGCCACAGTTTCCCCAGTAAAACAGTGAACTAGGTGTGTGAGAGGGCTTTAGCCAAAAGTATAGTGCTTTCTAGGTTGGTCAGGCAGCCAATAGCATCTTCCTTGAGTATACTGCAGCCTCTGTACTGCAGAAACCTTGAGTGAGATCAAAGTTGGAATCTAACTTATTAGATACATACACACTCTGAGCATGTAGACACCTGAGTGTGCCTGCATCATAAAAGATAAGGTGATAAGTAGCAGTCAGCATGGATTTGTCAAGAACAAATCATGTAAAAACAACTGAATACCTTCTTTGTTAGAGTTACAAGCCTTGTGGATGGAAGGAAGCAGTAATTAAGTGTGATATATCTCAACTTTAGTGAGGATTTTGTTACTGTCTCACATGACATTGTCATAAGCAAACTAGGGAAATATAGTCTAGATGAACGTCCTATAAAGTGGGTGCATGACTGGTTGGAAAACTGTATTCAGAGAGCAGTTATCAATGGTTCACAGATTAGCTGTAGAAGGGCATACTGAGTTGGGTCTCACAGTGGGTCTTGATCTATTCAATATGTTCATAAATGATTTGGTAATGGCATAGAAAGTATGCTTATAAAGTTTGTGGATGATACCAAGTTGGGAGGGCTTTCAAGTGCTTTGGAGAACAGGATTAGAATTCAAAATGATCTTGACTAACTAGATAAGTGGTCTGAAATAAATATGGTGAAATTGAATAAGAACAGATGCAAAGTATTATGCTTAGGAAGGAATAATCAATTGCACAAACACGACATGTGAAATGGCTGCTCAGGAAGGAGTACTGCAGAAAAGGATCTGGGGGTTGTAGTGGATCACAAACTGAGTCAACAGTGTAATACTGTTGGGGGGAAAAAGTGAACATCATTTTAGGATTTATTAGCAGGAGTCTTGTGAGCAAGACACGGGAAATAATTCTTCAACTCTACTCACCACTGATAAGGCCTCAGATGGAATACTATACCCAGTTGTGGGCACCACACTTTGGGAAAGAGGTAGACAAATTGGAGAAAGTCTGGAGGAGAGCAAAAAAAAATGATGAAAGATCTAGAAAACATGACATACAAGGAAAGATTGAAAAAAATGGTTTTGTTCAGTCTTGAGAAGAGAAAACTGAGTGAATATAATAGTCTTTAAGAACTTAAAAGGTTGTTATAAAAAGCAGGATGATAAATTGTTCCTCTTATCCACTGAGGACAGGAAAAGAAGTAAATTGCAGAAAGGGAGATTTAGATTGGACATTAGGATCAAGCTCCTAACTGTCAGGGTAGTCAGACTCTGGAACAAATTACTTAGGGAGATTTTTAAGAACAGGTTAGACAAACACCTGTCAGGGATGGTCTAGATAATACTTAGTTATGCCTCAATTCAGGGGATTGGATTAGATCAGTGGTTCTCAACAAGGAGTCTGGGGGCCACGAGAAGGTTTCAGGGAGTCTGCCAAGCAGGGCTGTCATAAGACCTGCAGGAGCCTAGGGCAGAAAGCCAAAGCTCCACCACCTGGGGCTGAAGTCCGGGTCTCCAAGTCCCGCCACCTGGGGCTGAAGCCAAAGCCTGAGCAAATTAGCTTCACAAGGCCCCCTGTGGCATGGACATGGGATAATTTCCCTGGCTGCTATCCCCCTAATGCTGGCCCTAGTTTTTTGTGCAGAAAAACAGTTGTGGCACAAGTGGGCCGTGGAGTTTTTATAGCATGTTGGCGGGGCGGGTGGGGTGACAAAGAAAGAAAAAAAAAGGTTGAGAACCCCTGGACTAGATAGCCTATCAAAGTCCCTTCTAGTGCTACATTGTGATGATGTGAGACCCCTTACACTCGGAGGCTCTCTGGTGATTATGCATGGCTAGTATTAAAGAGACAGTATCACAATATACCACATCTCCCTTTCTTAATTCTTAAAATTCTTCCAAAAAACAACTTCTCAAACAATGGCCTCAGCACCAGACCTGAGGCATGAGAAGACTCTTACAGCACTGCTGACCGCTTGCTGCTTAGTCTTCATCTGTACAGATTAGAAGTTAATAGTTAATTAGAAGTTACCCTGTTGGATCTTAGACTTTATGATTGGCTTTTTCTGCTTGTATAGTTCTTGTATATAATTATCACACAAGTCCCAGTATTGCACTGGCATGGGCACCTAATGTCCACTTCTTGTGAATTTATTTTCTGATGGTTCTGATGCAAACTGTGTCTCAGAAGATGTTGGTTTTGATTCTGGTTTCTGGTAGTCTTGTATAGTTACCAATTGCTGCTCATAAGATTCTTGTTATTTAGATGTCGTGTATCCGTTTTTGGTATGGTACAGTCAGGTGTCTAGGTGCTTTCTCTTACATCTGTACGTTTCTTCTGTAGATATCTCTGTGTGCTATGACCGTGGCTCTGGACCTGTAGCCGCAACACTTTTTGATTACCATCCTTGTTTTGTTTCAGTGCATATCAGATCTCAGTAATGGAGATAGTGGATTTGCTGTCCAATCATAGTATTTCTTCTGTATTTCCTGAAGCTGCTTTAATGAGCCCTCTGAGACTTGCCTTCAGTTTCTTCAGTATCTGATCATGTTCTGCCTGAGTTGATGCTGCTATTATCATGTCATCTGCCATTATATGGACTCCTGAAATAGCTCCATATGTATCATTGTTCTTTTCTTAAGTACTTGACTAGTTGCCTCTTATTCCAAAAGGTAGATGGAGAAACTTGTATCTGTGCCATGGTGTACTGAAAGGGAACCATTAAGGTGACTCTTTAGCTAATGTAACTTCCCAATACCCATCTTTCTTATCTACTGTAGTGAATATGCTTTTACAAGATTGTTGGTACTGAACATCTGCTTGTGTGGGGATGGAATAATATTGGCTCAGTATAGCCTTATTCAGGTCTCTGGGATGCAAACAAATCCTAATCCTGCTATTTTTCTTCAGTTATCACTAACCCGTTAATCCATGGAGTGGGTGTGTTCACTTTGGTTATGACCCTTTCCTTTTCTAACTGCCTGAGTGCATCTTTCATGTGTTACTGTGAAAGGTATATTTCTGCAGCTATGTATGATGGGGTGACTGATGGGTTTTTATATATGTGATGCTCCCCACAGAACTCTCTTGTTCCTGTGAATACTGCTAGATATTGCAGAGTCAATTCAGTGCTGGGTGCCTTGGTGTGCAGCATACCTATTCCGTGTATTAGGTGTGGTTGTGTGCAAGCTTCTCTGCCTACAAGTGGTGGTATGAATGCCTGATGCTATTTCTACATTCTGTACCAGGTTGATTCCCAGCTCATGTACACATACTTACACAAAGTCAGTGAGAGCTTGTGCGATTATAAACATAGTGTAGCCATGGTAGCATGGGCAGGGGTGACATGGCTTAGCCATTCTGAGTACAAACTCACCTGAACCTCTATTGGGTAAATACTAATCTGTGCCACTGCTACCCATGCTGCTGTGGTTACGCTACTATTTATACTTGTGCTAGTTCATTGAGCTTGCACTATCCATTGATTCCCAGCTCACATACATACAACATGTATGTGAGCTGGGAATCCTATCCCTTAGTGGTGATGAACTGAGGACTGAGCTTGTTCTTGTCTGTTGCTGCTGTTAGAGTCCCCTGTTCAGAGTCTATTCTGGAACTGCCATATGTTATAAGTGCCGCATCAGACAGTTTTATCTGGATGAGACCTGGTATCTTTTTGAAAAGGTGAATTGGTAAAGCCTTAGCTTCTGCCCCAGTATTAAGCTTGAACATTAAGTACATGCCTCGTATACAGTGTAGAATACCAAGGTTCTGTGGAGTGTGGATACTTGTATCTACCAGATGAAATTGTTCATTCTATTTCAGCCAGAGATTTGTGGCTTTGTCTTTTGTGTAAGTTTGCTACTATAACATGGATGAATAGTAATTTAATTTTCCATGTTTGAGATATGCTACTCCAAAAGCTGGGCAGACTCTGGGTGTGTGTATCTTTCCACAAACTGTGCTCAATTTCTTTGTGTGAGTTTTGGTGTGTCTGCTTTGCTCTATAAAGTGGGTAGGCCTTGACCGTGCTGCTCTGAATACTCTTTTGTGAAAGAGCCTGGATCAACTTGTCAGTATGCCACCCACACATGATCTCTTTATTTCTTTGTGGTTTGTGAGGCTCTGCAAATCTTACTTTTTGCAAGTCAAAATGAGGTGCTTCAACCTTTACTTTTGTCCTTTTATCAGGACACTGAACTCAATTTTGTCTCTGAGCATGTCATTTTCAGACTCTCGATTTCTTGTTTTTTGCCTCAGCTCTGTGACATACTCTACCTATTTACTCTTTTCCTATGTGTGGGTAAGACCAGAACTGGTATTGTTAGCCATCATGTGTTTCTTAGTCACAGTAGTTCCTAAGCATTGTTAATACCTCATCCAAAGTAGGAGCATTTTCAGTTGCTGCTGTAAGAATGTGTATTAAACTTTAAGAGCCTCTTCTCCCACTCTGTACAGTAAAATGGCTACTTATGTCTTCCTCTTTTTTTTTTAATTTGCTTTTGAAGCTTTCATACAGAAGTGGTAGCTTTGTTCCTGTCTCTTCGAATTCTCAGCAAGATTACCAATTAAAAGATAAAGGTCAGAGTGGCTTGCAACCCTCCACGTTCAGATTTTTTAAATACTATTTTCTAGTTTAACTGCTTTATTTTTGGTTTTGTTTGTGTACTCTCTGTATTTCAGTACTCTGTACCTTGTGTTTGACTCCTGCTGGTCTGTGAATTGCATTTCTTTTCTGTGTGTAGCAGTTTACAGAATTTACAAATCCACCATGTTCCTGACAAAAGCAGCAACTGCTTGCAAAATGTGGTAACTTCTGACACCATGTTGTGTTTTCTAGCATGACCAGGCAGCTGAGAATATCTTCCTTGTGAGTAGGCTGCAGTCTTCGTATTTAGGAGCCCCAAGTCAGACTAGGAATAGAAAGTTATTCAAGTGCTTGCTCATGTCCATCCCATATTAGATGTGTGTGTGCTTGCCACATGCACTGGTGCCGGAAGTTTTTCCCTTCGCAGTATCCATATGGGACCAGCTCTGGAGCCCTCTAGAGTGGCACTCGCATGGCACAGTATAAGGGGCACCACTGGTGCCCCCCACCCTCAGTTCCTCCTTGCTGCAAGTGATGGCACTGGAACGTCTGGTGCTTTGGCTAACGTTGTTTCGTTCTCAGTTCTTGCAAACTTTAAAAATCTGTAATATATTTGTATATAGTTAGTAGTTCTTAGTTATCCTTAGTAGTAGTTGTCGACTCTTCATTAGTCCCGAACAGCACTCAGCCAGAGGATGGGGCATGCCCTGATCCCCAGGCTTTAAGCCCTGTGATCACTGCAAATGGCTATGCCCATCAGTGATCCACATATCAGCTGCCTAAGGTGCTTGGGCAAAGGGCACATAAGTGACAAGTGCCATATCTGCAAGTCCTTCAAACCTAGGATGAAGAAGGAGCATGATATCCATCTGAAAGCGCTCCTGATGGAGTCAGCACTCACTCTGGCACTGGAACAGTGGTGCCACTCTGCACTGAGCACCATGGCCTCGGTGCACAGGCTCCACTGGCACCAACCACGAGCTGGCATCAGTCCCCCTCCATGGCTCTGGTGAAGAAGCCAAAAAAAGACTGAGGGGAAGATCTCCCTACTTCCTGTAAGGGAAAGGAGAGGGCTGAGGGTTAGCCATGACCCATGCAGGGCAGCTCAACACCCCCATTGGGAACTTGAGCTCCAGCTCAATTCAAGTGGTCCATCTCATCCCATGCTTTGCCTGTGACCCCAGATAGCAGTGCAGGCCCTAGCCAGCTTCAGATGCTGTTGATGCCCAAAGCTCTTCGAGTGGCTCAAGAGATCCTGACGGTCCCAGTGCCATCCACACCGCTCCTGCAATACTCCTGTCTTGGGGAAAACCCAAGCTGGGACCTTTGTGTGTGTCCCTGCCTCAGTGGTACCGATCCCCATCGAGAGGGATGTCCCACCAACGTTCACCTGCCCAAAGTTGTCACACCTCAGGACTGGAGAGGCATGCTTAGCGGAGCCCTCTTCGGTTCTCACACTGGGGGCAGCAATAGAGGGACTCAAGGCATACCTCACTGGTAGATTGGTGAGGACCCTCTGATGCATGCGGCAGCATGCGACAGCAAGAACTCCGGGACTGGCCCCAACCGTCTCCAAGGGCCTGGTACTGATCCCGGGACTGATTGGACACCAGAGACCACTGATCGCCGGGCCGTCCTCGCCTGTCTCCAAGAAGGAGGTCGCCCTACTCAGGATGATCCTCCTAGCAACTGCCCATAGTGGCTCCCAGTCCATTCGACATCCCAGTACCGGTCAAGTAGCATGAGGTGTGGATCGTTGGGCCTCTGCCACAGATCCACTGAACACCATTGGTCCCCAGGAGCCCGACCAAGAAGTCTTGCTTGGACAGCTTGGCTTCGGGACACAGCAGCCGGCACCGATTGGACAAGAGCCACTGCTCAGCACGATCCTGGTCTCCCGGTACTGACCACTCTGCTGGTATCCCAGGCTCAGAGTAAGGTACCCTGACTGCAGGGCAAATCCCGGTACTGGCAGTGTTGACTCCATTATTGGCACTGAATCCTGTCCCATGACCCCAAGTGCAGTGGCCAGCACCATGGTATCCGTGGAACCCTTGAGGATTCACCCAACCTTCCCAGGCTGCCCAATCAATATCGGGAGTCTCAGAGAGGCCAGTGGCCTCGGTATCCCATCCCACACCAGTGCTCAAGGCTTTGGGGGGTAAGTCCCCGCAGGTCCAGAAGGACAGAGGGGAGCAAGCTGCTGGAACCACCGATAGATGTGGAGGTTACCTGCGGCATCATCCTCATCAATGCTGGATGAGGCTATCATGGGCCCCTCTCACCCAGTTCCTAAGGATGACGCCAAAGTGTACCAGGAACTTTTGAAGAGGGTTGCTTCTAAGCTGGGGTGTCAGTCAGAGGAATTGGAAGAGCCCTCAGACTCTGTTTGATGTCCTGTGTTCCTCGGCTCCTGCCAGGGTGGCTCTACCCCTTCATGAAGTGGTTTCCAAAATCACTGATGCCCTATGGCAGACTCCCTCTTCCCTGGCCCCTATCTCTAACAGGGCCAAACACAAGTTCTTCGTTCCAACTAAAGGGCATGAATCATAGAATATCAGGGTTGGAAAGGACCTCAGGAGATCTAGTCCAACCCCCTGCTCAAAGCAGGACCAATCCCCAACTAAATCATCTCAGCCAGGGCTTTGTCAAGCCTGACCTTAAAAACCTCTAAGGAAGAAGATTCCACCACCTCCCTAAGTAATCCATTCCAGTGCTTCACCACCCTCCTGGTGAAAACGTTTTTCCTAATATCTAACCTAAACCTCCCCCACTGCAACTTGAGACCATTACTCCTTGTTCTGTCATCTGCTACCACTGAGAACAGTCTAGATCCATCCTCTTTGGAACCCCCTTTCAGGTAGTTGAAAGCAGCTATCAAATCCCACCTCATTCTTCTTTTCTGCAGACTAAATAATCCCAGTTCCTTCAGCCTCTCCTCATAAGTCATGTGCTCCAGCCCCCTAATAATTTTTGTTGCCCTCTGCTGGACTCGCTCCAATTTTTCCACATCCTTTTTGTAGTGTGGGGCCCAAAACTGGACAGTACTCCAGATGATGGCTCACCAATGCCGAATAGAAGGGAATGATCACGTCCCTTGATCTGCTGTCAATGCTCCTACTTATACAGCCCATGATGTCGTTAGCCTTCTTGGCAACAAGGGCACATTGTTGACTCATATCCAGCTTCTCATCCACTGTAACCCGTCCTTTCTGCAGAACTGCTGCCTAGCCACTCAGTCCCTAGTCTTTAGCAGTACGTGGGATTTTTCTGTCCTAGGTGCAGGACTCTGCACTTGTTCTCATTGAACCTCATCAGATTTCTTTTGGCCCAATCCTCTAATTTGTCTAGGGCCTCTGTATCCTATCCCTACCCTCCAGTGTATCTACTTCTCCTCCCAGTTTAGTGTCATCTGCAAACTTGCTGAGGGTACAATCCACGCCATCCTCCAGATCATTAATGAAGATATTGAACAAAACCAGCCCCAGGACTGACCCTTGGGGCACTCTGCTTGACACCGGCTGCCAACTAGACATGGAGCCATTGACATTACCCATTGAGCCCAGTGATCTAGCCACCTTTCTGTACATTACAGTCCATTCATTCAGCCCATACTACTTTAACTTGCTGGCAAGGATACTGTGGGAGACCGTATCAAAAGCTTTGCTAAAGTCAAGGAATAACATGTCCACTATTTTCCCCTCAGCCACAGAGCCAGTTATCTCATCATAGAAGGCAATTAGGTTAGTCAGGCATGACTTGCCCTTGGTGAATCCATGCTGACTGTTCATGATCACTTTTCTCTCCTTGAAGTGCTTCAAAATTGATCTTGAGGACCTGCTCCTTTATTTTTTCAGGGACTGAGGTGTGGCTGACTGGCCTGTAGTTCCCCGGATCATCCTCCTTCCCTTTTTTAACGATGGGCACTACGTTAGCATTTTTCCAGTCATCCAGGACCTCGCCCATGAGTTTTCAAAGATAATGGCCAATGGCTCTGCAATCACATCCGCACATGAATACTTATACTCCCACCCAGCCCTTAATTCCCTTGTGGCTGAGGTGGTTAACCACAAGGAGAGGCAAGGATAACCCCCAAAAATAAAAATCGAGGAGGTTGGATCTCTTTGGACATAAGGTTGATTAGTGTTCCAGTCCTCAGCTGAGAGTGGCCAACCACCAAGCCCTCCTTGGCTGATATGACTTTAATATGTGGCAAGCCATGGCCACATTTAAAGGATCGCTCCCTGAGGTTTCTAAGAAGGAGTGATCCTTGATGAGGGCACGACTGTGGCCCAAATGGCCCTCCAGGTGGCGTTGGATGCTGCTGCTGCCCGCACTATGGCTTCTGCTATCTCCATGCGGCAAGCCTCTTGGTTGCTCCTTTCTGGGTTGTCCACTGAGGCCCAACAGTCATTGCAGGACCTGCCCTTCGATGACAGGGCCCTATTTGTGTAGCAAACAGACAGCAAGTTGCCTCAAGGACTACCGCACCACCCTGAAAACCCTGGGTCTCTACATCGCAGCATGTAAGTAGTTCAAACTGCAGCAGACCGAGGGCCAGGGGAGCCAGCCTTGGTAGGACCAGCCCTTAAACAAGCCAAGAGTTGCAAGTGCCACCCCAACAACCTGCCTCCATCCTCTACCCAGTGAGGCTCAACCCATAATAAGCAGGGGGGCAAACAGTCATTTTGAGAGTGCGCCCGAGGGCAACCTACCAGACTATACCCCGGATCGATCTTTCCCAGTGTTCTGCAACTGCCTTTCCCCTTTCCTCCCAGTGTGGACTGCTATAACTTCAGACCACTGGGTCCTTACTACAGTGGAACGGGGTTATACCCTTCAGTTCCTTTCTCTCCCCCCACCCCCTTCCCACCCACATTCCCTGTCCCTCTTCAGGTAAAGGGTTACTACAGCTGGGTGTAGTGGAAGAAGTTCCTCTTGAGTATTGGAACAAGAGGTTCTATTCCCGGTATTTTTTAATCCCAAAGGCTGAGGGTGGTCTGCAAGTACCTTCAGAAGCTAAAGTTCTGCATGGTGTCTCTGACTTCTGTTATCCTCTCCCTGGATCCGGGAGACTGGTATGCCACCCTCGACTTGAAGGATGCATACTTTCACTTAGCGATCTTTCAAGAGCACAGACGCTTCCTTTGGTTTATGGTGGGGCCCCAGCACTACCAGTTTCCGGTCCTCCTATTCAGTCTAGTGACAGCACCCATGGTGTTTACCAAGTGCATGTCGGTTGTTGCGGCTTACCACAGGTGTTGTGGTATCCAGGTCTACCTGTACCTCGACGACTGGCTCATCAAGGGCGGCTCCAGGTCTCAAGTCCAAAGGAACATCGTGGTGCTTCAAGCCACATGCTGCTTTCTGAGCCTACTGGTGAATAACAAAAAGTTGACGTTAGTGCCAGTGCAGAGGATAGAGTTCAGTGGAGCGATCCTTGACTCTACCTGTGCCAGAGCGTTCCTGCCCCTGAAAAGGTTCCACACATCAGTGTACCTCATCGCGTAAGTCTCCACATTCCCTCTGACTACAGCCAGGGTCTGTTTGAACCTGTTGGGCCACGTGGCAGTGCACTTATGTGGTCTGCCATGCCAGGCTCTGGATGCGGCCCCTGCAACAATGATTGGTGTCAGTCTATTCCCAGTCTTGACACCCCCTGGAGAAGATTGTTACCATTCCCCAGGTGATACTGGTGGACTGACCACAAGACAGTCCTGGAAGGAGTTCCATTCAACAGCCCTCCTCGCTTTGAGTTGGTGTCGGACACCTTTGACCTCGGCTGGGGGGCACATCTCTGCTACCTCCAGACATGGGATGTGGTCCCTGGAGGAGGCGCGGTTACACATAAACGTCAAACAACTCTGAGAAGTCCAGCTGGCACGCGGAGTCGTCTTGCCCCACCTGTTGGGCAAGGTGGTATGAGTCCTGATGGACAACACAGCCTTAATGTTTTTACATCAACAGGTAAGGGGGAGCTTGTTTGTTGGTTCTCTGTCAGGAGGCACTTTGCCTCTGGGACTTGTGCATCAGTCACAAAATCTACCTGGAAGCTTGTCACCTTCCCGGTGTCAGGAATATGCTGGCAGACCAGCTCAGCAGGGACTTCTGCTTTCACCACGAGAGGTCGCTCCATCCAGAGGCAGCCTGCCTGATCTTCCAAAGGTGGGGGACTCCCCAAGTGGACCTGTTCTGTCTGGTAGTGAACAGGAAATGCCACTGGTTTTGTTCTCAACAGGGTCTGAGCAAGGACTCCCTCTCCGATGCCTTCCTCCTGTCATGGTCAAGGAGCCTGATGTACGCGTTCCCTCTGATTCCACTCATCAGCAGGCCCCTGGCAAAGATAAAGAGAGATGAGGCACAGGTTATCATAATCGCCCTGGCGTGGCCTCACCAGTATTGATTCGACATGCTCATGAGCCTGTTAGCGGCCCCTCCCTGCCTAACCCACCAGACCTGCAGTGGCAGGACCACAGTCAGCTCCTACACTCCAACCTCAGGTTCCTCTACCTCTCAGCATGGATGCTGCGTGGCTGAACCCGGAGGAGCGGACCTGTTCGGAAGGAGTTCAACATGTCCTCCTGGAAAGTAGGAAGCCTTCAACTTTACCTAACCAAGTGGACAAGGTTTTCCCACTGAGTGTCCGAAGGGGACATCTCTCCCTCGTGTTCCTCCATACAGGCTGTCCTGCACTACCTGCTCCATTTGAGGAACCAGAGCCTGACGCATTCTTCCATTAAAGTGCATCTTGCGGCCATTTCCACTTTTCACCTGCCGATCCAAGAACAGACTGTATTCTCCCATGACATGATGGTCAGATTCTTGAGAGGGCTGGAGAAACTCTTCCTGCAGTTGCGGGCTCCTGTCCCGGAGTAGGATCTTAACTTGATCCTCTCTAGGCTTACTGACCCACCCTTTGAACCACTGGGTTCCTGCTCCCTTTCCAATTGTCATGGAAGGTTGCCTTCCTGGCAGCGTTGACATTGGCGAGATGGGTCTGAGAAATTAAAGCCTTAATCTCAGAACTGTCATACACAGTCTTCTACAAAGATAAGGTTCAGTTGCAGCCCCACCTTGCCTTCCTGGCAAAGGTGATCTCCACCTTCCTTATGAACCAGGATGTCTTCCTCCCGGGGTTTGGTACCAAAGCACACAAGACCATTAAAGAAAGGAGTCTTCATGCCCTGGACGTCCGGAGGGCCTTGGCTTTTTACTTAGAATGTAACAAGGCTTTCCATGAATAGACTCAACTTTTCATTGCCCCAGTGGATAGGATGAAGAGTCATCCGGTGTCCTTGCAGAGGATTTTCGATTGGATTACTTTGTGCATAAGGACCTGCTACAACCTGGCGGGGGTTCCGCTGCCGCTGATCATCAGAGCCCACTTGACGAGAGCGAAGGGGTCTTTGGCGGCCTTCCTGGCGCAAATCCCTATTCTGGACATCTGTAGAGCTGCGATGTGGTCCTCTGTCCACAGGTTTACCATTCATTATGCCATCACTCAGCAGGCCAGGGATGACACTGGGTTCAGCAAAGCTATGTTGCAATCTACACATCGGTGAACTCCTATCCACCTCCAGGGGTACTGCTTTGGACTCACCTAATATGGAATGGACATGAGCAAGCACTCGAAAAAGAAAAGACAGTTACCTTTTTCTGGTGTTCTTTGAGATGTGGTGTTAATGTCTGTTCCACAACCCACTCTCCTTTCCCACTGTTGGAGTTTCCGGCAAGAAGGAACTGAGGGTGGAGGGAGCTGGCTGAACCCCTTCTATCATGCCATGTGGGCTCCACTCCAGAGGGCACCAGAGCCGGTCCCCTACGGATATTGCCAAGGGAAAAACTTACAGCACCGTGCATGTGGTGAGCGCACATGCCTAATATGGAATGGACATGAGTAACACATCTCGAAGAACACCAGTTACAGAAAAGGTAACTGTCTTTTTAAACTGCAACCCTATTTAATAGATGCACAGCAAGGTGGCTATATCAACTCTGAGCATACATTGCAGACCTCTAAGTATGCTTGCATCATATGAGGGACCCCTTATGTGGGGAGGCCCTCCGGTGATTATGCATGATGAATTTTCAAGAGACAGTACCACAGTATACTACAGGAGGGGTTAGGGCATATATACCTTCACCAGCAAAGTGTTCAGGGGCTAATGGCTTATCTGAGCTGGCAGTTCACCCCTCTCCCAACCCAAGGGGAGGGCTCTGAATGGAGCGGAGATTTCTAAGTCCTGTCCTTTATAAAAGATGCATTAGGCTTAAAGCAGCCAACCAATCTGCCAGTAAAAAGTTGAGGCTAGACAAATTCAGACTAGAAATAAGGTGCACATTTTAATAGTGGAGAGAATTAATCATTGGGACAACTTACTAAGGGTTGTGCTAAATTCACTGTCACTGGACATTTTTTAATCAAGACTGGATTTTTTCTAAAAGAGGCACTTTACTGGAAGCACAGCTATTTCACATGAAGCAGAAATTATTACAGGGAAATCCTATACCCTTTGTTATGCAGGGGATCAGACTAAAATCAGATGATCATAATGGTCTCTTCTACCTTAATAATCTATGAATATATAAGGGGGAGAGAATGAATTGTAAATGTGTAGGGGTTGGTTGTGACTCTATAGTAAAGGTTGAGTGATCTTTTGCGCTTAAAGCAGGGATTCATCATCTTTATTATGCATGGACAATGTAACATATCCTCCCTAAACTTACAACACTTACTCTTTGAGTACAGAATGGATTTTCTAAGAATTGAAAAGCAGAGCTGCTTGTTAAAAACTAATTAAAAACTGCATCCTTTAAGAAATTTAGAATCTTAGCATCTTTTTGTCATCCCAGATTGTCTTAACAGACTAACATAGGCTCTTCAAACTTTCCACAGAGTTAACATTAATTGAAATTTTGTGCTTAGGCTATATTTGATTAAAGTAGGTTGTAATTAAGCTAATTTATTAATGACTATCTAATTGTTATAATACAATTAAGCTCAGGCAGGAATTAGTTTGCATGCAACGATTTTATTAGTTGTAACGAGTCAGCCACATGAGGAAGACTGGACATATTTGAGCACAGTAAAAGGCAACCAAACAACTTTGACTCTGTCCTGTAGTGAATACCGGGATGGGGTTAAAATATTTGAAAAATGTCTTTTAAAAATCAGTTTAATGCAATCTGGGACCATAAACACTAATGTGTCTTCATAATTGTATTGCTGTCATGGCATTGCTACCAGGAAGAGTTAAGGTTGTTTGGTTGCCTGAACTGTGTATTTCCATACCTTAACATGTTTGGATTTCTTTTACAGCATAACTTTAATAATGAATTTCTTTGGGTTTTAATACTTGCATTTGGGATAATTAATCCCTGTAATGCATTTTTCCCTTTTAAGTTATTGATATGTAGTCTCAACCTTAACTGCATTTTAACATAGTTTTTTGTCTTGGAATATGACACGTAATTTGTGAGCCTTGATGAGTGACAGGATAATTGAGCTATTGATGATAGAGACGAGACAGAAGAGAGAGTTTGGATGAGAGGAAATGGAGGTTTTCACTGAGTTAAGTCTTGAATTGGTAGTTGACAGAGGTGCATATGTGGGACTGGGCTGCTGAGATTCCCAAGGAACAAGTTGTAGAAGAAGAAGAGAGGACCAAGGACAATATCCATTGGGACACTGATGAAAAGCGGGAAAGGGCAGAAGAAGGAAGAGCTCCTGATGAAGTTGTGGAAGCTAGAAAAATCAGCTGAATACAAAAACAAGAAAGCCCAAGGAGGGAGGAAATGACAATTGAAAACACAGGCATAAATGTAAGATGAAGATAGAAATGACTAAAAAGCACTGTAATTTGTATCCTTATGGTAAGTCTTTAAAGGACTATGGTGAGAATCTAAGTGGCGGGGGGAGAAGTCGTCAAGGCAAAGGAAAAAATACCATTGTCAAAGCACCTGGATTTAAAGGGGAGGAGGAAAAGGGATGGTAGATGGAGTGGCAGATGAGGGTAAAAGAGGCTTTTTTAGGAGAGAGTAATTCAGTCATGTATTAGAAAACATAGGGGAAAATAAATTAGATGAGATGTGTAGGGGACAGGATGATATAGGGAGTCAGGGTAATCAGAATTGGCAGGAGATAATTGGGAGGACATAGTGCATTGAGGGGTTAGATGCTCATCACTTTTGAAAATCAGGTCACCTTCTGTTTAGGTGTCTGAATATGGATTAGGAACCTCATTTTAGGTCCTAATTGTTGACCTACATATATATGATATGATACATAATATGTAACACAGAGGAAGAATGATCTTGTAATTGTGGCATTGAGCACGGACTTGGGATATTTGGGTTCCGTTCCTAGTGGTTACTTAGGGACATATTTTTAGAGGAATTTAGGCACCTAGTGGGATTTTCAAAGCACTAAGGTGCCTGATTCCTAAAATGGAAGTTAGCTGTCTAGGTTCTTTTGAAATTACCTTTAGGCATCTATCTTCATTTTTAGGTACCTACCTTCTTTAAAAAATCTGGACCTTAATGTCTTAGTGCAACATTTCTCTCCGTAAAGTGGAGATATTTTGTACTTCCCAGGAGTTTTATATGAGTAACTGCTGTTTTTGAGAGAACTGAGCTTTAATATTGTCTAAATACCTAGATTAATGTGTGTAGATCTATTTAATCTATTTCCCTGATACATCAGCTAATAATTATCTAAAAGAAAGGAAAATACTTTGCTCTGTGCTTCAAAAGTTGTATTGCTTGTAAAGATTTACTGGGGGTTGTGCCCAAAATTCCCTTTGTCCCAGAGCGTTTTATACTACTTTGTCCTTAATTATTCTTTCTTTTCAGTTTTCGCACTAGCAAAGGAGTTGGGTACTCTGCTCATTTCGTTGGCAACTGCTTAATAGTTACATCGTTGAAATCAAAAGGAAAAGGTTTTCAGCATTGTGTGAAGTATGATTTTCAGCCACGCAAGGTAAGCAAAATAGTGTTCACAATGAAGAATGATTATGGAAGTGGGATCAAGTACCTCTATGAGGAAATAGACTCCCTTGGTGTCACAGTAAAAGTGATCATTTCTCACTTCATATTTATAATTAGTTTCTATGCTCTGTCATATGAATTATATGTCAGAGTTAGAACAGGGCATCAGCACAAGAAACCATGGGAGGTATATAGTAATGGTTTATGAAGAAATACATACCTATATATCGGGCCAACTCTTTTTATTTGTTTATTTTGTTTGTCATGGCGCGTAGGCACCCTAGTCATGGACCAGGACTTCATTGTACTAGGTGCTGTACAAACATAGAATGAAAACAGTCCCTGCCACAGTGCTTAAATACTGTTGAAACAGAGTTTCAGTTAAAGAAAGATTGCCAGGGTATTTTTATTATCCTGATGAACTGATTTACTTTTGTTTTTAAAAGCTATATATGTTTCTGTTCAGTAAGCTTCAACGTTCTTCTAAAAATTTTGCCCTTTGTTTTCAAAGAATGTATTATCAAACTGTACATTGATGAGAGCTGAAATAAAATATCCAGCTAACCATACTGACAGCTGCCTCACTCAATTTTGTAATGGAAAATAATGTTGAGTAATGAAATGAAACTCAGTGGCTGATGTATACATTTCTAAGGTTCCTGGAAGTTAAATTAGTACTATGCAATACATAGTGATGTGCAGTATGGATTAAGTTTAATCTCACTTGGAATCTGTGGAATTGAGGTTTGCTACATATTTAAATACTGCTTGAGCTGTGTATAATAAGGAAATTTTGTTTGGTGATGGGCAAATTCTTAATCTGTTTTTTAAGAAATCTTTTAAATGTAGTTGGATTTTCAAAAACCTTTACCCTCCATTTAGCGAGTTCTTGGTAACTCTTGCAAAGTTGTGACACACTTGGTCATCTGCATTTCCAGAGGCCTGATCTCATGATCCAGCTTTCATACAGTACATTTTTGGAAAGTTGACCTATGGAAAGATGCTGGGGAAAAAAATTAGCTGCCCCTGTCCAGTAGTAATACTTTGCAGTTTTGTCCTGTTTCTTTATTGCTCTGGATCCCAGCTTTTTGTTTTGAGTTTGTCAGCATTTTACTATAAAAGATATGTTTTATTACATAGGTCATTTAATTTCTGAATAAAAATACCGAAATTTATTTACTGAATTTATTTTGCGCTTGGTGACTTTGGTGACGTTAGTGCCTGTAATGAGTCTGCTGGCAGTGATGCAGATTTTTGTTGCTTTATCTGTTCCATGGAGAAACAAGCTTTCACCTTTCTCCGGTATCAGTAGAGATTTGGGATGTCTCTTATTCCTGGTAACATGAATATTTCTCTAGCATCTTCCACTGTTCATTTCCACAATATATAATCCTGATGCTTCTATGGGATAGTGATTCTGTTGGCTTCCAGTTTTTTAACATTTGTTGCTGGCACCAAATGCCTGAGGCAGGCAACAGCTGGATTCGTTGCCCGGTGTGCATCGCCCAATAATCACAACGGGGTGGAGAAGTAGAAAAGTTTTATTTGAAGCTTCAAGCGGTACAGGGAGACAACAATCTCAAATCTTGCACACCAGTGCAAGCAGTTACACACATTTTATACATTCATTCTTTAGCATGCTTATCCAATAGCAAGTTGTCCTAAGTATCCATATAACTAATCCGGTATACCGGCCAGTTCCCCTTTTTCCTCTTATCTATTCCCCCATATATGGAGTTGGTTGTTCAGCACTATCTAACATTCCTGTCCTGCTTGACCTAATCTTGCTCCAGCTAGTCTGTGCCTGCAATACACTGTTACAAATCTCTCAGCCTGAAGGCTGTGAGGTTTCAGAGTAGCAGCTGTGTTAGTCTGTATTCGCAAAAAGAAAAGGAGTACTTGTGGCACCTTAGAGACTAACAAATTTGCATCCGATGAAGTGAGCTGTAGCTCACGAAAGCTTATGCTCTAATAAATTTGTTAGTCTCTAAGGTGCCACAAGTACTCCTTTTGTTTTTGTGAAGGCTGTGAGTATCTCCAGGCAGAAGAGGGAAGGAGGGGGGGCCATCTGGGCCTAGAGCGAGGGTGCTTCATCGACACTCGTGGTCTTCCATCCCCTTGAGTTACCTAGTGGCCATGCCCGGTGTCCCCAACACATTCATTCTCATTTGGACTTGTTATCCAGTTGTCAGTTTGCACAACAACTTTATATGTCTGTTACAGTAAACTTGTTTGTGTTTTGCCTTTCTTCCAATGGTATATTAGTGTTGGTATATTCTTTGCTTTGGGTACTGAGATATTATGTGAAGTAAAATTTTTGTTTGCTCATTAACATGTGAACTGGCAAACTCCATTCCTTCTATTGCTGTGTATTTATGATCCAAAAGGGGCAAGGAGTAAATCTTTGTCAGATTTTTTTCCCTGTGCGGGTAGCTCATTTGTCTAGCCTGTTACTCTGAGGTGTGTACACAAACTGGTAGGCCCTAATGGATTCCTGCTGGATCTATTAGCAGTAATCGGACTCTGTGGTATTCCATGCCTTGAAATTGTAATTACATAGATTTTAAGGCCAGCTATTCTATTTAAGGTAAACTATTCTGACCTCATGCATAACATAGGCTATAGAACCTAACCCAGTAATATCTGCATCAAGACCATAACTTTTATTAAAATTTAGGGCTCATACACAAACGGTTGGGTTGGGTGTTTCATTCTTTTTTTAAATTAAAATGCCCTGTGTACACATGACACAAGTTTCTTCCAAATTAGGTGGCCAATTAGTGCAAATTGGATAATCCACTTTGAAAGTAGGTTAAATTCAATTGTGTGGATGCATCTATGTATCAGATTAATTTTTCAGTCCTCCCACTGCCATCCCATACTATATTGCTTTACACCAGGATCTTAGTATGTTTGCCTGTGTCCCCTCTACTTCTCTGTGATCATGTTGACTGGATTTCACCGCTAGTCAGGAACACCCCACTTGTGATGAGACACTTCTGGAGCATTACATGAGCATGGAGCCATGCACAGAGTCAGGGATTTTCTTGTGATCTGGGGAGAAAAGACCACTCAGTCCTGCCTTAACAGATACCATAATGTGAAGATATACTAGTGTATATCAAAGCAAATAGCTTAGAGGGGTCACTCTTTGGAATTCTCACTGCTGCAACACAGGGAATGAGCACCTGCAGAATTGTGGGGAAAAACCCATACAAAGAACAGAAAAAGGACCTCTTGCAGTGCTTCAAGTACTCGCCTCTACTTTTGAGGATCAAATTTTTTCCAAGAAGACAACCACCTGGTATGTCACAGGCAGCACTGAAGGCATCAAAGAGAACACAGTCTCCTACTCTGACCAGATTTCCTGTGGAAGCCAGGGTCTTTTCCCCACATGAAAACCTAAGGCAAACCCATTGAAACAAACAATTCCAAAAACCCAGGTCTATACTCGGCATGATAGTGCTGGGAAGGAGACCTCTCACAGTAAGTATTCTGTCCTATATTACAATAAAACTGTATGGGTAACTTAAAAATATTTTGTTCTTGTTGTCCAGTGGGCACCATCAAGAGTTAAGAGCCTTTCCAAACCTGGTCAGCTTCCAGCGCTCCATCCCCATCAAGCTGTGTTCCAAAAATTGGTATCATTGCTTGGGAATTTAAGATCTGAAGGGGATTATTCCTTGATATTTTCAGTTCCCTCAGCTATTTGCTTTACTGGCATCCACCCCCAACACTCCTTTCCTGTGCTCTTCATGTTCCTTTTCCCAGCTGGTTGATCGTGGGACCCTCTGCCCCTGGTCAAGCTATTGCTCTGCAGTCATTCTATATTTTTTTTAAAAAACCCTTGTAATGTAGACATGTTTATTGAAATATCAGTTACAGGAAGAAAAATGCAAAAGCGCCCCCCCACCCAATAAACATTTCGCTTCACAGTTTGAGCTGAAATTTCTGGGTATTGCTAACTTAGCATTTTATGAGAGATATTTCCTAAAGTGAAATACTAAAAATACATAGAGTTCATAAGAGAACTCAAGCTCAAGTAAGACTCTCAGCATTAGCTCCTTAAGTTCAAAATCAGTTACAGCAGAACGCTATTTATTTTGCTGTACACTTTGTGCCAGTTGGCAGGTGATATAAAACAGAACTGAAGGCAAAGATAAAGCTCTATTTTGGCATGATGTTTCAAGGCAAAGCAACCTTCTTGGGGCTGCTTGTATAGGTAGGGTTCCCCTTCCAGTCATGCAGCACTTCTGAGGAAGGGCAGGAAACCATTCCGATGAGTAACATATATGCCTGTCTTTCTGGTCTGCCCATTGCCTTTTTAACAATCTCTATGTCTATTTCTTGGTAATTCATATTAGGATAACATGCTGCAATAGAAGGACTGACTGCACAGGTGCACGTGCAATTACTAACCTTCCCCCTGCATATTCCCAGTCAACCACCCAGCCTATGCAAACCTCAAATGCTGCGTTTGTCCACTCAGCCTGCTAGCCGAACATAAAACACCAGCCCTAATCCCCAAACCATGCTGCACACCTAGCCAATCTCTACAACAACATAGGATTAGGGTTATTATACAAAAGACAAGTAAGATGGAAAATGTCTTACAATATGCAAGTTCTCCCCAGACTAGGAAGAGACTGTGAAAATGGTATTCCAAAACCGAGACAAAAGCAACAGTTTATCATTGAAGGCTGGAGATTTGAAATACTACAATAAATACTTGTTTGGTTTCTCAGCTTCCTCAGCTCCTGTGCCTGATGGTGCATGGCATCCAAGGACAGGACTGTCACCAATTGCAAAATGCATAGAAAATCTCTGGGGCATGAAAAAAAAGACCAAAACTTGTCAGCATCCCAGAAAAGGGCTAAGAAAACAGAAGAGTAGAGGGATGTTCTCCTTGCAGAGAGACAGAAGGACTGAGAAATTGTCATTGCTGAGAGAGAAGAAGACAATTGACAAGGGAAACCACTGAGAAAGATAGGGATGGGCAAAACCAGCTCCTGGACCTGATATAAAAAATTAGTCTTATAGATACTAAGGTCAGAAGGGACCATTCTGATCATCTAGTCTGACCTCCTGCACAACACAGGCCACAGAATCTCACCCACCCACTCCTAAGAAAAACCTCACCTATGTCTGAGCTATTGAAGTCCTCAAATCATGGTTTAAAGACTTCAAGGAGCAGAGAATCCTCCCTCAAGTGACAGAGAGCACTTTGGTGAAATGTTCTGGCTCAGCATCTCAACCAAAGCCCTTCCATGTCCTGCAGCCCATGGAGAATAACGTGTACTGGGAGCAGCAGTACCGTTTCTAAAGTTCAAACAGGCACTTTCGTCCCTCCATCACCACCACCCAGGATGTTGAAAACAGTGAATGCTGGGAGCCCTCCTTAACTCCTACACCCACAAATGATGGTTTCTTCCCACACCATCCTATACCAAAAGGCAAAGACACCATGCAGAAATCTCGTACCTACACATTCATGTGACCAGTACAGCAGAAACATTTGTACAAACTCAGAACTTCTAGGCATTTGTTACACATCTTCACTGTAATGTTGTATAACGTTTGCTTTGTTTTATATTCTGATTGGAATTGATAAAAGTTTGCAATTTTGTTCTATAAATGGTTTATTATTTGTGCTATTTGATGTTCAGTAAAAATTATTTTCACAAAAGTTCACTAAAGTCTCATAAAACACCAGATCTCCCATAAATATGATAAACACCCCAGTCAGTTGCATAAAGCACTTTAAAAGCCAAATCTTCTGAGCCACAAATTGGCTCAACAGTATGGCAGCTAGCTTCCAGATCTGTCTGGGTGCATGATTATAAATGTGTGTGCATCAGATATTGTGTATTAATTGGTGCCTGGGCAGTGGCAAGTAACTGAGGTTCCCCCCAGCCTGACAGCAGTTTTAAAATGGCTTTGGCTCACAAAAGACAGAAGAATCGTGGAAATTTTAGTTTGATCTTAAGTCCCAGAATCCTAGAGGCTTCCTGTAGGTATCCCACAGTGTGCCATGAGAAAAATTTCAGAATTCGTAGAGCCCAACAGCAGGACAAAGCATTATGGGATACATGCCCAGAATGCTAAGTGCTTGCTTTGAAAAACGTCAATGCCAAGTGTATGCACTACGTGATGGATTGTCACCCTCGGGGTGCAGTCTGGGAGCCGCGGGAACTGCTGTGCCTCCTAACCAGTCAACTGGGTTGCCCCTTCTCACACTGCTCTGCTGGTGATTCGGTTAGCCTCTCCAGGCCCTGTTCTCACCCAAAATGACAGCAGGTGGCATCAAACATCCAACTGAGCTACCTGAGTGCTTTTATCTAAGTCACTCAAGGACAAACAGAAGACAACAGCTAACTTCCCATTTCTCCAGCCTTGCCCCCTTGTTGGATATACATCCAGAATTATACCATCTTGCATTGCACAGGGATCTGTACAATGCAAGCTCATTAATATAGATCGCTTTCCCCTCAGTGTGGGAAAGATATGCACTAAGCCTGTGTTAACCAAGGTGAGATTTTTCCAGATGCTTCACTTCAAAGACACACTGGTTAAAATAAACCATAAAACAAGTTTCTTTATGACAGATAGATTTTAAGTGATTATAAGTGTTAGCAAACAGATCAAAGCAGATTATCTAACAAACAGAAACTGCAAACTAAGCCTAATATACTAGATCGAAAGGATTTGGATTAGCAATTTCTCACCCTGATTGAAGATACAAGCAGTCCACCAAGTTTCCATACATTGGGTAGAAATCCCTTTAGCCTGGGACCAGCACTTCCGCCAGTTCAGTCTTTGTTCCTCAAGAATTCTTTTGTATAGTTTTTCCATATGGCAGGAACCCTTTGTTCCAAGCTAAGTTTCCAGCCCGGTTTGTGGAAAAATATAGGTACCAAAATACAGTTCAATGTCATGTTGTCTGGTCACATGCCTTGCACGTTGTGCTGAGTCATAGCAGCCATTGCTCATAGGCTGTCTGGAGCATTTTCAGGAAGGCTCACCAGGTGGGTGATAAGCTTCTCCTAAAGCCTGCTATTTCCTTTAATAGCCCATTACCTTGAACAGGCCCTTCACAACCAGCTGTCTAGACTGGAAGCATCTTGCCTAGTGGGTGTTACCCAGGTGTAACTGCATCTGAAATACAGATAAATAGTTAATATTCATAACTTCAGATATGAAAATGATACATGCACGCAAATAGGATATTCATATTTTTCATAGACACCTCACATGACACATTTTGTACAAGATACATCATAACTGTCATAATCATATAATGATACAATGATGATGAATATGGGGTGCTGTGTCACAGCTGGGAACAAAGCACTATGGATAGCTGCCCAGAATGCTGAGTGCTTACTTCGAAAAAAGTCAGTGCCATGTGTATGCACTGATTCAGATCAAAGCAGCTAAAACCCGACCATGAGGATGCAATTATTTTGGAATATTTATTCTACAACAGTTTAACACAAACCTAATCCACAGGCATATACTCTTCCTTGCCCCATGTGTAGCTAAGCCCTTAGAAAGATACCAAGTCTTGATTTAAAGATTTACAGATTTGATATAGATTAGTTTTGAAAGTACAAACCTATAGTAGCAGTCAATAGTAAATTAATTTTATTTGAATTCAAATAAATCCTTCTTGATTTTGCCATGGTCTCTCTGGGACTTGAACCTTTTTCAGCTCTTTTGCTTGTGCTTTTTGGAAGCAATTATACGTGTATTACAATCCCAGGCCAAAACAAAATCATTTACCTTTTGATTAAGGTTTCAGTACCAAGATGCTATGGGTCTTAGTGGTTGTTTCTTTTCTTGTTACTGCTAGAACTGTCAGTCTTTATTTTATCAAGAAGTCGTCATCTCACTCATTTTTACCATAAATGAGCATAGTTTGTTTGGTTGTAACTAACCAACAAATAAGACAAAAATATTTGTTAGTCAAAACCAGAGACAACTAGGAAGATCTTCAGAGGAATGTGATTTCTCTCTTTCAATCTCTGGAAAACTTGTCTAACAGAACAATTCGATGTTGCCCATATTTTGTCAAATATTTTTTGATTTTGCTGTAGGCCATCCCTGGAAAAAATGTCAGTTTTAGTTTATGCAAAATTGGCTCTCTGTGTTCAGTCTGAGGTTTTACTAACTTTGAACTAGTAACAGGTGTATGCTTCATTATGTGAGTATCACTTTCAGGTGATCATGTGTTCACTGATTTGCCAAGTGTGTCTAGAGTGGATGATTGCTTACCAATTTTGTATTCAACAGAGATTACACGTTTTAGTGTCGGGTGTTGGGTATAGGAGGTGCTGAAAAGAAAGACTTCATTGGATAAAGTTGGGTATTTTGTAATGAGATTTTATATGCATCTTTTATTTCCCATTAATAGTGTATATGTATGATGTGCACATGCAGTATAGTATATTGGGGGAATATACCACCATCAAATACAATTGCCAACTCCAGCATAAGAAATCCAAACAGTGTCCTTTGCAATTTGTGCCTGGATTTCTTTTTGCCTTGTTTAGAGATGTCACTCCAGTTGTGATCAGATGCTCCTCCAGCATAAAATGTGCATGTAGACCTTCAAAAGATGCACCTATTGACAAAACAACTGACTAGTTAAATTGTAATTTTAAAACTGGTGGATTGATAATTGGTGTGTTTAACTACTTAAATGCCAGTTTTGACTTCCTAGTGGTAGGCAATCTTACCTTCCAGTGATTCTCTTAAGGATTTACTTGTCATAAAGTTTTTTGCCAAAAAATATCTATTATCCTCAATCTCTGAAGAAGAACTGATTTTATTCTTTACTGAACCAATATTAAAGCTGTCCATACTCAAGTTATGGGCAACATAGAATTGTTCTGTTTGACAAGTTTTCCAGAGAGTGAAAGAGAGAGATCACATTCCTCTGAAGATCTTCCTAGTTCTCTGTTTTGACTAACAAATATTTTTGTCATTTGCAGATTTTTCCTCTTCACTGACAAAATATGAACTGTTTTAAAATTAAACACCACTAAAATTCATGAAAGCTAGCCTTTTCCAATATTAATACCACCATTGGTTTTAATTTTAATGTATTTTGATACATATTACATATATAAAATATGTAAAACAGCAAGGCAAATATAAAGCATATGTAATAAAAATAGTGAACTATAAAAAGGGAGATTTTTACTAAAATATAATTAGGCATGTTAAAGGCCCTAGAAATATTTGTAAAAGACAATCCAGATTATGAACACTGATGTTCAGTATTTCTATTTTAAAAATTACACAATTTTTCAAACTAAGAATATCTATAAAGGACTCTCTCTTTTTTGGACACCTACATAAATAAATAAAAACGGTTTTAAAAAACCTTCATTTATTAAAATTGCTCTTGAACTTGTAATCATTTTATTTTTGAGGCACTTGTGTAATTATTAGCCCATGACAACCTCTAACCTACTGCATACTTTTGCTGTACTATCCCAGAGAAATGCATTACATTTGTTATAATGAAGGAATTCATTATACCTTCATTGTACTTTCGTTTTGTGTGTGTATTCATCTGGACTGAGTGTTTAAATTTCACTGGCACTAAGCTTATAGATACTTCTTGAACACACTTAGATGCACACACTGAGAAAAAATCTAACTTGAGGGTGACTGATTTGATTTTGAAAGTTTAAAAGTTTATAAATCATGGCCATGTGAATATAAGAAATAAAATGTGAATTGTTGCAACAGTGAACTTTTTATTTAGAGAAACATGCAGTAATATAATTATTAAATCTTCTATTCAGCTGGATATTGCCATATATCTCCTCCCTCCCAGAGCTTCCCCAGCTGAACAGTTTTTTGACGTGCTGGGCACAAGCCACCTGCAGCTGTGGTGGTAGTGCAGCTCCGGTGCTGAGGCTTCAGGCTTCCAGTTGCCTGCCTTTCAGATGGCACCTTTCGGCACTGTGGTGGAAGCGGTGCCGACACATTCGGCTGTGCCTGACCCCCAATAGGATATCACCGCTCTCCCGGAACAGACACCCGCTGAGCTCGCTGGCAGCCAAACAACTTTAGAGAAGACCGGTGCAGAGGAACTTTTAGTTGCAGCAGATTCCTCTCGCACAGCCCTCACCACACAGAGGAGCTTCAGCACTGCAATTTACAGTCAAGTGACCTGCTTGTGTCACCCATTCTGCAGTCACCCTTACTGAATGCCTACTTCTCACCAAATGCTCAACCAGGGTCCGAACAGCCTTCTTCCAGTGAGGAGGAAGCTGGTCTCCAGGAGGATTTTTCACCATATGAAGAGTCTTGTCCTCAGATCTCAGTTAATAAAGCTCATAGAAACATCACCTTGTCCTACTCTCAGGATCCTGCCCCGTGGTGTGTAAACCAGTGAATGGTACCACAGTGGCAATATTAGGCCCCGTGGGCATCCTATCCTCGAGACCACACTCGCTATGCCACCTCAACCAGGCCCGACACTGGCCCAGCACCTCAAGTTCACGAACCTGCCACTGGTGCCAGTCACCAAACAGCACCAGAATCAGGCACGACCTGTCTCTAACCCAGTAGACCCAGTTGTTATGCCTGATGAAGCCCTGCTTCCTCCTCTCCTGTCATCTTCAGATGACTTTTCAAAATTTCAAGACCTTTTAAAAAGAGTGGCCAGTAAATTAAGAATCAGTCTGGAGGAGGTTCCTGATCAACAGCATGAATTAATGGACATCCTGTAGCCGCCACCTTCTTCCAGGGTTGCATTGCCGATCAACCCAGCCCTTCTGGAATCTGCCAAAGCCATCTGGCAGACTCGTGCTGCAAGCTTACCTACTTGCAAACAAGCAGACCACAAGTACTTCATCCCTTCCAAAGGCTCTAAATTTCTTTTCACTCATCCAGCACCTTGCTGGTAGTTGGCACAATCAACCAAAAGAACAAGCACCAGTATCCCCGCTCCACCCCAACCTATAAAGACAGTAAACGTTTAGATCTGCTTGGACGTAAAGCATACACATCTTCCACCCTACAATTTTGAATTGCTAATTTTACGGCCGTTCGGGCAAATATGATCACAAAAATTACAACAAATTCATGAACTTTATTGAGGACATTCCAGAAGCAAAGAAACAAATATTTATTGCTTTAGTCTCTGAGGGACAAATAATATCATGTACCGTTCTTCAAGCGACCCTCGATGCGGCCAGTACTGCAGCAAGATCCACCGCTACCGCAGTAGTCATGTGCCGAGGTTCATGGCTCTCTTCCTCTTCTTTTCCTCGAGAGGTCCAGACTACTATTGAAGACTTTCCATTCAACAGCGACAAACTGTTTGTTTGTCTCCACAACGAACGATGTCCTTCACTCAATGAAGAATTCAAAGGCAACTCTCTGGTCCTTAGGAATACAAACCCATACGACCAGAAGGCGACAATATAGATACCAATGTCCACACTACCCCACGTATACCCAGCACTTCCAGAAATCACTCTTCGGCCTATCCACTGCCCTCCGTGTTTTTTCCAAGCTCCTGGCTGTAGTTACTGCCCACCTCAGGAAGCAAGGAGTCATAATATTTCCTTACCTAGATGACTGCCTTCTCAAAGCCTCAATGCTCAACGAAGCGCTTCGATTCACGCAACTCACCGTCGATAGTTTCCTATCCCTGGGCCTACAAATAAACAACGACAAATCCACATTAATTCCTACCCAGCACCTGGAGTTTATCAGAGCACACCTCAATTCCCGGATGGGAATAACATCTCTCCTGTCCTATTGCTTCAACACCATAAAGCAGCTGGCAACAAAACTTCTCAACAGTCCTCAAGGCACCAGTCAAGACTGCTTCCAACTACTAGGTCACATGGCCTCATGCACGTTCGTGGTCCAAAATGCACGACTCTACATGAGGTGCTTCCAAGCTTGGTTGGCCACGGTTTATAGACCCAATGTACATGCCCTAAACAAACCCCTATCCATACCTTTCCAAGTCAAAGACTGTCTCCTATGGTGGACAGTTGCCTCTAACCTCTGCCCTGGAGTCCCCTTTGTCCAGGAGGCTCCATCCATCATAATGACTACCAACACATCCCCTGGGCGGGGTGCTCACACGTTGCATCACATAACCCAGGGGCTATGGTCTCCAACAGAAACCTCCAGGACATAAATGTTCTGGAACTTCATGCTATGAGCAATGCCTGCTGTGACTTCCTCCCATTAATCCGGAACCAACATGTACAGATAATGACAGACAACGTTGCCTGCATGTTCTGTGTAAACAGGTAGGGAGGAGCTTGCTCTCATTCGCTTTGCACAGAAGCTATGAAACTCTGGAACTGGTGCCTTGCAAACAATATCCGGATATCAGCTGCCTACCTTCCCAGTGCTATGAATACCACAGCAGACGAATTAAGCAGACGCTTTCCCAGGGACCATGGATGGGAGATAAACTAAACGATCATCATCAACATATTCCGCATTTGGGGCTACCCAACCATAAACCTCTTCGCAACTGCGGAAAATAGAAAATGCCCAGAATTTTGCTCCAAAGCAGGACTTGGCAAACACTCCATGGGAGATGCATTTATGATTCCGTGGCACCAGCACTTACTCTATGCTTTTCCCCTGATCCTGATTCTCCACAGAGTTCTGACAAAAATACAAACAGATCGTGCCAAGGTGATCCTGATTGCTCCAGCATGGCCCAGACAACCAGGGTTCCCATTCCTTACCAGGATGTCAACTTAACCACGAACCTCGTTGCTTCTCATTCCAAACCTCCTATTGCAGCAACACTGCCAATTTCTCTACCCCAACCTGTCCATGCTTCACCTCAAAGCGTGGTACTGACATGGTTCTCCCAAAATGAACTAGCATGCTCTGACGAAGGTCAGAGTGCTCCTACATAGCACAACACAGTCTACTCACACCACCTATCTCTAAAAGTGGAAAAGATTTACATAATGATGCTCAACTAAACACCTGCCTCCTATGTCTCCACCTCTTTCTCTTATATTCGACTACATGTTAGACCTCAAACAATCTGGCCTTTCCTTTAGCTTCATCAAAGTCCACCTAGCTGCTATGACAACTTTCCATGATAAAATTGACAGTACCTCTGTGTTTGCTCATCTGATCACTAAATATTTTCTCATAGGTTCATAGATACTAAGGTCAGAAGGGACCATTATGATCATCTAGTCTGACCTCCTGCACAACACAGGCCACAGAATCTCACCCACACACTCCTGTGAAAAACCTCTCACCTATGTCTGAGCTATTGAAGTCCTCAAATCGTGGTTTAAAGACTTCAAGGAACAGAGAATCCTCCAGCAAGTGACCCATGCCCCATGCTACAGAGGAAGGCCTCTTCCAATCTGCCCTGGAGGAAAATTCCTTTCTGACGCCAAATATGGCGATCAGCTAAATCCTGAGCATATGGGCAAGATTCACCAGCCAGATACCCAGGAAAAAATTTTCTGTAGTAACTCAAATCCCAACCCATCTAACATCCCATCACAGGCCATTGGGTCTATTTACCATGAATATTTAAAGATCAATTAATTACCAAAATCATGTTATCCCATCATACCAAAGGACTTCAATCTCTATACCCAGATGTTAGACCTCCTACTCCTCCACGGGACCTTCACTTAGTATTATCTTGCTTAACTCAACAACCATTTGAACCCCTAGCCACTTGCTCCCTCCTACACCTTTCTGTGAAAACAGCATTCTTAGTGGCAATCACTTCTGCCAGATGGGCAGGAGAAATAGCAGCTCTCATGGCAGACCCACCATATACCCTATTTTTTAAGGACAAAGTTACCCTTCAATTACACCCCAAATGTCTTCCAAAGGTCCATTCATCATTCCACATCAATGAACCAATACACCTGCCGACCTTCTTTCCTAAACCACATGCAAACTCTTTTGAATCCACAATGCCTACTCTAGACATATGCAGGGGTTTGTCCTTCTATTTGCATAGAACCAAGCCCTTTAGGAATTCTTCTAGACTTTGTCTCCATCACAGAGCGATCCAGGGGGACACCTATTTCAACCCAGAGACTTTCAAAATGGATTTCTGACTGTATCCAACTCTGTTATCAGATACAGAAAGTTACGCCTCCAGCAGACATCAGAACTCACTCCTCTAGATCGATGGCTACCTCCGTGGCTTTTCTACTCAAAGTTCCCCTGACTGACATCTGTAAAGCAGCCACTTGATCTTCCGAATGCACTTTTGTTAAGCGCTATGCCCTTACTCAGGGCCCCCTCTGGGATACACGATTAGGCAGAGCTGTTTTATCCACTGCATTTTTACCCAGTGCGAAGTCCCCATCTCCTTGAGATACACTGCTTTTAAGTCACTTGGAGTGGAGCACCCACAGGTACAGCTCTCGAAGAAGAAGAGGTTACTCACCCTGTGCAGTAATTGACGTTCTTCGAGATGAGTGTCCCTGTGGGTGCTCCACTACCCACCCTCCTCCCCTCTACTTCAGAGTTGGGGTAGTCTCTGTTGTAGAGAAGGAACTGAGGAGACTGGTCGCGCACGCCTACTATTAAGGTACACTCAGAGCGGGGTGGGGGAGGGGGACAAGCTTTGCGCATGCGCAACTGGTACAAGTACTGCTGTAAAAATTTCTGAGCGAAGGCGCAGGGACGCACCAACACCTGGAGTGGAGCACCCACCGGGACACTCATCTCGAAGAACGTCGGTTACTGCAACTCCAGTACTTGTTTTTGAGACTCTCTTTATTTTTACTTTGACAGCTCAGTTACATTTTCCTTTGGTCTCTCCCTCTATTATGAGCTCCTGTCACCCCAGCACCTTTTTCAGTACAAATTTAGCACTGGCTTCAGCACAGAGCATATGATGTGTTTCTGGCAGTGCTGTCAGATTGATGCCATTTTGATGGTATGTTGTACATTTAGGTGTAGTGGTAACCTGAAGCAAATTCATAGTCATTAGCATAACCATAACATCTGCTGCACAAACAAGTGAAGCTACATAACGACACTTTCACCAGGTCTCGATTTCTGTGTAAGTAACAAGGTTAAGGTCAGGCTTCCTCCTAGAGTCTAAAAGTGCTTGAGTCTACACTTGTGGCAGCAGAGCTACTCCTGTTAGTGCTTTACTGCCTGTATTTCTTGACATCAGATCACCAGTGTATGCATGCTTTTAGGTCAACCTGTTGGTATTTAGAGACCTATCTTTTTTGGACCCTCTCCCCATTTTGAACTGTCTTTTCTCATGGGACAAGAAAATTGTTCTTTGATGAATGAGAATTAGACTGTTTGTTTGGATTCTTTTGGAATGTTACAATTTGGGCCAGCTAGTGAAGGAGCACTTATTTTTGTGGCCTAATGAGCCTTTTTTGTCACCTAAGTTCTGCCTGCAGTTGATACTGTCCCCCCCCCCAATGCATCTATGATCTATAGCAGGGGTTCTCAAACTTCATTGCACTGTGACCCCTTTCTGACAATAAAAATTACTACATGACCCCAGGAGGTGGGACCGAAGCCTGAGGAAGCCCAAGCCCCATGCCTGTAGTCTGAGTCCCAACGTGCAGGGCTGAAACTCTCAGGCTTTGGCTTCGGATGGTGGGGCTCGGGCTTCAGGCCTGGGCTCCAGCAAGTCTAAGGCAGCCCTGGCAACCCCATTAAAATGGAGTTGTGATCCGCTTTGGGGTCCTGATTCTCAATTTGAGAACAATTTGATCTATAGAACAGAGATTACGGGATATATAAACTATCAGAACAGTTCCCTATATACTGTGCAACTACATCATGTGAAATAGGAGCAGCATAGCAGATAGAGCACCCAGAGGAAGTCAGAAAGCTATCTTCACTGCTTCTCTGCCCTTACAATTGAGACCCAAGACTGTGTGGTTTTGAATCACACAAGTCTCTTAATGCACTCTTGTAAACTGTGCTCTTTGGTATGAAGAGTATATACAATCTATAACGACTGTAGTGTGGAGTATCATAGTTTGAAATGGCTGTATGTTTCTCAGTTTCAATATCGGGATGGCAGCTCGCCAATGTATGTTGCTTGCTTTGTCACACCTTGAAACAGGGCCTTGATTTGTGTGACAGTGGGCCATAAGGCTTGAGAGGCCTTGGCAGGGTAGAAAATGACAAGAACTTTAATCTAGAATGGTGGTTTTTCAGCCAGTGACTAGCTCCAAGTCATCCAGTGACCCTCAGCAAAACCTAGCTAATGGTTTTGTAGTGGCATCCCTCCCCTCCAGTGAAAATCCATTGGTAATCAACCCCTTGTCTTTGTTCAAAAGTGACATTCCTGCACCCCCACTCCCAATGCAAGTCTGTTGGTCTGTTAGCCAATTTTCTGCTGCCGTTCTACCACCACAATAGGGGGATGGACCTGGCAGAAACTTCACAGGGTGGTACCTCTTTGTCCACCCTTGCCTCTAGCCAATCATTGTTTTTGGGTGCATCATATGCCATCTCACACTGAAATAGAAAAGATCTGGTAGGTTGTTTATTCATTCTCCCTATGAGTGTTGCATTCTCTCTTATATATTGTACTTTTATTAGAATTTTGCCCTGTCTAGGTTTAAGTAAATGTTTGGGCTCCCAATGCTTCCTTTGGGAAATTATTCTACAGAGTAATAGATCTCTCTCTTGTCATTCAGCCTAAAATTTTCTTTTCCTTAACTTTAATCCAAGGTTCCTGGTTATACCCTCTCTTATGATGATTCCTCTTCCTCCCTAGTGTTTCTATCCCTTAAATATTTGTAGATAGTTATCACATCTCTCCTTTTTTTTTAACCACTGGCGCTCTAATTGGGCTGGAACTGTGGTGTGCGGTTTTGGTTTTTTGAGGCTGCCATCAGGTTCTCAAACGTCTTGGTTTTAATTTTTTTTAGTAAATCTTTCTCTTAGGGATGTAAGGAAGAACACTGTTAAAATATAAACTGAATGCAAACAGATTCAATGGTGCCTGAGTCTGTAAAGAGCCTGACAGTAGTTTCAAGAAGTGTAAACTACTATATTCACCTGAAAGGGATATTGACCCAAATTTTCAGTTAGAATAATTTAAATGCCAATTATTTTCCTGGACACAACCATTTCTCTGCTGATCACAGCATATAGAAAAGGAGAGAGATGATCATATTTTAAAGATCTGTTCAACCTACTGTGACTGCAGTTTCATTTTAGTGCAACAGATGAGTAGCGTTTTGGAGATAACCAGACTTTTTTATCCTTAACTAACCTGTGAAGACAAAAGGACAGAGTGGATGATGGAAGCCTGAAAGGACATTTGAGACACTATCAAGTGGAATCGAGTCTAGCAGAGCCTGGTGGGGCATGTAAGCCGTCCCTCACCAGTATGGCTTCCCCACTGAACAACAAGGCCTAGTTTGTATATATGGTGGACTCCTATCTGTACTGGAGACTGTCTGCAGATGCAGGCAGGCCACCATTGCTTGAGTTGCACTTGATTAACATTTTAAAGCTTTTCTTTATAAATACGAGGGCTAGAAATATGTTTAAGTAAACAAATGCTTAGACAGACATCACATGACTCTGGAAGCCAAAGCCCAAGGCATGTGCATTCAGCCCTGCCTAAAGGTTCAAATAAACTTCACGTAGGGGAGCTAAATTTGAGGAGCTCAGCAGGGAATGGCTAATCACATTTTGAATGTCTAAACAATCCTCTGTGAGAAGTATTTCACTTTTGTGTCAAGCCATTGGAGTTGGGTTTGTAAGTAGAATTTGGGAGAGAATGTCAAATTTTGTTTTTCAGTTTGAGCCCTGGTTATTACTTAAACAAGGTATTTCTATTTAACCTTTTAAAAATGTTTCCTTCTACACTAATCCTTCCAGTAGGGTTGCCAATCTGCCATGATTGTTCTGGACTCTCCAGGACTTAAAGATGAACCTTTCATTAAAGATTGTCATGTGATGAACCCTCTAGGAATATATCCAACCAAAATTAGCAACCCTACGTTCCAGTCCCTTATCATTGTTGTTACTTGACTCTGAACTGTCTTCAGTTCTTCAGTTTCCTTTAGGTAAAGAGGAGCACAGAAATGACCATATTATTCCAGCTGTTGCTGTATCAGAGTTCTCTGAAGATCAGAAGACTGTTGCTTCCGTGGTTTGCGATATTAACTTATGTATGCAGCCAGCCCAAATTGGATAATATAAACATATAATTCAGTGGAAAAAATTGCACTAATGTAAAATTATGATTGCACAATTAAATCGTACGAAATCAAAAAATGCAGAAGTAAATCTTCTTAATTCTGTGTTGCACATGCTTGCTTTGTTGTGTAATTCACTGCATAAGTGTTACTTTTATTGCTATGTTAAGCTTTACATGTAGCCACAAGAACAGGAATAGAAAATACTACATACAGTAGAACCTCAAAGATATGAACACCAGAGTTATAGACTGACTGGTCAACTGGACACCAAGTGAAACTGTAAGTAATCAGGCAGCAGGAGAGACCAAAAAAAACCACCACCACAACAAACCCACTGTACTGTGCCTGCTTGTATTTTAAAGGTAGGCACATCTGAGCTGCCCGTCCTCACCCCCACATGTGGGGCAGCCACTTACAGCAAGACACTGGGGCTGCCAGCCCAAGGCAGCAAGAGCCAGCCAGCACAGCAGGAGCAATGCTGGGGTCTGCACTGCTTTCACCACTCATGCTATTTTTATACCCCCTTCCCACCGCTGGAAGGGAGATGCACTGTTTTTACCCTCCGATACCCTGGCTGGGAGGACAACGCCTGTTTTCTCACACACACAGACACACTGCACACCCACCTCTCTGCCAGGAGCAGGACAAGCTTGCAAACTCATGCTGGGGCTGAGTAGGGAGCTCAGGCCTCGCTGCTGAGGCCTGGCCAGGAATCTCAGCTGTTGGATCTGGAGCCTGAACTGCGCTTTGTTCAGAGTTACGAACATTTCAGTAAAAATAAAAAGGAGTACTTGTGGCACCTTAGAGACTAACAAATTTATTTGAGCATAAGCTTTCATGAGCTACAGCTCACTTCATCGGATGCATTTGGTGCATTTTTTTCCACCAAATGCATCCGATGAATTGAGCTGTAGCTCACCAAAGCTTATGCTCTAATAAATTTGTTAGTCTCTAAGGTGCCACAAGTACTCCTTTTCTTTTTGCGAATACAGACTAACACGGTTGCTACTCTGAAAACGAACATTTCAGTGTTACAGACAACCTCCATTCCCTAGGTGTCCATAACTCTGAGGTTCTACTGTATATGCAATGTGGCTTAATTAGTTTAGCTCTCGGAACCCTTACTACTGCTTTTCTTGAGGTTTAAGATTAACTGTGTAATACTATTTTGTATTAAATATAACTCTTTATGCTAAAGTTCTTGTTTCTTTGAAAGAAAAAATGTCCATGCTCAATAATGTTAACATTTAAATTGTCCCTACTGGAGATGGTTTACATACATACTTTTCTTAGACAGAGAAGGCGAGCTGTTGTATGACTGGGAGATGTTTTTTCTGCAAATTGTGGGTGTTTCTTTGTGAGCCCATAGGCTTATTGTGATGGCTGTATCTTAACAACAGAAAAAGTAAGAACATATATTTTAAATGAAAGCTTTGTTTTGAAGCTAAAATAGAATGCAACAAAATTTTCTGGGACACTCGAGGAATTGCAGGATTTACTGGTTTTGATTTTTTTTATTATTATGCGTTTGTAATTTTATCCTGTTCCTGATTTTAAGGTACCATGGTCAAAACATTTTGCACTCTGTTTCAGACATTTTCAATCTCCCTCAGGCAGATTGCTCTATCAATATCCCCCATCCCTGCAGAACTCAGCTCAGGTAGAGTAGGAGTCTCTGACTAGGTCTACAAAGCTATGTTGAAACAATAACTGGTGTGAAGTCACAGAGGGGCAAGATTCTAATTAGTCTGCTAAATGTTAACAGATGTCTACTGATGCATGCTTAGTTTTCACTTGCGCATAACTTATTTAAAATCTTTCTCTCTCATGCAAGCAAATAAATTGTACTAATCCTCTTTGAGGACTGATTTTTGCTATAAAGAGGGAAAAAAAACCAACAAATTCAGCTTGCGATTAGAATTTTGTTTGGAGTGTTTTTTCTTTCCTTGTCAAAATGAATTTCCACTGAACACATTTTACTTAAACTTTTTGTTAATTAAAAAAAACAAAAAAAACAAAAGCACCTTTGAGCAGAGCAAGAGAGAGGAAGGAAAACTTGTTTGCAGTTTTTTTTTATAAATTCATGTAATTTTAATACATACTGTTGCACAGTCTTTTCCATAGCAGGAGTTATCACCATTCACTCTAGAATCCACAATGTCTGCTCTGTAGTACTTGATCGATTTAATTTATTGAATGTCTACATTTACTGCTCTAGTGGAATATGAGCACTTCCAACAGATGTAGGAGAAAAAACAGTTAAACGTGGCCCATAAATAGGATTACTAAAATTCCATCAATTTTAGGATTATATATCAAACACTTAAATTGGCAAATGTAAGCAGAGCATTCAGCATATAATTGATTTTAAACTTAATATTTCTTCGTTTCCAAATAATCCTTTTTCATTCAAAAGAATTCAGTTGTGACATACAAACTATGTGTTCAAGAATCAGGACACCTACCGCTTAAATGCAGCCACTTATGAGAGGGGAAATAATTTAACAGTGCATAGCAACATTACAGTTTAAAACAGAAAGTGAATGATAATTTTATATTAAAAAGAAAGAAAGACTTTCTAGTTTAAACAGTAGGGGGGAATGAAGCTATTCAGAAGGTTATTACCCAAGTTGAAAATTTGGCCAGGATGTGTAGCATTTATTACCCCATCTCTTATATACAGTGTGATTGGGTGTTTAATGGTCACAATTGATCAGGCCTGCACATTATTTTATTCAAAAGACTGCACCACTTAGCTCATTAACATAAATGTGAAATTATCCAAACTTGTCTATGCAGCCTGAAGGGAGCAAACTTTTTTCATGTTTAATTATTTATGTATTTTTAACTTCAAGAAGAAAAAAGCCTAAAGAACAATCTGGGAACTGCTGCCTGTGAAATTTTGGACTGAATCCATGAGTGCTAGCTTATGGAGTGTGAGAAGCCCAGGATTGAATTTTTTTCATACATAGAAGCATAAAGAAAAAAACTTAGACAAAACTTTCACCACTAAGACAAGACTTTAAGATATAGGTACATTAGACACTTGTTAGGCACGTTCAAATTAGACAACTTTTGCAAGTCCTCCTTGAAACACATTCAGAAACTTATGACAAATTAAAATGATCTTATTTGTTTTTGTATGACCAGAAATTGAATGGTTTCAGAGTAGCAGCCGTGTTAGTCTGTATTCGCATAAAGAAAAGGAGTACTTGTCACACCTTAGAGGCTAACAAATTTATTTCAGCATAAGCTTTCATGAGCTACGGCTCACTTCATCGGATGCATTCAGTAGAAAAATTCAGTGGAAATTAACACATCTTGCAAACACTTGCTAATCATCATTAACTACAGTTTGTAGTTACGTGGTCATGGAGGTAGAAGTGAGACTTTTAATGAAGAGTAACCCCTCCAGTCAGTTAAGCATTGATTTATAGTTTGAGAGAGAATTCTATCTAAATTCCCTGTTTGGGAAGGGATGTTTTAACTACAACAAAGGAAATAGGGATGTGGGGAGACAGGTCACGCTTCGCCCATGAAGCTTCTGCCCTTCTTCCCCATTGTCTTAGAGAAAGTAGTGCTTAATAAAAGGCACTTGTTGAGTTCAAACAGATATAAAAGGGGAAGCTGCATGGGAAACCATTTTTCCTCAGTGTATTTTTTTAATGTGGTCAGTATTCTCAACTAGCTTCTGGAATTTTAAAATTAACTATTAATGTCCTTAAAAATACTATACTCAAATCATTTACTTCATAATATGTGTACTATTTTGTATTTTGTCTTCACAGTCTGGCACTTGTTATAAGCATCCTATAAATGGATTAAATTAATAATACTGTTTCTGGATTGTAGACATTTACTGTAGTTATTGATCTGTGGCCAAGTCTGAAAAAATATCATAATATAAATGATCATAAGGAAATTTGGCAGAGGCTTAGAGATGCAATTAGATCAAACACATTGGAATTACTTATGTAGGATATTAAAAGGTTATCTTTAGAGTTGAGAAACTGACTCATTCAGTAGAAAATCATCTACTGGGTATCATGTAAATCAAAAGGTTAGCAGCTGGTGTGACGATCCACTGAAAACCATGAAATTGGATCAACCTAGAAAAGCCCATATTGCATGGGTACATAATGTAATTGTTCCAAAGTATGCCCAGTAATACAATTTTCTTTATAATTTTATACTAATATTATCAGCTTTATTATTCTAGGGCACCTTTTTAAGGCTGGATCTGAACCCCCCTCCCAAAAAAAACCATGAATATGTTTCTCCATATTGATCAAGTATCATAAAATAGTTTTTTCAAGACTTTTACTAGAAAGGAATTAAACTTTGAGTTGGCTGGAATTAGAAGAAAAAACTGCATTTCTATATCAGCAGAGAGAATCTTGGATGGACATATCATCCAGAATGGGAAAGAAGGGAACATTTAAGGAACCTTACAGTTTAGGGCTTGTCTTCATTACAGTGCTAGCCTGAGGTATAACACAAGTGTTGCCTCTAACCTGATTCCTGTCCACAAACCAAAACCTTTGGTTAAGGTGGTGCTTTAACCTGGAGCTAGCTGGCCTGTCAGAAGTTGTTGGTTGAAGTTCAAGCACTATTGATGCTGCTCAGGCTAGTTACATAGTGGGGATACAACTACATTGTGCTGCTAATCCGATAGTGTGCAGTTCAAGTGTTTTGCAGTGTGGCTATTCTCACTTGAACTAAGCTAATTCAAGAGGAGTTAGCTCAAGTGTAGATAACTCGAGTTAACTCTTCAATGAAGATATGCCGTTAGATACAAGAGAACCTCAAATATATGAACACCAGAGTTCCGGACTTACCGGTCAACTGGACACCCTCTGAACCAGAATTAATTGGGCAGCAGCAGAGACGCACGCATGCATGCACCCACACATGCACACAAATTCTATACTGTCTTGGAAATGTAGCCCTGGGGCTTAGGGCTTCAGCTGGGGTAAGGGAGGGTTAGGACTGCAGCCTCAAGGTGAAGGGGGGTTTTCAGGGCTTCTGACTCTTGGGAGCACCAGGGCTCAGGGCTTTAGATCTGGAGGAGGTGCTGGGGTTCGGGGCTTCAGCCCTGTGGCTCTGTTCCCAGTTTCTCAGCCCCGTGGGGGGTGCAGGGGTTCGGGGCTTTAGCTATGATGGGAGCACTGGTTTCAGCCGCAGTGCTCCCTTTGCTGCCCATAGCTAGAGCCCCGCACGCCCCCAGATCAAAAGCCTTGAGCTCTGGTGCTCCCGAGAGTCAGAAGCCCTGATCCCTGGTCCTCTCTCCCCAATGGCTGAAATCTGTAATGTCTTGTTCGGAGTTACGGACAACCTCCATTCCTGAGGTGTCTAACTCTGAGGTTCTACTATACCAATAATAGGTTTCAGAGTAGCAGCCCTGTTAGTCTGTATCCGATGAAGTGAGCTGTAGCTCACGAAAGCTTATGTTCTAATAAATTTGTTAGTCTCTAAGGTGCCACAAGTATTCCTTTTCTTTATACCAATAATAGTTATTCTGCCCTTGACAATCTTTTATTCATTCTGAAGCCTTTTGCTAACCAGGCTAAACCTCATGGGATACACATCTTATTTTTAGGGCCCTACCAAATTCACGGTCATGAAAAATATGTCTCAGACTGAAAAATCAGACCTCCTCCCCTGTGAAATCTAGATATTGGAGGAATCGGGGAGGAGCTTGTCTGAGCCAGGAGCTCCTATGGTTCACCGGGCTCCAGCTGCTATCCACCAGGCTGGGGAGGGAAGGGACTTCCTCTTCTCCTGTATGGCTGCTCTTGGGGGGAAGATCAGACCCACCTTCAGGTACCTCCACTAGCTGCAGGAAGCTCTGTGACTGCTACCAGCTCTGAAAGCTCCCAGTGGCATGGGGGAGGTCAGACCCACCTTCATCCCTGGGCATCTCTCCCAGTTTCAGGACGCTCTGCGACTCTGAAGGCAGCACAGATGTGAAGGGTGGTAATCCTGCAACCCCCCTATATTAGCTTTGTGATCCTGATCCCCTTTTGGGTCTGCACTCCCGCGGTTACAACACTGACATTTCAGATGTAAATATCTGAAAACATAAAATTGACCAATTTTAAAGCACTCTGGCCATGAAATTGATTAAAGTGGACTACAAATTTGGTAGGGACCTACTTATTTTCATAAAAAGAAGAGGAGTACTTGTGGCCCCTTAGACTAACAAATTTATTTGAGTATAAGCTTTCGTGAGCTACAGCTCACTTCATTGGATGAAGTGAGCTGTAGCTCGTGAAAGCTTATGCTTAAATAAATGTGTTAGTCTGTAAGGTGCCACAAGTACTCCTTTTCTTTTTGACAATACAGACTAACACGGCTGCTACTCTGAAACTTATTTTCATGTGGATCTAAGGGATACAGTATTTAAACGTTCCTGTAGCATAACATTTTACTCATAAAAGTAAAGGAGGAGGATTATCACTGAACAAGAGCTATCAGAGAAGACAAGTTATCTTGATAGTTAACACCTGTAAGCTCAATCAATGGCACTTGATAGAAATACGAAATATTGTTCTGAGTAAGATGGGATCACGTAATACAGTAGTGGAACATTTGTCCCTGAAACACCAGAATCCTGGTACTAATACCGTGTATAAAGTTAGCTGATGAAGGGTACAAAACTGCTTCCTTCACAGCTAGTGCTGAATCATTTGTAGGTGAAGTTAAAGCCAATGTTTGCAAAATAAGCAATATGTTACAAAAAACTACTACTACTTCAGTATGGATTGACCTTGGTATCAGAACTGCTTGATCTCTCTTCTAGTCAATGCTTACTTATTAGTGAATACATTCTTAATCCAGGTCAATCTGGAAAAGACGTGCAATACTTCCCAAAACATGGAGTGTTACTTTCAAGACAGGCCAACTCTAACCAATTGGCTGTTATCTGTGTCTGCATTGTTAAAACAAATAAGCAAACAAAAAGTTTACTAGGAGATGAATTACAAAGTGAAGAGCTGAAGTTTAAATTCTGTTCCAGATGTCTAGTTTTATTTTTATTCTGAAGGACCGATTTAGAGGATTTTTAGATATGTGTATACTAAAACTTGTTTACATGGACTCTCAGGTATGAGTTGCTGAGTAACCTGTTTCAGAGACTTCTGTAGTTGCTCCTCCTTTAGGTTGACAGATATAAAAAAATAATTGTCAATGGATAATTATCATTGAATGGTGGGCTGTTTCCAGTAATGTTACACAGAGATTGGTTCTAGTCGCAGTGCTATTCAATATTTTCTTCAGTGATCTGGAAGATAAAATCACTACTGATAAAAAAAAAAAAAAAAAAAAATTAGTGGACTACTACACACATATTGGCCATGTGGTTAGTAATTCTGAGAACAAGGTAGTCACACAGAGTAATCGGAATGGCTGGCTAGGTGGGGCCAATTCAAACAGAATATGTTTTAATGCAATATTCCACATGATATGCTTTATTATTAAATGGTCTTTAGACATGCAGATCTTATAAAATAAAAGGATATTATAGCTAAGCTTAACACTTAATTTTCTTTATCTGAACCTCCTTGTTCATGTTTTGTGTGCAGAACAAAAGTTAGTTAAATTGTACTTTCAAAAAATCATTTCCTCTACTTTGATTATATGTACAATTTTTGGACTTGATTCTGCAAAGAGATCCAAGTGGGCAGCCACTTAAGCCCATGTGAAGTCTTACTGTTTTAAAATGACTCTTTGGGGATGCAAGGATTCCTAATCCTACATTACTTTACAGGATTGGAGTCAAACGTGATATGTTGATTGTTAGCATTTAATAATAATGCTGTATAACATTAATATATTTTCAATTATTTTTAGTGGTACATGATCAGCATTGTGCACATCTACAATCGTTGGAGAAACAGTGAAATTCGGTGTTACGTTAATGGTCAACTGGTATCCTACGGTGATATGGCTTGGCATGTTAACACAAACGATGTAAGAGATTTTTCTTTCCTTCTTTTTAGTGACTGTTTTATATCCTCTTAAGTGCATGCATAGAACCATAATTCATTTGTACATTCCTATTTGGTTAAAAAAATAGGATTGTATAAATATCAGGCATGTTTATTTTCTTAATTTTTTTTTAATTAAAAAAATCAAGAATTGGGTTATACTCAAGTTATTCCTTTTTTAGTTATATATTTTAAGGGAACATCATCTCTAAAGGGTTAATTTATTTCTTATCTTTATTACCATATAATATCTTATGTTGAGTCTATTTTGAAGAGATATTAATATGAAATTCAGACTAAGTATTTTCAGATTATAGAAAATATTTTAATGTATGATGATATATACAGACCCTGGATAACACAATTGATTGGTAATTATCTTTTTTTTACCTGTGGGACATTAATTTTATAATATAGTTTTTTTTCCTGAAATAGCTAAAATTCAATCTAAACATTATATCTGAGTAACAAAAAAAAGTTGTCTCATTCAGCCAAGTTACCACACACGTCTCATAATAAAAATTAGTTCACTTTTGTTGTCTATCTAGAGTTCTTGTCCTGAGTTCAGTCCAGATTGAACTGTTTTAAATCAATTTTAAAGATTAAATATCCCCATTTGAGAGGTGGAAAACAGAGGCAAAGAGAAATGAAATTTCATGCCTTTAGTCACATTATAATGTGTGTGGCAGGTCCAGGAACTCAGGCCTCTTTAGTTTGAATTCTGTTTCTTAATAAGAAGATTGTCTTTCATGACTCCTATTAGTTGGCATGATGTTAATTAAGTGCCCATTGTGGCACCACAGTTAAGCATGTTGAGTTTTTTATGTTAAAGCAGGGATTCAACCTTTTTATTGTGTATGTAAAATGCAACATATTCGCCACAAAATTACAGCACTACTCTTTGGTTCTTGAATGAAATAAATGAGAATCCATAAATAAATCTGTTAATTGTTTTGAGTTAAGATCAATTTTAAAATAGTATAGCAACATGTACTCCTTTAAATAGTATAGCAACATGTTTCATCCCCATCTCAATGGGAGTTGTGGTTGAATGGACTGCAGCAATGAGACACAGCATCTGGAAGTGAAGTGGAAGTGAGTGTGAATGCTGGGTGAAGCAGCAACCAGGCCCCTTCTCCTCCTGATGTCCTTCACCTCCTATTGGCTGGGTTGTTTGGCTCTCATGCTCCCCTTCACCTCATCCTGATCTATTTAAACTCATCATGGGGTTTTCAAAGGCCTCTTGCAGTTTTCTGCAGTCCCTTCCTCATTCCCCTTAGTTGTAGAACAAGAGCTGTGTTCTTTAGGAAGCTGCAGTCTGACTCACTGCCTGCTTGGTCCATTGGGCCAAATTGATCCAGTTCTGCTGATATTTTTTGCCTTCCTCACAAAGTCATGGAGGCCCGGTTGGGTTGAAAGGAAATAGGCTTGATAGTTTATGATTAGAAAAGGTAAGACTGTTTAGCTCATTGCAATTTGTGGCTGGTGTTCAGTATGGACAAAAACTAAAAGGGCCAGCTCCCAGGGGTAAATGAAAGATGGAATTTTGTAGGTGGACAGTGTTCCTCTAGGAAAAGGGGGTACCTGAAATATTTGTGATCTGCAGTTCCTGCCTTGATACTCTCTTCCCCCTCCTCCAACTTCTCATGGAAGGTCTATTCCAAGTTCTTGATTTGTGTTGGGATCTGATAACCCCACTCTGAACCCAGTTAAATGCCAGGTATGTGAGAGTGGGGATGGGCATATAGTGACCCCTCCCATGTGGTGGTAAATTAATAAAGTTTGAGGCCTGCCATTTAAATCCATCCCTGTGCTTGTCATTTATTTGCCTGTTTGGCCTGATTGATTGTAGTGTAAGACACAACCTATTTGGCAATCAAAGGATAATATTCCCCTGTTTGTGTACACATGCTTGTGCTTGCTTGATGAGAGCTTGCATGAGTATAAACAGAAGTGTAGCCACAGTAGCACAGGTAGTAACAGTGGAGTCATGGCTGAGCTCTGCGGAGTACAAACCCACCTGAAACCAGTGGGTATGTGTTCGTCATGGCTCAGCCATGCCTCCTTTGCTGCTCCCAGTGCTACCTCAGCCATGCTGTTGTTTATACTGACTCCAGCTCTCATCAAGCAAGTGCAAGTATGCCTACACAAACTGGGGAATCATACCCCTAGCTCATATAGTAGATGTAGCCTTTGTTAATTCATTGAAATCTTGTGAATAGGCTACATTTGAAGACATTATTAAGATCACTAGTAATTGTTTACTGCTGTTCTTCATAATTGAAGGAATTTGCTTTAGCAGAGGCTGAGGAATAGTATTCTACTACAGAGGATTCCATGAAGAATGCCCTCTTTCAAATTTAAGACCATCTCATATTGTTCTCAGTGGGACTGAGAAAAGGCTGCCCTTAGCAAAGATGGATCTTGCTTCCATACATATCTTCTCACAGAGCTCCTCTTCACCTCCTCACATCATAAGGTACTAGCTTCTCTGACAGTGAGTTTGCTTTCCTTGGGAACTATTGGAGGCAGTGGCCATTTTGATAGTGGACAATTATTTTGAGTTTCTCAAGGTTTTGTGCCTCAGTATCTGCTGATAACCTTTCAGCTATGAAAACTAATGGCAAAAATGACCATTAATCCTCAGTATTTCTTTTTAAAAAATATTAATTGCACCAGAGCTACACAACAAGTAGGGCAGGAAGTATTTTTGTGGGGCAGTATGTAGCATAATGTGGAGCTCAGGATGGTACTTTGTACGGCTCACAATGCAACACACAATGCAACAGTCTCAATGTCGCCTCTTCAACTTCTTTCCCCTATGCCACCACTTCCACTTTCCCGCACCCCTCTGTCTGGCACAGTGGCTCCTTTCATACCCCACCACCTGGCCCACTTGCTCCTCCAGGGATGCAAGAGCCTTGTTCAAGCTCTGGCATAAGTGATGTCTGACAATGCAGGAAGGATTCAGATATAAATACCTTAAACTACCTTCATCTCCAGCAGATTTTGAGAAGGGTTTTGAACTTTGAGAAATCCACCTTTGCTGTCTTTTTTTCCTGCAAAGATCCTTCTCATCACCCACTTTGAGAGAACATGCTTCTTAATCAGCATGGGAGCAATGGTAGAAGCTTCCTAGCCGCATAAAAGAATCCTCTTTCTAAATGGCAGGCAGTACTTGCCACCTTAAATCTGTGGTTCTCAACCTTTCTCTTTGAGGCCCTGGCAGCATGCTATAGAAACTCCACAGCCCAGCTGTGCCACAACAACTGTTGTTCAGCATATAAAACCCATGGCACAGCATTAAGGGGTAGTAAGCTTTATCCCATGGTGGTGAGATTTGGAGCCCCAGGCTGCAGTCCTGCGTGGTGGGGCTTTGCTTTCTGCCCTGGACCCCAGCAAGTCTAATGCTGATCATACTTGGAGGACCCCCTGAAACCTGTGCATGGTGCTGCAGGGGGCCTCAGACCTCAGACTTACATAGATAATTGTTTATGGATGAAAAGATACACAGAACATAAGATTTCTAGAATATATTTCCCAGTGGAGCTAATTTTTTTTAAATATATGCAAAGATTTTCTTGCTCAAGATGTTCAATTCTATATAGCTCTTCTTGGCAAATGTATTAACAGTTCTCTTACTTCATCTGCATAGATTTCAGGACATGTTACTGATTGAATGGTACAGAATCCAAAGGTATGGGGTCTTTTCATCAAATCTGTTTTCCAGAATAGTCATATTTCTCTTTTCTATTATTAAATCTGGCTGTGTATCTCTAATTGTATGACTCAATCAAACTCTATCCCTTTGATTAGAAGGTAAATATAGTGCCACAGCTTTTACTAAGTGGTGATTCTCAAGTTATGCTAAACGTAGTTTTTATAGAATTATAGAATGCACACAAGAGGAAATATTGCTTTGTATGCTTTGTATTTAAAAAAAAAAAAGTCCCAGCAATAACCAAAGCCATTGAGAAAAGGAGACAAGTTAATTGAGTTAATTTTAATAATAAGTTAATTTTGGAGGAACTTGACATAGTTAGAAACCAATTAGACTCCTTCATTTAAACACAAGCTAATAAACCCCTCCTTCCTTATTTGGCGTCAGCTTTTTGAGCAGGGTAATAAATGGGAAGTGAACATTCAAAAGGAATGGGGAAAGAGGAAAACCTTTTAATTTGTTTTAAAAAGAACATTATTTTCCTTCTAACTCTGTAAATAGAATACTTAGCTTAATTAAAATAGCACTTCTTCAAGTGGTAGTCTACATGCCCTTCACTCATGGTACTGTGTGCCTCCTGTTGCCAGAAATCAGAAACTTTTCCTGCTAGCTGTCCCCTGTCCATCCTTAGATGCTCATGGAATGCCTGCCCCACAGCTGATCCCCTGGGGGAATAAAAGGGTGGTGCAGACCAACTGCTACTCAGTTCCTTCTAATGCAGCCTTAGGCTACAGGCAGAACATTTTAGCAGTCCATTATCTTTATTTTAAACTCATTAGTTTAGTCTGTTGTAAATATTTGTTGTTTTAGTCAGTTAGCTTTAGATTAATTTTTTGTTAGTATTTTAGTTTTAATTAGTATTTTGAGATAAGTTTAACATTGTTAGGTACTGGTAATGGGGTGTGCAAATTATTAATCTGTAGCGTGACCGTGGGACCCTTTAGGCCTAGAGGGGAGTGCTTGTGTTGTCCATAGCCAATGGAGTTGAGGAGCTGACCTACAGCAGGCACAGACAAGGCTTCCTGATGCTAAAGGTGGGAGATAACGAGGTTCCTCACAATCTTGAGTACCTCTGTGAAGCATCATAGTCACTGGTAATTAGGCTCTCTGTATGGTCTCTTTCTGATTTGTGAAGTATAAATTCCAAGGATCTTTTAAAAAAGGATCTTTTAGGCAGCTCTTGAATGTGCAATGAATCAGCAGCCTTGGGACTGAATAAATTTGTTCCTTCAAAGGGTAATTCTTCCACTGTATTCTGAACATCAAGTGGAAAGCCAGAGGACTGAAGTCATGAAGCTCTTGTCATGACTATCACCAATGCAACTGAACAAGTAGCTGTGTCAGCTGCATCTGTAGCTGTTTGTAAAGCAATTCTGGAGACTAAAAGTCCTTCATTAACAACATTGTGCATTTCTTGTTGAGATTCCTGAGGTACTTTATCCAAAAATGCCAACAGTTTTTGCCAACAGACAATCATATCTAGATAGAAAAGCGTGATAGTAAGAAATGCTTGTTTGGAGTACAGCCAAGGAATACCTCTTTCTACCCAGAAGATTGTCTACACCGCAATTAGACTGCCCCAAGATGAGTCAGGCTTGTGGGACTCAGGCTAAGGGGCTAGTCAGTTGCAATGCAGATGTTCAGGCTTGAGCTGGAGACCAGGCTCTGGCATTCTGTAAAGGGGGTGGGGTCCCAGAGCCCAGGCACCAGCCCAAGCATCTACACCCCACAAGCCCAAGTCAGCTGGCATGGGCCAGCCATAGATTTTTAATTGCTTTAGAGACGTACCCACAGGCTCCTTGTTCTTGGGAGTCATTTTATAAGGCGCAGCTTTGTATGCTGTAGAGCAGCAATAACCACCAAAGAGGTGGGCAATCGATGGTTATAAAATGTTTCAAAGTTCTCACTGGGAATTTGATATGTCCTATCAGCTTTCTTTGATGTAACTGCAATAATTGGTGGGGTTGGAGTTAAAGTGTGCACTGGTTCTCATAACTAGTCATTTAGTGTATGGCTACCCTGTCATGAGCAAAAGAATATACAATATCTAAAAGCTTATGATATTTGTTAGAAATCACCTCAAGTGGTATTTCCAGAGCTGCTGCAGTCTCTTGAAAAGGTATATAATCAACCAGAGATAAGTTGTTACCATTAACCCTTCAAATCAGGAGGAAGCTATGACAATATTTTGCCCAAAACCTCATGCCTGTAGAATGAAAAGGATGCTGCATTCTTTAGATATATCTAGAGTTTTAGCCTTTTATCTAAATTGAACTAAATCTAGAGTTTTAGCCTTTTATCTAAATTGAACTTCCAAATTTATTATGGCATATGCCAAGAGTTAAAGGTAAACAGATTTATTCTCAGAAGCTTTCAAATTGAATTTTAAGACATTAAATTGTGTTTTATGCTTGCAGATCAGGATCCCCCATTAGTAATTAAGGCCCATTGTACAGGAGCCCAAGTTGCTTCTGTAACTTCCTTTAATACTACCACCATTTTAGAAATGAGTAAGGCAGCGACATGAGCTTCTGTTCATACTTTCAGAAAACATTATGTAATTGGACAGGCAACTTGAATAGATAAAGCCTTTGGTAGATTAGTACTTAGATCTGTCTTTATGTAAGACTTCAATACACACCTCCATCTGTAAACTGCTTTTCAGTCTCTAAGAGTGGAATTCCTAGATAAACACTCAATGAAGAAAAAGAGGTTATTTACCTTATAGTAATTGATGTTCTTCGAGATGTGTTGCCTCTGGGTTTCTCTATACCAATTTTAGTTCATGGCAAGCTGGGGTATGAATCTATGCAGCAGTAGTCTGCTGTGGACTTAAGCCTGGTCTACACTACAGAGTTAGGTGGACATAAGGCAGTTTACATTGACCTAACTCTGTAAGCATCTACACTAAAATATCCCTCCCGTCGATGTAAGTCGCCCACAATTCTGACATCATAACTCCAGCCCCATGAGAGGTGTAGTGCTTAAGCCAATGTAATTAGGTCAACGCATTGTCTGTGTAGACACTGCATTGCTTACATCATCTCTTGCTGCATAGGGCTGAGGGCTGTTGCTGCAAGCACTCCTGGTGAGGACATGTACCACTGACCGAACATAGTGTGGACTGCAGTGGCTGTAGTTGATGTGACTTAAGGAGAGGTCCTGGAAGACTGGAGAAGGGCTAAAATAGTCCCCATCTTTAAAAGGGGGAAAAGGAGGAGCCCAGGAAGTATAGACTGGACAGCCTGACTTCGATACCAGGGAAGCTACTAGAACAATGTATAAAACATTTATTTTGCAAATACCTGGAGGGTGAAGGGCTAAACACTAGCAACCAGCATGGATTTACCCATGAACAAATCATGCCAAAACAGCTTGATTTTCCTCCTTTGATAGGGTAACTGATTTGGTGGATAGGGGGAATGCAGTGGACATAATATATTGGACTTCAGCAAGGCTTTGACACAATCTCTCATGTCATTCTAATAAGTAAACTGGGGAAGTGCAGGTTTAGCCAACTACCAAGTGGATACATAATTGGTTAAACAGCCACAAACAGAGTAACTATTAATGGAAGGAGGTCTCAAGTGAGGATCTGTTCTGGATCCAGTGTTCTTCGACATCTTTAACGATCTACATGTAAGAATAGAGAGCATACTGATCAAATTTGCAGATGACACAAAGCTGCGGGGGGAGGGTTGCCAACACTTTGGAGGATGGAGCTAAAATTCAGAGGGATCCTGATAAACTGGAGAACTGGGCTATAGCCACAAAATGAAATTCAACAAAGACAAATGTAGGGTCCTACACTTTGGGAACAAAAACCAAATGCCCAAATATAGAATGGGGTATAACTGGTTTGCACTGCTGAGAAGGATCTGGGAGTTGTGGCAGATCACAGCTTCAACATGGGAGTCAGCAATGTGATGCTGTTGCCAAAAAAAAAAAAAAAAAAAAAAAAAAAAAAAAAGCAAAGGCAATTTTAGGTTGCATTAACGAGAGGCATAGCATGCAAGTAATGGGAGGTCACAGTACTGCTGTACTTGGCACTAGTTAGGCCTCATCCAGTGTATTGTGTCCAATTTTGGTCACCAATGTATAGAAGGGATGTGAAGAAACTGGAAATGATCCAGAGGCGAGCAACAAAGATGATCAAAGGGATGGAATGCAAGCTATACGAGCAAAGGCTGAAGGAACTGGGTATGTTTAGTTTGGAAAAGAGGAGATTGAGGGGGCATAACGGCAGCTTTCAAATACTTGAAAGGCTGTCATAAAAAAGAGAACAGTTGTTCTCTTTTGCTGCAGAGGGCAAGGCAAGAAGCAATGGGTTTAAACTACAGCATAACTGATTTAGATTAATTCTCAGGAAAAACTTCCTAACAGTAAGAACAGTAGGACAATGGAGCAGACTGCCTGGGGAGGTTGGAGGTTTTCAAAAGGAGATTGTTGTGGATGGTTTAGACACAACAAATCCTGTGTTTGGCAGGGGTTAGACTAGATGACCCTTGTGGTCTCTTCTAATCTATAGAATATATAGTAAATTTATACTTTGCCATATGTTATCCTATTTTTATATTGAATTTTAAACAGGTTTATTTTTTAAAAATAAACTTATTTGATTTAAATAAAAATAGTGTAAATAAAATAACTTTTTAATTTAAAAAATAATTATTTTATCCACCCTGTTATTAAATGATATTGTTTATATTGTTGTATCACCTAAAGGGCACAGTCAGGTTGTGGCTCCATCGTCTTAGATGCTGTACAATGTATACAAGGCTTCTGATTTTTTATTTTAATCAATTAGCTCTGATAAAACAGCAGTGAAGTGATTTTTTTTAGAAGAAATTGGTGTTCATCCAGTAAACACCAGAAAAACGCTGGAAATGGTTACTTGTAATAGCCAATGGTTACTTGATGGACCTATCCTCCATGAACTTACCTAGTTCTTTTTTGAACCCTGTTATAGTCTTGGCCTTCACAACATCCTATGGCAAGGAGTTCCACAGGCTGGGGGTTGGGGCACAAGAGAAGGTGAGGGCTCTGGGCGGTGCTTACCTCGGGAGGCTCTCCGGAAACATCAACATGTCCCCCAGCTCCTTGCCTCTGCGTGCAGCTCCCATTGGCTGTGGTTCCCAGCAAATGGGAGCTGCGGAGCTGGTGAAAGGGGTGGAGGCAGTGCGCAGAGCTGTCTGGCCATGCCACCACATAGGAGCTGAAAGAGGGGGATGTCGCCATTTCCGAGGAGGCACAGAGCCAGGTAGGCAGCCTGCCAGCCCCGTCCCCCCATCACCTGCGCTGCACCTGGACTGCCCATTCAGCACCCTCAGACTATCTAAATGGGCCATCTTGATGATCACTACAAAAGTTTATTTTCCTGCTGATAATAGCTCATCTTAATTGGCCTCTTACAGTTCGTATGGCAATTTCCTTGTTCTGTGTGTGTGTATCTATATATCTATCTATCTTCTTACTATATGTTGCATTCTATGCATCTGATGAAGTAGGCTGTAGCTCATGAAAACTTATGCTCCTAATAAATTTTAGTCTCTAAGGTTCCACAAGTACTCCTGTTCTTTTTGTGTAATTTTGTATCATATGCAAATTTTGCTGCCTCATTGTTTACCCTTTTTTCCAGATCTTTTATGAATATGTTGCATAGTACTGGTTCCTGTTCAGACCCCTGGGGGACACCACTATTTACTTCTCTCCATTCTGAGAACTGGCCATTTATTTACCCTTTATTTCCTATCTTTTAATCAGTTACTGAACCATCAGAGGACCTTCCCTTTTAACCCATGGCAGGTTACTTTGCTGAAGAGCCTTTTCTGACTTGTCAAAGGCTTTCTGAAAATCTAAGTACACTATGTCCACTAGAAAGAAAAGGAGTACTTGTGGCACCTTAGGGACTAACAAATTTATTAGAGCATAAGCTTTCGTGAGCTACAGCTCACTTCATCGGATGCATTTGGTGGAAAAAACAGAGGGGAGATTGATATATACACACACAGAGATCATGAAACAATGGGTTTATCATACACACTGTAAGGAGAGTGATCACTTAAGATAAGCCATCACCAGCAGCAGGGGGGGGAAAGGAGGAAAACCTTTCATGGTGACAAGCAAGGTAGGCTATTTCCAGCAGTTAACAAGAACATCTGAGGAACGGTGGGGGGTGGTGGGGAGAAATAACATGGGGAAATAGTTCTACTTTGTGTAATGACTCATCCATTCCCAGTCTCTATTCAAGCCTAAGTTAATTGTATCCAGTTTGCAAATTAATTCCAATTCAGCAGTCTCTCATTGGAGTCTCTTTTTGAAGCTCTTTTGTTGAAGGATAGCCACTCTTAGGTCTGTAATCGAGTGACCAGAGAGATTGAAGTGTTCTCCAACTGGTTTTTGAATGTTATAATTCTTGACGTCTGATTTGTGTCCATTCATTCTTTTACGTAGAGACTGTCCAGTTTGGCCAATGTACATGGCAAAGGGGCATTGCTGCCACATGATGGCATATATCACATTGGTAGATGCGCAGGTGAACGAGCCTCTGATAGTGTGGCTGATGTGATTAGGCCCTATGATGGTGTCCCCTAAATAGATATGTGGACAGAGTTGGCAACAGGCTTTGTTGCAAGGATAGGTTCCTGGGTTAGTGGTTCTGTTGTGTGGTGTGTGGTGTGTGGTTGCTGGTGAGTATTTGCTTCAGATTGGGGGGCTGTCTGTAAGCAAGGACTGGCCTGTCTCCCAAGATCTGTGAGAGTGATAGGTCGTCCTTCAGGATAGGTTGTAGATCCTTGATGATGCGTTGGAGCTTATGCTCTAATAAAGTTGTTAGTCTCTAAGGTGCCACAAGTACTCCTTTTCTTTTTGCGAATACAGACTAACACGGCTGCTACTCTGAAATATGTCCACTAGATCACCCTTGTCCACACACTTGTTGACACTCTCATAGAAGTCTAGTAGATTGGTGATGCATGATTTTCCTTTACAAAAACCATGTTAACTCTTCCTCAACAAATCATGTTCATCTATGTGTCTGACAATTCTGTTCTTTGCTATAGTTTCAACCAGTTTGCCCGGCACTGAAGTTAGGCTTACTGGCCTATAATTGCCAGGATCACCTCTGGAGCCTTTTTAAAAAGTTGGTATCACATTAGCTATTTTACAATCATCTGGTACAGAAGCTGATTTAAATGATAGGTTACATACCACAGTTAGCAATTGTACAATTTTCCATTCAGTATGATAAACACTTAATTATTTTCCTTGTTAACTCAGAAAGAATATGCAAGGAAGAAGCTGTTTGTTTAAGTCATTGAACACCAGTGTGTAGTTTTGACTGAATACTTATTTACAGTTCTAGAATAAAAGGAGACAAATTTGAATATTTCATGTGTTCTGGGTCCAAATGTAGGAGAATGCTTGATACTTGCTGAATTGGCTATTTGTTTTTACTACTGGAAGAAAAATGTGAATGAAAACCAACCTGGCAATCAGTCATCATATAAATATGCTTGTAATAATTAATGTAATCCCAGCCCTGAGGCGTGGCTGAAGCCTTTTTCCTTGCTATTTGGAGTGATTTCTCTCTTCTCACTTTAGGAGTCTGAGTCCTGAGTTATCTATCTTGGAACCTAGTGCCTCCAACCAAAGGTGCCCCTTATAGTGCCCGGAACACAAGCAGGTTTTCCCTGGGGAAAATGTTTACTAACAAATAATATACTAGGACAGTAGTCCAATATGCAAAAAATAAAATAATCACTATTCCCAAAGTAACAGTATAACAGCAGAGGGAACTTTATTAGGTACAGGGAGCAAAGTATAAGGGATAAGGAAAGAGAAGAAGTAACTAGAATAATAAAATAATATCTTACACCCTTCTCCTCCCAACATTTACAATGGGCCCAAACCTCCCTGCTCCCTCCCAAAGCCCACCTAGACAGATAGTGAATTGAGAATCAATTTTTTACTGGGTGATGCAGCACTGTAATTGTTGGCTGGCTTAAAACTCACAAATAAAATAAATAGACATAGGATTCCTTATGAGGTCTTCACTCCTAAAAGGATAATTTCTTCCTGAGGCTCACTTGTCTGTAGTCCAATAGAAAATTAGGTTGGCTCTTGGTAGCCTGACCTGGAATTCCTCCTCAGCCTCCTGCATAGTTGGTCTCGTGGGCTGACATCCTTTAACAATGCAGTAACCACCAACAGAGTTCAAAGTTTCCCTTTGGGTAGGAATTGAGTAGTTTAATGAGGACCTTCCAAGCTGTGATGCTTCTCTCTGGTCCACCCAACACCAACAATAGCCAAAACCGAAAGTAAAACAAAATCCTTTGTCTCAGAGTTCTGATTTATGAATGGTTCTTGTAATAGCTTTCAACTTGTTCAGTCTTCACCCTGAACTCTAGGCAATTTGGGAAATTTAGTCCTCAACCTTTGTAACCATTGCTGCTGTTGTACACAAGAGAGTCTCCTTGAGGCTTAGAGTAATGTGACTGGAACAACCAGCTCCAGAGAGGGTTACACTAATTAAAGTTGTTTTTTTTTCTTTTCTTGTTATTACTTTATTCAATAATAAACTAGTTTGTTCTTTGTTAAAAAATAAACAAGTACTGTTTACTCTGAAACCTGTTTCTTTGAATATCCACCAAGTATTTTAAATTCATTAAAATTTCTTTTTTTATACAGAGCTATGATAAATGTTTTCTTGGCTCTTCAGAGACAGCTGATGCAAATAGAGTGTTTTGTGGTCAACTTGGAGCAGTATATGTGTTCACTGAAGCACTCAATCCAGCACAGATATTTGCAATACATCAGTTAGGACCTGGATATAAGGTAATAACTTACTTTATTTCACAAATATAAAAACAGTTTTCCAATTAAAAACACAATGAGGTATTTTTATTTTTTTAGCCAAAGATTGTTTGAATGCACCTTTTTTGGAACTGCTTGAGTAGAGCTTTGTGAAATGTTCTCAATGAAATATAAACCGTATCTGTTTTTTTTTCAAAACTTCTTTACCAATCTGAAATTCAACTAGCTTTTTAAAAGATTCACTAAGTTTTGTTTTCCTTTGAATACTTGAATGTACAATGTGTATTTGGGTCAAAAAGAAACCATGTGAAATTGCAATTCTATTCTATTCAAACAAGGGAAATCAAGCCTTTTTATTGTTTTGTATCCTAAACTCAGAGAGAGGTAACAGACCAAGACTGATCAAAATGTAACCATCTACTCTTATAAAGTGCAAATTCAGAGTTTCAAATGGTTCTACAGTTGAAATATCAGTGGTCGTTTGGTTTTCATGGTTGTGCTGATGCCATCATGCTACTATTTTTGGCAAATTGATGGTACTTACTTTACTTTGTTCTCTGATAAAAGCAATATTTATTATTTTCTGTGGAAACTGTAAATAGCATTATTTTAACTGGTTTGTCTAACTCTATCAGTTAAAGCATGAGGATGGCAGACAGAACTGGATTCTATTCCAGACTCTTCTTTGGTGACATAGTGTTAATCTTTTTGAGCCTTAGTCTCCCTGTTTGTAAAATGGTAAAACTTGTGATATTGTTTTTAAAGCGCTTAAGTCCCTGAGAAGTCAGGTGCTATGTATGTACAAAATACAGAATTTAAATTAACAGATCAAAATAAGCTAAGATACCTTTAAACTCCATTAACATTTGGTATGACATCTGGAAAATGATCCTGTAAAAACAATGTTGTCATGATATACAGTGAGACTATAAATGTGTCTCATGCTATATGTATTATATAAATAGGAGAGTAATGTGAAATACATAGATAATAGGAAATATGTCCTATGTGACTGGTATATGTAGGTTTTTCTGGAATTCAAAACAATCGTATTCACTAGCAGTGAAAGAAAACAGTACTTAGTAGACTGTGTATGTTAATGCTTAGCAGAATGAAAGTTGATTTAGTTCAGTGTTTTTTGTGTCAAGGATCCTGTCTCATTTATTATGTTTGACTACAGAGGTGGTTGTAGTATATAGTCATTGGCCAACACTTGCAGTGATATTGTGCAATGAGATGTAAGCTTTCCTTTATAGAAAAATTAGACATCTAATCCTGATGGTTTCAGAGTAGCAGCCGTGTTAGTCTGTATTCGCAAAAAGAAAAGGAGTACTTGTGGCACCTTAGAGACTAACAAATTTATTAGAGCATAAGCTTTCGTGAGCTACAGCTCACCAAATGCATCCGATGAAGTGAGCTGTAGCTCACGAAAGCTTATGCTCTAATAAATTTGTTAGTCTCTAAGGTGCCACAAGTACTCCTTTTCTTTTTGCGAATCCTGATGGTTGTAACGATAATCTTGCAAAAGTTAAGGATAAATCAATTCAACAATTCCTACTGGAGTTTGCAGGAAGTTTGGAATAATAATTCTGGGATCTGTGAACTCCAAAACCAGACAGTTTAAATAGCAACATTGTTAACTCTTTCACTGTTGATCATTTTATTAGAATCATACAACTACCAAGTTTCTCTCTCAATTCCAGATGATCTGGTGCATATCCCTCATGCTGAAAGTGTTAGTTGTTTCACTTCCGAGCTGCCAAAATCTCACTTCCTTCTTGTCAACTTCTATTATGCATTGTAAATAAAGTTGCTGTTATACAGAGAACTAGAAAATGTAGTGACGGTGTATAATGAAGTATAATATTACAGTAAATGGGTACTGACTGTATCACTTATTTTCATATTTAATTTAAAAACTCGATTAAAAAAGCTTCAGAATTTGTAGTCTGCCACATTAGAATACACAATTCTGGAAACTTCTCAAAAGGTTTGTAGATCAGTTCAGATAAGTATCCAGACATTGCCCAACTATATGAAAACTCTGTAGTTGTTATCCTGGGCTGGAAACACTAGAAGAAATTTTTTTTTTAGTGGCTTTTCAACCTCTAAATGTCTGTGCTTGGATAGAAAAACAATTGAGATGAACAAAAACACAAAAGTAAAGATCATACATTTTAGACAAAGGTTGGGGGCATTTACTTATCTCTGAGCTATTTCACCATCTTGGATCTGCTGAGCAACTTTTAGTTATAAGCCCTTAGATGGCTTGTGCTCCTAATAAGTAGTGGGGTTGTAGATCACAATCTGAGAATCTACACTAGAGATGGTCAAAAAATTTCTGATGGAACAATTTCCCATTGGAGTACTGGTACTCCGAGTACTGGTTCATATGTGTATTCAACATGTGGGTATGCATGCGCTCCATATGCCGGAGACCAGAGATTTGTATCAAGTAGTGTCTGTTGCTCCATGCCCGCTCATTTGCCCTCTTCAGACTCTGAACTGAGTTAATAAATTGCAGCATTGATCAACACATCTCTAGTTTCTTCTTACCACCACATGTCCTGAGTTAGAATCCTCAGTGTCCGTTACAAATCCTCCTCTACTCTAGAGTCTGTAAATATATATTTTAAATAGTTTTAGTAAGATTAGACTTATTATTTTTAGTGTTTGAATATATCCATATTATAGTTGTCTAGGTTTGGTTAGGTTAAAAACAGGTTTAAGTTGTAGCTGTGTTAGTCTGTGTCAGCAAAAACAACAAGAAGTTCTTGTGGCACCTTAGAGACTAACACATTTATTTGGGCATAAGCTTTGGTGTGCTAGAACTCACTTTATCAGATGCATGGAGTGGAAAATACAGGAGCAGGTATATTTATATATAGTACATGAAAAGATAGGAGTTGCCTTACTAGGTGGGAGGTCAGTCTAATGAGACAATTCAATTAACAGAATACCAAGGGAGGAAAAAATCACTTTTGTAATAGTAATAAGGGTGGCCCATTTCAAACCCTTAACAAGAAGGTGTGAGTAACAGTAGGGGGAAATTAGTATTGTAAAATTAGGTTTTTTAATGACTCATCCACTCTGTCTTTATTCAGGCCTAATTTGATGGTGTCCAGTTTGCAAGTTAATTCCAGTTCTAGAGTTTGACGTTGGAGTCTGTTTTTGAAGTTTTTTTGTTGAAGAATTACCACTTTTAAGTCTGTTATTGAGTGACCAGGGAGGTTGAAGTGAGTCTTTACTTCCAAGGTGGACAAATCCTGACAGATTCCATAGGTGGTTTTGGAGTGCGCTTCTCCCAGTTAAGAGGACCGTTGGTACCTATTCCCTTGGGGCCGTTCCCGACCACCAATCCTTTCTACCGGCACTACTGGTCTCCTTGGGATCCATACAGCAGATATGCCAGTTATGTTCAAGAATGGAACTGACCCTCTTGTCCCAGCAGATACCAACTGGCTCTGTTGGAGTTTGCGGAGGAGGAAGTAGAACTGGAACCAGTTCTGACGAGTATTTAGTCATTCTCACTAGATGAGGCAATTACTCTATCAATCTCCTTCTCCATCTGATGACCAGGCAGTAGGAGCTTTTGCAGAGTGTCAGCCAAGCTCCAGACTCCATTCAAGGAGCTCCATGACACCCAATAGTCTATTGAACATTCTATTACCCTCTGGCCCTCGTAGGATGGCACTCCCTGTCAATGAGGCCTTTCTGGAACCCACAAGTACTGTAGCATAGCAGTCTCCTGTGCCCCCACCCCAAAAAGTCTGAAAAACGTTCTGTGCCATCTAAAGGGACAGAGTTTCTGTTTAGTCACCCAGCACCCAACTCTTTAGGCAGCAATAGAGAGGTCCAAGTTACAGCACCCCAAGATCACGCCAACTGACAAGAATACTAAGCACCTTGGTCTTTTGAGGAGGAAATTATTTTCATCTACCTGTCTCTAATTTAGAATTGCTAACTGCCAGGCATTATTAGCAAAGTGTGACTTCACAAATTACTCCAAATTTCTAGAATTTGGGGATAAATTTCCACAGGATGACATGCCCTCAGGAACAAAGGCAGTTTGGTAGCTAAGACATCATTTTAGGTAGCAGTAGATGCATGAATTGTGGCTTCGCTCTTGGGCATTTCCAAGGGAGGTCCAGAATATCATCGAGGACCTTCCCTCACTCTGCCCCCAAAACACCATAAGCAACCTTATAGCTCCAGACCTCCCTCATGCACATTTCATCAACAACACCCTTACAAACTGCCATATAAATGACAGTGCAAAGACCCAGACATGTGAATTCCTCCATGTAATCTATTACTGCCCAATATCACCCAAGAGTTTCTTTTGATGGGGCACTCCAGAACTCTGTCCCAACATTGATGCCATAACATTCTGCCCTCGAACCCTTTAGTGTCATCTTGCTCACTTTGCACACAACTGGCCGGTGATAAGACATTTGGATTCTACAGGTCATCCAGTCCAGTTACACAATCGAGTTTCTCACCTGCCCACCATAAACCCTTTTCCAGGTCTCTTTTCAGTGACCCCTCTCATAAGGAGATCCTTCCTCAGAAAACAGACTCTCTCCTTCAGTGGGGTACCATAGAACAAGTACCATCCCAACATCAAGGAAAGAGATTCTACCTCCAATTTTTCTTAGTTACCCCTCCTCCCCCCCCCCAAAAATGGACACCAACTCTGGAGTTATGCCACCTAAACGCCTTTATTCACAAATCAAACTTCTTCATGGCAACACTGGCAATAATTCCCTCCCTGTAGAGTGCATGGTTCTCATCTTGCAGCATGAAATATGCTTACGTTCATGTGGATATTAACCAGTCCCACAGAAAGTTCCTTCAATACATGGTAGGATGGAAGCACTACTAGTTCAGAATACTCCCATTTGGGCTGGCGACATTACCTAGAGTCTTTACAAAGGTCTTCTCTGTAGTGGTGGCACAGATGAGATGCGATAGCAACACTGTTTTCCCGTAACTGGACCATTGGTTCTGTTTGGGCAGATCAAGACAGGAGACCCAGTCGGCACCCCTGTTCTTACTCCATCTTCTGACATCATTGAGGATCTGTGTAAATAAGAAAAAAAATCCACTCTGACCCCCACAAAAACTATAGATTTCATAGGAACAACCCTATACTCATTGTCAGGGAAGGCCTACCTTCCTATGGGCAGATTTCGGGTCATGAACAGCCTGATAACTCGGGTCACTCTCAGACCTTGCATCACAATCAGGGTCTGTTTCCCTATTAGAACATATAGCCACTTAGTCCCCATATACATATGTAATGTCATTCACCAGACTTCACCTCCACTGCCTACAAGCCTGGCTCAGGTCTGTCTACCTACTGGACAGAGACAACATGAATATTGACATAAGTTGCCCAGAAGGTCAGAGCCTCTTTCATATCATGGATAAAACCCAAACATGTGAGAGTGGAGTCCCTTTCCTCCTGCCCATGTTTGATGCAACCATAATCACAGATGTATCCCTCAAAGGATTGTATGCTCACATGGACAATCACACTGCACAAGGTATGTGGCCCCCCCAGGGAGGCCAGAAAGCATATCAATCTCCTGGAACTGAAGGCAGCTCACCTAGCTGCAATGCATTTATCCTAGTCATTCTATTACATGACATCTCTCCCCTGGTGTATTGAAGGAGTGAATTTATGGAATTGATTCATCAGTCATCACATCACATTCAAATCAACATACCTACTGCGTGCTCTGAATTCTCTGGTGGACAATCTCAGAAGGTACATCTCCACAGACCATGACTGGGAAATACACAACTCTGTTTTGAATGAAATTTTCACTCTGTGGGGAAAAAACATCTTAGAACTTGTTTGCCTGTCAAACAAGAAATTAAGTCTCTACTGCTCCAGAGCAGCACTAAGCCAAAATTCCTGGGGTGATGCTAACTTGGACAGATCATGTGAGGTACACCTTTCCTCTCATTCCCCTGCTGTCCCAGGTGTTGTAGAAAATTCATCTTGACAAGGCTAGGGTTATCCTCATCACACCCAATTCACCTAGACACTTCTGGTTTCCAAGCCTCCTGTGAATGTCAATCTGTCCTCCCGTGAGGATCCAACCCTTCCCAGACCTGTCAACTCAGGAGAAAGACTACATCAGACATCCGAACCCAGACATTCTGCATGTTACGGCCTGATACTTGGTTGGAAGTTAGACCTAGAAATTCCATGTTCAGAGGCCATCTGAACTATACTCAATCACAGCAGAGCAGTATCCACCAGAAAGTGCTCTTTAGCTAAATGCAGGCTTTTCTCTATGTGGATACAATGGAAACGGTTATCACTGGATTCAGCAGGTATTCCTCCTATTTTGGACTCTCTCCTGTTGAGACATCAGGACTTTCCATTAGCTCATTGCAGGTCCATCTGGCAGCAATCAGTGCCTCCCATCATCTGATGAAAGTCCATTCTATTTTTACTCATCCATCCATAATTCGCTTTCTGAAAGGTCTAAAGTAAGGCTTTCCCACTAGTGGTGAAACCAACACCACAATGCGTCCTCAATCTAGTACTCTGTCCTTATCCAATCACCTTTTGAAATTATGGCCACATGGTCAATGTCATATTGTTCCATGAAGATAGTAGTCTTAATCACCATCAGATCGGCAGAATGGGTGAGTGAATTGGGAGCACTCATAGCTGCCCCACTGTATACCATATTTCATGAAGAGGAAGTCTCCCTTTACCTCTATGAAAAATTCATCTCCACAGTAATTTTTGAGTTTCACATGAACCAACATATTCACATACGAGTATTCTTCCCAAAACCACATATGTTCAGTGAAGAAAAGACTGCACTCCCTCAATGTTAGATGGTTCTTGGCCTTTTATCATAAAAGAATTAAACCAGTTAGGAAAACACCAAGACTATTTGCTGCTATAGCAGAGTTATGAGGACAAGCATCATCTACCCTGAGACTCTGCATGGATCTCTGGATGCGTTATTCTTTGGTATCAGTTGGCCTGTATTCCTCCCCCATATAGAGTTGAGGACCTGCTCTATAAGAACATAAGCAATCTTGACTGCATCTCTTCGAGAGGTATTGATACTGGACATGTGTAGGACAGCTATGTAAAGCTCCACACCTTTATGAAGCATTAAGCCCTAGCCCAGGTGTCTTCTGCAGATCCAGCTGTGGGGACGTTAGTATTACAGATACCCAAAACAATTGCATCCTCACACCCTCCTCCTGTTTGAAAGCTGCTTACCAATCACCCTCATGTGGAAAACATAGGGATCAGCACTCGAAGAAGAAGAAATGGAGGTTACTTAACTTTAAGGGATCCTCTTTGAAATGTGTGGTCCCTATCTGCATTTCACTGTCTGCTGTCCTTCCCCTCTGCTTCAGATTTTATCTGATTCATGGTAGGAGAAGGAACTGGTGAGGCATTGGTCTGCACCAGCATTTGTGTGTTGTTTCAGAGAATGAGAAAGATAATTGAGCAAGTGTGGATCACCAGATTCTATTTGCTACAAATCTGTGATCTCAGGCACATGGATTGCATGTATGTTCATGCCTGGAATACATATAGGACCACACATCTCAAAGAGCCTGTGGTTACAGGTAAGTGACCTCAATTTTCACTGAAGTCAAAGCCTTTTGCAGGAACATGTCTATTATAGGGCTGTCAAGCGATTAAAAAAATTAATCGTGATTAATAGCATGATTTAAAAAATTGATCACGATTAGTTGTGTGATTAATCAGTGTTAATAATAGAATACCATTTATTTAAATATTTTTGGTTTTCTACATTTTCAAATATATTGATTTCAATTACAACACAGAATACAAACTATACAGTGCTCACTTTATATTTATTTTTGTTATAAATATTTGCACTGTAAAAAAAACTAAAGAAATAGTATTTGTCAGTTCCTCCATTATAAGTACCATAGTGCAATCTCTTTATCATGAAAGTTGGACTTACAAATGTAGAATTATGTACAAAAAACCTTCACTCAAAAATAACAGTGTAAAACTTTAGAGCCTACAAGTCCGCTCAGTCCTACTACTTCTGGAGCCAATTGTTCAAACAAGTTTGTTTACATTGGCAGGAGATAATGCTGTCCACTTCTTGTTTACAATGTCACCTGAAAGTGAGAACAGGTGGTGTAGCTGGTGTGGCAAAATATTTGTGCCCAATGCGCTAAAGATTCAGATTTCCTTTAATGCTTCAACCACCATTCCAGAGGACGTGTCCATGGTGATGACAAATTCTGCTCGATAATGATTCAAAACGGTGTGGAGCAGTGCATGTTCATTTTCATCATCTGAGTCAGGTGCCACCAGCAGAAGATTGATTTTCTTTTTTGGTGGTTTGGGTTCTGTAGTTTCTTCATCAGTGTTGCTCTTTTAAGACATCTGAAAGCATGCTCCACACCTCATCTCTCTCAGATTTTGGAAGACACTTCAGATTCTTAAACCTTGGGTCAAGTGCCGTAGCTATCCTTGGAAATCTCACATTGGTACCACCTTTACGTTTGATCAAATCTGTAGGGAAAATGTTCTTAAAATGAAAATGTGCTGGGTTATATCTGAGACTGCTATAACATGAAATATAAGGCAGAATGCAGGTAAAACAGAGTGGGAGTCATACTGTTCTTTAGACTTGAAATCAGACGGAGGTTTTTAACCATCAGAGGAGAGAAGTTTTGGAATAGCCTTCCAAGGGAAGCAGTGGGGGCAAAAGATCTATCTGGTTTTAAGATCCTACTTGATAAGTTTATGGAGGAGATGGTATGATGGGATAATGGGATTTTGGTAAGTAATTGATCTTTAAATATTCAGGGTAAATAGGACCAATCTCCTGAGATGGGATATTAGATGGATGGGATCTGAGTTACCCAGGATAGAATTTTCTGGAGTATCTGGCTGGTGAATCCTGCCCATATGCTCAGGGTTTAGCTGATTGCCATATTTGGGGTCGGGAAGGAATTTTCCTCTAGGGCAGATTGGAGAGGCCCTGGAGGTTTTTCGCCTTCCTCTGTAGCATGGGGCAGGGGTGACTTGAGGGAGGCTTCTCTGCTCCTTGAAGTCTTTAAACCATGATTTAAGGACTTCAATAGCTCAGACATAGGTGAGGTTTTTTGTAGGAGTGGGTGGGTGAGATTCTGTGGCCTGCGCTATGCACGAGGTCGGACTAGATGATCAGAATGGTCCCTTCTGACCTTAGTATCTATGAATCTATGTTCTCCCCCAAGGAGTTGAGTCACAAATGTAATTAACGGATTATTTTTTTTTAACAAGTCATCAGCATGTGAGCATGTCCTCTGGAATGGTGGCCAAAGCATGAAGGAGCATAGAAACATTTAGCATATCTGGCATGTAAATACCTTACAATGCCGGCTGCAAAAGTGCCATGTGAATGTTTGTTCTCGCTTTCAGGTGGCATTGTAAGTAAGAAGTGGGCAGCATTATCTCCCTTAAATGTAAACAAACTTATTCATTTTAGCAATTGGCTGAACAAGAAGTAGGACTGAGAGGACTTGTAGGCTATAAAGTTTTACATTGTTTTGTCTTTGAGTGCAGCTATGTAACAAAAAAAAATCTACATTTGTAAGTTGCACTTTCACAATAAAGAGATACAATACTTGTATAAGGTGAATTGAAAAATACTATTTCTTTTATCATTTTTACAGTGCAACTATTTGTAATAAAAATAATTTGAAAATGTAGAAAAAATCCAAAATTATTTAATACATTTCAATTGGGATTCTATTGTTTAACAGTGTGATTAAAACTGTGATTTATCGCAATTAAATTTTTAAATCACAATTAACTTTGAGTTAATTGCATGAGTTAACTGGGATTGACAACCCTAGTCCATTACAATTAAATTTTTGATGGGGGGGAAATTGAAATAAATCATTCTGACTTTCTCACTTCGTTTCAATAATATCAATATTTTTATTTAAATGTTGACATTCATTCGCAGTTTTATATCAAATAAAATATTAAAATTAATATTGTATATATAAATATTCTGTGTTGTTGAAACACAGCAATGTTTACCTTATCAAAACATTTCAACAGTATTGAAATGAAGCTATATAATAATCCTATTTTATTTGTAATTTTTGTTCTGCAGGAAACGTCAAAACATTCAGAATGGGGGAAAAAAATTCAAATGTCAGAATTGCCTGTAGAACTAAAATTGTTTTATGATCAGCTCTAATCTATAGCCACACATTTTCTTGCAGTTTGATAATATTATCAGTGTAAAACTGGCACAATATAGTTTCGGGGTGTCACAAGAGAAGCATTTTGATAAGGAATAAGGAAAGTTAGTGAGAAGTATGAAGGAATACAGTTATTCTTCTAGATGGCATGTCGAGGAATTACCTGAATGAATTGGCTTTTGAAAATGATAGAAGGTTCTCATGTGTCGACTTCCATGCTGCCCCAAAACCAATGCCCTTTATCCCTCTCAGACAATTTAGTCAATTCATTTTTTCAGATGGGACCAGTAAAAGAAATCCTTCAGTGTTGTTCGGGAAAGTTGTTTTATTCTAAATTATTTTGATATATTCAAATGAATGAGGATACTTGATTCATTCTAGTCCTGATAAGACTGAACAAATTCATCTGAAAGCTGAATTTCAGAATGGTTACCCTATCTTTGATTAATCCCTCCTTGTCTCCCATGAATTGTTCAGAATTCTCAGTCTCAAGGATGCTTACTTCCACACATCTATCAGGCCAAGCCATGGGCAGTTTCTGAATTTCAGTATTGTGGGAGGATTGCCAAAAGGGAGAACTTTGTATTGGTAGCCTCTCTACAGTTTTGAGAGTCTTCAAAATGTCTTACAGTGTAGTACTCACTTTTCTGGGAAACAAAACTATTCATATTTTTACCTTTCTGCATCACTAGCTGATGAGAAAAACTTAGTCACCTTAGGAGCTTTAATTAGACATACTGGCAACGTACTATTTTCTAATTCCTAGGATTGAAAATAAATTGAGGAAAATCCATTTTCACTACAATGAGGGTGATATTAATTGGAACCACTATGAAGACAAAACTAAAACTGCGTTATCCATGAGACTAACTCTGACAATATAATTAGTTTGTACTCACTCAAAGGGACACCATTAGTCTTAAACTGCTAGGTTGGATGGCATCATGATTAACCCTCCAGAAGTCCCATTCCAGAATTAGACAGCAAGGCCTCCTGGTGTTTCTGGCATACTGATTGAATTTTGTCTTCTGCTGAAAAATGTTTTTTGAATGTTTTATATCACCATGGCATTCTCACCGTAGCTTTGTTTTAGATTTTATGGCTACTGGGGGGTGCATCCTGCTTATGTCAATCCACTGTTAGAGAGTGGGAGGTATAACACTAGTTTCTCAATAACATACAGTAAAACAAAGCATATTATTGCATTCTAAAGGAAAAAAAGAAACTGAATAAAACCATAAAGAGAATATATTCCAAACAGCTGAAGTATAATCCTGGGAGAATGCTGAAAGATTTTTACTTGTTTGTCTTTGGCCAAGAAAGGTGGAATGGGAAACTCTTCTCAAAGTTACAGATAAAGACTTTTCCCCCATCTGAAGTCCCAGGAAACGCTGTGGAATTACTTTGCGACATCCCTGTGATTTTTTTTATTTAACCTTGTTGGCATGTCTGATAGATTTCAAAACTCAAAATATATAAGTTTAGGATATATAGTAGAAACACAGTAATATTGTTGGTGAAAGACTTTTTTACTAAAGGAAAAATCCTGACTCTTACTATGAATGGATTGATTCAAATATATAGTTCTGTTTCCCTAAGATAGTATTTTGAAGCTTGTTACTTCTCTGTGCATTCATACTTCTGCGATTTTGCTGCTCCTGGCATTGAGCTGTGCAGGTGCCTTGAAAATCCACGTTGGGGTGGTGCGTGAGTGTTCTCATGTGAGAGTGATTTCATTGTCTTACTCCTATATAAGGAAGTACCCCCCACACCAAACTACCTCACTTCTTTGCTGCCACACCAGAGGACTTTTCCTCAGAACTAGACCTTTTCTTAGTCTAGCTCAAGACCTTATTGTAAATAGCTTGAATAGGATAGGATAGTTTAATAGAAATCACCCTGCCCTTGGCCCAGGAGCCCTATGATCCTTACAGAGACTGTCAAACCGTGAACCCAATAAGGGCTTTACGAGGCATGTCTCTTGACTGGTGATCATACCAGAGACTGATGCCCACATTCAGTGAATTCTGTCAGGCTGAGGTCCACTGGATAACTCAATGTATGATTTGCCATACCTTCACTTAACCACACCAGAAGGCTTCAGGTGCAGCTGTCTTACCAATGCCTACAGCCCAAAATCACAGTGGGCTCATTGATGGTACTGAGACTAACCTCTGGGATGTGATCCTCTGACACAGGGCTCAAGACATTACTTGTTCCAGCCTTAGCACGTCTGTCTACCCTAAGCTGGACATTGGGATATCTTCAGCATTGTACTGGCAGTGAGTCCCTTACATGGCACCACTGGCATAGTTTAAATCTATATTGGCACCAAAGACCAGAATGGCACTGTCTCTCAAGGCCTGAATAGCCCTGGCTCTGATGCAGGATGTATGTGTAATGGTGCTTATTCTTCACCTGGCACTATTGCTCTCAGCACCAATTCCCAATTTATTCTCCAGCCCCTCTGCTTCAGGATTTTAAGTCCAGTCAGTTGCCTCTCCAGGTAGAAGGAAGAAAAAGAGGAAACACGTCTTCCCATAAGATGATCATAAACAAATGAAAAAGAGGAAGTATCATTTCACCTCCTTCATACTCCCTGACTCATGAATGCATTTTAGTTTAAAGATTTATTCTACTCTTCAATATTTTTTCCTGTCTACGTATTTTGTTTTTTTTTGTGTTTTTGACTGCTAAAAGATGCTGTTCCTTTGGAGCTATGCAAAGCAACAACGTGGTGTTCAATGGATGTTTTCATCAGCCACTACCCGTGGACTTAGCATTCTGCTCTGATTCCCAATTTGGGATAGTTCTACAGACCATACTTAGCTAGCACTCCTCGCCCACAATGCACCTGATACACCTCGCTAATTTTTCACATGAAGTAATGCTCAGAGGCCCTTAAAAAAGAGTCACTTGTTCTTTGAGAGTCACCTCTGTGCATTCACGCTACCCGTGTGAGTTCTGTATAACATCAGGTCTGTGGTTTGGGAGAAGGAACAGAGGTAGTTGGGAGATGCATTTCTTTATATGGCAAGATGATGTCACCCTCAGGTGAGAATGCTTTTTATGGTCATGATTTTTCAAGGCCATTCTGCAGCTCAGTGCCAGAGCACCAAATCATACAAGTGTGAATGTACAGAGCTGACTATAGAGAACAACAGTTACTGGCAAGTAAGCGCTTTTTTGTCATGGTGAGCTTCCAAAAATCTTCCAGCTAAACACTTCTGTAACATTTTGGGAGGAAAAAATTCCCCAACATGAACAAAATATCAACTTTATTGAATTGAGGTGCAAATATGCAATCTTAAGGAAAAAAAACTATTTGGGAGTAGTGAAAGGTAATCTATGAAATGTACAGTATTCCTAATTATTTCCTCATAATTCTTCAAAATAGAGTGGAATGGAAAAGTCACGAGAGAAACTATTTCAGTCTGGTTCCTCACTGAAGAAACAGCCTTTCTATGTGTTCTGAGACCCCATGTATTCATCATTTTTATTCTTGTTACTTTAACAACTGCCAGGTTTGTAAAAGATAGCATACTTTCTATTCTCTTAGACTTTGTTTAAAAGCATTCGAACCCTTCCTTTTTTGAGCAAGGTGACATGATAGATTAGTGTACTGCTATAAATTGATAATGTACTAAAAAGCCTAGCTGCAGGAACATCTTTTACCAGTCACAAAAAAAGAGCAAGTCAGGTAGATAGGAACAAAAATAGAGAAGCTGTATGCCTGAGGCGCTATCAAAATTATACCAGACAATTAAGAAGGATGCCAAAGTCAAAAATATACTAAGATTCAGAATTACGGCAAGTTTTCACAACCATGATGAGGATGCTCAAATAGAAAGCTGCTCAATTCTGAACATTTATCTGTTAATGATTAATACCAAAATTTTATATAATATATATACAGAAAATATAGTATTGGTATCAACATCCCTAAATAATTGGATATTGGTAACATCATATTATTCTCAATCCTATGTCTTATGGATCATTGGAATATATTTATCAGGGTGGATTTGATTTAAATCACTAGTCAGGAAGACTCAATTTAATCATGATTTACAAAAATAAAGTAAAAAGAAAAGGAGTACTTGTGGCACCTTAGAGACTAACAAATGTATTAGAGCATAAAAAGTGCTTTCTTTTTGGTTGTTATAACCTTAATACATATTCTTTAGAGAGAGATGTAGGTTTCATTTTTAGAAGGTACACACTATACATTTTTAAACAGTGATTTATTTTGAAAACTTTTCAGATTAGTTTTACAGCTATATCAAAAAATGAATGTCTGTTTGGTTTTTTTCATTTACCAAAGATAATTGAAGCAGATAGTTCACCTCCCAATGACTTCATAAATATCTCCAATTCAACAGGTTAATCATTAATATTTGGAGGATTTTCTTGCCATGCTGTATTAGGAGGAGTTTTGCAGAGGAACAATATTTTTTTCATCTCTATATATTATTTATTTATGTTAACAGGCATGTTACTTCTGGAGACACAAATCCACAGTTTGAGAACTGCAAAACTAAGCATCTCTGATGGTATCTTCTAGACTGAGCACTGAGTCCCATTGGGTAGATAGAAAGATTAACCTAAATAATCTGTACAGAAGCCTGTGGATAAGATTTGGTCCCTAATCCATGACCTATTGGAACTCATTTACAAAATTTTTCTTAAAAAATTACATGAATATATTCTCTCATATTATAGAATTAGAATTTACATTCTACATCAATAGAATAGGGATTACATCTTAATTAAAACTATCTTTAGATAGGTTTTTTCCTCAAAAAGCATTTTATCAAATCCGATTTAAATAAAAAAAAATCCTTTATTTATTTATTTATTTATTTATTTATTTATTTATTTATTTACTACATCGTTGATTTTTATCCACCCTGATATTAATGGCTCTACATATGACTGATACAGATAATTAGGTGTAGAAACACTTTGGCTCTAGTGATTTCTATATTAAAGCTGAAAATATGCCTCATATGAAAATATGAGTTCAGTTGTGTGAAAACCAATATGTTTTCAATAATAAAAATATTGATAGCTACATTAGAAGGGATAAAATATTGTAAAGGGCATAAACCCTCATTTTTCACGTTACAAGCCAATCACTAACTTCCTAGGTCTAGGAAGAAATTTTCCCTGGGGGGAGATTATTCCATAGTCCATTTGTGGTTTTCTTTCACCTTATTCTGAATAATTTGGAACTGGCTGTTGTTGGAGATGGGTTACTGAAGTAGATGGAACATTAATCTGATCCAGCATGGGAGCTCCTATGTCCTACATTTCCTTAGAAATACCATCTCCACAAAATTCTTCACTTTTAATCTTCTCTTTCCCCATATCTCTCCTGTTTTGTTTACTCTGTTACACACAGAGCAACATTTTTATAAGAAAAAAGAAAAGTAGTACTTGTGGCACCTTAGAGACTAACAAATTTATTTGAGCATAAGCTTTCGTGAGCTACAGCTCACTTCATTGGATGCAGTGCCACAAGTACTCCTTTTCTTTTTGCAAATACAGACTAACACGGCTGCTACTCTGAAACCTATTTTTATAAGAAGTACAAATCAACTACTAGCTTAAAAATTGGTTTAGCACAGCTGAGCTCTTGGTGCAATATTTTGAATCCACAAAAGGCTCAAGATTTGTTCATTCTGGAGTAGCAAGATATCTATCGCAGACCCCTGTGTGTGACTGGAATCCATTAAAGTGGCACAGCCTTTATCTCAAGAGTGAGGAAGATAAGATTCATAGACTGAACATGTTACTGACAGAAGAATTGGTCTTTCACCTGGATATGTCCTATTAGGCTGAGTTCTCAATTTTTACTTTTCAGCAGAAATCCTTGGATCATAGAGGACAGTCAAAGCAGTTTGGTGTTGAGAAAGGAGGACCTTCTTTTTAAAGGCTTGAGCCTCGGAACAGAGAGGGGGGAAAAGACCAGTAGTGTTCCAGTCTTTTTGATCCTTCTGCTTTACTAGATCCTAGGAATCATAGAATCATAGATCTGGAAGGGACTTCGAGAAGTCATCTAGTCCAGTCCCCTGTACTCATGACAGGACTAAGTATTATTTAGACCATCCTTGGTACACATGGCTGCCATAGCGAGTCCTCCGTTCTAACCTTCCTTTTAAATGGGAATAAAAAGAAGCTATGCTTCATACAGTCAAGCTCTCAAGAGATGAGCATTCTTATTTCGGAAATCTGTTGCTTGATCTTGCTGGTCCTCTGTTCCTAATCCTGGATTATGATATTGCTGAATAGTTTTATATATAGAGAAGATCTGCAGAGGCAGTTCATGATAGAGAAAGGAAGATTAGATTCCATTAAATTGAGTTATCTGAATGTAGTACATTTGCAGATCCACACTGACCTTTTCTTTTCCAGAATAGGAGTTGTATAGGGGATGAGGCTTCTATAAACTTTTGGTTTTGGAATGTTCAGATTGTAGAGTGTACAAGCCTCCCCTAATGGTTTTACTAACTAGCTATTTTACGGCTTGCAAGGCATGGCACAAAACTCCTACACTGTGGATCTACAAAGGCAGTGCATTTGGTGATGTACATTTATTGGTAAGGATCTTTCTTTTGTCTTATTTAATTTAAATAATGACTTGTGTAGAAAATAGTTTAAATTACTTTGGATGACTCATTGCATTTTTAATGTTAATGATATTCCTCGTTGAGATTAATAATTTTATTCTGGTTAATTGAAAACATTATACCGACTGCATCAGACAGCAGTATTGAGAGCATGTGGAGTAGTTAGCTTGATTAAATATGACATTCTTCATTCACTGATTAAAAAAAAAACTGCCAAAGGATTTACAGTGTATGATCCTATATCTCAAAATTGTTGCAAGCTAAAATTTGTCTATACCTTCAATCTAAGAATTTGTGTAATGTTCTAATACAAAAATTTCCAATAAAAATCACTTTTCTTGTATAATTTTGCAGGAATCATAGTAAGATATTGCAAATGAGAAATAAAATTGAATAAGTTAAAACACTAACTTTACTGTCAATCACAATGTTTCATAAGTGATCAACCATCCAGCAGGTTTCAGTGAGGTGAATATCAAATCTCAAATACAGTAGTAGTAAAGTGTGCTATCTGTTGAAATAATATCCCCTATGGTTAACTTTATCATACACTTTTGATCTTAGTCTGTGCATAATACTGTCCTTGTACATGGGAAGAACTGGAAATAGTGCAGAATGATGGTTTAATTAATGAATAGTGCAGTATGATGGTTTAATGGTTTGTTTAGTGCAGTATGATAGTTAAAACATTTGTTTTGTTTTCATTATGGGCTGAATATCACTGTCTATTGTAGAAATACAATTCTGCAGAAATCAGAAATGTCGCAGCTCAACTAGCTGATTTAGGTGATAGTAAACGGAATTAATCTGATGATTGTACTATGTAATTAAGCCTCTTTCCTTATTCCTGAAGTTGGTAAGCTGCTGTAGTGGAATCTAGCAGGGTATATGAAAGAAGCAAAACTAACAGGTTGCTTCTTGTAACACCCTGTTTTCAGTTGCTTATAACTTAGCTAAACTTTAACTATTTTGGTTGAAATTTTCCATCCCAGGTACCTGCCTATGGCTCAATTTTGTTGGGTTATTTCAGCAAATGGTTCTGAAGAATGTGGCTAGGGAAAAAAGTTATTTTTTCTATGTTAAACAAACAAACTTGCTCTGGCATTAGGGAAGTGCCTTTTCTTGTGTGAAAATCCACCCAAATTTGGTTGAAAGCCTTTGAAAATCTCAGCTCACAAACGCTCAATAGAAACTCGCTAGTGTTTGGCAGCAAACTACTACTCTATAATAGTAGTTTATCTCTCTATCTCTGTAGGTTTTCTCTGGCTGTTGTCTGTTGACTTGCAAATGTCTCCTGTTCCTTTGGATTACTTGTCACTTGTGTGAGCTAGACGACACTGCCCCCTTCATGATTCCTTTAGTCCATTCTTTCTGGTGTTTTGATAATGGCTATATCCTCATAGGGGTGCCTGTCTCCACGCCTTGTAGGTTATGACTGACCTGTTATACTCTGGTTCCTGTTTTTTCTGATTGTTGGCCATCTTCTCTTTGTGGTATCTCCATCTTTCTGGCTGCAACAGGTCTCCCCTCATTGGTATCAGGGTTTTGATCCTTTGTCCTATAGTTGCTGCACTGGATTGTGTTGGTACCTTTGTAATGGGGTATTCTTGTGTGCCAAAAATGCTAACAAGAAGAAACAGTCTTTAACAGTATCTTAGCTGTTTTTGGAGCTGATTACATTATCATTAATCTGTGTGTATGCTCTGGAGGTGGTGTGGTGGTCAAATTCCTGGAATTTTTCTCTGGGAAATTGGGATGTGTTGGTGAATAGTCTGGAATGCATATCTCACAAAGTGGGCCTTCAGTTTGCCAATCACTGACTTGCTTTTTGTATCAGGCAGGGCGTTGTCCTCAAAATTTGAATAGTAGTCCAGTGTAATCAAGTACTGCTTTTCTTTGAAGGTAAATAAGTTTATTTCCACCTATTCCCATGGTCAGGAGGGCATCTCATGTGGTAAGTCTCTTTCAGCTGGCAGTTATCACACAACTGGAAGGTGTCAAGGAGCAGAGGTGTATATTCGTTCCCAGCCAGTAAACACACACACAAGCCCATCTAAGTCAGCTGTAAATAGCCGGGTATGACACACTTATTTTTTTATGACATCCTTATGTAATTAGGTGGAGAGACAGCTCTGTGTCCTCAAAATGTAAGTCCATCCTGCATGCTCAGATTGGTGATACTGGGTATGTATGCCCCGCTAAGGGTGTCGGATACCAGTAATCTTCCTGGACAATATCTGATCTCTACTCTGGTAGTACTTAAGGGCAGGGGCATCTGTTTCCTTTTGTTTCAACAAATCAAATGCTTGTTGTTGGGGACCAACCCAGTTCCACTTAGCATTCTGTCTTGTGAGCTGATGTATGGCTTCTGCTACTGCAACCGGGTGTAGGCAGAATGTTGACAGAAAATTTATCATTCCTATGAAGTCCTGTACCCTTTTCACATCCACTGGAGCCTCTGACTTCATTGATCTTCTTGGGATCAGATTTAATTCCCTCTTCTGTGAGATGTCCAATCTATGTCATCTCATGCTGTTTGAGTCACATTTTTTTCTGGGTCGAGTTTTATGTTTCTAACCTTGCGTTGCTGTAGAAAGACTTGCAGTTTTCTGTCTGGTCTCATCCAGCTTCTGTATCATTGCTCCCTTCACCTGTAGTGAGGCTAGCATCTGCAACTTTTTTCATCCCAAGCAGCTTTTCTAGCAGTTGGGTGAGTCTTTTCTGGAACACTTCTCATTCTGGGGTTATGCTCTGATATGCACAACTATCTGTAGCAAGACCATACAGTGTTGCGAAGGTCAGCATGCTGGATGCTTTATCCAGGCTTATGTGCTAAAACCCATTCCTCACATTAAAATGTAAAGTTTATGGCTTTGGAAAGTTCTGCAAGGCATTGTCAATTCTGGGCACTGAATAGTGACATGTTTTTCAGTGACTGGTTCAGTGGCTTTGGGTCTGGTGGCTTCTTTACCACCACCACCACCACCTTGCTTAGCCAGACTGTATTGGCCTCTACAGGTGCTATGATACCCCTACCTGTTTGCACATTTTTGAGCTCTTCATGTATTGACTTAAGTATTAAGTATTGACTTAAGTACTTCCATTGTAATTTTTCTTCATGGTAAGCACATGGGTTCCATTTCCAATTGCAGCTTTCCTTTGAGGCACTTGTTGCCTTTGAAAACATCCCCATATGCTTTAAAATTTGTCTCCATTGTGCATGGGACTCCCCTTTTTGCTTTCTTGCACTGATGCTGCACCCTAATCAGATCCATGGCTTGCTTGGCTGTATTTCCTGAGAGGAATCGGTGATGCTTTCCATCTACCACCAAAAACTTCCGTTGGTGGCATCTGATATTTTCTGGTTAGTTAGTATGAGGCCACATTTTCCTACAGGCTGCATTATGCTTTCATACAAATTAGTGTCTGCTCTCTTTCATGGGTATGTTTGAGTCTAGTTCACCCTGAGGAATCAGGTTTCAGGAGGCCCCACTATCCATCTGAAATCGCACAGGGCATTCCACTATTAACATTATCGAATGCATGGAGATTGGTAGTATTCCTTGTTGCTTTCTTGTCCTGACAACCTGATATGCTCTTGGACTCAATGAGAGAGTCAGAATGTCATTGCAGCTCTCTGTTGTGCCCTCCTCCTCTTGTACAAGTCTGACTGAATCTTTTGGAGACCTTCCTCTGCTCTTGCACACAATGCTAAAATGGTTCAATGTGCCCCATTCCTTGCAATGCCGTCCTAGTGTGGGGTGCTTCTCCTTTGCCCGTTCATGATGTCTCCCACAATAAATGCATTTCACTGTGCATATGACTGTTGGCTCTCTTTGCTTTTGTCTCATTGCATGTACTTCTGGGGGTGTTATGCCTTCTTGGGCTTTCATCATTTCTCTTGAGGCTTCTGCTGCATGCCCCATGTCTAAGCATCTATCTAAGGTGAGATCACCTTCATGGAACAACCACTTCCACAGGTGTTGGTCTCAAGTCCAGTCCCGAATCAGGGAGTCCAAGTCCCCAAAATTACATGTAATGGCCAGTGTGTGTAAGGCTGTAATATAGGAATCAATCCTCTCTCATTTGCATTGATTTCTAGAGGAAAAAAGTTTTGCTCCTCAGGTTTTTTTTTCTGCTTTGGGGAGCAATATGTCTCCCGGACTCCTAGGACTGCTGTGAGGCTTGAGATAATGTTGAGCTTCAGAGTGCTGGAGACCTCTCTGCCTTACTGCCCAATAAGGTAAAATAAAAGTTTTACTTGCCTGCTGTTGTCATCCTTCTGCATGGCGTGGTCTACATACAGCACAAACTCCTCCTTCCTCTGGGTTCATCATTGGGCTAGGTTTGTGTCTGCAAAATCCATGGCTCCAGGGGGCTTCAGACCAAGTTCCATGGCTCATGGTGCCAGGTGCTGCACTTCAGAAGTCTCACAGCTCTGCTCTGCCACAATGTTTCATGCACACAGAGTGACACTGAATGCAGATTAAGTAGAACTTTATTAAACCCTGTGCACTGCTGTGTCTATGTGGCTGAGTTGCTTCCAACCTAACTCTCCACTTCTCCAAGTTCCACTTATGTCCCATCAATGATGGTCCATCCATGGAATGTGGGCCCTCTGACTCTAGTTCCAGTGATCATGACCAGAACAAACTGTTGGGGCCGGGGCAGATGGGGTCAGGCTTACAGGGACAGAAGCAGAAGGGTTTGGGACCACTAGAATACACTCCCCTCAGAACCTAGAATGGGATTTAGGATTCCTGAGTGTCAGCATTCCTCTGCTGTCAGCAAATACCTGTGAAACCTGCTGGCAAATATGTGCCTTATAGTAGCTGACCCATATAGCCCTCTACTGCTATCAGTATTCTGTTAGCTTGTGGTATGTGCTGTGGATCTAAAGGTTCCACGTGATGGAATTTCTTTTATTTCAGTTTCCTTTTTTAAAAACCTAGGAAATTCTGTCCAAAAAACTACATTAGAAGAACATTAAGATTGCGAAGTCATAAGTTAGAAAAGGTCCTAACTCATTCTTTGATCGCCATCAATCCTGTGCACTCAATGAAGCATGGGTCCTGTGGAAAGGAATAGCATGTGATCATGTAACTAAAGGCTGATAATTCAGATGCACAAGGAGGCCAGACTGCACAAAGAACTTTAATTTTCTTAACTTTAACTGTTTGATTTTGCAATCTAACACTCTTTTCACTTAGTTGTTCTGAATGTAATATATGAAACTTCTGTGAATCCCTTCTAGTTTTTCAGCAGAATTTATAAATAATCCTTTAAATGTTACTTGCAAAGGAAAATATAATGGTGCCTTTTTGCTGCTTTTTGTTTTACAAAATAGGCTTGAAATGTTTTTTGTCCCTTCCTTTTTTCCACTCTAGATATGCTAGTTCTTGACTTTCCTTGTTTGTGCTGGAGGACTGAAAAGTGGCAGAAGTGCAAATAAATGATAGGGGGGAGGAATTTTTTATTTGGATTGGTTAAAATATTTTTATTTAAACAAGAAACATCTACAGTTTTTAATGCTAAGTGCTTATGAATGATTGGGAGAAAGGTTCTTTGCAAAATTTTTAAAACCTCCATGTCTTCAAATGAGGGCTCTTAGTACAGTTCCTTAGTTCTCTGCCTAAAACAGTGAGCAACATGTGAAATTCTATTTCAACAGTACAAAAAAGTTGTATAAATATTAACCTCCCCTCCCCACAATTTCTAAAAGTTAGAGCTGAGAAAATAATTGATTTTTGGTTTGGCAGTTGAACTGAAAAATCCAGAGAAAAGGTCAGTTAGTTTCAAATCAAAACTGACCTTTTTTAATCACTGAAACAAAAAAAAGGTCCCAATTAAATGACACGATTTGAGTGTTACAGTTCAGAAAAAAAAATTAGACGCATTATTCACTGAATTTGACCCAAATTTGTGAATAGCTTCAGTGCTCTGAAAAATCCATTTTTTGGCAAATTTACTATTCACCAAAAAAAATTTTGCCCAGCTCTATTCATAATCTCTTAACATTTTCAGACTCTCATTATAAATCATTAAAAGCTAGTCTACATAAACAGATTTCACCCCTTTCCAGTGCAGTGTGATCTGATGCCTCTCCCAAACTGCTATACAAATACCTTATATGCATATTATTTAAATTGCAAATTTACCCTATTCCTGGTGCTTATCTTCATTAATAAAGAAAACACAAATATGATAACCAAGATTAGAAGCAATGAAGCCTGGGGAGAAGGTTGAAGCTAGAGTTCTTCCTTTGAGAGACCTCAGCCCACACCCTCCATCCTCTTTTCTCATGGAGCCATTCCCACCGCTTGTTCCCATGAGGATTAATGGCGTTTTGGCTTGCGTGAGGCAGTAGATCCCATTTAACCTTTTCCGAACAGGATCAACAGATGCTACAGTGTGGGATATTTTAGGAAAACACTGCTATTCTATTAAATTTACCTTTTAAAATTAAGTGTCCTTGTATATGCTTTTTTTCTTCTTCTTCTTTTTTTTTTAAATTCAACCCAGATAACTTGAATAGAAACCACATGAGAGCAGCTCTCTCTACAAGTATGGGGAAAGGGCCACACCTTGTGAAGACATGGAACCTCTCCATGAGCCAACATCACAGATTTATGCCATTTGCTCTAGTGCAATATTAGTCAGTGTTTACTGTGCGTACACAGTGAGTCTCTTCCCTCATGATGCTAACAATCAATATAGATAACAAAGTATTGTTATGTACAAGCATTTATTGCATTTCTTTCCCTCCATTGATGATGATTCCAAGTGTGGATCTTACGGGAGCTCCAGGTTATGGTAACTTCGGGCAAAAGCTTCTTGTCTGCTGTTGTCAGAAGCCTGACAAAATGCAAGAGAGATGTTTAGTTTGTGCATGTCTGGCTTTCAGGCAGTGAGCTAAAACATTAATTCTCTTTTGAACCAGTGTAAACATCGTAAACCCCAGTAGGCAGCACAGATCTTAAATTTACTAAATAAAATGGGTTTGTTTGAATTTAAACCTTTTTGAAATTCAGGGCATTGAATTCTGAATAAAATGTTCATAGAACCTGCTGCAAACAGTAAATAGGGAGTGTTCATGCTAGATCTCACTAAATTGTTCTGGTCTCTGGGTCCAATATAATGAAAAAGTCCAAATGGGTTGTAAGATCCTAAAATTTTGTTGGACAATCATGGTTTTCCTCTCTGCTCATCCTCAATCATTTCTTTTCATTTGTTTTATTTTCTCAGCAGGTAAGTATTTAATTTAAAAACAAAAACAAAACAAAACTCACCTTTTCAATTAGTAGTATTTTAACAAGGTTATCAGAGGGCTTGTTTTAAAATAAGAGACTAGCAGTGTGAATGCAGGGCTTCTTTCCTTGATCTGTCATCCATATCTTTCCTACTTTCCTCTCCCTGGTTGAGCCCTTATTTCTCCTAAAGTAGTAAGTCAAAATGTTTCTTGTAATTTCAGTTTAAATTGCATTTTTCTTTCCATTATTCAATGATATCATATTGAAGTGGTTAGAAGTTTAGATTTCTGGTAAACTTTAAACTGGATAACAAGTTTCCTAGTGCTCAGAAGCAGTAGATATTAGAGTAATAAGAAGCTACTGAAATTACTTTCAAGAGTTTTGTAAAAAATCTATAATAATTTACAGTGAGAAAAATGGTGTAGAGTTTTGCCATTTCTCTGTGTCTGAATACACCTTATTTAGGTCTCTAAGTGCTGCCAAAATGTAAGGGGCAAATAATAATATGAAACTGTCTGCCATGCTTATAGTTGCAAAACCTAGAAATTTGGCAACGTATTAAAAAAAAAACACCCCAAAATATATGGGTTTTTGTTCCATAACCATGTATTTTTACAAAACTCAAGGGTATAGCATTTTTTTCTGTAGGAAAAGATTTCATGTAGTGGTAAAACTTAAAAATATGTCAAAAGCTGGAATGCAACTGTTTTGTGAAATCAATAAAAAGGCAAATGTAGATTTGCTCAATATGTAAAGCACTGCTTTTGACACTGTGGGAGGGGCAATGAATAGGATACTTTAATGATTTGTACATTTAAAGAAATTGTCCCATTTTTAAAAAAAACATACTCCCTTTTTCTCAGGCAGATGTTTGTGAGGTAATCTAACTATGCTTAAAGAAAAGGAGTACTTGTGGCACCTTAGAGACTAACAAATTTATTAGAGCATAAGCTTTCGTGAGCTACAGCTCACTTCACCAAATGCATCCGATGAAGTGAGCTGTAGCTCACGAAAGCTTATGCTCTAATAAATTTGTTAGTCTCTAAGGTGCCACAAGTACTCCTTTTCTTTTTGCGAATACAGACTAACACAGCTGCTACTCTGAAACCTGTAACTATGCTTATTAACTGATAGGTGAGATCTAGTGGCATTATCAGCAAAAGTTAGCTGCATTACATGAAGAATAGCTGTATATTTGTAAGAAAATGCAATTTATGGGGAGGGGTGAGGAGCCTCCTAACATACTGTTTGTTTGTTACTAGCCTGGACATCAGTGGACTTGGATAGCATTCCACCAGTCCCCTGATCTAATTATTAAATACAACACTGGCTGGGAGTGCTGGTGGGGGTGTAAATGGGAGAAGTTGAGGAGGACAGAAAGTGATAAAAATGTCGCACATTTTGAAATGCAGTTTGCAATTTGAGCAATATGAATTTTGATTTGCCTTCGGAGCAGATTATTTAATATAAATGATGTTTTTAGAAATCATTATATTGAAATTCAAACTTCATTACTTTAATGGTAATAATTTCTAACAATTTTGGTTTATTTTTATGTATACTCTGTTTTACCACTAGTTGCCTTCCTGCAGCTGTCAAATGACTATAGCATGCTAAAGTAGTAAGTCAAGTAAAGCTGACAGCTTGTTGCAGAAGAAAATGAATGTATCTTTTCATGCTTGGTCAGTTTGACAGTGTTGCCAGAAAACATGGTTTTGAATCAAATAAGAATCACAGTATATTTAAGAGTAATACAGATTTCCAGTCTTCCCTTAACTTTGAAAATTATTATTCTTGAAATCTGGCATTTGGAAAATTGTTTTTTTTTATTGTTGTAACTAGTTTTTCACATCGGTAGCTCTTTGGAATGTGTTACTGTCTGTTAGTTAATGAAGCATGGATGCATGCTGTTTTATAAAAAACCCTTTCTATTAAATCAAAAATATATTTGTAGAAACCGTGGGAAGTATATATGTATAAGCTCTTCCATTAAAATATTTTCTTTGGGCTTGGTAGACATGTAGTGTAATTGGTAAAAAGGTCAAAGAAGCAAGATTAAGAACATATGGAAATCTATTGAAAGCACGAGAACCCATACAGTATGTAAGCAGTTTTTAATATCTTTGGCAATCCTGAATGGTATCTCTGAAAAAATTATCTTTGTTTAACATGGATTGCCAGTATAACAAAGTAAGAATTTGGTTTGGAAAAAAAGATTCACAAATAAACAACAAGTAATACAAATAATTTCTAGATCATTAAACTTTTATTATCCTAAATCAAATATGGAAGAATTGAAATGTCCTGTACTTTGGAAGATGTATACTGCATTACTGTTAATATTAACAGATTTATATCTGCTTTTTGTGATGCATTTTCTGAAACATTAGATTAATTGAAGTTGTTAAAACATTAATGCTGCTGCCAAGAACAATAAATGATACCAGATAAATGAACAAAATGACATAAGAACAGTAAAATGTAGTGAATACTTTGATTAGTTCATATAGGGTGAAAAAATGATTCTCCACCCTATCCCAGTTTTACATTACTAATGGTGGTAAAATTCAAAATATAAACTTGTGGCTTAAATGTATGAAAACATTTTGAAAACAGAAAATACAAAATATAGTTTAATGATAAATTCTGTATTGCTTGCCTGCCCTTCCTTCATATAATACAACAAACAGATCTTGTGACATGCAATTTTTATTATTCATTTAAAATGTACACTTTTCAAGTCACTTTTTTTTTTTCCAGAGTACTTTCAAATTTAAATCTGAGAGTGATATTCATCTGGCTGAGCACCACAAACAAGTTCTATATGATGGGAAACTTGCAAGTAGTATTGCCTTTACTTACAATGCTAAGGCTACTGATGCTCAACTATGCCTTGAATCCTCGCCAAAGGAAAACCCTTCAATTTTTGTACACTCTCCACATGCTCTTATGCTTCAGGTTCGTTTATCTTGGTTCTTTATTTTCATGTTTTTGTTAATGGAGCTTACAGCACTACAGGCTCTCAAAGTGTGATTGAGGGTCTGTTTCTAATTAGTATTGTTATTATCTTTTAGAGTGTAAGTCTTTCCTAGGTATCCATTAGCCCCTTTGACACCAACTCTAACTGAGGCTGAGTCATTTTCTCCATTTATCCCATGGATTTCTCCATTTAACCCATGGATTTCCCTTCCTTTTGTACTGGCTAACATTTCTGTATCTTTCCTTCAGCATGAAGGACAGCAAACACTGCCACTTTTATGGCTATCATCAACTATATAACCTATTAATTGTTTGAGGTGCATTGTTTAGCAAGATGTATGTAACTATACTTCTCCAGAAGTATCTTGTGTTTAGGCCAAACTCTGCTAACACAAAAAATTCTGCAAACTCTGTCCAATCAACGTCATTTGAATGATGATACGGTATGCTGCTGCCATTACTGTTTTCATTGAGCATTGCTTTAGTTCTAGATTAACATTTGTTTGTTTTGAATATGAGTAGCTATCATTCTCACCTAGCTACTTTTTCACTTGTTCTCTTCAGCCAGAATTATTAATGATTCATTAAGAAATGTGTGTGTTACTCAATGAATAGTAGTTTGTCAAATTATATGTTGAGGGCTATCAGTTTAATGCTTGCCCTATTTTCCAGCCCAGTCAATTTGGGCAAAACATATAGGTAATGAAACCAAGCAGTTTGAATAGGTACAGTTTAACATTAAAATTGACCAACTAAAGCATTCTATGGTTAAAGTATTTTTAATAGGGCCGTGGATCAATTGCAGTTAACTCACGCAACTAACTCCAAGAAATTAATCATGATTTGAATTTGAAATTTATTAAATATTTTTGGACGTTTTTCTATATTTTCAAATATATTGATTTCAATTACAACACAGAATACAAAGTGTAAACTGCTCAATTTTTATTATTTTTATTACAAATATTTGCACTGTAAAATGATAAACAAAAGAAATAGTATTTTTCAATTCACCTCATGCAAGTACTGTAGCGTAATGTAGTTATCGTGAAAGTGCAACTTGCAAATGTAGATTTTTTTGTCACATAACTGCACTCAAAATCAAAACAATGTAAAACTTTAGACCTTACAAGTCCACTCAGTCCTACTTCTCATTCAGTCAATTGCCAAGACAAACACATTTGTTTACATTTATGGGAGATAATGCTGCCCACTTCTTATTTACAATTTCACCTGAAAGCGAGAACAGGTGTTCGTATGGGACTTTTGAGTCAGCATTGCAAGGTATTTACATGTCCGATATGCTAACAATCATATGCCCTTTCATGCTTTGGCCACCATTCCAGAGGACATGCTTCTGTGCAGATGACATTCATTAAAAAAAAGTGCATTAATAAAATTGTTGACTGAACTCCTTGGGGGAGAATTGTATGTCCCTTGCTCTGCCACATTCTGCCATATATTTCATGTTATAGCAGTCTCAGATGATGACCCAGCACATGTTCATTTTAAGAACACTTTCACTGCAGATTTGACAAAATGCAAAGAAGGTACCAATATGAGATTTCTAAAGATAGCTACTGCACTTGACCCAAGGTTTAAGCATCTGAAGTGCCTTCCAAAACCTGAGAGGGGCGAGGTGTGGAGCATGCTGTCAGATGTATTAAAAGAGCAACCCTCCAATGCAGAAACTACAGAACCCGAATCACCAAAAAAGGAAAGGTTTCAGAGTAGCAGCCGTGTTAGTCTGTATCCACAAAAAGAAAAGGAGTACTTGTGGCACCTTAGTGACTAACAAATTTATTTGAGCATAAGCTTTCATGAGCTATAGCTCACTTCATCGAATGCATGCAGTGGAAAATACAGTGGGGAGATTTATATACACAACTCTGTTGAGCTGTAGCTCATGAAAGCTTATGCTCAAATAAATTTGTTAGTCTCTAAGATGCCACAAGTACTCCTTTTCTTTTTGCAAAAAAAGAAAATCAACCTTCTGTTGGTGACATCTGACTCAGATAATGAAAATGAACATGCGTTGGTCTGCACTGCTTTGGATTGTTTTTGAGAAGAACCCATCATCAGCATGGACACGTCCTCTGGAATAGTGGCTGAAGCATGAAAGGACACATTAATCTTTAGCGCATCTGGCATGTAAATATATTGTGACACCAGCTACAACAGTGCCATATGAACACCTGTTCTCACTTTCAGGTGACATTGTGAACAAGAAGTGGGCAGCATTATCTCCTGCAAATGTAAATAAACTTGTTTCTCTGAACGATTGGCTGAACAAGAAATAGGACTGAGTAGGCGCTAAAGTTTTACATTATTTTATTTTTGAATGGAGTTTTTTTGTACATAATTTTATGTTTGTAAGTTCAACTTTCATGATAGTATTTCAGTTCACCTCATACAAGTACTGTAGTGCAATCTCTATTTTTGTTTTTTACAGTGCACATATTTGTAATAGAAAAATATAAGGTGAGCAGTGCACACTTTGTATTCTGTGTTGTAATTGAAATCAATATATTTGAAAATGTAGAAAACATCCAAAACTATTTAAATAAATAGTATTCTAATATTGTTTAACAATGTGATTAATTGTGCTTAATTTTTTTAACTGCTCAACAGCCCTAATTTTTAATAACACCTTTTGTGGCAAAATGGCCACAGAGACCTTACAGTATACGTTAGTTGTAAAGACTGTGTGTGAAACATAACTTTGTGGTGTTTGTTTACATATTTGGATGTCTTGAAGTTATGAAAAGAGATTATCTTTATAGCATTTAGACTAAATTGACAATATAAAAAGCACAGTAAATCATTTGTCTTTGAAGCACCACTAGTGACTAATTTTTAATTATTAGACGTTTATGGTACAATGTGATAATGGCAAATACAAACCAACATTGAGAACCTTTTTTTGGTTTTTTAATATAGGATGTGAAAGCTATAGTAACGCACTCAATTCACAGTGCAATTCATTCGATTGGAGGGATTCAGGTTCTTTTTCCTCTCTTTGCCCAATTAGACAATCGACAACTAAATGACAGTCAAATGGAAACAACTGTCTGGTAAGCTTATTTCAAGCAATTTACATAAAGTATGCTAGCAGTGTTTTTTTCCTCTTGTGGTAATTTGGTTAATATAAATGCTGTGACTTATGTGCACTCTTCTTTCTGTTTCTAGCATGAAAACATAAACTTTTTAAATGGTATTTACCACTGACTTCTATTTTTCCCTGGAAGTGTTCCACCCCTGCCATGCCCCTGCTCTGCCCCTTCCCCCAAGGCCCCACTCTTGCTCCGCCTCTTCCCATCCCTGCTCCAATCCTTCTCCCAAAGCCCCCAGCACTTGCTGCTCTCCACCCTACCCCCAGCCGCCAAACAACTCTGACTGGTGGGTGCTGAGCACCCACTATTTTTTCCCATGGATGTGTGAGTCCCAGAGCACCGAGAGTTGGCACCTAAGGCATTTACCGTGGTACTGTATAATATGCTGAAGAATGCTTTTAAACTGAAGGAAATTCCATAGGAAAATGAAACTAATGTGGTGCACTAAACATTAAGTTCAATCTAGAAACAGGGGTGCATGTACAAAATATGTATATTTTGTTAATGGCATAGATCTTGCTTAATTAAACTTCTCCTTTAGTTGGCGTACTATCCCAAATTAACAAAGGGCTTGGCTGTGGTGAATAAATCTGTTGGAGAAGACTGCACATGCTGCATCAGGATAGAGATGGGGACCCTGGTCTATTAGCCATAGGCACAGCTCTGAGTTATCCAGAATGATGGTTGTGGCTCAGTGCATATCATTGGTGTTGAAGGGCTTGAGCTGTTTGTCAGATCTGTGCTGTCTAAGTGTACTTTGAGAATTGCCTCTGTTTCCCGATGTGTAAGATATGTACAACGGGCATGCTGATCTTTAAGAATCTTCTAGAAAACAGTGTCTTGCTGGGTGGGTAGGAGCACTCCCTCCTATGGATTTGAATGTTTAGAATCTGCACAAGGGCTGTACAACTCAAAGCTCTTCCCAGGGATAGTCATTGGCATAGGGGCCTTCTTCCCCTGCCCAGAACATTGGCCAGTTTTTTTTAAATCAATCCTTTTGTGTATTTTATTGTAATTAATAGCTGTGAGTAATTTCTAGTCATTTTAGATTGTTATTTAGGAAGTGTATAAATTGTTACATTTTCTGCTGTGTTGTGTTTTTAATTCTTAGACACAGAAAATGCACCTTCTTGAATACATGGGAAATCAGACTTTCAGTTACTTGCAAGTTCAGTGGTATTTTTGAAAGAGTGGTTAACTGAAGAATGGTTAAACTAGTATTAAAGTAACACCAAACTTTTGACAGATAGAATGTGGAAAATCTTAAATTTTGTGTTCATTTCAGTTGCAAGATAAATGTCCTATATTTCATTCTATTTTTAGCAGCAAGTCCAATGTGGTGATATAGTGGCAAATTGTCTGCTCCCTTTATAGTGACTTAAGCACCTTTCACTTGAATTGGGTACTGAAACAGAAATGATTTCCAAAAACAGTATTGAAAATTCCTATATTCAATGTGTATATTTTCCAGTACATAGATACAAGTTAATCATTGGATTTTCCCTGAAATAACTATCCTCTGTTTGTACCCCACTGGTATTGATTTGCCCCCTGCTCCAATCCCTCCATGTTTTACCCAGATAGGGTAGTGATGTACTTCCGTAGGTGGGATACTCACTTATTGCTAATATAGATTTAATTATGTGCTTTACTTTGCAGTTTGTAAATGCAGAAGTGGAAAAAATGCTTGGTCTGAAGTAACTGAAGGGAGTATGCATTTATCTGTGAACTTAATAGCATTGAAATAAACAAAATGACGCATTCTAGGTTTAGGAAGTTTTATATATGACACAACCTACTTTATATTCAATTTATTAAACTTGTTTTGTAGACAGTAATATAATAAATTGCCCTGACTCTTCTGTTTGAAGCACTTAAGTGAGATTATAATGTGTTTTTTAGGAAAACCCTCTTTTACTCTGTGGTTTCCCTAGTGAAAACACTAAATCCAATTTAAAATGCACATAGCCGTTTATGGAGTTAGTGGAACTTTAATGAGAAAGATATTTGCTCTACTTGAATCAGGCAATAAATTCCTTTTTTAAAGATATTGACATTCTTATGGAATCAGATTATTATTTAATTTCTAATCAGAATCTGGAACCCATCACACTAAACACTATGCAAACATACTGTACCAAGATGCAGTCCTTTTTCTGAATACCAAATAATAAAAAAGACACAAACAGATGACAGATTGGGGAAAGAGATGGAACAAAAATGATCAAGCGGGTGATTGTTACACACTGTAAATCCAATGATTATCTTTTTATTTTATGTTTTTATGGGATAGAGGTGGGACAAGGATGGAAAAGTCAGATGAGGAAGGGCACTAGAGAGGGAAGGATGTGGAGGCATAGACATTAGGGAGACTAAGGCTTGCTGTGTGGAAGGATTGTGATGGAGAGGAGAGGGTCCCTTAACTATATAACTTTTTTGTTAACTTTCCTTATTTTCTATTTTGTAAAGTTTAGCTTCTTGTGTATTTCACTTTTTACCAACTGCTATTTTTTCAAAATTTTATAATTGATTTTTCCTAATTCAATTTTTTAATCTTTTTCTATTTTCTGTTTAAACATAAATGTAATCATTACCTTGTCTGTCCTATGTAAATTTATAAAGAGAGATTATTAAAATATGTTTAACAAAATAGCATTCCAGTTCTTTAAAACAAAACAGTTAAGCTCCTTCTTCATAAAAAGCAATTAGGCCAGAATATAACATGTGTTATCTCCCTGCAGAAAGTAAGTCCAAATGACTTTTGATGTCACCAGGCCATTTGGTTTGTGAAGACCGGCTACTATTGCTGTCACCTCTCTCTCTGGGTGGGGGGCAAATTGGGTGACTCTTTCCTAAGTGGGTCCCTAGAATAACTGTGATGTCTCTTGCCTTTTATGTGGCTGGGAGGCCTGATGCTCCAAAATAAATATCATAGGCTTCCTACCTTTTTTCCCTTTTATTTTCTCAAAGAATCAAAATATGTTTAATGAATTCAAGTCCTTTTGAAATCTGTTTTTCTAGATTTAAAGGGCTTTGTAAAGATTTATGATCCCAACAAGGTGCCTACATTAAATTTTATTCTCTTTGACATGCTGATACCTTAATTTCCCCCAAAATGATAGATTTAGTATATAAAAAAAAATTACTGTGCTGGGCAACCCTACTACAGCAACCCCATGGCCTGCTGATATTCTTGCTGAGTTTGTTATTGTCCTATAGCTCTGTCTTTTTTGTTCCATTCTTATGAGCAGGCCGAGTAATGAAATATCCAACAATCTTGCTGTCTAAACACTGTAGAGATTCTTGTACTTATCTGCTCAGAGAAGAGAGCAGCAGAACAATGTGCAACTAAATTTAGTTGTTGGTCTAATTTTAGACCATCCATCCTTGTGCCCCTTTCAGAAGGGGGAACCTGGATGCTAACAATTTCTTCTTTTCCTCTTGCTTCCCAAAGATAGTAGTTATAGTAGAAAATTCTGCAGCTTCAGTCAGAGATATTTATCTAACAGCAAGAGAGGTATTATACCTACCTGTGTTGAGGTACAGCTGCAGATCCTTTTGATAATGTATATTGGGATTATAATATCAGAGGATTAACATTGTTCAGCAGTGGTCTTATATTTGTGTCACTGTTGGTATTAATCATTGACATTAATATTGAATTCAGCAGTATATGAAGTTTAATCTTCTATGCTAACTCAATTCCTGTGCAAATCATAGGTGACACATGCTAATTCAAATGATTTTTCTGGTTTTGCTGATAATGATTCAGTACATCTGAAGAAAAATCCTGAAAGAAATAAGAGGATTTAAATTGTTTGATAGACCAGATTAGGGTTAAAGCATTTAGAAGCAAAATAAGACTGGGACCCAATCTTTCATACACTTATTCTAGAAATGACAATCCATGATTGCAGACTACATACTTTAGACAGAGGAAATCAAGAAGAATCAGAAGGATATCACCACATATGTAGGAAGTAAGTACAATAACTAGAGCTCTTAACATTTTCTAAATACTGATTTTAGACAAAGCAGAGATTAAATTGTTCCAAAAAAATAAAATAAAATTCATCCCCTTTTTCAAACACCTCTAGTAATAGCATTCTTCTGTATTTTTAGCTGTCAGTCCAGATTGAAAGGATGTTGTCTGCCTCTTGAGAGAGAAGTATGAATAAAAAATGACAGCCTTGCATCAATGTTTTTGTTCTTTTGTCATCTCCACCTCTGAATAGTTTCCAATGTCTGCCGTGCCATCATCAATCAAATATCTTGCAGTATCAGTGATTTTTCTAGTCTTTTTGTGTTTGTTTTTTCTTTGTTCCTATCTTCAGTTTGCAGTTATACCTCATGTATTAGATAGCTGAATTTAGGAGCACAGGAAGAACAAAATGGGGAGGAGTGAAGTTAGTTTACATGTCAAACTTTTACCATAGGTTTCTTTCTTTTAATCTGCTAGTTCACAGCAACACTGTTAAGAGCATACTTGTTCTGATCTGGGTAATATGTTCCGCTCATTGATGTGGTCATGGAAATAATGAGACACATACATGGCAGGTTGATTAAATATGGAGGCCGGAACTTTATTTATAACTATTACCTTTCCTGGGGGTAACCACCCCAAAGTACCTGACAGGGTTTGTTCCATTGCAGTTCTCCACTGTCTCTAATGGCCACAGGTACTACAAACCTGTGGGTGGATATGAAGGCTGTGCTCCCTCTGCTCCTTCAAGCCTACCCAGGGACCCACCTCTCTAATGCTGGAGATAGGAGACATAAAAGGAGGGAAATTGCATGCTGCATGAAACATCTAATACCTCAGTACTGTCCTGAGGGCCAGTGTATGTCCAAGTGGCTCACTGAGTTACAGGGACCTCAAATCAGACCTTTCTAATGTACCAACCAACCTGCCAACATTGCAACAGTTGTAATTTAACCCACCTAAGCAGACATCCTGGATGATGGACAGATGGTAAAAACCCATAAGTAGTTCACCAGTTTTGCTTTTTGGGAAAGGTTCCTTTCAGACCTCAAAACTGCTGGGGTTCAGCCTAGCCTCTGGCATTGAAGGAGATCCAGCAACCAGATTATGGGTCGGAAGGAGGAACTGAAACATAGTGCCCTAAATGGCTACTTCCCAGGAAGCAGACAGTAGCAATCTTCCTCCCGCTTCATCTCCTGCAGGGAGGAAGCACTTTGAGCCCATTACCAGTCCCACAGTCAGTGGCAGCAGTGGTGGGAGGTCAGGCTTTGATGTCTGAATCCATAAGAACATAAGAATGGCCATACTGGGTCATACCAAAGATCCATCCAGCCCAGTATCCTGTCTACCGACAGTGGCCTATGCCAGGTGCCCCAGAGGGAGTGAACCTAACAGGTAATGATCAAGTGATCTCTCTCCTGCCATCCATCTCCACTCTCTGACAAACAGAGGCTAGGGACACCATTCCTTACCCATCATGTCTAATAGCCATTAATGGACTTAGCCTCCATGAATTTATCTAGTTCTCTTTTAAACCCTGTTATAGTTCTAGCCTTCACAATCTCCTCAAGCTAGAAGTTCCACAGGTTGACTCTGCACTGTGTGAAGAACTTCCTTTTATTTAATCTAGAATGTGATGCCCTTCTCCCTAGCCTGCAGCACAAGGAAAGGAGAAGAGGATGGAAAGGGAAAGAGGAAGAAGCATTCCCCTTCCCTCCCCTTCCTCTATTCACACTCAAGGCAAGTGGAAGCGGGGAAGGGAACTTAAAAAAGCTGAAGGAGCATATGGAGACCAACCTAACTATGTGCTCCTGGTTAAGATCTCATCTGAACACATGCACAGCCCAGAATGTCTCCACCACTCCCATTGAGTAATAATAGGAAGCATCGGGGCCCTTCCTATTTTATGACTACCGTGTTTTAGAAGGCATGTTTAAATCTGAACAAGTCTATTTAATTAGCTGAACAAAGGGATGCTTCCAGATATGCATAGCAGGATGACTTCAGCTTTAGAGTCCTGATACAATTCTGTTTTGCACTCTGTAAGTGGGTAATTTTCCCAACCTGCGCTACGAACACAATCAACATAGTAAGTAAGGTCCAGACAAGACCTCTTCCTGTGGTTTGATCTTATTAACGAAGAAATGAACAATAAGGTAATGAAGATCAGCTTAAACCGTCTCTCTCTGGCATGATTACTTCTAAAGTGAAGCAGATTAAGTGATGAGTCACCTACTTCAGTGAGTCAGCAAAACTCATTTAACCCTTTCCAAACAGCATTGACTCTTGTTGAAAAAGTGAGATGTTACAGGCTTCTACCAGTTTGTTACCTTCTTTATAATTATCCCCAAATCACAGACCTTCATCAATATTATATTTGTCAGTGGATTGGAAAACTTAACTCCAGGTAGTTTAGTAAATTTCTTTGTCAAAACTGAACACAGCTTTTAGGTGTAGAACTATATATATATATTTTCTTTATATTAATTTTCTCTCTTTATGTCTAGCAAATACTAGTGAATATATTAACTTTTGGTACAATAGATCAGTTGGTGCTTTTGTGTCCTCTGGGAATTATGAAATGTGAATGGGATCACTTTTTAATTAATCCTCTCTGAAGTTAATACAGAATGTTGCAGTTTTCCATCCTTTCACATCTCCTGCTCAATGTCATACTGTTAGTGGAGACTGAGACACCTTTGTAACAGCACTTCCTTCTGTTTCCATCAAACCTAACTTGGATAATTTTCTTACATCCAACTGCCTAAATAATGTACAGTCCCAGGGGACAGTTAGCTAACTTAAATATATGTAGGAAATGCTGGTGGGCAGGGGAAAAATAGAAGAATTTGGGCACAACGTGACTTTTCTTTGTTAAGGAATATTTTCTATTTTGTCTCAATGGCTCACCCTCTCAAGCTGTTATAGAATCAATTTCCATAGAATCTCTGAAAGCAACAGTGGCCAAAGTTTCTTTTAGCATCTTTGGTTGATTTGTAGACTTAGAACTCTCCCTCACTAATACAGACCATGCCAAGTTTATCCATTGCTTCATTATCTCTGCAATGTAGTATTATTATAAACTCCCCCTCGACTCCCCCCCCCAGATTTCTATTGAAGCATTTGTTGTTTGAAATGAATAAATGATATGTCTGTTTAGGTGATCTGGTCTGTAAGAGACGTAGTGAAATTTCAGCCCATTTAGGAGCCAGTTCTCCAATTAATCAAATGTTTTGGATCCATAAGCAATAATAAATTGCTCTCAAAGGGGGAAGCAACGTTCATTTTAGAGTTTATTTTAAAAAGTTGCCTATTGTTCATTGATTCACTCAGTATAGACCATACAGCTGGGATCTTCAAATATTACAAATGAATTGTCTTTATACTTGAAAATGTTTCGGGGTCTGAGTAGGCAACTTGAAGGAACTATACAAGAAGCTATTTTGATTGAATTACATGTCACAAGCAAAGTTATTGCTTTTTTTGTTTAAGAATGAAGATTATCACATTCTGGAATTATGAAGCCCATTATCCAAAATCTGTTTTTTTACGACTGTAAGCTATAAAACTATCAGTCTTCTGCTCAAGGGGTGGCATTGCTAAGTAGCTTTTTAGAAAAGATTTCAACAGAAGATGATTTACACAGATTAGGGATTAATTAGGGATTAATTAAATCATGTTTCTGAATGGAGATCAGTTTATCGAGAAGTTAGATAATTAATGTACTGATTTTATAATGCATATGCCAAAACAAATTATGTTGTGCCTAAATTACATAGGAAAAATAGCCAACAAGTGCAAGTATAAGGAATATCTTTGTCTCTCTGTTGAGCCCCAAAGTTATTCCCATAGCACATACGTTTTCTGATAAATAGCTTTTAATCAGAAAGGTGATGATTTCTTACCTTTCCAAGAGTACGCTCATTGGCACATTTGTGGAAAAAAAAGTTTGTAGTGGATTATTAATGTAACCAGTTCAGGTATTTATCATGATAAAGTACATATAATCCCCGAGAGACTGTTATCTCCATTACTTGCTAATTCTAGAATCAGAGGTGTAGCATCATCAATTGAAAAGTGTGGCAATTTCCTGCTGTGGATTGAAAAGTACTGCTGGAAACATATTCTGATGTCCTGATCACCACATTTTTCATCAGAAATTAGAGTATCTGTTTTCTTCTGTATTCGTTTACATGCATACTTGCCATTGTGTATATCATATATTTTAGCTGTTGTGCAGGCAACCTGATGTGTTCTAGATGGGACATGGTATAGAGGAGATGTAGGAATGGGCTGAAGTATCCTTTATATTTGCCTTTGTATCTAGGGGAGTTGGAAATAGGCAAGAATTGAGAGAAATTTTGTATGGCAGTGCACAGAATTTTGCAAGTTTAATGTGAGCCCTGCAGCAATCCAATGCATTTTAGTTACTGGTAAGTTTGTTAAATTCTGTTTGAAAAATGTTCATCTTGGAAGATGGCCTTCTAAACAATATTATTTCCATTATGTCAACAGTAACCATTTTTAAAGCTTCTTTTGGGCTTCATGGTTCTGCTGATAAAAATTAATTTTATACTTAAATTCTTTAAAGTCTTTAGCTATACCTCATTTGCTAACATTTTGAATGGCCGACTTAATACAATTAACTGTTAGTTTGCCTAGCTCGAGAAATATACAGTAATAAAAAACTAGGGGCCTAATCCTCTGATGAGATGATCCTTTCCTTCTCGAACAAGACCCTTAGAATTTTGTGTAAGAGAGAGCGATTACTTGTTTATTCTAGTACTATCTATATGCTTGGTTGGGAAGTCTGTCTCAATAGATGTTAAAGTGGAACTTACGGGTTGGGGGGACAGGGTTTGAAAGGAAGTAACTTTCAGATTTGTGTAATTGTTAGATTCTTCAGGTAGGCAGATGAAACTTTCTATAGTGTAAAACATACATGTTAAATAATGTACAGTATATAAAAGAGGAGAGGCCTGTCTCTGACTTCTTTTCTTTAATTAATATTTTGTTCAGAGCTCTTATTTAATGTAGTCTGTCTCTTTCTCAAGCCAATAACTGATACGTGTATGCAAGACTTCCACAACAAACTCAGGCCAAGCATGTAATTTTTCTGTCCTTTCCTTTAATCATTTCATTTCTATGCTGTATGTGCAATGGCAGTTTAAAAACAAGTATTTGTGAAGTGACTTTACAGATCTTTTTTATATCATTTGAGATGTTAGGCACCCCTTAATAGCTCTATGTTCTGTTTAGTAATATACATAAACCATTTTTCTCTAGTTATGTTTAACTGTGAGGCTAAATGTAGTCAATTCTGTTGTCTTACACAATATTTGCCCCAAATTTCTTGATGGTTATATCTTTAGGTGAATGTGAGATGGATCTGTTTAACATCTAATTTCTCTGGTACTTGTCATTTTCATTATTTTAGGTTTGCAACGGCCCATTAATATTTTCTCTCTCAAAGATTTGATTATACTGTATATGGTACGAATGGCTTTCCCCTATAAAATACCATATTTGTTTGTTGTGGTGGTGGTTGTGGTATATATTTATATTACGGTAGTGTCCAGAGGCCTCATATGAGACTGCGGCCCCATTGTTCTAAAGACAGTATGAATATACAGTAAGAGTAAGTCTTTATCAGTGAGCTTACGGTCAATATAGACAAGACAAACAAATGGTTAGAGGAAAAGAGAGGTGAAGTAATTTGCCCAGGGTCGCAAAGTAAGTCACTGGCAGAACTGGAAAAAACCCAGGTGTTCTGAATCGCAGTTTAGCCCCATATGAAATAGTCTATCAACCATTATAATTTCTTATAATAATTTCTAATTTTTATATCAATCTTATTCGTGATTATAATTCTAGGGCCTAATCTCACAATGATTTATGCTTTTCCTTAACTTTGCACACATAGTGAGCAGTCCTGTTGAAGTAGAGGGGACTATCCACAGTGCATAGTATTAAGTACAGTATAAAATCTATGCAGGATTGGTATATTAGGTTGTGAATAGGTTAAACAATTATATTTCTAAATGTAGGTCAACCGGAAATGTTGTATGTCATTTTTATGTAAAATACATTTTGCCTCTCATGAGCTTCTAGAGACTAAAGTTGTTCATTATAGATGTACTTAATAAAATACAGTGCTTTTCTATCAGGATAAAATATAAAGCTGATAAATTTAACCTGATTTGAAATGAATGACAGTTATGACGTACTGATTTGATTAAAAGATTTTGAGTACTGTAATTGGACATTGTCTGTGTTCTTTACTCCTGACAATTTGTAGAGAATACTGTGTGTGGTTTTATACTGATTATTATGACCATACAATAATAAAGCAGACAAGACATTATATCCTATTCACAGCATACATTCTGACTACACTGTGTACTTTCATATCAGTGCTGCTCACTAGGAATACTGCTTCCTGTTTCCCTCATCATGCTGATAATTTTTTTTGGTGCGGACCTAGATTACCTGGTCTCAAAATGTATTCAGAAATAAAAAGTTATGTTTGAGGAGCAATAGAACCTTTGGCTGGTTAGTTTCTTTAAGTAACATTTAAATTTGAAAAGTGTAGGGTTGATATTTTCTTTAATTCATTCTTCCAGAGTTGCCAGTACACAAATTAATTTTCCAGGGAGAATTCTTATAACAAACTAAATATATGGAGACAAATAGATATTTTCCTGTAAATTTGAATGAATTTTTGTTACTTTTTTTTTAGAATGGTTATTTTTAAGGCCCCACCTTTGATACGCTACAGTTCATTTGCAACCACCTACAGCTCCCTGACTTATTTAAAAAATCATCCTGTGAAAAAAATGTGCTCCTCTTTTTAATCTCTGCCATGAGTTCCTATTTTTCCCCGTCTTTGTACTTCTGAGCAATAGATGAATGCATTTCTTTCCCTTCCTCTGATCCCCACCTCATTAATGCATTTCTCTTCCTTGCTATGTTGCTCTGACCCAGCTTTGTTAATTGATTTTTCTTCCTCTCAATTAGTTGGTTTCTCATAAATCCCTCTGTCTATCACCCCGGGTCCTCACAGTATATATTTTCACCTTTTTTTGGCTAGTCTGTCTTCTATATTCTCTCCCACCTTTTCTTCTGTTCCTTCAAATAGTAGATTTTTGTGACCACTTTTTTTGTCTCTTCGTCCCAGCCAAGCACCTCATTCACAGAGAGGGGCTGAGCACTACTGGCCTGGAGACTGGTTTCCTTGATTTTCCTGGACTGGTCTCTTCTTTACACTTCTCCCAACAGGTGAAACTGATCTTTAGCCCATACTAAGGTGCACATTGGACCCTGTTGTGTGGCCAGGTATTGCCTGGATTCTGTCCTCAGGGTTGTTGGGGAGGAAGTATGAGGGAAACACTCAACACCACTGCTCCATTGTGCTCTGTTCTGGATAGTATTGCCTGCTTGAATACATATCATCTTTAGTAGTACCATAGAGACTGGAGTGATGGTGTATAGCGGCCACAAGTTTGGTCTGAAATTTACAAGATTTCTCTTGATTTTAAAGTTTAAAAGATTGCTGAGACAACCCCCTGTCTACACCAATCTATCTCTGTCAGCTGTATCTTACTCATCAGTTCCTTCCTCATTCAACTGCCCAAGACTTTGATAGCAAGTTCTGGAAGTGGATGTTTAAAACCTGAGGCAATCCTGGCCAAAGTAGGAGAGTTGACATAGATGGTCACCACTCCTGGTTTGAATATGATCGCAAAAGTAATGTAATATGTGAATAATTGACTAAAAACTATTCAGCATAAAATGTGAAATTTCTAGTCTCATACTTAAAAATAAAGTTCATTTTAAGCCTGTTTCTTCTCACTTAATAACTGATGACTAGTGAAAACACAAAAAATTGCTTTTAGAACATTTTTAATCTGATTAATGCCTGTACTTTACATGCAGTGCCACCCTTTTGGCTTTTCTGGTTGAACTTCTTAAGAGTTCAGTAGCCATGCAAGAACAAATGCTGGGTGGAAAAGGCTTTTTAGTCATTGGCTACCTCCTTGAAAAGGTAAGTCTTACTAATATTTTTCTTAGTATTAACACTATCATTCTGAAAACCTACCTGACTATTTTCAGTCCTGTATTTTTTGTGGTACTAGCCTTTTAGTTCCCTGTGTTAGTAAGTATCTAGGAAGTTCTATAATTTGAATATTTTATATGCTGTTTACAGGATGCTTTTCTTCTTTTCCGGCCTGATAGTTCACGTCATATACTAATGTTCAGAGATCCCTTTTCTCTTTCCTCATATTTATTAGTAACTTCCCTTTAAGCTTAGATAAGTCTTACCCCTCAAACCCTATGTAAAACTGGAAAGCCACGTTTAAACATAGTGGGCACTCTTTAAAAGTTCCTCCAGTTGTTTGTTTTTCTATTTTCATTTTATTTATACATACAATCCACATTAAAAGGAGTAACTATCTCCTCTTCTAGGCATCCCTGAAAATTCCTTAAATATACAGTTTTGAATAGACAAATGCTGTAATGTCCCTTCAACCATTAATTAACAAAACAACAATAATAAAGAATGGGCTACCATCAAGAGTAGTCTCCTTCCAAAGTCTTCCCATTCCTTCATATCTAGGAAAAACAAATGAGTCTTGCGTCATGTCCTGAAGTTCACTAAGCTTGGGTTATTTATGATTGGACGAGGAGTGAATCCGAAACCTGAGGAGTTCTTGTCAAATGAGCTCCACCAGCTTCCTCCTTGACTCAGGAAGGAATGGACATTCTCTACCAGTATGGACCTAGTACTTGTCTACAAGTAGTTGCCAACCAAGAAGAACATATCATCCAAACCCATGCTGTTGGAACAAATGACCCCGACACCTCCAAGCAGAGATGTAGCATTTTTTTCCCTCCAGAACTTACCATGCTCCCATGGTGCCAGATAATTCAGACCAAATTCTTGCAATTTAGTCCACAAAGTAATTTCCCCCATATGGAAACATTCTTTCCTTGTACTGCCAAGGCAAAAGACTTTAAAAACACCTTAATGAGCGCTAGACTGCGAACCACTAGCATTGTAGTCACCCTACTGCCTATTCCAGTTACTGTAAATTTAGGTGACCTATGATGAAGGTGTGAAAGAGGAAACTTCATTGATAGTTGGGGACAAAATGTGCTATAAAATTCCCTCAAATCATAAATGTGGGTCTCTTAATATAACAGTATTTTCACATTAAGCCTCCTGAAAATTTACTGGTTCCATTGGTTTCTGAGGGTGGACCATCAAAAATGGCTTATCACCATAGGAGAAGTGAGTTCCAACCTGAAATTCAAAGAAGGCAATGACTGATCTATAAGGGTATAATTTCCACCACCTTTTCCATTCTGAGCATCAGATCAAGTTTGATCAGCTGCATGAGTTGAGTTGACAAAAATTTTCGATAGTGCTATCACTGCCAGGATGGCCGCATACACAGTTTATTTTAGATAGGATAACTTTTTTTTTTAAGACTGATGACAAATCCTCATGTTTCAGGGCATTTGCAAATCATGAAGTGATTAAGTTTATGAAAGCGGCAAAGAATCCTGTGGCACCTTATAGACTAACAGACATATTGGAGCATAAGCTTTCGTGGGTAAATACCCACTTCGTCGGACTCTTTGCCGCTTTTACAGATCCAGACTAACACAGCTACCCCTCCGATACTTAAGTTTATGAACAAACTTCTCTTAAGAGCATTTTATTCATAATTCAGTTGCTTTCCTTGCCAGATGGCTTCTGTACTGTGGAAGGCTGTGCAAGGTCAGTAAACAGTGGGAAGCCTCTGGAAGGATGATAAAACTCAATTTGTTTAATCCCTTTGGAAGTTACTTTTATTTTAAGCATGACGATTTAGGCCTACAAGTGTGCAATAGGTTTCTGAAAGTGTTTAAAGGATACTCCAAAACACACAAGACACGGGGTGAATGAAAAGTGTCAGTCCCCCAGAGATATTTTTTTTCTGACATACATCAGAACACCTTGCTTTTGGATTCTTCTGTACATTCATGTTCTTTTTATAATATATGACAATGGGAAAAAGGGACTGGGGAGAAGTAAAGATCAACGTAAATATTCCTGAACAATTTTAGGGATTTTATATTGCTGCCCATCACCCTGGTATAGATTAGTAAAAGAGATCAGGTTTGGTCTAGCTAACCCCAATCTAACCAGAACCATTTCCTTAGTGTAGATGTAGGTTAACACCTTTTACAGCAATTTACCTGATTGAGGGCAATACTAGGAGACTCCCTACATGGTTTCAAACAGATAAATTTAGGTAAAATGTTTTTAGCTAGCTGTCACAATTTGAGCTGCAGTCCAGCCAGTCAGAGGTTGTCTCTGCCTACCCTGTAACCCTGGGTGCCTTACATACTCTGTAGCTGTGGCTAGCAGACAAGCATGATGTAGCTCCTGAGTGTCTGTGTGCTGTGCAGCCCTGGTCGTCACTCTGACCCAGCAGCCTGCCTATAACACAAAAGCCCAACTCTGATATCCACCAGCCTTGGTTACTGCTTGCCAAGTGACTCCAACACACTCTGAGTACTGAATTTTCCCAAGACTGTCTGCCCTGTAGTGTCCATTCCTCTTCTGGAACACTCAGAGAATTAATAAGGTTTGTTGCTCCTTTAAAGAGACAAAAGCACAACAGCTTATTGTCTCAGTTGGAGTTAACAGTCCTTTCAATTAGAAGCAAAACAAGTTCATTAACAAAAGTGAGAGGTTTTAAGTGAGTTCAAGTACAAGGGATAAAGACAAAATGGTTACAAGCAAATAAAAGTGAAATGAGCTTTCTAGTGGCTATGCATTATAGCTCAACAAGCTACAGCCTTGGTTCAAGGCAGATTTTGCACCAATCTTTTTCTTTCCAGCCATGGCTGACTTTCTCTGTCAGGACCGTCCACAGAAGTATGAGGTGCTGGTTTCCTTTGTCTTCCTAGATGAAAGATCTTAGCCTAAGCAGATTTCTCATCTATATTCAGTTCCCAGAGAGGTCATTCTCCTTGGCTGAAGGACTTATCTTTCTCAGCATGCAAGAGCTCTTGCTCCTTGTGTCTGTTCAGGGTTGGATGCCAAGATAGCTTCTTCTTTCTCCTTATATTTTCCCAAATATATTTTCACTTTTGTCCTCAGACTCAGTATGACCTCATGCTGTTCTTCCCTTCCTGTGGACTTCCCATCCTCATGCTGATTTGTATGTAAATAAGGGGCTTCCATTGTTTTGATTCCACAGTACTACCTTCCCTCCTGCCTGGGGGAGAACCTATTTCTCCCTGTGTTTGGTCACAGAGTTTAAACCATAATATCAAATATCCATACTTTCTCATATAATGTTAGTATATACATGCCACAATAATATTAATTACCTGGGTATCATTAGCTTTCAGAAAAGACCTGACTTGATGGACTTTTCTAATACAGTAACATTTTATATGATCAGTTGAGTCAACTACTTATCATTCAGTGTTCAGACCCTGTCTCTATATAGTCCAGTAAATCATTGAAATATATTCTCAGGTAAAGTTCCTTTGCCTATTCTGGAAAGAGACCATGTGGTCTGGTAAAGATTTCACGCTGGTTCCTCCCCTGCTGGTGATAGATGAATCATTACCTCCTCCCCTTGTTAGCTTGATGGCTTTGTTTACCTTTTATGTAAATACATCACCTTTGTCTCTGCCTGACAACCAGGCCAGTCGACAAACACACACCACATGCCTTTGCTAAGGCAGACTGTGCTTTTGCATTGCTTGCCAAACAAATGTTAAGAACATAATTCTAACACATACCCATAACTCTTTGCACACATCACATAAGAATGGCCATGCTGGCTCAGACCAAAGGTCCATCTAGCCCAGTATCCTGTCTTCCAACAGTGGCCAATGCAGGGGCCCCAAAGGGAATGAACAGAACAGGCAGTGATCAAGTGATCCATCCCCTGTCACCCATTCCCAGCTTCTGGCAAATAGAGGCTAAGAATGTACATATGTACATCATAAAAGGATATTAATGATTAGTGAGTTATTAGTTTTGCAATGATATATTACATGGCATCTTTTGGGTATGTATCATGACAACAGTGTGTTAGATGTAGTGAGTATGTCAGGCTTGACCAGAGGTGCTAACATAGAATAGTGAATCATCAATGGGCCTCTGTGTCACACCTACATCTAGCTAACCTCAACCCTATTTCCTTATCTAATCAAACCCTTAGGAATATTTGGATTCTTTAATAAATCCATGTGTGGGTATTTTTTGTTTTGAAAACCTTACCGTAAAAGCCCTCGTGAACATTTCAATGGGGAAATAGTGGGGGCAGTTATAGTCTCATTTCTATCATTTTGTTAACCTTTGTCTAATATGAATTTAGTAAGTACATTTTCACTTTCTGGTTCATTTATAAAATTATTAAAATGCACATTTAATTTCATAATCATTTGGAAATGTTTCATTCTTCCCTTACTTGTAAATCAGAAGGCCTTGCCATAGTTCAGGTCTAAATGTACCTTATAGAACAGTGAGTCCCTACCCTTCTCCCCCCATTCACTTCTCGGGTGCCAGATCCGACGTTACCAATGACATTGAACAAGTCTCTCCATGAGACTAAGAAACATGGCCACAGACATAAGGGCAGGTGACCATCCAGGAATGCCCACAAATGCTACATCGCTTCCCCGAACTGTCATGTGTCTACCCGGCTGCCCCAGCTCCTAAGCTGCTCTGGATGGAGTGTAAGGAGAAGCACAAACAGGACCCACTGGTGAAATGCCAGCTCTGATCCCTGCAGTGCCAGTGTCATCTACATCAGCTGGGCCCTTGGCATTGTTCTGCGAGGCCTCTTGCACTCCTGACCACATGGCCCCACTGTTATCTGCTAAGGAGCTGCTTCTCGCTTACCCGGGCTTTTGGGACCACCAGACTCCTCTGTCCTACCTTCTCCAGGGGATGAACCCTTACTGCTTGTACCAGAGACCCCAACAGTACTGACGGCTCCACCATTCTCAGCACCATCCTTCAAGTCTGAAGGTTTCTTGGAACCAGAGCCCTCCTTCTCTTCATTCCGCCCCCCCACCATGGTCCAGACTCAGGACAATGACTTCCTCACCCCTTGGCTTATGACCCTTCTGCAGAACAGTGGTATGCAGCCCTCTGGTGCCTGGCGACTCTTACTGTTGGCTCGATTGCCACCCTGCCGCACCTACTGGACCCGCCCCGCTCCGTACGTGTCTTCCTACCACTTGCCCCATTGATGTTTCTGGAGGAGGAAGGAGAGGAGGAACCGGTACCGCCAGTTCCCATGATGCCTCTTCCTCCCTGATGAGGCGATCATCCCAAATTCCCTCTCCTCACCTGATGACCACTGCCAGTACCAAGAGCTTTTACAGTGTGTGGCAATGGACCTTGCACTCCCATTGGAGAAGGTCCAGGACACTTGACACCAATTGCTGGTTATCCTGTAACCCCACAGACTGTCAAGAACTGCTCTCCCCATCAACAATGCTATCTTGCAGCTGACTCAAATGGCGTGGCACACTCCTGCCTCCTGCTCTACCCCAAACAGGATTAGAGATGGTACTTTGTCCTTTCCAAGGGTGTAGAGTTTCTCTTCAGCCACCCTCCCCCAAACTTCCTCATGGTCCATGCCACTGTGGAGTGAGCCAGACACTACCCTCAAAAATAACCCTCCCTCACTGCCAGACAAAGCAGCTAAAAAGTTGGACCTGCTCGGCCACAAGGCCTACTCTTCTGAATGCCTCCAGTTCAGGATTGCTAATTACCAGGCTCTCCTGGCAAAATATGATTTCAGGAATTATACTAAATTAGCAGAGTTTAAAGATTTCCACCCTCTGGACTGATAGCAGCAATTTCAGGCGCTCCTTGATGCGGGCCACCTGGTTGCCGAGGTGGGTCTTCAGGCTGCCATGGACGCGACTGCCATGGCCTCCCGCTCACTTGCTACTGGAGTGGTGTTGCAGAAGGATTTCTGGCTACGATACTCTGGGTTCCCCAAAGAGATCCAGATCACGACAGAGGACCTGCCATTTGCCCAAAAGCTCTTCAGCAAAAAAGACTGAAGAATCCTTGAACTCGCTCAAGGACTCCTGCATCACACTCCGGTCCTTGGGAGTTTATACTCCGGCTCTAAGATGCAGACAGCAACTGTACCGTCCTTGCATGCAGGCCCCCTATTCACCATATTATCACTGTCAGCAGGAAGCACCATGTCACCAACAGTGATCCCAGAGACCATGCTACCCAGCCTCTGCCACAGTCACCTTCTCAGATCCACCCCCACCCCAGCAGCTGGCCAAGCATCAGTTTTGATATTTGTTACGATCTGTGACCCCCTCTCTACTCATCCCGTGCTGCACCATTCTGCACCTCAGAGTGCTCAACACCTTTGTTCAAAAATCCATGTTCTGTATGGTGACACGCTAGTTGATTTTTCCCATCCCTTCCCCCACAAAGCCTGGTTCATGGATCTCGACATGAAAGATGTCTCTTTCCACATCGATATTCACCCAGCCTATCGAAATTTTCTGATTCCAAGTTGAACCCAGCCACTACCAGTTCGGGGTGCTGCCTTTTGGCATAGCAATGGCTCCATGAATCTTCACCAAAGTGTTTTGTCATAGTTGCATGCATGCACCATTTTGGCTAATCAATCTTCCTTACCTGGATGACTGGCTCCTTGTTGAGTGCTCCCACTAGACCTTCCTCTCCACCATCCATGCCCCCTCCATGCTCTCCTTGCATCTCTTGTCATTTGTATCATCGTGGAGAAATCACTTCTCATATGTACCCAGACCATTGCCTTCATTGGAGCATGACTGTACTCTGTTGCCGCCCAAGCCTTCCTGCCGATGGACCGCTTTGCCACCCTCATGACCCTAATCACAGAGCTTCGCCGCAAACCACAGGTCACATTCTGCTACTCTCTCTCCTTGGCCACATGGCAGCGTGTACCCTTAGTGACACCACACTTACCTTCACATGTGTTTCCTGCAACTCTGGCTCCTCTCCATCTACCAACCAAACACAGAGCAGCTAGACAACAAAGTCCTGATCCCACAGCCGGTGTTGACATCCTTCACCTTGCGGCCTGACCCTTTGAAGTCCTGATAGGTGTCCACTTCACCCCTCCCACACCACGAGACATGATAACAGATGCCTCCCTTGCATGTTGGGGAGCTCACCTGGACTGTCACATGGCAGAGGGAGTGTGGATGCCTCAAGAGGCCAAGATGCACATAAATGTCCTATAGTTGAGGGCTGTCTGCTTCACCTGTCTTGCATTCCTCCCCCTCGTCCAAGCGAAGCTCATCCAATTACTCTCCAACAACATTGCAGCAGTGATTTACATCAGCAAACAGGGAGGTGCCAGAGTCCTTTGTTCAGAGTCTATTCACCTATGGACCTGGTGCATCAAACACCAGGTCACGCTGTAAGCCACATACCTCCCGGGCACCCAAACTCCCTCATGGACATGTTCAGCAGAACGTGCTATATGACCCACGGATCGGAATTGCACAACACCACATTCCAATTCCTCTTCCTTGAGTGGGGCATCTCATGTTGGGACCTTTTTGCCACCTGTGAGAACCACAAATTTCCCCTCTATTGCTCCAGAGTTGTGGTGGGAGATGACTCACAGGACGACACCCTTCTCCTTCCCTTCCTCCTGCAAGTCCTCTGCAAGATTCATCAGGATCGAGCAATGGTGATACTCGTAGCCCCATTTTGGCCATGCCAGTGCTGATTCATGGACCTCCTGAACCTGTCTGCCTGCATACTGCTCTGCCTCCCCACACAGCTAGATCTCCAAATTCAAGACCAGGGCCAGCTCCGGCATCCAAGTCCCAGCCCTCTTCACCTCACAGCTGTGTTTTTTGAATGGAGCTCAAGCTCTGGCAGGACCTGCGCCACCCTAGTGCATTGTATCCTTACCCAAAGCAGAAAAACATCCACCATAGCCTGCTAGCAAGTGAAATCAAAGTGCTTCACCTTCCGGGCACACCACCAGCAATACCCACTCACGACAATATCCATACCTATTGTTTTGGACTGCCTTCTTGAACTCAAGATTTTGGGTCTAGCCCTCTGCTCCAGGTGCGTCCACCTGGTAGCATTCAGTGCATTCCTCCACCCAATGGATGGCATTTCTGTGTTTACACACCCTGCCTAACACACAGTCTGTTCCCTAAAGGGCCTGCTCCACACCTTCCCATCAGTACAAAAACTCTCACTCTTGTGGGACCTTAATCTTGTTCTCACCACTCTCAGAAAACCACCCTTTGAACTCCTGGTGATGATCTTCCTTTTACATTTCTTCATGAAAGTAATTTTCTTAGCGGCCATTACCTTGGCTAGATGGGTCAGTGAACTAGTGGCCATGATGGCTGAGCTCCCATATACCATATTCCACAAAGACAAAGTGTCCTTGCATTTACACCCTAAATTACTTTCGAAGGTGGTGCCCGAGTTCCACCTCAGTGTACACACCTCCCAGTTTTCTACTCCAAACCCTACGCCTCAACTGCGGACAGAGTCCTCCACTCCCTTGATGTCTTCAACAAACCCTTGACTTTTGATCGTCGTCATAACTCTTCGTTAGCAATTTCCAAATGATGCAAGGGCCACACCCTCTCCTTGCAACTCATTTCAAAATGGGTCTGTAGGTGCATCCAGGAATACTACACGTTCAGCAACATGAGGCAACCTTATGTCATCACGGCTCACTCTACCCAGGCTCAAGCAGCCATGTCACCTGTGCCCATTTTCACCTCACTTTACACCATTGCCCATACAGCAGCAGCAGCGGATGCAGCAATTGGGCAAGCTGTATTGCACTCAGCACTTTCACCCACATCCTCGTACTCATCCTCCACACTGATCACTGCTCGCCACTCACCCACATTTGGAATCCACATAGGGACCATCATTTGAAGGAGAGAGGAGTTTACTTACCTGTAACTGGAGGTTCTTCGAGATGTGTGGTCCCTATTTGGATTCCAGTATCTGCCCTCCTCCTTCTCTGGAGACTGGAATGCTCAGCAGTAAGAGGGGTAATGGAGAGGCATCAACCCACATGGCCTATTATAACCTTGGATGGAAGCATGAGGTGATGCATGCAGGTTAATGGACCCTGCTATGAAACCTTCTGGCACATGGCGCAAATGTGCACCCACATTTAGGATTCAAATAGGGATCACACATCTTGAAGAACCTCCAGTTACAGGTAAGTAACCTCCTTTTTTACTTCCCTGGTAAATGTTCCTGTCAAACCTGCAACTATAGGAGAAGAATTATTATTTTCAATTTCACATCTAGCCTCACTATTCTTATTGTAGATTTCTCTCCACTTACATGCATATGACTGAATAGAATAGAGAGGTGAATGGAGAGAGATTCTTTTCTGACTTGCACATCAAATGAACTCTTATCTATGTGTCAGTTGCAAAAATGTTTTTACTGGTGGTGATGCATTATTCCCACTCTCCCTACACCCTGATTTGTGATCAAGAGGTTGACCCTTGCCTCCGATTGGTCCATGCATGATGCCAGCTCCCATAGCCCAATTGTTAAATTTTCAAACACCTTCATGCTTCCTCCCATTCTGCCCCTTATACTTCGGAAGAGCTCCCCAAAAACATGCACAAAGCTACCTGATTATCTACATTAAAAACTCCAATTTGCCATAATGCCTACAAAATAATAGACAACCATTTGGCTTCTAGTGTGCTGTGACCACTGTTATCAATATTGTCTGATTTGTTTCCTTTATACTCCCTTGTCTGTCCCTGTGTCTCTCTCTGTTATCTTTTGTCTTGTACTTAGATTGTAAGCTGTTTTGGGCAGGGGCCATCTTTTTGTTTTGTGTTTGTACAGTGTCTCTAGCACAATGGAGTCATGGTCCATGACTAGGCCTCCTAAGGTGTGTTTACACAACATTTTGAAGCAAGCCTCCAATACTGAGTTGATAGATTGGGGCTAGTGGGCTTGTGCTAGCACTCTTAAACATAGTTAGAGCTTTGAAATTGCAGCTCAGGCTCTGAAGCCCACCCCACTCTCAAGTCTTTAGAGCCTGAGCTCCGGAGTCTTGCTCCATAATGCTGTGTAGACATACCTCTAGATGCTACAATAATACAAACGAAGAAGAAAGAACCTATCTTAAGTCTCAGATCTCAGGCTGAGTTTCAGCATTAACAATTAGAAAAAAAATATTTTACTTGTTAACTGAGAAAATCTGGTATGTTCCTTAATAGTACATAGAGCATTAAAAATAACTGATACCCTTACAATGGCATTGTTTTGCTGCTCAACACTATTAGTTTCTCTTGTTTACTAAAACAATCAAACAAACAAAAACGTAAAATGGATCTACGTATCATATCACGTCAAGTGAGAAAATAGCACTTCATCCTTGATTTTACACTGTATGCTATGAAACTGAAGGCTTATTTAAATAAAAAGATAATAAGAAAAAAAATCAGAACTCAAACTACTCTATAGGTTTAAAAACAAAAACCTGCTTTCTCAGTTTATTTGTGTATTGAGACACCCATTGACTTGGAAAAAAAAAAAGTTCCACCATAAAATATTTAAATAGTTCAGAGCACTGAAGAAATGCTGAAGACTTCAAAAGGAATTAACAAGGCACAACACTGCAAAGAGTGGAAGACTGACTATGATGTGGAGGAAAATAAAATGGAGAAAACAGGAAAAAAAATAATCTTTTAGCTTCAGATATTTGAGCATAGTTTCAAAGCAAATATTGAAGTTAATAAGATTCAAATACCTTATCAGTAAGCAAAAAGGAACTTTTAAATATTGACCATTACTGAGATGAATGATTCGTGAACACAATATTCATCTTTTGAACTGGGAGACTATATAGACCAAAAAGTAGTTTTCTTCTCTGTGAGAGAGACCAATAGTATGAGTTATGAGAATGTATATGTATTTGTCTGATTTTATTCTTGTCTTTAAGAATAAGAATGTAGCGTTTTTACTCGTGTTTAGTAAATACTGCCTCAGTTAAAACCTCATTCAATCTTCCAGCCTTACTCTAAAAGAAGAAAGTGTATTAAGACAGAGTTTACATGTTTTCCAATTTTTTTCTTTGTTCAGTCATCTAGAGTTCATATAACCAGGGCAGTTCTGGAGCAATTTTTGTCTTTTGCAAAATATCTGGATGGATTGTCACATGGAGCACCTTTACTGAAGCAATTGTGTGATCACATCCTTTTTAATCCTGCTATTTGGATACATACCCCTGCAAAGGTATGTATACAGTGTAAATGTGTGGTTGCTTCTTGTAGTGTGAAGTGACATACAAATTTTTGTTTACCTATGGTAATTAATGCACCTTACTTTTTTTTAATACAGTATTAAATATTTGTAATTGTAAACCAGAGGCAAAAAATCCTGTAACTTGCAGTTTTATATCTAACATGTTTACTGAGTTTTTAATTGTTCATCTTTTCTGTGTTAAGAAATATGATTATTCATCCCCAATAGTAATCAACCTGCAGGTTTTTTCATACATTATGGTTTAAGATGGTAGGAATGAAAACAAAATGCAATACAGCTTTAAAATCAGAAAAATCATACTTTAAGTAGCCAAAATATGAGCCATAGCGGGGCGGGGGGAACACTCATTAGATAATTTTTATTCAATTACTGTTAAGGACTCTATTTAATGTGAAAAATAAATTTTAACTTTATATTTGTGGGCTACAATTTTATTCTTCAGGTGCAGCTTTCACTATATACCTATTTGTCTGCTGAATTTATTGGCACTGCTACTATCTACACCACCATACGCAGAGTAGGAACAGTATTACAGCTAATGCACACACTGAAATACTACTACTGGGTAGTTAATCCTGCTGATAGCAGTGGCATTGCTCCTAAGGGACTAGGTAAGTACAATACAGTACAATTCAATTTTATAACAAACTGATTATACAACTTTCTCATCATGAACTACAATAATAGCAATGGAAACGTGAGAGCTTGTGTAGCTGGTAGACAAGGAGTTAGATGACAGTTGTTAATAGGTGCCAGTGTGTGAAACTGGTTTACAGCTTAAATACTACATAAATACTTAATTTTATGAAATATTAAAGGATGTTTTATTGCATTTTATGCATCTCTTTTTGGGTACTTTTGAAAATAATCAATTTTAGGTGTCTTCATAAATACCTGTGCTACATTAAAAAAAATAATTCAGAAATTTTTGATTTTCTGATTTTTATTAACTTGTCATCCTTCACATGCTATAATTCTGTAGTTCTATATTTCTGTAATACCTATCTTCTGATTTGCTGCAGTTTGTAATAATTTTACAGTACTCTCAGAAAAAGCATTTTACATTGTGCCTGTCTTATAGGCAAGAGAAAACTTCACTACACAAGATTTGACTTTTGCGTAGTGATGGACTACTGTCATAGATGACCCTTAAAACTGTGTGGACAGCTCTGAGTTTTGTCTCTGAGGTCTCTAACACTGTATTTTAAACTCAGTAATATTTTCCCTCTACTCTTATCAAAATAAAGAGATTAATTTAACAGCATTTAGTTACATTCAGGTATTTAGCTCAGTAAGTAATTAAATGCAAAAACCACAATAATATATGAGGCTAAATCACATCTATAGTATATGTGCATAAATAGAACATCAGATCCTGGTTTTACGTACTGGAGTACTCCTGTTGCATTTAATGGACTACTCTTGTGTAAAGCAAACTTTTGGCTCAAAGTCTCTGAGAGCCACTGGAAGCTTACTAATATACTCTCATCTTTCCTATCCTGCTGACAAATTTAAAACTTAAGGGAAATTTTATTTCTGTGCTATAATAGTATCACAGTTTGAGAATACACAAATTAAGGAAGAATGTGAATAGTTTGGACTAACCATAAATTGTCAGAGAGCTGTTGGTTTTAATAAGTTTTTTCTATTCTTATGTTTATGAATAATAATACAATTGCAGTGATAGAGCATCTCTTAGAGAGATATCCCCACTTTAGAAGTGAGGAGGCAGAGGATCTCAAAAGGAGTCACTACCAGAGCTGGGATTACACCTCAGGATTTCCATGTTCCCAGCCTTATGCTCATTACGCTACGTGATGCTTAGTTTTCTTTCTATGATAAAATTATAAAAAACTGCAAATGACTTTTGTGTGTTTACATTTTCCATTAAAGTGAATGAGAAGTCTATGTTATATTAAATTATGAAAACTACCTCTGGTAACTGGTGATTAAGTACGGAAATAGCTTTTCTATAGATACCCACCTCAGTGGATTCCCACTATTGTCTTGCTTCCAGCATAAGACCAAGTGGGAACTTCAGTAACTTTACAGTTTGGAAACTTTGATGCACCCATAGAGGTGCCTCTTGTGTCTCTCAGTCAGGTTTCTTAGGATGTAGAACCTTGGTAGTACCAGAGGGGCAGAGGCTGCAGAGTATGCCAGGTTCAGGAATTATTGTCATAGATCATCTTACTCTGTTCTTAGCCTGGTGAGATGAATGTGTGGTAAAACCAACCAACCAACCAACCAATCAAACCTCAAACTAATCTTTGTCTACACTATAGATTCCAATGTTGCTATTAGTGGAACACCATCCATTGGGGGTGCTAGATTCAAAAAATCATAGTGTCTATAAGGCCTAAACTACGGTCTGAAAATGTCAGATTAATTCAGGGCTTTAAATTTGATATCAAAGGTTTTTTTCCCTTCAGAAAATCCACCTCATACTTGCATGACAACTTGTTGTTGACCTATTCTTCATAATATACCTACCTTTTTTTTCAATCTGCTTCAAATTGCAGACTCTGTCATGGGGTTTTCAGAATATGCCAGTCAAGCTCAGATATTATGCAGTTGCTTTCAGTCTGTAGATTTCTTAACAATTTAGAGCTCAAAGCTACAGGACGCTTAACAGTACTTCAGTATTTGTAGAGTGCTACAGTATGTGCTATCAGGCATTATATTTCCAATGGCATCAAGGTGCTAATAAACCTCAGCCTTTCCAAAGCAAGTAATGAGAGATAATTGAATGCAAATTAGTAGCCCTAGAATGTTGAAGCCTTTAAAGCCTGTCTGCTAATGAATATGTTGGAAGCTTTTTAAGAGACCTTAGAAGTGTAAGTATACCTAATTTTCAGTTTAAATTAAAAAAAAATGATAGTGTCATGCTTCAAATAGCTTATGAAACACTGAAAAGGAATGCAAGAATTCTAAATTTTCGATTTTATTTTTGTTTTAAAACTGCTTAACTGATCACAATTTGAAAAAATATAGAAATACTTAGATGGATCTGATATTTTTTATTTGAATTGCTTCAGTCCATATTAGCTATTCCATTCATCCAGTCCTTTCAAGGCATTGTGTTAAAGTTAGACAAATGCTTAATAATTGTTAATGATTTTTTTTAAATCATTCCTTTTGGACTGTACTGTTGGATTTATGTATTAGAGGAATACTTACAGAAAAGGCAGAAGATAATTCCTATAACAGCAGCTCTTGAATTGTAGAATTATTTTTGTTTCTATCACACTTCTCTGACCTCACCAAATTTTAATCAAAGTGTATATTAGTGTATGGTGTAAAGCAAATATGTACTCACCTGGCTATATATAGTTATTTAAAAGTTTAAAAATTTAAATGAGAGATGTAGCTCACCTTCTTTAAAAATATTCCATATTCTCACTGTGTTAAAAGCTCAGCATTCAGTATTACCCCTTTGTGATTAATAACTAAGTACAGTACATTAAGTTTGTATAGTTAATATTAACTTTTTCATGAATAACATAGGCATACTTTTTTCACTTAGTCTATTTATACAGAACACCAATACCTGATACATTTACAAGAGTATTTTCAACATAAAGCTGAAAAACAATTTCAGTACTTTGAGTATGCGTCAGTGTCGATCCAACTGTAGGTTTGCATATGCTTCATGCATGCGAGTTTGGAATCTTTTTATAGCAGAATCTGTCATTTCCGTGCATATGGCCTGTGCCACTTCCAGTGAATGAGGAGGCACAGAAACAGAGCAGCCAGAGCCCTCTGTAGCTCCCTCTTAGTGCCAGTGGTAGTGTGTTCAAACCTGGTAACTGACCCGGTTCTGCTTTTGAGTTTCAAAATGCAAATTTTGTAAAGAAATCCCTCTCCCACATCTTAATTTTATTTTTCAATTGAAAATATTATTGGATGTTCAATCAATAAATAAATAAATACAAACAAATGGAATAGACGGGGAGACTTCACATCAACCGTTAGCAATGTCAAACTTTAAACCATGTCCTTCCTGTGATGGTCTCATGCCTTTCATTGATGAACACACAGCAGATGTCTCTTCTGCCTCAGAGAAGAGCACATTCCCAGAAAGTGCTCATTCTCATCCAATACCCAAAAATCAAGAGTGACAAGGCTCAAGCTACACCTCCACGTCCAATCCCAGCTATTTTCAGCAAGGGCCCCCAGTTACCTGGCACTACATCTCCAGTTCTAGCAGCAGGCAGAAATCTGCAGCGCTGACCATTTCTGCACAGATGCCAAGACATCCTCTTACTCCTGGGGAATTCTGTGCTACTGCACCAATGCAGAGTTTTGCAGAAATTAATGTTGTGTACGCAGAATTTCCTTTCCCCCACAAGAATGGGCTGCAGTGCTGATGGCTTGCCACCAGGGCCTCTGGATCTGGCAGAGCCCAGCTCACACAAGACACTGCTGGGGGGGGAGGGGGAGGAGGCGCTAAAGGGTTTCTGGCAGCTGCAGTTCCCTGCACGCTCTGAGGGAAGCAGACGGCATTGTGCAGGAAACTCTACACAACCCTGGAACCAAGCATCAGGCCGTTTTTCTCTGTGGATCCCTGGGCTCTGAGGGGTACCGGGGTGGTGCCTGGACTAGGATAGACCTGTGGCTGGGGGGAGGAGGCGCAGGTAGGGGTGCCCCGCACAGCTGGGCTCTGGGAAGGAGGGGGTGCGGGTATCCAGGCTGTGGGGGCAGGCTCTGCAGCTGGGCTGTTTTGGACATGAACTTTGTGCAGACTCCAGGTTACTCCTCCTTTTCCCTGGGAGACAGAAATTGTATCTAAAGGGTCTTCTGGAAGCAACCTATGCCAGGCTCTGATGCATGACATGCAGTAAATGGGCCATCCAAAGTTGGCTGATACCAAGATTATATAGTGCCATGGCTGTACTGGCTTTATTGGGACCAACCTTCCTGAAGGTACCAGAGTGGAGCCCCACTGCATGTCTTTAAAAAAAGTAGAAAGTCCTGTTCAGTGCTTGCATTGATGGGCAGGGCACCTTCTTTGGAACTAGAGAATTCTCCCTTTGAGGGAGCAGAGATGGCTTGGGAGACCCTCCAAGTGCCTTCCCAACCTAAGGAATCCTCCTTTTTTGAGGTTCTGCAGGGATGGGACTGGAACCCAGGTCTGCAAGGTGTGGGATGGCTGACACCTGTATTAGCTAGCTGGCAGCCATAGCTGCATGTACTACCACATAAACCCTGTGTAACTAAATCCCATAAATACTGCTTCCAAAGGCTGAACTGATAGCCTCCCTTGTGTCTGCTAATTGATTCAGGCACCCTATTTAAGCCTGAGAAGAGTACTAGGAAGTGTCAGTGCAACAAGGTGGACTCTCTGCTAGCTGTAGTGATGAACCTGCCTCTCAGTTTGCTCTTAAGCTCCTGATCCTGACCCATGGCTCTGACTCCTAGTTCCAACTTTAGTTCCTGACCTCCAGCTGTGTCCTGCAGCACTGTTCCTGACCTCTAACCACCACTGCTCCTATCTGTAGGTCTGAATTCCCAAGCTGCAGTCATGACACTCTTCCCCAGATGAGGTGGTCACTATGGCCCTAATGCCAGCTGTTAATGATTTTTGGACCTCCCAAGAACTGCTCTGGAGGATAGCTGAAACCTTGGAAATTTAGATGTTAATCCAGGAGAACACACACAAGCCATTCAATAACTTCATCTCCTCTATGTCCACAAGCATTGCCTTTCCAATTATTGAGGGGTCTGTGGCACACCCCACCGTTACTTCCATCAACTTCAAACTGAGTGGAAAAAGAGATACCAAGTTCCATCAAAGGGTTTGACATTTCTATGTGCATCCAATGCTGGGATCACTTGACTTCTGTCATCCAAGAAAAGACCAAATCCACTGAGGGAACAGCAAAGTATGAGGACCCCAAGAAAATGGACCTGTTCATCCAAAGGCTTACTTGTTAGCCTCCTTTCAATTCCATATTATAAAGTACAAGGACCTGTTCATGAAGTAAAAGTTTTAATGTGGGAAATAATGACCCCTGTCCTTTCTACGTTCCATCAGCAATGCATGGAGGAACCAAGAGACACTTTTAAGGAGGGGCACATGGTAGTCAAAACAGTGCTACAAGTAGCAGTGGATGATTCCAATATGGTTGCTTGATCCAGGGTCATATCCTTACTGCAATGGTCTGAAATAAATCCAGGAAACAATATAAAATCTGTCCTTCAAAGGCATGGATCGATTCAGCTCCTTAATAGAAGAAGCACTCCATTCTTTCAAGGATTGAAGTGTAAGACTGAGATCCCTGGATATTTAAACTCCAGCACTTTGGCATAAACCCTTCTGGTACTAGCCTCCTTGAACAACCTCTTATTCCCACAATTGCTAATTGGAATACCTGCACAGAAAGTGATCCCTTTACTCTAGGAGTAACCCATCATTCTCCCCCTTCATGCACCTAGCCCCATCCCAGAGGCAACAGGTTTGACTAAACAGTAGAGGGCTATACCACCACCTTCCCACAGCCTTGTCCCCTTCCACTGGGCATGATGAGAGAATATAGCTGATAAATGGATGCTAGATACCTTCATCCGTGGCTACCATATCCAGTTCCTTTACCATTCCCTATACCTCTTTAGCGACCCTTCTCATGAAAGCCTGTTGTAAAAAGAAATGGCTGTGTTGCTTTGTGTAGGAGCTGTGGAAGAGGCTTCTATTTTCAATATTTTTCCTTATTCCAAAGAAAAAAGGGCATGGTAATCCTAACTTCCTAGATTTCTTCCTAGATAAATCCTAGATTTGAGGATACTAAACAAAATATATGCTGCCTCAAATTCAGGATGGTAATAATGCTTGCCTTCATTATCCCATCACTTCAGATTCAGGATTGATTTGAAGGTCTTGACATATTTGACTCCATAGGAAGTACCTGAGGGTCATACAATAACTAAATCATCACTATTACGAGCACCTTTTGAACTCTACATGGCACTGAGATTCTTTACAGGATGCCTCACTGTAGTGGTGATGCACTTAAAAAAAGAGGGTGTCCATATCTAGATGACTGGCTGATCAAGGGAGATCACATCAGGAAACTCCAAGTCTTAGGTGCGCCCTTTCTCTGTTCACCCAGCTGAGCTTCCTGGTAAGTACATCAGAAGCAGGAAGCCTGTCAAACAATCAGTGGGGCCACTGGATAATTGTGAGTAGAAGGAAGAGCAGACCATTGCAGAGAAGCTAAATGAATTCTTTGCATCGGTCTCCAAGATGGGATATTCCCACCCTGAGCCGTTCTTTCTGGCTGACAAACCTGAGGAACTATCCAAAATTGAGGAGTCTGTACAGGAGGTATTGGAAATAAATTAAACAGTAATAAGTCACCAGGACCACAAGGTATTGACCGAAGATTTCTGAAGGAACTCAGATATGAAATTGCAGAGCTACTATCTGTGGTATATTTCAGAGTTGCAGCCATCTTAGTCTGTATCCGCAAAAAGAAAAGGAGGACTTGTGGCACTTAGAGACTAACAAATTTTATTTGAGCATAAGTTTTCGTGGGCTACAGCTCACTTCATCGGATGCATGCAGTGGAAAATACAGTGGGGAGATATATATACACGGAGAACATGAAACAATGGGTGTTACCATACACACTGTAACGAGAGTGATCAGGTAACATGAGCTATTACCAACAGGAGAGTGGGGGGGAACCTTTTTTAATGATAATCAAGGTGGGCCATTTCCAGCAATTGACAAGAATGTCTGAGGAATGGGGGCAGGGGAGAATAAACATGGGGAAATAGTTTTACTTTGTGTAATGACCCATCCACTCCCACTCTTTATTCAAGCCTAAGTTAATTGTATCCAGTTTGCAAATTAATTCCAATTCGGCAGTGTCTCGTTGGAGTCTGTTTTTGAAGTTTTTTGTTGAAGAATTGCAACTTTTAGGTCTGTAATCAAGTGACCAGAGAGATTGAAGTGGTCTCCGACTGGTTTTTGAATGTTATAATTCTTGACGTCTGATTTGTGTCCATTTATTCTTTTACGTAGAGACTGTCCAGTTTGGCCAATGTACATGGCAGAGGGGCATTGCTGGCACATGATGGCATATGTCACATTGGTAGATGTGCAAGTGAACGAGCCTCTGATAGTGTGGCTGATGTGATTAGGCCCTATGATGGTGTCCCCTGAATAGATATGTGGACACAGTTGGCAATTGGCTTTGTTGCAAGGATAGATTCCTGGGTTAGTGGTTCTGTTGTGTGGTGTGTGGTTGCTGGTGAGTATTTGCTTCAGGTTGGGGGGCTGTCTGTAAGCAAGGACTAGCCTGTCTCCCAAGATCAGTGATGGGTCATCCTTCAGGATAGGTTGTACATTGTTGATGATGCGTTGGAAAGGTTTTAGTTGGGGGCTGAAGGTGATGGCTAGTGGCGTTTATTTTCTTTATTGGGCCTGTCCTGTAGTAGGTAACTTTTGGGTCCTCTTCTAGCTGTGTTGATCTGTTTCTTCATTTCATCAGGTGGGTATTGTAGTTGTAAGAACGGTTGATAGAGATCTTGTAGGTGTTTGTCTCTGTCTGAAGGGTTGGAGCAAATGCGGTTGTATCATAGAGCTGTAGACAATGGATCATGTGGTGTGGTCTGGATGAAAGCTGGAGGCATGTAGGTAGTCATAGCGGTCAGTAGGTTTCCGGTATAGGGTGGTATTTATGTGACCATGGTTTATTAGCACTGTAGTCCAGGAAGTGGATCTCTTGTGTGGACTGGTGCAGGCTGAGATTGATGGTGGGATGGAAATTGTTGAAATCATGGTGGAATTTCTCAAGGGCTTCTTGAAACTACAGCATTTGCTCAAGAAATTCCCTGAAAAAGCACAAGGTCTATAAAGTCATGAATGCTGTGGAGAAAGTGAATAAGGAAGTGTTGTTTTCTCCTTCACATAACACAAGGACCACGGATCACCCCATGAAATTAATAGGCAGCAGGGTTAAAACAAACAGAAGGAATAACTTCTTCACACAATGCACAATCAGCCTGTAGAACTCATTGCCAGGTGATGTTGTGAAGGCCAAAAGTATAACTAGGTTCAAAACAGGATTAAATACATTCATGGAGAATGGGTCCACCAATAGCTGTTAGTCAAAATAATCAGCGATGTTTCCCCATGCTCTGGGAGTCCCCAAGCCTCTGACTGCCAAATGACCGGGTATTGATCACTCGATAATTGTCTGTCCTGTTTATTCCCTGTGAAGGATCTGGCATTGGCCATTTTCAAGAGACAAGATACTTGTCTAGATGGGTCATTGGTCTGACCCAATATGCCATTCTCATGTCCTTATGATATGTTTTTATGAAAAACAAAAATATAGTCACTTACCCCATCACAGTTCCTAGGGGCCAGGATAGATTCCACAACAGCAAGGGCTGTCTTACCACAGACAGATAGCTTGCACTTTAGTCATAACTGAACACTATGGTATTGTATGCAGCGACAACAGTACATACTTGCCTCATGTTGTTTGGGCATATGTCCAATGTACATATGTGATGCCGCTTGCCAGAGTTTGCCCAAGCTCCCCACAACTCTGGGTCAGGTAAGTATACTCCCCCACTGAGCATCAATTGAGCACAATTTTAAGTTATTTTGCCATCATAGTACTGACCTGGTGGCTGCATCCAGACAATGCTCAAAAGAAGTGTCTTTCATGACCCTATTGCCATCCAGTGCATAAGTCACAGATGAGTCTTGGGACCCCATATGGACCACCCTGCAGATACAGGAACATGAATCCCAGAGGACATGAAACTGCACATATGTCTTGGAGCTCAGAGTCTTCAGGCTCACATGCAAGGCATTTTTTCTGATCTTATAACATTCTGTAGAGTAGATGCAGACAAACAGTATCTCAGTACCTCATATAAGCAAGGGAGTTCCGTCTTTTTCTCCCTCTGCAGGGAGGCAATCAAACTATGGAGCTGTTGCTAACTGCATGGCATAATCCAGATAGCTTTCCACCTTCTGGGAGCCAAGAACATCTTGATAGATTTCCTAAGCAGACAATCTGTCATGAACCAGCGTGGTTACTGCTGAAATCCATCACCAAGTCACTAGTCCATCAATAGAAATGATAGACCTGTTTGCCACCAAGCACAGTGCTGAGTGCCCAAGCTTCTATTCCAGAGGAGACGGGAGCCACAGGATCCGTGTCAGACATTTTCCTTTTGTAGGGGAATCAGGGCCGCCTTTACACCTCCCCCTGGATTCTGCTAATCCCTAGGATCATTGCCAAGGTCAGATGAGACCATGACAAATTCATTTTCACAGCTCCCTACTGGCGAAGCAGCCTGTTGTCCACACGACCCGTGATCCAGCTCCCTGGCCACCCAGACCTGGGTGTCACAAAATCAAGATAAAGCATTCCATCCAGACCCAAAGATGCTGAAGCTGATGGCCAGGATGCTGACTGTCTGAATGCAATGGAAAGGGATGGCCACTTACTCATTGAGGAAATCTTAGCACAGAGCAAGAAGCTTCCCATGAGGAAAACTCCGCCAAATGGAAAAGGTTCTTGATATGGGTGGCCCAATACAGCCTAGAGCAGGCTCCAATACTGGGGATTCTGGACCATTTGCTGCAGTTAAAGTATATTGGGCTTTCATTTAGTTCAGTCAGAATCCATCTAGAAGCCATATCATCCATTGATAAAACTACCAGATGAGTCTTCTCTCATCTAATGGTATCTGAATTCCTTAAAGACCTAATGTGTGCTTATTCATTGGTTACGGAAACTACTTCAGAATGGATCTCAACATTGTCCTTTTGAAGCTTATGGAGCTCCACCAATCAATGCTTTTTCCCAGAGTGCTTCATTCACTTTCTTCTTTTCAAGTGGTCTTTCTGGTGGTTATCACCTTGGCCAGAGAAGTGAATGAGCTTCAGGCGCTCATGCTGGAATTCTTTTATACTTTGTTCCATAGGGACAAAGTGGTACTGAGGCTTCATGCAAAATTCACCCCCAAGATGATTTCTGAATTCCATTTAAACCAGCCAAGCAATTTATTTGTTTTCTTCCTAAAGCCCCATTCCAAACCCTGGATGTATCAGAGCTCTTCAATATTACATCGACATGGCTAGATCTTTCAGATTATCCTCACGTGTATTTGTGTGGCGGCTTCACCAAAGGTCAGCACATTTCATCAGAGACTACGAAAGGGTTAACACTTATTTCACTGTGTTACCAGTTGGTTCTTGATGTACTTCTCACACTAAGGGACATTTCACCACTCTCTCTAGTGGCTTGTCCACATCAAGTAATAGCATACTACCACTAATATTACTCACATGATCTCAAGTGTATAAGTCTGTGCTATGGATCCAGAGGTTACATATTTCTGATGACCCTCTGGGGGACAGTCAGTATGGTTCTATATGATGGAACTTCTATTTCTTCTTGAGTGTCCTTGCATATTCCCACTTTGGAACATGAGTGTTTGGTGCTAATGAACAGTGCAGCCCTTCTACTAGTAGTACTTGTTAGAGCAAATCATGCATCCCTCTCTCCTCAGCACTCCAGCATGTTCTGAGGGCGGGGCTATAAAAAGGGGGACCATAGTGGTTGCCATTTCAGTTCTTGCCAACTTGCTGACCAAGATGGATTTGAGTCTTTCTCATTAAGATCTGTAACAGTTTAAGTAAGTACTCACACTTCTGAATCATCTCTCCCCTCCCCCACATGGAAAAAAGACAGGAAAAAACCACATCTCTTATATTACAACTACAGGGAAGGAGCGTGAGGCAGCTAAAGGGAACAAGAGGCTTAAAAAAGCCTGGATAGATGTTTAAATGAATGGGTGGGGGGAAGTAGTGAGGGGTCAATCAGCTCCCATGTCTCTTTGCCTGGCCAATGGGAGGCAGAGAATCTCTGAAGGAGTAAGAGCACTCCCCACCCCCGCCATGTTCCCAGGCATGTGGCCCCCCCACCTCTGGGGCTGTCCACCACACTGGTGGTCTGATCAAGTTTCCCCCCACCCAGTGAAATGGGTGGGTGGCTTTGTATACCAAAAATACAGAGCAGAGGTTCATAAAATGAAAATACTTTATCATAAGAATTCCAGTGCTTGAATGTTACCATCCCTACATTTTAAGTGGCATTGGTATTTCAAGATGAAAGACTGAAGCCTGTTGTCTGTGACTGGTAATTTTACTGTAAAAACTGAAAATGTCACAGTATGGGAAACGCACAAACATTAATTGTCAGAGACACCTGAAGCTCTGACGTTAATTTGGCAGAAAGCTTTTTAGGTTTGGAGGACATCTTAAGGAATTTTTGCCAGTTTTAGAAATTATTCTGGATGTTACAGTGCATTCAAATAACTTGTCTTTGGAAGCATGAAATGTCTCATTAAAATGTAAACCTATTACTTTTAAACATTTAAAAAGCTTAATGCTTTCTGTTTTATGGACATATACTTTCTTATTACTTGGGGAGGTAAGGAAATACATTTCTTTAATATTAGTACAATAGCTTGATTTAATATCGCTATAGGACAAAACCTGCTTAAGGCTTTATTCCTGTGTAGTGTCTTATGAAGCAAAATTGTGGTGTTTTTGTGACTTGCTAGTTAATGAATATTGTATAGAGCCCATGCATTTGTCTCTTTATGTAAGAAATCTCTCAGAAACTATATTTGCTTGTCATCTCTGTATACCTTCTCTTGAAATGGGAATTGCAAGCATTTTTGGATTATTTCAAAGGTTAATTAGTTTATGTAGCTTGTAATATTTGGATCTGCTGCTGCTTATACTACTTTGTAATTTCAAGCAACATGCTCATCTTTGGATTTTGTACAGTAGAAATTAAGGGCTTTATTTTCTCAAGTAATCAACACTTTTTTTTTAAAAAAAAAAGGATGTGGTACTTTAGAATTTAGCACCTTGGGAACACACATCAAGTCAGCACACTGAACATTGAGACAGATCTACACAGTGATTTTTTTTTTTTTACTATTTACTAGTAATACAATATGAAAGGAAATCCAGTTTTATACCTTAAATTGTGAGTTTTACCATTTAAAGTAGTGTTTTTTAACTGTTCTTAACCAATAATCCACCAACCAATCATAATGGATGAGTTTCTCTCGTATGGCAGCTCAAGAGTAGAGCTGAGTGAATAACTGGTTTTTTTTTTCTGTTCAGTGGCAGAGCCAAAAATTGTAGGGGGAAAATAACTTTTTTGAATCAAAGCTGAATTGTTTTGTTTGTTCTCAATAAAATAAAACATAACAAATGTTCGGGACCTTCTAAATGTTTCAAATGTCCTTTCAAAACCTTTTTTACAAATGTTCCATTTTTTTTCTTTCAGTTTTTCCCCCCCAGTTGAAATTCTTTGCTGAATTCAACCCCAGTGTCCCGCCTTCTCTCCTTCAAGTGAGCCCCTTTGACATCCCATACCACCCATGATCATTTATCCCTCTCCCTCGATGCCGCCACACCCTTTCAACCTTATTCCCCACACACTGCCTCCCCTGCCAGCAATCATTCATGTTTTGTTTTGTTTTTGACAAAAATTCTTTTGATTACATTCTTCCAGCCCAACAAAAATAAAACACTTGCCAGTAATATTTAGCAATATGCCTTGTGAATTTGTCCCGTGCATGCCAAGTGGAATCTGTCTGGAGCATGAGCCTTAGAACTGCTTGAACGCATGCATCACGGGAGAAGCAAAAGTTTTTTCAAAAACCACATTTTAATGTTGGTTTCCCCCAAAGAGCACATTGAGCTATGCACTGTGTTGGGGTAACTTCTGAACTTTGGAGACTTCGGTGCAGTGATCTGAGTCTTGGTTTGATCTCTCCCTCGGTGCAAAAAAGTATTGCCAGAATACGTTAAGAAAAGCTGGGGAGGGAGAACTGCATCTCAGGAACCCATCACTGACCGTACCTTGTACTCCCCTGAAGCACACCAAATTTCAAGGCAATTCAAGTAACATTACAGATCTTAGAGCACTTAGAACGTTTAAACAGAAATCTGTTCTTAACCTAAACTACAGCAGAGCTGCCATGTCTGCTATAAGTCAGACTCTGTTCTGATGACTCCCATGTGATAAATGTCAAGACAGGAGATTTGCCCAAGATTGCATAGTTAGCTATAGTATATAAAGATATTTAGCAGTTGGCAATTGGAGAGTAAGGTGCTTAACAGTTGTAATCCTTCCCTCTTAAATTATTTTTCTGTGGAAATTGTAGAAAAGAATAGTTAACTCCTGCTAGTTCTTTATGATGGATGGTGCACTTTAATGATGGTATTACAAATTGAGTATTCCTCAAGTTTCCCGGAAACCTCCGGGGTATGTGCGACTATTTACATGTTTATTTGAAGGTGCACCATTCAAAATGTGTTATATAAATATTTAAACAAAATCAAGGGAAGGACTTATTAACAGTGAATCCCTGAACGTGCAGTTAAATTAAAAATCTAACATGACCTGGAAAGAAAAAAATGGTAATGGTGATATAAGCCTTAGTTCTCCAGTTATCCATACCCGTTTTTCCTGAAAGGCACTAAGTGATACCTGAATTTTTAATGTCAGAAACCTGCGAAGAAAAGCTTAAAAACTTATTATTTTCCTCTATGGGTCACTCTTAATAAGTAATGGCTGCAACAGCAATACATTGATTTGGTGGTACATTCCTACCCATCCTGGCTACTAGCCATTGATGGACCTAGCCTCCATTAAGTTACCTAGTGCTTTTTTGAACCCTGTGATAGTCTTGGCCTTCACACATCCCCTTGCAATTAGTTACACAGGTTCACTATGTGTTGTGTGAGGAAGTACTTCCTATTGTTTTGTTTTATACCTGCGCCTTGAATTTCATTGGGTGATCCGTCATTCTTGTGTTCTGTGAAGGAGTAAGTAACTCTCCTTATTCACTTTGTCTACACCAGTCAGATTGTATAGACCTCTATCATATCCCCCCTTATTCTTCTCTTTTTCAAGCTGAAAAGTCTTTCTTTTTAATCCCTCCTCATATAGAAGCTGTTCCATACCCCTAATCATTTTAGTTACCCTTCTCTGTATCTGTATCAATTCCAATATACTTGAGATGTGGCATCCGAATCTGCACACATTAATCAAGATGCGGTTGTACGATAGATTTATATAGAGGTATTATGATATTTACTTTCATCTTATCTATCCCTTTCCTAATGGTTCCTAACATTCTGTTAGCTTTTTTGACTGCTGCTGTACATTGAGCAGATGTTTTTAGAGAACTATCCACAATGACTCGACAATCTTTCTTGGGTGGTAACAGCTAATTTAGACCCCATCATTTTATATATGTAGCTGGGATAATATTTTCCCATGTGCATTACTTTGCATTTATCAAGATTGAATTTCATCCCAAGGAGTTTGTAACTCTTTGCAGTCTGCTTTGGACTTAACTATCTTGAGTAGTTTTGTATTGTCTGCAAATTTTACCACCTCACCTTACCCCTTTTTCCAGATAATTTATGAATATGTTAAACAGTGCTGGTCCCAATGTAGACCCTGAGGGACACCATATATTTACCTCTTTTCATTCTGAAAACTGACAATTTATTCCTACCCGTTCTTTCCTAACTTTTAACAAGTCACTGATCCATGAGAGGACCTTCCCTCTTTTCCCATGACAGCTTACTTTGCGTAAGTGCCTTGGTGAGGAACTTTGTCAAAGGCTTTCTGAAAATCTATGTGCACTATATCCACTGGATCCCCCTTGTCCACATGGTTGTTGACCCTCTCATAGAAGTCTATTAGTTTGGTGAGGCATGATTTCCCTTTACAAAAGCCATGTTGACTCCTCCCCAACAAATTGTGTTCATCTAGGTGTCTGATAATTCTGTTCTTTACTATAGTTTCAACCAGTTTTCCCAGTACTGAAGTTAGGCTTACTTGGCTGTAATTTCCGGGACTGCCTCTTGAGCCATTTTTTTAAAAATTGGCATCGCATTAGCTTTCCTCCAGTCATCTGGTACAGAAGCTGATTTAAATGATAGGTTATATACTACAGTTAGCAGTTCTACAATTTCACATTTGAGTTCCTTCAAAACTGTTGGTGAGTAACACCTGGTCCTAGTGACTTATTACTGTTTATTTATCAGTTTGTTCCAAAGCCTCCTCTAATGTCACCTCAATCTGGGACAGTTCCTCAGATTTGTCACCTAAAAAGAATGGCTCAGCTTTGGGTCTAGTTACTTCTGTTACAATCTCTTCTGTATGCTTCTCTGGGGAGAGTTTTAAGCAGAGACTACACTTCTGAGAGTGAACCCCACCTTTTGGGGGGCATTTTTCTCTTGGAAAATTAAGAATAAGCTCTTCTCAAAATTATTGTGAAGCCAGTCAGTCTATCCGTAGATAATTAAAGACAATGGGCAAAATAATTTTGCTTCTGGCCAGGTGAAACCTGTTTAGTTGTTGTTAATTACCAGCCAGTTTATAATTGTACAAAGTAAGCTATCTTAACTGAACTTAAATCAGTTACTTAGAGGAAGCCATGTAAGGATCTGCCTTAAAACAGGCCAATTACAAATATTGAGAATCTTAAATCCATTAAATCCCACTATTTCTCTGGTTACCGCAGTTGAGCCCTGTTTCTTGGCCAGCAACATATGGTCTAACCATGTGGGGATAGATTTACAAAAGAACTAATGTGCCTAGCTCCCATTTTAGGTACCTAAATTCCAGAATCAGGCCCCACTGGGATTCACAAAGCCCCAGCTCATCTGCCCCTGAATTCTGTAGGCACCTAAATTTGCTCATTACCTACATTTTTGCAGTAAAAGTTCCCTAAGAATCTGTTTCTGCTTGTGAGCGTGCACATTGCAACCTCTCACCAGGCATCTGGATGCCTAAGCCCCAGAGCGATTCATGTACCAGGAGAGATTGAAGGAGCCCCACATCAGACTGAGCCATAGCCCAGTGTCAAGGGCACTCACCTGAGAAGTAGCACATCCCAAATCAAATCCATTCTCCCTCTCATATGGAGGGGGTCTTGAACTGAGTGTTTCCTACAGGTGAGGTGAATACCTTTACCACTGGATTAAAAGTTCTAGGGGGTAGATCCCCAGCTTCTTGCTAAAATTGCATGGGTCTCTCATGAAGATAGTGTCTGCAGCTAGGAATCCCAAATGAAGGGAAGTGCATCCCTGCAGCTTTGGCTTAGGTACTTATCTCCAAAAGAGAGGTGGGGTTTAGGACACATGCCCAGCTTGACATCTTCCATTGGCCGTTTTAGGTTAGGGCCCTATCTCCCTCCATTCCATGTATAGGGAAACTAGGTACCAAATTGAGGCTTTGTGAAATCCAGCGATTTTCTAGGCACCTAAACGATAGGTGTCATTGTGCTTAAGTTTCTTTGGGAATCTAGCCTTTGGTGATTACCTGGAGAAACTGTCAGTATTTTAAGTTTCAATAGTATTTTCATATCCCAATAAAATCTTTAAGAATTTTAAATCTAGTAATTTGCCACGGTCATAATTAACTTTCTCTTACAATCAATGTTGAAATATTGGGGAGGTTTCCTTGGGTTGGTTTCTTTGTGAATCCTTCTCTATTTTTGCTGTGAGATGGGCAGGATGAGTGCTTGCTGTTTAAGCAGGGTAGCAGCGGGCCTGTGGGTGGGTGTGAGGGATGTTCTCTTTAGAGTTTTTATGCTTTTCTTCCTATTTTCATGACATTATAGAAGAACTTCAGACTTATTTAGATTCAAATTAGATTCAGATTCTCGGGAAAACCGAGAAGTCTGCTGCTTGCCAGGGGCTAAGATTCGTGATGTGACGGAGAGACTGCCGAGACTCATCAAGCCCTCGGATCGCTACCCCTTCCTGCTTCTCCACGTGGGCACCAATGATACTGCCAAGAATGACCTTGAGCGGATCACTGCGGACTACGGGGCTCTGGGAAGAAGGATAAAGGAGGTGGAGGCGCAAGTGGTGTTCTCGTCCATCCTCCCCGTGGAAGGAAAAGGCCTGGGTAGGGACCGTCGAATCGTGGAGGTCAACGAATGGCTACGCAGGTGGGGTCGGAGAGAAGGCTTTGGATTCTTTGACCATGGGATGGTGTTCCATGAAGGAGGAGTGCTGGGCAGAGACGGGCTCCATCTTACGAAGAGAGGGAAGAACATCTTTGCCAGCAGGCTGGCTAACCTAGTGAGGAGGGCTTTAAACTAGGTTCACCGGGGGAAGGAGACCAAAGCCCTGAGGTAAGTGGGAAAGCGGGATACCGGGAGGAAGCACAGGCAGGAATGTCTGAGAGGGGAGGGCTCCTGTCTCATACTGGGAATGAGGGGCGATCAACAGGTTATCTCAAGTGCTTATATACAAATGCACAAAGCCTTGGAAACAAGCAGGGAGAACTGGAGGTCCTGGTGATGTCAAGGAATTATGACGTGATTGGAATAACAGAGACTTGGTGGGATAACTCACATGACTGGAGTACAGTCATGGATGGTTATAAACTGTTCAGGAAGGACAGGCAGGGCAGAAAAGGTGGGGGAGTAGCACTGTATGTAAGGGAGCAGTATGACTGCTCAGAGCTCCAGTACGAAACTGTGGAAAAACCTGAGTGTCTCTGGATTAAGTTTAGAAGTGTGTGCAACAGAGTGATGTCATGGTGGAGTCTGCTATAGACCACCGGACCAGGGGGATGAGGTGGATGAGGCTTTCTTCCGGCAACTCACGGAAGCTACTAGATCGCATGCCCTGATTCTCATGGTGACTTTAATTTTCCTGATATCTGCTGGGAGAGCAATACAGCGGTGCATAGACAATCCAGGAAGTTTTTGGAAAGCGTAGGGGACAATTTCCTGGTGCAAGTGCTAGGGGAGCCGACTAGGGGGAGCGCTTTTCTTGACCTGCTGCTCACAAACCGGGTAGAATTAGTGGGGGAAGCAAAAGTGGATGGGAATCTGGGAGGCAGTGACCATGAGTTGGTTGAGTTCAGGATCCTGACGCAGGGAAGAAAGGTAAGCAGCAGGATACGGACCCTGGACTTCAGGAAAGCAGACTTTGACTCCCTCAGGGAACAGATGGCCAGGATCCCCTGGGGGACTAACATGAAAGGGAAGGGAGTCCAGGAGTGCTGGCTGTATTTCAAGGAATCCCTGTTGAGGTTACAGGGACAAACCATCCCGATGAGTCGAAAGAATAGTAAATATGGCAGGCGACCAGCTTGGCTTAATGGTGAAATCCTAGCGGATCTTAAACATAAAAAAGAAGCTTACAAGAAGTGGAAGGTTGGACATATGACCAGGGAAGAGTATAAAAATATTGCTCGGGCATGTAGGAAGATATCAGGAGGGCCAAATCGCACCTGGAGCTGCAGCTAGCAAGAGATGTCAAGAGTAACAAGAAGGGTTTCTTCAGGTATGTTGGCAACAAGAAGAAAGCCAAGGAAAGTGTGGGCCCCTTACTGAATGAGGGAGGCAAGCTAGTGACAGAGGATGTGGAAAAAGCTAATGTACTCAATGCTTTTTTTGCTTCTGTTTTCACTAACAAGGTCAGCTCCCAGACTGCTGTGCTGGGCAACACAAAATGGGGAAGAGATGGCCAGCCCTCTGTAGAGATAGAGGTGGTTAGGGACTATTTAGAAAAGCTGGACGTGCACAAGTCCATGGGGCCGGACGAATTGCATCCGAGAGTGCTGAAGGAATTGGCGGCTGTGATTGCAGAGCCCTTGGCCATTATCTTTGAAAACTCGTGGCGAACGGGGGAAGTCCCGGATGACTGGAAAAAGGCTAATGTAGTGCCCATCTTTAAAAAAGGGAAGAAGGAGGATCCTGGGAACTACAGGCCGGTCAGCCTCACCTCAGTCCCTGGAAAAATCATGGAGCAGGTCCTCAAAGAATCAATCCTGAAGCACTTAGAGGAGAGGCAAGTGATCAGGAACAGTCAGCATGGATTCACCAAAGGAAGGTCATGCCTGACTAATCTAATCGCCTTTTATGATGAGATTACTGGTTCTGTGGATGAAGGGAAAGCAGTGGATGTATTGTTTCTTGACTTTAGCAAAGCTTTTGACACGGTCTCCCACAGCATTCTTGTCAGCAAGTTAAGGAAGTATGGGCTGGATGAATGCACTATAAGGTGGGTAGAAAGCTGGCTAGATTGTCGGGCTCAACGGGTAGTGATCAATGGCTCCATGTCTAGTTGGCAGCCGGTGTCAAGTGGAGTGCCCCAGGGGTCGGTCCTGGGGCCCGTTTTGTTCAATATCTTCATAAATGATCTGGAGGATGGTGTGGATTGCACTCTCAGCAAATTTGCGGATGATACTAAACTGGGAGGAGTGGTAGATACGCTGGAGGGGAGGGATAGGATACAGAAGGACCTAGACAAATTGGAGGATTGGGCCAAAAGAAATCTAATGAGGTTCAATAAGGATAAGTGCAGGGTCCTGCACTTAGGATGGAAGAATCCAATGCACCGCTACAGACTAGGGACCGAATGGCTCGGCAGCAGTTCTGCGGAAAAGGACCTAGGGGTGACAGTGGACGAGAAGCTGGATATGAGTCAGCAGTGTGCCCTTGTTGCCAAGAAGGCCAATGGCATTTTGGGATGTATAAGTAGGGGCATAGCGAGCAGATTGAGGGACGTGATCGTTCCCCTCTATTCGACACTGGTGAGGCCTCATCTGGAGTACTGTGTCCAGTTTTGGGCCCCACACTACAGGAAGGATGTGGATAAATTGGAAAGAGTACAACGAAGGGCAACGAAAATGATTAGGGGTCTAGAGCACATGACTTATGAGGAGAGGCTGAGGGAGCTGGGATTGTTTAGTCTGCAGAAGAGAAGAATGAGGGGGGATTTGATAGCTGCTTTCAACTACCTGAAAGGGGGTTTCAAAGAGGATGGCTCTAGACTGTTCTCAATGGTAGCAGATGACAGAACGAGGAGTAATGGTCTCAAGTTGCAATGGGGGAGGTTTAGATTGGATATTAGGAAAAACTTTTCACTAAGAGGGTGGTGAAACACTGGAATGCGTTACCTAGGGAGGTGGTAGAATCTCCTTCCTTAGAGGTTTTTAAGGTCAGGCTTGACAAAGCCCTGGCTGGGATGATTTAACTGGGACTTGGTCCTGCTTTGAGCAGGGGGTTGGACTAGATGACCTTCTGGGGTCCCTTCCAACCCTGATATTCTATGATTCTATGAAATTGGTTGCTGTCACTTTTTCGTTGCCTCCATGCCTTAGGTAGTTGGCTTAGGTGATATGTTCAGTTTCTGAATATGCAGTTTGATGAATATGCATATTTTTGTTGCCTTTCTTCTTCCAATTACACTTGTTCTTTTATGTAAAAGTGTTTATATAAACAGTCTTTTAAAGTAACGCTGAGAAAATCTTCATCTTAAATAGTTTTCAATGCAGTTGCTGATTCTTTATAATAATTTTGAAGCAATTATTTTTCTTGTGTTCCTGAGTTGGGTAAGTTGCTTGAGTGCTACCAGTAATTAATTTACCATTAATACAAATATTCTATACTTAAATGTCTTCTTACATTTGTAATTAGTTTAGCAAGATCATTTGATTCCATGTTAATAGATAAAGCATTTTACCATGTATATAGCACTGATACTAGGAGCTCTGTATTTATCTAACATATTTGTAAGTATGTACTTCACAAATGAGCTTGCCATTTCAACATTTAAGAAATAACCTAGAGGTTTAAAACATTTCATACCACACATCTTTTTCCTGGAGTTTTAAGGACTCAAACAGAGGGTTTTATTTGAAAAGAGAAAAAGGGAAAGAGTGGGTTGGTGTAGGCCTACTTTACCCCTGTGTTTTATGCTTTGATAAGGACTTCACTGTTGCTTCTCTTTGAAGTCCTTCTTGTGTTTACCAGTTGCAGTTTTTACAATTAAAAGTCCTATCAAATATTTTTATACAAAACATCAGTCACAATAAACAAGCTTATATCCATTTTTCAAAACACAGAATAAAAGAAATTGGCATAGAAAGTTAAAGCAGGATAAAGTTTAAAATGCAGCTCTTTTGAATTTGTATAAATACTCTTAGGGTGTTTATAAACAAGGTTTTCTGGCTAAGGAGGGGTTGTCTTCCTAACTTTTGCTTTTCGGTGGGAGACGAACACCCCCCTGGAATTTCTTTGATTAGCTTGTACACTTTGTAACATAACTAGCTAAACGTAACACACCTCTACCCCAGTATAATGCGGTACTCAGGAGCCAAAGAATCTTACCATGTTATAGGTGAAACTGCGTTATATTGAACTTACTTTGGCTTCGAGCATTTCCGCTATTAATAGTCACTTCCTACCCCCCGACTGACCCCTCAGAACCCCCAACCCATCTAACCCTCCCCTGTTCCTTGTCCCCTGACTACCTCCTCCAGAGGCCCCCCCTCGCCTAACCACCCTTCCCAAGATGCCACCCCCTATCTAAGCCCCCCTGCTCCTTGTCCCCTGGCTGTCCCCTCCAGAGACCCCCCCGTCCCTAATCATCCCCAGGATCCCAGCCCCTACCAAACCTCCCTGTCTCCTGACTGCCCCGACTCCTATCCACACCACCGCCCCCTGACAGGCCCCTCGGGACTCCCACGCCCTACCCGACGCCCCCGTTCCCCGTCCCCTGACTGCCCTGCCCCCAGAACCTCCAAACAGTCCAATCCCCCCTGCTTCTTGTCCCCTGACTGTTCTCCCCTCCCCCGCCGAGATCCTCTGCTCCTTATCCAACCCCTGTGCCCTGTTACAGCAAGCACCCTTAAGATGCTGCTCAGAGCAGCGTGTTGGAGCCAGACACGCTGACTTGCTGATCCGCCGGAGCACACAGCCCTGCCCCCCCAGAGCGCTGCTTTAATGCGTTATATCCAAATCCATGTTATATTGGGTAGCGTTATATCAGGGTAGAGGTGTATGTATTTTTATATTCAAGCATCCTGGCAGCTATGTATTAATATTCAGTAAATGTGTAAACAAGTTCATATCTACCTAATATTAAAAATAACTTGTAATAATTGAGGTCCGTCCACCACAGAAAGAAGCGAGAGAAACAAGAAAAAAGTTAAGAAAAAAGTCTCATTTCGGAGGACAGGCCACCTCTTTTATTCTCAGTGTTACTAACTCTCACAAATTTGTAATAAGTAACATGATTTTGGCTCCTGCTTCAAGCCATCAGATGAAAAGCTCCAGTCTTCCCATGACTTACAAGAAGCAAAATCAGAGAGACTTTTCCCTACTGGTGCCCTGTAATCTAAGGGAATGTACAAACCTATAAACCGTGAACTCTAGTCCACCGTCTTTTGCTGTTAATGGGCCCTTCTTCTGAACCCAAACCTTCATACTGTTACCTTGGGGAATAAGAGATGCAGGGAGGGGGATTACTATCATTCACCCATTTTACAGATGAGCAACTTGCATAAAATCTGTTCTGGCATTTCTGGTAGTAGAACCCATGTCTCCAATCTGATGAACCCATGTCTGATCCACTGTGTCACATAATCTTACAGAAAAAAAAATTAAATTAGGTGTTTCTGAGACCCGCTCTAACCCACTCTGGTTCTGTCACCTCTGGTGGAGAGGCCAAATGTTAAGGATTAATGATTCTGGTATTGCTTCAATGCTAAAAAGTATAGTTTATTAGCCTGAGGCTCATGCTTTTTAAATCCAGAGGCCCCCATGGTCAATCCCAGCAGAAGACCCAAACAGAGGGGTTGTTATATTTGGTTATGCTGCTTATTGCCAATAGATCATATTGTGATCCCAGATCCAGGAACAGAAACTCAGAATCCTGATGCCGAGTATTCTGCCGTCCCACAAATACTTATGCAGTATACTAACAAAGTATGTGTTATATCTCTCTCTGTGTACTCATCCACACACGTTGTCCCCCTTACAATCAAGTACTCCTATATTGCTGAAGTAGAAGAGGTCTGTGCAGTGGTTCTGAAGGCTGCTTATCAAACCCTGCTGGTGACCCGTGTGAGGATGAAAAAATATACACACACATATATGTATACAAGTTAATGTGAGGAGCCTGAAGTAATTGATGGAATGATTTCATATTGCAAAAAGTATTTAGAAGTGAATTTGCGTGTGGTGCTAATATTTTTCTTGTTGTGTTTTTAGTGTTTATATTTGGGGTAATGGGAGCTGTCCCTTTAAGAGCAGGAGGTGGCAACTTATTATAGTGTGTGTTTGAGACTCAGGCAAAATCTCTCCTTTACACTGCACTATCTCCAGAGAGTGGAAGAACCTGCCTGTGTAAGCTCCAAAAAGATCAGCATGTGATTTAATAAGCTTATCTTACCAGAAAGTAAGCCGCATTCTCTAAGGTGTTACGTTAGCATTTACTGGACACTGGATGCCTCAGGACATTGCTAATGAGATACAGAGCTTTTCACCTATAGATCACTAGTTTGAATCAGGTTCAGCTCAGCAGAGATTAAAAGTTACTCCCATCTAATGGAAGTTTCATAGCCACTAAATGATTTGAGTTGCCTGGTCCTAGTGCCAGCTCCCATGTGACACAATCTAGTGCAAAGCCATGGTGATGAATTTATCTTCTTTCAGGCAGGGACTGCCTCTTGCTATGTGCTCTACAGACTCTAGTACAGTAGGACCCTTGTTTTGTTTGGGTCTTCTATTGAGAAGTCCTGCAGCAGGGATCAGAATTGGATTACTCTTGATAAACTTATGAAGGATGATAACACTGTAATTGTGTCTCTCACATTGGAGACAGAGAGGATGATTTAAAAAAAAAATCAGAAAATAAACCATGATCTAACTTTTGGCTCAAAAATTCAGATGATGGTGGTGGTTTGTTTCTGTTACCTCATAGTCTTTGAGGTCTGACTTATTATTTTTGAACTCTGGGGATGGCAGTACTACATTCCAGAAAATAAGGCTGTGTTTGCATTAGTCCCCCTACTAGCATCAAAGCCAAATGAGACTCATAAAAGAGTCAAATTTACAGCAGCAGAATCCAATTTACTTAGCTTCCCTACTTTCCAGTATTGTTGTACCCAGTCTAGTATTAGGCAGCTGGTGTGCTGTAACTGCTGTGATCATTGCTTATTCTGCTGTTCATAACTATCTTACTGTTCCCTTGTGCTCCTCCCATCTGTTTGTTTTATCCACCTGTTGAGTAATCTTGTTTTAAATTTAGATTGTGATCATCTTGTGGCAGGGCACCTCCTCCCTCTTGCCGGACTTAGCATTTCCCCCTTTGGCAGTGCTGGGGGCTATGGTAAATCAGTTCCACTCTGGACAGTGGGTGTCTTCCTCCTCTGTTATTCTCTTATCAGTATTTTCAAGGTAGGCCTCCAGGCAGGCACAAGGGGTGCTCTTCCAGCAAACAAAAAGAAACCAATTTTCAAACACAAAACAAAGGGGGACACTTTCCCTGTCCCCTCGCTGGGCATGGGGCGCGGTGTTGTCGACCTGTTATTAGCTGTGGTGTCAGTCCTTTCCCTAAACAGGGCACTCAGTTTTGGTTGTTTCCGCTGTAGGGAGGAGAACTGCCTCTCACCCTGGAGAAGCCTATATCCATGCTGCCACTAGCCCTGCAGCAGCTTGTCTCTCCTCCCCTTCTCTCACCAGAGGAAGGGTTTTTAAAGGTTTCAGGCAGCCCTTTATTGGGTTCTGATGTCCCTATTTGACCTGAGGTAACCCCTCCCAGCTTATAGGAAAAGGGTCCCTTATCATTTTAAGGTTAACATATCTGCCTTCCACCACTCTCTTGCACCACTGCCTTGTGAGCCCTTCCCCCCAGCCATCGTCCCCCTGTATACCTGGAGCCAGCTGTACGATCTGCAGCCAGTTTGCTTTCGAACTGTGCCGAGGGCACATACGTATGCACTCATGCTCCATACTCACCATATTCTCACCCTTGTGTCCGCCCCAATACTAAGTGGAAGAACCTATTGCCATCTGTTGTAGGGAAGGAACACCAGTGGGCTAGTCTATTCCAACCTGGTCCCATGGCCTGCCGAGGATATCAGTTGGTGCCTCCCTCATGGAGCTGTGAGCACAGGCATTTACCTGGCGCGGTTCATCTCTATACCCGATGCTTGTTCCTTTTGCTGCATGAGGGAGACCCTGGCACATGCCTATCTTGAGCGCGCCTGATTGCCGCCCCTTTTCCGGCTCCTTTTGGACTGCTTTTGCGGTTCTGGCTGCACTTCTCCCCCCGACCTTCTAATTTATGCACACCCCATCCATGGCCCCATGACATTGTGAGCCCTCTTCGTCAGCCTTCTGCTAACGATGGCCAAAGTGGTCATCTATAACACCTCGGAGAGCATGTTGGCCGAGAGGGTGGTCTGCGACTGTGTGGCCAATTTCCATTCATCTCTCCATTCATGTATCTGGACAATATTCCTCTGGACCGTGTCTTCTGGCTTCCTTGACACCTTTGAGGAGCAGTGGGTGCAGTCCGGGGTTCTCTGCTCGGTGTCCCGTTCAGGTTCTGTACTTTTGACCCTTTGACCTTCACACCTGTCCTTCTTTTTCTCTTTTGTTGTCCCCCATATTTATTTGAGTCCCAGCCTCAGTAGTTCCTCCCCTTAGGCTGCGAGAAGAGCTGTTAGTTGCAGGCAGGCTTGCACCCGCCCACTTCCTGGAACCAAACAGAACCACACTCTTGCAGTTGCCTAGCCTGACTTTGACCCGATCTGTTTTGGATAGGAACAGTTTCTGTTCTGTTCGTATCATGCCTACTACAGAGCCTTAGCCTCTAGGCAACCAGAATACCAATAATAAGTAGTAGTAAACTGTGAAAGGAGGGAATATGTTGTTTTTCAGTGTTTGGCCTATAACCTGACACCAAACAGAGTTTTGATCATCGTCTGCTAAAACATTGAATGGCTCACCCACATCTCTAGATATGTTAACAGGTATTGGAACATCAGTATGAAGCTAACCTTTCTATGAGTAGGTTCCCAGTACCTGTTAGTTTGGGACACCTTCCTGCAAATCACTCCTTAAAATCTAAAAAGAAAAGGAGTACTTGTGGGACCTTAGAGACTAACAAATTTATTTGAGCATAAGCTTTCGTGAGCTACAGCTCACTTCATCGGATGCATTTGGTGGAAAGTACAGAGGGGAGATTTATATACGCACACAGAGAACATGAAACAATGGGTTTTATCATACACACTGTAAGGAGAGTGATCACTTAAGATGAGCTATTACCAGCTGGAAAGGGGGGGAGGAGGAAAACCTTGTATGGTGATAATCAAGGGGGGCCATTTCCAGCAATTAACAAGAACGTCTGAGGAACAGTAGGGGGTGGGATGGGGGGGAGAAATAACATAGAGAAATAGTTTTACTTTGTGTAATGACCCATCCACTCCCAGTCTCTAACATCTGTTTCTCCTAGAAATTCTTCCTGTCTTTTTTCTTCTCCTCAGTATCACACCCTTGGCTGTCTCCCATGATTTAAGTTTTGTTTTGAGGTTCTTTCATTATAATATCTCAGGGGGAGGTTCAGTGCCTTAGTCTAGACTTTGGAGAGAATACTACTTCCACGATGTGGAGAAGTAGACTAACATTACTCCGCCAGTGGAACTCATGTGGGTTGACATGGAGAGGCATGAGGAGATGCATATATCTGAAGTAATTAGGAGTATGCTTTCTGACCATAATGATGCAAGTACATAGCGTATAGCATGGTAGGACCTTTTGGCTCGGAGCACAGTATAACTGTAATAATTCATGTGTCTGTTGATGTAGTTTCAGGCTGCTACCTTGAAATCCAAATTCATCTCTGCATTTTATGTGGGAAGAGGTCAGTTGCATGATAGCATAAAACATTCACGTGTCTAAAAATATTTTTCTCTTTTTAAAAGGCTGCTTCTTTTGGGTTGGATCTAATAACAATGTCCATATCTTCAAATATCCTGTGTAAGGCTGAGACTATATTTCAGACAAAGACCTCAGAGACTAGAAAATGCTTCGCAGTGGTTCTTAATAATGTTTCATCCATGAAATGGGACGGAAATATAGCCACTGAAATAAAGAATGTTGTTTTGTGCAAGTTAAATTGTTCTTGAAAAAGTAAACTAGGCTATTTTATTTGTAACACACAAATTGTGTGCTAGGCATCACCAAAAAGATGGGAAAGATGCAAGGGAGTTTTCCAATTTCACATACAATAAACTAGTATAGGAGAAGAATGAGGAATCAAAAAGAAGAAAGGACAAATGAATAGACAGTGATGTTTATTGCATCTTATTGTTAACTTCCATTGAGTTTTTTAGATTTTTTTTTCTATAGTCTGTTGTTCGAATGGAGAAATACTGGTTATAAACTATTGTAGACAATGTATTTTTAGTTGGCATGGATCTATTATTTTATTGAGCTGCAATTTCTCTTTGATTATGTCGGATTAGTCTTTCATGCAAATAATGCCATAATCAGGTTAGAATTTTTTTTAAAAACCCTTCTGTATAGTGTTCCATCCAACTGGTATAACTTTGATGGCTTATTTCAGAGTAGCAGCCGTGTTAGTCTGTATTCTCAAAAAGAAAAGGAGTACTTGTGGCACCTTAGAGACTAACAAATTTATTAGAGCATAAGCTTTCGTGAGCTACAGCTCACTTCATCGGATGCATTTGGTGGAAAAAACAGAGGAGAGATTTATATACACACACACAGAGAACATGAAAAAATGGGTTTATCATACACACTGTAAGGAGAGTGATCACTTAAGATAAGCCATCACCCACAGCAGGGGGGGGAAAGGAGGAAAACCTTCCATGGTGACAAGCAGGTAGGCTAATTCCAGCAGTTAACAAGAATATCAGAGGAACAGTGGGGGGTGGGGTGGGGGGGAGAAATACCATGGGGAAATAGTTTTACTTTGTGTAATGACTCATCCATTCCCAGTCTCTATTCAAGCCTAAGTTAATTGTATCCAGTTTGCAAATTAATTCCAATTCAGCAGTCTCTCGTTGGAGTCTGTTTTTGAAGCTTTTTTGTTGAAGTATAGCCACTCTTAGGTCTGTGATCGAGTGACCAGAGAGATTGAAGTGTTCTCCAACTGGTTTTTGAATGTTATAATTCTTGACGTCTGATTTGTGTCCATTCATTCTTTTACGTAGAGACTGTCCAGTTTGACCAATGTACATGGCAGAGGGGCATTGCTGGCACATGATGGCATATATCACATTGGTAGATGCGCAGGTGAACGAGCCTCTGGTAGTGTGGCTGATGTGATTAGGCCCTATGATGGTATCCCCTGAATAGATATGTGGACAGAGTTGGCAACGGGCTTTGTTGCAAGGATAGGTTCCTGGGTTAGTGGTTCTGTTGTGTGGTGTGTGGTTGCTGTTATGTCACCATGAAAGGTTTTCCTCCTTCCCCCCCCTGCTGTTGGTGATGGCTTATCTTAAGTGATCACTCTCCTTACAGTGTGTATGATAAACCCATTGTTTCATGTTCTCTGTGTGTGTGTATATAAATCTCTACTCTGTTTTTTCCACCAAATGCATCCGATGAAGTGAGCTGTAGCTCACGAAAGCTTATGCTCTAATAAATTTGTTAGTCTCTAAGGTGCCACAAGTACTCCTTTTCTTTTTGAGAATACAGACTAACACGGCTGCTACTCTGAAACCTAAATTTCATGTAGTTAGTACAGTACTCAATCTACTGTAAGAAATGCAATCCCTTGAAAATGCTGCTGGCAGTAAGAGCAGGCACATATAGTACTTTTAAAAGGTGGTGTTTTTTTATTTCTTCCAGAGGGTCCTCGACCATCACAGAAAGAAATCATATCACTACGAGCATTTATGCTTCTGTTTTTGAAACAGCTTATACTGAAGGTAAAATAATCTTATTTGAGAACGTTAGTAATTTAATATATGTAACAAACTCAAAGGCCCAAGGTAGATATTGAATAGTTTCTAATGAAGCACTTGATGCATGATTCCTGGCAATTATTTTGACTAAACCTGATTGTTAATATTGATCTGTGCCACTAATACTTCTAAAAACAAACAACCGCCCTCTCTCCCCCAAAAAAACCTCAGACCTACCCTGAATGCAATGAACATTTAGGATATTTCATATTGGTCATACTACACTGCTTTTATATCTATTTTAACACATTTATTTTTAGACCAAAAAGGTATAGATCCTAACCTGCTGCTATAGAGTCCTTTAAAGCATTTGGGTCAGTTTCTCTACTTTACCGAACTGTGGTAGAGATCTAATTGGTACAAAAAGGGGAGGGGTCAGTCAGGAAGTTAGTTGCAGCTTCTTGATTCTCTATCTGGCCCTGGTGCAGCTTAGAGTAGTCTTTGAGTCCCAGATGACACATTGTAAGCAGTGGATCATCTGTCATTTGAGAATAACCAGGGTGCCAGGGTTCAGTGTGTTCTGCCCATACCTCTTCTCACATTCTTTTTCTCCAGATATGCTCCTTTATTCAGGAACTGTTGGAATGGGCTGTAGTTGGCAATGCTAGCTTTGTCTGCTGCAGATTCCCCCAACACTACAAATTCCGTGTAGTGGGGACAGGGACAGGTCTGTCTCTTTTGCACTGTCCAAGTGGTAGATGGGGTAGAGTGGAGGCGAGAATCTAGCCCTTTGACTTTAGCTGTTTCTTCATTCATAAGATAATTCTAGGCATTGTTAGTTTTTAATGGTATCCTATTTTAGAGAGACTTTGTAGGCAATAGTTTTCTTAGTCAGAGTGTGAAGAATGTAAGCTCTCTATGAAGAAATATCCATTCTTTTTTAGGATAGAGGAGTCAAGGAAGATGAGCTGCAGAGTATATTAAATTACTTATTAACAATGCATGAGGTAGGTTTCTATAATTACTTATCTTTTACTGTAATCAATTGTACCAACTTGATGGAAAGCATTCAATGAAGAATATTTTGTAAAAAGATTTTGATGCTTGTCACTCAGGATGAAAATATTCATGATGTGCTGCAGTTGCTAGTGGCTCTAATGTCAGAACATCCAGCATCTATGATACCTGCATTTGATCAAAGAAACGGGATACGGTAAGATGGAGAAATGACAACGTACTTTTGAAACTAATCTCCCTTCAACCTGCTTCCTTTCCCACATACATAAAAAGTGCAATTGCTTGCTTTTGGAGCACAAATACATTTATGGAAAATACTAAATCTAGCATGTTGTTCTTTCAAAATATGAAAGCTTTTATAACGTCATGGGGAGATTTAAATGAAAATATTTCAACTGGGCTCCTGTTTATAAAACTAGACATGCTTGAGGATAAATTATTTTTTTTATTTGCAATTCAATCTGGAATATAATGTGCCATTCTGAAGGTACACTGAAAAATTCAAATATGGGTATGAAGGTTCCCTTTTCTTTTAACTGTTACAGGAGACTATTTTTAGCCATTTTTATAAACATTTTTCTGAGTTAAATTTATATTCATATTCTCTCCACAAGCTGAAAAATAGTGTCTCTACAATACATATGTATGTTTGTCAGTAATTTATAATTGACTACAATAAGAGAAACAGTGCTATCTTGGCATTTTCCTATATCTAATATAGTAACAAAAAGGTCAATATTTTAACACCATAAATGTGTTTTAATGTGGATTCTGTCTTTTGATATTCTGAAAAATAATTTCAATATGACTCAGATACTGTGTAAAAAACCAGCTACTAACCTGCACAACATCTGGGTTTTTTTTATAATAATTTAGTCAAACAATGTCTTAAAAATATTAAAATCTTCCTGGAAGTCTTTATATTCAAAACTGTTAAATTAGCAATGCCAATCAAAATCAAGAGTGGGATCCATCTAGCTATTGCTAGCAGAATTTAGTTTTCAGCATTTTCTTCAATGATATGGAAGTAGATATAAAGTCATTGGTGATGAGATTTCTAGATGACATAAAGATTGGCAGAGGGGTAAATAATAATGAGAGCAGTCATATAGAGCAATCTGGATCATTGGGTGACCTGGGCCCATTCAAAAAATGTGTTTTAATATAGCCAAATGCTAGGTCATATATCTAGGGGGATAATGCACACTGTGCCTACAGAATGTATTCTGGAAAGCAGTGACTGAAAAGGATTTAGGAGTCACACTGGACAAGCAACTCACCATGTGCTTCCCAGTGTGATGCTGTGGTGAAAAAGGCTAATGCAATCCTTGGATCAGGGTAGTTAGTAGTAGGGATGCGACTTTACCTCTGAATAAGACATTAGTAATATCAATTTTAGAATACAGTATTCATGTCAACATTTTTGAAGGGGGTTGAAATATTGGAGAGGGTGCAGTAAAGAGCCACAAAAATTATTTGGGGGCCTGAAAATGAGTGACTTGCAGCTCAATCGGTATAGTTTCTCCTAGAGGGGACTGAGAAGTGACTTAGTGTACAAGTACCTTCAAAGGGAGAAAATAACAGCTACTTAACGAGTTCTTTAATCTAGCAGAGAAAAGCATAACAAGAACCAATGGAAGCTGAAGCCAGACAAATTCATATTAGAAATAAGGAACAAATGTTTAAAGTCAAGGTGGAGGCTGTGGGTGTCTCAGGGAAGGGGCAGGACCACTGCGGCTCAGGTGTCCAGTGGCGGGTTGGCGACAACACCAGGGAAGACTAATTATACCCACTGCTCATGGCACAAAACCATTAAAAAAAAATAAAAAAGGCTTCCAGGGTGGGAGAGTGAGTGTGAAGTGTTGGTAGAAGGGGAGAGGAGTGCTCTCTAGTTTCCTTCTGTCTCATAAAACTCCTGAACCTGGCTTTGCTAGCGTAAAGGCCTAATTGTGGAATTAACCACCCATCTTGAACACAGCAGAACTGTCGTACTGCTCAAGGACTGTAGAATGCTTTTTTGTTTTTGTTCCAAGTGGAACCTTTGCTGAAAGAAGCAACCCTGAGTCTGTGGAACCTTGGATTAGATTGAAGGAGGTCTTGTTTGTTTTTCTTCATTTGGACCAATGGTCAAAGGAAGAAACCTTTTGACTGTTTAATTTGATTTGGTTGAAACTGAAATGATTTCCCCTCCATTTTGGGACCTACCTTAAAGGGACCATGACCACAATCCACCAGCATAGCTTGTGATCCCACTATAATACTGCCTTTCACTCCTATATGTATGTTCCTTTCTTAGCTTTTCTTACTATTTTATTGTTTAGTTTCACAGTACGAATGATTCCATGGAAATGGCTGGTGTTTGGTGGTAAACTGAGAGAATATGCTGACTGATTTTTTTTTTCATTTTAGAGTCATTTATAAGTTACTGGCTTCCAAAAGTGAAAGTATCTGGGTGCAGGCTCTGAAGGTACTGGGATATTTTCTCAAACACCTGGGTCACAAGTAAGTGTACTGTCTGAAGTAGTTGTAGTGGCATACAATGATTGTAATGTTTTTTTTGTAATATTCACTTTAAAATACAAAACATGACCTCTAGAAAGTGTTTAGAATGCATTAACTGCAGTTTATGATGACTAATTTGCAGATTCTGTTGTTTTTATAGATATACAGTGAGGAAAAATACCTAATTTTCAGATTAATTTCTTACTAAATAGTAATTTCAAAAGGTAGAAAACATTGTCTGGTAAAATGTAATTGATTGTGAAAATAAGTCTTAAACCAAAAACAAAACAAAAAAAACACGCAGTAATGCTGTTTATAAATTAAATGTATTGTTCTCCTATGACTGTACATCTCTGAAAGTGCAGTAGATATGAAATTCAAAGTTTTATGGATCATTAAAGATTGTCAGTCACTTGCATTTTCAGTTGCATTAGGAGTAAACATCTGGGAGGAACTACATCAAAACATTTTTAAATGATGATGGAAATAAAATCGAGGAATAATAATACATTCTCATAAAAATATTAGCTATCACTGTGCTATACAAATTACAGAATATACAGAAGGAACAGCAAATGAAGTATGTATATGGTGATAAAAATTAAATACAGAAGTAAGATGTAGAAAGTGAAATAAGTTAAATTTAGAATAAGTCGGTGCCATGTAGACAGATTTTGTTTAGTTTCCCAAATGTTATTTTGACAAGCCCCAAATTATTTCTAATATGCTATTATGTGGTAATTTACATTTTCAAAATGATGTCCATACACTGAATAATTAATCCTCAACACCCTGCTAGGTTAAATAAATTATTAATCCCTGTTTACAGATGATGATACTGCAATAGAGATTAAATGACATGCATGGAGTTATACATATGCATCAGTGACAGAGCCAGCATGAGAACTCAGGAGTATCTGGTAGCAAACCCTCTGCTCAGTCATCTAGGCTAACCTGCCTCCCTAATTTCATTCAAGTAGTTACAACCATATTGATGGCATGATTATAGTAGGTATGGTAGAGTAGTATCAAGGAAAATTGTATGACACAGCAGAGTCAAGAACTTAATCATTTGGAAAGTAAAATCTGTATATACAGTAGTTAATTTTTACCTAGCTTATTGTGCTACATACATGACTCACAAAATGCTTTAGATTTTGATCTGGATAACCTAAAAAGGAAAAAAAATTAAGGTATGCTTTTCTAGGATAATTTTGATTTGGATTAAAAAGGCCAGTGATTATGACAAGAATATATACTCTTTTTTTCTTGGAGTAAGAATGTTATCTGGCTTCAGTTTTCAGTATTACCTGAAATTTCAGGGTAGTGATTTAGGAAGAATATAAGAGGGAATTTTATTAATAAATGTGGGATGCAGGGATAAGGTAAGCAGGAATAAGAATTTTAGCTCAACTTGATGATTAATTCTGACACTTTAGAGATAGTGATTGGCCTATTTAAACAATTGAGTTATGAGAAGAAAAAACATTTTGAATAAAGTGTTTCTAAGATTTCTGTCCCTGGGAAAAGTAAAAGTCTAATTTAAGGAAATCTGCTGTGGAATAAGACACAGAACAGGTAGTATGTTTTACACAAAAGTTTAGTCTTTCACAGTGTTCGATAGTAGGAAGTTATGATCTGGTGAGGAGCTGATATGAACAAAAAAAGTAAATAGATGGGACTTTGACTTGATGGACATGTAATTTGGAGTAACATCCAAGGCTGAAACTAACAATATGATATTCCAGAAAGAGAATGTAGATGAAGAAGAAAAATAATGATAAACTACATGATGAGGAGGCTTCATGCCTTCATCAGAAATGAGGAAGTGGTTAGAAAAGTAGGAATCAATCTAGGACAGGTATTTGTAGACACTGGTTTTTCCTGAGGGCTCTAGGATAGAATGATCAATAAAGTACACCCACTTAACTGAGACATGGTTAGTTGTGGAAAAGATGCCTAAATGGAATTTTTCTCAAGGGACTTATTAAATCCAAATTGCTGTTGATAATTGTATTTTGTATTTCTAATTTGCATTCCACTCGAGGATCTCAGTGTTTTAAAAATATTACTGACTAAAATCTCAAAACATTTGTGTTACACAGGAGTTATTTCCAATTTAAAAATGGGTAAAGAGGCCTGAAGCAGTTGTGATTTGTCCAATAACCATATTATGACCAGTCTAGTGAATTGACTACAAAATTGTCCTTCTGCTAATAAATCAATGGCAAGCTCTGTTGCTTCCCAGGAACACTATTGGACAGTGGTTTTCAAACTTTTGTACTGGTGACCCCTTTCACATAGCAAGCCTCTGAGTGCAACCTCCCTTACAAATTAAAAACAAGTCTTTTTATATATTTAACACCATTATAAATGCTGGAGGCAAAGCGGTGTTTGGCGTGGAGGCTGACAGCTCGTGACCCCCCATGTAATAGTGTTGTGACCCCCTGAGGGATCCCGACCCTCAGTTTGAGAACCCCTGCTATAGGAAATGAAGGGTGAGATTTTCAAAAGTGCCCAAAGGAGTTCTCCCACTGAAAATTTTGGTTGCCTAAACCCCTGAGGCTCTTTGGAGAATCCAGCCAATTATGGCTGCATCAGTAGGGACTCCATAGTTAAATACAAATCAGTGCATCATTAGAGAAGAAATAAAATCCCTTTTGTTTTGCACTTTAGTTACTGAATTTGCTTTCCAAATTTGATGCCATAACTCTTCATAAAAGAATTTTCTGTTAATTTTTTATTGAATCTTTACAGCTAAAATATTGTAAAATGCTCCCATTTTGAAATTTGTCCTGTTCATATCACATGAACAGCTAAAAAACCCACAATCCTTATAAACACCAAACCACACACATGCATACCTCTGCGGGTCTATCTGATATTTTGTTCTGATACCTTGGACTGGTTAGCCAGAACTGCTAACTACCACAGGAGTTCTGTCAGTCAAGTCATTTTTTCTGACACTGCAGGCTTGATTCACCAGCCACAATCTGCATGTACCTCTAATAAGACAGGGAGGGAGTCTGGGCAGGAAAGAGACTTGGGGGGATGAAATAGTTTGGAGAAATAGGATTTATTAGGGATTTTTGAGACCCAAGGGCAAAGAGGCTTATGTGCAATATGAGCCCTGAGCTAGAGAGAATTATGGCTTTGCTGAAGCCTAGGGTGGAGGGGAGCCACTCCAGCTTTCTGGCCCATCAAGGCAATAGTGCCGTGGGGAGATCTTGATGCCTCAGTACAGACATGCTTGACTTTCCCCACACATAGCCTTGATCTCTTCTTCCACCAACCAAAAGCCTTTATCCCACCCCCTCCCCCCACTCACAACCCCATTTTCTGTTTATATGGTAAACTATGAAACAGTACCATTGAGAGGAAAGAGGAGGAGGCGGTGGTGAACAGATCTATGTGGGGGATTTGGATGAGTGAGATTATGGGGGACAGGGAGGAGCAGGTCTGTGTTATGGGAGCATGGAGATAAAGTGAAATTTGCACTAAGTTGCTGGTAGTAGGAGAAGATAAAGGGAGGTGGTTTTTCTAAACATGTAGCCTTAACTGTCACCATAAAATACACCTATGTTTATGCACACATTGACTTTAACTCTGTAATTTTTAAGTGACAGAAATAATTTTAGAATAATCTCTAACATAAATCACTCATTTTCATACATTTTTCCTAAACATTAGAGAAAAGTGACACTATTTGCAGTTCTTCACACACCAGTACAAAACACACATGAAGCTACACACAATGTAACTTACAAAAGCTGCATCAATATTAATAATTAAAACACATAAACATAAAACTGTTTCACATTGCTGTAGTTCATAGGTGTCCATTGGCTCTTTAGTAGAAGAGTCAAGATAGTTGATGTTGAGCAGGGATGAGTGGAATGTAGATGATATGTCGAGTGGCTTTTAATTGATTCTTTCCTTCCTATTTGTTTTTTTGTTGGTTGGCTATTCTGTCTAACTGCCTTAATACAAAGTCAACAAAGTTGTGTGTTGCCTCTCCCCCCAGTTGTATTTACTTGATTTTTGTTTTTGTTTCTGTACAGAATATATGTTAAGAGAATGTTAACTTTCACATTTAAGCACAAGTCAGGAAATTTCAATATTAAAGGTGCACACATTGCCATAAGTATGTCCCCTTGTGTGTGCATACCACAACAGTTAAATTTTATGAAAACATACTGTTTCTCAAATACATTGTCTCAAGTATGTAAGATGACCACATTTGCAGTTGGGACATTGGGGGCAGGGAGGGACACCCAATTCCAGCCCCACTCCACCCCCCAGAACGAGCTCTGCCCCCAACCCCATTCATCACCCAGTCCTGCTCCGCCTCCAGATCAGATCCGTCCCCTGCCCCACTCCACACCCAGCTCCACTCTGGCCCATGCCCCAGCTCCACTCTGCCCCCAGACCAGATCTGTCATCATACCCTCTCTGCCCCCAGACCAGTTCCGTCCCCAGCTCCATCTTCAGCCCAAGCTCTGCTGCTGAGGAAGCTTTGGGAGTGCAGTAATTGAGGTGAGGGGTGTGGACAGATTCCATTAACGGTAAAGGGGGGCGCACAACTGCTAGAGATGAGATCCGAGTAGATGACCTGGTTGTCCCCTCTGGCCTTAAATTCTGTGGCACAAGTGTGGTAATCTGTAATATTTTTCTTCCTTACACTAATTTTATACCCCCAGTGATCTAGTGTACCTTTAAAATGTTGGGGTCTAAATTAGCTGTTATCATTCAAGAAAGAGATCTTGGAATCATTGTGGATAGTTCTCTGCAAACATCCACTCAACGTGCAGTGGCAGTCAAAAAGGTGAAGAGAATGTTGGCCATCATTAAGAAAGGGATAGATAATAAAATAGATAACATCATATTGCCTCTCTATAAATCCACGGTATGCCCACATCTTGAATACTGTGTGCAGATGTGGTTGCCTCATCTACGTGAGGAGAGATTAATAAGACTGGGACTTTTCGGTAGGAAAAGAGATGACTAAGGGGGGGTGGGATGAGATGAAGGTTTATAAAATCATGACTGGTCTAGACCACCTAAATAAGGAAGTGTTATTTATTCCTCATAATACAAGAACTAGGGGTCACCAAATGAAATTCATAGGCAGCAGGTTTAAAACAAACAAAAGGAAGTATTTCTTCACACAACACACAGTCAACTTGTGGAACTCCTTGCCAGAGGATGTTGTGAAGGCTAAAATTATAACAGTGTTCAAAAAAGAACTAAATAAGTTCATGGAAGGTAGGTCCATCAATGACTATTAGCCAGGATGGGCAGGTATGGTGTCCCTAGCCTCTGTTTGCCAGAAGCGACGGGATGAATCACTTGGTGGTTATCTTTCTGTTCATTCCCTCTGGGTCACCTGACATTGGCTACTGGGCTAGATGGACCTTTGGTCTGACCCAGTATGATCGTTCTCATCAAATTTCTATGCAAGTTAAGATAGGTGCTTACAAAACTTCTTAAAATGCCTTGGTACAATGCATTTTATTTCAATGAGCAGCAAACCCTTCCTTGGGAGCAGTGTTGGTGAGAAGTCAGTTAACTATGAAGCCAATATTGCTTTGAACACATATAGTATATATAAGCCAGTAAGTTTTCACTGTTATTTTTTTGTATCCTCAATCTGTAGTATCTTACATACACCTGTATTGTGTTCATATAAATGACTCATGAACTACTTGCTATGTACAGAACAGTACATAGTACTACAAGATGCTACACACGTATTTAAGTTGTTGAAACTTGTATTATATATTATTATTTCAGAACTACTGTGGTATGTAATTATGAAACTAAAGACTGAATTGTAATGAATATACACAAGAAGCAGAGATAAGATTGCATTTCCTGACTCTTAAATGGTTAACCATGCAATTTTTATATTTTATTTGTGGCTTTTTTAAAGAAATTTTTTTAAAAAGTCTGAAAAAATAACAAAACTGTGCTATAATATATTTATTCTCGTCTCTCGTGAAAATTGACAGACATATCTGTGAATTTAATAAATTAGAGATATTTGGCTACATACCACCAGAACACTTTATCCAACTTGCCTTTGTAGTTCCATAGAGGAAAGTCATGAAAACTTTTCTATTCTAAGCATTTTAGATATGAGCACTTGCACTCTTTATTTATTATGTATTGTTTTAATCCATATTGTACCTATTCTTCCATATAGATTGTAAATGCTTCTGGATAGGGAGTTTGCACTTCATTTTCCATATTTTTTTTCTTAAAGCACTGTGTAGTTTTATGGCACTATACAATAAGTACTGTGCATATTTTATGGTGCTATAACATGTTTAAACAGAATACAATTTGAGGGATTGGCTGAATTTCCCTGATGTTTTATTTGGGAACCAGACCTGCTTCCTTCTCTACTTTTAAGGTATAGTTTGTTCTGGCTTGTGTTACAATAAGCTAACACAGTATTTCACTCAGCTGGAATTTCACAACTCTTCAGAATTTTGTATTGCTCATACTGGACTGTTTCAACAGTATATATGAGAACTGTTTTATTGTCTGTATGAAAGAAAGCTGTACACAGAGACTGACAATGATAATAAAACCCATAAATTTTAAGGTATCTTTCTTGGAAGACGTATGGAAGCACAACACTGAGCCCTGTGAGGGAAAGGCAGTACTTCATGTTGCTCATCAGTCACCCGTCTGTCCAATGTAGGACTTCCTTGACAGATTTGGTGGGGGAGGAGTACAGCCTAGTCTGTCTGTCCTCTACCAAAGGAAGGTGTCTGTGATGAACATCTTTGAGGTCAAGAAGGTTTACAGGTGGTTACATACAGGAACACATCCTGCATATAAAACTGCATTCTCACAACCATTCAGTATGGCCAGAACTACTTAAATGAATTTTCAGAAATAGCTTAAAGTAAGAGGCAACATTAGATGCTAAAAGAAATAATAAACAATTTAAAGCATAGATATTATAAAGTCCAAAGTTTGATGTAAAATGTTTTTGATAGCATGAAAAAAATACGTTACTTCTCTGGTTTTGCAACTACTTATAATCTTCAATAAGTTTTACGTTTTGTATTTTTATGTTCTTTCCTCCAGACGAAAGGTTGAAATCATGCATACCCATAGTCTTTTCACTCTTCTCGGAGAGAGGTTGATGCTGCATACAAATACTGTGACTGTTACAACATATAACACACTTTATGAGGTACAGATTACTTAAACATGGAAATAATATTTATTGCAAAAAATGTGTATGATTAGAAAAATGTTTATATGAATCTGTATTTAAAAGATCCCAATCTTCAGGTCACTATGACTATATTAAAATATAAAATTGTAAAAGATCCTCTCTGAATCAAGCAAGTACTTACCATATTTTAGATTTTTTTTCATAAGCACTGTTATAATTTTTGCAACTTGTCTGTAAAGTTTTACATACGCCTATGGCATTATAGATGGAGCTAGAAATAACCTTTTATTTAGATTGCTAAAAAATTTCCTTTATAAAAGAAACTTTGAGAGCTCTAAAATCTGTTTTGGCAGCAGTCTTGAAATTCAGTGGGAGAAATCCCTGGGGCTATAGAAATGCCTCATTTGTTTTTTTTCCTAGTGAAAGTCAATTTGGGTTTAGTTGAGTTGTAAATTGTTGAAAATTTACTTTTTCCTTCTCTAGCTTGTGTGGTTGGCAATGTGCCAAAATGATAAATTAATATGAACATTCTAATTTAAGGTGGGTCCATGTTGTTGCCAAAAGAGCATCAGCTCACACTGCATTGGGAGCCCCAGGAGTAGACAGCCTGGGTATGCCAGAACAATTGAGATAGAGTGGGGCCTGATTTCTCCTGACAGCCTCCTGGGACCCACCAAATGACCCCGTGGGTCCATACCCTTCGCTGGTGGCACATACAGTGTAGGAACCTCGCAACTCCTGGTACTGGGCCTTAGGGAACAAATTGTATGGTGAATTACAGTCGGATAATGAATTAGGTGGTGTATTAGGTAATGAATTAGGCTGCGTCATTTGCTTTAGAAGTTGTAGGTATCTACAGAACGAGGCAAAGAATTGCAGGAAGAGAAAGGTTGCTGTTGTAGTTGAGGGTGACTGTGACTTGAGAGGGCTCAATTGTCACAGACTTTGTATATGATGAACAATCCAGTTAAACCAAATTTTGGCAAACTAATTGTGTATTCCTAATTTTTGGAGTGCCCAATTCGAAACACCTTGATTTTTCAGAAGTGCTGAATGCTCACAGCTGCAGTTGAACTCAGTCGGAGCAGTGTATGCTCAGCTCCTCTGGCAGCAAGGCAAAGTGGTCTGGAGGAATGAGCACAAAGTTGGGAGTGAGGAGTTCTTCTTTGAGTGCCTATGTGTATTCCATTGTGGCTAGGCATGCGGTCCAAGAATTCCTGTGATTAGTGTCTGTTGGTCAGTGCCTGTGTCCCTGCTCCCTTTGTGCTCTGCACCCAGGTTATAAGGGGCAAGGCAGGGCAGACCAACTACCTCTTCAGTTCCTTCTTACCACCTCAAAGATTTAGTCAGAAACCTCCAGTGTCCTAAGCTGATCCTTTCTCTTCTTCCTGTAAATATTTAAAGTTTTAAATTATTCTTAGTTTTTCTTGTTAGTGTTTTGATCTAGTTGATCAGTTTTAGATTCCAAACCCTGTGCTCCCAAAATGGTATTTTGAGGATGCCCAAGAGTCTGAGCTACAAAAATTGCATTTTCTGCCCCTGCTCCTTTTTGGTGAGCAATGATCATTAGTGCTGCCTCTTCTCCACCAAATTCAATTTTTGACACTCCTTTCCCAGCCTAACTCAGCAGGCACTAGAACTTCAACTTCACAAACATATTATGGAGCAAGCAATGAATCCCCATTCATACCCAGGCCAGGGAGACCTTCCTGAACATTGGCCAGTGTCAGCAGGGAGCAAGATCTCTAGTTCTATGTCTGACTCTGGAACTGAGTGGGATGGGCCCTTTCTCTGGCCCTCTCATGAGAGTAAGGGGCACTCTTACAAACATAAAAACAGATCCCCTCATAGACCATCTAAGGGGAGAGACCTGTCTCGACTCTGTCCAAGTCAGGTGAGCCCTCATGCCCAAGCCATAAGAAATTAGGTCCTCCTAAGCTGCATGGGCATGTTCAAAAGACTCATAGGAGTGAAAGTCCTTCAGTAGCAACCTCCACATTGACTCGGGCTGACTTGGGTGCTACCTAAAATGAAACACTGAGACCCAAAAGATCGGGAACTGCTGGTACTGTTAAAGATCATGAGTTGATTACCTGAATGATTTTATCACTGTCCATACAAGCAACAAAAGATGCATCTTCCACTTCAGCTGTGGCTACCCAGCCTCACCCTCCAACCAAGAGATATTTTTAACATGACACCAGAGATGTCATCTCTGCCTATTACCAAGATTCATTGGGGAACAACTAGCAAAATTTCCCCAAAACTGGGCAGTGAGAACAGCAGACAAGTACATGCTGGATATCCATTTCATCTGTACCATAGAATTTCTCTGCCCCCCTCCTCCAAAATCCTCTTCCCTGTCCCTTTTCAGGGACCCAGTCTCATAAGGCTGTTCTCCTTCACGAGGTACAATCTCTTCTCCAACGAAGAGCAATACAGCAGATACCCCCTCAATATTGAGGGAAAGGGTTCTATTCAAACTATTTCTTCATTCCCAAGAAGAAAGAAGGCTGGTGACCAATTCTCAAGCTGTGTCAATTTCAAAAACTGAAATTCCATATGGGCACATTAGCATCAATAATACCATCCCTACAAAAAGGCACATGATTCATGGCTCTTAATATGAAACAGACATGTTTTCATTGTGATTATTCATCCCTCTCACAGATGGTTCCTCAGCTTTGAGGTGGGCCCACACAACTATCAATACAGGGTGCTTCCATTCGGGCTCACTACAGCTCCCAGAATCTTCACAAAAGTGTTCTTCATAATAGCAGCTCAGCTCAGACAAGGCTGCTCCACTGTCTTCCCATACTTAGACAAGTGGCTTCTAACCAGCCAGTCTCACCTGGAAGTTTTAATGTCGGCTTCATCACTGATGCACCTTCTAGTATCCCTGGTAATTTGTAAGCATGGAATAGTCTATCTTGACTCCAACACAGGCCATAGACTTTATAGGATCGACACTGGATTCAGTCAAAACGAGGGCATACCTCCCCACAGATTTCACTCTGTGAGCACTATGATAGACCTGGTTACTCTCAAACTTTAGTATGTAATGTACCTTACTCTCCAGATTTAACCTTCATTGCCGGTAAGCTGGCTCCAAACGGTATGTACACCAAACACACACAGCATGAATACCATAGGGACAATTCCTTCCAAGTGAGGGAATGGTGGAGGGATGCTGGACATGTGTGCATGAGAGTTCCATTTCTATCCCTCGCATCCAACAAGATAATTACAAACCTCTCCCCGGTAGGATAGGGGAGCTCACATAGACAATCACATGACACTAGGATCATTCTGGCAGCCAGAATGCACATCATTCTTCTGGAACTGAGAACCCTACAACAAAGCATTCCTACCATTCACACACAGTTCAAGCACATCTTGATAATGTCGGACAACATAACTACTGTTTTCTATATAAATAAGCAGGGAGAGACTGCTCTTTATAGAAGGGGTCAACTTATGTACCTGGTGTATACAGAACCATGATAACCCTATCTACAGTGTACCTCCCAGACACCAAAAATGTGCTGATGGACACCCTCAGCAGGTGTTTTGCCACCTATCACAAGTGGGAATTACATGATTCAGTAATAAACAGCAACTTCACTCAGTGGGAAACAGGAAATGTAGAGTAAACTGCTCCAGTGAGCAATGGTCCTCTCCTACTTTGAACAAATCACTTCAGTTATGTCTTCTCTCCCATTGCACTGTTATCTCTGGTTCTATTGAAAATTTGACTAGACCAGCACCTAAGTCATCCTCATTACCCCCAGATGGCCCAGGCAATTTTGCTTTCCATACCTCCTACAAATGTCATTCCCGTCCACTTAATATTCAAATCTTTTCAGATTTCTTGATCCAGAAAAATGGCATGGTCAGACATCATAACCCCAATGCTTTCTTCTCATGGCTTGGTATTTGGATGGGCACTGAGCCTCGAACATTCCTATTCTGATGATGTGAAAATTATTCTCATTAGTAACAGAAAAGACTCCACAGGAAAATGTAATCTAGCCAAGTGGAAACCTTCATCTGTCTGGGCTCAGAAAAACTGTACGTCTCCAGAGGCACTTGATATTCCCACAATTTTGGATTATATTCTTATCCTCAAGATTATGGGCTTTTCCCTTAGCTCCCTGAAAGTTCATCTAGCAGTAATTAGTGTGTATCACCTGCCAGTGGATGGTTCCTTGATATTTAGCACCTGATAAGTCAGGTTGTTGAAAGCTGTTCAGAAACTTTCCAGCTGTGAGGAAACCAGTCCCTCAGGGGAATCTTTCTTTAGTGCTTTCGGCACTTGCTAAACCTCCCGTAACATAAAACTGCTAGCTCTGTGTTCCATTTCTTGCCTATCAGTGAGGGTTGCCTTCCTTGTTGCCATCACTTCAGCCAGAAGAGTAGGAGTACTGGGCACCTTAATGGTGGAGCCACCAAACACAATATTCCATAACGATAAGGTCTTGCTATTACTACACCCAAAATCCAGTCCTAAAATAGTTTCAGAATTTCATATAAACCAGTCAATTCACTTGTATTTTTCCCAAAGCCCCATGCCTCCAATGAGGTGTGCGGACTTCATTCCCTCCACCTATGATGAGCATTGGCATTCTACCTGAAGAGAACAAAAAATATTAGGAAGTCACCTAGACTGTTCATTGCCATAGCAGAACAAGTATGAGGACAAGCCATGTCTTCTCAAAGGACCTCTAGCTGTATCCTTCTTTCAGTTGATCCAGCTTCCTCCCTCACATGGGTAAGAGCTCACTCTATAAGGGCTCAGGCAACCTCAATAGCATCACTTCAAGAGGTACCCTTTCTTGATATTTGCAGAGCAGCTACATGGAGGCTACATACATCCACATATTTACAAGACATTACACTTTAATCCAGGACTCTGCCACTGATGCATCCTTTGGGACATTAATCCTGCAAGCAGCTATACCACAAGCATCCTCACATCCACCTCCTCTTTAAGTACTCCTTGTCAATCACCCACAGGAGCATACACATAGGAACCACAACTTAAAGCAGAAAGGTAAGAAGTTACTTACCTTATTGTAATGAGTTCTTTTTGATGTGTGGTCCCTATTTGTATTCCACTACACACCCTCCTTCCCCTCTGCATCAGTTCATGACTGACTTCATAGTACAGAAGGAACTGGTGAGGTGGTATGTCCGCCTTATTCCTTTGGTAAAAAGCATGAGGAGGTCAGGAGCACAGATCAATGGACAGTACTTGCAAATATTCTCCAGTCTCAGGTACATGGAGCACAAGTGTGCCCACAGTGGAATTCAGAAAGGGACCACTTATCTCAGGAACCTCTAGTTACATTAACATTACTTCCCTTTCCTGAGTTCTAATCCTGGTTTTGCCAGTGATTCACAGTGTGGCCTCAGGAAAATCTCACTGTCTTAGTTTTCCCACTGTAAAATGAGAAATAATATGGAGTAATAATATGCAAGCTCTTTTCCTAGGGAGTGAGAGAAATGTTCTGCAGTTTTTTTTTATTTGACCAGAAAGCAAACCTCTTGAATTTACTTTCTTTTGAATTGCTAGTTATGTCCTTAAACACACACTCCTTTTATGAAGCCAGAAGGACTTACCAAATTGCTGATTCATCTTTTTGTGCTAAGTTGTCAGAAAAGTTTTCAGGTTGGCACAAAAAAAAACCCTGGTATGTTTCTGTACCATTGCAATGTAAATGATAAAGTTTGATAGGATTAGCTATATCAATCTCCAATTAGAAAAAAGGCAAGACAATTTGCTTAGGTTGAGACAGTTGAGTTGGGATAATTGAACTGTTATGTCTCTCATGCTCAGTTAGATCTGTGTTTTAATACTACTAACTTTCTGTTCAGAGTTACAAGCATGCATCAGAGGGGCCTTAGATATGGAGTGTCTAAATGTGCTCAGTTCATGAAACATGGTAGTTGACTTGAATCATTCTTATGATCTATAAATATGATATTGACCTTTGATGATCTTGAACACACACATTTTTGTCATAATTGTAAGCTTCTGAAAGTAAGTGATGCTAAATGACCCAGTGAAGACTCTTGCTTATTATATAGCAGTGCCTACATTTCTTTGATAAAAGTTCAAAGTTGCAGGAGAGACTGATCTAAAATAAATGAATCATTTTGTTTCAGATACTTTCAGGTACCATAATTGCATGTGATCAGAACTGAGATGAAAGGCTACATAATATGTAAAAGATATTTGCCCCAAGACTGTATTGTAAGCCTTTGAGGCAGGGAATTTGTTCTGCTGTCTCTTGTAATGTGTCAGACACATTTGTGGTGTTTTCTAAATGACTAGTGATGATAAAAGGATTCTATGTAAACAAAGATATTAAATATTTACAACTGGAACAAGCTTGATTACCAGTTAACAAATGGGCTTGCCATGTTTTGAAATAGAATTTGGATCATTGGTGAACTGATAGTTTTAAGAGTGATATCTGCACAAGTATGTTATGAATTCTCAAAACACAGAGGATATGTAAATACTGCTATTTGAGCCTTATTTTCTTCTTCGAGTGTTTTCATGTGTCCGTTACGCTGTGTGGGCACGTCTCATGTACAGTACTGATAGGGGTAGCTTCATCCATTCCTTGCTCCTTGTTTTCAGGGAGAAAGACATAAAGGGCAAAGCTGCCCCACCCCTCCTTCAGTCGCTTCTTACTGTTTGTGGTCAGTAGCTGGAGGATTTAGAACAAAGTTGTGAGCACTTAGGCTTACTTTTTGTAAGCCTGGTACTGTTCTTCATACATTGGACTTTTTTTTTCCTTTTTACTTTTTAATTTGTTTACATTTTTTCTTTTCTTCATTCTTCTAATCCTTACCTTGCCTGCTACTGGTGGAGCCTGTATCAAAGTCTCTGGGTTTCAAGCCTGATTCTGGTTGTTGAAAGCCAATGTCTGCCAGTGACCCTCATTTGTGCTGCCTAACATGCTTCATTGAAGACCATTTAAGAGATAGGTGCTCAATCTGCTGGGGCTTAAAAAGCAAAATGAAAAAGCTGAAAGAGGAGCACCTCAACTTTCCATATATTCCATACATTGTTATGGAAGTGGCTCTTTATCTGGTATCCAAACCCTTTTGGTCATGGTAAGGGAGCTCATTCACAGCTCCTTCCAGTGTGCTCCCTTGGCATTGCCAACAGAGAAAAGTCTTGGGAGATCTCCATTGCCAGTTTTGCTCTTTCAAGATCTAAGGCAGAGAACAATCCAGGTCTCAGAAACATAAGAAAAAGTTGCCATCAAGTTCTTTGAGGTTCATGGTATGGGACTTCCTACAGAGGGTCAATCTGGTACCAAGGGTAAAGTGTGCTCTTTGGCTTAATGCTCCCTGGTACCGGCTCACACTGACACCCATAGATCTGAACCATTGACTCCAGTATCCTCCCCCCCGGGGACCATCAAGACCAGTTACTTCTTCGGCTATGACAGTACATCAACCCTCACTGATCACAGTGAGACAACCTCCTATACTGGTGTCAACAATTGTGGAGTCTTATACGGCAGCAAGAGACCTGTTATGCCATTTGATACTGCCATCACCATTGATTCAGGGTGAAGAAGCTATTCTGGCACAGTCACAGGTACCACATGTGTGTAATCTGCTGTAGGCCCATCAACCTTAGGCCTGTTAATATATTCATCTGCCTCGTCTGTGTCTCTGTTTAGATCTCTGGTAGTGACTCCATATCTTTGCATGATTCCAGTAGTTAGGAAGCCTTTCATGCTCACACTGGCTTGTCTTTAGGATGAGGATCTGGAACTGGAAGTGTCCTCAGTGGTACCAGAGAATTTAAAGTCTACCAAGAGCTCTTCAGAAGAATACAAGTAGAGATCGTGGAGGAGAATACAAGAATCATTTGCATTCAGCTATGGTTGGAAAGGTAGCCCTACCTATAGATAAGGCCATCATGTGGCCTATTAAGACCCTGTGGAAAACCTTTTCATCTATTCCACTGGTGGTTAAATGAATGGATTACAAACACCAGTTTGCATCCTAAGGTTTTGAGCACTTTTACTTACATGCTATTCCAGGCTTACTATTAGCTGCAGTAAATTACAGATATCATCAAGGCCAGGGACAAGGGTATCCCCACAGAAAAGGATGCAAAAAACCAAGATCTCTTGGGGGAAGATTTATTCCACAATGAATTTCCCTCTTATTATCAATAATCAGGCTTTGTTGGCCTGTTATGACTATTTTAATTTTGAGGCAATGTCTCAGGTTTGCAGATTGTCATAAAGGTCTCGGGAACAGTTCCAGTCTCTTCCTACGGAAAATCTGGTCTCTTGATCAGCTGTACAGGCTTCTTTAGATGCAGCAGGTTCTGTGGCCAAGGCTATGGTCACAGCAGTAACTGTTGCACCATTTTCCTGGTTGCAGTCATCAGGGATAGCTGCAGAAGTACAACAGATGATTGAGAACCTCCCTTTAAAGGACTGTGCCTTATTCTCATCCAAAATGGATGAGGCATTACACACACTAAAGGACTCTAGAGCAGTCTTAAAGTTCTTAGGTCTTTACACCCAGGATACAAAGAGGACAAAATATCGTCAATATCCGTCAAGACAGCAATTCTAGTCCTATAGACAGCCTGACCATTCTACGGGCAAGCACAACTCTTGGAGCAGGAAGCCTCCAGCTCTCATGACCTCAGTCACGTCATCCAGCAGCCGCAAGTCTCAAAGCCCCCCTGTTTGATTCCTATGTTGATGACAGGTTTCAGAGTAGCAGCCGTGTTAGTCTGTATTCGCAAAAAGAAAAGGAGTACTTGTGGCACCTTAGAGACTCGATGAAGTGAGCTGTAGCTCACGAAAGCTTATGCTCTAATAAATTTGTTAGTCTCTAAGGTGCCACAAGTACTCCTTTTCTTTATGTTGATGACAGCAGCCTTAACTAGCCAGATCTTTCTGGCCCTCCCTAAGGAACAGCTTATCACATTTCCTGCATGCTGTCACCTCAAATAAGTGGGTATGAAGCATGATGGAATTGGGATATACTCTACAACTTTGTATCCTCTACTCCTGTGCCACTTTCCGGTCCCATTTCAGGAACCATTCTCAAAAGTCTGTACTAATTCAAGAAGTGCATACTCTAGGTTCTTCGGAAGCTGAAGAAGTGTCACTTCTTCTTCAGGGTGGGGATTCCGCCTCCCCTCCCCCCCCGATACTTTCTAGTAACCAAAGCCAAAGGAGTCTCAGACCCATCCTAGCCCTTTGGAGTCTAAACAGATGCATCAAAAATATAAAGTTCCATATGGTGTCCCTTGCTCCTATTATCCCTCCCCTTGATTCAGGAGACTGTTATGCTGAATTTAACTTATAGGATGCCTACTTTCGATGTGGCAAACCACCCTGGTCACAGGAGGTTCCTAAAGTGCGTGGAAGGAGAGGATCATTAACATTCACAGTTCTTCCCTTTGGTTTGTTTTAATCACTGAGGCTTTTCACCAAGTGCATGGCAGTAATTGCAGCCTACCCCTGCCAGACAGATGTCAATGTGTACTCTTGCCTGGATGCTTGGTTGGTTTGGGGTTGTTCTGGGCACCAAATAAAGTCCACTGTCTGTCAGACTATCTAACTGTTAAGCAACCTGCCCCTGAATGTAAACAAAGAGACATCAATGTTATCACCTCTACAAAGAATAGAGTTAATTGGAATGTTCCTAGTCTAGACCTCTGCCAGGGGTTTTTTGCCTCTTGCCAGGTTCCACACTATTCAGGACCTCTTGTTACCATGGCTCTTAAAACCCAAAGATCTTGGTAATTATTACTCTGGGTGAGGTGGTGGCAGGAAATAAATCAATGGAGACATGGTTGTCCATCCAGTAGGTGGCTAGCACAATCAGTACAATACAAGAGTGCTTTCACTTAAAGCTGCACTTTATTTTAATCTCAAGCACTTACACACGTCCACAATAGGTTACTAAAACGCTCCAAAAATCAATAATTACTGAAGTCTGGAGCAGTCTTTGAGTGGTACAATGACAGCCGTCCAACTGGCCAGTCTTTCAGCTGCTTTTGGGGACCCTAAGCTGTGTCTATGAAGTGTCCCTGAAGAGTTCACCTACCCCATACTTTCTCTCCTTATTTGTTTGGGTTAGTGTAACAATAACATGTCAATAAAAAAAAACCAACTTGTTAAGCAAACAATTTCTAAGTTTAAGCAAGAGGTTCCATCAAGCCATTAATTAGACAGATGGGTTTTTGCAGAGCCCGCATGTTTTGAGGACCCTGAGAAACAGATCCCAAAGGGCAGACATAGATAACCTTCCTGTTTTTCTAAAATACATAACTCAGCAATTTCAACAGAGATCTTATCAGGAAGGACACAGGGCCAGCTCCCCGCTCTGCTCCTGGCTTCTTGCTAAGGCTACTGTACAAGCCCACTAAAGGCTTACTGACTTGGCTGCTTTGTCAATAATTATTGGTAGTGGTCCAGGCATTTTGCTGCTCTGCCAACATCTCTTCATACACTGTGTGTGTCACTCAAGGATCAGTCACGAGCCACAGAGAGGAATTGCCTCAGGCTTCTAGGTCTCACAACTGCATGTGATCATATGTGATCCCTTCTGCCAGGCTGCACCTCAGAGCAGTGCAAGCTTGGCTTAAGTCAATCTATTATTCTTATATTCATCAACTTGACAAGCTAGTATACATCCTGGACAGAATGTTGTGATCTCTGAATTGGTAGATGAGACAAGACAACATGGGGGAGGAGGAGTCACCTTCTTTGCCTCCCCTTCTATTCCTTTGGTAACAAATACTTCAGTCCTGGGCTGGGTGAGGAGTGAACGTGGACGATCTTCAGGCTCAGCCTGTCCATAAGACCTATTTACACATATATGTTCTTAAGTCATACGCAGTATACTCTGAGAGAAGTTCCGGCCTCATATTCAGGGCAAGACTGCACATGTGCCCCCCAGTAATACCAGAGCAGTATTCTGAATGAACAAACGAGGACACTAGGTCAATACAATGTGGAACAAATTCTGGAACTTGTGCATATGGAGCTTGATCATTCCCAGGGCATCTTGGTTGCCGGGTGTTTGAGATGGCCTGTTAGACCGCTTGAGCAGATCATTCAGCTTAGACAACAAATGGTCTCTTAACATTGCTGTCCCAGCTTTCTGGGACAAGGACCTGCTGTATGTACCGGCATCTCTGATTCCCAAGGTCATTTTCAAGCTGAACCAAAATCAAGGTAAAATGATTCTCATAGCTCTTCTCTGGCCAAGGCAACTATGTTGTTCCAACCTACTCAGATGTCCACTTGGGAACTCTTGCTCTTACAACTAATCAGAGACTTGATAATTCAGAATCACAGGTACATGCTGCACCTGAATTCTCAGGTGTTGCAACTCATGGTTTGGTTCATCACTGGTTAAATACAGAGGAGGCACAACGTTCGGTGGCAGTCCAGAACATCATCTTTAATAGAAGAGACGCAAGATGGGTGAGGTAATATCTTTGATTAGACCAACTTCTGTTGGTGAGAGAAACGAGCTTTCAAGACAGAAAAGCTCAGTGTAGCACAAAAGCTTGTCTGTCTTACCAACAGAATTTGATCTAATAAAAGATATTACATCACTCTGTCTCTCTAATATCCGGATCGACATGGCTACAACACTGAATGCATCCTTAATAGAAGGAAACCTTCCACTATAACTCCTTACCTTCGTGTAAATGGAAGCGCTTCTCTATCTGGGCCCCTACCCATATTAAGGTGCCTCTGACTGCAGTCTCAGCACTTCATACTTGAATTGATGGTAGAACTGTTTTTTACCAACCTTATCATTACCAGGTTCTCCAATAGTCTAGATAGACTATTTCTATCTTTTTGTGATCTGGTGCCACTTTGGGACTTGAATTTAGTTTTGTCTGCTCTTGTGGGCACTCCATTTAAGCCTTTAGCATCTTGTTAATTTCTGCACCTCTCAGCAAAGATGACCTTCTTGGTAGCCATCACCTGGGCTAGGAGAGTAGGTGAACTGAATGCCCTTGAAACTGATCCACCAAACACCATTTTCTGTGAAGACAAGGTCCAACTTCGGCCTCACCCTAAGTTTCTGTCAAAGATGGTATCTGATTTCCACCTAAATCAGTCTATATACTTGCTGGGTTTTTTCCCCAAGATGCATGATTACAAGGATGAACAAAACCTGCACATTTTGGATGTGTGCTTTAGCATTTTACCTGATCAGGACAAAGACTTGCCAGATATTTTCCCAGATCTTTGTTTTTTATGTGGAATTAGTTAGAGGTCAATCAGTTACAGCACAGTGACTTTCAAAATGGATTACAAATTGCATCACTGTGTTACACTGCCAAGAGCACAGTACATCCTGAGAAGCTGACAGCGCACTCAAGTAGACAGTGCATTCAGCCTCCGTAGCATTTATGGGACATGTCCCTATCATGGACATCGGCAGAGCAGCGACATGGTCATCTGTCTGCATATTTACTAGACTGTATGCACTTTCCTCTGCATAAGGGAGGATGCATTTGTGGAGAAAGCAGTCCTATAGTCCCTCTTGCAATGAGACTCTGAGCCCCACTGCCTTTAATAATGCCTTCAGAGTCACCCCCACAGTATAATAGACATATGCAAGCACTCAAGAAAAAGCAGTTATTCATCCTTTCATAACTGTTGTTCTTTGAGAGATATTGCACAAGTCCATTATACAACCCACCTTCCTTCCCCGTCGAGCATTTGGGTGGGAGGAAACTAAAGGAGGGGTGGGGTGGCTCTGCCCTTTTATACCCTCTTATCAAAACAGGAGGAGCCTGAGATGGGCGGGGCCACTCCTCCAACTAACGCTAGGGAAAATTGCACATACAACTACAATGTGATGGACGTATGCAACATATCTAGAAGAATAATAGTTATGAAAGGGTGAATGTTGCCTACTTTTTCTCTTAATTTGGCCCTGCATTAACATGTGAGGCAGATTTAAATCTCTTATTTTGGAGGTTTAACTAAGTATGAGTATCTTCAGGGTGCCTTTTCAAGTTATTTTTCTTCATTGAATTCACTGACACTCAGTACTACTTTAAAAATGAAATTGTAAAAAGATCTGCCTATTTCAGCTATTTATTTTTTATCACAACTGCATCTAAAATGATAGTACCATAGAGTAACAACTATATTTTTTTGCTCAAACATGAGAATTTGAGAATAGTCCAGAAGGAAGACGGGAATAGTCCACAAGAAAGAAGTATGAAATAAAAAAGTTTATCAACCTAAACATCCTGCATGTTCAGACATGTTCCGTTCATCATCTTCAATGCGGCTTCCTCCTGAGAAGGAATACTTCTCATGATGTTTCATTTGGGCAACCAGGCCTTGCATTTCTTTGTTGCACTGTTTGCATTTTGCATGCATGTCTGTCTTACCCACAGGTACAGGAACTTCATTAAAATATTCCCAAACTGGGTCTCTTTTATGGTCTGCGGCCATTATAGGTTTTCCCTTCTAGTGAGAGAATGGTATGGTAGATCTCAAATCAATGAAGGCTACACTAAGAAAGACCTCAAGACTTCTGGAATATGCTGCTCAAACAGTTTCACATTTGTTTCTACTGCCTGTCCCTCCCTTAAGTCACATTTATCTCCAGACTTCTTCTCCTTATCCAGATCTATTCTGCCCCCAACAAGCTTCTATTCATTGAACTTTTTGAAACTTTGCACTTTTAGAGAAAGGTAGGGATTGACTGTGTGTACACAGATTTGCAGAGGGACAATAGGGTTGAGGTCTGTTTTCTCACATCCATCCATCCATCCATCCATCTATCTATCTACAGTTTTGTGTTAACAAGCATGTTATCTCTGGAGACACAAATCCACAGTTTGAGAACTGCAAAACTAAGCATCGCTGGTGGTATCTTCTAGACTGAGCACTGAGTCCCGTTGGGTAGATTGACAGATTAACCTAAATAATCTGTACAGAAGCCTGTGAAACCCCATAAAATTGGGTCCTAATCCATGAACTATTGGAACTCATTTACAAAACTTTTTTTAAACATTGCATGACTATATTGTCTCATACAATAGAATTAGAATTTATAATCTCTATTCCATGATGAGCTATCTTTGAGCTATAACGTATCTTCATGTAGATTGCTTTTTGATGGGAAAAACTTTATCAAAAAAATCTGATTAAAAAAAATCATTGATTTTTATCCACCCTGATATGGTTTAAATATTAGATGAGAACAGTGCTTTACAAAGTGCTTTACAGCATTTAAATTTTGAAGTCACTTACACAGACACTGAAGTATAACAATATGTGGGTGAAACATAGTTTGAACTGTACATAGTAAAACTACATAATAGTTTACATAGCATTAACACTTAAAAGAGAGCAAGAAGCTGCATTTTTTACGTTACAAAAGTAATATATATTCCCTACACTCCAAAGAACCAATTTAGTTTTCAATATCATCAAGCTTTGATATAGTAGAGAACATTTCCCCTGACTTCAGTACAGTTCCAGAGATACCTTTTGTTACATGAAGAAAACGCATAATGTTTATCTTGAATAACATAAACCAAAGCCATTTTGAAGTTCATCAGGGGTGGTGGTTTTTGTTTTGTTTTTTTTTTGTCCTTATTACCAAGTGTAAAAATATTTTCTTACATTTCTTACCACTATTCCTTAATAAATCTTAAACTTAAATAATAAAACTAGTTTATTTAACCAGCACCATGGTTCAGTAGACTCAGGTCAGTTTTTCCAATTGGGATTTGTACTTTAGCCATTCAAAATTCATTGCACAGTTTCACCAAGCATCATTAATTTAATACTGATGCTGAAAGTTTTTAGATTCTCTACAGGATTCTTTGTGTATTGAGCCATATGCTGCATAGTTGTATATAAATCTCTGTTAACTGTGGCTTTCTTTAATTTAGTTTATATATTTTCAGCTTCTGTATATAGGTCTTAAAAATTAGAATAGGACAAAACCAACTGAGTAGTTCTTTGTACAGTTTAACTGAAGAAAACCTGATGGGTTTTATTTACTGATATCCAAAATTCATGAGTTTTGCTCAAAGTTTTATATTCGTATGAAAGCCCAAAAGCCACACAATAGTGAACAAAATGGGAAATATGATTCTTTCATTATGAAATGACAAGCTTTTCACAACTAAACAGATACTTGACCAACACATACTTTTAACCCCCGAACTTCCCTACAGGCTAAGGCTTCTTATTTATACTTAAGTGTCTTCTGGGAGAGGCTGCTATTGGTCATGGACTACTATTTTAACCACTTCTTAACCTTGTCTATGGTAGGAAATTTCTTGCCCACCTTACAGAATGTGCCAACAATGTATTCTCTAGGGTAAACTGGGTGCAGGCATTTCTACTACCATATCATCTAACACCCTGGTATAAGAATATGAGAAGATTTTTAAAAATGGATCTCAAAAGTTAAGCTGTTCAGTCCATATTTAGGCTACTTAATAAGTGGCCTGATTTTCAAAAGTGTAGAGCACCCAACAGTTCCTATTGAAGTTGGTGCCCCGAGCCGTACCCAGAAGACAGCAGATAATTATTACTTCAGTGGGAACAACTTAGAATTTTGGAGATGTGCTGAATACTAGCTCATTCACCTGTCCGGTCATGGGCCTGCCTTAACCTTCGTCATGATATAAGGGTTTGAATCAGTACCTGAAACGGTACAGTTTTTCGGCAGCATATGGTTTGAACAGATCTATATATTCAAAATAATACTATTACACAAAAGTCAGCCAAGACTTCATTTACAAAATGTTCACATTTGAGACACCTATCTGTAGTGGAAATATGTGGAATTTTGACAGTTTTACAGTAAAATGTTCTGAGGTGATACTGAACTCTAATTAAAATAATCTAGATATTAAGGTGGATTGGAACTGGGGAGAAGGGGTGCTTTGACAGTTAAAAAGTGTTTTAAAATGTTCATAGCTTTCCCAGATAACATTTATTTCTTAATATGTGAAATGAAAACTTGATTCTTTGCCTTCAGGATTGGTTTGTAATTAAAATCCATTTCTTCCTTTGCATCATTGCATCAACATTATTATTTTACTAAAAGGGGTTTTTTTTGTATCAAGGCCAAACACACACATTATTCCATTGTTCATAATAAACCACAGCACAATAAGGTCAAATAGAAATTTGAAGTTTATGCTATAGAATTAATAGATGGTAAAAAATAATTGGTTTGTTTTAGATTTTGACAGAACAAGTATGCACTCAAGTTGTTCATAAACCACATCCAGAGCCAGATTCTACAGTGAAAATTCAGAATCCAAGTAAGGAGATTATTTTATGTTTGTTTTAAATTAATGGCAAGAGGTTTTTTTTAAAAAAAAAAGAAAGTGTTATTTGTTGAGTCCTTGAAAGAAAATAGGTTTTTATTCAATACTTTTATTTTATGATGTCAACAGCTGGTTGTCAGATGAGATTTAAAAATATGTTATGTAACATATTTGCTCTTTTACAGTGATTCTTAAAGTGGTGGCAACATTGTTAAAAAATTCCACACCAAGTGCAGAGCTGATGGAAGTTCGACGTTTGTTTTTATCTGATATGATAAAACTTTTCAGTAATAGTCGTGAAAACAGAAGGTATGCAAATCAAATATTTTTTCTCCCAATAACAGAAATAGGTCACCTGTTGCCACACTCAATGATGTTAACACATAACAAATTTTGGATAATAGTCTTGAGTATTGTATTGTGCAGTTTTACATAATGTGCAATAAATATGTGGTTAAAACAAATGGTATGAACACCTGGTAGTTAATTTTAAATCAGTGATAAACATTGTGAACAAAACAAAAATATCTAACTTAACAACATTTTAAGATCCTGAATTTAAAACAAAAATAAGTGCTCTATTAAAATTACATTGAAGCTCATAGGAGAGAGGCTATTTAAATTGTTTTTTTTCATCCTGTTCTTCTCATCTAAATTTTAAAAAAAATGAAAAAAAAGTTGAATTTCTTTTGGATATATTTTGACCTAATTATTTTTCTTTAGATGTTTACTTCAGTGTTCGGTGTGGCAGGACTGGATGTTTTCTCTGGGATATATTAATCCTAAGAACTCCGAAGAACAGAAAATCACAGAGATGGTGTACAACATCTTCCGTATTCTCTTGTATCATGCAATAAAATATGAATGGGGAGGCTGGAGGGTCTGGGTGGATACTCTTTCTATAGCACATTCCAAGGTAAGAATTAGTTTCTGGCGTTTCTGTTGATCCCAATAACTTCCTAAGCCAAAGGGGTCAGTAATACAGTAGATTCAATATAAAGTGATTTAGTGCCATCTTGTGGATAGCATAGGATATGATAGGTTAGCATTTTTCTTTTAGTGTGAGTTCTTTACTGTGAAATGTTTAATGAACTATACATTAATTATACTATTCATTTCCCCCCTAAATTAACAAAGTATATATTTACTCTGAAATTATGATCTGTCATGTTCCATTTAAGGTCACCTATGAAGCTCACAAGGAGTATCTAGCAAAAATGTATGAAGAATATCAAAGGCAAGAGGAAGAGAACATAAAAAAGGGGAAAAAGGGGAATGTGAGCACTATCTCAGGCCTTTCATCTCAGACAACAGGAGCAAAAGGTGGACTGGAAATTCGAGAGATAGAAGACCTTTCACAAAGCCAAAGCCCAGAAAGTGAAACAGATTACCCTGTCAGCACAGATACCAGGGACTTGCTCATGGCTACAAAGGTGTCAGATGATGTGCTTGGAAGTTCAGATAGACCAGGAGGGGGTGTACATGTTGAGGTTCATGATCTGTTAGTTGATATAAAAGCTGAAAAGGTAGAAGCCACAGAAGTAAAGCTTGATGATATGGATTTATCACCAGAGACTCTGGTAACTGGAGAGAATGGTGCCCTCGTGGAAGTTGAATCCCTTTTAGATAATGTATATAGTGCTGCTGTTGAGAAACTCCAAAACAATGTCCATGGTAGTGTTGGTATCATTAAGAAAAGTGAAGAGAAGGATAATGGGCCTTTGATAACACTGGCTGATGAGAAAGATGAGCCTTCTACTAACAATACCTCATTTCTTTTTGATAAAATACCCAACCAAGAAGAGAAACTTCTACCTGAACTTTCCAGTAATCACATTACTATTCCAAATGTACAAGAGACTCAAATGCATCTTGGTGTGAGTGGTGATCTTGGATTGCTTGCTCACATGACTGGTAGTGTAGATATAACATGTACTTCAAGTATAATAGAGGATAAGGAGTTCAAGATTCATACAACTTCAGATGGAATGAGCAACCTTTCTGAAAGGGAGTTAGCGTCATCATCCAAAGGATTAGAATATGCTGAGATGACTGCTACAACCCTGGAGACAGAGTCTTCTGGTAGCAAAAGTCTACCTAATGTTGATGCAGGAAGTATAATATCAGATACAGAAAGATCTGATGATGGTAAAGAAGCAGGGAAGGAGATAAGGAAGATCCAGACAACTACTACAACCCAAGTAAGTTAGAGGTGCTATAATTATATCAGTATGTGACATATATGTATTTGATTACAGGATAATTAATCCAATCACAAAAGTATATCTAATCACAGCTGTGTCCAACTTTTAAAGGCATTCTCTTTACCATCATATCATAAATATGTCTTGCAAACATTTTTATTTTCAAAATGGGTGGTCCATGTTTAATGATCTTATTTTACTATAAGAAAATCTCACTCATTGCAATTATGGAATATTACTTTTAAAAACTTTGCTGGAGAAATATATTAGCCCACGTGATTTATTTCTTGTGGACAATGTGACTAATAATTATAAAGGATTATTGTATGCATCTAAATTCTTTTTTTCTGTTTTAAGGCTAGACATGTTTGTATTTTACTTAAGCAAGGTGCATGAGTTAGTAATTTTATTGGACCCACTTCTTTTGCACCAATAGAGTTGCTCCATTAAAAGATATTACCTTACTCACCTTGTCTCTCTAATATCCTGGGACCAACATGGCTACAACCACGCTGTATTTTACTTAGGCTTTTTTATAAGACAGAGTATAATAAAATATAACTTCCAGTGTTGGTTCACTGTTTTTAATGGTTTAATTCTTTGTTTCTCTGTGCCAACCAGTGTTTGGGTAGAGTTCCAACTTTGGAGACAGTACTCAAACTTTTTTGGTGGTATATAAGAGCCTTACTATCTCATCATTACCAAGGCTATAATTTAGTAACGGGTATTTTTAGTAAAAGTCATGGACAGGTTATGGGCAATAAATAAAAATTCATGGCCTGTGACCAGTCCATGACTTGTATTAAAATACCTGTGACTAAATGTTGGAGGGGGTCATGTGGGAGGGCTGCTGCTGGGGTTGCCCGGGGTTCCCAGCACCAGCTTCTGGGGGCTGCGGACTGTGGCTACTCTGGCCGCCCGCCCAAGGACCATTGCCGAGCCAGCCGACCACAGATGCTCCAGCCGCCTCTGGACTAATGCTGGGGCTGCCCAAGCAACGGCTGGTGTGACTGTCCCCAGGGCCGCTGTGGCTAGTGTGGCTGTCCCTGGGCCACCTGAGCAGCTGGCCCTGGGGTCATCCACATAGGCCACTGTGGAAGTCATGGAGGTCGCGGAAAGTCACAGAATCTGTGATTTCCATGTGCTCCGTGACAGACACTGAGCCCTAATCATTACCAGTCCTTGCTGTCTCCATCATGGGCTGATACAGAGAACCGTAAAGAAAAGAAGTGCCTAAACTACAGAGAAACTCTTCTGATAATGGAACTTCCACAGTATATGGCTTTCCCGGCTGTGCCCAAAGAGAATTATTCACATCTTTAGTCTGTGTCTGTGTTTCTACATTGGGGTCTCTGATAAGGGGTTCAATATCTGACTCTCAGACCCCCAGAGGACTATGCTGGGAAAACTTTACCTGACTACCAAAGGTAGCCACTGGAAATCCTTCTTTTCCTTCAAGAAGTCTAGTGGATCAGGAAAAAAGGAGCAAGGTAGTGGACAAGATATCTCTTCCCAAGCCCTGTTAATGGCTATGGATTCTAGGCAGAAAACAGATCAATCTAATTTACTATGATACACAATCAGCGCTCTGCTGAGTAGGTCAGGAGCGCCTAGGGTTTGGGAAATTCTCCACCTCTTCTGCGGATCTCGCAGTAGGGCCAAGGATCCCACCAGACTTAGAGCCCCTCCTGGATTCTAGGCTGGCCCCACTGAAGTTCTAAGAGCTTCCAGGCCAGAACAACTTCATTTAGCCACTATCCCTCTCCTCCCTTCCTCACCACTGCTGCTCCCCTTACCTGCTGTGCACAGGGGTAAATTCCTGTGCCCTCCGCATGGCTATAGCAAACATCACCAACTTGGGCCAACAATTCACACATGCATGGGAAAAGGAACTCACTTTCCAGTTTGGATTGCCTTACTGCTGCCCACCTTCCAGCCCTATTGTCTCCATGGCCAGGCTTTACACCACTGGTCTCACTCCACCATCATGAGGCTGTGTCTCAACAGACAGCACTTCAATTCAGTTTGCCCCTCCCCTTACAAGAATACTGACAGTCCCAGAATTACTTGATCTTCAGGTACAGAATAAAGATTATTTCAAGCTGTTCAAGTGGGAGGATAAGCCTCACTTCACTTCCAGGATTGTGCATACATTGTTGGCACCATGGAGGCTCTTGTATTCAGTGTTACAGAAAGATACTGAGATCTTTGCTGAGAATCTCCAGAGTGCAGAAATGGATGACGTCACCTTGCCACTCTTGAGACTGCCACATCAACTTAAGGATTCTTGGTAATGACTTACTTGGCAAAAAGAGTCTGATTTAGAGAGAGCTTTAAAATGACCAAATAACTTTCTGCAAACAACCTAGTACACATATTACTCTTCTAGGGAGGTGGTCAGATGGATTCGGTTGTCAACCAAGTCCCTTGAAACTAGGATTAACAGGTAGAGCTGATACAGATGCTGGCCTGGTAGAACTATGTATAGTAGTTTGCAGCAGGCACCACTTAACATATCATCAGAAACACCTTGAGAGGAATACTGATATCTGTAGCAGCACAATGGTCATCATCTGATCAAATATCTAAGGCTACCTTGTCTTTCTGAAGAGCACTGCTGCATGAAGTAGTCATCCAGAATCTGTAGTGGTCTCTCTCAGATATTGGGAATTCAGGGCTTCCAGAAGGCAGTTACCTCCTCACAAAAACTACAGTACTCCTCTCAAAGTAACAGACTCTGGCTTCCCTGAATCTACCCCGACTGTTCAGGGAGAAGAACAGTTCCTTTAACAAGGAGATTGAAAAAGAGTAATGCTAACCTTCAGTGAACAGAGATATTGAACCTCTTCCTCCACTTCCTGCATTTGGCATGTATGTACAATACATTGACCTATGCATTGACAAGTGCTATGAGAGGGAGGCATGGGTTCTTTTGTATGTAAACTCTCAAATTGGTGAAAATCTACCTTCTCAAAATTATTGCAGCACCTCAAGCAAGGTATCGGATCCCCCATATTTTAAGGCACTCTGCATAATAGAGAAAAAGCCCCCAAAACCTTCAATGAAGTGTCAAAGCTGTTCAAACTGATTTTTCAGTTGCCAGATGGTTTTTATTCTTAGTCTAAATCATCAAACAAAGACTGCTGATTCCAGGAAAATCAGCAAATGGACTGAGAAGTAGGGGAGTAATGGGGAACAGATTGCTTCTATTGTGGAGTGTAGGTTTTTTTGGTTAAAATATCAAAGGGAGAGGGATGTAGGGATATATTCCTCTTTTCTGTTCTAACCAATATCTATATATAGCTCTATACATATAGAGATATAACAAAATAGGCAGAGCTACACTATCTTATCTTGTCACTGTTACTCTTCTGTTTTCTCTTCTCTCCTCTTTCCCCCCTCTGATAAATTCACTTGTTGCCTTTTGTTCTTGTAAATTCTTCAGGCCAGGGACCATCTCTTTAATCTATGTTGGAGTTAGAAGTCCCCAGGACAATGGCACCCTTATCCTTACTGAGGGTACTAAACGCTACTAAAATTAAGTGTTTATTATAAATACTTGTTTCAGTTTGATGTGATACAGAAAAAGACTAAACCACATTACATATATAATCACTAGGAAAACTATGGCCACAGAATTCAAGACTGAAAGATCTCTCCAACTTGTGTAAATATTCTTGATATTTCCAGATTCCATTTTGGTGCAATTTCCACCTCCTTTTTTTCCCACACACTTGATTTTAATTACTGTTCTCTCCCAGGTTTTAGGAGCTGATCCTGGTCTCATTCAAATCAATGGTAAAAATCCCATGACTTCACTGGTATAGGATCAAGTGTGTAAAAATTATTCTGAGGAGATATAAAATAGACAAGCAGCAGTAGCAGCAGAAATTTAGAACTTAACTCAGTTGTCAAACGGGTCTGTTAACAATGTGTCCCTCTACTGCTCTCAAAATGGAGGTTACAACATTTCAGACTAAAGATCAAGTGAACTTTAGAGCTGGGTTTCTGTACCATTCTGCTTTTTACAATGCAAAAATAAATACACCATAGATGTCTTTTGCTGACAATCGGCATGCAGTATTCAGGAATTTGCAATTGAATGTGATTAAAAAAAATCCACTGACTAAAATGTTGTCCATTTAAAGCAACTTGTTCTAAATTTGTTTAGTTTAGAATAGAAAAAAACGAAAAGAAAAGATCACCCAATGCATCTTCAGCTAATGCAATATTATTCCTTACAATAAAATTTCTTTTATGTTGTCTAGTCTGTTTTTAAAATAATCCCAAGTAATCTGGCTTCTGCTCTTTCTTTTTTGGGAGTCTGTTCCAAAGTCTCTAAGTGATTTCATCATTAGGAAGATTTTCCGAACATTCAGTTTAAATTCTTTCTCTGTAAAAATTTTCCTCCCAGTAATCTTGTGTATCACACTAAATAATTCCTTTTTTCCCCTTTGTGTTTGTTCACCAAGTGAAAACAACTCAGGACTACCTAGAAATTAAAACAATATAACCCACAAATCAGCCACTGGCTAGGAGACACTAAAGGCTGTCCTGGGAGGCCAGAAAACTTACTCAACTAAGACATAATCTGGTACAAAATACCTGGAAAGCTAGATTTGTACTTCTGGAAAAAAAAAAAAGACTATGATGATGATTCTCCTAAAATATATATAAATTAATACCCCCCTGTGACCCCCGGATCCCCGGGGTGCAGCCTGGGACTGTGGGACTGCTGTGCCTCCTTAGTTTTCCAGCCTGGGCTGTCTCTCACAATGCTTTTCTAGTGACAAGCAGCAAACTACCCCGGGTGCTGTTATCACTAGCACAACCACATGTAGAGCCCCACACCCAGCTAGATTGCATGAATGCTCCCAGAGCCACTCATGAATCACACAGAGAGAGACACCAGCCAGATCCCCCCAATTCCCAGCCTTGTACCTCAGGAATGAGCAGTGAAAGTTTATTAATTGGTTCACCACTTCATCAGTGGATAGTGGATATACACCAGCCTTTGTAAACCTGAGCAGATTTAGCAATTACTTCAGGCAAACCGACTGGTAAAGATAAACAGTAAATACATTTATTGATTACAAAAGGTAGATTTTAAGTGATTATAAATGATAGGCAAAAAGTCAGAGTGGTTACCCAAATAAAATAAAATGTATATAAGCATGCAATTTAAACCCTATTAGACTGGGCAACATGTAGATGAAGCAGGTTTTTTCCACCCCTCTGGATATTGCAGTTCACAGTACACAGGTTTCACCCTTGACACCTGGGCCAGTCTCCTCCGTTGGAGTCTTCAGTCTTCTGAGTGTCTTTGTTGCTTGCAGCATAGGTTGGGGGACGAGGTGGGGGAGGGAGAGAAAAGGCCAATCATGGGGACATTGTGTTTTGTTTTATACCCTTAGTCCCATGTGCTTGGAGAACACAAGTCCAGGCATGTATGGTGGGCATTGCTGATTCACAAGGTGAAACAATACTCCAGTATGTCTCCTGTTAGTGAGTAATTGAATTGTAACTCCTCTGCTGGACAGTGTCTGCTCAGCTCTTGCCTAGGAGTTAGTTACCTCCCTTGTCGTTGTCTCTGGAGAGCTAGTATCTGGGCACTACCCAAACCCACAGCATATTTTAGTGAAAACCATACAATACAGTTCTTATTACTTCATATGCATTGATTATATCCATAGTTATATAGAACAATGGCTTCCAGCAGATCATAACCTTTCCCCTGACATCTCACATGGCATGCTTTATGTGCACTATCACAATTATATATAAATATGGGGGTTACAGGGCACTCCCCTGAGGTATAGAGAGTCACACACGCACATCCCTCAAAATATTTAGACAGGATCAACTTGCCAAAAATAAACACACTATAAATAAAATCCCCTCAGTGTGCACGTTGAGGAACCCGAAATGCAAAATGTCACTAAACAACTGAAATGAAGGCCCAGATGTGAGGCCAGATTGTTAGCTGGTGTAAATCAGAGTAGTTTCAATGAGGCTACATCAAATTACACCAACTTTATCTGGATGGCACTACTGGTATATTTTATTATTTTATTTTAGCTCCAATTATAGCTCATCCTTCTCCAAATCTTATCCAGGTGCAGTTTTAGAATTCATTGCATATGTTTAACACAAACTTTGAACTTTTTGTTAACATAGGCTGTGCAAGGTCGGTCTGTTACCCAGCAAGACAGAGACTTGCGAGTTGACTTGGGATTTAGAGGAATGCCAATGACAGAAGAACAACGACGCCAGTTTAGTCCAGGTCCACGCACAACTATGTTTCGTATTCCAGAGTTTAAATGGTCTCCAATGCACCAGAGGCTGCTGACAGATTTGCTGTTTGCATTAGAAACAGATGTACATGTTTGGAGAAGGTAGAAAAGCTATATTTCTTCTTTTTAACTTTATTATATATCTGTTTCTTGGCAAAGTAAAAACGTAATTAAATACAAGACATGTATTGATATCTAATTTTTTAAAAGTAAATTTCCATTGTAAAGTCAGCTTAACCAGACTTACCTTATTATAGTATCTGACATGCCTCAGTTAATTCCTATTCTTTGTGAGGGATAAAAACTGCAGTATCTCACCTATCCTTTTTGAATTACTGTGTCTTAATGGACTTTTTATTGGTAACCACTACATTTAAAATGGGGATGACAAATATCTGTGCCATTATTTTTAGTAGCCACTACTAACATTTGGAGGTGTTTGCATTCTTAATCCAGAAATATTTGTTCCACGCACCAGCCTTCATTGTAAGGTGTATATCTCTGTTTGAATAATTTATTTATTTTATGACTTAATGCAGATGACTTAATACAGGAAAATTTAGTAGGCAGTCACAACTAGCTGAAAAACAAGTTTTAATTTCTGTAAAGATTTCTAATTGTAAAACAAAGACATGCTTTGTCTTGATTAGACTTAATGGCTGCATTGCTATTAACTGTATATTTTTGGACATAACATCGTAATTCATTTATGTATTTAACACATTTTCAAAATTTAAAAAATAGTACAAGTGATCTTGTCTTTTTAAAAAGCATCTGTTTACCATTTTAAAAAAGAAGAATGTATTATTTAAATACATTGCTTTTCACCTTGATGACTCTTCTGTTATACCTTTTAGTTAAGCAAAGAAACTACCTTAATAGTTACAACTTGTCATAAAAGTCCAGTGGTACATTAGGCACTATTTCATCTATTTCCCAGAATGGCATAATTCATTCTGCAAAGGCTGTATTATCAGTAGTTGAGAAATCACTTAATTAAATCAGATTACCAATTGACTTAAATTTAATTTCCAGTTTTGTTTGACCTTACTATAAAATAGTCAGTAATAGTAGTTTTTTATACCAATCACCTTATGTTTGCCACCTTTGTTTACCTGAAATTCACAGGCAAGTTAGAAGTTTAGTTTGTAATTGCTTCTCCAATTAAGGCCAATTGTTTGTTTACTGGCCACTAAATTCATGAACTGGGTAATTTAATTACTCATGCTGTGGTATCGACAAGCACATAACATCAATAGTCCAAAGATTCCTAAACATTTTCATAATGTGAATTACATCTTGAAAGTAATTTGTCCTATGGACACTTTCCCACCTATTTGCAGTCATGGGGACAGTTGTGCCTCATGTTGATCATTTGATCCCTGTGGCATCTACAGCTATTACTAACACGGAAAATAAATATTAGGAACACAGTTCTATATTTTTAGCTATCTTTTAGTGGAATATAGCAAATGGAAATAAAAAGAAGTTGACACTTGTGACCAACCAGCTCTCCAAAGAACACCAGCAGGTGCTTTGTGGTCTACAGATCAGTCTAGGGACCTCTCTTGTAGACAATCTGATCATTTATTGTTATCAGAGCTGCTTTAAAAGGTATCAAGTGCCAAATTCTGCCACCCTTATTCATGTTGAACAATACTTTACTCCGTGAGCAGTCCCATTGGTTCCAACAGAATTGTTTGTGAAGTAAGGCACTAAACAGTGTGAATATGGTTGGCAGAGTCTGGGCTCTATGATGGATAGTATAGTAATAGTTATAGTCTGGTATAAAATAAAATTACCATGAAGTTATTATGCCAGGGTATCTCCTATCAGTATTTTAAAATATTTTTCATTTTATCTTTTTATTATTACAAAGACAATGCCATACAACTAAAAAAACATTCAAGTTTTGGTTTCCAAAAGCAGAAAATCTAAACTTTTAAAAAACGTTGGTATTGTAATATATCTTTTTTTTTTGTTTTTCTTCTATTTTTGTAGTCATTCTACAAAATCTGTAATGGACTTTGTCAATAGCAATGAAAACATTATTTTTGTACACAACACGATCCACCTCATTTCCCAGATGGTAGACAATATTATCATTGCTTGTGGAGGGATTTTACCATTGTTGTCTGCAGCCACATCTCCAACTGTAAGTACAATATTTCCATCTAGTGGTCATGTTAAAAATTGCTGTTAAGAATAATAACACAGGATTGTCTATGATTGAATAGGTTTCTTTTTAACAGGAGAAAACACTATTTATTTCTTCCAAAAGTTTGATCGTTATCACCAAACTGTTACGGTTCAGTGTTTTAAGGGGCTGCATTGGTAAGGGTGAAGGAAAGGCCCCTCATTTAGCATGCAAAATGCAATTTAATTAGTAATAGCAATATTTTGCTCTCAATATCTCATCTGAAGGTCTAAAAACATTTTAAATAAAAACAGTGTTATACCTCAAACACTCATGTAAGGAACTGTGGTTATTAATGCCATTTTCAGATGGGGAAAATGAGATGCAAATGGGTTAAGTAACTTCCCTAAAGTAAAGTAAGACTTTCCTAACAGATCAGCAGTGCCAATAATAGATGTTAAGGATCCTGACTCAATCTCCTGCCCGAGCCTCTGGACAACCCTCACTTATTTGCATATATTTTTTAATACCAGTACTTATGTAACTAAAAATAGTTTCACGCTATTGCTCTACTAACTGTACCAATAGTATTTGGCACTCAAACATATTAATGGGCTAGCAACTGTCTAAACAGAATCGTATGATACTGATTTAGACAATGGATATGTATATACTGTACCTAAAATATTTGCACCATCTCAAATGGCAAGCAACTTTATTCTTGTTCTATTTGCTGTGAACAAAGTGTTGTAATTCACAGGTATGACTCCACCCTACACTTTAGTCACAAGAATATCAAATATGTTAAAGGAAAGATTTCTAGAATGTTACATTGCAAAGAAAACTGCTTTGTGATGTGTACAGGGAAAAACCACAGCAATACATCTTAAGATGAAAGCTTCTCTGGTAGTGTTTAGAGGAAGGGCACTTAAACACGTTTTTCAAAACAAGCAGCTGGGGCTTTGTTTGAAAATAAAGATGCTTTATGTGGAATCCTCATAGTATAAAAAATATAAAACAGGCACAGTTTGAATTACTTGGCTATAATTCCATCTCTGGATCTTGGTGACTCTAGCTTTGCTATCATGATCTATTTACATTGCAAAACCATTTGATAGACCTTTAGTCCTGTAATTCAGAGTTGCCCTTTATTTATTGTGTATAATTCATGAACATCCAATAAAGTCTTATAAATTACCCTTATATTTTGAATAGTGTTGTGTTTACACATCATAATATCCTGGTTCCAACAATAAGATGTTCTTAGCAAAGGTGATTTTGCTCTATGTTCCATGAGATTTCAAAATTAAAAGATTGAATATTTAAAAAAAACATTTTCTTAACTAGACTAGAGCAAAGTCCCTTGCAAAACATTCCATTGTGTCATCTTGTTAGAATAGTAACAGCAAAAGAATTTATACAACACACTTCTTAATTAAAATTTAAGTACATACATGATGTATATTTAGCCCAAGAACCAGTCACGTGTAAGTGGCTCAAGCTTTTCTCTTGAGCTGGAGTTTATTTTATTAAAGGAAACCCTTTAGAATACATCCTTATATTATATATATGGGTATAGTCATTTCTCAATTACTTGTGTGGTATTGTTCTATATTTAAAGTTATTACAAAATGAAGTGGATTTAAAACTAAGAGAGGTTATAACTTTGAAGTGTGCCAAACAGTACTGCTGAAATGTTATCCCAGATGAAAGCTGATCAAGTGGCATTGAATAAAAAGCTGGGAGGGAGGCAATGAGTAATAGAGAGAGCTTGCCATGTAGGTGAGGGAGGTTTAAAAACGAGTAGGTGTAAAGACGTAGAAGAATCTGGGTAGACATGGATGTGAGACTTGCTTCCATGTGATAGCATGTGTACACACTGTAGATCACATTAGATGTGACAACAACAAGGAGTCTTTGTGGCACCATAGAGACTAACAAATGTATTTAGACATAAGCTTTCATGGGCTATAACCCACTTCATCAGATGCATAAAGGGAAAAATACAGTAGGCAGGTATAAATACACAGCACATGAAAAGATGGGAGTTACCTTACCGAGTGGGGGGTCAGTGCAAACAAGGCCAATTCAATTAGGGTGGATGTGGCCCATTCTCAACAGTTGACAAGAAGGTGTGAGTATCAAAAGAGGGAAAATTATTTTTTTGTAGTGACCCAGCTGCTCCCAGTCTTTATTCAGGCCTAATCTGATGGTGTCAAATTTGCAAATTAATTCCCGCTCTGCAGTTTCTTGTTGAAATGTGTTTTTGAAGGCTTTTTATTAAAGAATTGCCACTTTTAAGTCGGTTATTGAGTATCCAAGGAGATTGAACTGCTCTCCTACTGGTTTTTGATGTTACAATTCTTGATGTCTGATTTGTGTTCATTTATTCATTTGCATAGAGACTGTCCACTTTGTCCAATGTATATGGCAGAGGGGCATTGCTAGCACATGATGGCAGATATCACGTTGTTAGATGTGCAGGTGAACAAGCCCTGGATGGTGTGGCTGATGTGGTTAGGTCCTATGATGGCGTCCCTTGAATAGATATGCAGACAGAGTTGGCAATGTGGTTTGTTGCAGGGATTGGTTCCTGGGTTGGTATTTCTGTTGTGTGGTGTGTGGTTGATGGTGAGTATTTGCTTCAGGTTGGGGGGCTGTCTGTAAGCGAGGACTGACCTGTCTCCCAAGGTCTGTGAGAGTGAGGGATCATCCTTCGGGATAGGTTGTAGATCTTTGATGATGCGTTGGAGAGATTTTAGTTGGGGGCTGTAGGTGACGGCTAATGGCGTTCTAATACTTTCTTTGTTGGGCCTGTCCTGTAGTAGGTGACTTCTGGGTACCCTTCTGTCAATCTGTTTCTTCACTTCCCCAGGTGGGTATTGTAGTTTTAAGAATGCTTGTAGAGATCCTGTAGGTGTAGATCCTGTAGATCTCTCTGTCTGAGGGATTAGAGCAAATGCGGTTGTATCTTAGGGCTTGGCTGTAGACAATGGATCGTGTGATGTGGTCTGAATGAAAGCTGGAAGCATGTAGGTAAGTATAGTGGAGAGAAGATTTCTGGTATAGGGTGGTGTTTGTGACTATTGCTTATTTGCACAGTAGTGTCCAGGAAATGAATCTCTTGTATGGACTGGTCCAGGCTGAGGTTGGTGGTGGGGTGGAAATTGTTGAGATCCTGGTAGAATTCCTCAAGGGCCAATTCCCCTGGGTCCAGATGATGAAGATGTCATCAGTGTAGCGCAAGTAGAGTAGGGGCGCTAGGGGATGAGTGCAGAGGAAGCGGTGTTCCAAGTCAGCCACTAGATATGTACTTATTCAGTTTATCAGAAAGAATGAACTCATATGCTATATGTATTTTACTTCATGGTTTCATAACTGTATTTCTCAACCATATTTTTGACATGTATCAAGGCATGTATAGTACTTCTCACTGAAAACTGTGTGCCCGTTTTGATGCTTTAAAATATTAATATCACATAACTTCCTTCAGGTGATCTAACCCTGTGGCATAGTACTTTTAATTTACACCTTCCTTTAACAGCATTAGTGAATCAGACTCCCAGTTTATTAGAAATGTGAAGAGGGACATGGTCACTGGGCAAAAAAGAAAAATAATTAACACTTGTCATCCTATCTGATCATTAGTTTGATGGAAAGAAAGGTAGTTAGTTGCTTTTCTAGTTTCGTAGTTGTGATTTTTTTTAACCTAGCTGTGTTTAATCCAGCACTTACCCAGTCTCAAAAAGAGAGAGTTGTTGGTGTTTGTAGTTCATTTATTGAACCTCACAAACATTTCAGTACCTTTTTAGATTCGGGTTTCTCTTTGGTTTGATCTATATGATGAGTGTGTCTCTTGAGCTTCCTACTTCCCTTACAATCCAGAATGTTGTACTTGTTACAGAAAATCAGTTCTTAAGAACCTGATCTTTTGATAGTAGTTAATAAGAGCCCCAGGATACAAATTATTCTTCCCTCGAGTCTAGCTACCATTTATAAAAAGGGGAAGAGGGTATCTTTCACTCAGCTGTTTCACATTAGCAATGCTGTAGTTGAGCATTTAAAGCTTGGATTTCGTTTAGGTCCTGAGCAGGAAGGAGCAAATAAAAGAGCTAAAGAGAGAACCAAATAGTATTCACCCAAGAGTGCTGAAGGAACTCAAATGTGAAATTGCACAACTACTAACTGTGGTATGTAATCAATCATTTAAATCAGCTTCTGTACCAGATGACTGAAGGATAACTCATATGACACCAGTTTTTTAAAAAGGCTCCAGAGGTGATCTTGGCAATTATAGCCTGGTAAGCCTAACTTCAGTATTGGGCAAACTGGTTGAAACTATAGTAAAGAACAGAATTGTCAGACACACACATGACCATGATTTGTTGGGGAAGAGTCAACACGGTTTTTGTAAAGGGAAATCATGCCTCACCAACCTACTAGAATTCTTTGACGGTGTCAACAAGTATGTGGACATAGTATACTTAGATTTTCAGAAAGCCTTTGACAAGGTCCCTCAGCAAAGGCTCTTCAGCAAAGTAAGCTATCATGGGTTAAGAGGACAGGTCCTCTCATGGATCCGTAGCTGGTTAAAAGATAGGAAACAAAGGGTAAGAATAAATGGTCAGTTTTCAGAATGGAGAAAGGTGAATAGTGGTGTCCCCTAGGGGTCTGTACTGGAACCAGTACTATTCAACATATTGATACATCATCCGAAAAAAAAGGGTAAGGAGAGGTGGCAAAATTTGCAGATGGTACAAAACTATTCCTGGTAGTTAAGGCCAAAGCTGACTATGAAGAATTACAAAGGGAGCTCACAAAACTGAGTGACTGGGCAACAAAATAGCAGATGAAATTCAACATTGATAAATGCAAAGTAATGCACATGGGAAAACAATCCCAACTATACATATACAATGATGGGATCTATATTAACTGTTACCACTCAAGAAAGAGATCTTGGAGTCATTGTGGATAGTTCTCCAGAAACGTCCACTGAATGTGCAGTGGCAGTGAAAAAAGAAACGGAATGCTGGGAATCATGAAGAAAGGGATAGAAAATATGATATTGCCTCTATATAAATCCAGGTATGCCCACATCTTGAATACTGCATGCATATCTGCTTGCCCCATCTCGAAAAAGATGTATTGGAATTGGAAAAGGTTCAGAAAAGGGCAACAGAAATGATTAGGGACATGGAACAGCTTCCATATAAGGAGAGATTAATAAGATTGGGACTTTTCAGCTTTGAAAAGAGACTAAGGGGGGGATATGATAGAGATTTATAAAATCATGACTGGTATGGAGAAAGTAAATAAGGAAGTGTTATTTACTCATTTTCATAACACAAGAACTAGGGGTCACCAAATGAAATTAATAGGCGGCAGGTTTAAAACAAACAAAAGGAAGTATTTCTTCACATAACGTAGTCAACCTGTGGAACTCTTTGCCAGAGGCTGTTGTGAAGGCCAAGACTATAACAGTTCAAAAAAGAACTAGATAAGTTCATGGAGGATAAGTCCATCAGTGACTATTAGCCAGGATGGGTAGGGATGGTGTCTCTAGCCTCTGTTTGCCAGAAGCTGGGAATGGGTGACAAGGGATGGATTGATTACCTGTTCTGTTCATCCCCTCTGAAGTACCTGGCATTGGCTACTGTTAGAAGACAAGATATGTGGCTAAATGGACCGGTGGTCTGACCCAGTAGGCCGTTTTTATGTTCTTGGAAACATTTTGGGGTCAACAGATGGATATTTTCTGACAAACGTCCTTTTGTTGGAAAATTCCCAACCGTCTCCACTTTACGGTTAATTGGTGTAACATAGGCCTAATAAATTTATAACAAAGTAACCACAGCTGTTCTCTAATATACAACATGGTATGTAGCATATTAAAAGAATTTCCTTGAGGTGGTTTAGTATAGTCCTGGTTGGCACTTTGCATTGCTGAAAGGGCTCTGGAATGATCTAAGGTACCTAATTTCTATATGGCAAAAAAGTCAAACTTTACTGCCTGAAGTTAGGCAACTAATTCCATATTAAACATGTAAATACCCGATACTTCTTACAAAAAAAATCAGGCTATCTGTAAATGCTATTGATTTCAGTGGAACCATAATATGATCAACTATTTCAAGCACCAAAGTTGGAAACTTTTTACTTTAGTATGCGTGCAGCCAGTAGATAGGAAAATACGACATCACACCTGAGAACAGGCTCAGATTTGACCAAGGATAGTTCAGGACTCTTTGTTGCAATAATCATATGTTAATTATTCCTAGAAAATCACCTTCTGGCTATGCTAATATTGCCTTGTCTTTAATTAACTGTTTTTCTTACAAGCTGGTTTTCAGGAGGTCAGAACAGAAGCTAACTGCCTTTGAGATTCAAAAGCTCCCCAAGATCCTTTCTGCTACATTACTATAAGAAAAGTCTCTCAATCAGTGGAGTGGATTTGGAGGTTCTCTTTGTTCTGATATCACCCACTGTAGCATTCGTCATGAAATAGAAAGCTCAGTCATAAGAATGGTTACGTGGTGCTCACCTAAATTTTTATTGTGGTATTGCTATATTTTTATTTGCATAACTAGGTACAGTCTAGTCAAAATTAGCTCTTTAAAGCCACAGCACGGGGTCTCTGTGTTGTTACATCAGGTGTCAGCTTTGGACTCAATTTTCTGCTCTCCAGTTCTGAAAGAGATTGAATCATTGCAGAGCTATCTGCTGTGAAACTGTAGGGATCAGCTGGAAGCAGAGTATTGTATGCCAAGAGATGCGTAGAGCAGCTGATATCAACAATTTTTTTTAATTTTAAAACACTCCAACAAAGCCCTGTGACCATCCCTCATTGCAGTGGATACAGAAGAAGGGAAAGAAATTCAAAGAGAAAAGTTTAAAAGACAGAGAAAAAGAGAACCACCGTGTTCTTCCAACCTGGACCGTCTAAGGGTAAAATAAGTAAGCCAAGGATCAGTCCTACTCCTATTGCATAACTCACATTCAGTTTATAAACATGGTCCAAATTAGTACATCCTTGAGAAAAGTGAAGTTAGAGCATAAGGAAAAACTTTGAAAAGAAAACGATTCTCCCAAAAGTAAAATCCTAAATTGGGTTCATGTGTTAAAATTAATAAAAATAGAAACTAATCTTTAAGATGGAGCTCACATTGCTGTTCCCCATTGCCTGCATTGACTTGATATTAAATAAATTTACATTTTCAATATATTCAGGTGGTATTTACTATTCATGAAAGCAAGATAGGAGTGGTTTCTTCATGGCAGCAGTACCTTGAAGTAAATTTAAAAATAGCTTTACAACGTAGTTTGACTATGGTATTTTTATATTATTTATTATTAATCATGTTTATTATGGTGATCCCTAAGGGGCAATCGAGTGCTAGGAACTGTATAAACATAGAATAGTAGGTGGTCCCTGCCCCCAGAGAACTTACAATCTAATAGGCATGACTGACACGGGCTGGAGAAAGGGGTATAGCACACAACCAAAGTGAATTATATGATGGCAGTAAATGTCCCATTTTTGGACAGAGGGTGAGGTTATTTAGGAGGGGAAGAGCTAAGAGAGATGATGGAGACAGGCCCTGGTAAGAAGGTCAAATGTGGAGTGAAGCTGATGTGAAAAGATTGTGAGGGGGGTGAAGGGGAAAGATTGGAGCAAGCAGCCAATCAACTCAGGGCAGAAAAAGTCCAGTCAAAACTGTAGAAAGTTCTCTGAGTGTGCAAAGGACCAAAGGTTCCTACTTTGGCTGCTTATACCACTACTTGAAGTCTCTGACTGGCTTGCTATAGTTTTCCCTCAACGCCACATGGCAGGAGGGAGGGGAGACACCATCTGACATTTCCCATTATAAGACCCTGTTCTCAGTGGCTTATAACTTTTCCAGACTTTAATGACTTGTGGTGAAATTTTCCATGCTGGATGTCTGTCTCAAGTTGAATTTTTGGTTCAGTCAATTCTGAAAACAAAAGAAGGGAAAAATACATTACTTTACCCATGTTCAGAAATTCTTGCAACTTTTTCTTGGTAAAACTCTAGTGACTTTTTTTTTTAAAGTTCAGACATTGGGACTGAGAGCTGGGATGGAGACTGAGACGGGCTGGAAGGCTACTGGGTCTGGGAGCAGGCAGGAAACTAGGATTGGTTGGGCAGGGGGATTGCGAGCTGTGGAGGAAAACAGGAAGAACCAGTAGGTGTTGGAGTATACTGAAATTTGATGGGATTGGGGGAGTGGGGGAGAGACTGGGACTGAAAACCAGTGGGATGGGGGAAGATGTTAAAAGGAAGGGAAATCAATCTGACAAGGAACAGGGGTGTGAGGGCAGAATTGGGATTCTCTGGGCAAAGAAACTGGGCCAGGAGATGGTGGAGAAGGGACAATGAGATTGGACAAGGAGCCCAGGGATGGAGATTAGGACAGGAATGATGGGGGCTGCACAACTGGAGGTCAGGGTGGGGGAGAAAGATGGGATGAGGAATCGAGAGGAGGGAACTGGAAATACCTGGGCAAGGAGACTGGGCAGAAGGAAATTGGGATGGTGCAGGGAGGATATGATTGGCTGAGCAAGGAGACGGGGACTAGGAAGAGAAGCCTGAAGTGTGGAGAATGGGACTGGGATGAGGAGTGGTGAAAGGTTAGGACTGGGACAGGGACAGATTGAAGAGGAGGGACTGAAGGGGTTACACAGAAAATGGACAGAAGAGTCTGTGCTCACTAGAATGCACTCCTCTCCAGAGCTTGGAATGGGACCCACAATTCCGGAGTCTCCACCATTCCTCTGCTATCAGTCTCTGTGAAAACTGGCAAAGTGTTCATTCTCCTCTAGTGCTGCTCCACATAACAGATGGCAGCAGACTACTGATATCAATTATTCCATTGGTTGAAGTGGCAGAGGTCTGTGCTGTGGATTGAATGGTCCCTATCCTGCTGATGAATCATAAGAATGGCCATTTTGGGTCAGACCAATGGTCCATCTAGCCCAGTAACCTGTCTTCCAATTGTGGCAAATGCCAGATGCTTCAAGGGAAATGAGCAGAACAGGGCAATAATCCAGTGAACCATCACCTGTCATCCAGTCCCAGCATCTGGCAGTCAGAAGCTTAAGGACACCCAGAGCATGAGGCTGTAACCCTGACCATCTTGGCTAACAGCCACTGATGGACGTATCCTCCATGAATTTATCTATTTCTTTTTTTAATCCAGTTAGTTTTGGGCTTCACAACATTCCCTGGCAACAAGTTCCCGAGGTTGACTGTGCGTTCTGTGAAGGAGGACTTTTTGTTTTAAACCTACTGCATATTAATTTCATGGGGTGACCCCTGGTTTTTGTGTTATATGAAGGAGTAAACAATGCTCACTTTCTTCACACCATTCATGATTTTATAGGCCTTTATCACATCGCCTCTTTACACATTGCCTCTTGTCCAAACTGAATTAGTCCCAGTCTTTCTAATTTCCCTTCATATGGAAGCTATTCCATTTCCTTAATTATCATAGAATATCAGGGTTGGAAGGGACCTCAGGAGGTCATCTAGTCCTCTTAAAGCAGGACAAATCCCAACTATTTTCATTGCCCTTGTCTGGTTGTCAATATGATGACACGTGTTGGAATTTTTGGGTGGGGGGGTTAGTTTGCTTTTTTTAAAAACCTAGGAAATTATACACACACAAACCCTTCCTACATTAAAAGGTCATTATTAAGGTTGCAAAGTCAAGCATCCAAAAGTTAGGAAATTCCAGAATTAAGGTTACCTGTGTTACTTTAATTCAGTCCTCTTGTGCATATTCATTCTGATAGTCTCCAGTTATGTGATCACATATTGTTTTATTTTCCTGCCTCACTCAGTTCAGAGGATAGACCTGCTCTGGGAATGAATCAGGGTTGTCTAGTGAAGGAAACTGTTGTTTGTAGGACCCCTTCTCCATTTGTTGTAGAAATGCAGGGAATGAAGCAGGGGGATTACAGGAACGGAAAGAACAGTCTCTTTGTTAAGGTAGTTGAATCCTGCTGTGGAGGATTCAATTCTTCTTATGCTAGGCAAGTTGCTTAAACCAGGTTTTAACAGGTGGTCATTTGTTGTGTATACCTCATTTTCTGACTGTTTGACTTGAGAACCTGGGGTCTGATTTGCAGAAGAGCTGAGCACTCTCAACTGCAACTGACCTCAGTGGGAGCTGTGCTTTGAACATATAAAATGCCATATAATGCTAAGAATTTGGAAAAATCAGGTTCTAGATGTCTCAAATTGGGCACCCAAAGTTAGCAGATACTTTCGGACCTTAACATCTCTGTGCCTCAGCCCCCTAGCTGTAAAATGTGGATGATCATAACCCGCATTTCACAGAGTTGTTGTGAAAATAAATTCATTAATGTTTGTGAAGTACTCTAGTGAGGAGCACCATAGAGCAGCCCATGAGGAAATTTTTAATGCGTCTTCCAAGCAATTTTTAGATAGTGTGGAGTAAAGAAGGTCTAGGGACAGACCTTGAGCAAATGAAGATAAACAAAATATTGAATTTCTGCTTATTAAGTGAGCACCATCTGTTCTGTGCAGTGAATTGAGGCAGGGCACTTGTGGAAAACATAGTAGGCGATCATATAATTAAAGACTGTATCACAATGCATACACACAAGGGGTGAAATAAAGTCACACAGGCAAAATATTCTGGTGTTAATTCGAGTGCATGACATTGCAACTTTAACAATTTGCTTTTAACATAGTTACTGGTGGGCTTTTTGTTTGTTGTGGGGGATTGCATGTGATTTAGTATAAAAATTGCATAGAGCCAAGGATAGGTGCCTTTTAATTTCCAATAGGATGTATGAAATAATACATGAAAATACTAAAATAAATAAAAATGGTAAGCATATATTTTGATCTAATAATGTTGTTTTATGATGATATGCCAGAAAGAGTTCATTTCCCAGTCTTAGTCTATTGCTCATTGGGGTAGCAGGGATTGAGGTAATTCTTCAAAGACTTTGCACGGGGAGATATTAATTTACATCTTTTTAGCACTTAAATTATTTTTGGTGTCTTAAATTTACATGACATTTTATAAATACAAATAAGACACTCCGTGTGCCCCAAAATTTTTGCAACCATATAAGACAATGTGAAAATGCAAAACAAGACAAAGAGCATTCAGGAAAGGGAGTAAGGATTGTGAAAAATGCATTTTGTTAAAAGCAACATATGTCGCCAGTTAAAGCATGGTGTGGACAGACTGACAGTTCCAGCTAGTCATTAGTTAATATAAAATGGCAGCCATAACCAGGGACTTAAGGATGCGGCTTAAAGGAGAAAATTGAAAGTTTTGGGATCAAACAGGGCTTCAGTGAACCTAACGTTAAATCCTTGTCCCATTGAAATCAGTGGGAGTTATGCCATTGATGTGATGGGACCAGGATTTCACCTGTTGCAGACTCTAAAGAAAAAATGTGATTGGGTCCCAAAGATGGGTTTAAGCTTCAGAGTCCAGACCAAACTTCCACTTGTGAAAGGATGGTTAGAAACAGTTTCCTACCAAAAAAGAAAAGAAAACTTCCTTCTCATTTTGCTGGAGTTGATAGTGTCGTGGCACTATTAGTGTAACATAGCTGAAATGCTTTTGGTTTAAAAAATGTGCTATCTAAATTATGACAGTATTAAAATATTCTTGAAAAAGTTTTTTTTACTTTCATACCTGGAGAATCTTTCTTGTGCTGCAAATCTATTGCGTACAACATCACAGCATCTGATATGCCAAGGTTTTGTTATATGTACAAGGAAAAAACAGATATCACATTGTGGTAACTGTTAGTAATATATTACATTTTAATATTGACTACCATAAATTGTCTTCTGTGCTGGAGGTGCAGTAGTCTATTTTTCCAAGGTAGTTAGGACCTAAATTATCAAAAATGACTTGTGATTTTGCATCCCTTAATTTTTAGATACCCCACTTGCTCAGCACCCACCCTTTAAGGTTTAACAGGTAGGGATTTAAAATCTTAAAGGCCCCAAAAATAATGTTTAAAAATATGGCTCCTGACAACTAAATGACAGGCCTGTTGTGGGGAGAGGGTTCTTACTGAGAGCAAGGGGTTCTGACTGAAAATAAAACAAGAAACCTTGCAGAACTGCTAAGATTGGTGTTCTGGGATAGCCCCAAACTCCCTGAGGTGATCCAAAATTTGAACTTCCACTGGTGGCTCAAATTCATTCAAATGTTTAGTACAGTTTGGGATTAAGTTTGAAAATTGTGCACAACTCTGGTGTATGTGTTACAAGGTATGTTGTGATGCTCCAATCCAAAGAGCATTACGGCTGAAGAATCAAGCATTTTTTCTTCTGATTTATATGTAAGTTTTGTCAATTAATTTTATACATATGATTTATCTCACAAATCATAAATACTAAGGCTGAATTTACTTTTTTCAGTTTCAATTAACTGGAGAATGACAATTATGTCATGTACTTCTGTGATTTATATAACAAGTAAAACTCTACTGTGGGCATACATTAACACATTTTCTCCATGTACATATTTAAAATATGTATTTCAGTTTTGATGGATCCATGTGGAAAGGAACTGTATAATAAGATTAAAAGAATAGATTTAAAGTCCACACTGTGTGCAGTTTAGTTATTTTTTAAGTCTTTGTTTTCAAATGTTCACTTTCTAAGATGCAATGTTTATGCCTATTATAAATTAATCAGATAAATGTATGATTCCTAGATATTACTTTGTTTCAATTTTACATTGTATTTTCAGTTAACTTTAATAATTTTCTGTTTCTTTTATTGTTGTAATCTGTTGTCTGTTTTGTCTATTGCATGTCCAGGGTTCTAAGGTTAGTATTACTGCTGTAAGTTTCAGTTTTTAAGTTTTTCAAATTTTATTATTTTTGATAATTTGATATTTTAGCTTTTTTTTAAACAATTTTCATGCCATATTTTAGGATATGGTCAGGGGTAAATTAGATGCATTTATGGACTTTTCTTGAAATGTTTATTTTAGTGTAATGTAATACATTGGCTAGTGATTATATGCTGCTTATTGTAAACTACCAAGTCAAAGTTAGACAAGTCTATGATCTAAAATAAATTGCAGAAGTGTCAGTCTGCTAAGAAAATCTGATTTAGTTCAAGCTCTGGAGGTATAACCATCTGGGAATTTAGTTATTCCTTTTAAAATGTACAAAGTAAGCATGAATTTTACCATACCATTCTAAAACATTCTAGCTTCTGAAAACAGTTTGCTAAACAAAAAAATGTCTCTTAAATGTAGTCAGAATACATATTAGTGTGTTACCTTTAAGAGGTGGATTTCATTATAGTAATTAGACTTAATAGAAGGCTATTTATTGTCTTCATAGTGAATTGGCAGCATTTAGGGAGATTTCCTAAAGAAAAGCCTATTTTTTTCTTCTATGTAATGCTAGCAAAAGTCATGTAAAAACTATTCTATAGTAAAAACTATGCAACATGTTTTACATGGATTTACTATGTCATGTGAAAATAAACCTGGACATATCACACTGGGAAGTAAAAGAAGATCTACTCCCTTAAGAAAATGTATATGGTTCAATATAATTAATTGTATTATAGCAATAATCCACAACAGGGAGCCCATTAATAGGCCAATGGTGCATATTTCTGGTGTATATTGAGGTGAGTCCAAAGGCCATGTTTCTATAACCACCTGAGAATTGTACCAGCAGCCTACTAATGCACACCCTGGCATGGCTTCTTGCTATTCTGATACAGCTTCTTCAGTTTAAATTTCATTTGTGTAAGTATTTTATATATAAACAATTTGCTACTTTTCTATGTGAATTAATAATTTTTTTCTACTATGAGAAGGGGGTCACAGTAGAAAAATAACAGAAAATAGCAGGGAATAACTGCCTAGAGGAATAGTAGTGGCAGTCCTTCAAAGGGAAATGGTGTTTCAAAGGTCTAATTGTCATAATATCATTTGTTTTGTCTTGCTGGACAGATTTTAAATAGCGACAACCCTTCCCAGAATACTCATGCAACTGACGTGTCTTGTTCTTTAGAAAAATAAAATGCAATGTTATCTATCATTCTGATGACAGAAAGACACATGATACCTTTCATGTGTCAGAACAATTGTTTTCTTAATATTGTTTGGCATTATTTGCACTGTTGGTATGTTCTTAAACCTAAACTACTATTTCAACAAGTTACTGTTCATTGAGGATATTAAATTCTCAGCAATAGGAAAATAAAGGGTTTTAAAGAATTTTCTCTACTCTTGTTACGGAAAGAAATGGGTACAACAGGACAAAATAATATATTTTAAGCTCCTTATTTGTCTTACAGAATTCCTGAAACTGGAACCAAAAGGCTAAAATTTTCACAAGCACCTGAGTCTCATTTTCAAAAAAGACCTAGGAACTTAAGTCCCATTGATTATCAGTGAGACTTAGGCTCATAAAGCCAAGGTATTTAGGTGCCTGAAGATGCAGCTTCAAAAGGATTTTGGGATTTTCAAAAGTACCTAGGCACCTAATTCTCAGAGATTTTAATGGGAGTTGGCTTTCTAGGCACTTCTGTAAATCCCACTAGACACCTACCTGCATATTTAGACATCTAAATTAATTTAAAAATCTATCCCTAAGAGCTTAACTCACTTTTGAAAATGAGGCTCAGGGTCCAGTCAACTTAGGCACTTTTGAAAAAGTTACCGTAAATCATAACCTTTTTTTACATTTATAAAACAATTGCAGACTCAGGAGTGGCTTTGCCATGAGCCTAAATTAAGGGAACAGCCCAAGATGGAGATTGTGATTCCATATGGAATGGATGCTGCACCAGGTGTAAACTTGACATGATTTCTTCCCTCACTAGAGCAGCAGGGAGGGACTAAACTCCCTCCCCTGCTGATCCAGGGAGGGAGTAAACTGTGCTAGGTTGATGCCCAATACAGTGTACATTCCTCAGCATGTCATTAATGTGTAGTTGGAACCAAGACTCTGCACAGTTCCCACCCCATTCCACTTCTCCCACCTGTCTGTGAGAGTAGGGGCAGGTGAAGACATAGCAGCTCTGTAGAGCCCATTTTCCTTCCTGTGCTGTCATGCAGTTAGTTTGCTCAGAGACATAAAGGGGTGTCATGTACTCCTTTATGCTTTGTACGGCTGTGGTAGCTGGGCCACAATTTGGTTCTATGTAAATAGTAATAATTTTCTCACAGATATTAGACTTCATAATACCTATTACAGCATGCTAGTGTGAATTCATTTTCCCACTCCATTGTTTTTAAATTCACTCATAAGTAATTTACATTGATGAAAAATATAGATAGGCTTGGCAGGATTCAATTTCAATCAACAGATTTTGATAAATGTTGATTTCAACTGACATACTGAAATCAGTGAAAAGTAGAGTGATTGGTAAAAGTCAGTGGGAGTGCAGCCTCTCTCCCCTTGTGCCTATATGGATTGGTCATCAACTGTTGTCACAGGAGTGGGGCCATGACAGCGGGGCTTCAGAGAGGTCTCTGTGCTGCCACTGAGCCAGTGACACTGGATCCCTTCAGGTGTTGGGTGCGGAAAAGGCTGAAGCCCTGGTGGGCCATAGTAGACGCCCCCCCGCCAAGATTGCAAGGAGGAGGCCACCCTGCTTCAGGCAGGAGCCATTTAGCAGCAGGATGCTCTCACCCGTGGCTGGGGATAGTGACAACTTCTCGCAGCCCTGGCCGAGTGTCTCTGCTCTGCCCTGCTCCATCAGGACCACAAACTTCCCTGTACCTTGCATCTGCCAGGATCAGGTGTTACCAGCTCCACGGCTGTTCATGGAGCCCTTTGCAACTCCGCTGTCACGGTCCTGCTCACTCACCAGCTAGGAATGTGACAGCCATCCCTGGGCACAGGAACTGTTCAGCAGCATCATCCCATAGCCAGGGAATCATCCTCCTTGCAACCCTGGCCAGGAGTTTCTGTTCCACCAAGCCAGGACCACAGCCTCCCCTGTACCTTGGGCCCTGATGCCTTGAACCCCTCATCTACACAGGGAGCCTCTTGCAGTCAGTGCTATCCTAAGCCAAACCTCTGCCCCTTTAATTTCCAGCAACTGTAAAAATAAAAATAGGGGAAAAAATGAAAAATGTCTTAAAATATAAAACAATATTAACCATCAGAATTATAAAACAAACCTGAATTCTGCCAACCCTAAATATAGGAAATAATTTTTTTGTAATTTTTCTCATTTACTTATTTATTGTTAACAATTAAAATTGAGATGTGGGTGTGCTATATTTGTTTGAAACTGTTAAGTCTAATATAATTATTTTCTCTTAAAGACTGAATTGGAAAATATTGAAGTGACACAAGGAATGTCAGCAGAGACAGCAGTGACTTTCCTGAGCCGTCTAATGGCTATGGTTGATGTACTGGTATTTGCCAGTTCTCTAAACTTCAGTGAGATTGAAGCTGAAAAAAACATGTCTTCTGGAGGCTTAATGCGACAGTGCCTAAGGCTGGGTAAGTCTGTCTAGAACAACACAGACAGTGTGCATTAAATAATTACTTACAGATCAATGAGCTAAGGCTACAATGAATAAAAGTAGGAATTAACCTGGTTTTGACTATGATGTGATAGACTAAAATACCACAGAGTTTTTACTGACTTGTTACAATAGTTATGATGGTTCTATTTAAACACAAAAATAGATGAGAATCAATCACCTGTCCTGATTTAAAGTTGTCATTGATGAAATTCTAATTGTAGGTTGTAGGATAGTAAAATATTAACACAAGAAAACTAGTGAAAGGAAGAAATACTGTTTCCCTCAAACACCGATCTGCTGTTCTGCTCTTCTGTTGTAAGATTATTCATTGTGGTCTTTGGTTCTCTAAGAATTGCCTCTGCAGATCCTCTCTTTTGGGAGAATACACCTCACCCATGTGCCTGTAAAGCATCTAGCAAACAGTGATAGTTTGGGCTATGTGTACACAGTTTTGTAAATGAAAACATTCTTTGAAAGGGTATGAAGAACTGTGACCCCATTTGTCCTCATTTTCTTTCCTATTGTTGTTGGCAGCAGGTCTTGGAAATACTGTCTTTTCAAATGAATTGCAGCATCATTTGTTGCTGACAAAAAATCATTCAACTCAGTCAAGAACTGAGTAGACTGAGGAATTTAAGAGGGACCTAATCAAACTACATGAACAACATACAATATGATGGCAAATTCTGTTTTGTTATTTTCATGTTATCTATATAACAACACTATATCAAATTTTATTCACAAGCTGTTGGATATTATGGTTGTGAAAATAATGTTTTTAATGAAAGCGACCTTGAAGGATCCAGACGCAGTGGTGTGGAGTGAGCTGCAGAACCACAATGGAACAAAAAAGCCTGCGTTAAAGACAGTATTCCGGTGCACTAATGTCTATGGTTTTATTTTTAAAAAAGACTCTTGATTCAGGAAAGCCTTGTATAACAACACACCTTTGTTTCAGAGGTGGTTACAAATCCATAGCAAGTTGGCTGAATATTTACAGCTTTGAAATCTATAAAACTCCATAAGGAGCTCCATTTTGTTTCATTCAATATCCTTCTGATTTTGGAGCCATGGTTGATGTTCATTTCAGATTCCCTAGTTTTTAATTAGCTAGTCTTCAACTGTCCTTCAGTGTTTTATAACTTCTAATAATTTTTTCAAGTGTAGGGATCCCTAAAAGGGAACTCTTGACAAGGTTTATTCAGAATTCTCACTGCTAGTTCAGAACCAAACCTGCCCAGACTTCTTCTCCATTTCCTTCAGATTCCTTAGACTATCTTTTGAATTGGAAGATACTGAGATTGGCTATGGTCTATTTTAAGCTGTTACTCCAAACAGTATGATCTGTGAGGATAAGTGCACCTGACCTCAGTGACAGCTAGTTCCCAATATAAGTATTAGAGCTGCAGGTAGACCTGTCTCCCTCCACCCAAGTATCCTACAGTTGAGCCATGCTGTCAAAGTTGAAAAAACGAAACACTTCTTGAGGATATTACAAGGAAGAGTTTTGGTGGAAGGGTAAGGGAAGCTGATGGAGAAGTGGGAAGACAAAAAAAGGGTGTCTACCTTCTGGCTCCCACTTCCCATTTTGAAATGGAGAATTGGATCACTTTATAGTAAGAGTGCAAATATTTTCCATCTTTGTTCAAGAAAGAGTCTTCTCATTCTGCTGATTATTTTTACCTGTCTCTGAACCCCTTTATATAATTTTTGAGATATGGTGACCAAGACTGAGTGCACTCTTCTAGGTGAGGTTGTACCATTGATTTATAAAAGAGCATTATAATATTTTCTGTGTTATTCTCCATGCTATTCCTTATGCAATCTACATTTATATCATTATTTTTTTAGTTTTGGGGAGGATTTTTTGTCTGCTGCTGTGCATTGAGCAGAAAGTCACTGAGCTGTCCACGGTGATGCCCAACACTTTTTGCTAAATTGCTACAATTAATGTAGGACCTTAGAAGCAACAAGCGTAGTTCACATTATTCTGTTTGTTGTGCATTGCTTTAAGTTGTCAATGTTAAATTCCATCTGCCATCATATTTCATGTTTATCTAGTTTGGCTAGGTCCCTCTTAAATTCCACATAGTCTTCTCAGTTCTTAACTGAGCTGAATAATTTTTGTCAGATGCAAATTTTCATAGAATTATAGACTATCAGGGTTGGAAGATACTTTAGGAGGTCATCTAGTCCAATCCCCTGCTCAAAGCAGGACCAAACCCAGCTACATCATCCCAGTCAAGGCTTTGTCAAGCTGGGTCTTAAAAACCTCTAAGGATGTTTTGCCACAACAGTTCTCCCACCTTTTCAGATCACTGATAATTACTATTGTCAGTCCTCATGTGGAACCTTGTGGCAGTCTGTTGCTAATCTCTGACATGACAGAAAGTAACCATTGATTCCTACCTTTTGTTTTCTGTCTTCTAGCCACAAAAAATGTTAAGGTTGGCTTTGGCAACACTAAGGAGTATGCTTCCAAAAATAGTGGCTCCACAGGGACAAATATGATCATAATATAAGAACTCCAGTTACAGGGGCATAATTTGCCTTTTTCAAACTTCTTGTAGTCTAATATACGAGCCTTGTTTAAGACAGCTAGTCATAAAATTAAGGAACCTGATTAACTAAAAACAGAGTGAAAATGGAAAAGTTACCATAATATTTTCTCAGTATCACCAGAATATAATTTAAGAGATTTGTGATGCCTATTTATTTATTGCTACCGGGACATAATCATTCTTTGGAGCTATAGGCACTTCATTAAATGGTAACACTGTAATCACCTAACGATAATGTTCAATTACATCTCTTTTTTTTTAGTTTGTTGTGTTGCTGTGAGAAACTGTTTAGAATGTCGACAAAGACAGAGAGAGAGGGTGAACAAATCTTCACTAATCAGCAGTAAAACTCAGGAGACTCTTCAGGGTATCACTGCAACAGCAATGACAAAGGTAATCTAATGTTGTTTACATAGATTGTACCAGTGCTTAAAATGAGCAGGAGATGATTGTAGTTAATTTCTAGATTTCTTTTAAAGCAGAAGCTGACTAGTCACCCATTTCCTGGCTCTCAAAAGAAAACATTTTCTGTTTCATTGAAACAAGAAAAAAATTAAAAGGAAGAAAATAGTTAATTTAATGGTATGAATAGAACTGTTCTCCACACTTCACTCTCTCTCTCTCCAACTTCTGCTCCAGAGAGCACATCTGCTCCCCCACCCTATTGCAGTTTGACCTACCTATACATATTTCTTTGATTTCTAATGCCTCATGAGATGCATGGCCAAAGCCTGCAAGCAGATCTTTGTGGATGGACTCTTAGATCCTTGTAGAATCCCATTAACTTCAGTAGGGCTCTGTGTGTAAATCGTGGTCTGTCTTTGTGGATATGACTCCAAGAATGGGGTCTAAATTTGTTTGTCACTTACATTTCAGTCACTTTGGTGTCCTTATTATTTAAGTTGCTTATTTCTGAATATTCTCCAATTTGTTCACAGTTTTGGGGTTGAAAGGCCCTAAACTAAATGTACAGAGAGCATCCCTGGTCTCAAAGATGATGCTTTGGTATATGCAGCCCAGATTCACTTATGATAATCTCATTACTACTTTCACAATATAGTCTCTTGCCACAAAATACTGTTTCAGATAAGACTTGTATCCACAAATATGTTTACCCCAAATATTACTAGATTATTTTATAAAACCATACCAAAAATATATTCTAGGAATTTTGCCAAACTCAGCACAAGACAAACATTGGACAGTAGAAAACAGAACACTTCTATATGTTGTTTATTATTTGGATTGCAGTGTTTATTGTTTAAAGAAAACAGGTCACATTACTGTAAGTAGAATACTGAACATGCATGGCCTGTGTAGGACTCTAATAATAATTCCTTGTATAAAATAGAATGAGGCTGAATTTTCTGAGTTATTTTCAATTATGCAAACACATTTTCAGCCTATCGCATGCATAAGAAATACTTCTTATTAATAGTACAAAAAAATTAGTCTCTTCTTGGTACAGTTAATATTCTAACTACTGGAGAGTGGTGTATTTGTCCAGTAGGATTAAAACATTGCTTTTGAAGACCATAAACAATTATGTATCTGACTATTCAGCACAAATGCATTAAAATAAGCATCACTATGTTTGTAGAACCAGTAACTGAATGTTTCCTTTTTTGTCTTCAAGTTAGTACAAATGTATTTTATTTATTGGGGATCAAATAAATGTATTGAATGAAAATCTCTGTACATTTTGGAAAAATAATTTTACATTTTTAGACACCATTGGAAAATGCTCCTGGTAACCTTTCCCCAATAAAGGATCCTGATAGACTTCTTCAGGATGTTGACATTAATCGTCTGCGAGCAGTTGTTTTTCGTGATGTGGTGAGTAATATGGACTGTGGTTTTTCTTTTTGCAATATATGCACTAATAGTTAAAAGAAAGATTAATGTTACAAATAACTTTCATTTTAAAAAAGGACAGCTTTGGAATCTGGATGGACTTAAAATCTGTGTTCACCTCCAAAAAATGATTTCCATTTTTTGGGGGAAGAAATTTGCCAAATTCTACATAATCTGTCTTTCTCCTTTTACTTACAAAATTAAGTGTTTAATAAAAGTGATCTTATTTGGTAAAAAAAGATACCTTATATAATTTCATTGCACTTTACAAACTGAAACTGATATGCAAACTACATGCAAGGAAAACTTCAACAACCTCTGAAATGCAGCAACCTCTGGGGTGAAATGTTGCACCTCCTTATTGATGCAATATTTATAATCATATAAGATCCAGTTCTGTGATGGTGCTGAGTAGCTTTATATAACCCATCTATGCTAAATGACTTTAGTATTCCTTCTGGCAGTATAATAGGGGAATGCATGCTGAACCAAAAATGCTGATGTAGACTTCTCAGAATAGTTGCTGCATCCGTAAATGGCACAGAAATAAATATAATATCTTCACTCATTTTATGCTATAAATTTATAGTGTGGTCCTGAAGTAAGAGCAAGTGACTGGGAATTCTGACTCTTCAGTTCTATTGCTGACTTTGCCACTTGTTTGTTGTGAGATCTTGGGCAAGTCACTTAACCTTTCTGTGTTTAGGCTTATCTGTTCATTGATTCATAGATTTCCAAAGCCAGAAGGGACAACTGTGATCATCTAGTCTGACCTTCTGTATGTCACAGGCCATAGAACTCCCAGATTAATTGCTAGAGTATATCTTTTAGAAAATATTTAATCTTGATTTAAAAATTATCAGTGATGGAGAAACACTCCTAGCTGATTTTTGGCTCATAATTGTTTTCAGCTTTGAAGCTTATACATATTACTGATTTGGATTTGTCGTCTTTCACATTGTAATGTGATCAAGTCATGATCACTTGTACTTGAGCTAACTTTAATTTTTAGTTCTGTGATCAGTTACTATTTACCTGTTAGAAGAAGGTCTAATAGGGGATTCCTCTGTGTTGGTTGCAACACTTTCGAGTTAGGAAATTGTCACCTATAATGTTTACAAATTCAGAGGATGATCTAGTACTGGCAGCATGAGATTGCCAGCATATGGCACACAAATTGAAGTCCTCTATGATTACACGTTTTTTTTCTATATGTTGTAGATTGGTATGTAAATTGACGGTCATCCTGTTCCCTAGTGTGATTTGATGGTCTGTAGCAAAGCACAGGATGGGGTATTATGTGGTGTCTATCTGTTAGGACATTGATCCCTAAGCATTCAAGATCATTTTGTTCTGAGTGCATCAGAAACAGATAATGCTATTTTTGACACAGAGGGCTATTCCCCCTCCCCTTTTGCCCATGCTATCCTTCCTAAATAGGTTATAACCACTGATTTTAACATTTCAGTTAGTGTATAGATAATTAAAGAACTGAATTGTAAGCAAGTATAACACCTAAAAAGGTTGATATTTCTAAAACATATTGATTATCTTGATTTAAAAGTTCCATGTAAGTATCAAGTATGATGCATGTGTTCCTTTTTCTCTCACTCAGGATGATAGCAAACAGGCTCAATTTTTGGCTTTGGCAGTAGTTTACTTTATTTCTGTGCTGATGGTCTCCAAGTACCGTGATATACTAGAACCTCAACGGGAGACTGCAAGATGTGGGAGCCAGGCAGGTAGAAATATCAGACAAGAAATAAATTCACCGACAAGTACAGGTACATCTATTTTCCCCACTTATTTTTCATTTTGTTTTTCAGAATTTCCTTGAAACAGTAAATATTTGACTACAAAAGCTGTTTTAAATTGTCTGAAAGGTGTGATGGCTAATGAGACTATTTTGTTGTTCTTTAGTTTCTCCAAGCTTCTTTAATATGTTGGTTGTTAATAAGTTAGATTTAAATTATGAGCTTCTGCTTATTGGGTTTAACTTGATTTCATTTGCTTATTCTGTATTTATGCATCCATTTTTAAATTTATATGTACATTCAACGAAGGAGATGCCTTGTGAATTTAAAGTTTTGAAAGGACAAGATATTAAACTGTCAAAGTAAACCTAAAAATTGCCATTTGTCTACTGTGAGCAGCTATCTCTGACTCTAAATGCACTGTCTGAAGTTTGTAATCAGCATATACAAACTAGCTCCCTAGTTGAAGTTACTTCTATTTAAACTTAGTCTTGTGAAAAGCTAATATAGCAAGGACTATTAACTCTCTTGAGTCCTGCTGTCTTTTTAGTTTGGGTCTGCACTGAAAAGCTCCTGGAAGTTGCATTCTTTACCTGATTAGTGTGAATTCTTATTTTTTTCCTGGCAACTGATATCCCAGTCTTTGGCGATACTATCTGTCAGCTGAGTTTAGTATCCAAATGCGTTCCTCCACTGTTTGTAATGTTCAGTCTGCTAGTCCAATGGCTTATTTAAGAGGATTGGTTTATGACTGTCTTCTGTTTTCTCTCTCAGAACAGCCATATAAATATATTGGAAAAGAGTGATTAGAAATCAGTGGCCAAATCTCTGCATGTTGTTTTTCATGAACATGTTGCTTCTTGTTCTGAATTTGATTTGCTGTCTTAGTTTCTGGAACTGCTGATTTACATATCACGTATAATGTAATTTAAATTAATGTCCTATTTGCTTTTATTTAGGGCTGTCAAATGATTTATAAAGTTTCAATTAATAGTGAGATTAAAAAAAGTCATGATTAATCAGTTTTAACAACACTATCAAACAATAATATAAAACCAATTTAAATATATTATAAGTATTTTGATGTTTTCTACATTTTCAGATATATTACAACACAGAATACAAAATGTGTACTGCTCATTTATATTATTTTATTACAAATATTTGCACTGTAAAAAAGATGAACAGAAGAAAGTGTTTTCAATTTACATCATGTCTGTAATCGAGTGACCAGACAACTAAAACCTCTCCAACGCATCATCAAGGATCTACAACCTATCCTGAATGACGACCCATCACTCTCACAGATCTTGGGAGGCAGGCCAGTCCTTGCTTACAGACAGCCCCCAATCTGAAGCAAATTCTCACCAGCAACCACACACCACACAACAGAACCACTAACCCAGGAACCTATCCTTGCAACAAAGCCCGTTGCCAACTGTGTCCACATATCTATTCAGGGGACACCATCATAGGGCCTAATCACATCAGCCACACTATCAGAGGCTCGTTCACCTGCGCATCTACCAATGTGATATATGCCATCATGTGCCAGCAATGCCCCTCTGCCATGTACATTGGTCAAACTGGACTGTCTCTACGTAAAAGAATAAATGGACACAAATCAGACGTCAAGAATTATAACATTCAAAAACCAGTTGGAGAACACTTCAATCTCTCTGGTCACTCGATCACAGACCTAAGAGTGGCTATACTTCAACAAAAAAGCTTCAAAAACAGACTCCAAGGAGAGACTGCTGAATTGGAATTAATTTGCAAACTGGATACAATTAATTTAGGCTTGAATAGAGACTGGGAATGGATGAGTCATTACACAAAGTAAAACAATTTCCCCATGTTATTTCTCCTCCCCGCCCCACCCCACCCCCCACTGTTCCTCAGATATTCTTGTTAACTGCTGGAAATAGCCTACCTTGCTTGTCACCATGAAAGGTTTTCCTCCTTCCCCCCCTCCCCCCCCCGCTGCTGGTGATGGCATATCTTAAGTGAGCACTCTCCTTACAATGTGTATGATAAAACCCATTGTTTCATGTTCTCTGTGTGTGTATATCAATCTCCCCTCTGTTTTTTCCACCAAATGCATCCAATGAAGTGAGCTGTAGCTCACAAAAGCTTATGCTCTAATAAATTTGTTAGTCTCTAAGGTGCCACAAGTACTTCTTTTCTTTTTGCGAATACAGATTAACACGGCTGCTACTCTGATACCTTCTTTTTTACAGTTTTCAGAGTAGCAGCTGTGTTACTTTTTTACAATGTCACCTGAAAGGGAGAACAGGTGTTTGCATGGCACTGTTGTAGCGATCACTGCAAGGTGCCAGACGTGTTAGTGCCAGATATGCTAAATATTCATATGTCCCTTCATGCGTTGACTTGTAGATTGCACTATTTTTTTTGTTTACGGTGCAAATATTTGTAATACAAAAATTATATAAAGTGAGCACTGTACACTTTATATTCTGTGTTGTGATCGAAATCAATATATTTGAAAACGTAGAAAAACTTCCAAAATATTTATAATAAATTTAAATTGGAATTCTATTATGGTTTAACAGTGTGATTAAAACTGCAATTAATCATGACTTTTTTTAATCTAGTTAATTTGTTTTGCATTAAAACTTGAGTTAACTGCAATTAATTGACAGCCCTACTTTTATTCATTTTATCTAATTCATTGTTATATCTTAGCTTGCTTACTTTCTACCTTTGTATGCTAAGCTTTTTTTAAAAAAAATTCATGTCCTCATTGGCTGTTTGCATTTAATAAACTTATATTTAAATGATCAGCTATGAGAAACCATAATTTTATGTTGTATTTAATGTGTCCTTCCTGGTCATACGTTGTGGTGGAGTAGGAAACTGCTTGTTTCAATTAACTATTTCAGCCATTTTTGTCTTGTATATGTGTCTTTTTCCCTATAAATGTTCTTCTTATGATTCCCTACTAATTGGTCTGATGTTTCCTATCTCTTGATACATAACTTGTTTCCTTCCTTCAGAAATGCATTTTTGTTAATAGTTCCATAATTGCATGTTTCAATGAGATAGGACTTCTGCCATGGATCCACAGTGGATCAGATCACAAGCGATTATTAGCTGGCTCACATTTGATTCCATGATTTTCTCCACAGTTGTGGTCATACCATCTATCCCTCACCCAAGTTTGAACCATGGATTCCTTGCCAAGTTAATTCCTGAGCAGAGCTTTGCCCACTCATTTTACAAAGGTAATATTAATGTCATCTCCTAACCTGTTTGGGTGTCCTTATTTAATGTAATGTAATTAAATAACTAACCGTGATGTAATTGTTGGTAAATAAGCATACGCCTCAGGTTACATGGAGATCAGACTGTCACCTGTGAGGATACCCTTAAGACAAGGCTTTCTTCCTGTCTACGTTTTCTTTAGGAAGTATCTTTCCCACTTCCACCATTTGTTCATTTCAGTCACACCTACTAAATTAATTAATAGTAGGTAAACAAAAAATTAGGGTTAGGGTAGAGCGAGATGAGAAGGAAATTTTGAATGTTTTTGGTTTGGGCTTATTCTTTTTTCTTCTTGCTGCAACAATACCTCCTTTAGTTATGAAAACAAATCAGACCTATTCTAAAAATATTGCATACAGGGAATAAATTAAATCTTTAGTACTACTTTTTTTGTGCTCCCTTTCCTCACACCTCCTACAGGTCTTCTCTTCCTTTCCGTTTCTTCTCTTTTCTTTCACTTTTTGTTTGTTTGTAAACCTTTATATTGTATATAATGAAAAGTTTTATTTTGTGTGTTGTTGATTGCTGTACTGTGCTATTCTGGAGAGAGACAGTTTCTGCGGTCACAGCAAATGTTTGTAATACAGGCTGGTTTTTCAGATGGAAAATATGCATATGCATGGACTATGTTTTTCAAATGTAAGGGATTTGCATATGTACAAAGTTAAATAGGTACATTTGTAGCCAAGTGTGCATGTAAATTTCCCAACTTGTGTGCACATTACGGTGGAAGTGCAAAAAGTAAATGGGTACAACCATACTTTATCTGATGATCGTGCTCTCTGTGTCACTCTGATAAAAACCCAAAGAGTAAAAAGAATGATAAATACAAACAAAAAAATAGTAATTAATTCTGTGACTACTTCTGATAAAATATGAGAATAGGATGACTTCCTAGTTCACTAAGAATACTTAGCACTTATATGGTGCTTTTCATGTTCCAAGTGCTTTACAATGTTAAACCCTTCAATCAAGCATTCTCACAAACAATACTTGGTGGCCTCGGAGTGTGGTCACCAATTCTTTCTGGTGGCCGCTCTGACAATTTTTCCTAAAATACTTAATTAACTTTAGCAAAAACAAATAATCATGCACATATACATGTCCAAATCATTGTTGTTTATTTATGTGGGATTTTGTCTGCAGACTCAATAATAAAAATAATGTACAGTTGTCTCATTTTTTAATGGACCAAAATGGAATTGCAACACAAATAAGATGCTTTGCATGTTCTTGTCTTTTTTTGTTGTTTCTTTTGCACTTTTTTATAATTAAGACTTACTAGCTAGCTGGGAGACACTGAAAAGTCACATTAACAAACATACAAATATCACTTTTCACAGCAGAGACTTTCTCAGCCCCAGCAAGCCAGGGAGAAATTAAGCCCTGGATGGGGAGGTGGATAGGGCAGCAGCAGGAGCTGGGACAATGGGGGGATGGATGGGGGACTAGGGATGGCAGCAGATGCCAGGGCAATGTGGGGGGTGGTGAGCCTAGGGCTGGCACCGAAACCTGGAGCCCGCTGCTGTGTGCCCAGAGCCCGCTGCCCCACTGGCTCCAGGAAGGTAAGGGAACGCACACCAGCTGTCTGTTCCTTTTGGCATTTGTGACTCCAGAGGCAGGCAGGGCCCAACCCCTTCTGGCGACCCCAGAAGAGAAGCTGCTGCTTCCCCTCCCCCCCCCCCAACCTCCAGCTCCATCACTGCCCAGGAGCCTATGGCCGCAAGAAAAGCCCCTGGTGGATGCATTTGAGAAATGTTGATCTCTTAGGTAAAATTCTGTATGTCTCAGTCCCTCATTTATGAATCTTTATAGTTTACTGACTTCAATAATTCATTTCAAATTCAAATGTTTCTTACCTGAATTTCAGTATTTTTCCTCCCATAAAGTTTCCCCATTAGTGCCAAAAATAAACAAATATATATCTTTTTTTTTTTTTTACTTCAGGATCATTCAGTGAGCTTTTTGTCACTTCAGTGTGCTAATTTAATATTCTTAGTTGTGACATAACTGGCGTACTTATCCACCCTTTATAAAAGGAATTGTATGCTGTTAATTCAGAAGTGCTGCAAAATAAACCCTAAAATATATTTGAATCCTGTTTCCTCATTATCTTCTTGTTCCGCATTTATAGCACTTTTTTATTTAGCAGGCATTAGGATATTTCATTTTTAGCCACATCTGCTTGCAAATCAAAACATACAGAGCAATACAGAGACAATTTTAAAAAATATTATTAAATTGTATGCAATAAAAAGGATATATAAACAAGATTAATATTGTTATTTGTACAAAATATGGCACTTGAAATAGACAGGTAGCAAACATAGAAAAGATTAGTTTTGCCATTTATATGCAGTATGGTTCTTGAGATAAAATATAAGTAGCAAGAGTGTAAAAAAAAAAAAGTATAGATTCTTAAAATAGAGCAGATGGGTGGACATACAAAGTAAATCAAAATATTTAAGAGGAGGCTTTTTTTATATTCATCATGTCTCCTTTACTGTACATTGCAATAATAATTTTGCCTTCAGGAATGGACAGCAAGTTTGTCTCATTTGTTAAAGTCATATATTTATTGAACATATGTATTGTATTTAACCAGGCCTTACACTGAATATGTTAAGAGTTCATTCGTTGCCAGCCTATTGTTATAATTGTGTTGAAAGTTTGGTGAGATATCAGCAGCATGTTGTATCACTATTGTTGGAATTATGTCAGGGCTCTTCAGGGCTGGAACGTTAGTAATTCAGGAAGAAACACTGGCTGCTTATAAGCAATCCACAGAATCATAGAATATCAGGGTTGGAAGGCACCTCAGGAGGTCATCTAGTCCAACCCCCTGCTCAAAGCAGGACCAATCCCAACTAAATCATTCCAGCCGGAGCTTTCTGAAGCCTGACCGTAAAAACTTCTAAGGAAGGAGATTCCACCACCTCCCTAGGTAACGCATTCCAGTGTTTCACCACCCTCCTACTGAAAAAGTTTTTCCTAATATCCAACCTGAACCTCCCCCACAGCAACTTGAGATCATTACTCCTTGTTCTGTCATCTGCTACTACTGAGAACAGTCTAGATCCATCCTCTTTGGAACCCCTTTTCAGGTAGTTGAAAGCAGCTATCAAATCCCCCCTCATTCTTCTCTTCCGCAGACTAAACCATCCCAATTCCCTCAGCTCTCCTCATAAGTCATGTGTTCCAGTCCCCTAATCATTTTTGTTGCCCTCCGCTGGACGTTTTCAAATTTTTCCACATCCTCCTTGTAGTGTGGGGCCCAAAACTGGACACAGTACTCCAGATGAAGCCTCACCACTGTTGAATAGAGGGGAACGATCACATTCCTCGATCTGCTGGCAATGCCCCTACTTATACAGCCTAAAATGCCATTAGCCTTCTTGGTAACAAGGGCACACTGTTGACTCGTATCCAGCTTCTCGTCCACTGTAACCCCTAGGTCCTTTTCTGCAAAACTGCTGCCTAGCCATTCGGTCCCTAGTCTGTAGTGGTGCATGGGATTCTTCCATCCTAAGTGCAGGACTCTGCATTTGTCCTTGTTGAACCTCATCAGATTTCTTTTGGCCCAATCCTCTAATTTGTCTAGGTCCCTCTGTATCCTATCCCTACCTTCCAGCGTATCTACCTCTCCTCCCAGTTTAGTGTCATCTGCAAACTTGCTGAGGGTGCAATCCATACCATGCTCCAGATCATTTCTGAAGATATTGAACAAAACCAGCCCGAGGACCACTTGATACCGGCTGCCAACTAGACATGGAGCCATTGATCACTGCCTGTTGAGCCTGACAATCTAGCCAACTTTCTATCCACCTTATAGTCCATTCATCCAGCCCATAGTTCTTTAACTTGCTGGCAAGAATACTTTAGTATGTTATAACCACTAAACTTCCATCCATTCACTAAGCAAGACTGTAACTGAGACTCGGATGATAGTACACTTTTGACTTTGCTCCCACACTTTGATCTTTCACCATCTGTATTGGCACATCAGTTCACTCTTGCACAATAAATTATCCAGTGAAAACTACTGGATAATTTTGGTAGGCAAAATCTAATCACTCAAGTTTGTATTTAGCCAGAAAACACATGGGGAAAATTATGCGTTGTTTATATATATGGAAAAAGAACAGGAGTACTTGTGGCACCTTAGACACTAACAAATTTATTAGAGCATAAGCTTTCATGGGCTACGGCCCACTTCATTGGATGCATAGATTGGAACATATAGTAAGAAGATTATATACACACACACATATAAGGTGGAAGTTGCCATACAAGCTGTAAGAGGCTAATTAATTAAGATGAGCTATTATCAGCAGGAGAAAAAAACATTTGTAGTGATAATCAAGATGGCCCATTTAGACAGTTGACAAGAAGGTGTGAGGATACTTAACATGGGGAAATAGATTCAATATGTGTAATGACCCAGCCACTCTGTCTCTATTCAAACCCAAGTTAACGGTATCTCGTTTGCATATTATTTCAAGCTCAGCAGTTTCTCGTTGGAGTCTGTTTTTGAAGCTTTTCTGTTGCAAAATTGCCACCCTTAAATCTATTACTGAGTGGCCAGAGGGGTTGAAGTGTTCTCCTACTGGTTTTTGAATATTCTTCAATGTTTTTAAGATCTTTGGTTAGGATTAGTTCAGTAGTAGGTAGATCCCATGCCTATGTAGTGAGAGCAAAGTAATCAGCATGGACAAATTTCCATTATGATGATTGTGGAAGGTAACTCATATAGTGTTAAGACTGATCGCTGCTGTAGGCCATTGTTGAGAGTTCATAGCCTGTTGATATGGTCACCAAGGAAAATGCAACTCCTACAATTGGTCAAAACTTCTCAGTGGAATTTTATCATTTCATTACATGGGATAATTTGCTGACTTTCAGGAGAGTCATTCTTTCATATGGTGTCATACCTGACAGATAAGTCTAAGAAAACTGATCCTTTCTTGAGTTTTCACTGGAATTCTGCCTCAGTGTGTGGTGTTAAAGCCAATACTTGGTCATTACAGCTTCCTCCTGCTTGGAAACCTGTTCGTTCATTTGGTAACATTGCTGGTAACATCAGCGGCATGATCCTTGCCAATAATAATCTTTCCATGAGCTTCTACGATGTGCAGAAGAGTGACGTGGGCCAGTCCAATGAAGGATTACTTGTTGGCTTCTTGGGCTTGACAGTGGCAATGACCATAGCCTTGTGCCCAATCCTTAGGAAAAGTCTTGAGGAATGGATATGGGAGAATTGTGCTGCCAACTATTTCTATCCCTTGGCTCTGAGGTTTTTAAGAAATTCTGCAACTTTCTTGGCTTTCATGAATGAGAAGATCTTATTCATCAGACGACTATTTGTCAGAGCACTCTGCACACTTTCTGCTTAATGGACTTGTCCTCTGGTGCTTTTGAGTTCATAAGGAGAGTTTTGCAATCACATCAGCTGAGACTTCAGATTTTAGATGTTTCACTGGGTTTGTAGCCCCAAACTGATGCAATAGCCAAGCTTTGTGGTTGGAGTGAGTAAAATCCAGAGCTTCCAGTGTCTCAGTACATCTTTGATATCACACTAGATTCTGTGACTCTAGGAAGGATTGTTGCAGTGGTCAGGTCACCAAACATTCAGCTCCTTTAATAGCCTTTCTGTTTCTGGTTTCAAGCATGAAGTATATCCTTTTTGATAGCTGTGAGAGATGTTTTTTTTCCTTGCAGCTATTTGAAGGAACCTGAAACTGCCAAAATTTATAGGCTTTAGTGGAATTGTATCAATGGTGGCCTCAATTGTGTCAGTGAATCCTCTCCAATTTGGCTTTCAAAAGTTCTATTACTGTTTGGCTGATGACATGCTTACGGGGCGTTCAATACAACTGTGGATTATGGCTGGTCAAGACTGGCTATTTGAAAAATTCCCAAGAATAATTCTGGAAGTATTCTGAGGGATTCTGAACTGGTCTTTGGTGAGGAAACAGGGTTGTAGTCTCTGATCCAGTAGGCAAAATGAAAAGTGCCTCTGTTGCATTGAAAAGAAGCAATGTGTCTTCCTTTTGATGACCATTCCACAAGTGCCTCACGTGCACTGCTGTTACTGTCAGTCTCACACTGTTATGGCTGTTGACATCACTGACATACATATCTGTGTGATACACTGTGGCTAATGGGAGAGAAGGACAGTCTGTGTTTAGTGGTTAACACATTAACCACCATTATCTTGCCAATTCTTATTGAGATGGTCAATGTTCCGTGCTCCTGGTGATTATCATATAATCCTCAATGCCCTGCTCAATGTATGTAGAAAAGGAACATTTTGGGTGACTGAGGGAGGCGGTAAGATTGCAGCCAGCAATATATCAGCATCATTTGTGGGTGTCATCTATTATATGGGTTTAGAATCATAGAATATCAGAGTTGGAAGGGACCTCAGGAGGTCATCTAGTCCAACCCCCTGCTCAAAGCAGGACCAATCCCCAACTAAATCATCCCAGCCAGGGCTTTCTCAAGCCTGACCTTAAAAACCTCTAAGGAAGGAGATTCCACCACCTCCCGAGGGTAACACATTCCAGTGCTTCACCACGCTATTAGTGAAAAGTTTTTCCTAATATCCAACCTAAACCTCCCCCACTGCAACTTGAGACTATTACCCCTTGTTCTGTCATCTGCTACCACTGAGAACAGTCTAGATCCATCCTCTTTGGAACCCCCTTTCAGGTAGTTGAAAGCAACTATCAAATCCCCCCTCTCTTCTCTTCTGCAGACTAAATAATCCCAGTTCCCTCAGCCTCTCCTCATAAATCATGTGTTCCAGTCCCTTGATCCTTTTTGTTGCCCTGTGCTGGATGCTTTCCAATTTTTCCACATCCTTCTTGTAGTGTGGGGCCCAAAACTGGACACAGTACTCCAGATGAGGCCTCACCAATGTTTAATAGAGGGGAACGATCACATTCCTCGATCTGCTGGCAGTGCCCCTACTTATACAGCCTAAAATGCCATTAGCCTTCTTGGCAACAAGGGCACACTGTTGACTCATATCCAGCTTCTCGTCCACTGTAACCCCTAGGTCCTTTTCTGCAAAACTGCTGCCTAGCCATTCTGTCCCTGTCCTTGTTGAACCTCATCAGATTTCTTTTGGCCCAATCCTCTAATTTGTCTAGGTCCCTCTGTATCCTATCCCTACCCTCCGACATATCTACCACTCCTCCCTGTTTAGTGTCATCTGCAAACTTGCTGAGGGTGTACGTCATCCTCCAGATCATTAATGAAGATATTGAACATAACCGGCCCCAGGACCAACCCTTGGGGCACTCTGCTTGATACCGGCTGCCAACTAGACATGGAGCCATTGATCGCTGCCCATTGAGCCCGACGATCTAGCCATCTTTCTATCCATCTTTCTAGTCCATTCATCCAGCCCATACTTCTTTAACTTGCTGTGGGAGACCCTATCAAAAGCTTTGGTAAAGTCAAGAAATAACATGTCCACTGCTTTCCCCTCATCCACAGAGCCAGATATCTCATCATAGAAGGCAGTTAGATTAGTCAGGCATGACTGGCCCTTGGTGAATCCATGCTGACTGTTCCTGATCACTTTCCTCTCCTCTAAGTGGTTCAGAATTGATTCCTTGAGGACCCTGCTCCATGATTTGTCCAGGGATTGAGGTGAGGCTGACTGGCCTGTAGTTCTCCGGATCCTCTTCCTTCCCTTTTTTTAAAGATGGGCGCTACATTAGCCTTTTTCCAGTCGTCAGGGACCTCCCCTGATCACCTTGAGTTTTCAAAGATAATGGTCAATGGCCCTGCAATCACATCCGCCAACTCCTTTAGCACCCTCGGATGCAGCACATCCGGCCCCATGAACTTGTGCTCCTCCAGCTTTTCTACATAGTCCTGATCCACTTCTTTCTCCACAGAGGGCTGGTCACTTCCTCCCCATACTGTGCTGCCCAGTGCAGTAGTCTTGGAGCTGACCTTGTTCGTGAAGACACGGGGAAAAAAGCATTGAGTACATTAGCTTTTTCCACATCCTCTGTCACTAGGTTGCCTCTCTCATTCAGTAAGGGGCCCACACTTTCCTTGACTTTCTTCTTGTTGCTAACATATCTGAAGAAACCCTTTTTGTTACTCTTAACATCTCTTGCTAGCTGCAACCCCAATTGCGATTTGGCCTTCCTGATTTTACTCCTGCATGCTTGACCAATATCTTTATACTCCTGCCTGGTCATTTGTCTAATCTTTCACTTCTTGTAAGCTTCTTTTTTGTGTTTAAGATCAGCAAGGATTTCACTGTTAAGCCAAGTTGGTCGCCTGCCATATTTACTATTCTTTCTACACATTGAGATGGTTTGTTCCTGTAACCTCAATAAGGATTGTTTAAAATACAGCCAGCTCTCCTAGATTCCTTTCTCTTTCATGTTATTCTCCCAGGGTATCCTGCCCATCAGTTCCCTGAGGGAGTCAAAGTCTGCTTTCTGAAGTCCAGGGTCCATATTCTGCTGCTTTCCTTTCTTCCTTGTCTCAGGATTCTGAACTTGACCATCTCATGGTCACTGCCTCTCAGGTTCTCATCCACTTTTGCTTCCCCTACTAATTCTTCCCTGTTTGTGAGCAGTAGGTCAAGAAGAGCTCTGCCCCTAGTTGCACCAGGAAATTGTCCCCTACACTTTCAAAAACTTCTTGGATTGTCTGTGCACCGCTGTATTGCTCTCCCAGAAGATATCAGGGTGATTGAAGTCTCCCATGAGAGCCAGAGTCTGCAATCTAGTAATTTCCATTAGTTGCTGGAAGAAAGCCTTATCCACCGCATACCCCTGGTCTGGTGGTCTAGCGCAGACTCCCACCAGGACATCACCCTTGTTGCTCACACTTCTAAACTTAATCCAGAGATGCTCAGGTTTTTCTGCAGTTTCATACCGGAGCTCTGAGCAGTCATACTGCTCTCTTACATACAATGCAACTCCCCCATCTTTTTTGCCCTGCATGTTCTTCCTGAACAGTTTATATCCATCCATGACAATACTCCAGCCATGTGAGTTATCCCACCAAGTCTCTGTTTTTCCAATCGCATCATAATTCCTTTACTGTGCCAGGACTTTCATTTCTCCCTGCTTGTTTCCCAGACTTCTTGCATTTGTGTATAGGCACTTAAGATAACTCGCTGATCATCCCGCTTTCTCAGTATGAGGCAGGAGTTCTCCTACTTGTGCTTCCTCCCGGTATCACACTTCCCCACTTACCTAAGGGCTTTGGTCTCCTTCCCCCAGTGAACCTAGTTTAAAGCCCTCCTCACTAAGTTAGCCAGCCTGCTTGCAAAGATTGCTCTTCCCTCTCTTCATTAGGTGGAGCCCATCTCTGCCTAGCACTCCTCCTTCTTGGAACACCATCCCATGGTTAAAGAATCCAAAGCCTTCTCTCCGACACCACCTGCATAGCCATTCATTGACTTACACGATTCGACAATCTCTACCCAGGCCTTTTCCTTGCACAGGGAGGAGGGACAAGAACACCATTTGCTCTTCAAACTCCTTTATCCTTCTCAGAGCCATGTAGTCTGCAGTGATCCACTCAAGGTCATTCTTGGCAGTATCATTGGTGCCCACATGGAGAAGTAGGAAGGGGTAGCGATCTGAAGACTTGATGAGTCTCAGCAGTCTCTCAGTTGCATCGTGAATCCTAGCTCCTGGCAAGCAACATACTTCTCGGTTTTCCCGGTTGGGGTGGCAGATAGATGACTCAGTCCCCCTGAGGAGAGAGTCCCTGACCACCACCACTCCCTCCTTCTCTTGGGAGCAGTGGTCGTGGAACTCCCTTCCCTAAGACAGTGCATCTCATGCCTTCCAATCAGCGGAGTCTCCTTCTGCTCCCTTCCCTCAGATGCATCATCTAGTCCACTCTCCACATTAGTACCTGTGGAAAGAACATGAAAATGGTTGCTTACCTGTATCTGCGTTGCTGGTACATGGACGCTCCCCTTTCTTCTTCTGGAGGTCGCATGCTGCCAAATTTCTTCACTATCCTTCTGTCCTCGCTGTGCAGCCTGCTCTGAATCTTCAGAATGTTTTGCCCGTAGAAGCATATTCTGACGTCTGTCCAGAAAATCTTCAGTTTCTCTTAGGCAACGCAGGGTCGATACTTCTTTCTCCAGACCTTGAACCTTCTCTTCCAATATGGAGACCAGCTTGCACTTTGTACAGACAAAGTCGCTGCTGTCTTGTGGAAGAAAGACAAACATGGCACATCCTGTGCAGGTAACAACAGCTGAATGCTCACCTTGCATATTACCTTCTTTCTAAGAGCTTCCTCAGGTGTTGTTCCTCAGAGTGTTACTCAGTCTGTAACTACTCAGAGAAGCCTGCAAGATGAAAGCCTCAGTGGGCTCTCCCCAGGCAAACTCCCTCTGTTAGCCTCTCCGCTGTTCTCTGCTCAGCTGGTTTGCAGCTGACTGCCTTTTTATAACAATCAGGCCCACTCAAGGCTCACCTGGAACAAAGCACTCCCAGTTCACACTTTTCAGACAGTCAAGCACATGGTCAAACTGACAAACTGTCCTCGCAACAGACACTCAGATACTCACCAACACAGCCCTCCTACTGCAGCACTTAATGTACCTCCTCTCGGACAGATCCCAGGCAAACTCCCTCTCTTAGCCTCTCCGCTGTTCACCGAGCTGTTCACTGTTCTCCGCCTAAGGTCACAGTTCAGTTTCTTGCAGGAGGATGATGTCAATCATGTTGTTCTGCATAATGTGATCTAGGAAGTCACTTTTTGGTCACGATATACCTTCAGCCTTGGCAAATTCAGAGTGATGAGCCTGAGTCTCTTAAAGTGGATCTGGAGGGAGTCACTGTTTCCATTGTTGTAGAATCTGGGACTTCACTGAGCGATGTTCAGATGATGACATTAGTTGTCCCGTAAATTTTCAATAAGGCAAAGGCACAGGAAATGCTTCAGGTTCATTGTGGGTCATGACCGCTGCCCCCACAAGATAGTACTTTTTGAGTTGACAGCAGCCCCCAAGGTATTCACCAAGTACTCGTCTAGGATTGCAGCTCATCTACATTGTTAGATCCTTCCAGTGTGTTTGTATCTGGGCAACTGACTCAAAAGAGCTCAATCTTAGAGCATAGTAATTCACTTCAGACGTACGAGTTCCCCTGTTTATATCTCTTAATCTGCAATTAAGCAAAGAAATCTATCTTGGCCTCAACTTTGGTTCTGACTCTTATAGGGACCACCCTAGAACCTACCAAGGCTCTGTCCTAATTCAAATCAGGTTCTGTGAGCTCATCCAAATGATGTCATCCAAGTGGTCCAAGCTAAAAGACCCAGTGACATTTTATCTGAGAGCCATAGGCGGGATAGTGGCCCGTACCTTTTGTCACCACCTTTGCAAGTTAGTGGGAGCGACCCTTGTGCATCTGGTACAAAAAACAAAGATTCTTATCTCAGATATGGTAACTTACCCTTTTTGCAGCTGGAAGACTCTATGCTGTGGTTGACTTTGACTAAGAATGTCTTGTAGTGGCTATCCTCTCAGATGGTTCTCAAATGGAGATAGGTACATATCTTCTCATCTAAATTGGGATGAAAATTTAGACTCTAATTGCCTATGGTTTTTGGAAGCTTCAGGAATTAGATCTCTGCATATAACTTGCTAGAGTTCAGGGCATTACTTTCTCCTACAGATCAGAGAGTAACCAGCACAGATTCTCAGACAGTGTGGGTCTCTTGTATCACTTTAATAGAATAGGGAGAAAAGGGAGAGGTTGGGTGTTTCAGTGGTGTCAGAAGAAAATTAGTCTGTAGGAATGCAGTATATGGAGAAAAGTGCCCCCTCTCCCCAAAACATAGCCAAAATCCTGAGCTGGAAAGATGAAGATCAGCAGTCACTTAGATCTTCAGTGGCATGTTTGTTAGTTGTAAGGTAGGTCATTTGGACATGGACATATTTTCTACAAGTCAGAACACGTGTTCCACATTCTGCTTGAGAACTGATAAAGTTTCACAGTATATCAGATGCATCTATTTTATGCTGTGAAAAAGGGCTCCTTTATGCTTTTTTTCTCTGTTTCCTTTCCTCCCCAGAATACTTAGGAAATGTTTAGCAGGACAAACTCAGAATGGTTTTTAGTCAAGCTGGCATGATTTTCAGAGTTGCTGGTTTCTGTCCAAAGTTCATCCATTCACTCTCTTCTGTGTCAAGATCTGCTGTCAGTAGAAAAACATCCAGATCTAAGGTTCCTTAACCTGACAGTATGGCTGCTGGGTTTCTAGGACAAGACATTTTATGATTACCTGAGGAGATCCAGGCAGTCTTGATAGAGTCCAGAAAGTCATGTGCTAGGAAGTGTTATACTACTAAATAGAACTGGTCTGAAAAGTTTTCTCCAGATAGTTTCCTGTCCAGATCTAATTATCATAGGTTTCCCCTGTCTCTGGTGTAACCAAAGTTATCCCTGGCTACTCTAAAGATTTACTTAGTTGATATTTTTGCCTACTATGTCTTTGTGAAAGAGAATCATAGAGTTTAATATTGGGGGTAGCCGCGTTAGTCTGTATCCACAAAAACAACAAGGAGGCCGGTGGCACCTTAAAGACTAACAGATTTATTTGGGCATAAGCTTTCCTGGGTAAAAAACCCACTTCTTCAGAACCATAGTGTCTGTCATCCTGAGAAGGGAAAATATAAAGAGCTTAACAAATTTTGGTTCCCTCCCATCTGGTAGCCAATAACCTTTGGGACTAGAATTTGATGTTGAATAAAATCTGGAAAGGCCTTTTGAACCTAGATATTCTTGTTCTTTGTACCACTTAATGGACATTGCCTCACCCACGAGAATCTTAGAGTTGCAGATACCATCGGCTAACCACCTTATACAATATTCCACAAAGACAAATGGTACATAAATCTCAACCCCAATTTTTTGCCAAAAATTGAATCAGATTTTCACTCCAGTCCATATCAGTTTGTTTTTCCCCCAAAGTCCTGTTAGCGGACTGGTGGGATGAAACTACACACTGTGAATGTTTGAAGTATTGGCTTTTTCTTAGAACTAAATATCTTAGAAAGTTCAGCAGACTACTTGTCTTTGCAGAAATATCTGTGACTCAAGTCATCTTGATCCAAAGGCTGTCTAAGTGGATAATACTTATGCATCTAGTGAAGCTACAAAATTGCTGGTTTCAGAGTAGCAGCTGTTAGTCTGCATTCCACCGAATGCATCCAATGAAGTGAGGTGTAGCTCACAAAAGCTTATGCTCAAATAAATTTTAGTCTCTAAGGTGCCACAAGTACTCTTTTTTTTTTTGTTTTTTTTTTTTTTTTTACAAAATTGCTGTCCCTGTACCTGAATGTCTTGTGGCTCGCTCAATCAGAAAAGTGCCAGCTTCACAACATACTTCTATCTTAAATCTCTAGACTTGTAATATGGAGATTGGTTCACACAGTCTCAAATCTCTGTTATCTCAACATTGCATGAAGGCTGTTCTTCATAAACTGTTTGACTTGCAAGGTTTCCTAGCCCTTCAAGGCGGTCATTGTTACAACTAGCCTCCTTCATCAAAGGTTTGTGGAGATAATATCATTGTCCAAATAATTGAGAACCATTCCCTGGATTCCTCCCTATTTCCCTCATCTTACTTTCCCCAAAAATATTCCCTAATTAATCTGCAAAATTATTTCCACATCATACAAGTATTTTCTGAATTTGCACATATCGGCTATAATATAAATATACAAAAGCAAGGGTAATAGAGTTCACAATAAATGTGTACTGTCATTTGTCCTTAACTTGTATTCATATAGGTTTTTAACTACAAACAAAACAAGTGTCAATACTATTTTTTTCCTCTATTTGCTGGAATTTCTACAACTCACATATAGTATTCCCTTGTGCATTCAGTTTTCCTGTGTCTTGCAGTTATTGTTATTTCTCCATTGACCTGTAGGCCTTGAAACATTTTGAAACCTTTTGCTGTTTAGTTTGGCAACCAGGAGTAGGTGCTCAAAACTGGTGTATAGATGTCTTAGCAGATGCTGTTGGTGGAAAAGGCTTGGCAGCACTACTGCAGAGAATGTGGGGTAAGGCATGCTGAGGAAGGAAATGAGATGGTAAAAAAACATTTTTTCCAGTAGCTGTTAACAACTGGAAAATACCCCCATTATCTGTATTTTAATGACCACATTGTTTGGCTTTTATATTGTTCCTTAAATGTTATGTTCTTTTTATGATTTAAGTGATTGTCCAGTGTTCCAGGTACCATAACAGCAGATGCTTAAAAATATTATTTAGTAAAGACAGGAAAGTTCCCTTGAACACCACCTTTATGGTTTGCAACCCATGTATACTTGTTTGAAATTACTCCTCACTATAGAGAAGAGTCAAGTTTTGGGGTTTTTGATTACATAAACTGAGCACACCATTTACACTGGGCTAGGAGCTGTGTTATGCAGAAATGGCTTGGTTACTACGGTTCTTAGCTCATGATAGATGGGGCCTCCTTTCCTGTCTGCCTGAGTCCAGAGAGGATTGTGAAAAAATACATGCTCAGCCTGTGGAGGAGGCAAAAGAAATAAAAGTAGCCAAGTAAATCAAGTGGGCTCTTCCTTTCCTCTTCCCTTTCCCTACTGTCCTTCAGTTATCAAAGAAAAAATTATTTAAATAGGCCCAGCAGCAAATGAGATCTAATTAGAATAAAAAGCAAAATGAATCGCATAGCAGTGCCCAGAAAGCCAAAGTGAGAGCGAACGAGCACTGTCTCAATAAATGGAGCTAAAGATAGATCATGTCTAATAAGTAGTGCACATGCAAACAGTCATACTAAACTCACATGGAAAGCCTAGCTGCCAGTGACAAGATTAGTACAGACTGATCAGCAGGTGCAGCAACTTGCTCAGGCTAAGACCAGGGCCAGACAGCAAGGATTTCTCACCACGCCCCATTGTAACTTCTGCCAATGATACAAAATGAAGTTTTCAGTACCGGGAACTGAGAGATCAATAAGAGTGGATTTGGAATAGTTTGTCACGTTGATAAAACTCTCTGTTAGACATTTGTTCCATTGTCATTTTCTGTTACTGTTGTATTCACTTGCTTTGCATGTTTCTGTCACAACTTCACTTGTTATCATAACCCCTTTGCATATGTTTCCTGTAATTTTGAGTCATTCACTTGTGTCCTTTGTAGGTTAAGAACAAAATAGGTAGGTGTAGTTGTTCTGTGGTGGTCTTGCTTCTTCCACAGGTATGGAAAAGTACCTGGTACTTGACAATGGAAAGGGATATCTTTAGAGTTCTTTCCTTGTGACCAGCAGACTAGGAACCATTCATTGATGGTGCTCTCTATGGGGGGATAGAAGGGCTAATAGACAGGCTAATAGACAAAATGTCACTGTGTTGCTTTTAATTATGGTAGAGTGTCACAGGTTTCAGAGTAGCAGCCGTGTTAGTCTGTATTCGCAAAAATAAAAGGAGTACTTGTGGCACCTTAGAGACTAACAAATTTATTAGAGCATAAGCTTTCGTGAGCTACAGCTCACTTCATCGGATGCATTTGGTGGAAAAAACAGAGGAGAGATTTATATACACACACACAGAGAACATGAAACAGTGGGTTTATCATACACACTGTAAGGAGAGTGATCACTTAAGATAAGCCATCACCAACAGCAGGGGGGGAAGGAGGAAAACCTTTCATGGTGACAAGCAGGTAGGCTAATTCCAGCAGTTAACAAGAATATCAGAGGAACAGTGGGGGGTGGGGTGGGAGGGAGAAATACCATGGGGAAATAGTTTTACTTTGTGTAATGACTCATCCATTCCCAGTCTCTATTCAAGCCTAAGTTAATTGTATCCAGTTTGCAAATTAATTCCAATTCAGCAGTATCTCGTTGGAGTCTGTTTTTGAAGCTTTTTTGTTGAAGTATAGCCACTCTTAGGTCTGTGATCGAGTGACCAGAGAGATTGAAGTGTTCTCCAACTGGTTTTTGAATGTTATAATTCTTGACGTCTGATTTGTGTCCATTCATTCGTTTACGTAGAGACTGTCCAGTTTGAGCAATGTACATGGCAGAGGGTCATTGCTGGCACATGATGGCATATATCACATTGGTAGATGTGCAGGTGAACGAGCCTCTGATAGTGTGGCTGATGTGATTAGGCCCTATGATGGTATCCCCTGAATAGATATGTGGACAGAGTTGGCAACGGGCTTTGTTGCAAGGATAGGTTCCTGGGTTAGTGGTTCTGTTGTGTGGTGTGTGGTTGCTGGTGAGAATTTGCTTCAGATTGGGGGGCTGTCTGTAAGCAAGGACTGGTCTGTCTCCCAAGATCTGAGAGAGCGATGGCTCGTCCTTCAGGATAGGTTGTAGATCCTTGATGATGCGTTGGAGAGGTTTTAGTTGGGGGCTGAAGGTGATGGCTAGTGGCGTTCTGTTGTTTTCTTTGTTGGGCCTGTCCTGTAGTAGGTGACTTCTGGGTACTCTTCTGGCTCTGTCAATCTGTTTCTTCACTTCAGCAGGTGGGTATTGTAGTTGTAGGAATGCATGATAGAGGTCTTGTAGGTGTTTGTCTCTGTCTGAGGGGTTGGAGCAAATGCGGTTATATCGTAGCGCTTGGCTGTAGACAATGGATCGAGTGGTATGATCTGGATGAAAGCTAGAGGCATGTAGGTAGGAATAGCGGTCAGTAGGTTTCTGATATAGGGTGGTGTTTATGTGACCACCGCTTATTAGCACCGTAGTGTCCAGGAAGTGGATCTCTTGTGTGGACTGGTCCAGGCTGAGGTTGATGGTGGGATGCAGCTCTCCAACACCACTTTCCACAAGCCATTACCCTCTGATCCCACTGAGAGTTACCAAAAGAAACTACAGCATTTGCTCAAGAAACTCCCTGAAAAAGCACAAGAACAAATCCGCACAGACACACCCCTGGAGCCCCGACCTGGGGTATTCTATCTGCTACCCAAGATCCATAAACCTGGAAATCCTGGATGCCCCATCATCTCAGGCATTGGCACCCTGACAGCAGGATTGTCTGGCTATGTAGACTCCCTCCTCAGGCCCTTCGTTACCAGCACTCCCAGCTATCTTCGAGACACCACCGATTTCCTGAGGAAACTACAGTCCATTGGTGATCTTCCTAAAAACACCATCCTAGCCACTATGGATGTAGAAGCCCTCTACACCAACATTCCACACAAAGATGGTCACTCGATCACAAACCTAAGAGTGGCTATCCTTCAACAAAAAAGCTTCAAAAACAGACTCCAACGAGAGACTGCTGAATTGGAATTAATTTGCAAACTGGATACAATTAACTTAGGCTTGAATAGTGACTGGGAATGGATGAGTCATTACACAAAGTAAAACTATTTCCCCATGGTATTTCTCCCTCCCACCCCACCCCCCACTGTTCCTCTGATATTCTTGTTAACTGCTGGAATTAGCCTACCTGCTTGTCACCATGAAAGGTTTTCCTCCTTCCCCCCCCTGCTGTTGGTGGTGGCTTATCTTAAGTGATCACTCTCCTTACAGTGTGTATGATAAACCCATTGTTTCATGTTCTCTGTGTGTGTGTATATAAATCTCTCCTCTGTTTTTTCCACCAAATGCATCCGATGAAGTGAGCTGTAGCTCACGAAAGCTTATGCTCTAATAAATTTGTTAGTCTCTAAGGTGCCACAGGTAGAGTGTCAGTGACTCTCCTGTTAAGACTGCCTTACACTTTCCATTATTAAAAAAAAAAAAATTGAGACTTTTTTTTTTTAAGAGCTCTGGCATCTCCGTGGTTTGCAACAGGACTTTGGCATATGGTATCGGGATAATTGTGGGACTGGGGCATTGGCGGCGTGTAAACCGGTGGCTGGGGGAGGCTAGCCTTCCGCCCACGGCCCTGCCCCTTCTGCAGCCGCCCCACACCAAAGTCCAGAGAGCCCCTGCCACCGCAGCTGCCAGTCCCTCCCCAGGCTAGTGCCTGCAGCCCACTGGTAGGGCGGGCAGCACAGCAGGCAGCGCTGGGAGGACGGGCCTGAGTTGGGACCACTGCATAGCAACGGAGGGCCTTGGGGGTGGAGCGTTGGTGGGGCCATGCCTGGCTGTTTGGGGAGGCACAGCCTCCCCCAGCCTAAGATACCTGCCACCCATGAATCGGGGAGTTGAATTTGCTAGCTTCATGAACAACTATTTTGATTTGGCCATACTATTCGCAGTTTAAATTTGTTGCTTTCAAATATTTGACTTTTGCAAACTTTCAACTTTATTTTGTATGTAATTAAAGAAACAGAATAAATGTGGCAAAAAAATCCAAAATGAGTTCCCATAATATACACAAATGATTAATTACTTAGGATTGGAAAGCTTGGGGTAAAGATAAAAGCAGACTGTCTTTTTCATGTCAATTTGTTGGAATAGCAAAACCTTATATATTACCTACATGAATATGCTTTTCATGTCTGTAATAATAGGAAGTCTATATGTTTGTTTCTTACACTATTTTTAAACTGTCTAAATAGTAAGAACTATTTAGATAACTTAATAGGCAAAAAAAAAATGGCAATGCACTTCATAAATCACAGTAAAACAAGATATTTTAGGGAAGGAATGTGACAGATCAGGTCACCACATAGACATCATGTCATTTACTTAACTTAAGCCCATATTTTTTCCATAATGTAGTAGGTGAACTCATTAGTTACAATGAAAAACAGTAAGAAAGAGGCATCTTGTATTCAACTGCCAACTTCTGACAGGGTTAAGATCACTAGGTCTAGTAATGTTCCTGCTTTGTCTACAGACATGGCCTAATGCTACAGAAAACTGATGAGGGTTGTTGAAAATTTACAAGCTGGCTGTCAGAATGTTATAACAATAGACAGATGTAATCAGTTATATTTTTGCTGCTGTTCATGTTTAACTTCTCATTTAGCTAAGATGAGTTGAGTACTCAAGATTTTTCTGTTCTAAGAGCACCCACTCTATAAATTTAAGAGGATTGGATAAATATAATTTGACTGCATTATGTGAAAATATGTACTCTTTGTTCCAATCCTGCAGTCCATAGAAGACAAAAGTATTATGAAAGAAAATCAATGGGAATGTAATAAAGCTTTGACATGACGTGCTATAGGTAAATCAATTGGTTTCTTTGATCTTGTGTATAAATTGTAATTCATCTTAACTTTCTAATAGGGCTGCCAAGCAATTAAATTAATTGTGATTAATCGCACGATTAATTATGTTGTTAAACAATGACAGAATACCATTTATTTAAATATTTTTGGATGTTTTCTACATTTTCAAATATATTTATTTAAATTACAACACAGAATACAAAGTATACAGTGCTCACTTTACATTTATTTTGAATACAAATATTTGCACTGTAAAAAACAAAATAAATAGTATTTTTCAATTCCTCCATTACAAATACTGTGTTGCAATTTCTTTATCATGAAAGTTGAACTTACAAATGTAGAATTATGTACAAAAAGTAACTGTACTCAAAAATAAAACAAGGTCAAACTTTAGAGTCTACAAATGTACTCAGTCCTACTTCTTGTTCAGCCAATTGCTCAGACAAACAAATTTGTTTACATTTATGAGAAATAATGGTGCCTGTTTCTTGTTTACAATGTCACTTGACTGTGAGAACAGGCATTCACATGGCATTCTTGTAGCTGGTGTTGCAAGATATGTATGTGCCAGATTCATATGTCCCTTCATGCTTCAGCCACTTTTCCAGAGGACATGCATCCATGCAGGGTTAGCACTACCATGTTGCATGACGGACACTTGACAAAATTACTGGACTTAGTGACAGACATTGTCAGGGGGCAGGAGGGGGCTTCGGGCTGAGGCAGGGGATTGGGATGCAGGTGGTGTGGTGGGGGTGGTTGCGGTTGCGTGTGGGCTCCAGCTGGAGGTGCAGGCTCTGGGGTGGGGCTGGGGATGAGGGGTTTGGGGTGTAGGAGGGTGCTCTGGCTCGGATCAAGGGGTTCAGAGGTTGGGAGGGGGATCAGGGCTGGGGCAGTGGCGTGGGTCACTGCATGTGTGGGTGTGTGCAAGCTCCATACAGCGCTTATCTCAAGCAGCTCCAGAAAGCAGTGGCATGTCCCCTCTCTGGCTCCTATGGAGAGGTGCAGCCAGTGCCATCCCTCAGCTCCCATTGTCCACGGTTCCCAGCCAATGGGTTGGGAGCCGCAGAGGCAGCACTCAGGGACGGGGGACAGAAGCAGCATGCAGAACCGCCTGGCCATGCCTACTCCAATCAGCAACAGCAGGGATGGGGGAGCCACTTGTGGGGAGGCTCACCTCGGGCGGTGTCCTGTCCCTTCTGTAGCTGGCAGAGGCGGGGCCAGGGAGCTCTGCAGGTATGCTACCTTCGTCTGCAGGAACCGCCTCCTCTAGCTCCTGTTGGCTACGGTTTCCGACAAATAGGCTGGAAGCTGCAGAGTCAGCACTCGTGGAGGCAGCGGGGATGGATGGAGTGTGCAGAGCAGCCTGACCATGCCTCTGCCAACATCAGCAGGGTCGAGGAGCCGCTTGCAGGGAGCTGCCTGTGAGCGCCCCCCACAGACCTCAAATTTTTTACTGTGGACACTTCTGTCTGTGTACAGACATGTTGCTGACCCCTGAATCCGTGCTGATGATGGGTTCTGCTCGACATGATCAAAACAGTGTGGACCAATGCATGTTCATTTTCATCATCTAAGTCAGATGCCATCAACAGAAGGTTGGTTTGGGTTTTCTTTTTTTGGTAATTCGGGTTCTTTAGTTTCCGCATCAGAGTGTTGCTGTCTTAAGACTTCTGAAAGCATGCTCCACATCTTGTCCCTCTCAGATTTTGGAAGGCACTTCAGATTCTTAAAGCTTGGGTCAAGTGCTGCAGCTATATTTGAATCTCAAATTTGACAAAATGCAAAGATGGTGCCAATCTTCAGTGAAAGTGTTCTTGAAACGAAGAACATGTGCTGGGTCATCATCTCATGAAATAGGGCAGAATGCGGGTAACAGAGGAGGAGACATACAATTCTACCCCCAAGGAGTTCATTCACAAATTTCATTAATGCATGATTTTTTTAGTGAGCGTCATCAGTGTAGAAGCATGTCCTCTGGAATGGTGGTTGAAGCATGAAGGGCCATATAAATGTTTGGCATATCTGGCATGTAAAAACTGTAAAATCTGTTTTATCCAATGTGTTGGGAGAATGGGGGAGGGCAGCTAAGTGAAAAATGAGGGTTAACTAAGAGGGAGGGAGTTTGGGTGCAGGAGGGGCTCAGGGCAGCGGCTTGGTGCACGGGAGGTGGTGCAGGGTGTCGGATCCGAAGTATTGCTCACCTCGGGCAGCTCTCCACAGGTGGCGGCCAGTTCCAGCTGCTCCTAGGTGGAGGCATGGCAGGCAACTCTGCGTGCTGCCCCCCAGTCCTGCACTCTAGCTCTGCAGCTCCCATTGGCCAGGAACCATGACCAATGAGAGCTGCAGAGGTGGTGCCTGTGGGCAGAGGCAGCGCGCAGAGTGGCCTCAAATAAAAAGCAACTTTGGCACATTTAACATATATTACTTATTGAGACTGTGATATTTTGGAAAATAGTTTTAATGCACCCAATAAGAAATATTATAAAATGTAAATCTTATGCAGACATTACTGTTCATAATGATAAATCAATAATAATTCTGATCAGTTGGTTTAATGCAATCAGAGGATAAAAGTTTGATCTCATTGGAAGTACAATAGTTTTTAATATACTTGTATGTACAGTGGTTTTATTGAAAGTGTTTTTCTTATTTCTAAATTATTGTAAATAACAATCCATAATTATTACAGTTTAATGGTCAGAGTCTAGATTGCATTCATAAATAAATCAAATTTAATCTTAGAGCTGAAATGTTACCAATTGTCTGTAGTAAATGGGAACAATAAATGGAGGCAAGTTAACTTTTTTAAATGCTCTTTCGTTTGCAGACGTAGGAAATGTGGTATATTTGTCGTAAATTTTAGCTGGAGGAATAAGTAATTTTAAGTTAGAATCTTAACATTTCCCAGTTTTGTGGTTGTCAAATATGTTGTAATGGCTGCATATCAAAATTCTATATATCTGACTAGAAATTCTTTGCTATTACAAAGACAGATTAAAGTATAATTCACCCTTCAGTTTGAACCTCAAAAAGTGCACTAGCATTGGGGCTTGACTTTTGCTTAGAGAGAGAATAAAGAGGTATTTTTACTTTGTTTAAAATAACTCTAGTGGTGGTTGCTGAAAACTGTGTGTATGAAATTTTGCAATTTCATAGAAATTCCTTTCTACAGGAAGCAATATATCATAATACTAAATTCCCTACATTTGTACATGTAGATTATGGATTTTTATTGTAAACTAGATAAACATTCAAACTATGGGCCATCTTTTAGTGTGTCTACTTTTGAGCAATACTGTATATAGTCACTGTCTCTTCCTCTGCAGAATTTAGTCAACATGAATATTTACTGTAGGTCTCTGCTCCAGATTGTGTCAATTTGACCCAAGGAGTGTCGTCTTCCCAAGGAGCAGGATATTGATAGGAAACCAGTAAAGCAGCTTCAGCTTAAGCAGATCAACAGTGTTCTTGGATTGGATGTCAAAAGCCCCTTGTTCCCTCCAGTCCAGAATTATCTTTCTTATTTTTGTATGGGGAAACTTAGTCTCAAAAAATCCATTAAGATCATGTCACTGATCTGATTACTTTTTCTAATCTCTATCATGCTAGATATCTATGATGATAAATATTCTGTGGACTAGTAAAGGATGAGTGTGTAATGGATATATCTTTTCAAGTGACTATCAACTTTGCAGTACATAATTCTAGTTTCTGCTTCCTGATTCAAAAAGTGGGGCTGGTATCCAGTTTGGAAAAGACATGTCATTCTGTTTGTGAAAGTATATATGTGTAATGGGGAGTGCATGCAACATTTAGAAGAAGAAAACAGTTTTCCTAGTAACAAATTATTTCCCTTGGGTCTTCTCTAGGGTTTGCAGTTCATAGAATCAGAAGATTAGGGTTGGAAGAGACCTCAGGAGGTCATCTGCCAATATATGGTGTATAACATTATTGGTATATCAGTGTATATGAATTGTTCTAAGTTGAAATTAGTTCAAAGGCATGTATGTATAATATATAAATATATTCTATACAATTCACATATACAATGTAAGTGTGTGTGTGTGTGTGTGTGTGTGTGTGTGTGTGTGAATATATATAAAGATAAAATATATTTGTACCTAATATACTTTTATAATTTTTGACATTATAGTCCACTTGTCTATTACAATTTCAAGTCATAAACTGTTACCATACAATTTCTGATAGTTATGATGTTAAAAAATATTTTATTTAGAACCCTTAGTAAAGCAGAATTTTATTTACATGTACTGGAGCACATTATCTTCCAAAGTAACCAGATTTACCATTTTCTCAGAAACAAAGGCAAATACAAATAACAAATACATATGAGGCCATAATTTATATACAGGCTATTCATATTTTACTTTCAGGGTTTTTATGTCAAGTGTCCTTAATAAAAATAAATTGATATTATAAATAAACAAATATTCAGTTTGAGTTCAGGCTTTTTGGCATTGAAAAGATAACCACAATGTGCATCTCCCTGAAGAGTAATCTGAAATATTGACCATCTGAGGCAGGTCTTCACAGCTCTAGCCAAATTCCAATGGGACCATCAGATTGCTATGCTTTCATAGTGAAGTTGTTGTTTGTGTGTTTCATTGTAAATAGTTGATAAAAGCAGACATTTGCAAGACGTTATTAATAGGGCCCCTGGACATTTTGCAAAATTACACTGATTTCACTTCCCCCATCCCCTCAGTTTCTGTTGATATTTGGGATTTGAATCAACCTGGGATCTGAAAGTTAAAGTTAAAGTTTAAACTTCCATTTAAAAGAAAATTAAGCACTTGAAGATATTTTAAAGCTGTGAAATAGCATAACTTTTTTGCACATATTTTACCAGTATGGACACTGGAAATGCGTAAATTAATGTTTTGACATCTGATTTGTAGCTGAGTAGTGAGTTTAGATTACCCACAATAAATGTGTCAAGCTATATTCTAGTATGCAATGTCCTACCATTTAATAACTTTATAAGGAGTGGGTTGTATTTTTTAAAATGTCACTGAGATTATGTAGCACAACTCTGGGCTCAATTATGCAGCCCTTCATGTGCAGAAAATGTCCATAGAAACCAATGAAAGTTTTGTGTGCACCGTGGCTTTCTGCAGGGTTGGATTCTCTGTTGTTAATTTGCTAAGATTTATATGCTTTTAAGACTTGATAGCTTCTATCTTATAAAGCTTCAGTGATATATATTTGTTATACAACTCCAGACTAAGCTTTAAATATTGTTTATAAACCTTTTTCACTACAGAGACTCCTGCTGTATTTCCAGAGAATATCAAGGAAAAAGAAACACCAACACCAGTTGAAGATATTCAGCTGGAAAGCTCCATTCCTCATACAGATTCTGGTATTGGAGAGGAGCAGATGCCCAGCATCTTAAATGGGACAGACTTAGAGACAAGCACAGGCCCTGATGCTATGAGTGAATTATTGTCTACTTTGTCTTCTGAGGTAAAGAAATCTCAGGAAAGCTTAACAGAAAGTCCCAGTGAAATCTTGAAGCCTGCACCTTCCATATCCAGCATCAGCCAAAGCAAAGGCATGAATGTCAAGGAGATACTAAAAAGCCTTGTGGCAGCCCCTATTGAAATTGCAGAGTGTGGTCCTGATCCTATTCCTTACCCAGATCCTGCGTTGAAGAGGGAAGCTCAGTCAATTCTTCCCATGCAGTTTCACTCCTTCGACAGGTATATGGCTGAGTTTAATTATTTTATTTTGTGTAATACAGAAATTTGGAGTATTTATTTGTTAACATGTTGATAGTTTGGTGTGAATTCAGATTAGATAGTATTAAGAAAATACAGTTGCTTTACTTCATGGCATTACTAAAACCAGAACATATATCATCTGCCAAAGTTATTCAGGTTGTTTTTCTCTCTAAGCACCAAATAAAACTGTAATTGGTGCTGGAAGAACAAGCCTGTTTTAAAGAACTGTTATAATAAAACTTTTTTCTCTTTTAAAACCATATTTTGAATGGGAAAAAAGTCTGTTTATAGACAAGAGACAGGCCGTGTGAAGTCCCAACAAAATGCTTCCAAATATTTGTTGTACCAGTCCTCTTCCAGTAGTGAATTCAGTCATGCCAGATTGTGTGCATACTTCAATAAGAACAAGATTGAGACTGTATTTCATTTTTAAAGTTTTAAGCCCAATTTTTTTTATATATGAAGGGAACACATTTTAAATTGTGAGCCATATTTTTTTATTTCTCATGGTTGACTGAAAATGTTCGCACTTGTGGTTAATATAGCTTAATTTGAGGCAACCACACCAGCTGCATGAGTCTTAATATAGGAGTTGTTTTGAGAGATGCAATTGACAACATTCTGCAAAAATGAGTTACTTGTATTGTGTGTTCATCCTTAACTTATGCAAGAGTCTAATTCTGAAGTACATTGACATGACTGAATTTTCCAGTATGACGTGGTTGTTTTAGAGTAGCAGCCGTGTTAGTCTGTATTCGCAAAAAGAAAAGGAGTACTTGTGGCACCTTAGCGACTAACAAATTTATTAGAGCATAAGCTTTCGTGAGCTACAGCTCACTTCATCGGATGCATTCCGATGAAGTGAGCTGTAGCTCACGAAAGCTTATGCTCTAATAAATTTGTTAGTTTCTAAGGTGCCACAAGTACTCCTTTTCTTTTTGTGGTTGTTTTAGACTCTCCTCTAAAATATTTAGATAATCAGAAGAATCAGTTAAACAAAGAATCAATTAAACAATCCAGCACGAGCTCTGATGTGTGGCAAAACTGTAAAATAGTGCTTTAAAAATATATTACTTGCGGTTTGTAGAATCACATCCTGAAAAAAAAATTCTGAGGGAACTTCAAAAATAAATGTCAGGTTTAAAATATGACATGGGAAAAGCGCTACAGATGTATGAAATACACACACAAATTCTCATAATAGAGGATTAAATTATTGTCCATAAAATATTAATGAAAACAAAATCCAGTCAATAGTTTCAGGTTAATGTAAATAGTAAGGAGAAAAAGGATAAATGAAAATTACAGGATAAAAACTTATAATATGATGTTAGAAAGCACTACACATGTATAGTGAAGCTGATAAGACAAAATTGTTGGAGGCTGCCTCAGTGAACTAATTCAATAAACAATAAGATTGTACCTGTTGGAAGAGAGGCAGGGAATGGACTGGGACTGGAATATCAAAAAGGGAATGTGGTCTTCCCAAAAATATCTTAGTTCTTTTGATCATTTCAGAGAGAGAGAGAGTCTATGTATTGCCTAGTTTATTAGGAAGAAGTTTTTTTTTTTCCATTCATCAACTTACATATGGTAATTTGGGTTGGTTTCGGGCGGGGGGGTGAATAGATGAAAGACCTTGTATTGTTGGAGGTTTTTTCTGTGTGAGCAACCATCATATTCTCAAATATATTCAAAGCTATTTTCTTTTACATTGAGCAGTACAGCATGTACACCATTGGTTCCCAAACTGGCGGGTGTGCCCCCCTGGAGGGGCGTGAAGAAATTCCAGGAGAGGCACAAGGCTGTGAAATTTTCATAACGAAATTTTGAAATTTTACCCAGCCCTCCATACCAGTTTGCAACCCTGATGTGGCCCTCGGGCCAAAAAGTTTGCCCACCTCTGTAATAGACCAACAGACAATAAATTATACATATTCTGTATACGTAATAATAAGTATTCATAAAATTGTCCAATTACAGGACTCTATTATTTAAGTACAATAAAGTATTAAAAATCTTCTCATTTTTATTATGAATATAAGTAGACAAGAATAAAGGTATAACAAAGTGCAATAATAAAAATACAACTATAAATAAAAGTATAGTATGCAATGTTTTAATTTCACACCACAAAATGTTAATATTTTTTATTTTTTTGCCTTTCAATGTGTTGGAGTGCCGTTTCAGTTTGTGGGGAGACCAAAGAATGATGTAGAACTTCTTAAAACTTCCTATCTCACTCGCAAGAGTGTTTGAGACTGTTCTGTCTTGGGGGTGGTTACCTCCACCACTCACCGCGCAAGACCGGCTACTTGCCAGACTGGTGGTGGGATATATATAGGGCAGCATGCATCCGTACATAATAGGAGTAGTAAATATATGTTTGTGATGACTCAAATTAACTTGCGTCAGTTGTTATTCACAAATCAGGAAAATTATGTTATAGATTTTTTTAATAGTATATTATGGCCGTGATTAAGAAAAGGAAGTATGGTGAAGACTAGATTAAGTATGATTTCACCGTCATGGAAAAAAACTGGATCGATCATCCTCAATGCGTAGTATTCCACACAGTTCTAGCAATGATTCCTTGAGATCTAGTCGTCTTGAGCGGCACTTGACAAAGAACCACAGGGCTTTGAAAGACAAACCAAAGGAGTTTTTTTGTTGCTAAACTTCAAAATTTAAAACGTGTGAGGCAGGACGCTACTGTAGCTTTTCATCAAGCGTCGGCCAAAGTGGTAGAAGCATCTTATGAACTGTCATTGCTCATCGCTAAAGCCAAGAAAGCACACATAATAGGAGAAACTCCTGTGAACCCTTGCTTGTTGAAAGCAGCTGATATTGTGCTTGGTGCCGAAAGCAAGAAAAAATAGCAGAAATTTCGCTTTCCGACAATTCCGTGAAACGTTGAATCAATGACATGGCAAAAGATTTAAAACTTCAAGTTGTGGAGGTAGTGAAAGCTTCTCCTTTTTGCAATTCAGTGTGACGATACCACTGATGTAGCACAATGCTGTCAGTTGCTCGTCTACATTCGATTAATTAACGATGGAACTGTGAAAAAACTGCTTTTTTCAAAGGAATTGACGACCACATCATAGGCTTCTGATGTTATGAAAACAATTTCTGACTTTTTTGAAGAAAATAGACTTTCAGGGGGAAAACTGGTTGGTGTATGCACAGATGGTGCTCCAGCGATACTTGGCTCTCGCTCTGGAGTTGTAACATTGGTGAAGGAAAAAAATCTAGCCATAACCACGGCTCACTGCGTCATACACAGACAAGCGTTGGCTGCTAAAACCCTTCCAGATGATCTATGTGACTCATTGAATTTGGTCATCAGAATTGTCCATTTTGTGAAGAACAGCGCTTTAAATGCAAGACTTTTTACGAGCTCTTTGTGTGGATTTGGGATCGGATCATAAAATTCTTTTGTTTCACACGGAGGTATGATGGCTTTCCAAAGGGAACATGCTTTCGAGATTATTTGAACTGAAAGACAAAGTGGAATTTTCTGCAAGCAACAGAAAAAAGTTATTGTGTGTTTACGGACCACACATTTCAACTTTCACTGGCATACCTTATGGACATTTTTGAATCTTTGAACAATCTCAGTTTGAAGCTGCAAGGAAACAATGCTGCAAACATTATAGCGCACCACAATGCCATCAAAGCTTTTAAGGAAAAAATCAAGCTTTGGAAATGTCAAATGCAAACTCAGATGCCTAACTTTTTGTCTTTTCCAACATTTTCATCACTCGTTGAAAATGAAGGTTTCCAAGAACTTTGTAAAGCAGATGCGAAGAACAAAACTGTTTCATCTGGACTGCCTTGCTGATGAATTCATCCGCTATTTTCCAGATAACTTTTCTGGCAACCCCATTCATAAATTAGCACGTAATCTGTTCAACATTGATGTGGATTCATTGCCAGAAGTATTGCAAGAACAAGCACTCAGAATGAAATATGATTCAAGTGCGAAAGATATTTTCGAAAACTTAAGCCTGGAGGAATTTTGGATAAAATATTTCACAATTTACCCGAAAGTTGGAGAAGAAGCACTATGTATTATTCTTCCATTTTCATCTACGTACCTTTGTGAAAAAAGCTTTTCAAGTTTAGTCATAATAAAAACAAAACAGAGAAATCGACTGGATGTCAAAAATGATTTGCATTATGCACTTTCATCTTTCAAACTTAGGATTTCCCAACTCGTGAAGAAAATGCAGCATCATCCTTCACGTTAAATTTGTTTTGTTTATGCTATTTCTTATTTTAAATTACATTTTATTACATTTTTGTGCCAAGAAAAACTTTCTTATTTTTAATTTTAAATAAAAAAAATTTATACCAAGTTTGTGTTTGTTTTAAATTTTAAATTACAAATTGAATTTGTTAAAAGGGGGGTTGGATGATGGGGGGCATGAGAGTTTCTTGACAGTTAAAAAGGGGGCGTGATGCAGAAAACTTTGGGAACCATTTATGTACACTACAGATTACATTATAGTTGCTTAAGAAATAGTAAATTCTCAAACTTTAATGTATTAATTTTCCTTTTTGATGGTAGCACTGCATGTGGGCTCTAAGCCTTCATCAGAATCTTCACTCACACAGAGTCCTATTAATTTCAGTGAGACTACAGGTGAACTTGTGCATCTACATTAATGGCTCTCAATACACATTCAGGGCCTAAGGTTATATGCAATTGTCAGCTTTTTAATAACTTTATTAAGGTTGTATAGACATCAAGGATTAGTTGGTTTTATTTTCTTGTTACTGTGTCCTGGGTAATGCAGTGGCACAGGTGTGCGAGAAGGTGCCTCTGCACTGGCTACCTGCATTGCTCAGTGCGTGTGGGAAGACGGGATATAATGGAATGACGTAATGGACAGACCATTGGCTCTACCCCTTACTGTGCTGGGTGACGTGGCTGTACCACTGCATTTGACAGCATGTGTTGCACTATGTTTATATGTGGTGCAGTTTACTCCCTCCCTTGAGCAGCAAGAGAGCCCAGTGAAATAGAGTGACTGAAAAGACTGAGTCCCAATCTTTGAATACACTGCCTGCTAGTCAAAGCAGATTGTTAGCTCGGGATTTAGTCCAAGTGTATATCAGTGGTTCTCAATCTTTTCTATACCAACACCCCCACACACAACTTATCCTCATCAGGGATGTCCTGAGACACCCCTTAGCTGAGGGCTCCCTCCCACTTATTAATATGGGAAGAGCAGGGTGGTTGCAACAAGACTCTGCTCCTGATACACGTTGACAAATCCCAGTTTGACACATACCACATTCCACCTCTGGAAAGAATAATTCAGAGAAGGCCAGTGCTGGTCAATGAAGTATTTTGTAACAGCAGAGCCGTATTCACCAAGGAATGTAGCATATCCTTTCAGTGGACAGAAAAAGAGGAAGTTCTTGTGTTTTGATTCCTTCCCACTCATACTAGATAGATATTAAAAGTTGGCAAAAGAAGACACACCTGTATCTTCATTCACTTGTACTAAGTAATACTAGTTGTCCTTACTTGGCTAAACAGCAGTTCTTGCAGCTATTATAAATTAGTCACTGGAAAAAGCGAACAGCTTTGATTTGACTGTCAGCAGCAGATTTCCCACATCTTCAGTATTTTGCCCAGTTAAGTGAGGCTGGGCAGCTTTGGCTATTACATTTGGTGTTACTGGGAAATGCTCAGAGAGTTTTCGTGTATATGGTATTGCTATTAAAACTGTCTTCTGATTTTGTAAACCCATAAACTTTCACTAGAAGAATCCAAAGGTTTTCTTTTGTAAAGATGGATTCTTGGTCCCCAAATAGCTCAGTGCTCCCTGCTTTCAATCATTGTATGCCTGCCCATGTTCCCTTGTCATCTGCTGCAATGGCTTCTTTGAAGTGTTGTGGTTGCTGACAAACATTCTGGTGCAAGCTTTGATCTAAATCTGCCATAGAGGAAAGCTTCAAGAGATAGATCCATAGAAGAGAGGAAAAAAGACACCCTGCTGTTGGTTCCATGGAACAGTCTAGGGAACATGCATTGTAATCTAATTAACTTCCAATTGAGTGATCAAAAGATAGCTTCAGGGAGGTCCCAGCAGGGCAGGGAGACAAACCATAATGTTGTATATGACAAAATAGAAAAATACTGGATTCCATGACCATTTGGAAAAAATGTGAAATGTCATGGCTGCAGTATCAGAGTCCACGGGGCCTAGGAGGAGATAAATGGAGCAGTCATATCCAAAGATATTAATGTGGGCTGCCTGCAGGTTCAGGCAGGTATCATGGCATCAGTTTGCACTTTGTTCATGTTTTCAGTGTTATCTTCCTAGCTACAAGGAGACATAGGCTGTGGAGACATCTTGTTTTTTTCTAAAAAAAAAAATTAATGAAAGACTATAAAATGGAGAAAAAGAGTGTGTCACCATGACTTTCCTGAAATGTGTTTGGGGGTTACAACCCATGGGCTAAGAAACACCTGACAGTAGATTTAAAAGTATATGTAAGAGATTGGCATTGAAATGCATTAAGAGAGCCACTTAGAAATAATACATCTGTATTTTAGGTTTTTCCTCCTGTTCTTCCTCCATTATCTTTGAAAGATTGAAGTAAATTGTGGCCTAGTTGTTCTCTGTCCTAGTGATTCTGGGCTATACCTAAAGCCCTTTTTTGTCTAGAAGGAAAGTATTGAAATAATTATTTGTTGGAACATCTGTAATAGATTTGTAGGTAGATTTTTGTTTATCAGTTTATTTAAGAAATTGGAGATCATTGATATTTTACACAGTATTTTTTTTGAAAGTTGATGTACATTACCATGTGGTACAAGATATATATTTCTTACACTGATGGTTATGGTGATTCTTACAAAAGAAATCACTTAAATAACGGTAAAATAATTAAACTATTCTTTGAAGAGCTGTGTGCTTTTAAAGCAATTTTTTTTAAAAATTGCAACCTCTTATTATATGTATTGGGGTCAAATGAAAATTTAGCAAAATTCATGTAAATAAAGTTCAAAGCAGTGTTCACTTTTATTATCCAATACAATATTTATAACACTGAATATTTATTTTTTATAATAAAATGGTACTTGCTCAGAATAACGTATATATGTGTTTCAGGGCATTATTTCTTAGAACTTGTATAACTATAGATGAAATGTAAAAGCACAAAACATGTTCCAGCACATTTTATCAAATGGGACTTCTGTGTAGTTAATTTATGCAGCAGGTCAAGTACTATCGAATGTAAATGATGAGGTGATATTGATGAAAGAAGGGGATTGAGGTCTCAAGGGGCGCTGATGACGGATTGAACAGAAGCGGCCTTGCGCTGCACGTAACTCAAGCCTGTCATCTTCACTGCTCAAAGCTATAATGGGAGGTGGCAGTCTGAAATGAGTTGCCACGGCAAAGAGTATTATTTTTGAAATGCTTTCACACAAATCACTAGGCCCTGCATACAACTTAGTTTCATGCTTTAATGTCATCAGGAGGCACAAATTGGTGTGTCTAATTGTTTGCCACCTGCCAGCAAAATGAGCTGCCAGCCAGCCAGACGGGTTTGATTGTCTGTCAGCCATTCAATAGATTGAGAGTGACAACATCAAAAATTTCACTTCAAACTCTGAAGCTTTACGTAGCTTTTCAGAGACCTCTTCTCTGCAAGTGCTTCTGGACAACTGCATTTTTCAATTAGTTTTCAATATATTGCTGCCTTCTGCCTCATCTGTGTTAAGGTAGCTGTAATTACATTATGAGCTATATAAACAGATTTCTGGGACACTGGAGCCTGGATTCTCAAAGTTGTGACATGTCTTTTAACATCAAACTGAACTCCTTGAAAATAACATCCAGGGTGACATGTTTAGAAGCAAGCATGGAGGGTTATCTGCCCTAGACTTATAACTGTAATGGAACATAACGTGCCAGTAATTTTCTTCCATTCTCATCTTTTTGATGGCAAAAACCCATAAAATTCTGTTCTAATTGTTACTAGGATCAGAATATATTTTCTAAATGTGGTTTGGCACACCAGAAATAATCAGTCCAGGACACTGAGCGTTGTGAAACTGTTTGAGTGATTCTGTGTGATGCTCATATTCTGTAGTTTGTTTGATATTTTACTAGTCTTCCTGTTAGAAAGTTCCTAAACTGAAATTACTGAAGTTTTGAGTCATCTTGCTTTTGTGCCTTATGAATTTCTTTTTAAATTGCTTGAGTAGCAGCCATGTTAGTCTGTATCTGCAAAAAGAATTGTGTAATGAGTGCTATAAACATTCCATACTTTGGAGAGTCATTTTAATAAGAAGCATTTCTGCATCATATTTATGCAGAAATTCCTATATTTTGAAGTCCTGGAACAAATGAGAAAGAAGTCTGACTTTTTGCAGCTGTTCAACATCATTCAGTTGGTTTGAATGCCAGATCATATCTCTTTGAGTAGGATAGCAGTGTGCAGCTTGCACACATACCACAGATCTGTAAATGGGGTGACCAGATGTCTCGATTTTATAGGGACAGTCCTGATTTTGGGGGCTTTTTCTTATAGGCACCTATTACCCCCCACCCCCGGTCCCAATTTTTTACATTTGCTGTCTGGTCACCCTATCTGTAAATATCACAAGTACATTTCTAAGTAGTGAAGCCCCAGATTTTATAGGTGTTTTATAGGTGTTCAGCATTGGAAAGGCCTACTGGCCAGATTTTAGATTTTTTTTTTTAATTAGGTGCCTAAAGATACAGATAGGTGCCTAGTAGGATTTTCAAAAGCGTCTAGTTGCCAAACTCCCACTGAAATCAATGGGAGATGGGAACCTGTGTACTTCTGAAAATCCCACTAGGCACCAGTCTACGTCTTTAGGTGCTTAAATATCGTTAAAATTCTAGCCCAAAATCCTTACTCAGCTTCCAATTTGAACAGTTTCTAATTGGTTGAAGGAGAAGAAAAAGTGGGTGTGAATTCAAAGGGTAATTGTGGATTGAAGGACGCTTATAAACACAATTTATGTACCGAATCTTTATTGGTGTAGAGAGTACAAGTACACTCAGATCAGGTAAAATGAACTTTCTCATTTACTTTATCATTTCCAAAATGTTCCCATCAGCTGAAAAGTCATTTGAAGAAATAGTACTTGCAAAAGTTCTTAATATTGGCCTAGCTCTGTTCCCATTTAAGTCACCCTAAATCTTCAGGTGAAATTATAAAGTAATATTATACAAAAATAGATTTTCTTTCTGGATGTAAGAAAATATAAATGGGATAGCAAGTGGAGAGATTTGGTAGCCATTTCATTGTTTCCACTCTTGCACATACTTTGGCTGTGGGTACGTACTGAGTTATAGTGTTACCATAATAAACCTATGTTTGAGATTTAAATAGCCCTTCAATTATAAAGCCCTGCATTTAGTTTTTCTGATTTACAATTTTCCATTTAAATGTTTTTGATGGAAGATAGCTTTTTCAACAGAATAGAAATGTTCATTAAACTATTTGGTCTTTTTAAAAAAAAAGGGGGGGGATAATTGAAAAACTAAAAATAGAAGGAAAAAATTGTTTTTGACCCCCAAATCAGATTTTTTTAAAATACAAGACACAATTGAAGCAGACAGCATACACTTCTCCACAATCATATGTGCCTTATGTGTGGTAAGAAAGATGCTGGGAATACTCTGATGATCCACTGTGATTATGTCGCTGCCTTTTGATTGAGCTTGCCCATGAGTACCGTAGCAGCACCCATCACCACTATTATGGTAGTCCAGCAGCTTATTTTTATTCCAGAATGTGAAGGTGTATCCCCTTGGAGAAAACTTTAAATACTGTAATTCTGTTCCTTCCTTGATATTTACATCCTTCAAATAATTGTAGTGTTATCATATTCCCCTTAGTCATCATTTATCGAGTTACATGCATTTAGGTCTTTCAGTCTTTCCTCATAATTCAGTCCCTCCAGCCCTTAATTATTGCTTCTCCAAAAGACAGTATGTAGCATTGTGCCACTGGATATGCACTCAAAATCACACTGGCTTTTTTGTCATCTTGTCTTATTGCAATATTGTTTATATTCACCTTTTACTAGCCAGATTATTGGTTTTGGCCAAATTATTGCATTTCAACTTGCACTATTGATTTTTTGATTATTTTCCACTGAATATATTAGCTTATTTTTTTGCTGACTTATTTTGTTTCCTTCCTATTTCATAACTTTCTTATCCCCCTTTTAATTTTTTTATTTCTTCAGTGTTGTGTCACCATCTCATACAGAGGTATACCTGAAAATATAATTTCCATGGTATTAATATCCCTTACAGCTCATTTAAAAAATAAATAAAATTAAAAAATCAAGCAACCCTTCACCCACCCACCTTCACCACTTTCTATTGGATGCACATTTCCAGCCCATGCACATCCACCCTTATAACCTGATAAAATTACCATTTATCATTACCCTTTGTTTATAGTCTTTCATATGTACCAGTACATAACAATATATGAATAAGAACAGTCTGAACACTTGGTGGCTAAAACGTTGCAGTTTGTCACTCCTCTATTTCCAATTTACCGAGCTTTATTCCAGAGGCATGCAATGGTTTATATGGAGCGCTTTTTACCCTGTTTTATCATGCTGTGTTTGAATGTGCTAGCATGTCTAGAACTGCGTGTTTTAATACTTTGAGACACCTCTTTAGTGCCAAGTTTATTTAAAAGTTCAGGAGGTGCTAAGTACTTTATCATATCAAGAAATATCAGTGACTTTGATCATCTATCCCATATCTCTCACATAGATGGGTTTACATACATTAGACCACTAGGGATGTGTCCTGCAAAGGGAGTAAGCCCTTCATGGTTTTAACCCCCTTCCTCTCCATTTATGTTCCTATGGACAAATAAATAATAATTTGTTTTGAACAAACTCTTTTCTGACACTGCATTTTCATACAGGTCACAGGTCCTGAAAAAAGTCTATCGCAGGTGCCAGAACCCTTCTCAGGACATAGGGTCCTGTGACCTGGGTATGCAGTCTAAAAGAGGGGTCAGTCGCAGGATTCTAAGTGTAGTACAGATAAGGGCCTGTAAAATGGAAGGATGCTTAATGAGAGACTGAGTGATGGGTCAAAGGAACAGTTTCCCCTGGAGCCATAACTGGCCTAGGTGGATCTCAAGTCTGATCCAGAATGGCAATTCCTATGTTTCACTTCTGGACTGTTCTTTCCTTTCCTAAGATTCAGCAATCTTTTAATCTAGCATATCTTTCTATCTTTTCTGAGATCCTGTTTTGCCCATTGTAAGATCTCAGCAAATTTACCAGTCATACATTCTGGAAGTTCCTGGGGATCAGAATTGTTTTAGAGGGTCCTGAAGACATTCGCCTGAAAAAGTCCCACAAGCTGCAAGATATAAAAAGAACAGCAGGCCCAGCAGACACTTCCAGATCTTACAAGATCTTTGTTGACACTATAGAGGAAAGACCCAGTTGGGAGAACCACAATGGAGCATATATAATCCAGTAACCAGAATGAAGCATTTAAATTACATGTTAGAATGTAATTTCTCGCTACATCACTAAACAGATTCTGGGTGTGGTTTTGAAAAATGCTCACTTTTGGCCTCTCTCTGCTCCCATAGTGGCTAATTGCAAAACTCTTATTGTCTTCAATGGGAGCAAAGTTAGGCCAACACCAAGCACTTTTTGATGTCACACCTTTAAAGTGCAAGGGAGGCCCACTGTGCAGTCCAGGTCTGGAAGGAGACAAAACAAACTGGGCCTCTTACAGTGCTGATACGCTGCCGTTTTATTTTATTATAGGTTCTTATACTGCTCTCATCACTATGGTATTTGAGTGCCTTCCAATGATGCATTAAGCAATGTGACTAACCTCTATCGTGTGGTTTGTTCCTTCTCTCATCCTCTCCCCAATGGGAAAATTGTGTATATGTTGTCATGTGGTGTTGTGGTAGGATTTTGGTTGAGGGGTTGTTTGTGTGTGTTTGTTTAAATGTACTCACAGCTTAGTGTTTATGTTAGACAAGGCAAGGTTGCATAATTGCTGGAGCAGATGTTGAGGTTTGTAATGGTCCTTAATGAGCAGATGTTGAGGTTTGTGTAATGGTCCTTAATTCCTATGTGAGTTTGTCCCACAGTCTCAGACCACATGCCAAGAAAGTTCAGAGTCCTGCACAGATTAGCTTTACCCTTATAGTAGGAAGTTCCATTATGGAGGAGGAGTGGAGTTATTGGACACAGTCTGTGACCCAGACCTTCAGATTATCTTTTAGGTAGGCTAGATTCAGGCCATTGAGTACTTAGGACCGAGATCTTAAACATGTCTCAGCATTCTATGGGAAGCCAGCATGGTACATTTTCATAGGCAACTAGAGCATTACTCATGGATGCTGCTATGTGAGAGCTTAGCATCAGCAAACGCTTCTTCTCTTCACATAGATGAGGAGGAGAAAGGAAGCCGTAACCATGCCTGGGACTCCTGCAATAGATGCTGTAGGGTGGTAGTGGTGAAGACTGTTGTTCAGCAGAGGGAGAAACTGAATGGTCCTGGGACCTGTGGTAAGACCCCAATCTTGTGTGAAATCGAGCTCCTGGCCCACTTTACAAACAAAATAATTAAAACCAGAGAGCTTCGAAGACGCAAGAAATGGCATCTGACCTCTGTCTTGATGAAATTTGGACAGAACATACAATTCAAAGCCATAGAGACTGAAGAACATGTATTCTTCTATCTTTGAAAAGTGACCACTGACCCAGATGGCCAACATTTAGTGAGGGACACCTGGCCACTTATTAACTAAGACTTATGCTTCTAGTACTTGTATGCCTCCATCACTGTAGTATTACAGCATCTTCCAGGCTTTTGTGGATCTAACCTCACGACATCCCTGTGAGTTAGGGCGGTATCACCTGTTTACAAATAGTGAACTGAGGCACAGAGAGATGGTTCAAAGCCCAGGTAGGAACTCTATTTACAGAGGCAGGGAACCCAGATCTCCTGAGCTGCCAGTCAGTCTGTTAACCACATGACTATCTTTTCTCTTACTTTCAAAGAAGGCATCAATTCATGTGCAGAGCACTGCATCCTCATCCTGATCAGACAATCATTTTCTCTTAGCTGGTATCTGAGCTCTTTCCTGCTTCTTAGCAAGCAAAAGGCCCAATTTTGATTGCCCACCATAGAATGTGTGTTCCCAGCTACCTCCTTAAAAATTCTCATGGAAAATCCTACCAGGCAAAGAAGTTAAGTCACACAGATCTAAAGGCATGCTAGGTAGAAACATGCCCTTCCCACTCTCATTATCCCACAGATTATAGAGATTCTCAGATGACCTGTCACAGAAAAAACATGAAGGATAGATACTCGACACCAAAAGCAGAAAATACTTACAGATATGGAGAGGGAAAGGCACAACCAATACTTTAAATTCCTGTGCCTTGTCTGTGGAACTGTCTTGGCCTATTTTTACAGAAATAATCATGCATGTATGAAATGGCTACTCTAGTCTCCAGCTTTCAACAATCACTTTCAGATGGCACACAGCACCCTTTCTCAGAATGTGGCACAGTACAGCACAGGAAATCTGACTCTCCTCTGACACTTGATGTCCCTGGATATTAAAGGATAGCTAAGAGTGATGGCCCTGGGATGCTACTAACAGGTTGATACTACGATCAAGTTTGTTGACCCTATGGTCAGTGTCGTTGAAAGAGAGGGGTCTGTCACCCACATTTACTCAAGCTTGGTACTAATGAAACCAACTCTTGATGAAACCTATCTCTCCAGTACTACCCAGTGTCTCATCTTCTGTTTCCAAGAAAGATGACTGAGAACATAGCAAATCACTATCTGCAAGTGCACCTGACACCTGTCAGCATTCCCAGTTGAGTTTTAGGTTTAAATGAGGCACAGACACAGCACAGGCCACACTTCTTAATGACTTCTGTTGGACATAGACAGTAAACAAACATCCATTCTAATTTTATTTGACTTTCTGCACTTAGACCTAGTATACATGGAGTTTTCTAAAGGTCTGTTCTCTTCTGTATCCAACTCAACCTCTAAGTCAAACCATCGGAAGGAGGCCTTTTTAAAAACATACCAACCCAAAGAGTCCTTTGAGACTATTGTAGTTTGATTAAAAATCCATCTCCTTTTTTGTCAGCAGACCAGAAGGGTGAACTCCCCAACCAGAAAGTTGGGCTGTCCTGAATAAAAACAAATTCTGAGGTGAAATATTTTAAAGTATTTTTTTGCAAGGGGAGGTGAAATATTGGTCTATAAGTTAACCTTGGACCTCATTTATTTAATAAATGAGAATCAGAGATCTATCTACCCTTTCTTCCTAAAACACACATTTTCTGAAAGAATCTTGTCAGGTTTACTGAGAAATCCTTACTAAAAGCATTTTCTGAAGTGCAGAACTGTAGCCAGGAAGCTGACATATTACCCTAAATAGCTACATTCTTTTGTTCTTTTATTTCAGTACTACAATATTATGCCTATTTTAGTTGAAAAATGAAGTGCATGTGTTCAGAAAAAAAAAAGCATGTGGGTATAATAAAAATGATAAGCATCTTTTTTTTCTTTTTCTTGCATTTAAAAATCCCTTCTGTTTCAGATTTATTCTTCACTTTCTAGTTGTGTTATGAAGCAGGGACCACAGAAATAGTTTTTCTATAAAATGAAGAGAGAGACATTAAAAGATTTCATTTCTGCCAGACAGAGACCTCTTGTTAAGAAAAGCACTATTTAAATGTCCCTTTAGTATATTCTTTTTTTTATTTTGAAGTGCATATATCAGGACGTTTAGTTACAGATAGGATGAAGACAAATACTGTCTTCAGATGTGATGAATATGTACTTGTATCAATACAATAATCACTGCTTGTACGTGGCCTATATGTTTTTTTTAAAGTTTCTAAAGTCTCAATACTGCAACAAGCTTTTTTTAATTTATCAATTTTAAATTTAGAAATTTAATTTTAAATGAATAACATTAAGTATATTATATACACTGTGGGCTTGAGTCTTTACTGTCTTGCACATTGTGTTTTCAGTTTACTCCTTGGCACTGTTGAGAGCAAAGTAGATATAAAACACCACCTCAAGTGTGAGTGCAGAACTCTGATTGGTACAGTTACACTACTTTTGATAGGTATAGTTGGCTGCACCAGGTGCAAGGCAGTGGAGAATCAGGTCCTATATTCATATATTCGCTATAGTAACTGTAATTTTGATACACTCTCCTTACAGTGTGTATGATAAAACCCATTGTTTCATGTTCTCTGTGTGTGTATATAAATCTCCCCTCTGTACTTTCCACCAAATGCATCCGATGAAGTGAGCTGTAGCTCACGAAAGCTTATGCTCAAATAAATGTGTTAGTCTCTAAGGTGCCACAAGTACTCCTTTTCTTTTTGCGAATACAGACTAACACGGCTGCTACTCTGAAACCTGTAATTTTGATGGCTTTGATAAGACCATATAAAGGCATCTATTCAATTTCAGTTTCATCTAAGATTGTACACATGTGCACCAGCAGTATATACTGCATTGCCACAATAATTGCTGTATTTGCACTTATAAAGCAATTTGAAAATTCACAGTGCCATAAAGACATTAATGGCAATTATTAAATCTCACAACATCCTTGTGAAAGAGGAGATATTTCCATTTTACAGGTGTTGCAAGTAAAACAGATTAATTGAGATTCTCATCACCATACAGTGGCAGGACCTGGATTAGAATTTGGAAGTTCCTAGCTCTCAATTTCATGCTTGGTCAACTAGACCACATTATCCCATAAAAGTTAAGAAAATATTTAGGTATAATTATGCCTAGTTTGCTTTACTCTTCACTAAAAAAGTTAGTGGTGACCATCTACTCAAAACAATTAATATTAACAGCAAGGGAGAGAGAACCAAAATAGGGAAAGAATAGGTTAAAGAATATTTAGATATGCTAGATGTATTTAAGTCATCAGGGCCTGATAAAATTCATCCTAAGGTACTTAAGGAACTAGCTGAAGCAAACTCGGAACAATTTGTAATTATCTCATGAGGAACGGATGAAGTCCTAGAGGACTGGAGAAGGGCTAATATAGTACCTGTCTTTAAAAAAGTGAACAAATGGACCTGGGGAATTACAGATCAGTCATCCTAACTTGGATTCTAGTACACATACTGGAACAAATTATTAAACAATCACTTTGTAAGAACCTAAAGGACAGTAGGGGTTATAAGGAATAGCCAGCATGGATTTGTCAAGAACAAATCAAGCCAAACCAACCTAATTTCCTTCTTTGACAGAGTTACTGGCCTAATGGATAGGGGAGAAGCAGTGAACATGATGTATCTTGGTTTTAGTAAGGCTTTTAGCACAGTTCCGTGTGATATTCTCATAAGAAAACTAGGGAAATGCACTCTAGATTAAATTACTATAAGGCAGGTGCACAACTTGTTGAAAAACTACTTAAAGAGTAGTTATCAATGGTTTACTGTCAAACTGGGAGAGCGTATCTAGCGGGGTCCCATGGGTCTCGTACCCTTCAGTATTTTCACTTGTACTTGAATAACGGAGTGTAGAATGTTTATAAAATTTGTAGTTGACACAAAGATGGGGGTGGAGGATTGCAATCACTTTGGAGAACAGGATTAGAATTCAAAATGACCTTGACAAATTGGATAAGTAGTCGGAAATCAACAAGATGAAATTCAATAAAGATAGGTATAAAGTACTTCCCTTAGGAAGGAAAAATCAAATGCACAACTACAAAATGAGGAAAAACTCACTGGGTGGTATTACTCCTGAAGAAGATCTGGGGATTGTAATGGATCACAAATTGAACACAAGTCAACAATGTGATGCTGTTATAAGAAAGGTTAATATCATTCTGGGGTATATTAACTGCAGAGTCATACATAAGACGGGGGAGTAATTGTTCTGCTCTATTCGGCACTGGTGAGGCCTCAGCTGAAGCAGTCTGGATGTCACACTTTAGAAAAAATGTGGATAAATTGGAAAGAGTCCAAAAATGATAAAAGGTTTTAAAAAACCTGACCTAGAAGGAAAGTTTAACAAAAAACAGGGCAAGTTTAGTCTTGAGAAAAGAAGGCTGAGGGGGGAGCTGATAACTCTTCAAAGAGGACCTGTTCTCTATAATTGTTAAATTATTGATCAATCATTCTGCTTATGTACTGAATGTAGAAGTAGTAGTAATGTGCATAATCTGCAGTAAAGGAGATTTACATTATATGTTAGGAAAAGTTTTTCAACTATAAGGGTAGTTAACCTCTGGAATAGATTTCTAAGAGAAGTTTTGGAATTCCCATCACTGGAGGTTTTTAAGAACAAGTTGGACAAATACCTCTCAGGGACGATCTAAATTTACTTGGTCCTGCCTCAGCACAAGGGTCATGGACGTGATGACTTTTCAAGACCCCTTCCAGCCCTACATTGGCATGATTCTTTGTGTGTTTTTTATCAAAACTGGTTAAAAAAACAAACAAAAACAAACCCCAGTGTCACTCCTTTGTGGTGTTGGATTAACTTGACATTTCTTTCTCTGCAGGAGTGTTGTTGTACCTGTAAAGAAACCGCCTCCAGGTAGTCTAGCTGTTACCACAGTTGGAGCTGCCACTGCTGGAGGTGTTCTGCCACCGGGTACTACACCAAACATATTTGCTGCTACAGGAGCTACACCAAAAAGTATGATTAATACAACAGGTATCGTCCTTAAATATTTTTGTGAACCTCATCTTTTTCTTTGTGTTGTTTTTTTTCCCTTCAGTTGTCTCCTTTCTATTATTACTATACCTTTTTAAAATAAAAACCTTGAAAGCTCAATTGTATCTTTTTGTCCTCTATGAAGGACATAATTTCCTCTTGCTGTATGTGTATTCCCACCATTATTGTTTAAGAAAATTATTCAGCCTTATATAGATGAATATACAGTCCTAATGATGTCTTAGAAATGTAGAGGATTACAACAGAAATGAGTGAGTTTCCCGAGTGCCTCCTTGCTCTTGTGATACCATATTTGTAGGGCATGTACACATTTAATGCTAGTAGATATTCCCTATTTAACACCCCAAGAAGGCAAAAAGCTACTATGGTGCTGCTAATATACCCTAGAGTGGAACAGGTTGTATATTCCTTCTTGACCCCAAATCTATTTATTAGTATTTGTGAATAAAAGTCATGAGGCCTTTCAATGAAAACCCATCCATGTTAACATGGATCATTCTTCAAGTAACAGTTTAATTTCACCTTAGAGATAACCTATAATGGTTTAAAAAGAGAGGTAGGGGTTTGTTTGTTTCCTTATACTTAGGGTTGCCAACTTTCTATTTTCAGAAAACTGAATTCCCTTGCCCTTCCTTGCCCCTTCCCTGAGGCCTTGCCCCTGCCCTACCCCTTCTCCAAGGCCCCCCACATACACTCCATCCCCCCTCACTACATTGCTTGCTCTCCTCCATCCTCTCTCATTTGCTCATTTTCCCCCACTTGGGCCGGGAGGTTGGACTGCAAGAGGGGGTGAGGGCTCCAGCTGTGGGTGTGGGCTCTGGGGTGAGGCCAGAGATGAGCAGTTTGGGGTGCAGGAGGGGGTTCTGGGCTGGGACAAGGGGTGGTGCATGGGAGGGGATTCAGGGTGCAGGCTCCAGGCAGCACTTACCTGAGGTGGCTCCCAGAAGTGGCGACATTTCTCTCTGGCTCCTAGGCAGAGGCACAGCCAGCTGGCTCCACGTACTGCCCCTGCCTGGAGGCGCTGCCTCTGCAGCTCCCATTGGCTACAGTTCCCGGCCAATGGGAGCTGTGGAGACAGCACTCGGGGTGGGGACAGCGCACAGAGGTCCCGTGGCTGCCCCTATGCCTAGGAGCCAGAGGGAGATACCAGCAGCTTCTCGGGAGCTGGGCAGAGCTGGACAGACACCCTGCCTTCCCTGCTGCTGGCGGCCAACCGGACTTTTAACGACCTGGTCAATAGTGCTGACCAGAACCACCATGATCCCTTTTCGACCAGGTGTTCTGGTCTAAAACTGGATGCCTGGCGACCCTAGTTAAAATGCTATAAGGAAGGCCTTCGGGGGGCGGGACTTTAATTTTTATTTGTTACATTAGAAGTTCAGAGGCTGCCTACCCTGGAAGAAACTATGGATGACTGGAGACTGAGTAGGATTATATCACATCACAGATATCAGAGCAATGAAATAGAGTTGAGAGAGGAAGTTGTTTTTACTTATAGATATAGGTATTGGACAGTGTTTGTTTATAACTATGCACCTAAACACTTGAGAGTTATTTCAATAATAAGTTCAATGATATAACATTCCTCAACTTCAGTCAAGGGTTGATAAAAATAAAATCTTTTTATCTTGGGGGGAGAGGGCTGGGGAATGGGGCAGCAGAAATCTTCCCAGCCTTCTTTCTGCTTCATAAAATAAAATAGGAAATACACTAATTTTTTTCCTCTACAGGTCACCTTTAACTCTCGCTAACTGGACTTTGCCAGTAGAAATATTAATTAATCTTTTGAGGAAAAAAATCTGCTTTATATATTAATTAAGTTAACACTTTTGTAAACATTTCTATTTGTTTACCTGTTTCTGTTTAGTTCAAGTTCTGTTTGTAATCCCCTTTTTAGGTATCCATATACCATAAGACAGGCCTATATTGACATTTTTTCCCCAAATGATATTTTAGGCCTCAGATCTTCATTCTTCACATCATAACTTTAAACACTCCATACCTTAAATCAACTGAGTAGCTCTTCTTTGTACAGTGATTGTTATTAAGAAAGCACAATGATTCTAAGTACAGCACAGGAAAATACTGCGGTATCAGATGCCACAGTGTGTTGACTCTGGGTAAATGTTAGTTTTTCATAGTTCTCCCTGCACCTTGTTTGTATTCATTTTTCTCATACCTATTTTTGTCTAAGCCGGCTATGCATAGCAGATTTTTGGGAAAACAGTGATTGGAAAGTATTTCAGCAAATTTTACCAATTTAATTCCTCAGAACTACAAATGTTCTGGTTCCTTTTTTCTAAAGCTTTTTATGCTTGAATTCACCTGAATGAACATTTATTCTAGCTCTCCGATCTCAGCAAATGGTTTAAAAGCTGTTCTTTGCCCCCCTCCATTTCCAACAGATAGAACTTAATTTCCATGTTTTAAAAAGCATATATGTGGCAATGATAAATTGCAATCAGAAGCTGTTGGATATATCTGACGCATTGAAAATATAAACATGTTCATCATAGTGTTGCTTACATTGAGAGTCAAGTCATGATGGTTTTTGTTTGTTTGTTTGCTTTGGGGTTTTGTGGGGGGAGGGGTTTGCTTTGTTTTTGTCATTGGATTAGCTGAAGTGTGGGATTTACAGTTCAGATGATTCAGTCATATCTGTAATAATTAATATAATGAGTTATATGGTTCTGTTCTTAAGGCATGTTTGCCCAAAGTATCCAGATGCTGTCCAGTTTATCAGAGTAGCAGCCGTGTTAGTCTGTATTCGCAAAAAGAAAAGGAGTACTTGTGGCACCTTAGCGACTAACAAATTTATTAGAGCATAAGCTTTTGTGAACTACAGCTCACTTCATCGGATGCATTTGGTGGAAAAAACAGAGGGGAGATTGATATACACACACAGAGAACATGAAACAATGGGTTTATCATACACACTGTAAGGAGAGTGATCGCTTACTACAGGACAGGCCCAACAAAGAAAATAACAGAACGCCACTAGCCATCACCTTCAGCCCCCAACTAAAACCTCTCCAACGCATCATCAAAGATCTACAACCTATCCTGAAGGACGACCCATCACTCTCACAGATCTTGGGAGACAGGCCAGTCCTTGCTTACAGACAGCCCCCCAATCTGAAGCAAATACTCACCAGCAACCACACACCACACAACAGAACCACTAACCCAGGAACCTATCCTTGCAACAAAGCCCGTTGCCAACTCTGTCCACATATCTATTCAGGGGATACCATCATAGGGCCTAATCACATCAGCCACACTATGAGGCTCGTTCACCTGCGCATCTACCAAATGTGATATATGCCATCATGTGCCAGCAATGACCCTCTGCCATGTACATTGCTCAAACTGGACAGTCTCTACGTAAAAGAATGAATGGACACAAATCAGACATCAAGAATTATAACATTCAAAAACCAGTTGGAGAACACTTCAATCTCTGTGGTCACTTGATTACAGACCTAAGAGTGGCTATCCTTCAACAAAAAAGCTTCAAAAACAGACTCAAACAAGAGACTGCTGAATTGGAATTAATTTGCAAACTGGATACAATTAACTTAGGCTTGAATAGAGACTGGGAGTGGATGAGTCATTACACAAAGTACAACTATTTCCCCATGTTATTTCTCCCCCCCACCCCATCCCACCCCCTACTGTTGCTCAGATATTCTTGTTAACTGCTGGAAATAGACTACCTTGCTTGTCACCATGAAAGGTTTTCCTCCTTTCCCCCCCCTGCTGCTGGTGATGGCTTATCTTAAGTGATCACTCTCCTTACAGTGTGTATGATAAACCCATTCTTTCATGTTCCCTGTGTGTGTATATGAATCTCCCCTCTGTTTTTTCCAACAAATGCATCCGATGAAGTGAGCTGTAGCTCACGAAAGCTTATGCTCTAATAAATTTGTTAGTCTCTAAGGTGCCACAAGTACTCCTTTTCTTTTTGTCCAGTTTATGTACTTGCTATGGTGTTTAAAAATCCCTTGGATAAAAGCCAGTGAAACAAATACTACACTGTAAAATGAACTAAGCAATAGTTTACTGAGGTGGGAAAAATTCTATTCAGTCATTTAGAGACAGTAGATGTCCCCCACATCCTCTCTTGTAGTTTTTACAGTATGCCACAAATGTCACATAGATATAACTTCATCTTAGAAAAGGATTTTGTGCTAAGGTCTTTAGGACACTTATTTAAAAAAACAAAATACAAAAATAAGCTGTCACATTCCAAATCATCGTGTCACAGTCAACAGCCCATTGTTATCACCACTGTCACAGGACAAGCTTTGATTTTAGACCTTTATTAGTATGTCTAAAGTGCACTCTTTTGGGGACAGGTTTTAGTACCTTGACTCCTGTCTGTGTACCCATGCACTCGTATTACTCTTAGATTGGATCTCTGGGCACAGCCATCCTGTTTCCCAATTGTCTTAACTGGACATGCCCAACTGGGTTTGACATCTGCAAACCCTTTTCCTCTGGGAGCCTGTGACAGTGGCTAATTATAGTGAAAACAGCTTCTTGAAAACAAAGCATTTTTTATTTTTCCAAATGTATATAGCATGCAGAGCAAAAGCTAAAAACAATAAAGGCCTATATGCCTATTTTCCCTTATCTAAACCTTAATGTTTCTTTGAAAGCTTTTGTAAGTTCCTTTCATCCCAGTTACATTTACCTCTGAGTTGGGAGAGACAGCCTGCTTACTGCAGTTTCTGTGTTTGTGTTAGCATCTCCTTCCTGTACAGCTTCTGACAATCCACCTTCTTTTTTCTTTTTTTTTTTTTTTAAAGGAGTACTTGTGGCACCTTAGAAACTAACAAATTTATTTGAGCATAAGCTTTCATGAGCTACAGCTCACTTCATCGGATGCATACTGTGGAAAATACAGTGGGGAGATTTATATACACAGAGAACATGAAACAATGTGTTATCATACACACTGTAACAAGAGTGGTCAGGTAAAGTCCACTAACCCAGGAACCTATCCTTGCAACAAAATCTGTTGCCAACTGTATCCACATATCTATTCAGGGGACACCATCATAGGGCCTAATCACATCAGCCACACCATCAGAGGCTCGTTCACCTGCACATCTACCAATGTGATATATCCCATCATGTGCCAGCAATGCCCCTCTGCCATGTACGTCGACCAAACTGGACGGTCTCTACGTAAAAGAATAAATGGACACAAATCAGACATCAAGAATTATAATATTCAAAAACTAGTTGGAGAATACTTCAATCTCTGTGGTCACTCGATTACAGACCTAAAAGTGGCAATTCTTCAACAAAAAAACTTCAAAAACAGACTCCAAGGAGAGACTGCTGAATTGGAATTAATATGCAAACAGGATACAATTAACTTAGGCTTGAATAAAGAGTGGGAGTGAATGGGTCATTACACAAAGTAAAACTATTTTCCCATGTTTATTCCCCCCCTTCACTCCCACTGTTCCTCACATGTTCTTGTCAACTGCTGGAAATGGCCCACCTTGATTATCACTACAAAAGGTTTTTCCTCCACCCCCTGCTCTCCTGCTGGTAAGAGCTCACCTTACCTGATCACTCTTCTTACAGTGTGTATGGTAACACCCATTGTTTCATGTTCTCTGTTTATATAAATCTCCCCACTGTATTTTCCACTGCATGCATCTGATGATGCTTACGAAAGCTTATGCTCAAATAAATTTGTTAGTCTCTAAGTTGCCACAAGTACTCCTTTTCTTTTTGTGGATACAGACTAATATGGCTGCTACTCTGAAACCTTCTTTTTTTAGGGCAACATCTTTTAGGATTTTAATATCCCCTTTGATCCTAAACTCAGGTCTGGAATGAAGTAAACCTTTCTAGCCTGGTTGGAGTCAGGTAGGGATGTTCCCCAATTAATAGCTTCCCCATTTTTTCCTCAAGGGCCATTGGTATTCTCTCTTCTTTAGTTTCCTCCAGTATAACCTTTTTTGAGTTATGGCATTGCTGTCAGGCAAGAGAATACCAAGTAGGTAAACTGAGGTGCATATAGGATGACCAGATAGCAAGTGTGAAAAAATCAGGATGGGGTATAGGGGGGATGTAATAGGAGTTTCTATATAAGAAAAAGCTCCTAATATCAGGATGTCTAGTCACCCTAGGTGTATGTGATACTTATTTTTAAAAAAAGAAAATATACATAACTCTTTCATTCTCCACTCAAAACCATAATGAATATTGCTTTATCATCCTGATGATGGTTTGTCTCATACAATATTTTAGCCTGTGGAATTTATTTTTAGGATCATTGAGAACAAGAGGTAAGACTAATTTTTATTTTTTTATTTTTCTCCAGAACAGCTATTTAATGTTTGTAAAAGGGCTTTTGAGAATGAAAAGTGCTATATAAAATACTAACATTAATTGCAGAGTTAATCACTGATCTGTAAAAATAATTAAAAAGGCAGTGAAATTAGAAGGCAGGAACATTTTTGTTTTGAACCTTTTTTTAAATGATATATATTTCAGTGACTGAGTCCTTACTTATTTTCAGGCCATTTCATTTTGTTACAGTGTACTTTGATCTGTGGTTTTCCTTCATTTTTATGTTGAAATACATTCTAATTTGTAACCTACAGCTATCTAATTTAGCAGTAGACATAACTTAATTGTATACATGCAGAGCAATATCAAAAATGTATAGCCTTATTACCATAGTAAATCATTCTGTTATTTATATGTTAAAGTGCTTTTAATTTTTTTTAATTGATAAGATTTATTACTTATTTTAAATAGACTGTCATGACAGGAAACACCATTGTATTTAAAATCTTTAAAATTTTTATTTTTCAAACTGAAATAAAATCTAAATTTATTTTCATGACAGGTGCAGTGGATTCAGGATCTTCCTCTTCCTCTTCATCCTCTAGCTTTGTGAATGGTGCTACCAGTAAAAACCTTCCAGCTGTACAAACTGTTGCTCCAATGCCAGAGGATTCAGCTGAAAATATGAGGTGTGCATACCTTATAATTTTATTTTAGTTGTCTTTCTTGTGTCACAACAAAATCACATACAGGCAATAACCAAAATAATTGAAAAATGAAATTTATAAAATATCCTGGGAGGATGCAAAATAGTTATTAAAATAACTGAAAAATACTGCTAGCCTTCAAGTGAGTTCAATTTTATGTATTTATTTATTTTATTATTTTCTAGATGTGGCTTAACAATTAATCACAACACTGCAGTAGTGTTTTAAGTGGTGATGTTTTACAACATTTAATATTGTTAATAAGAAAATTCCTTACAAAACTTCTAAAAGAGCCCACATTGGCGAGTAGAAACAGAAACCTTTGCAGAACAAACAAATTAGTTACAGTATAATAGAAGGGATAAAACCAGTCTTTGAAGTGCTCAGACACCAAACTATGTCAATCTTATAATTAAAGATGGTCTTCTAAGGAGTTTGTTTTTAAACCATTGTAACCAGTGCAAAAGTCGTAATGTTTTCCCCTAGCATATTAGAAACAATACTTTTGCAATGCTTATTAAAAAACGCTTTGGATCCAGAATATATCCCAGAACTTTACTTTTAACTAGAACTCTGTTCCAGCAGTTATGCTCTGATTAGAGCTGGTTGAAAAATTTCCAATACAATAGTTTTCATCAGCAAATGCAGTTTCATCATAATAGAAACCTATCACAGATATGTGTCAATTCCAATAAAATTTTCCACAGTTAAAAGATAAACAAATTATTTTGAATTGATCGTTTCATGTGATGATGGAATGTTTGTTTCAATTATGTCAAAATATTTTGTTTTGATTCATAGTGTTTCAACTTTGATATATTAAAATATCTATGTTAATACTGTAGTTATATTCTATTGAATATATTTATTTAATATTCTGTATTTTGCCTCATTGTAATGAAGCATGTTTCCTTATCAAAATGAAGTGTTTTGACATTAGTGAAACAAAGCAATTTGATGCTATTGAAACAAAGTTTTTTGTTTTTTATTACTCTAAAATGTTTGTAATTTCCTTTCTGTGGGAAATTTCAAAAATTAGACGTTTTTCATTCTCATTTGGAATGAAAATAAATTTCAAAATGTCAGAATTTCCCATGGAACAGAAATTCCATGTTCTGACCAGCGCCAGTTGTAATGCTTCAGCTTTAAAACTGTTGGTATAACTGAAAAAAAAAAAAAAAAAAGAAGCATTTTTGTCACCACTTCAAAGCATTGGCTTCATGTCCCCTACTTCCATCTATGTGCTTGCTAGCCATATTTTTCTTTAATTCTAAGATTGATTCCTCTGGGATTGTCCTGTCTTTTTTCACCACTTATATAGTTTGCCATAATAAAAACATTGTGCAAAGCAGTGAGTGGAGGGAGAGCCAGTGCAGCAGGCAGGCCTACTGACACAAACTGACTGACTGTCCGGCTATGTCGAAAGAATGACAAGAGACATTAGATATGGGTTTAATTAGGCCACAACTTTATTATTAGATGTCTGGGACTAACTCGGCGGATAAAATATGCGGTGCAGGTGAAAACCCCCACAATTCACCGGGGGGTAGGGGGGAGTGCTTTTTTTTAGGACCCCCCCACACACCTTTTTCCGTTTATGTCCCTCCAGCAGATCCACTGCCGGGGACCCGCCAATTCCGGGAGGGGGGACCTTACCAACCATCCCCGCTCGTAGGAGGGGTTAAGGTGGACTATAATGATGGGGGGTTAGTTCTCTGCTGTACCAATCAGAGGAGTCCCCAACTGCCCTCAGCTTGCTCAATTACCAAGCACCTCTCCTTAATTCCTTTTCCAAGCCAATTTCCATTCTTTTGTGCCTTAATTTATGGAGAACCTGCACTGAACATCCGCTATACACTTAAATAAAGAGTTGTGACATATGGCCTACTGCCCATCATGCATGCTATGCATGAACAGAGCCCACCTGAACCTGCTGAGAGGAAGGTGAAAAAAAACCCGCACTACACCTGGCCAACATGGTGGTAAGGGAAAAATTCCTTTTCAGCCCCCCTTATTAGGGCTGCCAGGGTAATGCCCACAGCAGATATGCTAAGCACCCTAGGCACATTTCTGACCTAAGTAGGGAGGGAGGGGGAGGGCCAGGCCCAGGTTGACCTTTTTAAACCCCTCATTCCTAGGTGATGAGTCATCCACCACACTGACTGCTTTTCCAGCAGTTTTACATCTCTCCTCCTCCCCCAAGCCAGAAAGCTCTCTTCTCCCAGCCAGCCAGACAACCCCCACACTGCTTAAAGTGCAGGGCAGTGAATAGCATAACTGATAGCTGTCAGTGGTTGTACTTATGTTACCATGCAAAGGGCAGAGGTGACAGTGCAGTAAACAACTGGATGCAAGGAATTCATTACATTTAAGTATAAATTAAGAACAATAACTAATTTAAATAACATGTCATGGAATTTCTAACTTTTTTTTTTATTTGAGACCCCTATATTTTTTTCTAAAATTATTATTTATTATTTTTCATATATGGTCTATATTTTAGCAGCACCTTGAGGACTCAAATGGAATTGAGACCCCGTTGTGCTTGAAGCTGAATATACACAGAAATAAGTCTCTGCTCCAGAGAGCTTAAAATCTAAATAGGCAAGATGGAGCTAGAGTGGAAGGGAGGAAAAAAAGCACACTGGGGTGAAGTGAGTTGCCCAAGGCCACACTACTGGTCTATAGTAGAGATAGGAATAGAACCCAGACCTCCTGGCTCCCAGTCCAGTGCTCTGTCCATTTGAACTAAAATGCACTGGAATATAAGGTTGGTTTGTTTTTTTCTTGTTGTTTAAATTTGTATAAAGGAGCTTATTATAAGTCTTTGGCTCTTGTTTAGAGTCCTTAGAGATCTATAGAAGTCACAAGGAATAGTTTCAGTACCTGAGAGCTGAATAACTGAATTGTCAGATGAAAAATAAATTATTGATTCTAGTGACTGATGACCAGTGGAAGTTGTACATTTATGACAGTATTATTTCTGTGTAGAAAAGAGATGAAACTGTAGAACATCTACCAGTATGCAACTTAGCCTCTTTGAGTCTGAAGTCCAACTGAGGATATAAACGCAAATCCCCAATGCAATAGTCATTGTGTGTTTGAAAAATCTTCCATTTTAGTGAGTTGCACACTTTTTAGATTAAGTAGATTCTCTTGACTACCATTTTATATAGCATTGCTATATAGTGCAAACTGGTGGATTGTCATGTAATAAATCCTTACTGAAAAAGGTAAGATTTTTAGATAGAATTTTGGAGTCATTGTTAAGGAAACTTATAGGTCTTGAGAATCTGGATTTTTATTTAGCTCAAAGCATATTGCAAAAGGAGATATTTCAGGACAGATGGATAGCTTCCCTTGAGAAATAGTACTCTGTATAAAAATATATTTAATAAAAGCTGCTATAGCCATTCTTGGTAGGTTTAATCAAATCGGACGGGCAATCCATCTAAGCCTGGAAGTTGTACAGGTTGAAGTAAACTAATTGCATACCTAATTTTCTCCCTGGTTACTTTTCCATCTAGTAAAACCTTTAATATGGGTCATGTTTATGTAGCTGGCATTTTGCCAGTAAGTCATTTAGTTTGTTTTTCTGTCTTCCCCTTTGGGTTATGTAACCTTCTAGATAATTTAAAGAAAACTTCTTTAATCCCTCTTTGTAACTGTATGATTGAAATAGATTAATAATTGTAGATGTGAATTTATTACATACTTCCTGTGTAATCAACTATACTAATAAGTAGCAAGACTTTTCCCCAGGGTGACATATTTTTTACTTTGGGGAAAAAATTATCCAGTCCCTGAATTTAAGAAATCATTTTCATTTCAATCTACTTTATTCTGTTTTAAAACATACATTTCCAGTCTAATCTTTCTAGACTTCCCCTCTATTTCTGGGTTGTGTTCCTTTCAGTCTGTAAAATAAGAAATTATTAATTCTCAAACTTTAAAAACTAACTAGAGTGTTACTGGGAAGCCTCCAGAGATGTTAATTTTGTGATTTAATGTACTGTGGGCAGTAAATGTCTGGTCTGTATAAGGAGTAGTATGTAATCTCCATATTTTATAATTTCCTATTATCATTAACTCCAGGTTAATAATGTTACATAGAGGAGAATGATCTGAGGAGGTTCTTTATTCTTATAAATCTATTCAAGTGGCCAGTGGAATGCAGGTTATTGAGAATATTTTGTTGATGCATGAAATTAGTGCATTTTCTATAATATGCTGTCCTGTAGTTTTGTATGACCTATAGCTAGAAATGGAGACCAGTGATTGGGAGAAAGCTTCAGTTACTTTTGATCATGAATAGGGAACTCAATCCTTGGTACTACTTCAGGCAAATGTTTACTTATTCTACATGCTGGTAGCAATTTGGGGTGTACTCTGGCTCCTGCTGAAGTCAGTGGCAAACTCATATTCACTTCAGAGAGAGCAGGAACCACCTTTTTATTAGTTGACCCACTTATTCAAATAGGGATCCTGTCTATCAAATCCTGTCGTCATTCTACTATGTGAACAACTTAGAATCATAGAATATCAGGGTTGGAAGGGACCTCAGGAGGTCATCTAGTCCAACCCTCTGCTCAAAGCAGGATCAATCCCCAACTAAATCATCCCAGCCAGGGCTTTCTCAAACCTGACCTTAAAAACCTCTAAGGAAGGAGATTCCACCACCTCCCTAGGTAACCCATTCCAGTGCTTCACCACCCTCATAGTGAAAAACTTTTTCCTAATATCCAACCTAAACCTCCCCCACGGCAACTTGAGATCATTACTCCTTGTTCTGCCATCTACTACCACTGAGAACAGTCTAGATCCATCCTCTTTGGAACCCCCTTTCAGGTAGGTGAAAGTAGCTATCAAATCCCCCTCCCCCCTTCTTCTCTTCTGCAGACTAAACAATCCAAGTTCCCTCAGCCTATCCTCATAAGTCATGTACTCCAGCCCCCTAATCATTGTTGTTGCCCTGTGCTGGATGCTTTCCAGTTTTTCCACATCTTTCTTGTAGTGTGGAGCCCAAAACTGGACACACTACTCCAGATGAGGCCTCACTAATGTCAAATAGAGGGAAATGATCATGTCTCTCGATCTGCTGGCAGTGTCCCTACTTACACAGCCCAAAATGCCGTTAGCCTTCTTGGCAACAAGGGCACACTGTTGACTCGTATGCAGCTTCTCATCCACTGTAACCCCTAGGTCCTTTTCTGCAGAACTGCTGCCTAGCCATTTGGTACCTAGTCTGTAGCAGTGCATGGGATTCTTCCATCCCAAGTGCAGGACTCTGCACTTGTCTTTGTTGAACCTCATCAGATTTCTTTTGGCCCAGTCCTCTAATTTGTCTAGGTTCCTCTGTATCCTATCCCTACGCTCCAGCATATCTACAACTCCTCCCAGTTTAGTGTCATCTGCAAACTTGCTGAGGGTGCAGTCCATGCCATCCTCCAGATCATTAATGAAGATACTGAACAAAACCAGGTTCTTCAAAAGAGAAGAACTGGATGGTACAGGGTATTAGTAATATGATGCAGAGTCTTTCATGTATATGTCAGACAATTCAAATACTTTAAATTTGATCCACGGTTGAATTGGACTACACTGAAAAAAATACACAAAGGATTACAGAATTTCCAATTTGTCCTGAACATATGTAAATTGAGTGGAAAATGCAGCATCAAGTTATTGCAAAACACTCTTAAAAGTCCCTTATTTCAGAAGTGAAGAGGGATTATATTTATTCCCTGCATGGGATTTCCTTATTACTGCACATTGTACTCTGAGCTGGAGGACCAGACTAGCCTGTCTCGCTGCCCCTTTACTGCTGTGTGTGTTTGGGTAGGGGGACAGCCAGCACATCACACACTCCCTTGAAAATATATTTTGGATCTTTGTGGAGGCCAACTTAATTTGACAACCCCCATGAGGAGTGGACATAGCAGCAGTCTGCTAATCAGTTAAATCTGAAGAACCCAGAAAGGCATCCCTCAAAGTCAACAAGAACAATGTTGAGTAACAGGTCACAAAATCTCCCATCCCTATTATGTGGATAGATCATGAGAGTTCACATACATTTCAAAACTTGCAAACATCCAGCTTGGTACATTCAAATTTCACTTGAAGTTTTCAAGGTGAAGTGAACTCCAAACTCAGGACTTGTGAGCATATCTACAGTGAAACAAACAAATAAAAATTGGTGGGTTTTGCACTGTTCTGTTTTGTTTCCTTATCTCTAGCAGCAACTGTGTATTTGAAGAACTCTAGTATCTGAATTTCAGCTAGTACAAACAGCGGTGCAGTGCACCACAAGAAAAGAATCAAAATGATTTTGAGTTGTTGGAAGAGAGCTTCTGATCTGTATTAATGTCATCTGTTTTATATTATTTATTGTAAGTTAAAGGCTTTCATGTGAACTTTATTTATATATAATTCTATATGTAGTGGATGCCTTTGAAAACTCAGAATTCATCATTCCAGGTATCATCAATAATTTTAGATTCTTCCTGTACTTAAAATGTCAGCACTTAAATAATTAAGAACAATAATGTTCTCAGTGCTGTAAAAGAAGCAAAAAGATTATTTTTGCCCCCAACGGCATGCAGTCTAGAGGCAGAGACTACAAAAAGCCCAAAAGAGGAAAACTAGTTTCCTGTTGTGTTTTTAAACTAATGATTCATCTGTTGTGGGAAACACAAAATACTTTGAATCTTTAGTACAGATTTGAAAGAGGAGAAGGAAGTAGCTTGTCAAGCCACTGATGCGGAGGGGAGTTAAATGCATGGGGAAGCCCAAGGACTATAGTAACTCAGTCACGATGGAATAGTACCTGTTGAGTATTTAATAGCACTGATAAACTTGGAACTCTAGACCAGTGGTTCCCCACTTACCAGTAATGGATTCTGTCCATGCCCCACACTCCATAACTGCACAGTTGGTTCAGTAGAGGAGCTTGGCCTGAAGGCAGAGTTGGGGACAGAACTGGGAAATGGTGGTGGGGAGAGCTGGGGCTAGAGGCGGAGCTGGCTTGGGGCGGGAGAGGGAATGAGGGTGGAGCTGGCTTGGGGATAAAGTAGGGCAGGGTGGCGCTCCCTCCCTACCCCCAGGGGGGCTGGCCCAGGCCCTGCCACGTGCCCCCTGAACATTCCTCCAATGAGGGTACATCCCATAGTTTGGTAATCACTGCTCTAGACAAAGGATTATTACTTAATATTTATATTAGGGTAGAACCTGGAAGCCCCCACAATAGTAGGTGGTGTACAAACGGATACTGAGAAATAGTCCCTACTCCAAAAGGCTTATCATCTAAATAGACAAGACAGAGAAAAGGAGAGTCTGAAAACAGGTGTAGAGAGGTGAAATGACTTACTGAAGGTTACACAGCTAGTAAATGGCAAAGCCAGTGAGTAGAATCCAGGTCTCCTGACTCCCACTTCAGTTTCCTATCATGTGGAGCACTTTACCTAACATCTCAAAGCTAGATGGTTGTTTTCTGAAAGTTTATCAAGAAAGTTTGTATGAGGTGGTCTTAGCCATTAAAAATTCTCCTCTTCATGCTTCTGAAGTTTGAAAAAAATGGTGAAATATTGAGAGTGCAAAGTTGTTGCTGCAGATCAACTGCCAGTACACATTCATACTATTTTTGAGATTTAAAATGCAGTTATTGATACTCTGTTCACTTGTATAATACAAACAAGATAAACATTACAACAAACAAAAAAATGATACTAGACTTGTCATTATGGAAGGTGATATAAAAGGGGACAATTAAGTTCTGGTGAAATCAGGCACATCCAGTTTCGCAATTTCAATATTGAGAGTCCTTGCCTCGTGGATGTGAAAGTTCATTTGGGAAAAAATTACATACAGTGAGAACACTTAAAAATTAGACATTTTCCATGTTTCAGTATTTTCACCTTTTAATTGATTTTTCTGTATTTAAAAGGTAAACTCATTGAGGTTTATATCTTACTACCATAAGTTTTTGTAGTAAAATCATGGTCTTTTTTTAGCACAACAAACATACATCATTAATTGAGATGATAGATGAAGAGGACTTGCGTTTTGATGCCTGGAGTTCTCTCATCATCCTTTTAAAATTAAAATAAAATGCTTTCTATTTTGTATTGATTTATAAGTCCTGCTAAGTAAGTGAGACAGTCATTTTCCTGAGTTGGACATGAGTGTTACAAATTCTTTACTAATTTAAATAATGCTTTTTAAACACTCTATTGTTAATCAAATCACAGTCATTCCATTATGAGAAGACACACTGATACTTACACCCTTGATTAGTAAATAGACATAATATGATATCATTTAATCAATGATATTTATTTGCCTTCAATTCACGTGCTTTCTTTTCAACAGCATCACTGCAAAGCTTGAAAGAGCTTTAGAAAAAGTGGCCCCACTCCTGCGTGAAATTTTTGTAGATTTCGCCCCTTTCTTGTCCCGTACGCTGTTGGGCAGTCATGGACAAGAACTGCTGATTGAAGGTACTGAACCATTATTAAATTACTAATATTTTTGCTATTACTTTGTGCCAAAGGCACAAAATGCTATATGCATGTGAGCTGTGAATTAATCTTTCCTTTTCAGAGGAAGTTATATAACTACTTAGTGGTGCATTAAGAAATTTAGGTAGATTTAGTTTCATTTCCTGTAACTTATTTTCTATTTGAGTAATGCCTGTGGATTCATGAAAATTGGCTACTTTTGTTCCCAGTTTCTTAATTTGTTGCATAAGTGGCACCCTGGGTAAATGCACAAGCTGTTCATCCTGGCTTCCAAACAAACGCAACATAATTAACTTTAATTTCTTTATATTAACTTTAAAATGCTATGAGTACTGTAAGTCACTCAGTCTGATTTTTAAGAGACTAGAAAAATGAGAGAGCAGATAAGGAAGGAGACTATATGCTAAGATAGATATTGTATGGAGATAGAAATGGAAGATTCCATGGTAAGTAACCCTTCTTACTCCCCATCGTGTACAGATGGATTTACAGAGGGAAATTGCAAAATACATAAAATAAGGTAACATATATGGTCTGTAGTGGGGAGGGTTGAAGTGTAATTATTATTGAATGGAACATTCTCAGAACCTTTTAAAAGGCTTTTAGTTCATATTTACATTTTGTCCTGACTTCCTAGTGGTCATAACGTGTTGGGAAGACAAATGAATAGACTTCCTACACTATTTTTATTCATAATATGCAAATAGTTATTGTTTGCTATGAACAAAGATATTCATGCAAAGCAGCAAAGTTTATACATATAATGATCTACATAAGGGCTATTGTGAAAAACATAACTTTGTGTTATAATTCTCCAGCCAAATTCCTTCTCTTGTGCAAATGCATCACCAAATACTAATATGTAATTCTCCCACTGCCCAGAGCCAACATCCCCCATCACATGCCCTTCTTCTATCCTTAATGCTCAGTGTATTTGGGTCTGATGATTCTGGCTGTTGGGCAGTTGGTCTTATGTTTGTTGTCCGGCTATATCCAAAAAAGGACAGGAAACACTTGATATGATTTTAATCAGGCTGCAACTTTATTATTAGATGTTTGGGACTACCTGGCAAATAACAGTGTACAGTGCAGGTAACCCCATGTTCATTCAATAAATATTCAGGGAGCTTCTGCCAACCTCCCCCCTTTTTTCCATCCAGGTTCCCCAGCCAATCCATTGCTGGGACCTTACCATCACCCTTCCCTCATAGGAGGGTTGAGGTGGACTATAAGAAAGGGGAGTTGGATCCCTGCCAATACCATTCATAGGAGCCCCGAACAAGTACACACCCTTTAACTAACACCTCCTTTTTAAGTCCTTTACCAAGCCATTTATCTGGTCACTGTACACCTTCCCTATGAAGTTCCTGCACTGGACATCCGCCCCACACTTACATAATGAGTTGCAACATATAGCCTAACTCCCTTCATGCCTCATGTTAACAACACCCTTCCTGAACCCAGTGAGGGGAAAGTGAAAACTGCACCAACTCCACCAATCTGGTGATGAAGGAAAAATTTCTTCCCACCCCCCCTAAAAAGGGACGACTAGCACAATGTCCAGAAGGTCCTAACCAAACCTGGTACTTTGCCACCTAAAGGGGACAGGGGGTGGTTGCTGCCTTGCCTGCTCTGTGGAAGAGGGCTTATCCAGCCTGGGCTTGCGCCTTTTCAACCCTTCAGGTCCCAGGGATGAGACCATTGCCAGTCTGACCCATTTCCAAATTTTGCCGCACTTCTGACCTCATTTTCCCCTTCCCCCACTAGCCCTAGAACACTGTTCCCTTTCCCTTGGCCAGTTGGACAACTTTCTCCCCTCTTAAAGGTGCAGTGCGGTCATTTGTCTAGTTACTCTGTAACACAAGGAAAGCCATTTGAATGCAATAATTCCCCACATGGGTTCAAATATTTTCTATTGTCTCATAGTTTTACAGTTGTGAAAGGCAACTATTGATTTCATTTAAATACATGTAAAGCTACTGGCCAGGGGTTTTCCCAGAAATTTGAGGTGATTCTAAGCTACTTCAGTGGGTTCCTGTCTTGGATAACTTATTTCAGTGAAATTACTGGTGGCACATCTTTGCAACTTTGGTTACGACGTTATTTGAATTAACCTCTTAAAATCAGGAAAACAAAAATCACAGTTCATAGCAGATATTTGACAGATATTGTTTGGTTTCGCTCTTTCTTACAGAGTGCAAAACAGCTTGGCTTAGTTTCATTTAGGTTCTTTCTTGAGACAAATTCCTACTAGTAATAGCACTGGTTTAGCTGTATTAGTGCCATCAATGGTGGGAGCCGCAGCATTTGGGGTCGGGAAGGAATTTTCCTCCAGGGCAGATTGGAGAGGCCCTGGGGTTTTTTTTTTTTGCCTTCTTCTGTAGCATGGGGCATGGTTGACTGGAGGGAGGCTTCTCTGCTCCTTGAAGTTTTGAACCATGATTTAAGGACTTCAATAGCTCAGACATGGGTGAGGTTTTTCATAGGAGTGGGTGGGTGACATTCTGTGGCCTGCGCTGTGCAGGAGGTCGGACTAGATGATCAGAATGGTCCCTTCTGACCTTAGTATCTATGAATCTATGAACTCCTGCAGCTTCTGGGAAGTGACAGAGATTAAAATGTCAGAAGCCACAGGAGTCCTGACCACAGTTAGGCTCCCAGCAATGCAACTGAATCAGTGGCAGTACTCATGGGAATTTTCTCTATAATACTTTACAACACACACAAAGTGCAACTTAAAAAGGTTGCATTTATCTTGTCATTACATGTACTTTGCTGCAGTAAAGAGCAGTATTTTAATGTGATCTCTTGGTGATAGATTATGTTGCAGTAAAATAAAGGTTCACATTTTGATTATCACAACTGTATATCAGCATCATTAATGATATTAACAAAACTCTGGGAAAGAGAATGTGTGTTGCTTTGTGTTTCATCTACTGGCTGTTTGCCTGTAAAGAAATAAAGCAAAACTTTTTATAGTCTGACACAACAGCTATTATCTTTTGGAGCTTTTGTGTTTTTATAACAAAAGAGCAGAGTTTTTAATAAAAAGATATTTCAAACCCAGTGAACTTTTACTACAAGTTTTTAACAATTTTACATGAGACTAGATTTTGAACCTACACTTGATGGTGTCTCAGCTGAACAGGAGTATATTCATCTCATTAAAAAAGAGAGAGAGAATTTCATTTTTGACCTACTGCATTATATTTTAAACTCCTTCCCTTACACCATTTGATTTGCTTTTTATTTCTCTAGTGCTCTTAAGGCTTGTCTCTTCTAATTTTCAAAGTTTTCATCAAAATATGCAATTATGTTCAGCAGAAAGAAATTGCCGTTGATATAGATAATTACTCAGACTACTACTAGAAAGTTCTGAAAAGTAGATGGAACAAAATTTTCTTAATCCAAGAGTGTCTATTACCCATATGTACTAATGGAATGGCAGCAAAAATAATTCTTCCACATTGGATAATCATTCTTTTCACCCAAGGGAAGATAATTAATTATGTCCTGTAACTTATTGTTGCATATCTAATCTATATCATATTCACATCTATACATGGTTCATTTATTTGCCTTTTGGAAAGATGAGTTGTTACCTGGGCAGTCCAAAATTTTCAAAATTCAAAATCCAAAGTTAAGCAACTAAATTATATGCTGACACCTACATAAGTAACCTCATTTTCAGATATGCTTAGAACTCATAGCTCCTGTTGAAGTAATGCCAGTTACGTGGGTGCCTAGTTTGTAGGCACCAATATTTGAAAATGTTCCACTCAATGCAAAAAGATATTTCTTGTGTACTTAGTAGTTGTTGTTGATCAAGGAGTACTATTTCCTCTTTAAGATATGAAGATAATTAAAATAATGGCTTTTGACAAGCAAGTGTCTTAGGCACACTCAATGGTACTAGAAAAGGAAAACGAAACTACTTAGGGGTTAATTTGTCTATCTTGGATATGTATATTGTGCTTATCATCTTGATACCTAAGCACTGATCAATTAGAGTAATTATATAAATGGAAAAATTTGTATTCAGAATAATGTCCTAGTATTTCTTTATTAAAAAGATTATGATCCACTTGTCCCTTCAAAGGGCATCGCCACTGACTCTATTGAATAGTTTACCAATGGAATTCTTCCTAGAATGTGAGTGCACAGAAGTCTTGTGTACCTTCTTGATAATGTAAGCTGAATCTTTTATTGGCAAACAACAATTAGCTTGTCTGTTCTCTTTGTAAGAATTTGATCTACTGTTTTAGATGTTTAAAGATTTTAATTATAACAAGATTACAAAGTAGTAAATAAACTTTGTTTCATCTAGTTTGGAGTGGCTGCCTCTTTTTCAAATTGATCAACATAAATCTGTTGTATGTTGTAAAACATATTTCCTTTTAATTGCTCAGGTTTGAAGCATAAATATTTAATTCCTCTTCTTTCTGTCTTTCAACTTCTGCATGCCTGGTTTGTTCCGTTTGTTTTATTTTTTGCATGGTTCTAAGGTGTCTACCATAGCTACCAACAGCTTAATTCTGTGAGGTGCTGAATACCATCAGTTATCATTGACGCCAATAGAAGATGTTGGCCCTCAGCCCTGATGGATCTAGGCTCTTTTATGTGTCTGGGTTTTATTTGTAATTGCACAGTTGTTGAAATCCATGTAATAAATTACATAATCATGGGTGTATTTATAACCTAATATATGCCTGCAGAGACAGCATCTAGCATTCTAAACCTTTGAGCAACTTCAAACAGCCACTACTTTCAAATTAAAAAACTCCCTGCTTATATTCTCCCCCTTTTAAAAAAAAAATCTGTTCTATAAGTGTGTTCCTTACCTCACCAAATAATGGAATTTTGTTGTTAGTGTCACAGTACCAATATTCAGTACATAAGACAGTGATAATTTAAGGACTGAAATTAAGTAGCCCATCATTTAAACTAATAGAAACCTATTCATTGATACATGGCACCCATTTTATCCCTGATAGATCATAAGATATCAGACCATAAGTTCACAATACTAGAAAGGCTATTTTAGGTTTTGGTTAGAGCTTTCTGAAATATTAGTTATAATTGTTCTCTTCCTTCATGACCTGTACAGTTCTAATTCCAATTCTAAAACAATTTCTGTATGAGATATATGCATAATAAAGTTTTATTGGCACATTTTTGAGAAGACCTGCATAACTCATTCATGGTTTCACCTCTTGGTTAATGCAGCAATTTCAAACTCTGGATGATAAAATTGTATACTATACTATGCTGTCATATATGCCTTAACATATAGATTTATACATTATAAACCCAGAAGGGACCATTGATGGACAGGTCTGACCACCAGTCTAATGCAGACCATAGGATTTCCCTTAGTTAATAGCTTGAAGCACACTTCCAGTCCATGTTCAGATAATAAGTACAATGTTGCTTACATTTTGAGAAGAGATATGGGGAACTGGCTGCTGTGGTCAGGACTGAGCCAGAGATAAGTAGAGCTCTCACAACTGTTAGTTGTTCATACATGTTCTAGTAAGACCACTGGTGTCACAAGGACTTTGTGTAGGCCTTTGTGCTCACTGGGGATGCAGGATGTGTTTACTGATATACTGATTTTCTACTTGCTTTATAAAGTAGTACTTTTCCCCTTTTTTGTCTCTTTTCCCAATAAACTTTTTTCTCCTAGTGTCTTGCACTTCTTACTGTTTGTATCTTAATGTGATTCATTGGTTCCTTAAAACACTATGTAGGATAAAACTATTCTTGGAGATAGGTATACATGTCCCCACGTTCAAGGTAGAGCTACTGTTTTAGTGCTACTAATTGATTGTCAAATTCAATTTACATTAAACAGTTGACACTACAAGCCAGATCAATGTCACCCAACTTACAAACTCAGGCCTGTCAGACATGTTGGCTAGTGCCACCTTATGCAACAGGAGTTACAAAGTTTAAAACCAACAGCTTAGAATCATCCCCAAAACAGCCAGCCAGCCTGGGTAGATAACAGAAGTCAGGGATTCGCAGCTTTCATTGTGAATCTCTGTTTAACTGTTGGACAGACACATAGTGTGGTATCTTCAGTTTCCAGATGGTCTCCAGATGCAACCCATGTAAAGTGCATTACAATAGTCTAGCCTTGAGATGACAATGGTTTGAATAACTGTAACATGACCTGTATTGAAAAGAAAAGTGTATACATCCTCCTTCCTGGGCACAGATGCCAAAAAAAATAAAAATAAAAAAGCACTCTTCACTATAGCTGCACTGGAGTGTCCTAGGATTTAACAAGACTCCTAAATTGTGATCCTTTTCCACATATGGTGCTTTCACTCCTCCAGTGAGCGATGCTAATATAATCTTTACCAGTCCTTCTGATTTCCTAATCATTATTACCTCAGTCTTGTCTGAATGGAGCCTCAACCAGGTAGCCCTCTCCAAGGGTCATTTTCTTACAAATACTGTGTTATACATTCCACTGCACCATTCAAATTAGATGAAACAAAGAATATCATACTGATTCCAGCACAGGCTTATGCCTCCTCATTAACCTATCAAATGGCCTTGTGTATATATTGCACAAAAGATGAGACAATAAGATTTATGTGGAACCCTCCATGGGAAAGTTCTTGGAACAGTTGCCCAAAACAATCCTTTGGGACCAAAGAAAGGAATTTAGCCAGTAACGAGCAGCAGTACCATCCACTCCTCAAATATGGCAGCACATTGTGATCAGTGGTATCCATAGCAGTTCATGGAGTTAAAAGAATCAGCATGAACACTTTTCCCTCTCCTATCACTAGGAGAAAACTTATCGATACTACCTGCACAGTTTGTTCCATTTCCAGGTCTAAAATCTGCATGACTTGTAGCTTTTGTGGTTGCATATACATGGGTAGCAATTTCTGCCAATAGACTGTGACAATTTAGGAATTCCTTGGTATACTTTGCTGAAAAACTGGTAGTCCTGTGTGCTCAAAATTTCTCTCCATCTTTCTCTCTGAAATTTTTCAAGCTTTTTTTTGTTGTCATTCCTGTGGACTGGAGCACAGCTATTATTAAGCTGACTATCTCCTAGCTAGCCCCAGCTCTCCTCTGCTGCACACTGTTCTCTCTCTCTCTCTCTCTCCACTTCTGCCACATCCAGACTCCTAATTTTATTCACATGCCTAGGAACTACTCCTTTCAGCTAATCAAATTATTTTGCTAATTGTTTGGCACTCGCCAGCAGGCTAGATAAGGCAATCAGCAATCTGACTAAAAATTAAAAATCAGTATTAACATGTAACAGAAAAAAAGTTAAACTCTGTATAAGTAACATTACCTTCTTGGATTCACATCCCTTTTCCTTACAGATCCTGCCTATGGGGACTCCTTCTGGGCCTCCAAAATGGCTACTATGTGTGTGTGTGTCATCTTTTTGATTTCTCTGCAAAATTTGCACTGGTCACTGTTCACAGAGTTCAAAGATCCCAGTTTAGGGACCATCTTGAAAGTATAAATTTTTTCAAGGGGTACACTAATAATGTTAACACATCTTTGAGAAAGGGGGAGAGAAAACGCTTTGTTAGAACTCATAACAGAACTTCCACTCTTAAAATACCTGAGGAGATGGAGATTATGTTGTATGCCATTTTCTGTAGCAAAAAGCTACCAGAGCCCAATTCTGGGCACTCCTTCAGTTCATAGATCTTCAGAACAATATTTTTAAATTCCCAAAATATATTGGCTTGGACAGTTTTCAGCTGTTAAGGTACCTAGAAGCTGGTCAGGCAAAATTGTGTATTTCACCATTAACTTGCACAACCAAACAGTTATTTACTCATCTCACTGCTTCTTGTTTTCCTTTATCTTCTGAATTTACTATAAAATACTTGCAACAAAATCCCAGCAAAACAACACTGCTGTCTCTGAAAGACTTTAACAAGTCTCATATGACTAAAAATTGGAACAAGAACTTGAGGTAGAGATAAGTGACTTTCTTCCGAACTTCTGAAGAGCGTTCAGTGTCACTAACAATGCATTGAACAACTGAATATTATTAGAGCATTTGATGACGGTGGCTTTACACATGTGGAATGTTTTGCACATTGCTTTCATGTGGTATTTCATGAGTTTTTGTAATAAAAAATGGAATTTTCAGGATTTGGTTCCAACCACATGAAAATCAGCAGGTGTTTGTTATACAAGACAAAAAAGTCCCTTAAAAAGCTCCAAACAAAAAGTATCATTACAGACTGGACTCCTACTGTGCATATTTTACAGCCCCTTCCTAAACAGAAACAAGTTGCTGATGAATTAGCTTAAACTGTTGTGTACAGCCTGCTGGAATTTCATATATATCAGTTATGCAAGATTCTTTCCCTAATTGAGATTACCAAAAGAGATGTTACTGAAACAGCCTCCCTGTGTACAGTCATACCACTTAAAAGGCTACTAGGACATGAAATGTTTCTTACAAAAGGACATTTTGACAAGTCAAATAAATATGAAGAGGTCCCATATTACAAATTTGCCATAAATCTGGATCAGAGGATGATGAAAAGTTAAAGGGACAGTAAAAATCAGCATATGTAGATGCATGCCATTCAACAGAACCAACATTCAAGACTTTACAGCTTCCACTCTTTTTGGCAGAAAACACTATTTGACAGATAGTTCACAGATCTTTGGATACACAGGAACTGAAAACTGTCATAGCAGAAACTTCTGCTTATTTTAGCCACAGTGCAATCTTCTCTGAGCACCTGCCATAAGATAGTTATAGAAGAATACCCTGTGTCTTTAATGATGTACTACTAGCTTGATGAGCCATTTAATTAGGTTGTAGGAATTCTGTGAAGTAGGGAACAAGGTATGTTGTCCTGATCTTTCAGGTTTAACTCCTGAATTGCTAAGATTCCCACCCAGAAGATATGTTCTGAACACGTTTAATATGGCTGGAAATATTACAAATAGGAATTTCAGATAGCTACTGGAAAATGCATATCATCTGGCACTTTTTTTGAAAAGTGAATCTACAGTAATTAATTTCACATATAATTGTATTTCTGTAGAAAAAGTCCATCATGGTCTAATGATTTGGACTGTTACAAAGATGCTTTTCACTGTTTAACAGAGATTAATTATTTATGCCCTCTTCTTTGTCTTTAGCCTATGTGATCCAAGTCTAACTTTAGGGCGATAGAGATGGTCAATTGGTACTTTGACTCTGTCTCATCACTGGTCCACTAGTTAACAAAAAAAAGACATCTTTATGATTCAAAATGTAAAAATTACAGGTAGAACAGAAGCTATCCTGGATCTGTTTCTTATGCATAGCAAACAATTGATTGAAAATGAGAGAATAATATGAAAGCCTCAAACCAATTACTTTCATTCGGTATAATAAGGAATGGATTAATAGAACAGAACTCAAAGAAGGCATTTGATTTCAGGAAAGTAAATTTTGACAAATTCAGAAATCTCATGAGTAAGAGGTGTTGGGAAGAAGTATTGAGAATGGCTGAAATGCTGAATTTTGTTTTTAAAATTTCATTAACAAAAATGGAAATTTTATGATTAAGAAACAAGGAAGACTTAATACAAATCTCTCTTCATAGAGAGAAGATAAGGAAGTACTTGGAAAATTTGAACATATAGAAATTTGGACCAGGGGACATTCTTGGATTTCTCAGGCCCTGTTTGTCCTGTGCAGTCTTGGATAGCGCATCCCAGTTTGGTTTTCTTAAGCTAGTTGTCTCTCTTCAGGTCTCAAGCCTTTGAGGAAAACCTGGACCAAATTCTGTGTACAAAATTGTAGTAGAATATCCCCTTGAAGACTTTATAGAAATGTAGGGCTGGAAGGGACCTCAAGAAGTCACAAGTCTAGGCCTCTGAACTGTGCAGGACTAACTAAATTTAGACCATTCCTGAAATGTGATTGTCCAACTTGTTTTTAAAAGCCGCCAGTGATGGGGATTCCACAACCTTCCTTGGAAGCTTATTCCAGAGCTTAGCTATCCTTATAGTTAGAAAGTTATTCCTAATATCTAGCCTAAATCTCCCTTGCTGCAGGTTAAGCCCATTTCTTTTTGTCCTACCTTCAGTGGACATGGAGAACAGTTGATCCCCATCCTCTATATAACAGCCCTTAACACACTTGAAGACAAGTTCCCCCTCAGTCTTCTCTTCTCAAAACTAAACATGCCCAGGTTTTTTTTTAATCTTTCCTGATAGGTCAGGTTTTCTAAACCTTTTATCATTTTTGTTAGTCTCCTTTGGACTTTTTCCAATTTATTCATATGTGTCCTAAAGTGTAGCATGCAGAACTGGACACACTACTCCAGTTGACACCTCACCAGTGCCATATAGAACAGGGCAATTACCTCCCATGTCTTATATATGACACTCCTGTTAATACACCCCAGAATGATATTAGTCTTTTTTGCAGGTGCATCACATTGTTGACTCATAGTCAATCTGTGATCCACTGTAACCCCCAGATCCTTTCAGCAGTACTATCAATCACCTAGCCAGCTATTCCCCATTTTGTAGTTGTGCATTCGATTTTTCTTTCCTAAGTGAAGTACTTTGCACTTGTCTTTTATTTAATTTCATCTTGTTGAATTCAGACCAATTCTTCAATTTGTAAAGGTCATTTTGAATTCTAATCCTGTCTTCCAAAGGGTGAGCAACCCCTCCCAGTTTGGCATCATCCACTAATTTTTTATAAGCATACTCTCCAGTCCTTTATCCAAGTCATTAATGAAAATATTGAATAGTACCAGACCAGGACAGACCCTTGTGGAACCCCACTTGATATACCATCTGTTTGACAGCAGTGATAACTGCTTTTTGAATATGGTCACTCAACCATTTGTGCATCCACCTTATATGAATTTCATCTAGACCACATTTCCCTAGTTTGCTTATGCAAATCTCATGTGAGACAGTGTCAAAAGCCTTTCTTAAAATCAAGATATATCACATCTACTGCTTCCCCACTATCCACTAGGTCAGTAACTCTGTCAAAGAAGGAAATACTTGTACTCCTTTGGTCTTGGTACATTTAAGGTCAGTGGCTTAAGATCTTAAGAATGGTCATTATGGGTCAGACCAAGGATTCCGCTAGCCAACTGATGTGTTGCATCCCACCCCCATCCCTTTCTCTTGCAGCCAGCTAGCCTTCTGCTATTATGCAGAATTATTTTTTTTTCTTTTTCTGCCAATTTGTCTCATCCTGGAGCAAACCTGAAGAGAGATACTTGATGTTGCTCCAAGAAAAGAATTGTATAAAGGCTTTCTGAGCAAGCCCTTTCATTTGTAAGCACTACTGTAACATAACCTGTAGGTGGACTCATCACATCAAACAAGTGAAACTGGTGCATGATAACACTGAACTACGTAGTAGAATTTTTTGAAGGACAAGCATCTTTTTTCTTATATTATTTTCTCCTCCTCTGTTGAGGTCCAAAGAAAAATGAGGCACTGTGCCAGAATTTTATTCAGCATCTAAAGGATGTTCATGCTGTGATTGCAGTTCCCTGCAGGCAGAGGTTCTCCAGCTCTTATTCTACTTAATTCATCATTCAAAACCCAGCAGGGGACTTTGCTTGATTTTGGACTTGAAATGATTAGACTGGTATTTGCCCCACTCCTTACCCCCATGAGGTTTAAAATAGAATCAGTCTACACAGGGATCCTAGCAATTTCTCCCAGAGAACTATCTAGCTGTGATAAATCTGTAGGATGTGAATAACATCCCAGTGTCAGGTTTTGTTCTGGAACATTTCGTCTATAATACAATATAATAGTTCTTTACCTTCAGCCTGAACTCAGTACCCAGGGGTTTTCCAAAGTTGATGTTGGTAGTGGTGTTTTTTCACAGTCTTCCCTTCAATGTGCCTTTAAACCCATATCTGTTTAGCACTTGCCCTTATGACATGTATTGAAACCTTTAATTGGGTGACCAATTAAACATTACAACAGTACAAAACTCCCTTGCTTGTCCATGTGTTTTATATACACTTCTGCAATACATCCTGTTGGTTGTGTACATGCTTTTGTTATTTGCCTTCAAGACATGCGCCAGGAAAGAACTTGAAAAGCTCTTGGCCAACTTCAAGTTAACTTGAAAAACAGTACAGTTGAGGTGTTATGGGTATAGAATTTATTTTACACTGTTTATATGTCTAAAATGCAATAGATTAAATATAAAAACAAAATTCATTGCTGAAAACTGACTCAAAGGTTTGGTAATGAGGGTAGAAAATTAAGAAACTGCATTAGGGCCTTCAGAGATGGTGGAAAGAAACATGTTGAATGATAACTCATATCCTTTGACTTCCTCCCATTCTCTGAGCTTGTCTATATAGAAAAGTTTTACTGGTACAACTACCCATGTGGATTCTCTTATTCAAGAATGAGTGTTTTTTTTGGTTTACCTTAAACCCCTTCCAAAGAGGCTCGAGACAAACAAAACAGAAAACAACCAACAAGCAAAAAAGGGCACTATTATGCAAGAATAAAAGTGTCCACATGCAGAGTTATACCAGTATAATTGTATGTGTCTAAATTTACATCTCAACTTCTATTGAGATAACTTCCATCTATAAACAAGCTAGCTTCTGTCAGTCTCCTCCAATCAGTAGGCTTAAAACTATTTCACTATCAGAGCCACAACTTGATACTATGTATGTTGAAGTGTCATCCATATTTGAATTAAAGATCTTGTATTCCTGTTGGGAGTTAAATGTTCACCACTGGAATCATTTCTTCCAGAGACTCAGTCATCTGTGGAAAAGACCAAAGAGAATAGGATTTCTTTGGCCTGATTCATGAGGTCTCCTAAACTCTCACAGTCTTGTTCAATCGTATGTGCACTCCTAGACTAATTATAAATCAGTCTTCCCCTTAGTGGAGAGATCTATGAAACTAAAAGGAGGTTGTGAATTCTAGGTGCTATTACCAGCAGAGTTTCCACTTTCTTGTCCTTGTGTCATGCAAATAATCCATTTCTCGGGTTCACTTCCAGATTCATATACATCTTTTAAATCTTGCTATTCACAGGACCACCAATCTGGACTTCCTTAATTTCTTCTCATGTCAAGATTATGCCCATCTGATAATAGAAAGCTCACCCTGTCCAGAAAGAACTTTTTTCAGTTTTCCCTGCACTTGAGAAAACCTGAGGTAGAGGGCACAAGTGGAGTTCTGGATGGCATATGGACAATTGTCTCCAATAGAATTAAAATTGTACATAAATGGCCATTATCTTTTATTGTAAAATTTCACATAGAACAGTGAAATTGGCTCTGATCAGCTTCAAAGAGACAAAAGAAAAAAAAATAGCAGCGGCAGCGATCTGATCAGACAACTGAACTGTTTTCTGGTGTGTTGAAATCATTGTGGAAAATCAGGCATCCCAGATTAATAAGAGAATTGAGTATCCCCTTCCTGTCGAAAGAAAAGCATCTAATAGCCCTCATGGTGGTCAGACCAGGCTAGACTAAAATGTAGTTTTTCCTAGGGTGTGGTCACTCCCTCTTATTATTTAGAACTCCTTTGTCCAGGTGGGAGTTCCTATATATGACCTGTTTATGTCATTGAGTACCTAAGTCCAGAAGAATTGCAGTGCATACCTAGATGTGGTCTATTGTGGCCTACCATAGAATCTTTTTTGTCCCTTGGTCCATGGGCCTGCTTTACCAGTTTCCCATTAGTCAAGGTTGTCTGAAAGATTGAGGCAGATGTATGCCCTGGTAACTATTTCTGCTTGCCCAAGAAGAGCCTGGTTTGTCAACATTCCAGCTGTTCATGTACAAGCAGTGACTCCTTACCCAAATTCCCAATCTCCTGTCTTAGTGATAGGCTCTGCACCCTTATACTCCAGATCCTATCTCTGATGACTTCATGTGCAAGAGGTTAACTCTCTTGGAAGAAGGAGTCCCTTTACTTCCATTACTTATTACATTATTTGGAAGAAGTTCTTTTAGTTTCCTAAGAGACAGCTCTGTGTGTATGTGTGCCTTGAACAAAGTCATAGATCTTCTGCAGGAAGTTTTTGGTATCTACCTGACTACCAGTATTTCAAAAGGTTGGGTTTCTGCCCTCTGTGTGTCTGATATAGGGTTGTTGTTTTTTCACTGGTTTCCCAAAACGGCGATTAGTTTCTTAAGGGCTCTTATAAGATACAGATCTCTGTCTGGGAGTTTGTCCTAATCTATAGTTTAAATTGTGATTTAGAGATCCTGTGCAAGCCTCCCTTTGGCCCTATGGCCAATGTGCTGATTTCTGATTTTAGCTGTTGTTTAGTCAGTAATCTTCTATAGTCATTCTCACTTAACAACCTAGTATAATATCTTCTATAAAATAAGGTGATTTTGATTATTTTCCTTTGTGCAGAAGTCTCTCTCTCCCCCTGCCTTTCTCAGAAGATGGTAAAACAGTTTCTCTGTCTGGATTCATGGGAGGGCAGCAAAGTTTTACCTTACTAAGAACCTAGAATTTTGTGTATATTAATGGCTGTTGGACATTTTGGGGACATTCACAATAGACTGAGCCAAAGCTATCCTGTCCAAATAGATTAAAAATTAGAGGTCCATGTTGACATCTGTATTTCTGTATTTAGAGTAGTGGAGAGACAGCTCCACAGAAAAACTACACTTTCCAAGCATCTCCAGTGTATGGACTTGCTCACATCTTTTAATTAATATATCATTAACCAGACTTAACATTATTATTTTACAGCACCCACAATTGTAAGGCATCTTGCAGAATAGATAATTACACGTGTTCCCTATCTAAAAAGCTTACAATCTAATTTCACACAAGACACAAAAAGGGGAATAAATAAAATAAGATGATGAGGTTAGAAAAGAAGCATCGGGATTACAGAGAGAGTGGTTGGTCACTAATAAGTTCACAAAGTTTGTGAACAGAATAGTTGATACTTTAAGAAACAGTTGTTTGAGATGCACACAAAAAGGGTATTGAAACTGGAATCATTTGCAGTGTAGTGATTGGATTAAGATATGCAGGAGAAAATATTAGCATCCATATTTTACAAGAAAGTTGAGACAGAGTCAACATGTGGGTGGCAGGAAGACCATAAAGGTGGACGTTGCAGTAATCAAGATTGACAGTAATCAAGATTGATCACACAAGTTTTTGCTATCTAGACAGAGAGGAAAAAAGTTAGATTTTATAAATGGTGTGGAGGAAAAAGCATCAACATTTGGACACAGCCGAGATTCAAGAAACCATATCCAGGGAAAACCAAGACTTACTGATCAGAGAAGGTGTGGTTAAATCCTGAATTAGAAAAAGTTTAGAAGGATAACTCAAAGAAAATTTTTGTTAAAAAGTGTTTACAAAAAATTAGCAGTAATGCAAAGTTAATTTCACAATCTGTCGATCATGGTTTCTATTTAACTCGCCTCATGCTACTACACTTAAAATAATTATATGCATATTCTTAGCTAAATGCTATTTTTCCATTTTAAGATACAATTTGGTGGTTGAAGGGTTAGTAGCTGAGCTGTTTCAAATTGCACCAGTTTTAAACTTGGTAAACAAGTTGTCTAACCACATGTCAATTTTACTTGAGCATAAATGTTAGGAAGTTATCTAGCCTATTTTATTTAGAAATTAAAACAAACTACTCCCACTCCCCCAGAATTGGATACATTTTTATACAATAAAAAAGGACTGCAACAAAGGTATAAAAAGATATCCCTTACTCTGTTCTGCTTAGCAATTTAGGTTCTAATGGAATTTACCTTTTTAAATTAACTGCTGAGCATACACAGTACATTCTGTCTAGTCTTTATACTTTTTTTCATTGATTGGTGTGGGTCATTTGATCAAAACTATTTTATGCTAATTGTGGTGTTTGTCTGTGGGGCACAGACCCCTGGGTGGTGCAATGAGATCACCGGGGGAGCACGAGGACATCACCGCTTAAGATATTTTTTTCTTTCTTCAGGGTAGCCAGTGCTGGTCCAACCCTATTCCCTGTACCCTGGGACAGGGTGAGATGGGGGAGGCTGGACCCAGGATCCCAACCCTCTGGGGCCCTGTTACCATTACTCAACAGTGCCATCAACCTGCTGCCAGCCAACTGTCACAACAGCCACAGCCTTGTGAGAACGTACTCCCTTTTCCTCCTCTCTCTCTCTCTCTCTCACCCTACCCCTACCCCCACGGTGGTGCCATGCATACATGCAGGCCCCACAGCAAAGACATTGCACTCTGCATGCATACATACAAACAGGGAGTCTGCAGAGCCACCGTGCATCAGTTGCCTCTCTCTGGGCAGCTGAGATTTGAATAGGGCAAATGAGTCTCTTCTGCACACATGCTGGTAACATCGGGATTTTCCCCTTTACCTTCCCCTTCACACGGACTCTGAACTCACCACCACGTAAGTCTCCCCTTTCCCCTGCGACAAAGGGGGCATACATGTGTCATGAATTTCTAAAGAGGGTTCAGCAAAAAACATTTTGGGAACCTCTGGTCTATGGAGACATTTTTATAATGGCAAATCACAAAAAATAATGAGGGCAAAAGAATTTGTCTGTCTGTGCAGACAAATGTAGGATGGCAAATGAAGGAGGCAAAGTGATGTCAATGCTGGTTTATGGGGAGCTTATAACAATACCAGGATGGTTACTGTCATTGAAATAAAGGAAAGTGAAAAACAAAAATAAATATGTCAAAATAACTATGATTTGGGTTGGTAAATTCTCCATTACTGAGTCTTTACTCAAGTTTGGATGTCTTTTTAAAAGATAAACTTTAGTTCATCCACAAATTATGGGGCTAGATAGAGGAGTTACTGGATAAATTTCTGTGGTCTGTGTTGTGCAGTAATCATAATGGTCTTTCTGGTCTTAAAAAAAAAATTATGGATCTATAAAACTGCATGAGGACCTCAGGACTGTGCTATGCTAACAGCTTGCAGGTCGGCTGGTCCACCCCTTATCTGTCAGTTTGAACTGTGGACAAAGAAATATTAGTGAATATGAATGAGAAGAAATTCAAGTGTGATCATTGGGTTTTTAATTGCTGGTATAGATGTGCTAAAAGAACTAGATTGAGTAGATTGAGACATGTGAATTTAGTTGCTCTGCTGTTAATAATTTAGGGCCAAATTCTGATACTTTTACTCATATTAAATAGCACCTTGCTTCAAAAGTGGTCCCATTTTCTTCAGTTGATGCCAAAATTGGTGCCTTAAAACTGTCTTTTAGGGTGCTTTTTGTACCATTGGTGGTTACTGCATGTCATATTAATAGATTCTTGATTGAGGTATGTCAGTTTACACCAGCTGAAGATCTGCCCCCTTTGTCAGCTGGAGAAGACAAAGTAATACAATCTATCACTGCAAAATATTTTCAAAGGTGCCCAGAGCTAACTATTTTTACTAAAAGAGGGAAACACAAATACAATACATTAAGAACATCAGTAACTGATGTCTTACTGAAGAATTACCGGATGTGGAAAATGACAAAATGGATGATGTTTGAAAACCCTTTTTTGCAATGTTATAAATTAAATTGTGGTGTTTTTTTAATGGATTAAGTGTTTTTATCTCCATTTGATGTATGAGAATTATATATATGACTTCCATTCACATTAATGTATCTTGAACAAAAATTCTAGTGAGAGACTGGATTCCTAAGAGTAATGTGGCACCAATTTCTGTAATATTTGCATCATTATAGCTCATGAGATAGTGTGAAAGCTTGTAATTTTTTAAGAGTACGTTTTGTATATATTGTACTAAATGGCCTTCCTATTATCACAGTGTTGTGGTGGTTTTTTGCCATTATGTTACTATTCTATATATGTTATGTTTTTACTTTAGGTTCCCTTTAGTAATCAGAATGGATAAGGATATGTAGCTGTTCTTTCTTTTAGAAAGAGTATTTGAATCTTGTAGAAATCCACATGCTTTTTTCCTGTAAGACTAGAATTAGGATCTGTTTCTTACATCTTAGCCCAAATTGAACTGACAATTTGAGGCATTTTGTGTTATTTATATGACCTATCAATGCTCACAATAGTGTTCTTAAGATAGGAGTTCCAGAAATCCCCACAAACTTTGAGAGATACTTCCTCAGTGACCTGTTTGATGTCTAAGGGCATGTCTACACTTACCTCCAGAGCAATCGATCCAGCGGGAGTCGATTTATCGCATCTAGTGAAGATGCAATAAATCAACTGCTGAACGCTCTCCCGTCGACTCCGGTATTCCACTGGAGCGAGAAGCATAGGCGGAGTCGACTGAGGAGCATCAGCAGTCTACCTACTGCAGTGAAGACACCGCAGTAAGTAGGTCTAAGTACGTCAACTTCAGCTACGTTATTCACATAACTGAAGTTGCGTAACTTAGATCAATTTCCCCGCCAGCGTAGACCAGGCCTAAGAAACAAGGTGATGGCTTTTCTATATATAGGATACTAACTTCAGAGAATAACAGTTACACATGTTGTACGGTACTTGGTACCCAGGACCAGACAAGACTGAGATGTAAACGTAACAATTTTTATTAACTATAAAAACACTGGGTCAAATTTATATTCACTTAAATGACACCTCTCATTAGCAGCCCCTTGTACTCCACTGGGGATCTACCCCTTTGTGGGGGTGTCAGGCTGTGATGGTTATGCAGCCCATCTCTCATGGTGCCTAGCGTAGGGGCAGATTTAATTTGCCCTGAGGCTCTCCATAGGAATTCTGCCAGCAAGACCTGCTGAGGATCAGTGCTCAATCAGTGACCCTGACTCTACCTGCCACATTTTTGATTGGTGCCAACTTCTTAGACTACAATGACCCCATCTCACCCACCCCCCACCCCTGTCCCCACTCCAGATTATGTGAGGTTGTAGTCGGTTTGTGCCTGTTCTGGCATTTCCCCAGCAGATTTTCCACCATTACTGAATGTTTGACAGGCTTTACACTATTGGGAAATCTAGCCCACCAACATAACCCAATTACATATAGGCTATGCAATACTGTCAGCTCTGAAATCCAGCTTTCAATGTAAGCCTTGCAATTGCAGGATTATATCCTGCTGCATGTTCCTTTTGTATCTTCTTCCCCAGTACTCTATCTTTTCCTTTAAAAAGGCACAGCCTACCTGATTCAGGGAGCCACTAATATTCCACCAGTACCAAGTTAACAATATTTCTGTAAAAAAAACTGTTGTATGGGTTAGTTGAAAAGGGAAGGATTTTTCCACTGCTGGCTACTGATTAAGTACTGCTTAATTTATTGTCTTTCCAGAGCTGGGCACAGGCAAGTACCTCTTACAGTGTTCCTCTGTGAGCTGACTTAAGTCATCTCATCCTTCCAATAACCTTTCACACTTTTTTCCCTGAGTTAAGCTGTCTCATTTCAATTAATAATTAATTGTATACATATATCACTCATTTCCAACATTTTCATCTCTGTTGTTGCACTCTTTCTTGAGCTCTTTGTCTTCCCTATACATCCCTTATCACTTCAGTATTGGCTTACCCTTCGTGTATCTCTCATAGTCAATGCTACAGTTGAGCCAAAGCCAGAGCACTGAATCCAAATCCCTTTGAATGTCAGGTTAGGGTGGGAAATGGAAGGATGCAGATGTGAACCCACACATAACATTTTTGTTTTTCCTAAATTCAAAAACTGGAAGATTATTTACTAGCTCCACTTGGATATGGCCAGAATCCCTCAAGTAAACAGTCATTGGCCCCAGATGGAGGAAATCTTACAAGAACTGCTAATTTTGAAACATTTTGCCATTTTCAACCAAAATCTCACAATACGTTTGTAATAGATTTAATGTCATTAAACCCAAAACTAATCCTGCGCCAGTCACCAATACGAGCCCTCAGACTAAACCTAATATGAATTTCATCACCACTTTGGTGAACCATTTCTAATAAACACCAATAAAATACAATGGAAAGGCTGAATACAATTGGACAGTTGTAATTATCTGTGCTGTGTCAGGTAGAGAGATCCATTTTTGGTTTCCATTCAATCCCTGGATACATAGGCCAGGTGGGACTTGTGGTGAAGACAGAGTGCTCAGCTCCTGTGGAAGGGGAATGTCTTGTGATACTCGATAGCAATCCCTACAGATAAACTAAGGGAATTTAGGATTGTTACAAGGACATGGAAGACCCTATATGAGTGGGAAAGAAATAAAAAATAGCCAGTAAGTTAGAAGAGGAAAGGAAAAGGTGTATCCCATTCAAGTTTTTTCAATATTTGAGTTTTAAGCAATGTTGTTAATTTCCAAATATTCTTAATCTCATGCACTTTCCACACTGTAATAAAACTAATGCATATAACAATAATATAGCTTTGTTTCTTCACACATGCTTATATTCTATATAGATCTTCTTAAGTTTTGAGTATATGCCAGGGGTTGGTGAGATAGTGTCAAGTTTTTTATGTGAATTAAGTCTATAATAAGTAAGCTGCTCTCTCACTCTCTGCATAAACATACCTGAGACTTGCTCAGTAAATTAGAAACTGTAATTGAGTTAAAGTTATTTGCAGGTTCTAATGATCTGATTAATTATTAAAAGTTTTTCTAAGCTCCATAAAGGATATAAAACGTTTTTCCATGCTAATATTACAATTGTTGTAGTTCAATAAGGTTTTAAGTTGACCTAAAGTAAAATAATTGAAAGAAACTGCAGACAAACCTTGATAAAGACCAGACGAAATGGTGATGGTATTTCAGTTAGACTCCTACACACATTGTATTAATAATAATAAAAAAAAAAGTTCAAAACCATGATCTTATTTCATAAGGTTTTTTAAAAAATGATGTTCTCCTCCTCCTTTGTATTTATTGAGAAAAAGAAATTCATACAGATTGACTAGTTCTGCATAGTGAGTTTAAAGTTTTGAAGCTTTCATTGTATTAATGCCACAGGCATAACTTAAAGTAGTAAAGTTGAAATTAATCTTTATTATACATTAATAGGTCACAGTGATGGCAAAAGAAATAATTACTGTATATTAAGAGGCAACTGAAGAGCACTGAAAAACCAGAGCATTTCCAACTAATTACCAGCCATACATCATTTATTACAGATTAGTTAAGGTCGTGCACTTGGTGCCCCCAGTTACTGTATCCATACATGTGGTCATTGTTGCCATCAAACTGCTGAACTTGATGGTTATATTTAATGAACTGAGACTAGACCATGAAGAAAGTACTAAGAAGAGCAAATATAGAGAGCATGTAGTCCATTCAGTTGAACAATGACCTTTTTAACCTTGATGTATGTGGGAAGTATCTACTGGTATTTTAATAATTATATTATGCTTCTTTAATAGCATTTGATATAGATTGTTTATGGACAACATATCGAAAGCTGAAAAACTCAGGCAAAAGTTATTTCTTTCAAATTACAACACATTTTATCACTGGAGCTATGTGAGGGGAAAAATAGATGTGTGTTTTCCACAATCACAAAAGCCACAGTTTTGTAATGCCGGTATCCCTCTAATTTGCTGTAGCAATCTGTACCCAATTTAATGACTGTTTCTAAATGACTGTTTAATGATAGTTTCTAAAAATCACTCTGAAATAAGAATGATGCACAGACGACTTGTCCTCCCCAGACTGGGTGGAGGGGAGACAATCTAAAGGGGAGGACACATGACTGCCCCACATGTCTCCTCTGCCCAGTGACCTCCCCACCCTGCTGGGGCCAACACGCTCTAAATAGTAGTTCTGGGGCCAACACGCTCTCCCCACCCTACGTTACCTGTGGGAGGGAGAGAGGGGCTTGTCTTTCTCTCACTGCACCTGCCCCCCAGCACGTTTGGCTGCTCTCCCTGGAAGCCGGGTCAGGCAGGGAGCGGGACGAAGCCGCTTCTCATGCAGCTGAAGATGGCCATGCCAGGTCACTCCTCTGTGCAGCATGGTGACTGCCTGAGAGAGAGCCTAGCTGGGGGGGCAGTGGTGGGCCGGGGACAGGGGCCAAGTGAGACGGAAACATGCCAGGTGGGGGAAGAAGGGACTCCAGCTCACTTGGACCCTGTCCCAGTCAGCCAGGCCTGAGCCAAGAGTGGAAGCCACCGCCTGCCCAGCCAGACTTCTCAGGCAGCTGCTGCACTGCACAGACCAATGACCCTGAGTGGTGGGCCTGACGACTGGGGCCGAGTGTACAGGGGGTAGACACAGCAGGAGAAGGACAGAACCCCTCTCCCCCTGCCCCGCAGCAAGCCAAGCAACAATCTTGGGGGGCACTTGACTCCACATGCCCCCCATGCATTGCCTATGGAATGATGCTTATTTCATTTAAAGAAGGGTAAGCTAGCAATTCAAACACAAGACTGGGACTAAGGAGACATAGATTCTGTTCCTGTCAGTGGCACAGAGTGATCTTCGGGGAAGTGACTCCACCACTTTGTGCCTTACTTTCCTATCTGTAAAATGGGGATAAAATTTATTTTCTCCCACCTTTTGCCTGGCTATTTAGACTGTGAGCCCTTCAGGGGAGAAAATGTGTGTTTGTATAGTGCTTAGCACAATGGGGCCCTAATCTCAGCATGGGCCCCTGGGTACTATCATAGCTAGAAGGGGTTGCACACTTGATTGCTTCAGCAGGCCAAACTCATTGTACACACTATGGGCTCCTTGCATCCTTCAGTTCCCCTTCACAAGCTCCCTGAGTGCCTTCCTCCCTTTCTCCTCTATTTCAGTGGCTCCCTGCAAATCTGCTCCCCACTCCCTCATGACAGGGGCTCTGTATGTCCCCAGTTCTTTGGATACAGGATATAGTTCCTTCCATATGAGGGTTTTCTATTCTCCTACCCATGCCAGTGGCTCTCTATGCCTCCGAGTCTCTCCTCTTCCATGTGGCAAGTGCTGTGTATCCTCCACATCCCCATGGCAGGGTCTCTCTGTGCCTCACCAGTTCCCCCTCTGCTATATACTAGAAGCTCTGTGCATCCCCCTCACTTTTCCTGTGTTATTGCTCTTTTATTAGCCCACCCTTGTCTAGAGGGTTGCACACTTCATTGCTTTGTAGTGTGGCCACTCAAACATTCCTGGAACACCGGACATTCTGCTATTCTGGGAATAACATGGGCCCGCTTCTGTCGGCATGGCCCACCCCTGCTGGTGTGACTGCACATGCGAGGTTATGCTGGACAGAGAGGTGTCATTTTAAAGAGTGTGCTGCTCTGCCCCTGCTGGCATGACCCTTGCATGCATGGAGAGGTTTTAGTTGGGGGCTGAAGGTGATGGCTAATGGCGTTCTATTATTTTCTTTGTTGGGCCTGTCCTGTAGTAGGTGACAGAGCCAGAAGAGTACCCAGAAGTCACCTACTACAGGACAGGCCCAACAAAGAAAATAACAGAATGCCACTAGCCATCACCTTCAGCCCCCAACTAAAACCTCTCCAACGCATCATCAAGCATCTACAACCTATCCTGAAGGACGACCTATCGCTCTCACAGATTTTGGGAAACAGGTCAGTCCTTGCTTAGAGACAGCCCCCCAACCTGAAGCAAATACTCACCAGCAACCACACATCACACAACAGAACCACTAACCCAGGAACCTATCCTTGCAACAAAGCCCGTTGCCAACTCTGTCCACATATCTATTCAGGGGACACCATCATAGGGCCTAATCACATCAGCCACACTATCAGAGGCTCATTCACCTGCGCATGTACCAATGTGATATATGCCATCATGTGCCAGCAATGCCCCTCTGTCATGTACACTGGTCAAACTGGACAGTCTGTACGTAAAAGAATAAAAAAATCAGACGTCAAGAATTATGACATTCAAAAACCAGTTGGAGAACTCTTCAATCTCTCTGGTCACTCGATTACAGACCTAAAAGTTTGCAGTTCTTTAACAAAAAAAAAAACTTCAAAACCAGACTCCAAGGAGAGACTGCTGAATTGGAATTAATTTGCAAACTGGATACAATTAGCTCAGGCTTGAATAGAGACTGGGAGTGGATGAGTCATTACACAAAGTAAAACTATTTCCCCATGTTTATTCTCCCCCCCACACACACACTATTCCTCAGATGTTCTTGTCAACTGCTGGAAATGGCCCACCTTGATTATCACTACAAAAGGTTCCTCCCCTGCCCCCCCCCCCCGCTCTCCTGCTGCTGGTAGTAGCTCATCTTAAGTGATCACTCTCCTTACATAAAGAAAAGGAGTACTTGTGGCACCTTAGAGACTAACAAATTTATTGCTCTAATAAATTTGTTAGTCTCTAAGGTGCCACAAGTACTTCTTTTCTTTTTGCGAATACAGACTAACACGGCTGCTACTCTGAAACCTGTCATTATGCAACACTCTCCTTACAGTGTGTATGGTAACACCCATTGTTTCATGTTCTCTATGTATATAAATCTCCCCACTGTATTTTCCATGCATCCGATGAAGTGAGCTGTAGCTCAGGAAAGCTTATATCGGAAGACAGGATGCTGGGCTAGATGGACCTTTGGTCTGACCCAGTATGGCCGCTTTTATGTTCTTATGTTAAAATCAGGCAAGTGGCCTTCCTATTCAGTAGGCAGAGACTCCTTGCATCCCTCCACTCCCTATCCCCTGCCGCCCCACTCCACACAAACACAGGTTTCCTGTGAACTGCCTTCCCTCCTCACTTGTTTTCATGTGTAAATGGTTAAATATGTACAATTTGTAATTTGTTAAATAACTTCCTTTTTTCTGTCTGAGAGATAAGTCATTCAGGGTGTCAACATTTTAAAATGTAGTGGAATGAGATGGGTGGGAACAGCATTATGATGAAAGGTGTTTAATAGCTGTCATCAACTGCCTTTGATCTACAGACAATTACAGATCTGATTGGTGTGCTAACCAGATGTCAGAGGCTCTGTGTCCTTCAGTTCCCCAGTCTGTTTTTTTTTCCCCCTCACCCAAATCAATAGGGTTCTACCTGAAATTTTGGATTGATCAGATGCAGTGTTCCAAAGTTATCATATTACATCCAGACAAACAGATAAATGCTATGAAGTAGAGTATGGGTCCTTGCTTCACTAATACAAGGAAGATTTTTCAAAGTTTGATAAATTATGACAGGTTTCAGAGTAGCAGCCGTGTTAGTCTGTATTCGCAAAAAGAAAAGGAGTACCCGTGGCACCTTAGAGACTAACAAATTTATTAGAGCATAAGCTTTAGCTGTAGCTCACGAAAGCTTATGCTCTAATAAATTTGTTAGTCTCTAAGGTGCCACGGGTACTCCTTTTCTTTTTGATAAATTATGGTAACTTTTTATATTACAAATACCTACATTTGCAATAATATGGATTGTAAATTCCTTCAGGCAGGTATTTTGTTGTGTGCACACTGCCTAATACAAAAGGATCCTGATACTAAATTATTAGCAAAATAGAAATAATGAATAATAATTTTGTCTTTCTGTCAGATGGAGTCTTGTTCAACTTTTGTTCCACACACCAAACTGTCTATGTCAATGAGAGCTCTGCACATGACTTAACTGCTATAAAATACCTTTGGACTTCAGACATTTCTAATGTTATGAAACAGAAAAATGTGCATTGGGCATATTTGTGCTGTGTATAAAATATTTCCACATAGTTCACTCTTTATTTTTGAAAATGTATCAAAGGTAAACAGAGGAATCACTGCAGAAGACCTAACTACTTATCTAATGTAGTTATCTTGCCTTTATTCTACTCAGTTGTATGTGATGACTGGAAACATTTGTTCTCTTTTTAAAGGGCAATTCATAGTTCAAGAAATAATTTTTGAGAAAATTACTTTAACAGGAATTATTTTTTTATAATTTATTTTGTCTAAATCGCACACTGTAAGACACATATTTTAATTTTGAAAGGAAATTTGTATGTGTGGCAGAAATAGAATTTTGAATTCCAGTGAACCTAAGATGGATTTATATAGGTGCAAACAGTACATTCTGTCTTGAAATATTCAGATTATCCATGCTAATTGTGTTGATTTAGCTGTATAGTTTGGTCATCCTCTTTAGTTTTTCTTTGTCAGGTTTCAAATAGTTGAGGTAGCCTGTAGGTGAAAAGTACCCCATTAATCTTTTTGATCCTCTAGCACTTGAGCATAAGAATAGCTGATCAATTACAGCAATTGTCTCCCTAAATGAGCTTTTCACATCTACATCTTATTTCATTAGTTAACTGTCTGCTCATAGAACTGATAAAATGGAATACTAGTGGCTTCTTACAGCTTGTTCTGTCTTACAGTACAAAAAGGATGGGGTTGTTAGCAAAGTGGGCACAAAAGAGTATTTATCCACTACCTGCAATAAATATACATGTTATTGTGTAGGAGTACTTTTGTCTTGAACAGCTGTTTGTTGAAATCTACTTAAAACAAATCCATTTGCTTTTCAACTTTCCATTTAGTAACTAGTGCTATGAAAAAAGAAAAGGCGTACTTGTGGCACCTTAGAGACTAACAAATTTATTTGAGCATAAGCTTTCGTGAGCTCCAGCTCACTTCATCGGATGCATTCGGTGGAAAATACAGTGGGGAGATTTATATACACACACAGAGAACATGAAACAATGGGTTTTATCATACACACTGTAAGGAGAGTGATCACTTAAACTTTTTCTATATTTGACATTTTTATTCAACATCCTAGGAAGCGTGTTTCTGTCCAAAACCATTAAAATGAATGTATATCCTATTTAATTTTAAAATTTGAAACTACCATATTTAAAATTAACAAAATAATTTTGCCTTTCTCCTCCAATACCTATTGTATTTCAAATGAATCAATCCACTATTTAAAATGTATCTTTTACATGCAACGATGTGACACTGATTCTCTCCAAAAGGAAATCTATAGTTCTGAAGCTGCAAATAAATATGAACACATTATATTGTAATAATTATTCAGAGTTAAGTATAAAGTTCTGTATATTTAACTATGCTCATGTTGCTTTAATTTATAAATGATTGATCTAAGAATTACAGATGACCAAATTAATTCATCATTCTAAGTGTTGATTTTATTTTTACTGACACTGTAACTAAGAAAATTTATTTCTCTTTTACATCTTCAACCCATATTTTGCGGGAAACAAAGTAACGTTTATATTAAGACATTTTAGTGGAAGCCTGTAGTTAATTGTATTATTTCAGAAGCACATTAAACGAATGACAGCTATTATGGCAATCATATTTTCCTTAACTATACCTTTTATATTTTCAGCTACATCAAGGGGAATTTTCCAAAAGAAAATCTAACTAGTTACTAAACAAGGGTCTGATCCTGCAAAGACAAGAGTATATGACTCAAGTTATTCATATGCATAAGTCTTTGTAGGTTCAGGCCTCCAAAGATTGTTGTGGTATATTCACAATGTATTTCTATATGAAGTTTTCTTGGGTAAGATTGCCTTCTCTGTACTAGTCACTGAAATGCACTAACCCTCAAAAAAACTTATTTTAAATAGAAAATATGATTACATAAAAACCTGTGACCTACACATGACAATGATTCCAAACAGTTGTGTGCTCCTTTCTGTACATTTATGTATACCTGAATCAAAAGTTCTTAAGGCCATTTTCACTTCAAATTTGTTTCAGTAAATTTGAATGATTGGTTTTAAGGAAACAAATTCAGTTTTATAGAATGTATGAAACCATAAAGTTTTGACAACTTAATATAAGTAATCTTTTTAATTCACTTTTGATTGTTTGTTTACTGCAGGCCTTGTTTGCATGAAGTCGAGTACTTCTGTGGTTGAACTTGTTATGCTGCTCTGTTCACAGGTAAGACATTTTTTAGCTTTAATTGTATTAGTTTCTTCACACAGTGACGTATTACTAAATTTTGAGTTTGTTATTCTTGCTTATTTTTTTTCTTTCATTCTTTCTATTTGAATATGATGCAAATACAAATGTCATTTCTCACACATTTCTGTACAGTGTAATTTCTTGGTACATGTAGAGCAGCAGTACATTCATATTGACATGCAAAGTAATCTTTTCTAAACAGTGATGTGTAAAATATATATGCATATACCTGGTCTACTTTATCCTGTTATGCAGAATTTTTGGTCATAATTTCCCATTAAGTTTTCATCTTCCTGAATTAGCTATTTTTAAAACGTCATTATGTAGTGACATTAACTTTTACCTCTAGGATATATGACATAAGTTATTGCACGTTTGATGTAAGCTTTTAGTCAGTATTTAAAAAGCTGGGTAAAATGGCTATTGATGATCCCTCGGATGTTTGGATCTTTTTTATTTTCCATTTTTCCAATATCATACATTCAAATTATTTAACATAATTGAGTGATTCTGTGAGAAATCTAAAAAGATGAAGAATTTGAGAATACAAAATCATTAAAAATATTTTGAAATTGAAGATCTTCTCCTGGTGCTTTTGATAATTCACCCGTGGATTTTAAGTAAATTTAAAATGTGTTACTGGCTAGATTTCATATATACCTGTCATCTTTTAAAATATAGTTGTATTAAAGAATCAACAAATATTCTTTGATTTCATTCATTTTCTACAGCAAATATGTATGACCCTGTTAGATCCCCAATCCCAAACAGCTTCTAAATTTTCTCCAAAGCTTTAATTATTTCATATTATTTAACAAACACAACACACAAATGCCTAAATAACAATTAAATGTATACAGAGTAGTGAGTAAAATGAGGTGCCTATATAGATATAGATAGATAGATAGATAGATAGATACACAACACACACACAGCACTATACTAAGCTTGTACTTGCTTTTAGTTTGTATTGTAGAATCTACTGTGCATATTTGAAATATGCCCAAACAACGAGTATCTAGTGACAGCTTAAGTGAAGACTGGTCAAAAGTACAGAGAGCTGAAAATTAGTAATATTTACAATTGAATGTAGTTGCCTTTTTTTCAACTTACCTGCTGTTTGCCAGTCTGTAGGTTACATTTCTTCAAGCCTGTACCCATAAGGAAATCATTAGATCCTGTTTTTCTTTTAGCCAAGATGGATATTGGTTAGGGAGAAGTTAAAGAAAAATATATCACTGGCAGGAATCCTCAGTGGGGTTTGAACTTCAAACCTTCTCCTGCAGGGCACTTGAAAAATTTGTTACCTAATGCTTAAGTCCTGGGTTCAAGGGAAATTCCAAAAGATCCATTAAGTCCTTTGAGTTTCATGTCATGCTGCTTTTTTTTTTAACAGCTTTTGAAGCCTTTACTTGAGGGAAGGAATAACTTACAATGCCTTCTCCCTTAGTCTTTGGTTTTACTGCAAATCACAGGAATAAAGTGGAATGTAGCATTAGGGTCTAGTGTCTTTGATGGCCTCATCATCTAATCATAGGTTTAACATTACTCATTTGCTGGCTCCAGGAATTCCTGCCATTAAGGGCCCTAGAGATGAAACTTTGCCTCAAATATTGATTGAAAGGAAGAGTGAGAAATTTAAGCTCTTTCTGCAGTGCTTTTTCTTTAGACTTCTTAGTGAAGCTATTAACAAATGTAGCTAAATCAATTTGATATTTTTATGCATTTTAGAAAAGTTATTTAATGATTCAAAATGTATAACTGTCCAGTTTTCAAAGGTGAAAAAAGCATGTACACAGATTTAAAAAAAATAGAATTATTTATTCAGTTTCTATTTTACCAAGAATTTTAATGTTTTTTATATAAACCAGCTTTCCTCTCTCTACCCAATCACCCACATAAAGAAGAATTTTTACTGTCCCCCAAATCTGACATTTCTTAGCATTTAAGGATTGTTCCCTTTGAATCCATTAAGAAGATTTAGAACCCCATTGTCACTAAGCAATTCTGAGATTGCTGTTGTAACATTACATTGTTTCCTTCTATATTGTTGCCTTCTGACAGAATGACATGAAATGTTCCTATAGGAATTGTTCAACAGGGGGTTCTAATGTAGTGGTACAACTCTTCTCCTCTCTTCTTTATCAAGCCTGAGTATATTACTTCTAAAATGAATCTAACCAGCATGGTCCCAGAACATTGTATGACATCAAGTAGTGCCACCAAGCCACCAGACTTGCAGTCCCAATATTTTATATAAAGTAATTTTATATACTTGCTTTTCTGTTTAATTTTAAAACTAGCTGTCGAAAGGTATACTAAATAAATATTCAAGAATTTGAATATGAAAAAAATAGTTGAAAATATTGGCTAAGAGGAGAGAGACTTTGAGAAACTACATATAGGGAGATAGTGTGGTTTTCTGTGTATGCCACAAAACTGGGAGTCAGGAGACTTGGGTTCCGTTCTTAATGCTGCCACTGATGTTTATATAAAATGAGGATAATGGTACCTGCCCTTCTCCATAAGATGATTTGAGAAATACGGATTGGAAGAACTACATGTTTTGTGTGCTTTTTAAATATTTGTGTTGTAACTAAGGCTTTTTTGATGACATGAGCAAATCTTTATTTAAAATGGGTGTTCAAAATGTATTACATTCTCCAGATTACTTGTAGAAGTTTGCCTTGTGTATTTTTGTCTTTCAAAAGACAGATGATCTAGAAACCTTTGAAAAGTAAGATTTTGTTTGCCTAGAACAGGGTAACTTTAGGCATTGAAAAAGGAAAGGGAAATGCAAAGTTTGTTTTCCTTTCATTTGCTACAGCAAATTAGATGCTTTTATGCTCTTTATGTTAGAAATTCCATGTTAACGACTACAGATTAGCAAGGATGTCAGAATTTTTTTTCTTATCTGAGCTCCTGAATAAACTTAACATTGCCAGTGGCTCAAGTCCAAGGTATGGTCTAAATTTACATGAAATATCACATTACAAATGTCTGAAGGTACATGTCATGGATAATTCATTTCATATGGGTAGCCTTTTAGACTCTGAAGGATATGCAATCAAGTCCATTCCCCCAAAGGAATTTTGAGTCTCTGTGAAAAATACATTTTAAGCTTTAAGGAACTTCTATAGCTATAGTGCATCATATAGTTTTAAGAATTGTTTTCTCTTCTCTGTATTTTTGGTACATCTTTCCCTATTTTTTTTCTTTTAACCAACCATAACAACACACATTTTATTAGACTAAAAACTAAATTAATTTTAGGTTTATTTTCTTTTTATATTTACATAGAACAAAAATGGTTCTTCAAATACTTAAAATATTTTTTCTGGAAAATTGGTAATATGTTATGACTTGCATGTTGTATAAAGCAGGCATCCTCATGCTGGATGCAGTATATATTCGCATAAAAATGATGAAGATGTGTTATTTTTGACAAGATCTGTGCTTGATTATAGTCTTTGTTCCCCATAGCCTAGTTCTCTATGTCACAGCAGTGATGCTGCCTTGAATGGCAGATTTCTCAAACCAGGCACTTTTTTTAAAAAGTGCTTTACATTAGTTTTTTTCATTATATTTTGTTCTTTGATATGTAGCAGATATAGACTTCAATATTTTTTCCAATCTTTTTGCAATACTACAATAGCTTCTAATTATTTCCAGATTTCTTTTAAAGTTTCCCTTCTTCAGAGGTACAGCTTCTGCATAAATTGAGTGATTTTATCCCATAGGATTCTTCAAGTTTTTATAATAAAGCCTTATCAGATATCACTTACATTTTTCTGTACCTTATCTGTCAACAAGAGAGGTTTATTTTCTTAAATACTAAGACATTATTTTTTTATTTAAAATACATTACTAGTTCACCTGCTTTAAAAGTATAAAGTAATAAATTGAAATTCTTAATAGCTAACAAACTTCAATACTTGGCAGTTTTGAAGTTATGTTTCATTTATTTTTCTGATTAACTAAAAGGGATTTTCCCCACTATGCTTTAAGTTTAATCAGGATCATAACCCAAGGGTCTGCAAAGGACGCATTTTAAGAGCGAGTAGTGTTGCAAGGAAAAGATCTGTTCCTGATTCCTTTTCTTAAGGAAAGACTTGGATTTTAGACATTACACGTTGCATACAAGATCTCCCAAGAGACGCCACCTGGAGATTTATGAGGGAAATTTCACATATAATGAGCAAAAATGATTGATTTACTTACAATTAACAAATGAAACATCTTATGAGACTCTGATAGAGATAACATTTCAAAACTTCAATCTTGCAGTTCAGGTGTAAATAGGTTTTGAAAATAGTTTCTTTGAGAAGCTGTGGAACTGTAAATGGTTTACAAAAATGAAATTGTGCTAGATTACTTTGATAGCATTAGAGAGAGAATTATAGAATTAGTGGACACATTAAACATAGTAGATGCAAACACTGGAGTGAATGTAGAGTAAAGCAGATATGAGCTTTGCAGTTTATTATGGTATCAAAAGTCCAAAATAATATTGGGAAATGTACACAAAGTGGATTGGAGAATTTCTAGCCACTCTCTATCACTATGGTGAGATCTCACTTAGAATACTATGTTTATTTGTAGTCACTTTAACACTAAAAGATGTAGGAAGGTTGGAAGAAATGTATATAAAAACAAAAAATCTTAAGGAAGAATGATTGATGTAGGGCTTTGGCTATTCAAAAAAGTTGCATTGGTTTTATTCTGGTTCAGTTAAACTGATTTAGTTAAATGGTGCAAATCCTGGTGTGGACACACTTATTTCAGTTTGAGTGGTTTATTTTGGCTTAGCTTAAATCAATTAGGCCATGCCTACACCTACGAAATTAGGTCGAATTTATAGAAGTCGGTTTTGTAGAAAGTGTTTTTATACAGTCGATTGTGTGTGTCCCCACACAAATGCTCTAAGTGCATTTAGTTGGCGGAGTGCGTCCACAGTACTGAGGCAACCGTCAACTTTCGGAGCGTTGCACTGTGGGTAGCTATCCCACAGTTCCCACAGTGTCCACCGCCCATTTGAAATTCTAGGTAGAAATCCCAATGCCTGATGGGGCAAAAACATTGTCGCGGTGGTTCTGGGTACGTATCGTCAGGCCCCACCTTCCCTCCCTCCCTCCGTGAAAGCAACGGCAGACAATCGTTTCGCACCTTTTTTCCTGGGTTACCTGTGCAGATGCCATACCACGGCAAGCATGGAGCCAGCTCAGCTCACCATCACCGTATGTCTCCTGGGTGCTGGCAGACACGGTACTGCATTGCTACACGGCAGCAGCTCATTGCTTTTGGCAGCAGACGGTGCAGTATGACTGGTAGTCATCATCGCTGTTCTCCAGGGTGCTCTTTTAGCCGACCTTAGTGAGGTCGGTCAGGGGCACCTGGACAAACATGGGAGTGACTCAGCCAGGTCATTTCCCTTTTAAGTTTCATCTCATGGCGATTCAGTCCCTGCCGGCAGTCCTACTGCACCGTCTTGTGCCGAGCACCCAGGAGATGACAATGGCCAGTAGTCGTACTGCACTATCTGCTGCCAGCAAGATGTATAAAGATAGATGAAGTGGATCAAAACAAGAAATAGACCAGATTTGTTTTGTGTTCATTTTCCCCTCCCTTTCTCCTTCCCTCTGTGAAATCAACAGCCTGCTAAACCTAGGGTTTTGAGTTCTATCCTTGAGGGGGCCATTCTGTTTCTCCTTGATGCAAAGCCACCCCCTTTGTTGATTTTAATTCCCTGTAAGCCATGTTGTCAGTCGCCCCGCCTCCGTCAGAGCAATGGCAGACAATTGTTTCACGCCCTTTTCCCTGGATTGCCCAAGCAGACGCTATAGCATGGCAAGTATGGAGCCCATTCAGCTCACCGCATCAGTTATGACCATTGTAAACATCTCGTGCATTACCATGCAGTTTATGCAGAACTAGCATCTGAAAAATTAGGTGAGGAGGTGACGGCAGCGCGGTGATGAGGACATGAACACAGATTTCTCTAAAACCGTGGTCCCCAGCAATTTGGAGATCCTGGTGTTACTGGGGCAGGCTCATGCCATAGAACGCCAATTCTGGGCCCAAGAAACAAGCACAGAGTGGTGGGACCACATAGTGTTGCAGGTTTGGTATGATTCCCAGTGGCTCTGAAGCTTTCACATGCGTAAGGGCACTTTCATGGAACTTTGTGACTTGCTTTCCCCTGTTCTGAAGTGCCAGAATACCAAGATGAGAGCAGCCCTCATAGTTCACAGGCGAGTGGCAATAGCCCTGTGGAAGCTTGCAATGCCAGACAGCTACTGGTCAGTCAGTAATCAATTTGGAGTGTGAAAATCTACTGTGGAGGTTGCTGTGGTGCAAGTAGTCAATGCAATCATTGAGCTGCTGCTATCAAGGGTAATGACTCTGGGAAATGTTCTGGTCATACTAGATGGCTTTGCTGCAATGGGATTCCCTAACTGTGGTGGGGCCATAGACAGAACCTATATCCCTATCTTGGCACCGAAGCACCAAGCCGGCGAGTACATAAACCGCAAGAGGTACTTTTCCATAGTGCAGCAAGCACTGGTGGATCACAAGGGACATTTCACCAACATCAATGTGGGAATGCTGGGAAAGGTCATGACGCTCGCATCTTCAGGAACTTTGGTCTGTTTAAATGGCTGCAGGAAGGGATTTATTTCCCAGACCAGAAAATAACTGTTGGGGATGTTGAAATGCCTATAGTTATCCTTGGGGACCCAGCCTACCCCTTAATGCCCTGGCTCATGAAGCCGTACACAGACACCCTGGAAAGTAGTAAGGAGCTGTTCAACTATAGGCTGAGCAACTGCAGAATGGTGGTAGTGTGTGTATTTGGACATTTAAAGGGTCGCTGGCACAGTTTACTGACTCGCTCAGACCTCAGCGAAACCAGTATTCCCATTGTTATTGCTCCTTGCTGTGTGCTCCACAATCTCTGTGAGAGTAAGGGGGAGATGTTTATGGAGGGGTGGGAGGTTGAGGCAAATCGCCTGACACCAGGACGGTTAGAAGAGTACAGCGGGGCGCGCTGCGCATCAGAGAAGCTTTGAAAACCAGCTTCATGACTGGCCAGGGTACTGTGTGACACTTCTTTGTTTCTCCTTGATGAAAACCAGCCTCCTTAGTTGCCTCTAAATTCCCTGTAAGCCACCTGCCCTCCCCCCTTCGATCACAGCTTGCTTGCCAAGGAAATAAAGTCACTATCATTTAAAGAACATGTATTCTTTATTAATTGATTATAAAAATAGGAAGATAACTCACAAGGTAGCCCGAGTGGGGTGTGGGAGGAGAGTGGGAAGGAAGGAACAGGCCACTTTAAAACTTCTTGAATGACAGTCTTCTGTTGCTTGGGCTGTCCACTGGGGTGGAGTGGTTGGATGCCCAGAGCCTCCCCCCCGCCATGCTCTTGGGCATCTGGGTGAGGAGGCTATGGAACTTGGGGAGGAGAGAGGGTGGTTAAACGGGGGCTGCAGCGGGAAGTCTGTGATCCTGCTGCCATTCATGAACCTCCACCAGATGCCGGAGCATGTCCATTTGATCCTGCAGTAGCCCCAGCATTGCCTCACGTCTCCTCTGATTTTCCTGTTGCCACCTCTCCTCACGTTCATTGGTCACTTTCCTGTACTCTTCTATTTTGTCCCTCCACACATTCTGCTGAGCTCTGTCAGTGCCGGATGACTGCATGAGCTCAGAGAACATTTCATCACGCGTGCGTTTTTTTCACCGCCTTATCTAAGATAGCCTTTGGGACGGAGGAGGGAGGCTTGAAACATTTGCAGCTGCTGGAGGAAAAAAAGGGAGTAAAGTATTTTAAAAGATACATTCTACAAAACAATGGCTATACGCTTTCAAAGTGAACAACACTATTCACATTACATAGCACATGTGATTTTGATACAAGGCGGCATTTTGCATCTTTTATTGAGTGCCTGCGGCTTTGGTATTAGAGATCATATGCAGTGCCAGACAACAGAATTCGGCTTGCAGGCAGCCATGGTAAGCCATAGTCTTTCGGCTTCTGCAACCTTCATAACAGCAGCGCCCTCCTCTCCCATACTAAACAAAGCACGTTGAGTTGGCCATTTAGTGCTGTGGTTTTCCTGTTAACGTGCAGCAGCAGAAACCAAACTAACCCCCCTTCCTCCCGCATCCAGTTCTCTGGGATGATTACTTTACCCTTCCCCCCGCTGCGTGACTGGTATCAGGGAAGAGAGATAAAGAACGGATGTTGCTTGAATACCAGCAAACACCAGGACTGTATGCTGCCAGGCTTTTTTATGCAATGATACCAGATTACTTGCTACTAGCATGGCATGGTAAAGTGTGCTACCATGGAGGATGGAATAAGGCTGCTCTCCCCAGAAATCTTCTGCAAAGGCTTTTAGAGTACCTCCAAGTGAGCTTCATGGAGATGTCTCTGGAGGATTTCCGCTCCATCCTCAGACACGTTAACAGACTTTTCCAGTAGCTGTACTGGCCATGAATGCATCCCAAGTCCTCAGGGCTACTTAATCATTAAAAAACGCTTGCTTTTATAACATGTATTATATTTAAAAAGGTATACTCACCAGATGTCCTTTCTCCGGCTTGGTTGGGTTGGAAGGGTATTTCAGTCAGGGTGATAAAAAGATCCTGGTTGTTGGGGAGAATGGTGTGCTATGTGCTCTCTTCAACTCGTCCTCCACTTCCTCATCTTCCCCATCCACAAAATCCTCAGGCATGGCGAAGAGTACCCCATCATCGGAGTCCACGGACAGGGGTGGGGTAGTGGTGGTAGCCCCCCCTAGAATTGCATGCAGCTCAGCGTAGAAGCGGCATGTCTGGGGCTCTGTCACAGAGCATCCATTTTGATTCTTTGGTTTTCTGGTACGCTTGTCTGAGCGACTTAAGTTTCATGTGGTACTGTGTTGTGTCCCTGCTATAGCCTCTCTCCTTCATGGCCTCGGAGATTTTTTGAAATGTTTTGGCATTTTGTCTTTTGGAACGTAGTTCTGATAGCACGGATTCCTCTCCCCATACAGTGATCAGATCCAGTACCTCCCGTTCGGTCCATGCTGGAGCTCCTTTTCAAATCTGGACTACATGGTCACCTGTGCTGATGAGCTCGCCTGGCCAAACAGGAAATGAGATTTAAAAGTTCCCGGGGCTTTTCCTGTATACCTGGCCAGTGCATCTGAGTTCAGAGTGCTGTCCAGAGCGGTCACAATGGTACACTGTGGGATAGCTCCCGGAGGGCAATACCTTCGAATTGCATCCACACTAACCCTAATTTGAAACGGCGATGTCGATTTCAGTGCTAATTCCCTCATTGGGGAGGAGTACAGAAATCGGTTTTAAGAGCCCTTTATGTCGAAAAAAGTGGCTTTGTTGTGTGGACGGGTGCAGGGTTAATTTGATTTAATGCTGCTAAATTCGACGTAAACTTGTAGAATAGACTAGGCCTTAGGAACGGGTTTAGGATATACCCTGGTAAGCCACTCTTAAAGCAAAATTAGAGTGCCCACACAGGTATCAATTTAAAAACAGAATTAAATTGGTGCAACTTTCTGATATAGATGAACCCTTATATGAAGCCACTCCAGACTTTTAAACACTTAGACATGTGATTAATTACAGCATGTGACAGTTCTGCAAACATTTAGACGTGCTTCACTTTAAGCACATGAGTAATCCCGTTGACTTCAAATCAAACACATGCTTAAGTGTTTGCAGGATTCAATTTAAATGTGTATAATTTGGATAGGACTGTAATATGAAAACCATTTACAAATATTTGAAGCATGTAAACATCAAGGAAGGGAGAGGAATTTGTTTGGCATTCTACAAGGGGAAATAATTGAAGCTAATGGTTTGTAATTTAGAATCTATACATTTAGGCTGCTGTACATAAGGACGATCCTCCTAATAGTGACATCTGTTAGACTGCAGTATTCTTCCAAAATAAGCAATCCATTTTTATTATTTATTTAGTTGCTCTATAGTATGTACAAAGGCATGCCTGTCCTTTACTCTTTGTGCTCCTTAAGGCATTTTAAAGGTTCAGTTGTACAAGTAGAATATTCTAGGAAGTCACAAATATAACTTTGATTATGGATCTTGGGTCAGTGATGGGATCTTTGTTGTCTCTGTGCAAGGTGTATTGGTTCCTCATAAACTATTTGACAACCTCCAGTTACTACATACAACCTGAGTTGTTACTGCACAGCTCTTTCAATCACAGCCTGACCTGCTACAGGTCCTGGTTTTCCAAGGGGTCCCTTAGGAATGGTTCTCCCGTTACAAGTCCTTCTTTCCTGAGGAACTGGAACACCAAGGTGGGTGCAAAATCCAAACTCAGGGATTTCCTTATAAGGGTATCAAGATCCTTGAAGGGGTGTGTTCGAGTGGACAAACGCTACAGTGGACCAGAAAGGCAGTGACTGAAGCTGAGGCCCACTCTGCAATATTTAACCTGACATGAATAAAAAAGTAAAGCTACCCCCAGAGCCAGACTGCTGTAGTAGAGAGCTATGGGGTCTGCAAATGTTTTAAGTAGGGACTCTCTCACCTATGTGTTCTGAGAGTATGGAGTTCAAATCCTGTGATGTGCCCAGGGGAAAAATGCTGGACTAGTCTCAGCTCAGTAGGGCAGTTAAGATGGGTTAGCAGAGCAGAGGGGGATAAATGGTTGTAGTTCAGTTTTCAGGTTCTGGATCAGCCCTGAAATTGGTGGAGGACAAACTATAAAAGCAAGAGGCTGGTTTATGACACCAGAAAGAGTTAGGGGAGGAGCCGGAAGAGAAGTGCTAGAACTTGCTTTGGGACCTCATTTGAAAGTAAGTAGAGGGAGAGGAGGGCATGGGCCAGATTTAGATGATGTCTAGGTCTCACATTAAAATAAATAAATGAGCCACTGTTTAAATCTTATCCACCCTCAGGGTTTAGGATCTCAAAATGTATATACCCTGGTGACTTTTATAGGTGTTTATTCCCTACTTGACAACACTGAGGAATTCTTGGGCATAGGAAATGACATATGCTTTTTGGAAAAGCACAATAAATACCTATTTACATAATACAATGAAGTTAGCAAAACCCCAGCAGTGTTGTGGAGGGAATGGTTGACTCCAAAGTCCCAGTTATTAATTGCCCCCAGCTTATTGAGGCCTAAAACTGTTGTTCAGAAATTAGTTCTCACCCATCTAAACCTCTGTCATGAATCCAGTTAGAATCCATCATAGAATCATAGAATATCAGGGTTGGAAGGGACCCCAGAAGGTCATCTAGTCCAACCCCCTGCTCAAAGCAGGACCAAGTCCCAGTTAAATCATCCTAGCCAGGGCTTTGTCAAGCCTGACCTTAAAAACCTCTAAGGAAGGAGATTCTACCACCTCCCTAGGTAACGCATTCCAATGTTTCACCACCCTCATAGTGAAAAAGTTTTTCCTAATATCCAATCTAAACCTCCCCCATTGCAACTTGAGACCATTACTCCTCGTTCTGTCATCTGCTACCATTGAGAACAGTCTAGAGCCATCCTCTTTGAAACCCCCTTTCAGGTAGTTGAAAGCAGCTATCAAATCCCCCCTCATTCTTCTCTTCTGCAGACTAAACAATCCCAGCTCCCTCAGCCTCTCCTCATAAGTCATGTGCTCTAGACCCCTAATCATTTTTGTTGCCCTTCGCTGTACTCTTTCCAATTTATCCACATCCTTCTTGTAGTGTGGGGCCCAAAACTGGACACAGTACTCCAGATGAGGCCTCACCAGTGTCGAATAGAGGGGAACGATCACGTCCCTCGATCTGCTCGCTATGCCCCTACTTATACATCCCAAAATGCCATTGGCCTTCTTGGCAACAAGGGCACACTGCTGACTCATATCCAGCTTCTCGTCCACTGTCACCCCTAGGTCCTTTTCCGCAGAACTGCTGCCGAGCCATTCGGTCCCTAGTCTGTAGCGGTGCATTGGATTCTTCCATCCTAAGTGCAGGACCCTGCACTTATCCTTATTGAACCTCATTAGATTTCTTTTGGCCCAATCCTCCAATTTGTCTAGGTCCTTCTGTATCCTATCCCTCCCCTCCAGCGTATCTACCACTCCTCCCAGTTTAGTATCATCCGCAAATTTGCTGAGAGTGCAATCCACACCATCCTCCAGATCATTTATGAAGATATTGAACAAAACGGGCCCCAGGACCGACCCCTGGGGCACTCCACTTGACACCGGCTGCCAACTAGACATGGAGCCATTGATCACTACCCGTTGAGCCCGACAATCTAGCCAGCTTTCTACCCACCTTATAGTGCATTCATCCGGCCCATACTTCCTTAACTTGCTGACAAGAATGCTGTGGGAGACCGTGTCAAAAGCTTTGCTAAAGTCAAGAAACAATACATCCACTGCTTTCCCTTCATCCACAGAACCAGTAATCTCATCATAAAAGGCAATTAGATTAGTCAGGCATGACCTTCCCTTGGTGAATCCATGCTGACTGTTCCTGATCACTTGCCTCTCCTCTAAGTGCTTCAGGATTGATTCTTTGAGGACCTGCTCCATGATTTTTCCAGGGACTGAGGTGAGGCTGACTGGCCTGTAGTTCCCAGGATCCTCCTTCTTCCCTTTTTTAAAGATGGGCACTACATTAGCCTTTTTCCAGTCATCCGGGACTTCCCCCGTTCGCCACGAGTTTTCAAAGATAATGGCCAAGGGCTCTGCAATCACAGCCGCCAATTCCTTCAGCACTCTCGGATGCAATTTGTCCGGCCCCATGGACTTGTGCACGTCCAGCTTTTCTAAATAGTCCCTAACCACCTCTATCTCTACAGAGGGCTGGCCATCTCTTCCCCATTTTGTGATGCCCAGCACAGCAGTCTGGGAGCTGACCTTGTGAGTGAAAACAGAGGCAAAAAAAAACATTGAGTACATTAGCTTTTTCCACATCCTCTGTCACTAGCTTGCCTCCCTCATTCAGTAAGGGGCCCACACTTTCCTTGGCTTTCTTCTTGTTGCCAACATACCTTCCATCTAGGAAGAGGCTTCCCTTAACCTGTCTGCTGCAGTCCAGCAATGTCCTCACTAACAGGTTTTGCCCCACTGCACCAGAACCAGGCAGCCACAGATCAAAGTCAGCTCACGTAGCTCAGCTGCTGCACAGTTCTGATTCAACAAAGTCATCTCCGCATAGGGTCCAGAATATTTGGATAGGAAACCCAAAACAAAGCAAAGTCTGTACAGAATGTTTGGTCACTGTGGCAGAATTTCTGGTTTGTTAGTTGAACCTGTTTTGTCAGGATGACACACTTTCCCCAGATTATATCTTTCACTGTCTCCCATCCATACATATATTTACATGCACTATTTAATATTTCCAAAACAAGATCACAAACTCCAAAACAATAAAGCATAGTGCACTGTACTGATCAGCACTGGATTGAATTATAGTATGTAAATTAATCTTGACAGAGCTTGCTTTTCCCATCTATAGAGGAAGCAAAGAGCTTCTTTTCCCTTTAAGCCTTTTATCTCTCTCAGGCTTACATGAGTGCCTGTGCCTTGCACTCTAAAATTCAGGATTCTCTGGAAAGAGTCATTTGCCTGGTCTCCCAATCGCAAGCAAGAGGAGTGGGACTTTACTCCCATTAAATCCTTATTCGTGGTAGGAATGTCTTCTGGCCCATCCTCGACCTCCATCTCCTGAGCATCTGTTAATGTAAGTTTCAGAGTTTATTCATTTCTTCTGCTGGCCAGTTTCCTTTGCTAGATTGTTCTGTGGAACACCTGCCTGTACATCCCCACACCCATGGTACTGTCAATTTCTCTGATTTGCCGTCAGTGATCAGCACTCTCTTGTCTTTGGTGCCTCATTCATACCTAAGTCTTCATGAAGATCCTGGTTGTTCCAGGGGCCAGTTTTTATCTGGAAGGGATATACCTCTATGCCTATCTCAATGACATCCTGATCTGGGCATCCTCTATGCCCCTACCAGACCAGTCATAAAAGAGAAAACTATAGTACCTTCTATCCCATCACTTCCTAATCTGTCAAGATATTTCTCACTGACTGCCCTATCAAGACATTTGTATTTGTGAATGGTCTTAGATACCAGGGTGGCAAAGGCTCATACTGGATATATCCTGCAAAGACCTTACAGGTAGGAAACAGCCAGGTAGTACATCCTGAAGTGTGGAGAGAGCTAGCTGGTTCCAGGAGGACAGAATGCATGGAGTCTTGTCTATTAGCTCTCGCCCTCCACCTCACAAGTGTAGTCTGCTACACCTCAGAAAATTCTGATTTACAAAGGTTAATATAAATTTTTCAGACATGTAAACCAGATAAAATCTTGAAATTGTGGAGATGCACTAATCGTTCCATAGTGGATGTTGGGGTTAATAATCTATCATTTAAATTTGTCAACTTTTGCAGAGTATAATTGCAGACTCCATGACAAATGGCTCTCTGTGCTTCAAAGGGAGACAGAAAAAGGTGAACATAAGTTTCTCTGCAGGTCAAGGAGATAAAAGGCAGCTGAGGCCTTAGTCTCCCCAGACTGTACCCGCCACGATGGCATCTTTGTGCCATCTATAAAAAGCCTCTCTTGGAAAATGAGATTCATATAGATTTTGCTTCAAAAGTTCCTAACTCTCTTTCATTGCTGTGATTTACCTAATATTCCAAGAGGTCCCCATATTTGCTGGTTGCCTTCCAGGAGCATGTTGCCAGTCATTCTGGAACTCATTTATTATGAGAGTAGGCAAGTACAAGGAGGTGTCTTTGATAAGAGTCCTAAAATTGGCTTAAAATTTACATGGAGGACTAGCCCACATGTAACCTTATGTTTTTCTTCTCTTCTTGCTCATCAGCAGCTAGCTGCAGAACCTGAAAAAATAATTTCTCAGGTCCATATTTTCTATCTTATGTCTACCCTAACAGTAGGAATGAGTGTGTGGGGAGGGGATGAAGGAGGGTAAGGGAATGGTAATAAAGGTAATGGGAGAGAGTTGGAGTGCTTAGATCCTAATCCTCACTCTGATCAGTATTGGCAAGTTTGTTTAGGCTTCATTCCCTCTCCAGATCCATTCTTTCTGCCTTTAAGGAAACACTTTCTGTAATCAAAATGAAATTTCCTATGAGCCTTTACTTTGAAGATGGTTTAGGTCATGATTTTAGAGATGTGATGTGACCACCCCACTAGTAAGAAATCTTGCAATATGAAATTCAAATCAAAGATAATCCTAGGGTTAAACTACATGGATTTCATGAAGACTGGACAGTTTTTATAAAACCCAGAGAACCTGCCCCCAAGAAAAGGAAGGTCACAACAATAGAGTTGACCTCATAGACTTATTTTTCCAGGCATATTCAAGGAACAGAAACAAAAGGACCAAAATAATTGAATTGTTTCTCTGAAAAGAAGTTCTGATTAAGGTACTGTAATTGAGGAATTAACTAGGTTATTAAAATCTTAGAATTGAATATTCAATTAAGGTTCAATGTTGCAATAAAAATGAAGGAAGAAATAAAATATTCAGACTAATTAAGTTACTGGGGAGACAGACAAGAGAGGACTACAATAAAGATATTAATTGAGATTTCAGCTGTCTCTTATAGTGGAATGAGAATTGCAGGATGATTTTTAGAACTCCTAAAGTCTACTTATTCACTTACAAGAGTCTGTTGAGAAAAATATAGACATTGGAGGACTTTAAGGGACTCTAATCTTTATAATCCGAAAAATTTTAGTTGTTGAATCTTGTTATTGAAAATGTTACCTTTTACTTTTACTACTATCACAAAATTTAACACAAATTGTCCCTGAGCATTTCACATTTAATATCAAAAAGCAAGATATGCCAAAGGTTAACTTGGAAGACCATATCAAGTAAACTGATATTAACTGTAGTGATGGTTCTCCAGTGCTTTGCACCTTGTGCAGTTATTTCCACCTGTGCAAAGTGGGTGTAAAATGCTACCAAATCAGAATGGCTTCTTCAAAGCATCCCAATTATTCCCACCTCTTTGCTTCCCTCCAAATACATGGAAAATGGCTACTCCTGAATATTTAGAGCATATTGGGACTGGACAGTGACTACATTCAATTTCTAAAGTGACACTGGCAGGTTGAAACGGAGGAGAATATTTGAAATATTTTTTCATGTTAATAGAATTTGATTTGTTAATGGTAATCTAAGTCATCTTTAATAGTTATTTTCCATACTTTCTTAGCAGAAGGAATTAAAGCTTTGTAATTACTCAAGTTTAGGCCTTGCAGGCAGGATTAGACTAAGGCAATTTGGCATCCCAATAGCCCTGCCCCGAGTCTTGCCCCTGCTCCCCACCTGGGAGTGGAGGTAGCAGGAGCAGAAATATGAGTCACCCTGCACCCCCCAGGTATGACTGTAGAGCATCAGGGATCCCTTATGCCCTGCTGGAGATGCAGGAGTGCAGTAGTGGGGCTCCCCAGTACTTAGTCCATCAGACAGGGTATAACTGCTTGGGAGAAAAATGGGTTGAGGCCCAGTGGATTCTTTCTTCCTACTACACAGAGTCCTCTATTGGAGTGGTGTCGGTAGTGCACCCTACATTGCTTCTGGGTATAGTTAACACAGCAGTGAAATGCATGGGACAGTGGGACACTGAGATTTTGGTTCAGGCTCTGTGCAGTCTCGGGTTTTGCTTGGTTCATATTTTCAAGCTTTTTGCAACCACGTGCTAGAAATTGACTTTTTAAAAATATTAGAGTGAAAGATTCTGATGTAATCATATTACTTCAGGAGCGGGAGCTTTATACATGGGCCTATAGTACCAATAGCTTTAATTCACCCATGAGTTGATGGTATTCTGTTATTAGTATCTTTTTTGTAACTTTCAAGTGCTGGTATATTTTTAATATAATAATAAAGACTGAAAGAACTGGTTATGTTTAATTTGGAAAAGAGAAGATTAAGGGGGGATATGATAGCTGTCTTCAACTATTTGAAAGGCGGCCATAAGAAAGGTGTAGACAAATTGTTCTCTCTTTCCACCGAGGGCAGGCAATGGCTTCCAACTACAGCATAGCAGATTTAGATTACATCTCAGGAAAAACTTCCCTAACTGTAAGACCAGCAGGACAATGGCACAAACTGCCCAGGGAAGTCATGGAAGCTCCTTCACTGGAGGTTTTCAAAAAGAGGCTAGATAGCCATCTGTCTTGGGTCGTTTAGACGTGACAAATCTTGCATATTGGTAGGATGATAGACTAGATGAACATTGTGGTCCCTTCTAAGTCTATGATTCTATGACCTCTATCCCTTGAACTAAGAGTAGCTGTAATAATCTTATGTGTGGATCAGTCAACAAAGAGAGTTGCAAGACATCACTTTTTGTTAAACAGCAGAGGAATGTTGTGAATCAGGAATCCAGTTTTCTGTTGCTGGCTCTGGAGGGGCCTTTTGTCCAGTAGTTACAGACAGTCACAGACAAAGAAATGTTATATTTATTCTGAAAGACAGAGTGACTAGGTTGATAAGATTTGTCGTATTAGAGACCTATGTCAGTACCAATTGCACAAGAAGTGACTTTGTGCAACTTCTGTTACTTTATTTGTAAGATAGGTGGATGAAAGTTGCTCACTTCCTAAGGCTGAGGCATGAGGTCTTGCTCAGTAATGAAGACTATGATAGGCACCAAATTAATGGTAGCCAATGAAGGGGCTGAAATTAAGGGTTTATCGATACACATACTTAATTCGCAGTGAGATGGGATGTAAATCTATCCCACACTAACCTGCAGCACACTAAGTGTGTGTGTGGACTTTGCTTCCACACACAAAAGTTCCCTAATGCACTTTAATCTATTCCTATTTCAAAGCAAGGTAGATCATATCACATACGGGAACTTTTTTGTTCTAAGCAAAAAAGCAGATTTGACAGTAGGATGAGTAGAGCTCAGTCATTTGGAAATGCTCGTGCTCTCTTATCCTAGCAGAGACTTCATTTGTGTTCTTGATCTGGTTTTATGGTATTCTTTTGAACCCCTCCATTTACTGGCATTAGAAACTTGCATATCTCTAAATTGTTTGTACTTCAGCATAATATTTCAGTTAACTGTTGTATTGGCTGCTCATCTACAATTGATAGAATTTCAGTTATTATGTTACAAAAGTATGAAGGTGTATTTTAAAAGACAAAGCATATGGTGGGCAGGCAATCTCATGCTAAATGTTGATCAGATAATCCTCAGACACTCATCAAGGTCAAATTCAGGCTTCCTGTTAAAATTCCTTGCTGCTTTTTAAACATGGTATTCTTTTCCCTTTAGGAATGGCAGAATTCTATCCAGAAGAATGCAGGACTGGCGTTTATTGAGCTCATCAATGAAGGAAGGTAATTCATTTTAAAGCTTTTGGACAAGTAGTCATTTTGCATTTCATTCCATTGGGTGATACTACTTTCTCACCATCTGCTCCAGAAAGAATTGAGAAAAGGCCATTTTAATTAAAAAAAAAAAATTTACTGCACAAATACTGTGCAGAAAAATATTTAATTTAGTAAGATATAAAATGTTAAACTCTTAATAATTGATTGAAAACGCCCTGTGTGCTGTGTAAAGGTTTGAGGTTTATTTGAGATTTGAGCCATTATCCTACTGAGTAGTAAGGTTGTTTTACACAGAGGATCTAGGGAGCCCAATCTGTAAACCCATCTGCCACTCCATCTGTTTTAGGAGTACAGTATTTATTGTACAGATGCACTTCCTTATACTCTCAGTTCATGAGAAATTATTTTATCTAGACTACTTGCTATCTAAGGTACTACATAAAACAGATTGAACATCAAATTTATGTGAGCTACCTAGTTTTATAAGCAGTTAAGATACTTTATTAACACTAGAGTAATTTTTAATGTTACTTTGATCTGTGTCTGCTTTTATGTTTTGTCCTGTGCCATCATTTTTCAATACTCTCTGTCCAGCCAGCTGAGCAATAATGGTACACTCTCTCTGGCTTAGCTGGCAGAAGATATTCCAAGGCAGATGTAGTCATCACCTCCATTGCCTGTATAGCTTCTACTGGCCGTGGAGTAGAAGCCTTTTAAACCTAGATGTCTGATGATGATAAATGTGGTGCTGAACAAAAATCTTCATAATAATACACTTGTTGAAGATTTTTTTGCCAATTTGTTTTATAGTTTCATTTTTACTGGTAGTATGACATTAACAATACAGAAACATCAAATCTTCCCTTGATGAAATGTTATCTTTATTGAAGGAGCATAATTTTTTGTCTAATTGTATAATATATTTATATGCAGTTCAGTTGTACATTCTTGCTGTAGGATGACTAGTAAACACCGAAAAATAATGCAGCAAACAGCTCTATCTAGAAGTTTATACACTTGGGCTAGATTTTCAGTTGGTGTAAATGAGCATAGCTCCCTTGAAGGCAATGGAGCTACACTGATATACATTATCTGAGTATCTGGCCCATGTGAGTAAATTCTTCTGGGCAGGAACCATGTCTTTGTATGTGTTTGTAGAGCACCTATCACAATGGGGAAATGATCCTGACTGTATCATTTATTGAAGACGATTGTAGTATAAATATTAAATGATGATAAACTGTACAGTAAACTTGGTTTCTATAGTTTTGTCCAAATTTTTTGGCTCGTCTCCCATGATTTTTAAACTTAACCATTTTAGCTGGAAAACTCACCCATTTTTTTTTGTTTACAACATCTGATAATAAAATCAGATTTCATTATTGCACACTCGATACAATTACACTGCTGAAAAAATGTCAAAACTGCATTTTTTAAGTTCATATGTAATCGTGAAATATCAGTGGACTGTGTACATCCATCTAGCAGTAACCTTCAAAACAAAAGGAGCAGTATTAAAGAACTTGCTCTTTCGGTCCAATCAAATTAATGTCTAACCAAACTATCCATAGGTACTACATCTTCCACATATTTTTGTCAAAGGTATGTTTCAGAATATGTGTGTGTTTATTACTAGGACACTTGTTCTCCTCCACAGTTAGCAGATCAGTTTTTAATTTACCCTTCTGGGGATAAAGATAACAATCCTTTAAGTGGATATTGTTATAAATATTTATTCTACTTAATAGCTAAACTTGTGAATGTGATTCATCAATCATAGCTAGAGAATGCAATTGTGCAGTTGTCAACAATTAACAGGACATAAACAGTTGATGAATGTGCAGCTGAATTAAAGTGCTCCCTAGGACAGCCTGAAATTATAAACTGGATCATTTAAAGGAATCTAACAAAGGATCTTTATAATTAAAACAAAGCACGGTTAATGGGATGTAAAATTGCATATAATCACTATGCAATAACGACTGGATTTTAAATTATTAAAGGGCAAAATGAAGACTAAGAATAGTTTAAAAGTCTGAATTAGATTGTGAATCATCTATTTAATAAATCAACAGTTTCACCAAAATAAACCCTGCCTAACTCATCTTTTTTTTTTAACAAAATTAAAAATACAAGGGGAGTAGTTCATAATTTTGAATCATTCAGTCCTACACTAGCTTCAGGTTTTAAAATATGGATGTTATTAAAAGATTTCCTAATTTTGATTTCCTGTTTTTGCATCAAAACATTTGTGTACCATTATAATCTTTAATGACTTCCCTGGAAATATAATGAAACAAGACTTTTCATTATAATAATTAGTTTTGACTCCTAAAGTAAAAATATATTGTCCACAATGCTGTTGCTTGGGTTTTGATAAATAGCATCCTGTTTTTAAATAATGTGTATTAGTATATTTGTATTTTACCTTACTCAAGGTATGTTGTGCTATAGATGTCTGAACCGCTTTTATTTGTGTAGTCATGATTTACATGACATTCTGGCACTATTTTCCAGTGTTAGGAACATGGGATTACTACCCAGGTACTCCTGAGTTTTCTAGTTCTGTTGCTGACTCTCTCTCTAATCTTAGACAAGTTACGTTACCTCTGTCTCAGTTTTCCCATCTCTTAAATTGAGATAATACTTACCTACCTCAAAGGGCTGTTATGAGGATTAGTTAATGGTTGACAATTAAAATTAAAAAGTTGCATAATTGTTAAGTATTATTCATAGGCACTATTTTAGTAGTTTTCAGTATAAAAAGAGCTTCTGGTTATAACATAAATGTAATATTTGCAAGAAGAATATCTTCTAGGAAAATTCCATTAAATATCAATTTGTAAAAGAACATTGCCACTGCAAAATTTTTCAGTCCTTAGAACCATAGAAATATAGGGCTGTAAGGACCTTGAAATATCATCAAGGTGCTGAGGCAAGGCTAAGTACACCTAGACCATCCCTGACATAGAATCATAGAATATCAGGGTTAGAAGGGACCTCAGGAGGTCATCTAGTCTAACCCTCTGCTCAAAGCAGGACCAATCCCCAATTTTTGCCCTGATCCCAAATGGCCCCCTCAAGTATTGAACTCACAACCCTGGGTTTAGCAGGCCAATACTCAAACCACTGAGCTATCCCTCCCCACCATACATGTGTTTGTCCAACCTGTTGTTAAAACCTCCAGTGATGGGGATTCCACAGCCTCCCTTGGAAGCCTACTCCAGAGCTTAACTACTCCTATAGTTAGAAAGTTGTCCCTAATACCTAACCTAAATCTCCTTGCTGCAGATTAAGCCAACTATTCCTTGGTCTATCTTCAATGGACAAGGAGAATAACCAATGAAGTGAGCTGTAGCTCATGAAAGCTTATGCTCAAATAAATTTGTTAGTCTCTAAGGTGCCACAAGTACTCCTTTTCTTTTTGCAAATACAGACTAACACGGCTGCTACTCTGAAAACTGATCATCTTCTTCTTTATAACAAATTGGAAGACTATCAGGTCCCCCGCAGTCTCCTTTTCTTAGGACGAAACATGCAGTTTTTTTTTAACCTTTCCTCATAGGTCAGGTTTTCAAAATCTTTTATCATTTTTGTTGCTCTCCTTTGGAATCTCTCCAATTTGTCCATGTGTCCTGAAGTGTGGTACCCAGAACTGGGCACAGTATTCCAGAGATCAGTCCTCACCTTTGCTGAGTAGAGCAGGACAGTCACCTTCCACGTCTTATATACAACACTCTTGTTAATGCACTTCTGAATGTTGTTAGCCTTTTTTTGCAACTGCATCACATTGCTGACTCATGTTCAATTTGTGATCCACTGCAACCCTCAGATCCTTTTCAGCAGTACTACTATCTCCTAGTCAGTTATTCCCCATTTTGTAGTTTTGCATTTGATTGTAAATTATCAGCTTTATAAAATGCCTCTTTAATCCATTTCACATTGGGAATATGCAGCGTTGATGGTACTAGTCTCACAAATTAAGAACCTCATTAACAGCTGTTAGATCATTCCCTGAAAATTAGGATTTCAAATTTCCATTTATTTGCTGAAATATACATGTAAAATTATTTGGAAATTCATTGGCTTTTTTAACAATGATGCATGATACATACCAGTGAAAAGTATTTAGCATAAAAAATAGTAAACAGTCTTTGAGGACCTTAAGAAAACTGCAATCAATCAAAAGCATTTATATGTAGTATTCTTCTTCTGAGTATGTATCAATGTGGAACTCACTATAGGTGCACTTGCACCTTGTGAATATGATAGAGGAGTTTGTTTGTTTTTTTTAGTAGCAGTCTCCATCCAGGCTGTTCATCACCTTGTGCCACCTTTTGCTCCCATATGAACTCAGAAAGGTTGGGATATTCGCAACCCTCCCTCACTTCCTTCTTACTGCCCCTGGCAACAAGATGAAAACTGGGGAATATCCAACCTGCTAATTTTTAGCTCAGGCTAAATGTCTTCAAAACCTTCCAACCTCTTTATTAACTGCTGTGAACTAACCTGACATGTCTGGACCTAATACAACTGGTCAGACATACACCTCCTCATACAGAGTCCCTTATAGTGGGCTCCTTAACATGGTGGACCAAAACTTGCAGGCTTCAAGCCATGTCCATCCTGTGATGAACTTATTCCCTTGAAGGCTAGAGACAGTAAGTGTGTCTTCTGCCTGGGAGAATTGCATATTCCAAGCAGATGTTCAGTGTGCTTATCCTTCTCTGCTAGAATGCACAAGTCATGAAGCTGAAACTCTGCCTTCTAGATCAATCCATGAAGGTCTCATCAGATCTAAAGAAATGAGCTCCAGAATACTACTGGTGTAGAGCCCCCCAATTTATAGCCACGGATATAAAGCAGATATCCAAGAAGGTGCAGGGCTCTATTGGGAGCCACAGCAGAGACAAAAGACAAACTGACCCTTCAGTCAGGTGTCAATGAAATCAAATGGACAATCAATTGATTCAGTGGCCATTCTTTGGTAGGAAAGATGGTGTGGATGGAAATCTACATTTTGACAAAGGAACAGCTTGAGATTCCTGTCCAAACAGAATTTCTATCTGCTGAACCTCAGCTGGAGATGATTCTTGTGCAAGAGAAAGGACTATAAGGGGAGAAGGCAGATGCCCCAAAACATCTCTCTCTTCTTATCTCTCTACCCATGTCGCCAACAACACCTACAGAAACGAAAAAAAAAGCAGCATTGGAAAGCGGGAGAGATCCTGTTTGAATGGGGGTTTAGCCAGTAAAATCTGGTGGAATATGTGGTGAGAGAGACCTTTGCTTTTTAATTTATTTAGCTTATTAAGTTAGGTATTAGTTGTGTTTTACTTTTATTTCCCAATAAATGTAACCAATTCTGACCTTTATGCCTCATTACTTGTACTCACTTAAAATCTGTTTCTATAGTTAATAAACTAGTTTTATTGTTTTATCTAAACCTGTGCGTTTGGATTGAAGTGTTTGGAAGACTCCATTTGGGATAACAAGGAATGTGCATATCATTTTCTATTAATAAATGACTGACTTTAGATGAGTTTGTATTGTCCAGGAGGGTGCTGGGCAGTACAAAGATGAACATTTCTGGGGTAAAGTCTGGGACCGGAGAGTTTGCTGGTGTTACTCTACAGTGTAATCCATGAGTGGCTGGCTATAGCAACCATGCAGTGCAACTGGGAGTAATTTACATGCTGCAGGCTGTGTGAGCGCAGACCAGGGGTGGTTGCTTACACAGCGAAGCAGTGTAAAAAGCACCCCAGATTGGAGAACTGAGGGGACACAGCTGTTTAACAGTTCAGATTGTACCCTGGGTGATGTCACAACTCCTCGTTGGACAGAAGAGAGCGAGGCACTCTTCCACCAATGTCAAGCCAACAAAAGCCCTCTAATTGCGATGGTATTGCTTGAGTCTTTGAACTCAGCAAGAAGAACAAGGTGGTATGAAATGGTGATGGTGCTTGACTTCACTGGGTCAAGTCACAAAGCCTGGAAACTCCTCTGTCTTTTAGGCAGTTTGGCTCCAGCAGCCTACAAACTACCTCAACTAAGTGCACATGCCATCTCCACACAGTTAATTGCCAACTCCCTTGTGCCGAAGACAAAAACATCAGGTGGCAAGTCCACAAACAACTTTACTGTGCACTAAATCAGCACCTGGTGTCTTCACCCCTTTCTGCCCCCTACATAGTAGATGAAGTGGACCCAGGGTCTTTCCAACATTAAATCAGAAAATAGGGAGGAATGAACAGACTGTATCCAGAATTCTTGAAGAACTTGGTCCAAAGGCAAGAAAGAGCTGGCAGGCCTCTTCAGCAACATCCACTCTTCTAGTATAATACCAAAAGTGTGGAAGGTAACCAAGTTTATAGCCATTTTAAGCCAGAAAAGAGGCCACTGACCTAAAGAGCTACCAGCCCATCTCCCTCCTTACCAGTTGCTTTAACTGTTGGAGTAGCTCCTACTTTTAAAGTTACAGCTGACACTGGACCAACTGGTCCCCAAAGAGCAGGCTGGATTTAGAACTGGTCGCAACTGCTGTGACCTTAACCGGCTACATAGAATCTGATTACCCGTGAAAATTACAAACATCAACATTCATAGACCTTTTTTCTGAATAAAATACTGTGTGGTGCCAAGGTCTCATGCTGAAGTTATCATTAGCTTTCCCATGTGAATAAACCATCAGACTCATCACCTAGATGCTGAATAACAGAAGATTTACACATACACCTTAGCACATCTGCCAGTAAATCACGGAGATTGAACAACAGCCTCCCATAGGGATATGTTTTAGCACCTGCATTGTTCAATCTCTATACCAGTGACATATCAGTCACATCATCTTGTGAATTCATCTCTGCAAATGGCATTGAACTAACAACACAAGTGTCCTCTCTGAAGGCCATAGAAAAAGTCATGAACATTGATTTCCAGACACTTAAGATGTATTTCAAAGCTTGGCGACTGAAACCCAGTGCTTCAAAAACATTTGTTCTCTGTCTTCCACTTAAGTAACCATGAGACCAAAGTGCCTCTGAAAGTGGACTTTTCTCATCTGTCTCTTTCATGTGGCCACAATCCACAGTACGTTGGCGTTATCTGTAATCAGACACTGAGCTGTAGCCAACACCTTGACAACACCTAAAGAAGATAAAGACAAGGGTTAACATAATCCAGGAACTTTCTGGCACATGCTGGGGATATGATGCGCACACACTTCAAAGGTCAATACAAGCTAGGCTCTTGCCAACAGTGGAATATTGTGCACCAGTTTGGTGCAACAGCTCCCATGCTAATCTTGTTGAAACTGAATTAATGCCATACTTAGGAACGTTTAGCAGCTTTCTCAAGTCAAATCCAATACTGTGGCTTCTAGTTTTGGTGGGCATTGCACCTGCCAACATCAGGTGAGACAATGCTGTGGTCCGGGAATACAAGAAGATTCTGGTTGCCCCAGACCTGCTGATACAAGATTTCAATTCACTGCCACCCTCTCAACTCAAATGCAGGATGCATTTCTGGATACACACGCCAACATTACAGGCCAATAGAAAGGATGCCACACTTACTGATTTGAATCAGGAGGCCACTTGTGATGTCCCAAACAAAGACTTGATTGAAGATCCAATGAAAGGAGTACAAAGAAGCCAGAATCCCAGGAAGCATTGGAGTGCACTTAATTGCATTCAGACAATGCAGAGAAGGTGTGGAATTTCCTCCACAAATGGAAAATCAAAGAATTGCCAAATTCTGACTGTGATGAGATACAAACCATGCAGCACATCATGGACAACTGCCCCATTCACGCTAGCAGTGGTGGCACCAGGGGGATCCATCTAGTTAATCCAGAAGTATTAGAATGGCTTTTGAATCTCACTTATAATCTCAGCCCATTGCTTTTCAAATGCAATACAAAAAGAATATGATTGCTGTATGAAGTGGTATTTCCAGCATCAGTCCAGGCACTTGGATGTATTTAAAGTGTTCCAGGAGTTCCTTGTGAGGATTGCTTAGACCCCAGAGATAAAGACTTTTTGTCATATCAGAGAAATCCCATATGCAGTGTGACATACTGCCAGCTTCTGGCCAATCAGGATTACACTCCCTGTTGATGAGGGACTGCTAGATCCAGCTAAAATCTTGGTGGCATATGCAATCCACTATAATACCAACAGCAAAATGAGTCAAGAAATGGTACTAGGTTCCCTCTTTAGGGTTTGAGTACTTCTTCACTCATGCCAATCCAGGTCCTTTGGTTGTGTCAGCTGTACAAGAGAAGTTAAGATTGAGCAAAGGTGCACCGAAAGACACAGTCCCCAAATGAGTGACCTATTTGGGAAGAAGGCACACTCCTCAGTTTCACTGCATGTGGCAAACTGCCAGGCCCCGCTGGCCAAGAACGATTTTCTTACATGGGACAGGTTGACATCCCTTCTTCGCAGAGCTCTCATGCAGTAGAGGGGACAGCGTAAGGGCATAATTAAGGAAGGCCAAGTGGTGTCCAAGACAACCTTGTAGGTAGTAATGCATGCCTCAGACACCAGAGAAACAGAGTTATCAACTATAAACCTTGTCTTGATCTTGAAGCCTCTCTTTAGGTAATCATTTAGTTACACCCGCCCAACTCCAGATCATTAAGAGCCTTGAAGATAAGGCCAAAGATCTTGAAGTAGACTTGATATTCTGAGGAATGGGGACCCAGTGTAATGATCAGAGGACAGGTTTAATATACTCTCAGTAGCCTGAGTTTTTGAGGAGCTGAGTTATTGAATTCTGCACTAGTTGTATTTTCCTCAGGATTGAAGATTTCATGTCTATACACATTGGAATGCCCTAGTCCCAGTCAGGAGATGACAGTCATTTAGTAATAAGGCAGGTCATAAGTTGCGAGGATGCAGTATGGTGTTTTACTCATACATAGATGTTAGCGGTGTCACTGAATTACACTTTCTATGTGAGAGCTCAGTATCAGTGAAAAATTTTGGAGCACTTTTAAACTGTGAACTGACCTGACTAATTGTGTGTTGGCATTTCAAAGCAGAGGAGACTGCATGATGTCTCAAAATTCCTTAAAATGTTTTTCTCTGTCAACCAGCATAATCACTGTCTTGGTTGGGTTTAGCTTCAGTCTGCTATTCTTCATTCATGAGTTGAGGTTGCCCAAGCACTGTGCTAGCTTGATGGTGTTAGTGTTGTTGTATGTTGCAAAGGACAGAGCTGTGTATCAAGTTTGTTGTGAACTGACTGTTTAGAGATGAGATTAGAGACACAAGGTGGGTGAGGTAATTTTTTTTTTATTGGGCCAACTTCTGTTGGTGAGAAATAGAAGCTCTCAAGACAGCTCTCAGAGCTCTGTGTAAGCTCCAAAGCTTGTATAAGTTGCATCTTGGCAGATCTCATCAATGAGCATCTGATGAAAGTACATCTGTTCCTCTGGACAAGTAAGCAGGCAGATCTTCAGGAATGGGGACAGGGACGGGATCTTAGCTAAACTATATCAAATGTGCATTCTGTAATACATTTTGACCGTTGCTATTTAGGAATAGGCTGCCTTTTTAACTTACCTGGAGCATCCAAAAAGATTGGGGGACTGTGACAGGGTCGGGCCAGATGGCTATAGGAGAGTAATAGAAGGCAGATATATTAGCCCCAGGCTAAGTAGGTCCCTTTTCCCTGGGTAAGGTAACAGGGAAGGTTCCAGAACAATCAGGAACCTTCTGGAGACAATTAAGACAGGTTGATTAGAACACCTGCAGCCAATCAAGAAGCTGCTTGAATCAATTAAGGCTGGCTAATCAGGGCATCTGGGTTTTAAAAAGGAGCTCTCTTCAATTTGTGGTGTGTGTGAGAGGAGCTGGGAGCAAGAGGCACTAGGAGCTGAGAGTGAGAACGCGGACGGTTGGAGGACTAAGGTGTACAAGCATTATCAGACTCCAGGAGGAAGGTCCTATGGTGAGGATAAAGAAGGTGTTGGGAGGAGGCCATGGGGAAGTAGCCCAGGGAGTTGTAGCTGTCACACAGCTGTTCCAGGAGGCACTCTAGACAGCTGCATTCCACAGGGCCTTGGGCTGGAACTCGGAGTAGAGGGCAGGCCCGGGTTCCCCCCAAATCTTCCCAACTCCTGGTCAGACACAGGAGGAGTCAACCTGGACTGTGAATTCAGAAAAACGGCCAAGCTGAGGGCTGCCGTGAAGCTCCAAGGCAAGCAAATCCGCCAATAAGCGCAAGACCCACCAAGGTTGAGCAGGAACTTTGTCATAGGACATAAGCATGGCTATTTTTTCCAGAAATATAAAAAACTAAGAGTCTTCTTTAGTTCCATTCTATGCAAGATATTTTGCTTCAAAGAACTGACTGCAACATAGCTAAACTAAAAAAGAAAATTGATGAATGTGAAAATTCATATCTGAAGACATAATTTAGGTAGGAGGATTAATGACTACTGTCGCAACCTGACCCAATATGGACACCATTCTCTTGTGAGTAGTCCAACCACATGGTCCTACATGCTTCCAAGTCAACTCAGTTTGGGCAAAGTCTATTCACTGTTTCTAGCTCTGGGACTCTAAGGCTCGCTCCCTTGCTCATATCACTTGCCTGAGTCCTTTCTTTGGCCATGGGATCCACAATCCAGTGGTTATAGCCCCTGAAACAAGCACATCAGACTTCCTGAGCTCCTCAGTCACTTGCATACATTTTCCCAGAGTTCGGCCAAGGCTGTGGGCACTCTTGGCTTTTAGTTTAGCCTCCTTGGGGTCAAAATGGCAGGAAAGCAAGGAACGCAGACTAAGCAAAGGAATTTCTTAATCACAATGACTTTACATTTAAAAGCACTTGAGTGTTACAGCTCTTTGTAAAACAACAGAGTCCTAAGCTGCATCCTCCCCGAGTCCATCTCACCCTTTCTGTGAGTCACAGTCTGCTGGTGTTTCAGGCTGGGCAGAGTTTCTCTTGCCCTCTTGTTCTTGCAAGGCTTTCAGTTTGGATGGTTGGCCACCTAACACCACCCTTTTTTATGCTTCATCCACCTCTCTGTAGAAAACCCATTGTTCCATGGGTACCTGTAGATGAATCATTCAAAACTGACAGCCTTAGATTACTGTATTGATGGCTTCAACATACTAATTAAGTCCATTTCCTAGGCAGAGCAGCTATCTGGGATGCAATTCAGTAAGTCGCCTCCAGAAAGTTTAGACCTGTGTTCAGCACGTCATGCAAAGGGAGTTCACCATAAAAAGACTTAACTGTCTACAAATTTGAGACATCAGACTTGATTCTGATTAACAGAGAGGAATTAGTTGGAAGCAATTTGGGTGAAAGTGATCATGAAACAGTTACATTATCTTGAGGAAAGGAAGTAGTGAGAACTGCAGGATAAAGACAGTGAACTTCAAAATAGAAAACTTTAGCCAAGTTAGAGAACTGGTAGAAAAGGTACCATGAGAAGAAAATCTAAGAGAAAAGGGAGCAAAGGAGAGCTGTCAGTTTCTCAAAGAGGCAATATTAAAGGCACAATAGCAAACTATCCTGATGCAGAGGAAAGATAGGAAGACTAATAAGAGGCCAATATGGCACCATCGGGAGCTCTTTAATTACCTGAAAATCAAAGAAGGAATTCTACAAAAAGTAGAAACATGGACAGATTGCTAAGGATGAATACAAAAGAATACCACAAGCATGTAGGACAAAATCAGGCTAAGGCACAAAATGAATTTCACCTAACAAAGTTCACACAAGGGAGTACGTTCTGTAAATACACTATGAGTAAAAGAAAAATGAAGGGAAATGTAGGTCCATTACTTTGCAGGGAAGGAGAGCTAATAACTGATGACGTCAAGAAGACTGAGGTGTTTAATGCCCATTTTGCTTCAGTCTTCACTAAAAAGGCTAATTGTGACGAAATATTTAATGTTAACATAAACCACAATGTGGAAATTACAGGTTAAAGCAGAGGTCCCCAATCTGTGGGGCGTGTCCCCTGGGGGGGGGACGAAGAACGTTCGGGGGGGGTGGCTGGGGCCGGGGCCAGCCGCCACAGAGGGTAGGGAGGGAGCACCGTCCTGCTCTGCTTCTGGCCCTAGCCCCTCAGTTGGGGATGCTGGATGCTGACCCTGTTCTGCGACCACCCCCAGCTGTTGCCCCAGCCTTGGCACTCTTTAACCCTGTCCACATCCCCCCTTCCAGTAAGGGGTAAGGTGGGGTACAAGGTAAAAAGTTTGGGGACCACTGGGTTAAAGAATATTTAAATAAGTTAAATGTATTTAAGCTGGCAGAGTCTGATGAAATTCGTCTTATGATATTTAAGGAACTAGCTGAAGCAATCTCAGAACATTGTGATTATCTTTAAGAATTCTTGGAGCATGGGTGAATTCCCCGAAGACTGGAGAAGGGCAAATATATTACCTATCTTTAAAAAGGGGCACAAAGAGGCTATGGGAATTATATGCCAGCCAGTCTATTTGGAGAGACACTGGAAGAAATTATTAAACAATCAGTTGTAAGCACCTAAAAAGAGTATAAGTAATAGCCAACATGGATTTGTCAAGAACAAATCATGTCACACCTAATTTCCTCCTTTGACAAGGTTACTGACCTAGTCCATGTGAGGAAGTTGAAGAAGTGATAATCTTGATTTTAGTAAGGCTTTTGACACAGGCTCATAAGCAAACTAGAGAAATGTGGTTTAGATTAAATTACTATAAAGTGGGTGCATAACTGGTTGAAAGACCATACTCAGACAAGTTATCAATGGTTTGCTGTTAAACTGGGAAGGTGTATCTAATGGGGTTCCACAGGTGTGTGTCATGGGTCTAATAGAGTACAATATTTTCATTAATCACTTGCATAATGTAATGGAGAATTCGCTTATAAAATTTGCATACAACACCAACCTGGGAGGGGTTGCTAGCACTTTGGAGGACAGGATTAGAAATCAAAACAACCTTGACAAATTGGAGAATGAGTCTGATTTCAACCAAATGAAATTTAATAAAGTTGCAAAGTATTTCACATAGGAGTACACATTCTCAAGCCTTGTCTTAATTAACACGATCCTCTCATGTCTAGTAGGGTAGGCTGTTGCCCACCAAAATCTTTGCAGTGCTTTACAGCCAGCCTGGCTGTGATTGTTCTTTCATAAGGCAAGTACGCTGTCCGTTTGCCTTTTAGTTGAAGTAGTCATTGTATCTCTTTGTTCTCCAAGATATACTTCATAAACAGGACACCCCCTGCTGACTGTTTCTTCCTGTAGATTTCCTCTCTTCTATATTCCACAATCACTTAGTTGGCACATGTTTCAGTCTGGAAATAGACATGTTGGGAGAGGTATGTAATACACCAATGACCAGGCAGGGAGATAGGTGTCTCTTACCCTCTACCTGAAAGGAACAGCTCTGAGGTATGTCACCACCTGGTAACCTGCCTTAACTCCAAGACCTTAAGGACATAATTTTCAGTACAGATGCATAACTCCTTAAATATCCATCCATACATTTCACAACGATTATGATGACCAGTGGACTACCAGCTCACAGTAGAGACTTCACATGCCACCCTTCAGTGAACTATTATGCAGATATCAGACCCGGTGATCCCTGTAAAACCTTATTTAACCCTGGCTGTCTTGGCACCAAAGGATCTCCGAAGCACACTAGGTACATTGCTATCTTTCTGAGAGATGCCAAATAGTAATTGTAAGCAAGTATACTAATGCCACAGGAGTCATTTCAGAAAAGTTCAGGGGCTCGGGGGCATCCTTGCTTCTCTCTCCCAGCTCCTGCTCCCTGCTTTGGGAGGTGGGGGTGGGGAGCAGGGAGGTGATGTGGGCAGACAGTGAGCCAGGGTGGGTGTCTCACCAATCGCTGACGCAGGGCTTGGATCAGGGCCTGGCTTGTTCTGTGATTTTTTTCTGGCCCACACCTCTGCTGCTGCTTCCTGTGCAGCTGGTGGGGACCGGGGTGGGGGCGGCAGGGGCAGCACTGATGATGTAAGGATTAGGTGACCTACCCCAGCCTGCCCAACAGTACTCCCTGCAGGCTTGGGGGAGACACGACAGCCTGGCTACCAGGGAGCTATAAAAAGTTTGGGGTTGTGGAGGGCAACTGCTCCCACTGCTCCATAGAAAATGATGCCCCTGAGAAGACTCCCCTATGTTGTCACCGCTCTTGTTCAAGTCGTACATGAGGCTGCTGGTTTGGTTAATGCGGAGTTATGTGCTGCAGTATATGTGCAGCTCTTCATCGCCATCACATCTGACCCAGCTAGAATAGCTGAATGAAATCCACAGTGTCAACATGAATTTGGGATTGGATAAGAGCTAGTGGACTGTGATTTAATTCAGACAAGATAGCGATAATGATGTTGTTGCTGCCACCTCTTTGCTGAACGGAAGCGTATTTTGGGGCCTTTTAGGGCAGTTTCCTGTTTGAAGCAGAAATCAGTGACACCAAATAAAGTATTTTCATAGTTTATTTATTAACTGTACAAAATCCTGTTTCCTTGAATAGAAATGGCGGCAAACTTTAAACGCAATTCTGTTTTTCAGAAATCTCTGGTAAAGTACCACTGACCTATCCCCTGAAGCAGTTGTCTTGAGCCTCTTTCCCTCTCCAGGAGTCTCACAAAACTGAGATACATCCTCCTTTTATAAATTGAAAAATACTAATATAGTGATAACCATGAATAAATCTCACTACTCTCTGTTCACTCAGGGCTAGATTTTTAAGATATTTAGGCACTAGAGATGCAAATAAGCACCTAACGAGATTTTCAAAAATGTCAAGACACCAAAGTCCCATGGGACAAATATACAAAACTCTCATTGCCTTCAATGAGCAAAATTAGGCCAGTATTGTAGCACTTTTGACATTCCCACCCAAAGAGCTACTCCTAACAATAATAGGGGGAGAGAGAGCAATGTCATTTTTGAAAAAGAGCTCTCAATCTACGGGTTTTTTTCAATTATTATGACATGTAGTGTTGCCAATTGCAATTTTATCATGAGTCTCATGATATTTTTCTTAAATCCCCAGCTACTGGAAACCTCTGATTACAAGAAAATCTGTTTTCATTTAATCTCAGCTTTCATATTTGTAAAAAGTGAGTTTCTAGTCCTCTTGAATTAAGAGAAAAGCTTAAAAATATTACCTGAGTTCACCCAAAGGGTTCAAAAACCAAAAGCAAATTGGAAAAAATCCAAAATAACTTATGTATGTATTAAGAATCTGATTTTATGACAGGAGTCTCATGATTTTTGGATATTTGATTTTTGGCAATACTGGTATTTTAATAATGGTGCATTTAAATAATTCAAGTTATATTGTGCATTCTTTTTGCATTTCTTTGATTTATGCTGCTGTTATACATAAAAATAAAAAGACATTGCATCTTTTATGCACTGTGGACATTCAAATTTTAATTAGCTAGATGAAATACCAGTAATAGTTAAGTAGTTGTTCCAAAAAAAAAATCCTATATTCATGCTATATTTGTGGTTGCAGTATCACTATAAGCAGGTCCAAATTACAACACTTCTGTAAGCAGTGTTTCCTTTAGTTAGCTAGCTGATACTAAACTCACTGCATAAGGCCTCTTTCATTGTAGAGAGTTTTCTCTGTTTTTTCACAAAAACATGAAATTACAATGAACTCTTCTGAAAAAGTTAAATTAATAATGTAAACTAATTTTGCAATTATATTTCATTTGGCAAATCTTCAACTATTTCCATTCTAAGGCAAGCTTATTGAAATAATTTATTCGAAGAAAGTCAAATATGAAGATGGATTTCAAGTGTTTTATTTTGTTTTAGATTATTATGTCATGCAATGAAAGACCACATAGTGCGTGTTGCAAATGAGGCAGAGTTTATTTTGAACCGACAAAGAGCTGAAGATGTACACAAACATGCCGAATTTGAGGTAAGCTCAAGACTTGATGAATTCCTGCTTTTCTGTTTTCACTCAGCCATCACTTAGCCTGTAATCTCATACAATAAAGCTTTTTTTCCGAGAGAGAGAGAAATTTACAATGAAGGCATTTGAAAGCCAGTTTTTAAAAGCTTTGGTAAATGTCAAACACAAGGAACTAGTTTATCTTCTCATCCCTTCACTGAAATGCATGAAAATATTTACAGCTTGAAGAAACCCCTTAATCAGAATGCCTACTAACTTGATATGGCAGATCTTTAAGGTTCACAAAGAACTTGTCTGATTTTATTGCAAGTAGTAAAACAAACAACATTTACTAGTGAAATTATTTTTGCTGGATTTTATCAATAGAATGTGAGTTTTGTGTATAATAAATAAAACTAAAGGCTAGCACACTTGAGGTGCTTTATGAAAAATAATAAATATTGATGTTCTGTAAATAGTATAGTATTTTTCGCTACCAAGACCAATGCTTTCTAGTACTTTTTCATCTTATTTACTGGATATAACTTATAAATTGGAAGATATTAAGTATCTTTTCTACTTGCTAAGCTAATAAGAATAATTAATTACTGGAAATGAATGTTTGAACTTTTTTTCCTTTTTGTTTACTTAGAATTTCTCATGTTCCTGTTCAAACATATCTCTTGATATATTTGAGAACTTTTGATAGAACAATGTTAAAAATCTCTTTGTTTAACATGGTTTTATCAGGTAATATATTTTGATATTAAAAAAAGCTTATCTATGATATTTCAATATAAAAATTTTGATTATTCCTGTTTTTGCCTATGTGTATATATTTGTGTGTCTATATGCTCATATATAAAATAATTCACAAAAGCATGTTTTAATGTTTGGTGGCATGGCATTAGAATTACGTTTGATTGATTTGGTAGTCTTGAAGATAATAAATAGCTGTATGAACATATTCATCTGTCAGGGAACGCCAACAAGCACCTTGTGGCAAGACATGGAAGCCAGTAATCTCAATTTTGATGAGGTTTTTATCTCATCGAAGCAGCTCGCTAAAGCCTACACTTTGATGTACTAGTTCTTGTGCTCCTTGACATAGCAGAAAAATATAAGACACAGAGATATCTTGTTGTCATTTTGAATACATATAACCTTTACTTCATTTTGTCAGGCCAGACAGCACACACTTGTCAGATGGGATTGCAACAACTTTATTACGAAACATATACTGGATATTTTGAGCTTAGATAAAATCACATTTACAATTAAGTGTATGTCAGAGTGAAGTTTCATATTGCCTCAACAATAAATAACATTTGATATTTATCAGGGCATCATACAGTAACCTAAAATGACAATAGAAGATTGAGTTATCTGCTCTTTGAAGAATATGTTGAGGTATAAGATCTGTCAGAACTCTAGACAAAATGAGAAAATTCAATTAACTTCCAGCTTCTGTTAGCAAATAAGATTTAGAATATTAACTAAATTCCCTAAAGGAACAGCCTTAAGTCAATCTTATTTTCTAGAAAGGAAACCAAAACATTTCTCTATAACATTTTTATTATACTTATTGTCTTGTGAAAAGCCTCAGAAATATGTTTGAAATTTGCAAGATAAAATCTGTAAGTAATTAAAATAAAAAAAATTAAATGTAATCATGTACCACTATGAATCGTAGATATACCTAAAATAAGATAGTGCTTAAAGTCTGAAACAGTTTTAAATATTGATGTTGTAATAATGTTACATAGGCATCATATCATATTAGCATGCATCCCACTTAAAAGATGTGTGAAAGTTTTTTTACCATCTACTGCATTTTAAATTATAAATCAGTTTTATTTTATTAAACAATATTTAAATATATTTATTTTGTAAATATTTGATTATTTTGAGCATGCCAATTATTGTTCAATGCAGGAAAAAAAGTGAATGGGTATTTTATCAGTCAAGTTATTTAGTCAAGTTATCTCACTTTTACCTCTCAAACTTCAATTATATCATTACTGATGCAATTATTGGACTAAAGTTACATAGTGACACAGTGTGGGTGCATGTGGGTGTGTAGATGTGAGCATAAGGGTGTGTAAAGTTAACACTAGTGAATTTTGTCTTATGACTATGGCTATTATTGAAAGAGTCCAGTTTTTCCAGAATGATTGCTTCCAGTTAACATTCATTTTGTTAGCCTCTGTAACTGTTCAGGAAGAAAAATGAAAATTTAATTTTACTGTCCAATGAGCTGGTGAAATATTAACCTCATTACTGAGGCAGATCATTGTACTAATTGGTGCTTCCCTGTACATGGAGATAAATTGAAAAAATGAATTAACCCCTTAAAAGTAATGTAATTCCTGTCTTAAATAGATGCCTTGCAGTAATAGTTTTACATACAGTAGATGAAGTACATACTTAAAAAGTTACCAAGTACTGCCATTTTCTGTAATAAAAACACTAATGTATAGAAGTATGCACACCTGAATTCATGAAATGCAATAAGATGTCTCCAGTAGAATGTTAGCTTAATTGCAACTGCTGGTATAATCAATATTATATAGTACTTTGTGTAGGTAGTATTAAATCTTCATTGAATTTGTTTTACAATGGGAACCAATCAATTATTATGGAATGCGTAAACTTAAGAACACCTTGCATAATGACAGGTTTCAGAGTAGCAGCCATGTTAGTCTGTATTCGCAAAAAGAAAAGGAGTACTTGTGGCACCTTAGAGACTAACAAATTTATTTGAGCATAAGCTTTCATGAGCTACTGACTAACAAATTTATTTGAGCATAAGCTTTCGTGAGCTACTGAAGTGAGCTGTAGCTCACAAAAGCTTATGCTCAAATAAATTTGTTAGTCTCTAAGGTGCCACAAGTACTCCTTTTCTTTTTAAGAGCACCTAGTTCAAAATGAAGGATTTTATTCAGAAATGATAATTGCGCACACAAACATTAAATAACCAACACAATGTATTCAAAATAAATTGAGAATAATGTAGTTTTTTATGATATATCTCTGTAAGAAAACTGTGATTTTTTTTTTAATCGCCATAGACACATTTGCCCTATTCAGACTTTTCAAACAGATTCCTACTAAAAGGAGTATTGAGAATTTGAATTCAGTCTCTTTTTGAGAATAAAGTAGATAAATGTATAATTCAAATGTGTGCTACAAAGAGAACAAAAGTATTAGAAAATAGAAACTAAAGTTAACAATGTTTCGATAATGGAATCTTTTTCACAATCAGTCTGTAACGGAAACGGCAATAATTATTGAAATTCCTTGAGAGATGGATTTTGAAAGCAACATGATCAAATAATTATTTCTAGCTTTGTTTTCAGTTTCAAGTATTTTTGATAGATTTTTTTATCCGTTTTCACTTTATCCAACTGTTTTTACCTTTATGTAAATGTATGTATTGTGGTGTTTTTTGCATGTTGTAACATATGGAGATTAAGGAAATAGACATTTAATTTCAAAAGCAACAGAGATCCACTTTAAGATCCATAATTATAAAAGTACTGAACTTGTGAACTATTAAGATCTTGTTTTGTAGATCTTAGTGAGACTTAAAAGTCAAGCTAAGTCTGTCTGGTACAGTGTTGTAGCTTTCTATATGCAATACTGAATAAGAAATTCCAGAGTATAAAGTATTGTATAAGGTATTAATTGGCAAATAATTTATAATGATCTGAAAAGAGGCCATATTTTAAAACATAAGCACAAAGAGGCAGAGTTAAGTGTGTTTTCATTGTAATTCTGCATTTCCTCACTTTTGATGGTTTAATTTCTAAACCTTAACATAGCATTAATGCTCTTTTTTCCCCTGGAGTATGTAATGGAGGGATCAACACAACTAGTGCAAGTAAGGAGTTTAAAAATGGATGTTGTGTTTCTATTTAGACTTTATATTTCTGTGACTGACAAGGTGCTTCTTATTTACGGTACCTAGAAATGCTGAGTTTAGTGAGAACAAAGGTGACTAAGATGTAGGTAGAAAGGAGAATTCAGATATATGAAAATCAGTCCTAAGCAACTCGTAGGCACTTCCTAAATTATTGTATTTACTATTCACTATTTTTTAAAAAATTTTTAGTCACAGTGTGCTCAATATGCTGCTGATAGAAGAGAGGAGGAAAAGATGTGTGACCACCTTATAAGTGCTGCTAAACATCGCGATCATGTTACAGCCAATCAGCTGAAACAGAAGATACTGAATATCCTAACAAACAAACATGGTGCTTGGGGAGCAGTCTCTCACAGGTAAGCTGTAATCATAAATCTGTAATTATAAACATTTGTTTCAAAATTTAAAATGAATCAGCCATTTCTGTACAATTGAAAATTGGATGTGCTGATGGTGGGAATCATTTCAAGAGAGCTTTTGTCGTCTTTATATCTTTTTTTTTTTTCTCAAAAGTCTTCCTGTTTGGAGATTCCTCTTCTAGTACATGATGTGCAGATGCAATGCTCTCCATAGCCTATCAACACAATATTTTATTCAAATTTGTTTTAGATAATTTGTAGATACTTATACTTGTTGATCATCATGTAGCACTATTATTTGTATTCCAATAGGGCCTAGAGGCCCCAACCAGAATCGGGGCCCCTTTTGGGCTAGTTGCTGTACGAACAGGTTGTGAGAGACAGTCCCAGTCCCAAAGACATTACAATGTAAATAGAAAAGAGAGATGAAGGGTCGGAGGAGGCATAGAGAGGCAAAATGATTTGTTTAAGATCACACAGAAGGTCAGTGGTAGAACAAGGAATAGAGCTCAGCTCACCTGACTAGTGCCCTATCTACTAAACTATTTCTGTATAAATAATCAGTATATACTTTGATACAATACACTGGTAAATCTTTATCCTCACAGACAAACAAGGTCAATACCTAGTGTGTGCAACCAAACTGCATGCACAAGTGTACCCAAGCACATCTCATGCCCAAGTTGGGCGTGAGAAAAGTGCATGCTCCCTTCTGCAGACATATTTTGAAAATTTGGTTCAAAATATAATAATGCTAAATATAATAGTACAAAATATAATAGTATTAAACTGTACTTTAATTGACAATACAGTAAATGAGGTTCTAATATATGTTCTAGGGAATTAGAGTTAAGCCTCATTAGAAGAGATGTATAATGAATATTATATATCCATAAATATTAAGGTATCTCATAAATACTGTGTATATTGTTCTCACCCTATTGTCACTATGTTTGCATGTGTATCATTTATTTTCAAGTATGTAATGGAGGAATCAACACAACCAGTGCAAGTAAGAAGTGTAAAAACAGATGTTGCATTTCTATTTAGACTTAATATTTCTGTAAATGGGAAGGTGCTTCCTATTTAACTAAAAATGCAGATTTCAGTGAGAACAACATAAAGTAGTTTATATATTTTTTTAAAAAGTTAGGTGTAATTTTGGGCTTATCGACCTTAAGTGTTTCTTTAAAATCCCTGCTCAAAATGAGGTGGGTTTCAATTCTGTTGTGTTCTGTGAAAACCAGCTCAAGTTGATGATGATATAAATCTGAGCTGATGCTGTTTGCAGAGCTGTAGGCCACCATCTCCACAAGCCATGAGCCAGTTGTCATCTTGGAAGTGATAGGTGATCTACCATTTCCCCCTAGGACCAAATAGCTTCTCTCCTGGATTTGAGGAGGGAGAAGTGGTTGATCCCTTAATCTACAGTGTTAGGCTTACCAGGTAAGGGCCACTGTCCCTCCTTCAAACCCATAATAGTTATAGGGAAACTAGACATCTCCCAGTCTGGCAGCAGATACGGGGAAAATGTTCCAGTGCTAGTGCTAGTATAGTGACTGCAGGGGCATAGAACTCTCCATAAACCTTTTCATGGTAGCAAGGGACTCCACAAATATAATCCCTAGCTGCCACAGGCTAACTGGCATGCCAGGTAATTCCTAACACACAGTGGCTAGGGAATACTCGGGTTCCTTCGCTACCATAATATGGTTCATGGGATGTCTAGACCTGTGTTGTCAGGGTAGCATTTCTAATGGCAAAAGCTTTTTCCCAGTTCCCAATGCAGAATGAAAAACATATTTCCTGAAGATCTTTTGTATTTGAAAGAGGCCCTGACACTACATGTAGGGTGTAACCAATTGTCCCAAGAAGAAGCATGTGAAAGAAACCTGTCCACTGGTTCCACAAAATAAAACTTATGTAAGATCCAAGAGGTTTGGCATCTAGATGGGTAAGTAAGTGCTTTTAAGAAGTGGGTATGATTCTTGGAAGTTTGGATTCTCTAGAACCAAGCTAGCCTCATGTTTAGTATGTATAATACATGTCCAAAGACTATTTTAAAGGTCTTCAGCACAAATGTTTTTGGTATGAAAAGTAAGATCTGGTTTCATTGTGTGTGTCACAGGTGTAGAATAGATAAAAGTTTTATTGTGTTTGGGATCCAATATAATCAATTCTTCTTACCTTACATCTTCCCAGTTTTTGTACCCATGCATATGCTGCCTTTGGAGAAAGCAACTACCAAAGGTTGATATGCTTACTCTTGGGATGCCATACTGTTAGCTGTCTGATTTTTTGGTAATGGAACACAGAATGAGGTTGAATAGTGGAAGCAGCATGAAGAAAAATGTGAACAATGAATGACTACTGTCTTAGGATTCAGAAAGGGCAGACAAGATTTCCAAAGAATAGGATAAGAAAAGCCTAAACAAATTGCTTTTGAAGTTTGATGCTTCAAGATTGAGTGAACTTTTATAGTATTTACAAAGTATGAATTTTGAATATATTAACATAATCTATCTTTGAAAGGTCTGAAAAGCAAGAATAAGTATGGATAAACACAATAATATGCCACATAAAATATTTCAGTTATGCTAATTGTACTCTATAGAGAGTAGACAATGATTAGCATTAAAAGTAGCCATAAAATCAGAAATGAATTGCAGTTCAGATTACCTTTTGCATAGTTTCTTACTGTAGGCAACTTACATTAGTAAGTATTTACTTAACTACTCCACTAGAGAGAATAAGTTCCCACAAGCATGGGTAAGGATTATGTAACCTAGCAGTGCTGGTCTGAGAACTAATTTGTTCAACAATACCTTTCTGCTTTACCTATATGAGAGAAATAATATATATTTTGGAAATCATTTATATTATATTGTTTAATGCCTTTTAAAGGCTTTAAGTAATATTTAACTATCAATTTTATCTTTTTCCATTTCATAAATAGATGTTTTTCACTCCAGTTTTAGTACAGACAAAATGATTTTTGTTTCCTTCCTCACTGGTATATTGACAAACTCCATTGCATCAAAGGGAAAGTATAGTATGTTCATGAATAAATAGCATTTGTTTGGTTTTTTTCCTTTAAATTTCCCTGCCAGAAAATAGTAGACTTTTTAAAGAAGAATCTGTTCAGTGTTTCCTTATACCTTCTATTTGTTGCTTTCAAAAAAAAAAAGGTTACTGCTTTTCCTCAAGTGTGGTGACTTTACTTTCAGGTATGTTCATCATGGCAGATCCAGAGCATATGAAGAAGTCTAGGTTCAAGTTATAGTCTAAATGTTGATGTTAAATATCCATCACAGGTGTTTTGAAAGTAGCTGTTTGTTGTTCTCAGGGGGGTTGCAATAATGAGAAATTTCAGAGTAGCAGCCGTGTTAGTCTGTATTACCAACTAAATCATTCCAGCCAGGGCTTTGTTAAGCCAGGCCTTTAAAACCTCCAAGGATGGAGATTCCACCACCTCCCTAGGTAAGCCATTCCAATGCTTCAGCACCAGTGAAATAGTGTTTCCTGATATCCAACCTAGACCTACCTCCCCCACTGCAACTTGAGACTACTGCTTCTTGTTCCGTCATCTGCCACCACCAAGAACAGTCTAGCTCCAGCCTCTTTGGAACCCCCCTTCAGGCAGTTGAAGGCTGCTATCAAATTCCCCCTCACTCTTCTCTTCTGCAGACTGAATAACCCCAGTTCCCTCAGCCTCTCCTCGTGAGTCATGCGCCCCAGCTCCCTAATTATTTTCATTGCCCTCTGCTGGACTCTCTCCAATTTGTCCACATCCCTTCTTTAGTAGGGGGACTAAAACTGGATGCAGTACTCATCAGTGCCGAATAGAGGGGAATAATCACTTCCCTCGATCTGCTGGCAATGCTCCTACTAATACAGCCCAATATGCTGTTCGCCTTCTTGGCAACAAGGGCACACTGCTGACTCATATCCAGCTTCTCATCCATTGTAATCCCCAAGTCCTTTTTTGCAGAACTACTGCTTAGCCAATTGGTCTCCAGCCTGTAGCAGTGCCTGGGATTCTTCCTTCCTAAGTGCAGGACTCTTCACCTGTCCTTGTTGAACCTCATCAGATTTCTTTTGGCCCAATCATCCTATTTGTCTCGGTCCCTCTGGACCCTATCCCTACCCTCCAGTGTATCTACCGCTCCTCCCAGTTTAGTGTCATCTGCAAACTTGCTGAGGGTGCAATTCATCCCATCATCCAGATCATTAATAAAGATGTTGAACAAAACCAGTACTTAGTTGAGTCCTAGACAGCCTCAAAGAGCAGGTAATCTTTCAGGCTCCTGGGGACATCTAGCGAACTACTTCCATGGTCAAGGTATGTGTTGCAGTACCTTTCTTCTGTTGTGTGGTCCCTGTGCAAGGATGAATAGTGGAGTACTTCCCCCTTGTAAACCGCCATGAATTGCACACACACAGACAAAAGTCCACCACCACCTACAAGTCTTTTCAAGGACAGGATATAAGTCGGTGGCTTGTAAGGAACTCAATATTAATAAAATATCTTCCTCTTCAAGTACTATTAGGTACATAGTTTCCTGTTGATGCCTCCTTTGAGGGTGTCATAAGATCCAGATAAGGACATCTGATTAAACCAAATGTTAAACTTAAAAATTTTAGTATAAAACAAAGAAATGTCATACATTTTGGTTTATACAATGCAAAGCTAGGTGTCATTCTTCAATAACATCCAATGCCCCTTTGTGGGTAGGTAGTTTCAACAACATGCTGAAAGTCAACCCAACTTTCACTCTAGACCCTTGCATACTCACTATAGAAGGAAGCATACTTGAAAGACAGATTTCCAAAATCTCATCATACAAAATAATTTCAGTTCATTTCAGTGCCTCTTTGAAAAAAAAGACAGAAACATGGCCATATGGGGTTGGACCAGTGGTCCGTTGAGTCCAGAATCCTGTCTTATGATCGTGACCAGTACCAGCTGCATCAGTGTAAGGTGCAAGAAACCATGTAGTGGACAATTATGGTTCTCACAGAGGCACACTCTTCCTACGTCCCATTAGGGGTTGGCTTATGATTGAGGCATGAGTGCTTATATCCTTTCTGAAACCAGGGAGTAACTAGAGGTCAAAGCTTCTCCATGGCAATGGAAATAACGTCCTGGGTAGAGAACAATCTGTGCCTTTCAAGACAGTTCACGTAAAGGAATCAGAAAAGAGGAAGAGTAATAGCTCAAGTTCTCTTGTAGTCCTCCACTGGTCCAGAAGGCACATTAGACTTGTTAGATAGCCAACACTGTACCTGCAGAAAACACCAGACCTCCTGAATCAGGGACTCCTTTATCCAGACTGGGAACATCTACAGTTAACAGCCAGGGTATCAAAAGAGGAAGTATAGTTCAGCATGGATTCTTCATTAACCCTCATTGAACCAGGATGTTTCATTCATTGGGTTGGTCACATTTGTAGTTCTGGTGTGAGGGGAAATAGAAAGCTGTATGAGGCAGGGACTGCCTCTTTGTTTGTGCAGTGTTCAGCACAGTGAGGTCCTGACTTTTAGTTATGGTTGTGATACAAATATTATAATAATCCCAAAGTTCTGGTGATCTTGGCTACATTAGAGTTTCTCCAGGAGGATTGGCTGATGTCCTACAGTTCAGCACCATAGAAATGTGGGTATCAGTCAAGATAGCATTTTCTAGCCCAGCACATTGAATCCTCCAATTTGAGCATCAGATGCTAAGTTTAATTGCATGGATAAATTAGACAAGCCAGGACTTTCAAATCACCTCCAAAGGACAAGTTTTGGAATTAGTTACCATATCCTTACAAGAATCACACTGCTTTTGTCATGAGAAAAAGGTTATTCTTATAACTCCAGAAACCTTTCTGTTCAAGGTAGGTTCTCTTTTCTACCATGGCAGGGAGATAGTTCTCCCATCATTTTGTTCTAACCCTTGGAAAGTTGTGGTGTAAAAGGCCATGCCTAGAGTTCTAAAGATCTATCTCAAGCATGTGGAATACATATGCCAATAGTATTTTGTTCATCTTGTATCCAAAATGCCAAGGCCTTAGGGCTTCAAAGCTGCTGCAAGAAAGATATTAAAATTCTGCATCAGCTGGCATGCTAGGCATCTTGGAAACAATTCACAGAAATACCTGAGGCACTGAGGGGAAAGTATATGAGCCTCATCTGAGGAAGATTTATGAAGTAAGTTACCATTCCTCTGCAAGGACATCCTTTGGAAGGAAGATGCTCCTGGGTTGGTGCTCACGTAACTCCTTAGTTTTAGCTCTTGCTTTATATGGGGGAACTTCCATACCTGCCAATTATTCCACTATAATAATTAAACTTTGTTTATCCTTTCCCTCCCTACTTCTGGGATTCATTGCTGGCTACTTCCCATGAGTAACAAATGAGGAGAGAAGCTGTGCAATAGAAAGAGAATTCTCTTACCAGATGGCTTTCTTTGTTAGCCACTTCTCTCTGATTTAAACCCACCTTGGTAGTTTAGCAAATAACAAAAATACAAATTGAAAATTTTCTATAAAGAAAAATGAAGACATATATTTTCTTAAGGTTAATATAATACATCATATCAAAGTGTCTTAATGGTGATAATTTGTTGCTGGAATGTTTCTGCTGCTGTGTTAGAACTGTTCTGGTGGCTGGAACTTAAGTCTTGGAGCCTCCAGGTACAACGTTAGACAGGTGGGGCGCATTAGTCCATGAGTAATTAATTCTGGGAGAAGCTGCTAACAGAGAGGAAATTATCAAGTAAGACATTTCTCAAACCTTTTCAACATATTTTTCCGAAATGCCTTAGGGATTGCAATCCTGGTGCTTTTAAACAAAATCCCATCTAGTATTGAGAATACTCCCCTGAATTGGTGATAGAGGCTGGGAACGTGCTGTGCTGGCCACTCTGTGCTAATATTCTTAATCATTTTTCTGTAGATTTTCATCCTGAACTGTTGCTCTGGCAATCATAGTTCACATTTCATCTGAGACTGGATAGTCTAAATCAAATTTCTAAATCAAATTGACATATACAGTGACTAGCACTGGACTTTGTTCCACTCTACCTTTGTCAAATGCTCTAGAGGGTGTCTGCAGCCACCAAATATCTCTCAGGTTTGTATTAGATTTGCAAATCATATAATTGTAATTGAAAAACTAATCTCTGTATTCTCAGGGGGATGGTTGCCAGTCCCTTTTGGCAACGATATAAGTGGTTTACGGTCAATTTCAGCTAACACTTGTCTTCCATAAACAAAGACATGAAACCTTTTACACTCATGGAGTAAGGCCAAAGCTGCCTCCTCTCTTTGAGTTACTGAGACTACATTTTTTGGTTAGAACCCATGACTCATAAGCCTCTGTTCTGCAGTTTTAACCTTAAAGCTATAAGAGGACTGTGCCAGTACCTTTCTTGGAGGCAACTGTGAACAACTTAGTTTTGCATTTTCCACCATAGTACCTCAGGACGGTGGCCTGTTTAACTTCTTCAGTTTCTCAAAATCTTTAAGTTTAGCATCCCAAATCCATTAGGTTGCTGGTTTAAGCAACTAGACTAAGCACAAATTTCCATACTTAGTTCTTCATTCCATCTTTGTATCCCTTCCTTGTCTGTTGATGACCGCCTCAACCTTACTGTGAACAACCTGTACACCTTGCTGTATTAACTTCTCTCCCAGGTATGTTGTTTCCATTACACATAATTCATATTTTTGTTTTTCACTTTAGTCTGAGTTCTGGCTCTTTCTAAAGCTACCCAGAATCTTTGGTTATGCTCTTCTACATTTTTCCCCAAGATCAAAACATCGTCTATATAAACCCATCTATCATCAAAAATCTTTTTTTATTTTCCAGTGAAACCCTTCGGGTGCCAAATACAAGCCTGCAAAAACAGTGTCTCCCAAAGGGGGTGTTAAATGTGCACACGTGTCCACTGTTTTTCTAAGAGCACCTGCTGATGTATTCAGTGTAGAAGATTATTTGGCATCAGGCATATCGATCCAAATTTCTTCCCTTGTAGCTAGTGGAAAATATTTCCTTTTTACACATTTCTTTGGGGTCTATACATAAGTGAAGGTTTTAATCTCTTTTTATACAATGACCAATGAGTGTGCCCACTCTATTGCTTCTTCAGCTTGCTGTATGATTCCCAGAGTAATGAGCCTATCCGGCTCCTGTTTTAGCCTCTGCCTTAGAGTGAGGGGAACTTTCCTACGGGCATGTGCTGTGGAATAGTTGGGCTCTTTGAGCTACATTCTGCTCTCTCTTGAGAGCTTATCTGTCCCCTGAAAGATGTCCTCAAACTTTTCTTCAATTGTATTGGTTTCCTGCCTCTCCAAAGGGTGTACCCTCTTGATGAGACCCAGGGCTTGGCCAAAATAAGGTGGTTACCTTCTGATTGTCTTCCTTTTCACTATCATCCATTGCTTGCAGATAGTGAAGTGCTGTCTAAATCTCTTTGGCATCTTCCCCATTTCCAGAGTTTGTTTTGATGGCGCTTACAACTGCTCCATTCTTCCACTCAGGTTATTTTCTTTCATTTCTATTTATTCCTTTACAGTATCTTCTTCACACCACACAATCTTTAATGCATTTCCTCTCACTGCCTAGTATTTGGAAGCAGATCAGTCCTTTTATTCCAAGCCCGGCACAAAGAGATAAACCTTTCCAATATTCTCTCCTTCCAAGCTGTGAAAACAGTAGACCTACCGATCTCTGCCTTTACCTAAAACAACAACAAAAATCTAAAACTTTCTATAATTGACTTTATATAACTAACTACCAATATTTTTCATGGTAGCACTAATTTGGGAATCTCAAGATTTACTCTGTGGCAAGATAGCTAGCTACAAGGCAGTTCTTTTCCCATCTGAATATGTGAAAGGTGGTAGATGAAGAAAAGAAATATTAACTCTTGACAATTCTGAGTCAGGAAAGGTTTCTGAGATGCAAGGAAAAACTAGGTCCTCATACAGTATTTCAGAGTGACAAACAACTCTCTGATAACAGAAAGACCAAGGTTCGTGCTTAGCAAGTTAAGCAAGAACTCTGCTCCTCCTTCAGTCCAGCAACAGGGAGAAGCATGTGCGGCAGTCCAGCTTCCATCATATCAGCGAAGCTCTTCTGTCATTACTAGGACTTACCAAAGCCACCTTCCCCTTTCCATTACTGCCACCTAATTTCTCTCCACTCTGGGACTTGGTGTGATATGCTGGCATTCACACCATGAGTTAAGTATCTTGCAGCCATTTTTCTCACAGGTGCCCTCTTCTTTCTCCCTTTCCCCCGATAACAGAACTGGTGGAATCCAATAAGGAGGCCTGGAAAATAATGCAATTTTCCTTAGGTAGGCAAGCAACGTACCTAGTGCATCCCTTTTGGGCAATGTAAGGCTTTAACCCAGGGTAGGATTGTTTAACAGACCAAGATATTGAGGAAGGTAAGATGTCTGTCTGACAGGATTTAAAAAATTAACTTCACATATGTAGGTGATACTGGACCATTTCTCTATTTCTTCATTGTCTCTTTTCCCTTATCAGTTGCCACCCTGGTAAGCACTTTGTATGATACAGACAAGTCTCCCATATTCTCCATATCCTGTTCAGTAGCTGAGGGAACGAATGTGGAAAAAAATAAGCATAAATTGGGGAAAATCTCAAAAAGAAGGTCTTAAAATTCTAAGGTGGCAACTTCTGCAGAAATGCAAATGCTTGCATTTATTCTGTGATTTTAAATGGATTTATCTGAACACTACATCGTCCTCATTGTTTAGCACATGAAAATATATAAAGCTTAAGAAATTTCACATTTGTAAGAGCTGTCTAAGGTTGTGGTAGCACTGTCACATTCTATCATTCTTTCTTTATTTAGATGCTGATTACAGTATCCAAATGCAAAGCTACAGAAAATATTTTTCAAACAGTAACATCTGGCTCTTTGGCAGACTTCTCAGGCATTTGTGTTGGAATAATTGGAAACACCACATTATTAGACTGATGATATCTTTCTGGGCTGCTGAGAGGCATTTTTTTCTTACTCTTGTACTTTTTTCGTTTTAAACATTTTTATAATTTATTATTTGTCTAATTGTGTTCTCCCTAAATAATTTGAGATCACTTGTTATGCTTTTCACTTCTATAAATGGGAATTGAATGAAAAGGGTAAGCTTAGCCAGGTTCATTTTGATTATTTTTATGTAGGAAGGTAGAATGGTTTAGAGATTAAACCTATCATTAAGATTCAGAAGATTCCCATCTCTGCCTCAGATTTCATATGACTTTAAGGAGGTCATTTTACTTGCTTGTGCCAATTTCCTCTTTGACAGGTATACTGCTGTCCGTTTTACTTCTGAGGGGTACTGAGATTAAATCCTTCCCATCAATATAACTCTTAAAGATATTTGGTTGGAAGATGCTGAAGTATGCGAAGTATTATTATTTATTTAAAGTTGTATGTATAGATTTGTGTCCATATACAGATTTAATTAGAGCAGTTATTTTTCTATGTGAATTTAATGTAAACTGTACAAGCTCGCTCTCTTGTCTGTTGTAGTATTATCTGTTCTCAAAGTGGCTTATAATATAAATAAATGTTGTTTACACGCGCACGTGCACAAAATGTTTAAGGATAACTTAGACTGCAACTATCTCTTGATATTTGTGATCTTGAGTATATTGATATCTTTTGTCAATAATAAAGGCTGTTGGTTAGGTTGTAAAGCTCCATTGCCCGGGAGTGCTGTATTTTGAAGTCATGTGTCATGGATGCATTGTAGAGATAGAAGACTATTTATGTTTATGGCATTTTAAGTAACTCAGTAAAACCTTTTAGAATATACAGAAAGGGTTTGTTTACTGTCATCACTGTTCACTTAATCCTGTGACCTTGACATGATAGTATTCCCATAAATCTCCCTGCAGGTAGTTCAATAAAATAGATGAACATCAGAATCTAATGGTTGTTGCAGCTTCAGGAATAAACTGCCTTATGCCAAAAATAGGGTTTATACATTCAATATTCTAAAACATTGCTATGTAACAAATATCTAATTGGTTGGATTATTAGGAAAACCAGAAGACACACAGGAATATGCACATTACTGGTGAATTTGAGACTATAAACAATCAGTTTTTAAAAGTGCTTTATGTATACTATACCAATAGGCTGATATAAAAAAAAAATTAGTGATAATTTCTAATAGTAAAGTATTTCATTTTTTCTTTCATTATATAGCACATGCATATTTATTATTTTTAAGAGTCTAGCAACTATTTTTTCCATTTAGCTCCTCTCAAATTTGGGAGGAGAAAGGATTTTGGTGTTTTTTGTTTGCTTGCTTGATTGTTGTTGTGGGGCTTTTTCTAAATCTATTACCCTGATGTCTAGCAAAGATTAATTTTAAGATGAGTAGAATCCCTTTTAAAAGATTTATCAAAAATCAAGTTTGTTCTAAGAGTGGGGAACAGAAAAAAAATTTATATATGGAGGAAACAAAATAATCTGAAGTGAATTTTTTTAAAACCAATCTACAGAAATCTGCTTGAGAAGAATTTATTGAAGTATTTGAGGCAATGTCTACACTACCACTTACGTTGCACAGGGAGGTGAATATTCCACCCCCCTGAGCAGCATAAATTACACTGGCATAAGCGCTAGTATGCACAGTGTTATGTTGGTGGGAGAGCTACCGCTGCTTATTGGGAGTCGATTAATTATGTTGAGAGGGGAGCTCTTTCCCCCTCAGCCTAGAGAGATCTTATGGTAGCACCACCAGGGCTTAATTTGTAATGAAACAGGTGCCCAGGACTCAAGCTATTTTTTTACTTTCATAACTGACGTAGCAACCCCAAAGGTGCCAGGGCTATGAACTGCCAAACCTACCGGTGCCGGGGCTTAGCCCTGCTACAAATTAATTACGTGGTGCAGCTGCATCAGTACATTTGCGCCACTGTGAGCTCTCAGATGTAGACATAGGGACTCTGTGTAGGTGAATCCCTTTGCTATATTAGGGCCGTAATTTGTACCCATAGTGACTTATATATTATAGTGTTGCCCCTTTTCGACCTGAACAGCTAGTCAAAGTTCAGGGCTCTGGGGATGTTCCAGTTAGGAGGAGAAATTGGTGGACAGGTCTTTCTTTGATGCAGTCTTGTTTATTTACAAGGTTTGTACAAAATCCTGCTTCTCTCGACTAAGGACGAACCAAAACCAAGAGGAGCAGTTTCTTAGCTTGCAGCCCCAAGCCTCTTTAGCTGATAGACCCAAAAGTTCTCTCTCTCTCTAGCTTTTTCCAGGATCACACTGTGTTCACCAGCTTCTGCTTGGCTTTGTTGCTTTTTGCCTCTCCCTCTGTGTGTTCTATCACACTCCCTCACAAATCCCTGGTCACAATATCCCCCCTGCCTGCATGGTGCTAGTTTCTGGGCAGATTCTATTAGGCTTTGTTTTAGATGAGGCCCCTTAACTGTCTTAAATGAAGGGCATGTTCTGTTCAAATCAGTTTGAATGATGTTTTAACTCAGCCCATAATGAGGTATTTCCCAGCTTTGCTCATCATCCCAATGAGGCCTAAAATTGGAAAACACAACACCTGTCCCAAACTGAAAAGAAGTAATTTAATGGATTACAAATTATATAACATAACTATTTATGTGTATACAGTGTCTTTTGCCAGAATAGTTTCACATCATGAACATAAAATAACTTTATTCTCACCCAAATCACTTTGGGCCTTTTGTTTCCATGGATTTCCTTTCCATCACCAGGGAGGATTTTAATCTTTTAATCAGCCCTGGAAATGCCTGTTGATTCTGTGGAATTCATTGGCTGAGTCATACCCTGCCCATTCTGTTTCAATGGGGGAATCACCTCTAACAGCTTCTCTAGCCTCAGCTTCCAGATACATTTTCAGATGTGAGGATGAGGGGGAAGCCAAGCTGAAATTCTATATCCCAAACTGTAAGCATTCACATCTGTATCCAGTAGGAATGGTGTTTTGAAACATGCAAAGGTCAAGACACGCACAATCCCAAGAACCTTGTTCAACTCTGAAGATGCTAAATCACACGTTGCTCACCATCAAAATGGTTTCCCTTTTTAACTGTTTGCTGCTTTTCAGAATCATTCAGCAAATGAACAAGGGTCAGTTCTTGTTTCCGATCCACAAGGACTTTAGCAGCTAAGAGTCCCCTAACACTATAGGTCTCAAAACAGGTTTCACCCACTCCCCATCTTTCCCTGGCTAGAAAGCTACTATGACATATAGCTATTATAATGGTTTCTGCTGCTGGGGGAAGAACCACTCACTCACTACAAACCAATTCCTACAAACTATTTTTCTCACCTGGGCCATATCTTTAAAGGGAATTTGTAGGACATCTTGCCTAGCATTGACTACATAATTGTTAGCCATAATGAAACCTCATCCAATTATGAACACACCCACTATTTCAGCCACCCAGACTTCTTGCTTTAATGCCAGAGGTCCAATCTTCAAACCCAATTTTCCAAGTTTTTGGACAGGAGCCCTTGCCCAGTCACTGATACCCTTTGAGACCAGGTAGGTGGTTCAGTTTTGGATTCCCTAGTATTTTTAGCGTGTATTGGCCTAATAATAGTTGATATGTTTGAGCCAGTGTCAACCACCGTTGCACGTTGTATAGAGCCTATGGATGACATTTTAACGTAACCCATAACAAAGTTTCACCCAGCTCATAATATAAATAACAATAAAAATAAATTAAAGCATGATAGATTTGCCTCCTGGTGATTGTGGATATAAATAAAAAAAATTTAATGTGGGGCTAGTCAGGTTTCTTTTTTTTTTTTTAATAAGTATAAGAATTTTTGCCAAGTACTTGACTTTGGGTTGAATAGTGCCAGTGTATTGTAGTGTTTATTGTCTGCATGTGTTGACATACATAAAAACCCCCAAATCCCTGTACATTTTATAATTTTGTGCATAGAAAATAGTCTTATTTTCAAAGTTGAGGTCTGCTCATTGGAGGTGAAGGGAATTTATTTGCAGGACCTCCAACAGCATCTTCAATGACACAGTTTTATGCTGAGCTACTAAGCCAGAAATCTATGAAAATGAATTGACCGAAACCTGTTGGAAAAGAAAAGCAGCTAGCAGTGAGGTGAAGTCCATCGGGAACAAAATGTAATTGGCTAACTATACTGATTTAACCTCAGATGACTACCATTGAGTTGGATGGAAAAAAAACCTTCCATGAAGCAATGGCTATTCTGCACTAGTACATAGCTAACTGCTGTAGCTATGGAAGACTGTACACTGAGGAAAAATTTCTTCCATAATAGCCTTTCAAGTTGAGATGGATAGTAAAAAGGTAGTTTATCTGATTAATCAGAAAGCTTCAAATTATGTTGTCTCCTTGTGGGCCTAGATGAAACATAAACTGCTTCTTTCCCAGTGTACATTGTTCTTTATCTTTAAAGGTCTTTCCTTGGTGTTGATATTCAGTGTATCAAAGACATAGAATTGCAGTTGAATATTCTAGGAATGCAAAAAATGCAGAAAAAGCACAAGTTAGATGTTGTTACAGTATGATAATCAATTTCTCTGCCTATGGCCTCAATGACAACCTCTGCTATATAATAGCTCTGCTAACAAAAGTGTGGTGAAGGCAGCTAGTCTGGTAAAATGAAGAAAAGAGTACTAGGCTTAGTTTAAAAGGTATTGCTTTGAGCTGTGCAAGAATGGAGCACTATGTTCACTTCAGTGCAGCTAGAGGGGCATTATAAACAGGGAAATAATTTGTACATAGAAATTATTGTATTCTCATTGTTTTTATACTGGCCTCTTGCTTCATCAGATGGATGATATGGTTTGGCTTTGGACCTCAACTTTTGGATTAGTGACACCTTGCATACATTTTATTCCTTATGCCTGTTTGAGTAAACATCATCCATAGAAAGACATAGATGCCTAAACTCAGCTGGAGGCTTGTTTGAGGGAAATACATCCCCCATGTGTCTAGGCTCAAGAAACTCAGTTTCCTTTATGGATAGGTAGAGCTACAGACTGTATGCTTGGTTTGGCTGCAATATTTTCAGTATTTTAAAGTCAAATGTGGTAGATTCTACTGGTGTGGCCTCTGTTCTAAACCATTAATAAATGCCTTTCTAGTGGTTTATCATCCTTAGCCAGGCAGATAGCAAGTTACAAGTTCTCTCAAGAGTTTGTTGTTCTTCAGGTTAATGCACATGTCCATTCCACTGTAGGTATGTGTGTGCCTCGTGCACAGTTGTCAGACATTTTTCTCTGAGTACCCATCGAGAGAGTGTGAGTGCCCTCTGATGCCTCGCACCACTGCATGCAGGTAAAAGGACCCCACCCCCAATAGTTCTGTCCTACTGCCAATGATGGTTGTTGGAGCTCTGAATTTTGTATCTGTAATTTTCTAGAATGGAATTCCCAGTTCCCAGCTGGATATTGGGCTCGGTACTGAACTAATGCCTCATTCTTTTGGCTTCATGGCCTTTTACTCATGCAAGAAGTCTATGCCAATGAATATCCCTCACCTCAGCTGCCTTAAGTGTTTGGGAGAGGCATGTGAGTGACAAATTTCACATTGGTAAAGGGTTCAAACCCCGATCAAAAAAGGTCAGGGCTGTCAGACTCAAGTAACTGCTTATGGAGCCTGTGCTTCACCAGCTGTAAAAACCTTCCTCCTCAGAATGGGTACCAAGTGTGTCAGAGTTGATTAGGAAGGCTCCCCCTGTTCTGAGTCCAGAGGTAGATCCTCGTCACTGGCACCTAAGGAAAGACAACTTAAGTCTCCCCAAGAGTCAGCACCAAGGACTTCAAGTCTACAATGAAGACAGCGAGTGGAGGCAAGGATTCAGAGGTGTGCTCAAAGAAGAGAGATCCCCAGGGCCAGTCCATAAGCCAGGAAGTATTGCTGACTCTGGAGCCCAGGAAGGGTCCATTAAAACAAATCCCTGAAGTATCAGTGGACCTTTCAGTACTGCAGACTCTGTAGTCCTTTCCAGTGCCATCTGTACCCGAAGCTTTAAAGCAGCCAGAGAGTTGATTTAATCTATCTGTGCTGACTTTCCTTGCTGGACAAGAATCTCACCTGGTACCAGGATTGGAAATGCATGCTCCCAAGGTCCCAGCTCCAGAGAGCCATTCAGTACCAGTGGCTTCTACAGTTGCACCTCTCTGTAGGGTTCCAGCTAAAGGGAAGCCAGTGATTCCATTCCTCAGACTTGAAGCTGATCTCTTTGATACTAACTGGATCAGCTCCACTGTGATCTGAGGAAGTAGACACCTCATCAGACTCTGAGATTAGAGCATGTGTGTCTTGACCTGAGCATGCCCAGTAGCCCCAGTGAGGTGCCTGCTCACTGTGGTGTCAGCCACAACCTCAGTGCTCCAAGACAAATGGCCTGCACCTAGCGGAGTTCCACCTGCATACCAATTACCCTTTTGGACCTCTTGAGGCTTCCTTCCACATTCTAGAGCATCTCTGCTTCCTTCCCACCCTTCTACATCGGCTAGGCACTGGGAGCACCTGGTCAAAAGTATCCCATCCCCCTGTACGGGAATCGGGACTCTCCTTTGGGGAAGGTGGAGGAGGGACCTTCTAAACAACCCTTAGCCTCTTCTTCATCACCTGATGGAATAGTTGTGACTGAGTCCACCCCTTTCCCTCCTGATGATTTTAGAGCTCATCAAGACTTGTTGAGGAAGGTGGCTGCAGTTCTAGATATGCAGCCATAAGAGCTGCAGGAAGAGTGTCAAACTCTTCAATATTTTAGCCTCTGCAGGACCCCCTAGGGTAGTTCTCCCTATTAATGAGGCTATCCTGGAACCTGTCAAGGTTTTATAGCAAACCTCATCTTCCTTGCATCCCACTGCTAGATGGGTGGAGAGACGATATTATGCCTCTTCCCTGGGATTTGAGTATTTCTAAAACCATCCTCCTCCAGGCTCCCTGGTAGTCACTGCTGCTAACAAGAAAGAGACACAGGGACACCAGGCCTTTACCCTACCTTGCTTCATACTCAGGACCTGTCCAAAAAAGGAGCAGAAGAGGCATCCTCCTCTTCTGCAGCTGCCAGTTCTTCTAGGGAAACTGGATCCCCTAAACAACCATTTTGACCTGTTGATTGAGAGCAGTTTGCCACTTACCAGCCTACCATCTTTCCCCACCCCAACTTTTGCCAACCTCCTTATCCCACTTCCTCAGTGCTTGGACCCATATCACGAAGGATCAGTGGGTCTTAACCACAATGGAACTGGGATACACTCTTCAATTTATTTGTCTGACCGTCTTCCCTGTCCCGCTTCAGGGAACGCAATATTTTAAGAGGTCCAGTTTCTCTTCCTTATGGGGTCACACAGGAAGTTCCCATGTCATAGAACCACAGAATCATAGAACTGGAAGGGACCTCAAGAGGTCATCTAGTCCAGTCCCCTGCACTCAAGGCAGGACAAAGTATTATCTAGACCACCCCGACAGGTGTTTGTACAACCTGCTCTTAAAAGTCCCCAATGATGGAGATTCCATAACCTCCCTAGTCAATTTATTCCAGTGCTTAACCACCCTGACAGTTAGGAATTTTTTTTCCTAATGTCCAACCTAAACCGCCCTTGCTTCAATTTAAGCCCATTGCTTCTTGTCCTATCCACAGAGATTAAGAAAAACAATTTTTCTCCCTCCTCCTTGTAACAACCTTTTATGTACTTCAGAGGGAATGGATTTTATTCCCATTTCTTCCTATCCCAGAGAGAAAGGAGAGTCTCGGGCCTATTTTAGACCTGGGGCAGTTAAACAACTTCCTGAAAAAAAACAAAATTTGGGATGGTTACTCTAGTGTCTATTATCCCTTCCTTAGATCTGGGAATTGGTATCCTGCTTTTAACTTAAAGGATGCTTATTTTTATGTGACCATTCACTAGAGCCACAAAATATTTCTTAGATTCATGGTCAATGGATCTCACTGCCAGTTTGTAGTACTGCCTTTCGGCCTGTCAGCAGCCTCTCGCATATTCACAAAATACATGTCTGTAGTAACAGCATTCCTGCAAAGATTGGGAATGCATGTGTTCCCCTACCTGAACAACTGGCTAGTGAGAGGTTGGTCCAGATCTCAGGTATACTCCAGCGTAGCCACTATTCAGTCCACTTTCAACATGCTGGGGCTCCTAATCCGTAGAAAGAAATCTATCCTGATGCCTGTTCAAAAAATATAATTCATTGTGGCAGTCCTGGATTCTACAAAAGCCAGAGCTTTCCTTCCTGAGCAGAGATTCCAAACAATATGGATCATTGCTCTAGATCTAAATGCTCACCCAGTCACCATAGTTTAGAATTGCCTTAAACTTCTAGGACCCATGGTGTAATGCACTTACATGGTGCTGCGTACCAGGGTATACGTCTGAGAACGTACATGGTTGGCTAGTCTTTGAGTACTCGCTGGCCTGTCATCATGTGAGCATGATGATTTAAGTACCTGCTTAGGTCTTGTCTTCCATGGACTGGTAGGTAGAACCTGCAGATGTTTGGGAGGGAGTTCCCTTTGCCCCTCCACAATAGGCAGTCATTCTAGTCACAGATGCTTTGGGTCTAGGCTGGGGAGGTCACTTAGGTTCCCTTCAGACTCAGGGCCTTTAGTCTGTAGGATCTGTTTTCATATAAATTATCAGGGAGTTTTGGACCATCCATTTCACTTTCATGGCATTCCTTCCAAATATCAAGGAGCAGAACTCACAAACAACACAGCAGCCACAGTTCTATGTAAACAAATGGGGTGGGGGGCATTCATCAGAGTTGTACAAATGGGCAATCCTCCTTGGAATTTGTGTATTGCTTGTTCCATCAGCCTGAGAGCTGCTTACTCTCCAAGAGTTCAAAACACTCTGGCAGATTGCCTGAGCAGGTTATTTGCTGGTGACAAGTGGTCTCTTCACCCAGATGTGTCCAAGTCCATTTTCCAGCAATGGAGAACTCCCCAAGTGGCCTGTTTGCAACAAGAACAAACAAAAATGTCATTTTTTTGTTCCTGAGCGGATCACAACCTGGGTTCACTGACAGATGCTTTCCTCCTACCCTGGTCAAAAAGTCTGCTGTATGCCTTTCATCCAGTTCTGCTCCTGCCAAAAGTCTTCTACTGCTGCTCCAGAAAAATGAAGATGTGATCTCCCAGGACCACAGCTTTCTCCTTCATTCCAGCCTTCAGGCCCTCCACCTGACAGCAAGAATGCTTCATGGCTGACAAACTCGGAAAGAGTTTGCTCTATGGGGGTACAGGAAGTTCTTCTAAATAGTAGGTCTTTAACTAGGTCTTTTTTGTTGCTAAATGGAAGAGATTTTCTGTTTGGTCCACACAAAGAGACATTCCCACAGTTCAAGATCCAATTTGCCATAATTTGGACTACTTTTGTTTCTGAAACAAGAAGATTAGCTCTTAGTTCCATCAGAATGCATTAGACGACTATCTCAACTTTCCACCCTCCTGTAGATAACCAATCATTTTTTTCAAATCCTATGTCCATCAGATTTCTAAAGTGTTTGCTCACATTATACCCACAGGTTCACAGCCTGGTTCCACAGTGGACTTTAAATTTAGTTCTAGCAAAGTTGATGGGTCTCCTCTTGAGTGGGAAGCAATTTGTTCTCTGTTACACCTGTTTATGAAGGTGGCTTTCTTGGTTGCTATAACCTCAGCTAGGAGAGTAGGAGAGCTGCTAGCTTTACGAATCAGAGCTTCCCTATTCAGTTTTCTTAGGGAACAAGGTTTTATTTCAACCTCATCCAAAATTCCTGTCTAAATTAGTTTCCAGTTTACACAATAATCAAGCCATTTATTTACCCACTTTCTTTCCAAAGTCTCGTTCAAGTAAAGGGAAGAAAAGCTCCAAAAGTCTAGATGTTATAAGACCTTGGGCTTTTTTATCTGGATTGGATTCAGCCTTTTCAGGTCTTTATCTCAGCTCTTCACTGCAGTTTCAGACAAAGTAAAGGGCCACCCAGTTGAGTTTCCAGCTGTATTTGTTTATAGTGCTGATTGGCTGATATTGCATCTCCAAATAAAATGGGTGGCTCACTCACCGAGGTCGCATGCAACTTCTGTAGCTTTTCTGGCTCATGTACCTATACTGGACATTTTTAGGTTGGTAACCTGTGTTTTAGTCCATACACTTCTCTCTCACTATGCCATCTCTCATCAGTCTAGAGACAGTGCCAGATTTGGATGTGTGGTCCTACAGTCCCTGTTCAAGTAAACTCTGAGCCAACCTCCAGTTTGAACTGCTTGTAAGTCATCTACAATGGACATGTGCCACCACTCGAAGAAGAAAAACGGTCACCTACCTTTCCGTAACTACTGTTCTTTGAGATGTGTTGCACATGTCCAGTGCATGACCTGCCTTCCTTCCCCTCTCAATTAGAGTCATCCTGATAGGAAGGAACTGATGGGCATAGGAGCAGCGCAGCCCTCTCTATACCTGCATACAGTGATAGAAGGGTTCCAGAGGGTGCTCTCCCAGCCCTGACAAGAACTGCTGAGGGAAAAATCTCTGACAACTGTGCACGCGGCATGCACACACCTACAGTAGAAAAGAAAGGTAAGTAACAGCTTTTTGCCCACAGTGGTTGTGGAGTTCCATTTTTCCTCCTTCTTCATATTTCTTAAGGAGAGGTCAGTCTCCTTTAATTATGTACAGAACACACTCTGTTTTTCAGTTTTTCCAAAGTCTCATCATTTTTTGGTATATGAGGACAGTCCAAAGGGAAAACAATATCATGTCAGCATTTGTATAAACAGATAGCTGAATGCATTTCAAAGTTTCCATATCCCAAATATACACAGCACTAATGCAAAGCTTTTTTTAAAAACATATATCTTGTCTAGAGGCACAAGTTTGCTTATATGTCTGCTTTGTTAAAGCAATTTTGCTGTCCATGTTTAGCTGATATTCCTCAAACCTCTTAGGGGAGTTTAATGCTGACTGATCTCCAATACTGTGCATCTGGAGAGACCAATTTAATAAAGAATAAAAATAGATAAATTACTGTAAAGTGGAATATCTCAATGTAGACTATTTGTCTCCAAATATCCGTACTCAGTTTCTCTCTGTCCTGTTTTATTTTGGGCTTTTTCTGATTCCAGATAGGTGGTGTAGGTATGTATGCTTCCTTTTATAAATGCAGTCTTGGTATCATTGACCACCCAAAATAAAAATTTTAACCAGTCTGGATGGTTCTGAATCCACTTTTTTTAATGGTTCTCCATCAAGAAAAGTATGGCTCTTTCAGTGTATTATATATTTAGAGAACTCCAGTTACTTAAAACTAATCAAAGGATTTTCTCTGTGTGTACTAATCTCAGAAAATTATTTCTGAAATCTTTTACATTCTCTTATCTTTAATTCCTCACAATATATACAGCTAATTTGTAACACTACCTTTTGGGAATACAGACAAACTCCACTCTCTAGAAACAATGGTAGTGTAGAAATGAAAAGGGTCACAGTGGACAATACCTTCCAACAGAACATCTCATTCTGTAACTTGTGGCTCCCAGCCACATTTACAAGATGTCTAATCACGGGAGATAGTGCAATTAAAGGGCACTTTTAAAACATTTTTTTAAATGTGGTTCTTCTCTGAAAGGTGTCTGTCTAATTCTGTGTCATATTTGGTCTGTTTACAAATAAAAAAAGGCTAATGGGATTGTGTGGGTTTAAATGAGGACCTAATTTAGGCTGAACAAGGAGGTCTGCATGCTTTATGCTCCATTCATGCATGTACACACTTACATACAAACAATAATTAAATAAATTGTAAACTTTAACTCTGTCAGTTAATCGAACTACTTCTCCTAAAGGCTGGGCTGAGGTCCTTTGAATGATTGGTTGGTTTTCTAACTATTAGCTCCTTAAGTTCACCATAACAGTCAAGTAGGGGTTCTTTCTATTTGTCATCATCACCACTAGTAGATATTTGACAAGCCAGAACATACCCTGTCACTTTAGTGGGTAGAACTGCACTATATGGGTGCTTCCCTTTTGTATTATAGTAACCATCTCCAGGACTATATAGATTATGAGACCAAAAGCTGGGATTCGTAGCAGTCAACATGTCCCAGCAATCTAAAATTGTTGTTGCACAGAAATGGGCTCAGTTGTTTCACCTTGGCCCTTTGCTCTGTCTTGATTAACAAATGCGCTCAGAGCTCCCTTCCATATACTTACAACATAGGTGGCCACTATCTTACGCCAACCTTCTCACCACCATTCTTGCAAAGCCTCTCCCCTCCCAGTAATAGAGACTTTCTTTTTGATAAAATTGCATTTACTATCTGGGATAACTGGGTGATGGGAAGGGGTTAGAAGTTGCTGTGTCTATGACTGTTGTGGACATATGTTTGAAAGTAGTCAGAGAAAAGGGATTTAAGCAGAATAAAGATATTTGCATAATATCTATCTAATTGAGAAACAAATGCCTTCCAGTTATAAGAAGGTATAGACTTTGCCAGGTTTAACTTTAGAATGTGTAAGATCTTTGAATTGGATCTATTAGGCTAACAGAATTTATAATTTTTTTAAGTGATGGTACATGTCCATTTCACTTCAGGTGTATGCACATCCAGTATACCAGAACTGGAGATTTTTCCCCTAGTGGTCATGGTGGCACATGTGCCCTTAGTGCACTTGTGCTGCTGTCCAGGGGTATAAAGGCAGGGCCACCTCCACCCCTGCTCTCCCACCCCTGCTTTCTTACCACCTGTGATCAGTAGTCGGAGCACAAAGACTGTTTTTTCAAGTCCTTTCTGCATGAACAGTGGGATTTCTTCTCTTTGTGTATAGTTAGTAGTACTCATTTTTGTAGTTAGTGGTTTTCTCGTTGGTTTTTTCCCAATTTTCTGGCATCAAATCCCTATTTTCGGACAGGTGTTGATGTTTGGTATCAGGGAATGCCTTAGTCCAGGGCTTCAAGCCCTCTGCCAGTTATTAGAAGTCTATTCCCATTAGTGCCCTCATTCTAGGTGCCTGAAGTGCCTGGGTGAGGGCCATGTTCAAGACCACTATAAAAAGAGACTTCAAGCCATGTATTAAAAAGGAGAGGGGGTGAGTCTGATTCACATTCTTATGAAGCTTTGTGTCCACCTTTGGAGTCTTCTTACTCAGTGCAGGTGCCAAGTACTTCCACCTTAGCTAGGTGTGGCCAGCCCTCTGGACACTCAGGTAGAAGTCGTTCAAGAGACTTCTTATAGCCTGATTGACATACTGAGTTTGGTAAGACTTGCCAGAGTGATCCCACCCATAAACTAAACCATTTTGAAGCCTACAAAGTCTTTGTTGCAAACGCCTTCCTTACTGCCTCTGACAGTTAAAAGAACTAAGAGATGGTACAGGTGTATGATCATGTTTACACCCACCCTTCACTGGCTTCCTTACTAGTGTCAGCAATGAATGAGAGAGCATGTCAGGGATGTCCTCCTTCTACTCCTCAGGACAAAGGCCAAAGAGACTAGACCTTTGGTTAGAAAGTTTATTCCAGATCTGGTCTGTCGTTCTACTCAACAGGCCTTATTGGCCAGCTACCAATTTCTCCTTTTTTGGGACAAATATTAAGTACCTTGACAAGTTACCAGGTAGGAATTCCACCCCTGGGCCAGTTAGAAGAGGGAAAACTGGTGACTAGGACCTCTCTTCAAGTGGCCTTAAACAGGGATGATTCTGCAGCCAGAGTTATGGCATCTTCAATAACTATGCACAGATGTTCATGACTACAATTGTCAGGTCTCCATCCAGAGATCCAGCAGACAATCCAGGATCTCCTCTTTGAGAGTCTGATTATCCTTTCACAAAAGATGGATAAGACACTGTACAATCTTACAGACTCAAGGGCCTCATTCAAGTCACTGAGAATTTACAAGCCTCTTCCTAAAAAAAATAATAAATCCACCCTCACTCTCTCCAAAAATACTCATTTTACCTACATAAGCAACCTGACCAATCCAGAAAATGGAGGGATAATTAGAGGAGACACCCCCCCAATCCTCAATTTTATTCTTTGGTGGGTTCTTTGAGACAGACTGGGAATTCCAAGAAGTCTGTTTGACTGCCTTGTTGAGGACAGAATACCAGATGGCCACATTCCAGTTTCTCCTTTCCCTATATTTTCCAACTGGCTGTCCCACTTCCTATGTGCTTTGGCCCATATTACCATCTATCAATGAGTTCTAAGCACGGTGGAACACAGTTACGTTCTGAAGTTTATTTCCATCCCTCCCTTCCATCCCCTTTCCTCATGCCTCTTCAGGGACCATTCTCATAATGCTGTCTTCTCAAAGAGGTACGATTATCTTCTGCTATTGGGAGCTATAGGAGAGGTTCCAGAACGGTTTCTATTCCAAAACTTTTTGATGCCAAAGGCAAAACCTGGTCTCAGTCTTATTCTGAACCTGCAAAATTAGAACAAATATATAAACAAAATAAGGTTTTGTATGGTCACCCTGGCCTCCATTATCCCCTGTGTAAATCCAAATGGCTGGTATGCTACCTTTGACTTGAAGGATTCATATTTCCATGTGGCTATCCATCAAAACCACAGGAAATTCCTTAGATTTCTGATCAACAACACCTATTATCAATTTATTGTACTTTCCTTTGGCCTGCCTGAAGCCCCGTGAGTATTTACGCAATGCATGGCAGTGGTAGCTGCATTTCTATGTAAGGTATATAAGTGTGTCCCTACCTGGATGGCTGGCTGGTATGAGTTCAGTCCAAACTCCAAGTGGATATCAGTGTGGCCAGGAGCCAGTTCCTTTTCAAATATCTGGGCTTGTTAATCAACAAGGACAAGTCAGTCTTCTCCCTAGTACAGTGGCCAGGGTGTTCCTGTCATAAGCCAGGCTCCACACAATGCTAAATATTTTTGCAGATCTCAAAGTCCATCTGCTCACAACAGTAAGAAACCATCTTTCACTCCTTGAGCATGTGACCTACATGTACCTGATTTGGCATGGCAGGCTTCGTCTCAGGAAGTTGCAGAGCTAGTTAATGTTGGTTTATTCCCGGTCTCATCATCCACTAGACATGCTGGTTCATGTGCTTGCAGGAGTCCTAGCCTCCTTAGACTGATGGATGGATCCTACCAATGTGGACATGGAAGTTCTCTTTACCCTGTCTCTGCCCACAAAGACTATCATTATTGACACTTCTTTAGGCTGGGAGCTCACCTAAGAAAGAACTATGAATTGAGGACTATGATCCTATCAACTTGGAATCAAGGACTATGGGTCGCATCAAGGTCTAGTTCTCCACGTAATGCGTTCAGTTCAGCTTGCATGTTGTTTTTCTCCCTCATGTTAAAGAACTGACCTTACAAGTCAACAGATAACAGTGTAGTGATGTTTTACAGAGAGGGTGGGGCCAGATCAGATAGCCTCTGTCAGGAGGTGATGAATTTTTGGGAGTTTTATATAGCAGTGCAATACATCTCAAAGCCTCCCACCTTCCTGGTGTTCTGAACAGCCTGGCAGATCATTCAGCTGCAATCATGAGTGCTTTCTCAGGCTGGATGTTTCAAGGTTCAGTTTTGTGGACTTGGGTGATTCCATACATAGATCTATGTGCTACTGGATTGAACAGAAAATGTCACCTGGTTTGTTCCAGGGCAGATCACGTTCTCTGCTCTCTGACAGGTTTCACAGTAGCAGCCATGTTAGTCTGTATTCGCAAAAAGAAAAGGAGTACTTGTGGCACCTTAGAGACTAACAAATTTATTTGAGCATAAGCTTTCGTGAGCTACAGCTCACTTCATCGGATGCATCTCTGAGAGATGCTTTCCTACTCCCTTGGAAAGAAAAGTTTCTCTGTTCCTCAACTCAAATTCTTCAGCTCCCCATGGCATTATACAAGTTCAAACAGGATCATGTTCACGTGATATTCATAGCACCAGCATGGCCTTGCCAGCATTGGTTTTCCACTTTTCTGAAACTATCAGTCAGGACTCCATTGGCTATTCTTTGGGATCCTGACGTAATTTGCTAGGACCAAGGTCAAATGCTACATCCCAACCCCATCCACTCTTCATCTCAGGCCATGAATGCTCCAATGTTAACACTTTAAGAGGTGGGGTGTTCTGTGGACATACAAATGAGGAAGCCATCTACAAGTACTCTTACCTGTTGTAAAGGGAGTGTTTTTCCCTATGGGTGCAGCAAAAGAGTTTTTCACTAGTCTTGGCCTCAATCCAGCATGTTTTAGATATTTGTTTTCCTGAAGCAACAAAACCTCTCTGTTAGTTCCCTCAGAGTTCACTTGACATCTGTCTCCCTGCAACTGGTGGCCACTCATTATTTTCTAACACTATATCAATCAGATTCTTAAGGGGAATGGACAGATAGTATCCCCATATCTGGATCCCACCTCTCCATGGATCTTGATTTTGGTGGGCAATGTTATTCTCCCTTTGAACTGATGGCTACCTGTTCTTTCCTGCATCTGTTTATGAATGTAGCTTTCTTGGTGGCCATTACTTCCACAAGAAGGGTGTCAGTTATGTTTGTTGGTCATGGATCCTTACATAGTATTTTATAAGGACAAGGTATACATACTCCTGTCCTCATCTGAAGTTTCTAATTAAGGTTCTCTCAGATTTTCACCATAATCAGGCAATATACTTAGTCATTCTTTCCTAAGCCCCATTCGTATTAGCATGAAGAAGGGTTTTGTATTGTGGATGTCAGGGTATTGGTTTTTCACTTGGATAGAATAAGCTCATTTAGATCATCATCTCAGCCGTTTATTTCAATTGCAGACAGGATGAAAAGCTCCCCAGTCTCTTGACAAAGGATTTCATCCTGGATTTCTTCCTACATAATAAGTCTGTGTTATGACATTTCCAAAGTACCTCCACCAACCAGGGTGGTAGCATGTTCCACAAGATCCCAGTCAGCTTCCTCCATTTTCCTGGCTCAGGTGCTTTGCAGGGACATTTGTAACACTGCAACAGGGTCATCAGTGCATACTTTTACAGATCATTGTGCTATAGCTCAACAATACAGAGATAATGCAAAATATGGACAAGTATTTCTACAATCATTGTTCAGGTAGGTTCTGAAATGTTCCTCCAATTCGAATGCTTGAGAGTCACCTGATGTGGCCTGGACGTGTGCATTCACTTGAAGAAGAAAAAATGGTCACTGACCTGTTCTGTAACTCTTGATCTGTAACTGTGTTGAACATGTCTATTCCATTACCCACCCTCCTTCCCCTCTATAACAGAGTCTCTATCTGTTAAGAAGGAACTGATTAAGAAGGAACTGGTGGGGGTTGGGGGCAGTGCCGCCTTTTTATATCATCAGACACCAGCATGAGATTGCTACGGGTGCATGCTATGGGGACAATCGCCTGCTCTGGTGCACTGGGCTGAAGTGAAATGGACATGTGCAACATATCTTAAAGAACAACAGAACCGGTCAGTAACCATTTTTTCCCTTGAAGCAAGGGTGGTTATTCTCCAGTTTTTATGCTCAGGTGTGAAATTACCATTGAAAGTAAAATCTACCAGACACTGATTTTTAGCACAAAAATGTGCTCAATTCTTATCCACAGAAGTCAGATCAGTGGTGCTTTCTTCACACCCCAGAAAGTAGATAGGAGTGCAGCAGGTCATCTTTCCTTGCACTGTTTCCTTATATGTCAGAAACACTGGTTCTCTCTACTCTTCCAGTGAGACAAGCAGTGCAGCAGCAGAACATGGCAGGATGAAACTGCTGGTTCGTGGAAGAGAAGTACTGCCAGTCCAACTTCAATGCAGAAACCTTATGCTTTGAAGTTCTTTATGTGCTGATGTCAGACCCTTGATTTTGTGGAAGTTATAAACTCTGCTGCAGCTTCTAATGTCCACAAAATCAATAACAAATTTTATAATTTTGTGCTAAAACCTAGCAGAGTTTTGAGGGTCATTGGTTAAATTGGGAGGCAGGGAAGAATGATATCATGCCCCAACTTTTCCTCATTTTTTAAATATTACTTTCCCTTCTTTTTTTTGTTCCCTCAACCAGCAGTGATGAGAAGAAGTTTAGTGTCACGGGATCTGTGTTGTCATGGATTCTGTGTTTCCTTCCTCAGATTATCCCCAAACCCACTTGTGCATGCCCATTGATTTGGACCAGATTTTATGCTCCCTTTCACAACACATGGGAATTTCAGAGGCTCTTCCACCTCACAACCTCACTAAAGACCTTAAGGAGTGCTGAGCACCTTGTGTTGACCCTTCGTACTGAGTGAATTTCACTTTAAAACAGTTAGTTATAATTTGACACCAAGTAGAAAGCAGCATAACTTGTGTGTGTCTCTTCAGTAATATATGGATTTCCTGGGACTGATAGATGGGTGCAAAACTAAAGTTTATTAATTTTCATAACAATTCATTTTCTCAAACTTATTTTTTGCTGGTAATTTGCTCTAATATAAAAGGTCTAGAAATAGATAAAAAGGCACGCATGTGTGTTGTGCACTACTCCCCTAAGCTTAAGGGATACCAGTATGGGATTGATCTCTGTGTTTCAGTAATTCTATAATTACATATTTATTCAGAATGATGGCTGCTGCACATTTTCAAAGATTCCTAATATCCACCCGCACATAGACTTAAGATGGTTTTAAAATTCAAAGTATAGTTTTGTTTTTATATTCTATATATAAAACAATGGCAATACATTTACAGAACAATTATTTAAATAATGTTAAATGACTAATTTTAATACACAAAAGCAAGAAAATTAAGAGGCAGAGTTATGATAAATATCAAGTTTCATGTCAGCGCTCACTCGAGCTATTGTGCATGTTACACTTGTAAGCAGCATATATAGTTTTCCAGATTTTCTTCAGCATTGTCTCTTAATTTCTTTGAATTTTGTGGTTGAAATTATTTAAACATTTGACTTTTGATAGTTATATCTCTTATTTCTCCCCGAGAGGACTCTAATATAACATAATGTGTGTGTCTGGGTATACATTTTCTGAGAGATTAATTGGGTAATGTAGGAAATACTTTATGTATTTTTTAAACAGGTCATGAAAGCAATAGGGGAAGAAAAATGATGCATTATTTCCATGATCTAAATGCTCTGCAGCAGCAGCTGAGCTGCTGACTGTTATTCAATGCTACATTAACTTTTCCATTAATGCTGGTGCTATATAATATGAAGCCCTTAAGCATTATAAAGTTGCTGTCTGATTTTTGTTCCTTGATGTGCTGCAATATTTGCATGTTAGAACCATTATACAGAATAACCACCATTATTACTTTTTAGAAGGATGTTTCCTCTTTATTTTGAATATAATTAGGTATAAGAATCTCTCAAAAGAAAATGGATCTGTTAACATTTTCACTCTAAACTCTGGTTTCAGAGTAGCAGCCGTGTTAGTCTGTGTTCGCAAAAATAAAAGGAGTACTTGTGGCACCTTAGAGACTAACAAATTTGTTAGTTTCTAAGGTGCCACAAGTACTCCTTTTCTTTTTACTCTAAACTCTGTTTTCTTAGTTGTTTGTCATTGCTGATCATATCCTGGTGATCACTGGCACACAGGTTGTCAGTAAGGATTTTTTGTTTGTGTTGCTGGTTTTCATACAGAAATCTAGCAACTGGGGAAATCAGTCCAAACAATGGACAAAAATAACTTGATTATTGGGAAATATTTTCACAAAATTATCAAAATATATTTTTAAACTATCCAGGTTTATAATTTTGAAGAATTTTATAATTTTGAAGTTTCTGATCATGTGCAGTAGTTACTTTTCATATTTATATTTTTCTAGACATCAGAACAGTGTTGAAACATTTTTCTATAATTCCATAATGTACGTTGACTAGAATAATAATTCATCATATTTGTCAAAGTTTTTGTAATCTGGCCCTATCAAGACACAGATATAAAAACAGAAACAGTGTATGTAGCCAGTGCTGTAACAAATCAGAACATGTGTTCATAGTGCTTCAGAGGAAGGCAAACCACTCTCAAGCACCAAACCTCTCCCTCCCTTCCTACTCATTGCCAAAAATACACCTGATTGTACAATCTATTTGAGAGCGAGAGTCTTTCTTGAGCATCGCAGGTGGTCGGTTTTATGCCCTAAAGAATGAGGTTATATTCTCAGCTCTGCCACTGCCCACTTGTGTTGACACTGAGCAAGTCACTTCCACCCGTGTGCCTCAGTTTCCCGTCATCTGTAAAACAGGAAAATGATCCTTCCTTCCTTTGTAAAGTGCTTTAAGATTTATGGATGAGAAGAGCAAAGTATTAATTATTATTATTATTATTATTATTATTTGATTATCTTATTACAAAGGAAGTTTGGGGTTTTTTGTGGTTTTGGTTTGTATCCTTTCATTTTGGGCATGCCCATTTCTAGTGCTTGTGGGACACAGCAAAAAACAGGTTTTGTGGGTCCTTATTTGTTAGTTCAGTCAGGCTATCTCTTCCCTTTCTTCCTCTCACCTTTCATTCCTTCTTTCCAAGTTAAATAATTACAGTCTCTGTGGTCTTCTATCCTATCTACACATTGCCTTATTGCCAAAAATTTTCTTTGCCCTTGTCAGACATTTCAGTGTCTGTGATGTATGATTTTCAGGTGAACAGCTGAAGCTGAACAAAGTACTCCTATTATGGGCCACCATAGTATATTATATAAGGTATTAATAATGTCTGTATTATTTACTAATACATCCAACAATACTGTTTGCTTTTTTGAGTGCTACTTCATACTGGGAAAATTATCAATGAGTCTTAGGTACTACTTCTGAGAAGACCCTGCTGGTTTAGAAACCATCTTACGCAAAAAGTTTAGAATATTCTTTCTTATAATGATTGTATTGCATTCATTTGTCTCAACTTCAACTTGATATTTAGTTTTTCACACAATCACTTTTAGCAATTGCTAATCTGAATAGCTTTGTGTCACTAACAGGTCTTCTAACTGTCCAATTTTGTACTGATCTAGCAAGATCATTTCTTCTTGTTGTTTTGAGTTCATAATTAGCTCATGGCACTACAACATTAAATATAAATATGATATCAAACATCTTTGCCAGAGGATGTTGTGAAGACCAAGACTATAACAGAGTTCAGAAAAGAACTAGATAAGTTCAAGGAGGATAGGTCCGTCAACGGCTATTAGCCAGGATGGGCAGGGATGGTGTCACTAGCCTCTGTTTGACAGAAGCTGGGAATTTGCAACAAGCGATGGATCACTTGATGATTACCTGTTCTATTCATTCCCTGTGAAGCACCTGGCATTGGCCACTGTCAGAAGTCAGGATACTGGGCTAGATGGACCATTGGTCTGACCCAGTATGGCCATTCTTCTGTTTCTTATTTTTATCATCTGTTAGAAATACCTTGAATTTTTTATTCAGAGAGGTTATTTCTTCCTGCAATGTATTCAGTCTCCTATTACCATGTTATTGCCCTGTTTATCAAGTGTTTCCTTCAATGACCTGGCATCTAAACTCAACAGGGACGGAGTGGTACTCAGAGATGCCTGTGTGTATCCTTTGGCATTTGAATCACTGTGTTCTTTGGCTCTGCTGCCATTGGGAGAAAAGAGGCTGCTGATTCAGGGTTATATGATCATTTTTAGGCACTTTTCATTAAATAATATAAAGGTTTGAAAGGCAATTGCATCTAGCCTTGTCCCAAACATTACCATGTTTTTTGGGTTTGAAACCAAAAATATTTTTTAAAAAATACCATAGAATTTTAAAGGTTCAATATCTTCTTTTTCCAAGGCCCCACATGGCTTTCCTATGAGCTCAATATTTTCATCAGTTTGAAAGGGATTTTATCAAATAAAAATATTAAATATGAACAAAACTAAAGAAACATAAGATAGAATGCCTTGAACACTGAGAAATGTAACCTCTTTTAGATACTCATATTTTATTGGACAGACTTGTTTATTTTTTCCTAATCTTCTGATGTTAGAATCGTTCTCTAATCTTCTAATGTTGGAAAAAATTGCCAGTGTGAAATGCTATGATGTTCCTAGGACTTCTTGATGTTGAGGAATGAAATATTAAGTATATAAAAATGTTCTAGTTGGAAGATTTTGGGACATCATTGCCCTTATATTAGTAAAAATTTAAGAAAAGAGTAACACACATACATAATTGACCAGAAAATAAAATACCCTGGTCTAATGAATGAAACTTTTATTAATATTTCCTGTATGAGTTCCCTTATACATTTACACTACAACTTAAATTTTAAAGTGAACAGACAAAATTATTTTACTTTGAGTATCATTTAACAATGATTAGATGCTATGTGAATAAAAACTAGAACACTCAGTATATTGCGTTGAGAAAATAAAGTTTATGAAATAAATTTCAATATTATTTTCAATATGGCTGATGATAAATGTTCTTGTACTGAGGTTATATCAGAAAATCAATATTTTTAAAATTGAAACAGTATAGGTTTGTATTGATCCATGTGGCTAAATCAAAATGAAAGGCTTTATAACAGCTTTCTTAGACAGCCTGCTACCCAGTAATGGCAAACTATCAATTTTAGCTTTCCACTGATAAATCAGCTTGAAAATTGGATGTCAAATTTTTTTTCACTGAAGTAGTGATTTTTTTTATGCCCTTTAACCTTTCCTGATGTATTAGATTGGTTTATAAGACTGAGCTCTACCTTCCTGAAAGCAGTTGTCAAAACTGACATTTAGATGTGTTTTCAAAAAATTTCGGAAGTCCTAAAACCTAATTTTATCCACTATCTGGTTTGTTAATAGAGGTATTTGTGTGCATAAACAAACATTAATAAATGTTTAATGCTGAAAATAATTAATTTAATATTTCAGGTATGTATATTCCTCCATTTTCTGATCTCAGGAGTTCATAAAGGTCAGATTCTCAACTGCAGCTTTTAGAAACTAAAGCTCCAGGAAGTATTTTAGCTTTCAGTGAGTACAAGGATTGATTTCTTGCCTAACAGATTGATTTTATTTTATTTTGTGTTGGGCTTTAAAAAAATACTAAGTAAATAAATCTGTTTTAGTTCCTGATTATAATTGTGGCTCGAATCATGATTTACAGGTACTTTGTTTTTTATAAGGAGGCATGTGGGTAATCTTTCTTATTCAAAAAAGAGCAATAGCATACAGTATGTCTGAAAATAGATTGCAAAATCTTAGATTATGAGAGAAAACAGCCTTAAACTGGGTCTAATGCTATAGCCCTCAATGACAGTTAACAGTGCCATACCTTCATGCCTCTACCATAGACTGTAAGTTAGCTTGAATCGGTATTGATTGTGAAGTTTTCTGTTGTATAATTACTTTTTGCTGGGGAAGAATGTGGTGTGTATTGATCTAGATAGAAGCATTTGAGTAGCAGTTTCCCTTGGCTAATAGTGAGTGTCATCTTTCAGCCATGATAAATGGTAACATTCCGGGTCAGCATAATTACTTTGTGGTGAAATGAACCTCCTGTACCCTTCTCCTTCTTCCTCTCACATCAAGGGGCTACCATAATCATCTTTATCTGAAAGCCATGATTTACTGAACTAATCATCCTCTTAATAGAGTAGAATCTTTTTTTCATTATGTGCCCAGTTTAACTGTAATACAATTTTCCTATTTAAAAAAGTGAACAGTTGTTCTATTCTGAATCTGCAAATATATTTTTTTCTCTAGCTGTAGTCAATTGATCTTGACCTGCAAGAGGCCATCCCCTTAAGGCAGTCTTTTAGCCTTAATGCTTAGTGTTGAAGTGGAAATAGGAGAAAGATTCAGATGTTCAACATTTTGACACACTATTTTGTAAGCCTAAGAATCAAATGTTGTGTCTAATTTTAAATTTGAGAATAATAAATATAGTGCTGCAATGAAAATAGCAATACCAATTTACTTTCAGCATCCCCTTAATTAAAATTGTGCAAACCATTGAGTGTGCTGTCCTTTGAGCACTGCACCCAGTTTTCTTCATGAAATAAAATGCAGATGATGCCTCTTCAAATTATGTTGCTAGAACAGCTTTGCTTGTAATAATTGTGACATCTCATTTAGTATATAGAGTTTTAACTGTAAAACTAAAAAGGGGTTTTTTTCCCCATTGTTCTATATCCATTAACTTTCATTAAATGGCAAGCCAGATGCCAAAACCAAGAAAATCATATTTATTACTAAAACTGAAAAACTGTAATGATTTGTATTGTTTGGCATTTCTTTAAGAAGGGGTATTCAGTGTGTTATCAATATTAAAACTTTGTAGCATGTTGTTGAAAATGGATTCATGTTTACTTGCCAGTAGTGTAATATGGCCCCTGGGTAATGACTTTGTGTTAAGTAATGTTATTTAAAGAATATCTGGCAATAGTTTTAGATCATTTTAAGACAGCTGTGAAAGGTTTGGATAAAGGTCATTTTCAATGATTGTGCTTAGTTAAATAAATATGAAAGGTTTCACAATGGGAATCTTGCTTTTCAGTGTGCTGTCATAAATTTCCCTTTAACACATCTGGGAATACCAAGTAAAATGTAGTTGTTTCTGCCTTGAAGGCAGTATATTTTATATTTTCCTTGCTTTGTTTGTTTTCTCCTTATAATTCTGTTTATTCACATAACTAGAGTTCAAAGGTTTTACTTTGTCATAAATTAAATCCACTATTCTGTGACAGTTTGTGGGACCCGCTGGATATAATTTTCAAATGGTTGTAACTTGAAGATTTTTGCAGAGATTTAATCATTAAAAGTGTTAAATTTTCTGACAACTCAGCCTCTATTGTGACCTAGTGCATTGGTTGCTCCCTCCCTTGGCCACAGCTGGCCTCTTGCTGTTCACAGCTGAAAAGTGAAATCAATGCTTGGTCTAACAAAATGCAGATGAAAGCCATTCTGATCATATATAGTCATTTCCCGTAATTTTATCAGCCTTCAGTTAGCCTTCAGTTACTTAAATGATCTCTGGAAATCATTGTTGGTTCATGTGAATACAATACCGAGTTTTGTGTTAAGATGTGCTGTCTTTTAGGAAAATAATACTTTCTTAAGCCTAGCAATGGTATACAGCTCATACAGATGCAAAGGAGCTTTCTAAAATATCATCTGCTACTTTTTTCAAAGGAAGCATTACATTCCAAATCAAACCATGAGGGGCTCCATCTAAATTCTATAGATTTTGAGCCAGTTGGAAGCTTGTGAATTTATTTTTAAAATGTTCTACAATATTCAAAGTTAGAAAGTAAAAACTTGTAATGTGTCAATTCACATTTCCATTGCTCTCTCATCCTGTTTATTTTCATTTGAGTAAGATGGTTTGGAAAGCTATGTTGCAGTTATAGGTGGCAGTGTATGATGTAGCTTAATGCTCAAAAGGTCACAGAACTACAATGAGTTTGATGGAAAACAGCCTTTCTCCCTATTTTAAATGGTTCCTGCTTTGATTACAGGCATTTATTATAATTATCAGGAGATTAGTCTGTTGTTACAGAATCCTTGTAATGGAACCATTTAAAAGGAATATAATGGCAGTTTATTGGATTTTGAAAAGGAAAAGAGAACAGATAAAGTGGTGTTATTTGTAAATGGATAAACTCTTGCCTAAATATACTAATTTTTTCTTTCGTTTTACCTCACACTTCTTTTTCTTCCATAGTTTTCAGTTATATAGAAAAGAGTCGATCATAATTTTAACAAACCATTTAAAATTAAAGGCTCTTTGATTATATTATTTTAATCGATACTTACCTATTGTGCACTTCAGAGACAATGCTGAACAGGATACAAGTATAGCAATAAGATTGCTCCTTCCATAAATCCTATCTTAAAAATATATACATTATAAACAGTTTACGATTTCTTTTACCTTTGCTTTGGAATTAGTACTGTATAATAATCCTCTTTCAAAACTTGCACTCCATTTTCAGACAAGGTGTTGCTGATTAGAAATAACAGCGTGTAGGAATTAATCTCTATTGTCATCAGTTGAGGTATAGCTAGGGCTGATTCAAAATTCCTTTTCTATATTAGCAACAAACCATAACACTGAAAAGCTTTATAACTCACTTTTAACTGGTGATAACTAATTTTCCATTTAATTTAGTCCTAGGCGAAGGTTAAATTATACTCTCTGCTCAAACAGTTTTTTGTCTGTTCCATTCATAATACAGGTAAGCATATACATGAATTTGGATCAGTTTTAATACATATGCATTCAAACTGGCCTCTATATTCCCAACATTTTCCCTTGATTATTTAGTGTTATAAAATGGGTTCTTTCCAGCACTCATTAAATTATTTTCAAATATTAACATAAATAACCCATAGAAATACAAAAATAGTACAGTTAACATGAGCACAGATTAATAAAAAAGCAGTTGGCTTAATTCTACTCCTATATTGTCATTAATTGGTCAATATTTTGCCAGTACGTCCATTATCAATCCTTATTTTCAAGGCTTTAGAATTTGTATGTGAATATTTTCTCCACAATAGAACTGGTTTTAAAAATCTTGGTACTGATGTCAATTAGTATAGAAAATGTCGGCCCAGTAGTTCAATTTGAGTTTAACGTTTACCAATTTACATTTTTTATTGACTGCACTGAAGCAAATAGTTTAAATGTATGAAGTTAGAATAGTCCAGTAATTACTTGATAAATCAGTTACGGAATATTTATGACATAAAAGTGAAAATAGGTGAAAAACAATGTGACATTTTCTTGGGGGTGTCCAGAACTGTAAGTCACCCTGTTACCCTGTGCCTTAACAAAAGAGGGATTTGTTAGTGCTTTGCTATCTGGCAGCTCCCTGCCACCCCAGTCTGTTAGCCAGCCAAATTCCATGGGTCTCAGGGAGTCCTAATTTTGCCTTGCAGGTTAACCCTGGGTTTTCTTCACTTCTTGAACTCTCCAGAAGAGTCTCTGTGCAGCATCCACGGAAATTACACATTCACTGTCTCCAAAGAGACAGAATACGCACCAGCCTAGTAGCTCAATGCCTTCCTCACTTCAATATAACAGCACTGAGATGAATTTATAATAAAAACAAGAATAGGTTTATTAATAAATAACAAGATTGAAGTGATACTAAGGAGAGGTAATAGAAACCGAAATGGCTACAAATGAAACAAAAGTATATTATGTTTCTAAGAGACTGCATATAACCTTAGAAGGCTCCAAGTTTTGTCAAAAGCAGTTTGCTAACTTACAACTGCTTTTCAGCATCACCAACCTACATAATTAGGGATCCACCATTCATAGATACAAAAAGCACTGACCTCTTTGTTCCCTCCCTGATGGATAACAAGGTGTCCTTTTGCTTCTCCCTATATTCGCCAGCCTTTGTCTTGAGAGTCAGGGTGACTCGCTGGGGTTCACAATGCAGTGTGTCCTCTTATGTGTTGATGCCATGCTGTTTCCTCATCTTCCAGGTAACTGCTGTTTACCTCAGATGCAAATGAACTGCCCAATGTGTTTGGCATTGCCATGCTCAATTTACATTATATACACAGGCAAACAGGCAAATCAAGATTCCTTTGTGCAGGACAAACTTGTTTATCAACTCTGCCCACAAATATATTTTAGGAACATATTTCTAGCACATATACCTAACTCTTTATGCAACATTCATATGAACCTCATGCAGTGATATTAATGATCAGTGTGTCACCAGTTTTCATTTGATACTTCACATGACATCTTTGCAGGTAAATACTATTATAGCAATATGTTAGGTGTAGTGAGTGTGTCAGGCCTGATAGGAGTTACAGAATTGTGCCCCATCTCCCATTTGGCACTGAGGGGCTATTTGGGTAACAAATGCCTTGTGCTTTTCTTGGCAATTAAATGCTGAAACAAAACAAAGGGTTTTTTGTTTTTGTTAATATCCACAGTGTAGTTTATTGCTCCGAGACCAGTGAAATTTACTATATTTATAGGTCTGTCTTATTACTCTTTGTCAGGGTTCCCTCCCCACTCTGAACTCTAGGGTACAGATGTGGGGACCCGCATGAGAGACCCCCTAAGCTTATTTCTACCAGCTAAGGTTAAAAACTCCCCAAGGCACAAATTCTTCCTTGTACCTTGGATTAGGTAACGCTGCCATCACTAAGTGATTTAGACAAACTCAGGGAAAGGAAGACTTGGAGTTTCTACTCCCCCTAATATCCCCCCACACCCCCTTTCCTGGGGAGGCTTGAGAATAAACAAGATGAGCACAGACCAACCTTGGGTTTTTTTAGGACACTTAAAAAAATCAGATTCTAAAAGAAACAGAACTTTATTATAAAGAAAAAAGGTAAAAGAAGCACCTCTGTAAAATTAGAATGGAAGATAATCTTACAGGGCAATCAGATTCAAAAACACAGAGGATTTCCCTCTGGGCTAAACTTTAAAGTTACAAAAAGAAAACCAGGAATACACCTTCCTCTCAGCACAGAGAAAATCACAATCCAAAACAAAAATAAGCTAATGCATTCCCTTGCTAGTACTAATTCTAATGGAGTTGGATTGCTTGCTTCCTTGATCTTTGTCCAGCAAGCACACAGAACAGACAGACCAAAACCTCCCCCCAGCCCCGCCCCAGATTTGAAAGTATCTTATTGGTCATTTTGGTCAGGTGCCAGCCAGGTTACCTGAGCTGCTTAACCCTTTACAGGTAAAAGGATTTTGTGCCTCTGGCGAGGAGGGATTTTATAGTACTGTATACAGGAAGGTTGTTACCCTTTCCTTTATATTTGACACCCTTTGATCTGAACACAGTCAAGTTTGGGCTTACTTTAATTTAATCTAAGAGAGAGTTCCATGCCATGGGTCCTGCTGCTGAGCATACTGCCCTGTCTGACCAAACAATGAACAAATTACCCAGTGTCTAGATGAACTTGGGACTTGGATGAGAGCTATCTGATTGAGTTGCAATCAGAAAAGACTGAGGTAATGTTGGTGGGCGGGGGAAAGCAGGTGAAGAGGTGTTCAGACTTATATTTGTACTTTACTCCTCATAGAAGGGTGTGACTGCCATTTGTAAAACAGTTTGGTGGTAGTGCTAGTGCTACGTGGCTCCTGGATGTTCAGGTATTTGCTGTAGCCAACAGTGCTTTTCTCCATCTCCTCCTTGCAAGACAAGTGCAAACTTTCTCTCCAGTACAGACTTTCCCATAATGACCCATGCCTTTGTTTCTTCAAAATTAGATTGCTGTATTTGCACTATCTGGGGATATACCTTGAAACCATTCAGAAGCAGAAGCTAGTGCACAACTTTGCAGGCTGCTTATTCAGCAGGCTCACATGTTGGGAGCACATGAAACCAGTGTCCAGTGATGTGCTTTGGCTTCCAGGTGAAGTTTAAGGTGTTGGCTTTAACCTTTAAAGCACTAAATAGTTTGGGCCCTGGTTTATCTGAAGGATTGCCTTTCCCTCCATGGTGTACTGCCACAGTTGAGATAAGCAGTGGTGCTTGAGCTGGAGCATGAGGAAGCTGCTGGTATGGTGTTCTCTGGGAGGAGTCCTTGATTTTGAACTCAGTCCTGCCTTTTGGTCTGCCAGAGCCCAGATTTGTTAACCTTCCAGGCACACTGCAAAAGTACTTTGGGGAGGATGTCCGTGGAGGTGGATATATTTATTGGCCTTGCTATGTTTGTTATGATTTTTATTTAATAGAATGAGTGCCTATAGTTGTGTTTTTTTAAATGTGAAGAAATAAATAAAATAGTGCCTAATAGTCTAAACCTGGGTCTTTCCAGTTGCAACTTTCCTGCAGAGTGTAGTTGTCTTGAGGATATATGGTAGGTCTTGGGAGGTAGGTCCCCATCTGTTAAGGGCTATGTGGGATAGGAACAGGACTTTAAATTCAGTTTTTAAAGAACTGGGAGCCAACCACGATTGAGAAGAATAGGTGTAATGTGTTTGTGTTGGCTGTTGTTGCTTTTGAGAGAAGTTGTTGCATGTTGCACCAGGATCAGCTTTCTTGGGTTGGTTGCATTCAGCTCCAGGTAGAATGAGTCTATAGAGTGTAGAGCAATAGTCTAACCTAGAGATAACACACCTCATTGTTGCTAAGTACAAGTCTGAAAGAAAAGAGCACAGCTTTCTTGATGATCAAAGGTTGAAGAAGGCATTCCTTGTTACTGTGACAATCTATATTTCTAAGTGTAGTGAGGAGTCCAGCATGACACCAAGACTTAATGCCACCTTTCTGGTTTGTAGTGTGATTCCTTTGAACATTGGTGAAGTTAGAGTACATTACATAACAATACCCCACCCCACCAACCTAGCTATGTTAAAAGAATATTATGTAAGTTGCAAGGTCACACACTTGAAAGTGAGCAAATGCCAGATTTATGGATGCTTTTGCAACCTTCATTCTGCCCCTTTTGCATACATCATGTGTGCTGAATGAGGCTGGAATCCTGTGGCAAAAACTGTATGTTATCAAGTAATTAAAGACTTTATCATTAAATTCTTTCTCTCTCTCACACAGCTACAGCAGCTTTCCAGAATTTCTAAGTAATCTTTACTGTTGCTGTGGTGTCACCCTGGGCTCAGACTTAAAATGTTCATGATCGGTTATTGTTTTGGCAGGCTGTCAACATTTTTTTCCTGAGGAACCCAAGTAAGAGAAGGGAAATGCTGATTTTCAATAGTCTGGGCAGGGATGGTGTCCCTAGCCTCTTGTTGCCAGAGCTGGGAATGGACGACAGGGGATGGATCACTTGATAGTTACCTGTTCTGTTCATTCCCTGTGGGGCACCTGGCATTGGCCACTGTCAGAAGACAGGATACTGGGCTAGATGGACCTTTAGTCTGACCCAGTATGGCCGCTCTTATGTTCTTATATCTCAGCAAAACCCAAATGGAATTTCATATGGCTAAGAAAAGGCACTTCTGTTGCCCAAGTGCTTTCCCCTTGTTGAATTTCAAAGGCTTGCTGCAAACAATGGAAGTGTTAGAATTGTTCAGAATCCTTTGATGGAAAGTATTAGTGTCAGAAATATACAGGTTGCTGTCAGCTCACCCTGTGATTCCTCAAATTGTTTCCTATTTTCACCACCTGTGTCTTCCCTGGATTTATCTAGAAGTAACTTCTCTAAATCCAGCTACTGAACTCTGCCAGTCACTGCGATACCTTATTAATGGTCGAGGCTACCTTAGAGAAGGGGAGACATATTTGAGTTTAAAGAAAAGGAGTACTTGTGGCACCTTAGAGACTAACAAATTTATTTGGGCATAAGCTTTCGTGAGCTACAGCTCACTTCATCGGATGCATTCAGTGGAAAATACAGTGGGGAGATTTATAATATTTTCCACTGAATGCATCCGATGAAGTGAGCTGTAGCTCACGAAAGCTTATGCTCAAATAAATTTGTTAGTCTCTGAGGTGCCACAAGTACTCCTTTTCTTTTTGTGAATACAGACTAACATGGCTGCTTCTCTGAAACCTGTCATATTTGAGTTTGTACGTTTGTTGCATGAGACATTGATGTCTTATGATTTATCTGACTGGTCTCATGTAATTGCTTGTAGATGGAATTGAGTATTGAGTTTTGCAGTTATTTGCATGATAGAGGCCTGATTGGTGAGGAGTGGGTGACCATCATAGCTTTCTAGATTTCTCTCTGAACACTTTAGTGTTCACTCACTCATGAATGGATACAACTTGTGAAGCCCATTTGCTTTGTAACGATCTTCCATGTGTATTATCCATGCCATATTTTCAAAAGGATTAAAGGCTGAAGAGAGGTTTGTTTGCTGCCCACGGGCAGGAATTCATCAGGCAGCACCAACACCACCATTTTTGTATCATGTCCTGGCCTGAAACCTTAGTAGTAGGGATCCAAATATTGACAGGGAAAAGGTGTTGCTGGAGTTTCCCTGAACTGCACTACCTTTCATGAAATAACAAGAAAAAGGAAGTTGCAGACAATGCTATAATTGGGGAGATCACTAATAAGTATATGATTTTCCAGGATTTGCCAGACTACTGAATTATTTAGGGTGTCTGGTAGCTTATCTGCTTTTGTATGTTAATGCTCTCAGCAAAGAATTTGTTACACATAACTGTGAATGTGGTGGCTGAAGGCTCAATAATACTTCTCTAGTATTGTATATGTGTAAGGGGACTGTTGCCCCCTTATGAACATTCAGTGGGGGTGTTTTAGTGCAAGCTCCCAGTACTAAAAGGGGGAAGGATCAATGGGGAATCAGGAAGCAGGAACAATGGGGAGAGGACAATGCTCCAGGTCACCCTGAATGACAGGGCAGGCAGGCTAATCGGGGAGTCAGGAGGCCAGGGAGGTTCCATCCTCCATGTGAGCTAGAATTGCCTGGGTAGGACAGAGTGGGGCTGAGCTAAGGAGAAAGCAGGGGTGCAAGCTGAGCTGGGGAGCAGAGCTGTGTCAGATCCAGAGAGAGCAGACCCTGTCCTGGGAGCAGAGCTGCAGCCCCAAGCCAGAGGCACAGCCCAGAGAGAGCAGACTTGCCCTGTGGGGAGAGCTGCAGCAACCAGAGCCAGAGGGTCCAGAAAAGCAGCCCACGAAGCAGGTCAGTGCTGGGAGTAGAGTCACAGAAGCAGCCTGTGGAGCAGACCTGTCCTGGGAGCAGAGCTGTAGGAACCAGAGGCAGAGGGGCCAAAGAAGCAGCCCAGGGAGCTGGAGGCAGAGCAGCAGGAGTGCTGAGACAGAATGGTGGAGCTGGGGCTGGAGCAGTCCAGAGCTGGGTGCGGTGAGCAGCTGGGGAGACCGAGGTCGACCCTGGGCAGCAGGCCCAGCACAGGGAGACACCTCAGCCAAGAGGCTGTGCAGGCCAGGCTTGGATCGTAACCCCGACAGGGCGGGGGCAACACTGAGAAGAAGGGTCCCACCACTTAGAGCCTGAGAGCGTGTGGCCACCACCAGAGCAAGTATCCAACCCACAGCATCCCTGCAGCCAAGCTAGGGCCTGAGAAGAAGGTCTAGGACTTACAAGGAACAGACTGTGAACTTCCCTGACATTTCAGAGACACTGTTTGTGATATTCCCTGTCACAGAACAGGTTGATGTTCTTTAACCTTTCCCATTTTTCCTTTTTCTTTTTAAAATTAATTGTTGATTAAATAACTAGCATTTGCTTTAAATTGTATGCAATGGTCAGTGGGTCAGAGAAGTGTCCAGTGCAGAGAGAGTACCCCATAGTTGGGACACCCTAGCCCCTGTCCTAGGTAACCACAGCAGGGTAGGGGGTCGAGCCCCCCAGGAATCCTGGGCCCATCCTTGTTGGGGTTACGAGGACTCTGCCAGACAGGAGGTGGAAGGGGAGTCCTCAAGGGCAGGGAGGCCACTGGGTAAAGGAAGTGGGAGCAAGGACTCAAATCTTTTCGCTAGCCCACTTCACCAGGGTAGTGCAGAAGCCAGGAAAGTTCCCCACAGTAGTGGGACTGTTCCTCTGCTTACATATGTATAAAGCACTTTCCCACCACTTAGCTCACAGGGATGTTGTGAGGATACTTTGTTAGTGTTGTCTTTTTTTTATGGAAGGGAGAGAGCAAGACGGAGCAATTTTCTTTTCAAGGTCACACAGGATGTTTGTGGCAGAGTCTGAATTGGCAACGGGAGCAGTGGGCTTCCAGCACCAAAATTAAACCTATCTAATATATACCAGAGAACACACTTCAAACTGTAAATAGATATGCTGTACATTGTATTTGGAGTGTGTGCAGTATGGGGACACAGTTGAGGAAGGCTATAGAAAATCACTATGAAGAGCACAAATATGGCAACAAAGTTAGAGGATGACATATAAGCATGACTAAATCAGCTAAATGTAGATAATCTAGAAAAAAACTCAAGGTCATGATCATAGTCTATAAATATCTTCAGAGCAATGGAATAAATGAAGGAACTGAATTATTTAGTCTGTTGCTAATAGAGCAAAAAGCTATAGCCTGAAGCTATGTTAGTTAAAGTTAGACATTAGGAAAAATTAACAAACCAGTTGGGCAATGGAATAGAATATGTGCCTGACATGCAGTCCTTACTCACATGATTAGTTCAATTGATTTGGGACTAGTCACATAGGATTGGCCATTTTAAGGACACCATAACTAGCGCTATTTTAGAACATGTTTGATAAGACATCAGTGATAATGATGTAAGGAACATTCCTACAAAATGGACTGGAATCCATGAATGACAAAATATCAATCTACTTTTTATCTAAGAGTATGGTATTACTGCCCATCTCCATGGTATTTGAGCACCTTTCATGTAAAATTGATTAGCAATACTGAAACTTCTATTGGACTTCATGGGATACATCTATATGGCAATAAAACACCACAGCTGGCCTGTGTCAGCTGATTTGGGCTTGTGGGGCTATAAAATTTCAGTATAGATGTTCCAGCACAGGCCTCACAGGGTCCCAAAGTCCTGGCTCCAGCCCGAGCCCAAATGTCTACACTGCAGTTTTGTAGCCCCCCAGCGCAAGCCTCCTGAAACCAAGTCAGCTGATCTGAGCCAGCTACAGTTGTTTTATTGCAGAGTAGACATACCCATGAAGTCTCTGGCTCCCGCACCCACCCATTTGGTTTACTTGATTTGTTTCCTTTGTTAGTTCCAGATCCTTCTGTTTGGTTGGGGTGGGGTGAGGGGGTTGAAATTTCAAATTGTGATGGAGTTAAATCCCAGGACTTCAAAATATTGTCTGATCCTGTAAAATGTATAAACATGCTTAACTCTAAGCATGCAAGTAGTTTCATTCACTTTAATGGAGTTACTTATGTATTTAAGATTAAGCAGGTGTGTATATCTTTGCAGGATCAGGGCCTGAATGTGGATACTACTTTTAAAAATATATAGAACAACTACAGATTGTTTAAAATAACTTGATCTTTTTCAAAGTCTTAATTATACATAACAAAAAGTTATTGACTCTTTAAATACTTCACTATTCATTCTCCTCTTTCTAGAGCTTTAAAATGTAGTCTGTTTTTGAAGAACTGCTAAGGTCATTTTTTATGAGTTGTGTGGATCATTTTATGCTCATTATGTATATGTAGATTCAAAAATAACTTCTGTTTTAGGTCAAGAATTGGAATCTGGATTAGGGAATTTTAAAGTCTGACCCTGTGATTTTCTAGCCATGTTTCTTTGTCATTGCTATAAACACAGTGAACTCCTTTCTTTAAAGGGACCCATGAAATTGATTAAGCTGCTACACACAGGATGAGACCTGGGGTGTTTATGTACTAAATATCCCTTAAATCTCCCTTTTAAAACTGTTGTCCTAATTACTAATCTAATACTATTCAAACTATGGCATCAAAGCCTTAATAAATTGAACAATGAACTTCAAAGGAACAAAATTAGCTAAATTAGAAAACATGATGATAATCACCTTGAAAGGTATCTAATTTATTAAAATATGTTAATTGTATTTTTATTTCATTGTCCCTACTGATATTTCTTTATCTAGAAGCATCTATTCAAATAATCTAATGATATATAACTAAATATATGTCCTGTATTATATTTATAAAATCATATCCAAGCAAGAAGACATACTATCCAATATCAGCTATAAAGGAATTTTTTACTCTGAAAGTACATTGAAAATATAAGAGAATACAGATGGTCATATGTTACTGATTTATACAAGTCAGGGGAAAAAAATCAATTATGTCTAATGATTGTCACACAGAGGATTATCTGATGGTTAGGTTAAATGACTAAAAGGAAAAAAAAAGTGCATTGCTGAAAAATATATCCTGAATTGTATAGTATTACAGAATACCTTGTAGACAAACATTATTTCAGTTTGTTTATTTATTTTAAAGAAATAAATACCAGGATTTCTCAAGACAGGAAAATAAGAAAGTAGTAATAATCCTCTGTTTAATATTTTTTCAATATATCATGTCCACTCTTTTTCCCATAATATTTTTCAAAGCCAAAAATAAATCATTAGGACATGCTGATAATGTTTCAGAATGTTTTATAGAAGACTGTTTCTGTACTTCTAAAGAATCTCATGACTGTCAGCAATAATAAAGTATAAATAGAACAGTTTTGATTTGCTTGCCAAGCTGATTTCTCAGCTCCAACAAAAATTCACACGAACAAGAAATTTCTAAATTAAAGTTACAATATAAAGTAAATGATAAAGTAATAAATATGGTCTTTATCAGAGCATTTCGCAGCACTGATTGATATGTCACTTGGGGAAATATTTATTTCATCAGCATGGGTCACATTTGTTGGTAAGAATAACTGTTTGCCTACCAGTTAATACAATTTATTAGTGAAGAACCATCCAAAGAGTTGTACAACATGTTGGTGTTTCAGTTCTTAAGAACAGTGCCAAGTTTAATGCAGAATTTGTTTGCTTTTGAATATTTATCTTAAACATTGTTTAAACATTTTGTACCCGAGTATGATACTTTAGCAGAGAGAGACAGACAGACAGAGAAATTATGCTATCCTATAAAAAATTGGGCAGCAAGTTCCATCCTATAGATTCCTGGAATTAAAATGTTTGTTCTGCAACTTCCAGGTACCAGGCTTCATGCAGGATTTGTAAAAATTGCATAGTTTCAGAATTATACTAGATTTTAAAATTTAACATAGAACTATGTGTGGTGGAAATTAAAATAAGAAGTTCACATGCAAAACATTATTTATTATTTACTAGACTTTTTGTACTGTTGGTGTAAGTAGGTAAACATCAAAGAGACTAATTATTTCTCCACGTTGCCAGGCTTATAAATTAGCTGTCATTAAACAGTTGCAGCTTGAATAATTTATAAAGGTTTGAAAGAGTAATTCATTATGGCTTTTCTGAAATTATCATAAGACAGAAAAGATAAGCAGTGTGATAAAGTTTTAGAATAACAATATTTAAATATGTAGGTAAAGCATTGTTCTTTATTTTTTCTGAGTAAAGCACAAGACCGGGATCCCACAGACTTTTTTCCTGAATGCCACAGACTTTGTGAGTGTGTAACCTTTTGCAAGTCACTTAGGTTTACATGTTCAAGTGTGTCCATTAACTTTGTCTGAAGGAGAAGCTGGATTGGGGGCAGAACAGAGTTCCAACAGAAAGGGGATAGAGCTGAGTTTCTCATTCCTTACCTTGCTCCCCATGGGATGCTAGTGGAGATTAGGTTTTTGTGGGTTTGTCACAACCAACCTCCCACCCTCTTGTGACCAAGCTGGGGTCACAACAACCAGTTTTTTAATCCCTGCATTAATATCTGAAAAGCACTTTGAAGTTCTTAGATGGAAAGCACTATAAAAATGCAAACTGTATTAACCTGAGTGAAAATTGTCTACTAATCACAAATAAAGGAAATATTTTCTTTATCTAGATCAGTTTTATATTTTGTTAAAATTAAGTTACTTTGTCCCCCCCACTACATACTGCTTAATAGGTTTTTTATGAGATTATAAGTGTAAAATGGCAACATGCTGTCAAAATTCTTGTGTGATGCTGAAAATGTGGATGGCATGCTGAGGACCTCTATATATTGTATTCAGGAGGCAGTCATGTTTGTTCTTCCTTTATTGCGGCATAGGAGTTACATAACAAGTAAAATAATATTGTCACCACTAGGTGGCACATTTATACAAACCTATTTACAATTACATTTGAAATTGAGAATGTATGCTAAGGCCTAAACCTATGATCTAAATCTGTGGAAATCATTTAAATTAAATCCAAAAAATAATATTAAGTAGTACATGTTTGCAGCCACATTTTAAAGAAAGTCAAACCACTGAACTGGTGAAAATCAATGGCTAAGTACCTGAAATCAGAGTTTCAAGTGCTAAGCCAGCTTTTGACAGCACTAGCCTCTTCTGCAGGTATTTAGAGAATATTTTCTTCATTTCACACTATTCAGTTAGCTCAGTGCAATGACTAGTTCATGCAAAGTTAACACACCAATTGGGAGTTGAAAAAGCAGAAAAGCTTATTTTCCTTCTCTTTCAATCTATGAATAAAAGCTAGATATTAGAGGATGAGATCTACTATTTCTAAAATCTTGAAAGACATGGTGACCAGAAACAATCAGTTCAAGTCACTAACTACTAAATACTTCCTTTGTTTAATAACTGCTAGTTTCAAATACAAAACATGTTTTATAAACTTTTTGATGAGCTTTTTTTTGTTTTCAACTCATTTAATGAGTTTTAGTTAATAAAAAAGTGAGTTATTTGTGCATTTTTATTGATTTCAATTGATATCCAAATAAAACTTGACACAAACCACAATTTAAAAATATCTAGCAAAATAAGAAATGCATCATCCACCCTGTTCTAAAATAATAATGTACAAAACTTAAGAATCTGAATACATATAAGTTTGTCTGCAAGTGCTGATGCCTATGTGTATTCCACACCTGGGTACATATGTTCTCCATGCACCAAAGAGCAGAGATTTGTAGCAAGTAGTTCCATTGGTCCACTCTTGTACAGTTGTTTTTCTCATGCTCTGAACTGAGGGCATAAAGGATGGCATGGTGCCTCTCCAGTTCCTTCTTACAACTGCATAGCATGAGTCAGTCTGTCTTATGATCTTCCTCTGCTTTCAGAATCTGTAAATATATATTGTAAATAGTTTTAGTAAGTGTAGATGTAGTGTTTTAATGTTTTATAGCTAGTGTAGTTTGTCTAGTTCCTCTCCAAAATAGGAAGCATCTCCCCAGGGAAAAGGATTATGCCCAGAGTATGGCAATTTAAAATGTGTATCTCCTGCCCCCATTCTGTCTCAGTCAGTAACTAATACCTGTGCTGCCTTTACTGCCTTGCGGAGGCTTACGTTGCCACCAAGTGCAGCATCTGCTGCTTCTTCCCTCCCCGAACCTGTGAGGGATGAAAGCTCCATTTATGAAAACATCTCACAGCAAATACTATGAGATCCCAGTAAGCTTCAGACTGGGGAGACGTTCCCTCCCCATGTAGCACAACCTCAGACTTTGAGCAGCATCCCTCTGAGCATGAGCTCCAGAGTAGATACCAAAACAGTTAATCTAAGAAACCCTCTAATGAAAGTAGGAGATGTGATAATAGGCATAAGGAGAGATCCCCATCCTGATCTGCCTCTAAGAAAAAAGATCCCTTCCCTTCTTGGTCCAAGTCAGATGAATCCTCATATGTGGACCATAAGGAATTAGGTCCGCATAAATCTTTGGTCCAAGAAGGGAAGGTGCAATGTAAAAAGGATCTGACTGTACCAACTCAATCTCTATCTCACAGGCTGAATGACTGGCACCAGCTAGTTCCACTGGGGTTCCACACTGGACCCCCATTTGACAGTTTCAGCACATTCTGGGTTGGATCCTCTGAATACCAGGTCACTGGACGCACCAGTTCCGTTGGTCCCCACCTCTGGGATTCCTCAAATCCAGGAAGGACTGAAACCTGTACCTCACAGGAGGATGTTTACACCTTACTCCATCCACAATCTCCTCTCCTGTTGGGCCTGGTCCTTCTCAGAGAAATTTCAACACCAGAAGAAACTACCTTAAAGAGAAGAGGATCGTCTCCTACCACATCCACAAGTCAGAACATTCTTCCACCAGCAGAACAGTGGGAATCTACCTTCTCATCAGACAAATCCAATGTTCCAGACAAGCCTTTCCCCCTGAGGGAGACAAGCCCAGATAGATCCCATAGGAAGTATTGGAGCTGCCCTCCTCCTGGCTATGACTGCCCCGTAGACCACTGGTATCCTATGTCCTCTGGCTGGTTGATCCTTCCTACTGAGCTCCATGGAATCAGTATACTAGAAGCCATACATCTGTGCAGGAATCGCACTGCCCTCTTCTTCCAACCAATGCCAACCAGCTGTATCAGAGTCTAAAGAGGAAGTTGAGCTGAACCAACTGGTCCTGACAGTTCTGACGGTACATCCTCCTCCTCACCTGATGAGGCAATTGTTCCATCATCCCCTTCACCACTTGATGACCACAGGCAGCAACAGAAGCTTTTGCAAAGTGTGGTGGGTAGCTGAGCTCCAGACCCCTCTGGAGGAGGTCCAAGGTACTCAATAGTGTCTCTTGGCCTTCTTGCAACCTTATGGCCCTAGTAAGGTGGCCCTCCCAATGAACAAAGCCATTTTGGAACCACCAAGAGTATGGTATATTCCTGCCTCCTGTGCTTCTTCCCTAAAAGGGGCTGAAAAATGCTATTTTGTACCGTCAAAGGGACAGAGTTCCTATTTACCCACCCAATGCCCAGCTCCTTAATGGCTACAGACAGGGACAGGAATGCAGCACCCTAAGACAATATCAAGTGACAAGGGAGTAAAACCTTTGATCATCTTGGGAGGAAAGTATTTTCATCAGCCATCCTCCGATTCAGAATTGGTAACCATCAGGCATTGTTAGCACAGGACAATTACACAATTTATTCCTAATTTGTGGACTTCAGAGACAAACTTCCCATGGAAACAGGGCTTAGTTCCAAGTCCTCATCAGTGAAAGCAGGCTGGCAGCTATGACGTCACTCCAGGCAGCAGTGAATGCACACTGCGTTTAGAGCCATCGCCAGAGCCATGAGGCATGAATGGTAGCTTCATGGGGTTCATGGAACCTTGGGGTTCCCCAGGGAGGCCCAGAATACCATTGAGGACTTGCCCTTTAATGAGTCTAATATCTTCAGTGAGCAGACTGACAAGTTTCTACGTTCTCTTAGGAGTCTAAATATAGCCTTCCATTCTCTGGTGACCTAGGCACCAATAATTCTCTCCCTGAAGGAGAACATATGATTTGCAGCTCTCAACATGAAAGGTGCTTATTTTCATGTGGATATTCAAAAGGTTTCTTAGATTTGAGGTATGACAAGCACTGCCATTTCAGAGTACTTCCTGTTTGGGGCTGGTGATAGCACCTAAGTCTCGGTGATGGCCCAGATGAGATGCAGCCACTACGCTGTCTTCCCTTATCTGGACAAATGTCTACTAACAGGCAGATCAAGCTAGGAGATCCCATCAGTGACCAGATTCTTACTCTACCTTCTGACATTTTTGGGGATCTGTGCAAACAAAGAAAGGTCCATTTTGACTCCTAGCAGCTCATAGCATCATCATCTCACTGTGACAGACAACATAGGAGAGCGCTTCTGATGCCACCAGGAACTCCTACCTCATAATCAGGTCAGATGAATGGCTGCCTGTCTTTGAGCTCCCATGACACCTCTGGAATCATCTTAACAAGTTCAGGTGTGCCATGGTTTACTTCACCAAGACCGACCATGCCTGGGACACCAGGACAGCCCACTATGCATCTCTGGTGCTGTAGAGGATGCTGCACAAAAGCTGGAGGGTTGCTTTTTTCGTGTTGGGCTCTCAAGCAGAACGTGGCTGATTCAAAGGTCATTGATTGGCTCAAGACCATTCAACTGTTGCCTTGCTTGCCTTGCCTCTCTTGTCCACAGGAAATCACTATATATATAGCTTAAATAAATGTATATATGGTGTATTCTCCTGGTTTGCCAGGGGGGAAAAAGCACCCAATTTAGTGTGAAAACTGTATTTAATTGCAAAACATGTTTTAATGATTCCTAAAAAAAGGTATTAGTTGGTAAAGTAACTAAAAAGTACATATACAAAATACAATTAAAATGATTTAGGTTTCCTGCTTCCTGATTAAAATCATGTTTTAAGAGTGATTTAAATCACTGATTTAAATCAGTCTATCCTGAGTCTACCATATCTTCATTAATATTAAGTACCCTTTGCACTTAACTACCATCAATATATCACTAATAACTTTAATAATAATAGTATTTAGCTCTAATTGTACTATGTAGGATCTTTAAATATTGTCTGTGACCAATGCTTCATCAGGTGCACTTTTGCTAATTTGTTGTTAGCATTTAAAGAGACATGTGGCCTTTACCCTCCTGTTGTACTATCTTTTGGTATCTATTTATGAACGGTCAGTTTTCTTTCATTAAAGTCACCATTTCTTTGTGTAAGTGAGCCACTTGGAATAAGTAATCTTGTTTCAGATATTTACCCATTAACAACAGGGCGGACATTCTGGAGTGAGAGTCTTATACTTGAGAAATATTTCTGCCTGGAAATACAGACAGTCTGGGTCTTCTGATTGTACTCCTTTGTTTTCTTGAGTATATTTATTAACAATTTGTTCTTCGGGCCCTTGGGATTTAGGACTTTATGCAACATGCTTAAACCCCTCAGTGCTTTGTAAATACCTTCAATTTTGTTTTGGCTTCTTTTGATGATCAGAAATTAGTTATTTGATTATCTAATCCAGCTTGGGAAGACCTACAAGATATACATGGATAATCGCAGTTCAGAAGTTCTCACCTTCATATTTCCACATGGACAAAAGTAAAATTAGATAAATTGGTTTGTTTAAAAATAAATACATGAATAAATAAAAAGGTGGAACTAACAATTTTAGTCATCACCCTAACCAGTCTGCAAGCATGTAGTATCCCTTTCTCTCACTCTTTCTCCATTTGTTTTTTGACTTCTTGTCGGGGTGCAGCCTTTATGGAGTATATACTGTGATGGGGTATATAAACCCCACAGTGGGCCTAGAGGGGTTAAAAAGCAATACATCCGAATGCGTCCGATGAAGTGAGCTGTAGCTCACGAAAGCTTATGCTCAAATAAATTTTTTAGTCTCTAAGGTGCCACAAGTACTCCTTTTCTTTTTTAGTCTAAACAGAAGGGACCTATTGGTAGGAAGTAGCCCAGAGAATGAACTTAGACTTGCTGCAGAGAAGACCCTGCCGGTATTGCTTCCCACAAGACCCTCAGCTGAGACCAAATGGAGAGGGAGGGCCAGGCTCTCCCTACCAGACCCTGTTAAGGGCTGAGGCCCAGATGCAGGTGGAAAACCGAAGATTCCCAGCTTAAGGTCAGGAACAGGCATCTCTATTGCCCTCGTAGAGAGGCAAGGGGCCAGAATCTGGTGCGCTAACCCTTAGGCCACCCAGTCCTTTGAGTCCCTTGTTGCATACACCATATTTTACACTTTTGGAAAGCACTTAGCATATTGGGCACTACTGCAATGAAAAAAACCCAGCATTAAACAATGTTTGAGAGAGAAACTGATTTTTTTTTTTCAAATGTTTGAACAATTCACTTTATAATTCCCCATATCCTTTTCTTCCCAAAATAGTCAAGGTGAGATTCTGTGCTGTGCTTCTTACAGGCACAGTATAGAGCTTGCAGTCCAGGGTGAGGTGAGGCTAAAGTGGCTTCAGATCACCTTTGCATCTTCCAAATTTGGGATCCTCTGCAGCCCTCAGTGTAATTTTGACTTCCCTGAGGACATGTCTAAATTATGGCTGTCTCCCAAGGCTTCTATATGGGTTGCAACAGTGCTTGGACTCTCCGCAGAAATGTGTGCTGTGACCCTACATCTGACACACCCCTCCTGTCCCAAGCATGCCCCATGCATAAGAATCCATGACAAATAGTCTTATGGATGTCTGCTCACAAACTCATAGACTTTAAAGTCAGAAGGAACCATCATGATCACTTAGTCTGCCCTCCTGCGCATTGCAGGCCAGAAAACCTCACACCACTCTTGTAATAGACCCCTAACCTCTGGCTGAGTTACTGAAGTCCTCAAATCATTATTAATGTTAGAGAGAAACCACCATTTACAGCAGTTTAAACCTGCAAGTGACCCAAACCCCATGCTGCAGAGAAATGCCAAAAAAAAACCCAGTCTCTGTGATTCTGAAAGGGGGTTTCAAAGAGGATGGCTCTAGACTGTTCTCAATGGTAGCAGATGACAGAACGAGGAGTAATGGTCTCAAGTTGCAATGGGGGAGGTTTAGATTGGATATTAGGAAAAACTTTTTCACTAAGAGGGTGGTGAAACACTGGAATGCGTTACCTAGGGAGGTGGTAGAATCTCCTTCCTTAGAGGTTTTTAAGGTCAGGCTTGACAAAGCCCTGGCTAGGATGATTTAACTGGGACTTGGTCCTGCTTTGAGCAGGGGGTTGGACTAGATGACCTTCTGGGGTCCCTTCCAACCCTGAAATTCTATGATTCTATGATTCCTTCTCAACCCCAGATCAGTTAGATCTCAGCATGTGGGCAAGACCCACCAGCCAGACACCTGGGAAAGAATTCTCAGTGATAACTCAGAGCCTCCCCGAGCTATTGTCCCATCACCAGCCATTGGAGATATTTGTTGCTAGCAGTTGCAGTGCCTGCATTGGCGGAATGCTTCCTGCTTTACGATGTTCTAGCACTTTTATCTGGCATAAAAGGCCCAGAGCAGAGGGTGAGAATCTCACTCTTAATCTTTGGCATAGTAAACAATACAGTGGTTACAACCCAATTCCTTCCATTTTCCTTCACTTCCTTCACTGTTAACATTGGACAGTATATATAGCCTGCTCTTTTTGACATAATGCAGGTTGTGTCATTATCACAATGAACACTGTCCTTCAAGTAAAGTTACAAGTGGTGAGTGAAAACAGTTACAAAGTTCCAATGGTCCTTTATTTGGATGCTGGTCACCAAAAACCCTCACAAACACCCAGGGTCACTACAACCTGACCTCAGCCAGAGAACTGACCTTTAATGCCACCTATAGTGGTCATCCCTCCCCTTCTGGGTCAGAGGGAGGCCACACCGCCTTCTATGTTCTCTGGATCATGCCTAGTCTCAGGGGAATTAGTAGCCCAGGCATTAATGTCCTGACCGCCCTAATGGGCGAAACCCCAAACAATCTATAGGCTCTGATCCTCAGGCAGGAGCAGGGCCACCAAGGAGTCCGTAGGCTCTGGGCCCTTAGGCAGGGAAAGAGCAAACAGCCTATGTGCTCTGGGCCCTTAGGCATGGGCAGAGCAAACAGCAGTCCATGGGCTCTGGGCCCTTAGGCATTGGCAGAGCAAACAAGGAGTCTATAGGCTCATCCCTCACGCAGGGACAGAACAAACAAGGTTTAGGGGCCCAGGTCCTCAGGCAGGGCAGGGTAACAAGCAGTCTAAGGCTCCCCCTCTAAGGCAGAGCAGTAAATAGTCTAGCACCGTGTCCTAGCTTTGGTGAGTGATAGGCTAACACTGGCCTCCTAGCCTACAGTGGGGTGGTAGGGGGACCCAGGCCCACCTGACTCCACTGGTTTCCAGCCCAGAGCCCTAACAACGATGGAGTGGTCCAACCAGTGGGTCAGTGAGGAATCTAGGCGCAACACACTGACTGCATTTTAGACAGAACTACAGCCCGACTGGAGTTGGCTGCCCCTGGACCATTTCCTCCCCTCCGCTCAGGGTGTACCTGGATCAATGGGTGTCCATTGGGGGGGAGGGACAGCTCAGTGGTTTGAGCATTGGCTTGATAAACCCAGGGTTGAGTGTTCAATCTTTGAGGGGGCCATTTAGGGATCTGGGGCAAAAATTGGGGAATGGTCCTGCTTTGAGCAAGAAGTGGTTGGACTAGATTACCTCCTGAGGTCCCTTCCAACTCTGATATTCTATGATTCTATATTCATAACAATTTTTAAAAAGACTGAATCCTCCCCTCATTTTCCTAGTATATTTAGCATTTGACTGTTTAAATTGTAAGCTCTTCTTTGATAGAGCTGTGTTGTCTTTTGTGTCCTGTACCATGCCAAAAATGCTCTTGGTGCTTTACCAGTAATTATATCCTGGTGCTTATTTAATTAATAAAACCACAAACAGTTCCTGTTATAAACTTGCTCAAGATGATCCTTAATCTACTTTGAATTCTTTTCAAACTTGCATTGAATTGGGAGTCATATCAGAGTCATAAATGTCTTTATTCTCTGTATTGATGTTTCTAGTCTCCAAGAACATATTTCTGACGTTCTCTGAATCTTACTTGGAAAATCATAACACAGCTTTTGTGATTTTTATGACTAAAACATTTTCCTTGTATAAATTGTCTAACCTAGGCATGTTAGTTTATGCTGCAAATATTAGTCTTTGTCTATGTACAATAATTCTTTATTTTTTAAGTCATGCAACATGGTTTGTGATTTTGAGTAACATGTCACACCAGTTTGGCATAAGCAGCAGTCATTGTTTCTCAATGAAGCAGCAGTCAGAAATAACTTCCTCTAACATGATCACATTATCTACTGATTTATATTTCTGAACTACCACCGATGGTATCATTCTTATCTAATTCATTTACTTTTTAGATATTCTGACTGGTTAAATTAAAGCTTAGTTTACACCTAGTGCAATATGTGATGTGAGAGAGTTAACTTGTAGTTTTTATACTTTAAAGTATTATTTTTTTTAGGAAGCAGAAGGGACCAATTCATGTTCATTAACAGCCATGGCTAATACATTAAAAGATTTTTTTCATTCTTCTATTGGAAAACGTTTGTCACCAGTATATAATTTTCTTTCTTCTCACACAACCTCTTATCATGTAAACTGTCACAAGTATTGACTGAATTTTTTCTTTTTCTTTCTTTGTTTACATTATGGAAAAATATAATTGATTCTTAAAATTGTTGCAGCTCAGCAATTCTCAATTTTTCTGTACTGTTACCCGTCTTACAAAGAGAGAGGATTTTGTGATCCCCTCCTTCTGAAGCAGTGGCCCACACTTTTCCCCAAACAACTTCCCTTCTCCTTTCTCCCAGGCCTGCAGGCTTGTTCCCCTTCCTTAATACAACATATCCAAACCTAATCTGTTCCATCTGGCACCCAATCCCCTGCCTAGGGATCTCTTTGGATTTGTGCACTGACAGTGTCCTCCATGCTCATCTGCATCCAGTTGCCCTAGCTATAGGTGACATGTAGCAAACTACAAGTGATAGCATCCCATGCAAACTTGAAGGCTCACCAGCAGCATAATAGGGAGCACAATTCACAGCAGTGAAGCTGCTGTCACAGAGCTACCATGCTGATTGGCTGAAGGGTGGATAGAGACTTGCTCTCCTTACTCTTACAAATGACAATAGAGATTTAAAAGGTTTTTTTTAAAGGCAAAACAACAAAAAATGCTCTCTTTCCAAACCAGCATGATGTGCTGATGGCTTAACGGAGTATGAAATGTTTTCACAACTCCTTCCCCAAAGAATCCAGCGTGCATATATGACCTGCACAAAGTGGGGGGGATTCTGCTTCACCTTCTATATATTTCTGTTTACGGTCATCTATATACTGTTTCAGTGACATATCAGGATCATAAACAGCACAGAAGGAGCCATGGTAGAATTATCACAGTATAGGCACTATGTTAGGCTGCTGCACATCCCACTAACCTTGGCCCAGGGGACATGGCAGGAGCAGGCAGGGTTATACTAGTGAGCACCACATGGGATTCTGAAGCAGAGAGTAGGCAGATCTTGGAAGGCTGCTATAAATGTACATCAAAGACCACATTGACTCTCTGGAACAGCCCAGAATCTCAAGGGTGTAAAGGTGGCTTAAAGCCACATTTGCCCTCCCTCCCACTGTGCTGAACTTCCACAAGGTGAAAAATTGTTTAAAGGAGAAATAAGTATATATCAAGGGACTTAAGCATAAAGGAAGATACTGGCAGCAGAAGATAATTTTTTTATTCCTTGAATAAACTGTATTAAAGTAGGACGCTCTCCATTTTAGCTTGTACATTTCTGAGAGACAAAAAATCTCTCTCCATTAAAAACAAGTCTGATACATTTTTGAAACTGTAGAACTATTAAGACTATGGGAAAACATAATTTGAATTGTGGCTTTCATCAAAAGTGACATGAGATAGTGGTGATCAAGTGGCCTTTACTGATTCCTGCTCTTGGTTATCTTTGGATATGCCTATAGTGCAGCCTGGGAATTGGTCTAGGTGGCACGGTTAGTGCATCCCTAAAGAGTAAGACTGTACATATGTCATTTTGAAGAACTCCAGCTATAAGTAAGTAACCTTCACATTTTCAATCTACTCTTCGTTAGACATCCCTCTTATCTATCTAATCTATCCAGATTTTTATACTTTGCCTTATCATGGTGTCGGCTCCTGCATGCAGCACAGCTGTGCAACTCAATTTGAAATGCTTAGAAATCTTTGATTGAGAGAGGGCCAGTAGTTCTATAGGACAGTTGGGTTCAGGTCAGGACTGAAGTGCAATTTCAGGACTACATGGCATCGGTTGAACAACCTATGCAGTATGCTTAAATCTGTTTCTCAGTGTCATTTACTCCAACAGATAACATTAATAGAAATTATGCACTTTCCACTAGGGTTGCCAGGTGTCTGGCTGCTTCGGTCAGCACCGCTGACCAGGCTGTTAAAAGTCCAGTTGGTGCACGACTGGCAACCTCCCTACTTGGCTCCACATGGCTCGCCACAAGTGGCGACACACCCCTGCGGCCCGTAGGCAGCAGGACGGCCATGGGGGCTCTGCCTGCTGCTCCCCCTCCCCCAAGTGCCAGCTCTGTAGGTCCCACTTGCTGGGAACTGCGGCCAATGGGAGCTGCAGGGACAGAGCCTGTGGGCAGAGGCAGCCCGCAGAGCTGCCTGGTCACTCCTCCATCTAGGAGCCGAGGGACATGCCAGCTGTTTCTGGGAGCCACCTGTGGTCAGTGCCATCCAAAGTCCAAAACCCCTCCCTCACCCCTGCCCCAGCCCCCTGCCCTTTCCCAGAGCCCTCACCTCACCCCCCAACCATGCCCCAGTCCCCTGCCTCAGCCCTGAGCCCCCTCCCACACTCCGAATGCCTCGGCCCCAGCCCAGAGCTCCCTCCTGCATCCCAACCCCATCTGGCCCCACCCCAGAGCCTGCACCTCCAGTTGGAGCCTTCACCCCCTCCTGCACCCCAATCCCATGCCTCAGCCCTGAGCCCCCTCTCACACCCAAACTCCCTCCTGGAGCCTGCACCTCAACCCCCCAGTCCTGAGCCCCCTCCCACATGCAAATTCCTGGAGCCCGCACCCTCTCCCATGCCCCTACCCCAGCCCAGAGCCCCCTCCTACAACCCAGAGCCCACACCCCCAGCCGGAGCTCTCACCTCCCCCTATACCTCAGCCCCCTGCCCCAGCTTGAAGCCCCCTCCTGAACCCCTCATTTCTGGCCCCACGCTGTAGCCTGCACATCCAGCCCAGAGCCCGCACCCCCTCCCTCACTCCAACCTCATTCCACACCCTGAACCCCTCATTTCTGGCCCACCCTGGAGCTTGCACCCCCCAGCTGGAGCCCTCACCCCCTCCCACACCCCAACCCCCTGCCCGGTGAAAGTGAGTGAGTAAGTGAGAATCTGGAAGAGCAAGCGACAGTAGGAGAGGGGATGGAGTGAGCAGGGGCGGGGCCTTAGAAGGGGCAGGGCAAGGGTGGGGGCGTCAGTGAAGGGGCAGAGCAGGGGGTGGGGCAAGGATGTTCAATTTTGTGCTCTTAGAAAGTTGGTAACCCTACTTGCCACAAGAACAGAATCTTGCTAAAATTTCCTATCATTTCAAAGTGTGTTATAAAAGCTATAAACTAAAATTCAATTAGGCTTTGATGGAGTGTATAAACTCTACACTGGTTTAGAGGTTTAAACTGGTCTGAAAAGGGTTGATAAACTGCTGTGGGGTCAATCAGTCCCACCCCGTTGCACCTGCACGAATTAGCAGGCTTGAAGGAGGTGGTTAAAAGAAGAGAGCTAGGCCAGCTCCATTGAGGGGAGGCTGGGAGAAAGAGTAGCTCTCTTGTGCTAACTTTCTGAAGGAGAGCCTGACTGGGGCGAAGGACCTAGCCATAGACTGTTAGATACCAGAGTCTGCCTGAGGGGAGGTAGGCCTGACACAGGACTGTTCTATTTATTTTATTACCTGGGACTATTTTGTTCCCTTTTTGACCTGGGATATTATGTTTCACTATTATATTCAGGACCTTTTGTGGACTAAATGAGACTACTGCTGTTGACACCCCTCCACCCCAAAGGAGATGACTGCCCTCAATAAACCTCTGTTGGTTTGCCTCCTGCTGGAGTCCATGCAGTGATTTATCATGAGCTCCAGAGCAACACACTCATAGAGGTTTATAATTTCCTGGTTCTTAAATGAAATATACCAAGCCATTCTAAATTAAATGTTTTACAGGTGTCCTGTAGTTATAGATAACATTGTATTATCACCATTTTGTTGCAGTCCCTTATTTCCTGTTAGAGGATAATAAAGATATGTATTGTTTAAATTATTTTGTTGTTGCCAAAAAAAATATACTTTTACAGATAAATCTGTCATGAAGACTTTTCCAGGTCATCTGTTATAGAGTTAACTTTTGAAATGATGTTTGCCCAACTAAAGGGTGAAAAATCTATTCCTTTCTGAAGTATGTAAAATTTGCCTTCTACTATACTGTGATAAACTACCAGAAGTTGTTTCCATTGTTGGAGACTATACAATCTTGGTTCTATAAGAATTTAAATAGCAAATGTATATATTTGTCACAATGATGGATTTTTCTATTATATATGCATAACTATGCTGTTTTTCTTTAAAACAGACCTGATGCTGAATGTCACTTAACTGATGTAAAATTGGGGAGTGGGGGATGGTTGAGAAATTGCATATAATCTAGAAACAAAAATAATAATAATTAAATAGTATTAATAAAGGTAGGCTTATTGAAATATTGTGCTTTTCACTAAAATAAATGAACCAAGTGACTTGATTCTATGCTCCCAGTATTTCACAGAAGTAAACATAACTTTGAGTCATGTATACATTTTTTTTTCATTTTTCATTTGGTAAGGAATTACATTAGGCAATCCTACTAACATGTTCTTAAATTAAAATGTTACATACTCTCATTTTCAAGCACATAGTACAGGAGTTTAAGCATAATTCTTCATTTCTAAAGGTATGGAATGATTCCAGTCTCTAATCCAGCTCATGTTTTAACTTTAATTAATTTAATGAGTTTATATATATATCATGTTTTTATTTTCATTGTTTTTAGATGGTCAGTTCTTCCATTACATCAAGAACAGTGGCACAAGCAGACTGAGCAATTGTTTAGGGCCTCAAGCAGCTCAAGGGAACCCCAATTTAGTATTATGTCCAAAATACCATTCATCTTATTTAACATGGACTTTTAAATGAGTGTATTAATATGTGTTGTGTTGGTATGTTTTTTGGTTTGTGGGAATAATGCAATTAGTATCTTTAGGTCATCGGTGAGGTATAAGTAAGGAGGGGAGGGCAAAAAATATTCTTCTTTAGGGACTCTAGGTGGCTAGCACTGGCTCTCTTATCAAGAAATATGTTATCTTTAAGACTTTGAAAAAAGTAAAATATTCATAGTCAGTTGTGGGTTTGTTTTGTGTTTCAGTATAGATTAGGAAGTAGAGATAGTGTTGTTAATAATCAGCAAAAGATAAATAACTACAGGTAAGAAAGAATGCTACAGATAAGAAACAGGAAAGAAGTAGCAGCAGGTAACAGATTTGTATACAAGACATGCTTACATAGCTCTGGGATGTATATATGTCTTGCCATCTTACTGAACATGGAAAATATTGGGTCTGTCTATAAAATATAATTCAGGATTTTTTGGATATCAATACACCATACAGGGTAGATACAACAAGGCCTGTTGGCATACCGCCTCAAGCTATCTTTTCAGGCACTCTGAAATCAAGTCAGGTCAATATTTAGAACCTCTAGGAAAAATCCAGGTGTTGCAGGCGGGGTTATTGATGATTCACTGGTACTCTTCTTCTGTCAGGATTGAACCAGTGTCTAGCATGGTGTTAGGGAAGAACAGTTCTGCTTGAGGTGCTGCCATCTTTTGGATGAGCTAAGCTGAAATATTGGCCACTAAGAGTCATTAAAGATTGTTCACTTCTGAAAATTTTTCATAGGTCAGTGTTATCTATCTTAAGTATTTCTAAGGTGACTACCACTATGACATCCAAAGTATGTAATCCAGATGCTAGACAACTTTAATTGTGATGCATTCTTTAGCACCAGACTTTTAGAGCAAATAAGTCTGAGAGCATTAGGTTAGGGATTATGTTCATAGCTTTTTTTTTTCTTTATATCTTTACTCTGATCCCAAGATGTGGCAAAATAGAATATGGGGGAACAGTCCCCCCAATATATCAATAATATATAAGAAGCCCTAATGATTTTTACAGTGATGAAACTCAACAATTCAGAGGTTACTATATGTTAACCCATCTGTTTTTATACCTCTGTTGTTTCCAGCAATATGGCAAGGAGGGGTTTCTATCATATTGAAGATTTTGCTTAGAGAGTTGACAGTAGGTTGGGAGCATATCAGGTTAAGATCCAGAAACCATTAGTTTACATGTCAGTTACCAACTTCTACACAAACAGCTTAATGCCCCAACACTGTAGCACAACCTATGTTCTGGCCTGTGAGGCCATGACAACATCCTTGCATCAGATGGCAATAATTAGTAGCTTAGTTACTTTTACAGTATTAACTCCCACAAGACTCTACCAGAACTTGAGCTCTTTGTTGTATTAAGTGATCCAAAATCTGCTATTTTTTGCAGGATTTGCTTTCCTGGTTCTGTGTTACTTTTTTTTTTTTAATCTCACTTATGTTTCACAGAGGTTTGAAAAAAGAAAATGCCAGAGTGGTAGTTTCCTGCCTGCTCCCCAAAGAATATTTCTTCTCTTCCTTGGTTCAATTTCCATATGTGTTAACTTTGTAACTCCACCCCTGTTGGATTTCAGATTTTTAGTCAGTTTCTCTCCCCCCAGCTATAGCATATCCCCTGCTCAGAGGTAATAGGAAGCTTAATATCACCTCCTTCCCCCTACCACCACTTCTCCTTTATCATGTGATAGGTAATACATTGTTGTCATTAGCAACCTTTAGCAATGGGCAGCGCAGTAACTGCTACATTTAAGGTTTCTTTTATAATCCCAATTCTCAGTTGTTTATAACTTTCCCCATCTTTAACCTTTTAGGCTGAAATTTTATGAGTTAGACTCAGCTTGAAGGCGATTTTCGCTACCACCCCAGAAAATATGAGCTGAGCAAAGGCAGTTCAGTGGCTGTTGAATAAGAGAAGAGTAGAAAAATAATTCCTTTTTATATAATGTTTATAGAAGTTAAATATGTAAATGTCATGTGTCATGAGAATGAAAACAAACGCAAGATGCTAAATGTGTCTTTAAGACTGTAAATACATTTATGCAGAATTGTGTTCATGTTAAAATTAAATTGTATTGTAAGGCATATGCACAAGGGGACAGAGATGAGGTCACATGTGCAACCTTAACTTTGGCATTTTCTAATTCATTCTTAAAGTTTTCTTAACATACTCTCTTTGATGGAATAGTATGTACAGGTAATATAGTTTGTAAAGTGCTTTGGAGCCCACTGGGTGAAGTACACTGTTAAATGCAAGATAATTTTTCATTATACAATAATTTTAATTTAATTACACTATAGACCATGATGAGTGAGCCAGTGCTAAGTACCATGTAAGCAATAACAATGTGGTTATGAACTCGGTCTCTCTCCAAGGGTTGGCAAAGGGCTGGGAGTCTCATTAAAGCCATGTTCTCATCTCTCCAATGAAGAGTCTTCTGCTTCTTAGTTTGTTGAATCAAATAGTTGTTTGGAAAGCATTAGGTAGGAACCTTGTCTGGATCATCCATCATCCTGTATGAAGATGCAACAAAATTCCTACCTGACCCTTGCCAGCCATATATTGATGGCTAGGGGCCTAATCATTGGGGTTCAATCTTCTGAGGTAGTGTACATCCTCATGTCCCCTTGTATCTTGGTGTGGTGGAACTGGTTCTAGCTCAGCAGAGATTGTCAGGCATAGGGTTGCTTGTTGGAAGGATGGGGGTTGCTGTAGCTTGAGATTGGTGACATTGTAGCACCTTTACAGGAAAAAGGAAAATCTAGGGAGGAAAAATGTGTTGTACTGTGAAAAGCTGTTTACTCTGTGATCAAAAACAACGTAAAACCAAACCTGAGATTCTTTTGAGGGTTTTGTTTTTGAAATTTTGATTTTTAAGGCAAGATTTTGTATTTCAGGTTTCAAGCTCGTGTTAATTTATTTTATTATGAGCCCCTTAAGCAGGGTATTTTCCCATAACAATCTTACCTGTTTTTTGTTGTCCCTTTGTTAAAACACTTGCTTTGAAAGCTATTTTGCTTTATTGTTGGTTAAGAGAATACAGTATTTTTCTTTGTTCAAACTGATTAATGTTCTATCATCATGGAACATGATTTAAAATCAAAATATATCTCAAAAGTCACATATTCCTAATTTTAGTATGGATTTCTTATCTGTACAATATTATGTCATTCTTCTCAGATCAATGGCCTTTTTTTTGGGTGGTAGCAAGCAATTTTTCACAAAGAACACAAAATCCATGTGTTTTTTAAAAAAATAAGGCCTTTGCTGCTCCTGTTCCAATATGTTTATATTTTTAAATAGGAGCAAGAAAGGGATTTTGCTATTCTTTTATTAGTTACTCATTAAAGATTTTTCTTCCTTCTCTCCACACAGTAAAAAATCTTTTAATTGGTTATTAATAAAGATATTATGATAAAATGTGTGTGTGGATTTGATGCTGTTTCATAAATCTAAATAAAGGTCATTTGTATCAAAACAGAGAAAAAGAGACCTAGATTGTACCTGTCTCCTCATTTCTGCTCAATGAGCCTTTGAGCCCTAAGCAGGGGTCAGACACACCGTAGTCCTTGCAATCTTGGCACATAAAAGCCATGTGAGTCCAACAGGGTAGCACTCCTGGTGCTAACATACAATCCACTGCACCACCCAGTACAGTTGGATCAGTGAATGGGCAAACATGTAGTGAATTCCCTTTAAAAGGTTCTGGAAGGGGTCTGTTGTACCTTTGCACACGGTCATGGTGCCTCTAGGAGTGACTGACAGTACAACTATTCCTCAGAATGAAGGCAGGCAGACATTTAAAGCACAATCTTATGTAGAATATCCTACAATGTACTTAAAATATTGGACAGGTAGATGAAATATTCCACCACGATCTTAGTACTAATATTGTTTGGATGTTTACTAAACAGCCATTCAGTCTCATATTTAGTAATGAAGTTAAATTGAACACCAAATAATGACATGAATTTGCATTTTCAGTTGGATATAGATTAACAATGGTTTCTGTCTCAATCTGTGGAACTTTAATATTGGTTCTGAATGCAAAAAGGCAACGTTACATGAAGATGGTCATGGTTGTTAATGGCTTGTATTAGCTAGAAGCTATAAAATCATCCAAGGACTCTGTTAGTGTTGGAATAATAATTTGCCAAGACAATTACCACATGGTGAAATTTTTTTGCAGCTCTAATTCAGTGTTATTAATAATGAATAAAATTGCAATTTTCTCAGGTTGCTGGGGGCAGTGGGGAATTATTTCAATGAATATTTCAGCACATTAGTTTAATCATAGTTCTACAAAATTCAAGTGGGCAATATTTTATACTTCTAAGTTCAGTCTGCTAAGGGACCATAGTCATTAAATTGCAAACTATTTGCACTGAGATCCATTCTATGATTTACTAACCTTGTTAAAAACACTGTAAAAGAAATCAAGCTGTGCCATTAATACTTGTAATTTGACGCTGCATTTGTTAATGGGCTCACTGTGATTAATGTTTTTAGCAGTAGACAGAGCATTTTGAGGTAGACAGGGCTGAGCCCTTTTAATGCCGAAATACTAGTAAAAATGTTAGAATATTGCACATATTTTTAATATATATTTTTGCTTGAACATTTTCCTTAATGCCACTGAAATATAGAAGCAGTATTGAAATGATATATATATGCTATATGTAAATACAGTGAAAAGTTCTAGTAGGCACTGACATGTGTTCTCTATTTCATAGCCAACTGCATGACTTCTGGCGCTTGGATTATTGGGAGGATGATCTGCGCCGGCGAAGGCGATTTGTTCGCAATGCTTTCGGATCCACTCATTCTGATGCCCTCCTCAAAGCTGCTGTGGAATATGGTCAGTACTAACTCACCCCCTTTTTAATAATGGGGCTATTTTGTTGTCTCCTATGTCCATATTAGAGTGCTGAGGTTTGTCAATTTTTTTCTCATATCGTAGTTTTAGGAAGCTGGAACAGGAATTCTTTCAGCCTCATTTCTTGTTGGACCAGAGGAATTGCTCTTGGATGCTGTGAAACACTCACTCTTCCTAGTTCCCCAAGGCCTAGCAGTATTTATTTCAGTAGTAGCAGAACCAGGTTTAGAGTAACGGCAGAGCTCAGGGAGTGATGAGTCATTGGCAGTGCCACCTTCAATTATACCTGTTGGCTTGAAAAAGTGTTGCAAATATACATAAAGGCCACCCCCCTTATGCCCTGCCCCTTATTAGCTCTTCCATTGCTTTTCGAACATTCTCAGACTCCATTGGCCCTAGGATTCAGACTGGGATAAGGAATCAAACCTGACTTTCGTGCTTGGCAGAGTATGACTCTTAGGCCAGTGAGATGATATAGCACAACACTGCCATGTAAGACCTCTTTTCAATGAGGTTTATAATTTGTCTATAAAAATATTGAAAGCATTAACTTGGCATACATAATCTAAACCAGGAGTAATGTTTATCTGAAAATTGTGAAATATGTCAATAAATCCTTGTTTAAACAAAGCTGCTTAGCAGTTGTGCTCAGTGCTTTTGGGCAGTCATGAGCCAAGCACTTTTTCTTTTCTTTTTTTTTTCTGAGGCCCACCTGACATGCTATAAAAACTCCATGGTCCACCTGTGCCACAACAACTGGTTATCAGCATGTAAAAGACAGGCCTGGCGTTAGGGGGTAGCAAGCAGGGCCATTGACTGGAGCCCCATGCTACAGGGGGCCCCCATGAAGCTACATTGCTCAGGCTTCAGCTTCAACTCCGGGTGGGGCTTCAGATTTCTACCCTAGACCCCAGCGAGTCTAATGCTGGTTCTGCTTGCCAGATCCCCTGAAGTATGCTTGTAGCCCCCAACGTGCCTCGGACCCGTGGTTGAGAACCACTGCTCTATTGGACAAAGGAACTTCACAGCTAATCTCCAAACACCTGGAGGGATGATAGGCTTTTGGGGACAGTCTTTTATTGGGACATGCTTACAAGACTCACCTGTGACAGCAGAGAGCTAGTTTCAGGGGTTTATAAGATCATAAGAGTGGCCAGTGATTCTTCTAGCCCAGTATCTTGTCTTCTGACAGTGGTCAATGCCAGATGCTTGGAGGGAATGAACAGAACAAGGCAATTATCGAATGATCCATCCCCAGTCAGCCAGTGCCAGTTTCTGGCAGTTAGAGTTTTAGGGAAACCTGGAGCATGGTGTTGCACCTCTGGCCAGCAGGCTGAACCTTACTGGTGCAAGAGTCTAGAAGGAGATACATTTTTCAGATCTCGGTCTTGTGCAGTTCTGTAGACATCCACAAAAGCATTTTTTTTCGGGAAAGTTTCCTATCTACCTTTTAAAATTATATTTCTAATTGAAAATAAAGTAGTCCCAGTATTAATTTCCACTATATTTGGGGATAAACAAACTTGAGCCAGCATTATTCTTAAATAATTTTAAAAGCCACATACTGAAAATTGATGTAAGGAAAATCATTTTATGCAAATATGAGCTAAATCATGCAGTCCATTTGTAGCCAGAGCTTTCAGTGAAGTCACTGGAAGTTTTGACTGTGTTAGATATAATTTGTGCTGTATAGTTAATCTGTGGAACTCATCACTTCAGGATATTATTGAGGCAAATAGCTTGTCGTAAGCTTCAGAAAAGATTAGACATTTAAATGAATATCAGCATGTACAATTATACTAGCTAGTATATTATTTATTAAAATATAAAGGCTGTCAATTGTACTGCTTCAGGCCATAAACTGATCAATAGCTGGGGTCAAGAACTAATTTTCCCTTATGGCATATGGTATTATACATTTGACACAGTGGTGTATTTATTTTCCCCCACCTTCCTTTGAGACATCCAGTATAGAGCCACTGTCAAAGGCAGATGTCAAATCTTTAGTTTGAACTGCTGTAAAAATTACTGTGTTCCTTTTCAGAAACAATTATTAATTTTAGCCCTAGTCTCTATTCTACTTTAATACAGAATTTCAATTTTGAGGAGGCTGTTAATATTTAAATATGTAAATGTTCTGATTTCAAACGAGCCTGAAAGCAAGAAGGAAACTGGTTTATAATCCCTAACATTGGCCTCTTAAGGCCTGATTCAGCACCATTTTTTAAGTTAATGGAAGTTTTGCCGTTTACTTAAGCGGACTTTGTTTCATGCCCTTATAATGCAAATGATGTCCTCCTATTTCCCCTTCCACACCACAACTTAATGTGCCACTTCTGTTACATTTCAGCGTACAAAAGGGAACCCCATATACTTATACACATTTACCTTTAAAGCTGAGGTATTGCTAGGGCAGTGCAAGTCAAACTCTCATTGGTTGTGTTTCAAATTACAGTAGATGGAAGTTATCTTGTTGGCAGTCATATAATAAATGTGTCTTATATGCAGCTTTCCCATAAATAAATTAAAAGTATGGTGTCGCATTCTGGAGGAATTAAACAGCATGCATTGAAGTTAAAACCCATAGATTCCACCTTGATGGACTTACTTTTCAGAGGCTTGTGCATATGGATTTTAATATTGAAACTTTTAGTTGACCTTTCTCTGTGAGAAAACATCCTTAACACTGATGTTATTTTTATGCCTCTTGGTGATACTAATGAGTTGAATAATTTATGAGGTTGTCATGTGAAAAGGATTTGGTGCAGTTTGATGTACTTTCAGCCTCTGGTATTGGAATGTGATTAATAAAGAGCTAGAGGCATAGAATTTTTTTCCATGGTATTTTACTTTCATTGCATTTTTTTTATTCATTTTGTTTTGATAATTTTATGTTGGAATAGTTTCATAGTAAAATGCTGTTACTGTCAATGTACTGTTAATATTGTTAATGCTGTCAAAATGCAATATAATGTCACAGTACACAAGAATTTGAAAGCAGTTTTTTAAATCATAACGTGCAGTTTCCAACTAACAGGTTATTCCCTGACCTCAAATATTTTATTTGTGGAAAATGAACTATTGATAAAAAAAAAGTTTTTTTAAAAATGTTACTTCAATAGCAACCTTAAATCTAGACTGATAACTAGTACAAGAAATGCTATTTTTGGTATGAGTATAATAGTGGAAAACATCTTATAAGTTTTTGTCATCTACATTGACTGTCAGTTATCAGACAGGGTTTTGTATATAAATATGGCAGTGGAGGAATGTTTAGTCAAAGCCTAAGTCAGCAAGCTCCTCTGTGTTTACGATCAAAGGCATCAACTTAAATAGGTCTGATCAGGCATTGCAAAAGAGAGCAGGCATCTTCAGCCGAGCAAAAAAACACAGCGCAAAGATGACAAAATTAATCAGTCATTTCTTTGGCAATAAATAATAAGATATGCTGAGGATTGCAGATGAGAGTTTCTGTGTTCCTTGGAGATGTGCCTGCCTAACACCTGATTTATCTGAGCTTGTGTAGCCATCAAGATATGACCTTGATGAATAAAATACTGCTCTACAACTAATCTAGAATTAAATCAGTGTTGATGGTGGATATGTAATAATATGACGCTTGCAGTCATAAAGGAATAGAAAAGTCTTGGGTATGGCAAATATGGCTGTAGTCTGTACACCTGTTCCAGAGAAGCAATATCAAAATGTTTGTTTCCTCCTTAAAGAACTAAAACGGGGGTTGGGAGTGTAAAGCTTATTCTGACTGTGGAGATGGCTACTTTCTATAGGAAATATCTGTTTTGTTAATGTTCATCCACCTATCTAAGTGTACTATGATTACATTCTAAGAAGTCTTTTATAAGTTTCAGAGTAGCAGCCGTGTTAGTCTCTGTTTGCAAAAAGGAGTACTTGTGGCACCTTAGAGACTAACAAATTTATTTGAGCATAAGCTTTCGTTAGCTACAGCTCACTTCATCGGATGCATTTGGTGGAAAAAACAGAGGAGAGATTTATATACACACACAGAGAACATGAAACAATGTGTTTTATCATACATACTGTAAGGAGAGTGATCACTTAAGATGAGCTATTACCAGCAGGAAGGCGGGGGAGGGGGAAGGAGGAAAACCTTGTATGGTGATAATCAAGGTGGGCCATTTCCAGCAGTTAACAAGAATGTCTGAGGAACAGTGGGGTGTGTGTGTGGGGGGGGGGAGAAATAACATGGGGAAATAGTTTTACTTTGTGTAATGACCCATGTACTCACAGTCTCTATTCAAGGCTAAGTTAATTGTATCCAGTTTGCAAATTAATTCCAATTCAGCAGTCCCTCGTTGGAGTCTGGTTTTGAACTTTTTTTGTTGAAGGATAGCCACTCTCAGGTCTGTAATCGAGTGACCGGAGAGATTGAAGTGTTCTCCAACTGGGTTTTGAATGTTATAATTCTTGACATCTGATTTGTGTCCATTTATTCTTTTACGTAGAGACTGTCCAGTTTGACCAATGTACATGGCAGAGGGGCATTGCTGGCACATGATGGCATATATCACATTGGTAGATGCGCAGGTGAATGAGCCTCTGATAGTGTGGCTGATGTGATCAGGCCCTATGATGGTGTCCCCTGAATAGATATGTGGACAGAGTTGGCAACGGGCTTTGTTGCAAGGATAGGTTCCTGGGTTAGTGGTTCTGTTGTGTGGTGTGTGGTTGCTGATGAGTATTCGCTTCAGGTGGGGGGCTGTCTGTAAGCAAGGACTGGCCTGTCTCCCAAGATCTGTGAGATGCGGAACCACCTGATCAACATCCTCTACAGCAAACATGGAAAGATTAAGAATGAGCTCTCAAAACTGGATACTCTCATAAAGAACCAACCTTCCACACAAACTTCCTCGAGGCTGGACTTTACAAAAACTAGACAAGCCATCTACAACACAGAATTTGCTTCTCTACAAAAGAAAAAGGACACTAAACTATCTAAACTACTACATGCCACAAGGGGCCACAACAGTGGTTCCCTTAACCCACCCAGCAATATTGTTAATCTACCCAACTATACTCTTAGCCCAGCAGAAGAATCTGTCCTATCTCGGGGCCTCTCCTTTTGCCCTTCCACCCCCACGAACATGATACAATTCTGTGGTGTCCTAGAATCCTATTTTCGACGTTTCCGACTCAAGGAATATTTCCAACACACCTCTGACCAACATATTAACCCACAGAGACCTTCCTACCAATACTACAAAAAGAAGGATTCTGGGTGGACTCCTCCGGAAGGTCAAAACAACAGATTGGACTTCTACATAGAGTGCTTCCATACATGTGCACGGGCTGAAATTGTGGAAAAGCAGCATCACTTGCCCCATATCCTCAGTCGTGCAGAACACAATGCCATCTCAGCCTCAGAAACAACTTTGACATCATAACCAAAAAGGCTGACAAAGGAGGTGCTGTCATCATCATGAATAGGTCGGAATATGAACAAGAGGTTACTAGGCAGCTCTCCAACACCACTTTCTACAAGCCATTACCCTCTGATCCCACTGAGGGTTACCAAAAGAAACTACACCATTTGCTCCAGAAACTCCCTGAAAAAGTACAAGAACAAATCTGTGCAGATACACCCCTGGAACCCTGACCTGGGGTATTCTATCTGCTACCCAAGATCCATAAACCTGGAAATCCTGGACGCCCTATTATCTCAGGTATTGGCACCCTGACAGCAGGATTGTCTGGCTATGTAGACTCCCTCCTCAGGCCCTACGTTACCAGCACTCCCAGCTATCTTCGAGACACCACTGACTTCCTGAGGAAACTACAATCCATCGGTGATCTTCCTAAAAAACGCCATCCTAGCCACTATGGATGTAGAAGCCCTCTACACCAACATTCCACACAAAGATGGACTACAAGCCATCAGGAACAGTATCCCCGATAATGTCACGGCTAACCTGATGGCTCAACTTTGTGACTTTGTCCTCACCCATAACTATTTCACATATGGGGACAATGTATACCTTCAAATCAGCAGCACTGCGATGAGTACTCGCATGGCCCCACAGTATGCCAACATTTTTATGGCTGACTTAGAACAACGCTTCCTCAGCTCTCATCCCTTAATGCCCCTACTCTACTTCCGCTACATTGATGACATCATCATCATCTGGACCCATGGAATAGAAGCCCTTGAGGAATTCTATCATGATTTCAACAATTTCCATCCCACCACCAACCTCAGCCTGGATCAGTCCACACAAGAGATCCACTTCTTGGACACTACGGTGCTAATAAGCGATGGTCACATAAACACCACCCTATATCGGAAACCTACTGACCACTATTCCTACCTACATGCCTCTAGCTTTTATCCAGATCACACCACACGATTCATTGTCTACAGCCAAGCTCTACGATATAACCGCATTTGCTCCAACCCCTCAGACAGAGACAAACACCTACAAGATCTCCATCATGCACTCTTACAACTACAATACCCACCTGCTGAAATGAAGAAACAGATTGACAGAGCCAGAAGAGTACCTACTACAGGACAGGCCCAACAAAGAAAATAACAGAACGCCACTAGCCATCACCTTCAGCCCCCAACTAAAACCTCTCCAACGCATCATCAAGGATCTACTTGTAAGTCCCTGCTTACAGACAGCCCCCCAATCTGAAGCAAATACTCACCAGCAACCACACACCACACAACAGAACCACTAACCCAGGAACCTATCCTTGCAACAAAGCCCGTTGCCAACTCTGTCCTCATATCTATTCAGGGGACACCATCATAGGGCCTAATCACATCAGCCACACTATCAGAGGCTCATTCACCTGCACATCTACCAATGTGATATATGCCATCATGTGCCAGCAATGCCCTCTGCCATGTACATTGGTCAAACTGGACAGTCTCTACGTAAAAGAATAAATGGACACAAATCAGATGTCAAGAATTATAACATTCAAAACCCAGTTGGAGAACACTTCAATCTCTCCGGTCACTCGATTACAGACCTGAGAATGGCTATCCTTCAACAAAAAAAATTCAAAAACAGACTCCAACGAGGGACTGCTGAATTGGAATTAATTTGCAAACTGGATACAATTAACTTAGCCTTGAATAGAGACTGTGAGTACATGGGTCATTACACAAAGTAAAACTATTTCCCCACGTTATTTCTCCCCCCCCCCCCAACACACACACCCCACTGTTCCTCAGATGTTCTTGTTAACTGCTGGAAATGGCCCACCTTGATTATCACCATAAAAGGTTTTCCTCCTCCCCCCCGCCTTCCTGCTTGTAATAGCTCATCTTAAGTGATCACTCTCCTTACAGTGTGTATGACAAAAGCCATTGTTTCATGTTCTCTGTGTGTGTGTGTGTGTGTGTGTGTGTGTATATAAATCTCCCCACTGTATTTTCCACCGAATGCATCCGATGAAGTGAGCTGTACCTCAAGAAAGCTTATGCTCAAATAAATTTGTTAGTCTTTAAGGTGCCACAAGTACTCTTTTTCTTTCTTCTATAAGTGTTATCAATACAGCTAGTATTTAACTATAGGCTTATTGTCATATATATAATATAGTCATATATGTTATACATATTGAGGTTTCCATGTTTGGTACAAACTATTGTAAATGATTGAAGTTACTAATAAATAAGTAAAAACACTTCAATAAATTGAAGCAATGTAAAGTTTAAAACAAAACCCCATGGATGTATTTTAACTACCCTTTAAGTAGTGCTCTGTTTCACAGTTGTGCCTGCAACAGTAGGGGGGTGATCTATTAGGACTTTCCATCTCTAACTCTGTGAATACTATATATTAAGGCAAAAAATGTTTGTAGGCTGTTAAAGTAATTTGCACAGCTGAGTGTAAAATTAGAAAGATTTTTAACAAGTATCTTTTGTAAATATACCAATATCCTATACGCTATGCCAAGTTGCTTGTTTTGTTCTTTTCTCACTATGGTAGGTATGGTAAAATGCAGTTGCACATCTCATTTTTGTGAAGATTGCAAGGGAATGCAGTCATACATTCTTACCCCAGTTTATTTTAGCATAGTAGAATAAGCCATGTAAGGCAGCATTTTTTAATTAACAATAGCTGGCAATACTGAGTGAAGTTTTGGTTTCACACTTGAAAGGTTTTTTGTTTAAATTGAAGCTCTAATAGAGTTGAACAGTAGAACTGAGTCTTAGCTTAAAAAAAAAAAAAAAAAAAAAGTAATGCACAAGAGAGAATAGAATCCATCTCCTTCCCCCATACTTTTTTGGGCTCTGCAGTGCTAACATGAGTAAAAAGCAGTAAACACTAAGTTCTGTCATTTATTGTGCAGATATGATGGCATAGGTACCTGGTAAGCATATGTGTGATAAGAAATTGCTCTTTTGATATAGTTAATTGAATAGCTTGCAAACAGTGCAGGATTAGATGAGCCACTACAGTACCCAGCTAGGACTGTGAAACAGAGTAGCTTATTCAAGCTCTTGGGGCTGCTTCCCCAAAAGCTTAACTTCCAGAAACAGTTGTGGTGTTGTGCATTACAAAATTAATAGACCAGGTCCAGCAAAGACCATACTTGCAGCCTGCACTAGAGAAAGTAAAGATGAATAGATTGGTGCCTAAGTATCTGAACATTTGTATAAAAATGTGTTGAACCGCTGTTACTGTCTGTGCTCAGGAACACTTGGGTCATGAATCCCAAGAATGAAAAACCTGTCAATTATATGTCCAACCTTTAAAGTGCAACTGTGATTGTATTTTAAATGAGCAATATGGCAACAGCTTTCAAACCTGTGTGACAAAACCAAGGCCCCTAATTCATATTTAAGCATCTAAATAAAAGTGACCCGATTTCAAGAGTTGTTCTAGCTGAAGGAGGCTGCCTACACATGGCTTTTTCTGGGACCTGTCACCAATGCTCAAAGTTTCAGTGAGGGTTGTGTTCAATCCTTGAAAATCAGTTTGCTTTCATTTCTTCAGGAGCTCCACTGTTTAAAAAAAAAAATGCCTGGACTTTTGAGTCCATGTCTAACCTTAACTATCTGAGAGCTGTTTTTCCCAGCCCTAGTTTCTGGGCACTCCACATTTGAGGTTCCACACTCTTGCATGTTGGCTTGTCAGAAAAACTAAATGTTATTTTCATTGTCCTCCCTTACCCAAAAGTGTCAAGATTTTCACCTCTTGTATTTGCTCTGCTGTAGCATTGTAAAAATGTTCGTAAAATGCCACCACTGTTCAGAGCAACTTCTAGGCTGCCTATGAAAAGCTGCTTTGTAAATTGTCCATCCCTATAACATTTTAATCTCAGCTACTCAAGAAAAATTGTAACCTGAGGCTTCCTCTTATGTCACTCCTAGCAATCATTACACTTTCTTCAAGCCCCTTTCTGATTACAGTCAGTCTCTTGAAAGCACTTTTTAGCAATGAGCATCCTTCAGTCTCACATCTTCACTTAGTGCTCCAGGTCTGGTACCTTATTACTTGCCTTCAGTATCTCTTCAGATAACAGATGTTTCTCCCTCTTGTCTCTGAGAATAGCCCAATGATAGTCTAAATTCAAAAAAGTCTTAGAGAAAGCAAATTTCTTCCATAAATTGGACATTATCAAAAGCAAATTTAAAGGTACGTGATATAGCATCATCTCTAGCTAAAGGTCTCAGTAACATCCTCACAAGATAGGTAAAATCTAGTTAGTTACATTCAGCAAGCATTTACTTACAATGAGAGTGATCTATTGCCAGTAGTAAAGATGTGGTAGACCAAGTTATGACTTCAGTTTTAGCTGTGAAACTCAATTTTCTTCCAGAATTATACCTGTGCAACCCAACTTGACTGTCAGATCCCTGATCAAGTTTGCAGGCATCGGAGAAAAATATTTTACTTGTAAATTGAGCAGATTTGTTGTGGAGTCAGATCTCCAAAACACCATTTTAGAGTCAATTTTCAGGGTAAGACAGCACATTAACAATTTTCAAACTTTGAAATATATGTAATATTTTAATAAACATGAATTAAAGAAATATGAAATACAACGCTGACAACTTAATTTAGCTTTTATATTTAATACTAATTAATTTGTTTTTATTATCAAGCCTTTTCTTTTATATTAGTAGTTTTCATGGACCGAAAACAAAACAAAAAAAGAAATTGACTGAGGTTAAGAATGTAATCTTCAAAAGAAAAATACCTTAAAGAACACCATCCAAATATCTTTAAAGCTTTGTTGTGAACAATTTTAGGTATATTGTTCACAATAGACTTTCATATAATCAAGGTCCTCCTAAAAATCTCTGATGTCATTCTGTTCATGAATAATCAGATTTTTCTTATAATTCATACTTGTCTTTCCCCTAAATGTACAAGCAACAGAAATGTTTTAGGTAGCCACTTTTCAAGATAGGTTAGTGCTTGATCTGAAAAAGATAGTAACACACACAATAAAAAAAATGTTGGCCACTAGAATACACAACCCATACCTAAGAGCCTTCCAATCCCAATTTAATTATTAAAGAAACATTGCACATATACATGTAGAAAAGAAAGGGAAAAACAAAAAGCTAATGACTACAAAGAAAATCTGTAGTGCAATGCATGCTTAGTTTTAACCTATATACAAGTACAAGATGACAATTACAAGCAGTTTTAAGGAGTAGCATCTGCTTTATGGGTAGATATTATGTAGATACTAATCCAGAAATTACAATGAAGAGTACTTTAAAATATGTGATAGTAGTAGTACTAATGCATTAAAGGTTTCTAGATGTTATCAAATAAGTCTCCTCTGTTCTTCAATCTAAATATGATCATTACAGAGGAAGCCATGTGAGACAGGCATGTAAACCATTCCACTTCAGTTGGAGCAGCATTGTCTTTCCATTTTCTCAGTCTGACTTTTTGCTGCCATTAGTCCAATTATCAACCAAGTCTTTTTGTTTGCAGCCAGTTACCCAATGTCAGAAATCCCATTTAATATAGATAAAGCTACACTGGCCAAAATATTGGACTCAAAAATTTTGCTGATTCTCTCATATTTTCACCCAAAAATTCATCATCCAACATCCCCTAAACATGTTAGCACAATTAGATGGAAAATTTAGTTATGTCCAACATAAATTCAAGCATCTTAAGCCTAAATTGTATGTCTTGAAGTACAATATAAAATATGTGCATTATTTTGAAATACTGTGATTTGAGATTTCCATCTGCAGCTTTATATTATAGCCCAACAGTGCCATCCACTGCTTCTCCAAATAATCTTCCAATACATTTCTTCCCAGTATAGTTTTAAGAAAGACACTATGTTGTAATCAAATTCCATTAAAAATTATCATATATACAAGGATGCTTCACGTATATAATTATTTTTAAGAAACCTAGATCCAATCATAGTCTAAAGTTTTTCAAGAGGGGTTATTAAGCAGATTTGCAATGCAAGATCTTAGTTGTAACAATAATTAAATAAAAAATATACAGGATGTTGCCACAAACCTCTTCCTAGTGATTTCTAACTCCCAAAAAACTCTTAACTATATTCTCATTAATTAGATCTGCCATGGTGAAGCTCTCCTTTGGAATGATAACCTACCATAATATAATACAATAAGTATTCAAAATTATACTGATTTTTTTCTCATTATGGAAGCTCCTGTACTCTGACTAGCTAAGGAGACCTGATTTGCAGAAGCACTGTAAGGTTACTTTACAATAACTGTAAAGTGTAAAAATCTACTTCCTGTGTTTACCTGAGAAATTATTAGCCACTCAAAGCACAAGAATTTTCATAGTTACTTTATGGTTAGTTCTCAGTAACTTCCAGGGATAACTTTAACGTAGGATCATGGGTTGAGTTGTTTCCACAGAAATCATGAAACCAAGGCTGTAAAAACAGACAAACCTATGCTTCTCTTGGTCAAGTGTGGAGGGGAGACTTGGGGACAGGTTGGAGAGTGACCCTGCCCCATATTCACTCCGCAGTAGTGACTAATGTCCCATTGGACTGGGCTCAGCTCCCCACTTTAGATATATTTCCCTCAATCCCTGGAAAAATCATGGAGCAGGTCCTCAAGGAATCAATTCTGAAGTACTTAGAGGAGAGGAAAGTGATCAGGAACAGTCAGCATGGATTCACCAAGGGCAAATCATGCCTGACAAATCTAATTGCCTTCTATGACGAGATAACTGGTTCTGTGAATGAAGGGAAAGCAGTGGACGTGTTATTCCTTGACTTTAGCAAAGCTTTTGATACAGTCTCCCACAGTATTCATGCCAGCAAGTTAAAGAAGTATTGGCTGAATGAATGGATTATAATGTACAGAAAACTGGCTAGATCATTGGGCTCAATGGGTAATGATCAATGGTTCCATGTCTAGTTGGCAGCCAGTGTCAAGCAGAGTGCCCCAAGGGTCGGTCCTGGGGCCGGTCTTGTTCAATATCTTCATTAATGATCTGGAGGATGGCGTGGACTGCACCCTCAGCAAGTTTGCAGATGACACTAAACTGGGAGGAGTGGTAGATACGCTGGAGTGTAGGGATAGGATACAGAGGGACCTAGACAAATTAGAGGATTGGGCCAAAAGAAAACTGATGGGGTTCAACAAAGACAAGTGCAGAGACCTGCACTTAGGATGAAAGAATCCCATGCACTGCTACAGCCTAGGGACTGAATGGCTGGGCAGCAGTTCTGCAGAAAAGGACCTAGGAGTTACAGTGGACGAAAAGCGGGATATGAGTCAATAATGTGCCCTTATTGCCAAGAAGGCTAACAGCATTTTGGGCTGTATAAGTAGGGGCATTGCCAGCAGATCGAGGGACATGATTGTTCCCCTCTATTAGACACCTCTATGGTGAGGCCTCATCTGGAGTACTGTGTCCAGTTTTGAGCCTCACACTACAAGAAGAATGTGGAAAAACTGGAAAGCATCCAGTGGAGGGCAACAAAAAATGATTAGGGGACTGGAACACATGATTTATGAGGAGAGGCTGAGGGAACTGGGATTGTGTAGTCTGCCGAAGAGAAGAATGAGGGGGGATTTGATAGCTGCTTTCAGCTACCTGAAAGGGGGTTCCAAAGATGATGATCTAGACTGTTCTCAGTGATAGCAGATGACAGAACAAGGAGTAATGATCTCAAGTTGCAGTGGGGGAGGTTTAGGTTGGATATTAGGAAAAACTTTTTCACTAGGAAGGTGGTGAAACACTGGAATGCGTTATCTAAGAAGGTGTTGGAATCTCCTTCCTTTGAGGTTTTTAAGGTCAGGCTTGAGAAAGCCCTGGCTGAGATGATTTAGTTGGGAATTGGTCTTGCTTTGAGCAGGGGGTGGGACTAAATGACCTCCTGAGGTCCCTTCCAGAGTAGCAGCCGTGTTAGTCTGTATTCGCAAAAAGAAAAGGAGTACTTGTGGCACCTTAGAGACTAACAAATTTATTAGAGCATAAGCTTTCGTGAGCTACAGCTCACTTCATCGGATGCATTTGGTGGAAAAAACAGAGGAGAGATTTATATACACACACACAGAGAACATGAAACAATGGGTTTATCATACACACTGTAAGGAGAGTGATCACTTAAGATAAGCCATCACCAGCAGCAGGGGGGGGAAGGAGGAAAACCTTTCATGGTGACAAGCAGGTAGGCTAATTCCAGCAGTTAACAAGAATATCAGAGGAACAGTGGGGGGTGGGGTGGGAGGGAGAAATACCATGGGGAAATAGTTTTACTTTGTGTAATGACTCATCCATTCCCAGTCTCTATTCAAGCCTAAGTTAATTGTATCCAGTTTGCAAATTAATTCCAATTCAGCAGTCTCTCGTTGGAGTCTGTTTTTGAAGCTTTTTTGTTGAAGTATAGCCACTCTTAGGTCTGTGATCGAGTGACCAGAGAGATTGAAGTGTTCTCCAACTGGTTTTTGAATGTTATAATTCTTGATGTCTGATTTGTGTCCATTCATTCTTTTACGTAGAGACTGTCCAGTTTGGCCAATGTACATGGCAGAGGGGCATTGCTGGCACATGATGGCATATATCACATTGGTAGATGCGCAGGTGAACGACCCTCTGGTAGTGTGGCTGATGTGATTAGGCCCTATGATGGTATCCCCTGAATAGATATGTGGACAGAGTTGGCAACGGGCTTTGTTGCAAGGATAGGTTCCTGGGTTAGTGGTTCTGTTGTGTGGTGTGTGGTTGCTGGTGAGTATTAGCTTCAGATTGGGGGGCTGTCTGTAAGCAAGGACTGGTCTGTCTCCCAAGATCTGAGAGAGCGATGGCTCGTCCTTCAGGATAGGTTGTAGATCCTTGATGATGCGTTGGAGAGGTTTTAGTTGGGGGTTGAAGGTGATGGCTAGTGGCGTTCTGTTGTTTTCTTTGTTGGGCCTGTCCTGTAGTAGGTGACTTCTGGGTACTCTTCTGGCTCTGTCAATCTGTTTCTTCACTTCAGCAGGTGGGTATTGTAGTTGTAGGAATGCATGATAGAGATCTTGTAGGTGTTTGTCTCTGTCTGAGGGGTTGGAGCAAATGCGCTTATATCGTAGCGCTTGGCTGTAGACAATGGATCGAGTGGTATGATCTGGATGAAAGCTAGAGGCATGTAGGTAGGAATAGCGGTCAGTAGGTTTCCGATATAGGGTGGTGTTTATGTGACCATCGCTTATTAGCACCGTAGTGTCCAGGAAGTGGATCTCTTGTGTGGACTGGTCTAGGCTGAGGTTGATGGTGGGATGGAAATTGTTGAAATCATGGTGGAATTCCTCAAGAGCTTCTTTTCCATGGGTCCAGATGATGAAGATGTCATCAATGTAGCGCAAGTAGAGTAGGGGCATTAGGGGACGAGAGCTGAGGAAGCGTTGTTCTAAATCAGCCATAAAAATGTTGGCATACTGTGGGGCCATGCGGGTACCCATCGCGGTGCCGCTGATTTGAAGGTATACATTGTCACCAAATGTGAAATAGTTATGGGTCAGGACAAAGTCACAAAGTTCTGCCACCAGGTTAGCCGTGACAGTATCGGGGATACTGTTCCTGACGGCTTGTAGTCCATCTTTGTGTGGAATGTTGGTGTAGAGGGCTTCTACATCCATAGTGGCTAGGATGGTGTTTTTAGGAAGATCACCAATGGACTGTAGTTTTCTCAGGAAATCGGTGGTGTCTCGAAGATAGCTGGGAGTGTTGGTAATGAAGGGCCTGAGGAGGGAGTCTACATAGCCAGACAATCCTGCTGTCAGGGTGCCAATGCCTGAGATGATGGGGCGTCCAGGATTTCCAGGTTTATGGATCTTGGGTGGCAGATAGAATACCCCAGGTCGGGGCTCCAGGGGTGTGTCTGTGCGGATTTGTTCTTGTGCTTTTTCAGGGAGTTTCTTGAGCAAATGCTGTAGTTTCTTTTGGTAACTCTCAGTGGGATCAGAGGGTAATGGCTTGTAGAAAGTGGTGTTGGAGAGCTGCCTAGTAGCCTCTTGTTCATAGTCCGACCTATTCTATGATTCTATTGACCTTGGGGTGAATCCTGAATTGTGCTGTGACTCCATAGACCAGGAGTGGGACAAGATCCACTGATACAGGGTAATTGTGGGACAGGCTCACTCTTCAGGCTTCTCCCTCCTTAGCAGGCAAGGATTAGGTTTGCAGTGCGAGGACAGAGGATGCTGGTGCGGGTGATCAGTGCCCCATCAGCAGTTTAATATACTGCACCCCTTGAATCAGGAAGTTATATCTGCCCATTACTAAATGTCCAGCAAATATGCAAATTTCTTTAATGATTTTTCCAAGCTTTACGTATCAGAATCTGTTATCCAAAGTTCAGGTCTTGTCAGATATCCAAAATTTATGTCAAAACTGAAAATCACTTTTGCAATATCTTGATTTTATGTTTCAAATGCCTTTCCTCTGACATCTGAAATTTACACCTTTTGATACCTTCTGTCTTAATCTATCCCTTGGCTTCTATAATAGATGCCACTTTGTAGAATGTTCATCCTTTTTGCCAGCATATGATATGGCCACTTCTGCTTCTGACTTCCTTCAGCTGAATCAAGTCAACTCCAAAATGTGCAAAAGGAACAAAAAAATACCCAAAAGCAAATATAATGGGCTGTGAAACTTCTTAAAGGACCAAAACTATCAATAAAAACAAACAGCCCCATAGTTCTTCTAGCTGCTGCTTTATCCTTTTCCTTCCGCATCCACTGTGTATGCACAAACACACCCATGACACCTTCCATTCTTATCAACGTGGATAGCTTGTGTGCCAAGAAAAAGAATACGGCATTGTGATTTAAAACATTTAAAATTGTATGGGGCGTACTCTTGTTCTTTGAATTCAGTTGTATTGCTGACTAGCAAATATAGAAGTCATTAAGCCTGGGGAGAAGGTTCTGTGCACAAAGCACTCCACAGAGATGCTTTGGGAGAGTGTTCTGGAAGTGGGAGTTTGACATCCTGCGCGCTTCTCACAGCTGGCTCAGAGTAGCACTTCAGAGTCTGATTTCTGTATGCCCTTCACACCTCCCGTCTTTCTGCTTAAAAACTCAGTTCAATGGTAGAATAAGAGCACCCCTACTCCGTTTTAACAACAAGTATAAAGTAATTATATTTTAAAAATTCCTTTCCCCACCCCCATTTCTTCATCTCCTCCTCCACTTGGTTGCAGGAGTCTTTCACTCTAGTAATGAGTTGGCTGCAATGTTTCAATTGCTCTTTAGGTGGGTTTTGTTTGTTTTCTTGCCTGTTAGTGGTTTTACCTTTGCTGCTGCGTCAGATGGAGGATGAAAATTCTCCACCTAGAGGGGTTTTCCAGTAGAGAAGTACTTTATATGAATGGGCGTGTTAACAGGACACAGGGGCTGAACCTTAGCTAGATTGAGTGGGGGAAGATTAAGCAAGCACTATTTGGGCTCAAATCATCCCCAAATATTTTGATTTTAATAACACAGAACAAAGCCCATCAAATACAGTTAGCATCAGATGGAGCTCATGGTGTCTCATGAATGTATTTCTAGCCTGCTGGTATAGACAAAAAATGTAAGGTTACTAGCTCCATTCCCTGTTCCCTATACCATGCTCTTGATGCATACAGCATTGCAGAAAAATTTAGCCTTTTTATGCCAGTTAAAGGGGCCAGAGTATAAAAAGGGACCCTGAGTGAGAAAGAATTCCCTTGGCACAGGAACAGAGGAAGACCGCAGCAAGCTGTCCTCAGAGGACATCCTCACAAACCCTGGTTTAGAGAGGATGAGCAGGGGAAGGAGGAGTATGTCATTGGTGGGGCTGCAGCTCTCACAGCTACCTAGAATCAAGAGGGCATATAATAATGGCTTAAAAATACTTTAGTTCCCCACTCCTCTTGGACTGTGAGTTTTGTATTTTGCTTTTAAGAGGCACAGTATGGATGCCTACCCCGTGGTTTCAGTTTACAAGTCCTAATGCCCATTTACATTGCTCCAATAGCATAAAAAAAAAACCACAACAACTTTAGTGGACTGTAACAGTCCCTGGGAAATATCTCCTGCATTATGAGATTTCTCAGCTGACAAAAAGCTAACAGAACAACTCTGCATAGAATGAAGAAATGGAGGAATTGCGAATCAGGGCTAATATATTTATTTTCAACAAAGTAAGAAGTGGCTTTTGTTTATTTTTCTGTCGTTCCGCCCCTCCCTCCCACCTCAAATATTTCCGCTCTGTTACTTTAAAACCAATACCAGTTAAAATTATATTTATGGGATACTAAAAGTAGTAGGATTTGAACAAAAATACATAGGAAATAGCATCTTGCTGTTTGGAACACATGCTCACATATATACCCACTGGGCACTGCATACCTACACAAGTGAGTGAGTTTCAAGATCTGTACCTTACTTCATGTACCACTTGTATTATGGGATTACGTTTGGTTCACAAAAAGCCAGCAGTGTTGTGGGACAAATCAGATGCTTGTGTTTCAGCAAAGTGCTTTTCTTCAGCTGAGATTATACACTTATGGTATTCAGAAGCACCCAGGGGTTATCAATGTTCTGTACTTACTAAAAAGGAATGTATATTTCTAAGGAAACATTCTGAAACACACCACTAGCCAATGTGTTTGGAAAGAGACTTTATTACAGAGATCTATCAGCCAACATCTCATGCATGTTTCAAAACACATAATATATTTATTTTCATATGTTGCACATTATATTAAGATTTGGCATTTTCTACAGCAGTTCTTCTCTATCCTTATATACTTAGGGATCCCCTTACCCATTATTTATATAGTCATTCTTTTCTAGCTATAGAACTGTGTTCAACTCTTGAAGAGTTTTTCATTGGTTTTCCATTTGCCACCCAAGAAAGCACTCAATCCCTCTCTTCAAACAGCTGAGCATACTGTTTCAACAGCATCTCACTTCCAGCCAGCCTGGAAAGTGGTCTTGCCAACTCCTGTGAATATAATGTGAATAATGAGATTTTTAAGGATGTTTCACAACAACATGAGAAGTTTGAATCTTTCTTGTGATTTCTGGAAAGCAAAACTAAAGAATCAGAGAGAAACTCACAAACAATGTTCTGTAGTTTAGGAGAAGGTACCGTAACTCAAACCCCTAATCCCAATTCTGACTGCTACTAATACTTTTGTGCTGTTAAGATTTTTGTGGTTAACAATCTTTGTTATGAGCCCAGGATTCAAACCTTGTAAGGTAACTACCATTCACCAATTTCACAGGTGACTGTGAAACCAAGACTGTGCAAAAATTCACTTCAGGCAGAGCTGGGAATAGAACCCAGGGCTATAATACAACTGAGCCAAATCTTGTACGCTTGCCACACGTCATGTCAAAGAACATATCAAATTAGGTGATTTCATAATTCATGCTAACACAGTGTGACCCTTTAGCAACTAGACCACATAGAGAGGTTTATGACTCTGCTGCTGTTTCTGTGCTAAGAGATCTGGATTAAAATCCTGGTCCCAGTGAAGTCAATAGCAAAACACTGATTGAGTGCAGTGAGGTACAATTTCAGCCCTGGTTTTTTAGAAGCTCATGCCTTTACAGAGGTCCTGGGTTCAGTCCCAGACAGGGGCATTGTTATATTTGTCCATGCTCTCTCTAACTACTAGAAAACTGCTTTCAGAGCCAGGAATAGGAACCAAGAATCCTGATGCCCAGCATTTTCCTGTTGTCTCACAAAAGCACTGGCTCTGTGTGTGCATCCCTGTATGTGCTGGCCCATGCAGAGGATAAGAACAGGCTTTCTCACAGAAGCTACTGCTGTCGTTGAAGTGAAAATGAACTGTACTGTGGATTCAGAAGGTTGTGGAGTCGAACCTTGCTGATGACCTATGTGAGTGAAAATAAAATTTGCATCCATGTATAAAAGTTAGTGCAAGGACCATGGAATTATTGTTGGAATGATTTTATATTGCAAAGCATATTTAAAAGTGAATCTGGCTATTGAGCTGTTTGCTTTACTATTCTAATTTTATTATTTGCATTTGTTAAATGGAAGCTGTCCCTTTAAGAATAAGAGTAGCTGACTAAGAGAGATTTTGTGTACGTCCAAAGAGCAGAGACCCTGCTTGTGTAAGTTCCAAAAAAGATCAGAACTCACTTGGATAAACTTATCTTTCCAGAAAACGAACCTCATTCTTGAAGGTGCAACATTTGCAATTAATGGTTGCACCTAGGCATTGCTGATGAGCTAGAGCACCTTTCACCTGTAGATCACCAATTTGAATCCTACTCACAGTATTGATTAAAAGTTGTTCCCATCTCATGGATATTTACTAGTATCTATATGAGATGAGTTTGGTGAGTTCCAGTTCAAGCTCTCACATCATAAAGTCACTACCATTTTTTGCAGTGCATTATAAATTCTTTGGGTCAAGGACTGTCCCTTACTCTGTGCTGCACAATGGGGCCCTGATTTTGATGGGATCTCAGACACGTTTCCTGTAGTAAAGGTGAAAATTGCCATGCTAAACATTTGTGAGAGCTGGCAACACTGTAATTGTCACACATGCACTGGGGACACGAAAAAACTGTGGAAGACGGGAAAAATAGTTGAATTTTTTTTTAATCATTATTTTGGGGCAGTCTCATTTTGGGGGTGGGGCACTCAAAATTCTTGAACTTTGGGGATCAGCAGTACTGGAAAAGTGGGAGATTCCAGGACTGAAACCAAAACATGTTTCTCACATGGCACTGCGCAGCTAGGATAGCTAACTTTCTAATTTGTGAAAATTGGACACCGAGTTCCAGAACCTCCCCTGCCCCCATTCCGTCTCTTCCCCCGAGGCCTTCCCCCCCCCATTCCTCTTACATCCCCCCCACACACACGGTCATATGGTGCCCTCTCCATCCCCCTCCCCCTGCCCGCGGCTCTAGGGGTGGGGTGAATGGCATAGTGCAGGGGAGGAAGAGCCACACTTCAGAGGTGGGGGGTGATGGGGAGGATGGGACAGGAAGAGCCATGCTCAGGGGATGGAGGGGTGAGTGCGGCAGGATGGGGGAGGAAGAGGCATGCACACCGGGAATGAAGGGGTGAGTGAGGCAGGGCAAGGATGTTGCCACTACCTCTCTCCCCTGGAGCCATTCCTGTGTGATCTTCCAGGCTCCAGCAGTAGCTACTGTGCTTACTTCCCCCCAGTGGTGGAGGCTGGTTACTGCAGGTAACCCAACTTTCAGTATCGGGTCAACAGTACTGACTGGATACTGCCAGGAACCCTTTTTGACCCGACTTTCCGGTCAAAAACCGGACACCTGGCAACCCTATGACCAGTACTATCACTAAGTTATTTGTCTGTACTAAGTTTTGATATTTCTAAAGTGGGGGGTTGAAGTTATTTATATTATTTTTATATCTCCCAAGTTGAGCAACTTTTCCTTTTCATTTATAAGCTTTGTTAACAGCAAGTCACATTAACTACTGGCATTAAATGGGTACAACTTGGGTGACTTTGACCTGGAGTCCCTATGTTCTGAAGACAGATAAAGATACAGAATGCACATTTTTTCTGTAGCACATGTGCTGGTGTGCTTGTTTTAAATGTTCCAAACTCAAAACTAAAGCCTATCAAGGCAAAATCCAAACTTAATTTTCGAAGGATTTCACATCTACCATTTATCTTTAATCTTAAACCCATTTTATCAAATTCTCTTTCAAAAGCATGGAATGCATTTTTCAGTACTCGCATTAAGAGGATTAGTATATTTACCTCTCATACTTATGTAGTACCACATTTAAATTCAGTCATATTTTCTCTTAACTTTTTAATTGTATTTCACTTGAAATATTTTGCTATTTATGAATACCCTCTTTGGTGGTCTTTCTTAAGAAATCTTTGCTTACATATGAATATTCTGAATTAGGAATAAATGCAATTCCTTTTTTGCTGTCAAAACCAAATTGTGAAAATGCATTGCATGGCTTTGAAAATCAGTGCACTCTATTAGCAGACCTGTCAATATAAAAAGTGCATTTCATTTCCACCTCTTGCTCCAATAACCTTTTCTATGTTACTTGCAGGCAGTTCATATAATCAGAGTATATTGTCAGCTTACCGGAGTTGGGGAAGCATGAAATGAAAATCGTGTTAATATTGATCCAATTCTCTTACTTGCAAGTGTCCTTGATGTCCTTTCCACTGAGCAATAACTGTTAGTTTTATGTAGTTATTTTCCTCTTAGTTATTACTGTAGTTTTTGTAAAATGGTTGCAAGCACAATTAGGGATATTGTTTCTATTGCTTGAAATTAATTCTTACGTGTAATATTTAATAATTTAAGACAGAATTCTAAGTGATCCCTAAAATAGCAGAAAAAATTAATACTATCTGTAATTTACTAGACTACAGTGTACACAAAGTGGTTTAATTTTAAGACAAAAACAAAAAACTGATTAGGGGTATGGAACAGCTTCCATATGAGGAAAGATTAAAAACATTGGGACTTTTCAGCTTGGAAACAGAGACAACTAAGGTGGGATATGATAGAGATCTATAAAATCTATCACTGGTATGGAAAAAGGAAATAAGGAAGTGTTGTTTACTTCTCCTCGTAACACAAAAGCTAGGGGGTCACCAAATGAAATTGACAGTCTAGGTTTAAAACAAACGGAAGTATTTCTTCACACAATGCACTGTCAACCTGTGAAACTCATTGCTAGAGGATATTGAGAAGCCCAAGACTATAACAGGATTCAAAAATGAACTAGATAAATTCATGGAGGTCCATCAATGCTATTAGCCAAGATGAGCAAGGATGGTATCCCTAGCCTCTGTTTGCCAGAGGCTGGGAATGAGCAACAGGGGTTGGATCACTTGATGATTACCTGTTCAGTTCATCCCTTCTGGAGCACCTGGCATTGGACACTCTCTCTGAAGACAGGATACTGAGCTAGATAGATCTTTGGTCTGACAGAGTATGGCCATTCTTATGTTATGCAAGATATTATATTAGTTTGTAACTGACGTGAGTTAGGTACAATACAGGTTTATTCTTCAGCCATACCATGTATGGAAGTTCCAGTGACAAATTACATTCTATGCCCAATCCAAATATTGGATGATCTTGAAATAAATCCAGGAAGTAGAATAAGGGGCTCTGCTCTCTTATATCTGAGAATGCATTGCAGCATGCGCTGAATTGGGTATTTCCAGATGTCATTACTCAACTATGCAGTCATGAACAAGTCAGTAAGGGCTTCATTTTCAGAGGTGTGGAAAACTTGCAATCTGAGCTAAAGTTAATGGAAGCTGTGAATACTTATCACTTCTGAAAATCAGGCCCATAACCTCAGTTTATTCATCAGTAAAATAGGATAAAAATGCCTTCCGATCTTTGTAATGTGCTTTAAAATCTGTGGACAGAAGTGCTATGTAACTGCTAAATATTATTATAAAGACAAGGTGATGGAAGCAATATCTTTTATTGGATCAACTTCTCTTAGTGTGAGAGAGAAGCTTTTGAGCGTATGCAGAGACCCGAAAAAGAGCTTTGTGGATCTGAAAAGCTTGTCTTCTCACAAACAGAAGCTGATCCAATAAAATATATTCCCTCAACCTCCTTCTCTCTCTCTAATGTCTTGGGAACATCACAGCTATAACACTGCATACAAATGTTATGACTTTCCTTATGATTATTATTTATTGTAAAAATTATCTACTACATTTGAGTGCACAAGTCACTGATTTTGACCATGGGCGAGTTGTTTAACTTCTGTAGCTCTGTTTCCCAAGAGTAACAATTACAATGGTGATATGTACTTAAGTAAAAGGTTTTGAGTTTGACAGAAGAAAGTGGTGTGTAAGTGTTCGGACTCACCCAGTGGCACCTCCTGCTGGTAGTCATCAGGAATTAGCTTGTCCAGCCACCGGAGCACCCTCTGCAGGCCGGTGAGCCGCCTTACCCCGACCCCCATGTCCCTCCCAGGACCCAGTGTCCCTTTCCCTGGTGTGCTGCCCCCCAGTATTACCCCCACACTTTTAGGCTCTGGGTCTCCCCACCCAGGGGACCCTCCTCCCTCTAACCCCACCTCCCCTCAGTCTGGTCTGCTTCCAGTCCCTACTTTAGCCCCTTGTATCGGGGGCAGACTGCAGTGTATACACCACTCATCACAGGCAAGGGGGTTTTGGACTCCACCTACCCACGGGCAACCCCTCTGCAACCCTGCACCTATTCTGCCTGAGGCTTTCCAGGCCAGAGCTCCCAGCTCCTCTGGCCCTTTCCCAGCCCTGCTCCAATCTGGGTGTCCTGCTCAGCACCTTGCAGCCAAGCCCTTCTCCCTCTACAGGCAGAGGGAGACTGGCTGGGTTCCTGGCTCACAGCCTCTTATAGGGACCAGCTGGGCCTGACTGAGCTGACCACAGCTGCGGCTGCTCCCTTAATCAGCCTGGGCTTTTCCCCACAGCTCCAGCCCTCTCCCAGGGCTGGCCTCAACCCTGTCAGGGCTGGAGTGGGTAACCACCCTGCTACAATAAGAATAAAGTATTAATTTACAAACTACACAGTGACAAATAGTATAGTATATTACTGTTAGAGGACAAGAGCAAAACATAAGCTATTAGCTATAAAAAGCAGGACAAACTTTTTTGTGAAGCCTTCTGGTTTTGTCTGTTGTGGTATCCTAAAACCAGTTTTTGTGTGTGTGGGTTTTTTTAAACAAATTGATATTTTTAAATTTATCTTTTTGTGAAGAGTGCAGTATCTATAATAAGTATATAATAATTTTTCATGACCAGATAGTTTTCCTCCCTCATTTCTTCAGAGATGTTTAATCATTAAAGTGTAATATAATTTAAGTTCCCGTGGCAATACTTAACTTCAGCCTATAAAGATACAGGCTTCCCTTGAGAATAGTCACCATTATGATACTCCCAGGAAATAATTCTATGTCAGTCAGTGCTACGAAGTTTCAGAAACACATTATGATAATATAATAACTCTAATGGGCAAATCCTAACCCTCTCTGCGGGTATGGAGGGCCCTATTGTAGCACAACAAGTGGTGATCTGCTGAGGAAAAAGAGGAGGGCAGATTTTGTGAACATGTACACAAGTGCAGATCATGCAATCAATGCATGCAATCAATCCAGCTCCCCGGGGCTCCAAGCATATAAATGCACAGCAGGGTTTAATATGTCTGGGAGATAGTGAGCATGGAGATTCGCCAGTCCTACTGGTCTTGGTGAAATGGAGCAAATGGGCTATTAAGTAGCTATGCTCCACAGCCTAGACCCCACAATGATCCTCAATGCCTAGGTAATCTTTTGAACATGGTTACTGAAGGCAGGATTCTCAACTACATAATATATAAATCAGAGAAAAAATGCACTTGTGCACTGACACTCTGAAGCTTTTCCTGTAATATGTTCATGTATCTTGCAGAGCATGGCTTAGAATTAAAATGTTATCTATCATTTTTATGTTATCTGCTTTTGAAATAATCTTACAATTTACCTACCAAAGTCTTTCAAACTTATGAGATTTGTTATACTTTACTCATGATATCATGTCATAGTTATGTCATCACATATGACATAATCTCTTGAGAGGAACTTATTCCTTAGTTCCCTTGTTTAATTAGAAATTAAAAACTATTTTAGAGAATAAAAATGTAACAACAAAAAGCAGTGTTTTACAAAGCATTACATGTCAGTGCACTTTGAGGAGAAAAACCACCCTTTTTTTTAGAAAGTTTCCCAGGGGAGCTGAAGTTCACAAAAACTTTTCTTTACCTTCTATAAAAGAGAATTTTTTAATTAAATGCAGCATTTTGCTGTAAAGTGGACAAACTACTTCTGTCAAAATGCTCTTTAGAAGCCACATAAAGCTGTAAAAGACAATATATGAAAAAACATTCTTAAATAAAAGAAGAACACCATCCCATGAAGCTGATTTCCAGATGTTTGGAAACATTAGAATTTCCTGTCAGTACATTTAGGTAACGTTAAAATGGGGTTAACTTTCCATTCTGCCAGTCCTCTTCAAAGATGAAAGAGAGTTCTCTGCATATATTGTCTTATCTGTAATTCACTGAAGTAAACTGTGGAATCAACTTTGTAAGAAGCAGTAGTTTCCTTTTGCTAGTACCATAGCTACCAAGCAAACTTCTCTTAAAAATTAATATTTCCCTTTATATTTAAAATAAAATTAGGTCTGTTTAAAAATACTCTGCTTTAATAGATAATAAGCAGTGGGTGATGTATATAGGTCCGAATTTTTTCTTTTGCATTTATCCTGAACATTATAGTACTCCCTGTAACGAACCACAAATTATGTTCACATACATATTTAAATCCTATTCAAGAACAGGGTTGCCAATTTTGGCTGATTTCATCACGACATAAGCTTTAACTCAAGATTAATCTTTAATTTCTGGAGACTCCAGGGCAATCCTGGAGGATTGACAACCCTATTCCAGAAAGGCATTGTTTGTAGGCTTGGAACTCAGCAAGTTAACTTCATATGTAATATCTGCTGTGACCAGAATAATCCAACTTGGAATTTACTAGTTTTATTGAATATGGAACAGGAAAATACAGATGTTACAGCAATAAAAATCTCTGCAACCAAACAAAATAGATGATTTACTAAAGGAAGAAAGATATGAATTTTTACATTTCATTGTTTACATGGAATGTTTATACAGGCTGTATCTATTTTATGACATTCATGTCTTCCCATTCATTAGAATTTTTTAGATGTTTATTTTGAGGGGATTCCCAAGTTGTTGTTCCCCATTCTTAATAATTAAAAAAAAAACTAAAAAAAACCTTTCTTGACTTTGTAGTTTTGCAGCTTTTCAGAAATATAAAGCATGTGTGTTTTCATGGGAGTCGGGGTGATTCCATATTCTTGAATTTTTTTTTAAAAAATGAGCTTTCTGCTTGTTTTTATATATAGTGTAACTACTATAGGAAGCCACCTTTTGGTGTTTTAACGATGTTAATTTTCTACATTTATGAACAATGCCCAAGTTGGTAATTGGGAAGACAGAAATGGATTTTTGGTTAAATAATAGCTGTCTGAAAAACTGATTTCCTAAATGAATTTTCATTTTTCTTTGAGTGGTATGATTCTTAAGACATCCACTTTATGCAAACATGAAACTGCAGTAACCTCATGTAAGGATTTAAATATAAGGATTTAGGCCAAAATTTTAAAACTTGGGTGCCTAGAGATAGGTACCCAGGCTTCAATTCAGCAAAGCACTTAAGCGCATGCTTAACTTGAAGTCCTTTAGTATTTCCATCTTTATTCAACAGAATATTTGGGCACATAAAGCCAATGGACTTTAAGCGTATTCTTAAAGACATGTCTAAGTGTTTTTCTGAATAGGGATGAGATTACTCAAGTGCTTCAAGTTAAACATAAGATTAAATGCTCTGCTGAATCCAGAATCCTGTGGCTGGAATTTTCAAAGGAGCTTAAAGGCTTGTCTGCATGGTGAGTTATTGGATAGCAATCCAGCGTATGAAACTACAGCACAACAACTTGCTTTGCAATAATATTCTTTGTGGCACTCCAAAACTTTCACTGCTCTATAACAGTGTCTGTGCTGGTGCGCTTCACATTCACACCCACATTTGCCGTGCAATAAAATGTAGACTTGGCCTAAGAAAGTACATCATCCAATTCTCACTAAACTTCAGTGAGAGCTGAGTACCTCATTTCCTTTGGCATCATTGAAAATTGCAATGTAAACTGATATTTAGCCCCTAAATTAGCCCTCTGATTATCCAAGGTTTTGAGCACCCATAACTTTTGTTGACTTCAGTTCTGGGCATCCACATTTTAAAATTCTTGCCATACTTTAAAACAGTTTGTTTTATTAATTTTTTTATTATCTATTTTCCAATGGAACCTCATTAAAAAGTTACTTTAATATAAAGTCTCTGCATTTTAGCTACCTAATCATTCAAAGAGTATCTTTAGAACACAAATGTTTTGTCTCCTGAGAACTGTCTTATAATGAGGGAATACTATAGTTAGTTTCTTTACACAGTAGTTTTGTTGTGGCTTGAAAAAACTTGTGATAAAAATATTTAGAATTTTTACTAAAATGCTGACATTTAATATATAAACTATTCATTTGTTCCTCACTCTTTTTGTATCATTGCTAACAGTATGAAAAATAGTTTCATGCCAAGTAATTTTTTATTCAGTTTGTTGTCTGTTTTTAAAGATAAGCTGTTTTCCTTCTTACTCCTATTTTGAGAGATTCTCTTATTTTTAGGGCCTTTTGAAGTCATCCCAGGAATATAAAAATAGAACATCTGTGACAGATCTGTTTTAAACATATTTCACAATTCAGGATCCAAGGAGATCTGGTGGTCTGTGGTATTCGCTTGTTAATTTCTTGATGAATGGGTAGAAAGGCCAAGAAGTGCTCTCAAGACGGCAAGTCTTCTGAAGATAGATGTTCTCAAATAAATTCTATTCCCAATCAGTTTTTGATTTGTTAGGTGTTAAACCATTTCTTTGTAAGGACAGTGTTTACAAGCCTTGTAATGAGACAGCCCTCCGAGACCTTACCTCCTCTTGCTGTAATTTTGATAAATGGAACTCTAATTCATAAAGGATATAGTGATTGAAGGGCAATTTTGGGTCTCATATACTTTCATTTAGATAAATGTTTGGTACAGTACAGCAAAACTAAGGTGCACTCAACAAAGTGATAAATTTAAAGAACAGACAACCCAAAGCAGCTTCTATCAAACCAAAGGAGCACAGTTTGCTATATTTCTTATAGATAAATGTATGTTTAATATTGTAAAACAAAATTGATTTTAAAAAGATTTATCTAAATTGCTGAGATCCAAATTTGCCAGACTAACTTAGTGCCTTCTACTACATTACATTTCTTATGTTGATGTATTGTAGTATTTCTGTAACAAGATAACTGCCAGCAGTATGACAGGCAAGTTAAAATAAGCTAGATTTCAGCCTCCACTTCTGAGGTTTGCCTTCAAGTTCTCATGGTACCTGCAGTACACTTTTGCTGATTTATGAGATGATAATTTCACACATAAATAAATGATTTTGGTGAACTAGAATTAATCTGCAATTATACCCAACTATTACTTTTGGAGAATTTCATTTCTTATGAAAGTGAGAGGCTTTTATAATATAAACTAGAGCCAGGAAGAGTGGGGGGGAACAATCTATGCACACTTCCTCCAGCCGTGCTGTCAGTTCATCTCAGGAATGGTCTACAGCATGTCACTACTCCAGTACTAAGATGTTTCAAAGCAGAGACTACTTCTGGCAAGTGATGCTAAATTATGTGTCTTATGATAGGGTCAAATATACACAAAGTTCTAATTTAGCTCTAAACACTCAGTGCATTTGTGACCTAAACTAGATAGGCTACTGTATTACATTACTCTCTCTTTCTAAACTCTGTCTCTAGTCATTTTTTGTGGACTTTTATTTTTAAAATCGTAGTATGTGGCTGGATATTTGAAGCCTTTCACCTTTTGATCATTGATTCAAATTTAAACCAGGTCAGCAGTAACAGCAAATTGTTGCCATCTGGTAGATGTTAAGTGACCTATGCAAAATGAGTTGATGGTCTTGCTCCAGTTGCTCAGGCGACATCATAAAAACTATCACTGTAGTAGATGCTAATTGAGACCCTTTTGTACAATCTCAGCAGAAATGGCAGCAATTGAAAGAACATGGAAACTAGAGATGCTGTTCTCTAATATAGGGTGAGGCAACATGCTTCTGGTGCCGGGGCGGTATCTGTTCTGTGGATGAACAGTGGACTTCAGGCTTCAAGATTCTCATCCCATCACCTTACATCCACTTTAAAATAATACCAGTAATTATAAGGTGAAATCTTGACCCCACTAAAGTCAATGCTGTGGGTGAAAAGATCCAGCCAAATAGGAAACAAGTGTCTAAATTATACTACACCTAGAGAAGTTTAGAGTTGGTTCTTAGTTCTGACAACCAAATTAGGAAATGCTAAATTCTAGATTGATATACAGTACATTAATATTAACCACTCTGTTTTGGGTGCCATAATCCTTAGATAGAAAACCCCAAAGAAGAGGTTACATTTTCAGAGCTAAACACTCAAAAGGAAGCTAGTAACTCCCGTGTATCCATCAATAACAGTAGGTTCATTACTAAGATTAATATCTAGGAGTCCAAGGTGGAGATGTATAAAGATAAGTGAGGATGTATATGATATATAACCTTTTTATTAATTTTCCTGTGAAAAAGTGGGGGATAGTAACAGAAAGCATACTGGCATTGAAAACTGCTATGAGTCTGTTATCTCTGGGGGGAAAAAAGACTTATGATTTGTCTCAAATTGTGAAAGAATTGTTTTGCTGGCCTCACAATATTATGTAAAGGGTACCAGAGTATAGCATGCTTTGTCTGGACTAGCCATCTCCAGTTCGTTCAAGTTAATTTTATTAATATCTCTATATTTGTTTTGAGAACAGCTAATCACCTTTATCATTTAAACCAAGCTATTATTAGTTATCACACTTTTGAGGGCTATATAAAATTACTATGTGGCTCTCTAAAGTGTAAGATGCTCTGAAAAGCTGCCAATTTAAGTAGACAAAAATGGATGTAGACAGGGAAGAAGGGATGAAACACACAATCTGTAATTGGCATGTGTCTTGTTAGTACCAAGATTTTTGCAGGGCTCTTTTGTTTTGTTTTTTAATTTAAGAAAATCATCCCCTTTCACCTTTCCTTTTTTGTCTCTCTCTTGGACACTTGAAATGGTCGCATCTCATTGTACCCCATGCTGAATGTTTTCTCTGTTTCTCACTCCTCCATCCTGTCCCTCCTTTGCTTATGATTTAGTGAAATAATTACAGACAAATCAGAAGAAACCCTTGAAGTTCCAAATGCCTAGCAGCATCTCTTCACTCAGAGAGGAACTGGTCAGGACTGTATTTGGGAGGTATTGGGAGGCAGGACTCTAGAAGTGAAAGAACAGCTCCTGCTACATGCACCCCTACTCGGGGAAGCTGAAGGAGAAATATAGAAGACAAACAAAATATCAATTATTGAAAAGAAGGAAAGAGTATTTAAAAACCAAAACCTGTTTCAAAGTCACAGTTTATTCAGAAAGACAGACTGAGAATGCATTTTCCATAATCCTTGCCAAAAGTTTCATACAATTTACTCTTTCAAATGTTCTACCTTTTTAAATAAGTACTTTTAAAAAACAATATTATTTTCTTTTTAATACACAGGACTTATGGTAGTACTATAGTTGAAGTATTGGTGTGTTATACAAAAAATAAACACTCAACTATATTCACAATATTTTTAACTTGTATTTAGGCACTGAAGAAGATGTGGTAAAATCAAAGAAAACTTTCCGAAGTCAGACTGTGGTGAATCAAAATGCAGAAACGGAGCTCATGCTGGAAGGGGACGATGATGCTGTCAGTCTGCTCCAAGAGAAAGAGATTGACAACCTTGCAGGTAATTTTTTTTTATCACTAACATGGTATCAATAAATAGATGATGTAAAAATTTTAACTTCTAACTTCTGTAACCAGTGCCCTGTGTTGACAGTTATTTAATGGACTTCTAATAGTGCCCACAGTTACAATGAGAACAGATTACTTATATTCTGGGTCCAGTAGATGTTCTATTACTGTGATTTGAGGTAACTAGTGGTTAATTAAGTTATAAGTCCTTCTACAATGGTCTTCTGTTAGCCGAATGTGGGTTAAGCAAAGCCCTGGGCGTTGTTCCTACTGCACCTTGTTGAATTGCTAAAAGACCACAATGGAAGACCACAACAGTTGAAACAAGGAGGAAAAATACTCTCAGAAAGAACTTGTTTTTTTTAAGTCAGGAGATTGTTGACTGTATTTACATTTCCCCAGTTTTCACAGTCACTTCTCTCATTAGGTCAAGGGAGGTTGTTGAGGGCTCACTGCTCCTGCACTCTCCCCTGCAGCCACCTCTCAGTGAAAACAGAGGGACTATAGAGCAGCATATACTGTCTGCCACAGTAATGGGATGGGAAAGGGGAGGCCTCCTGGCTGCAAGCACTAAGCAGAGATTGAAAAGGGGTGAGGCTGCAACTAAAGAATGAACATTGTTGGTCAGAATGCAAGTTGGGAGTGAGTAGAACTTTTCTTATCAACATGTTCCATTGGAGTGGTGGTGTATGGTCAGGTCTTAGATTTATTCCTGGAATTGTGTTCCTGTGAGTTCTTGTATGTTCTGAGTTGAAGCACCATGTTACTTGTTGTGGAAGATGTATGAAATAATGACACTTGGGAGTTAATACATTCTCCAGTGTGTTGTCTCACATGAAATGAAAATATGAGAAATGTGTCTGGAATGAGGTATGGGTATTAAAAGATTAATTTTACTATGGAAGATATATTTGTTAATTTGCGCTATGACTGGGGAAATGTGGATTTTGTGATGTATTGAAGGAAAAACTTGAAACATCATTGGGTTTAAGATTAAGTTCTCCTTACTCCAGTACTTCCTTCTGATGTCACAGGCAGTGGAAATTTGAAGTCAGAAATTAGATCATGCATGAATGACAAAAAATAATGAATGAAGTTAGTCTAGCGGTTTGAAATTAAATTATAAAAAAGCACTCATGTTGGGACCAACTAATAAACAATATAATCATCAACAGTCAGTATGGCAACTCACTATTTATCTGTTTAGAGATGTCCATTTTTGTGCCCATCACTGAACACCTTGCTGTCTCACCTTGGTAAAATAGTAAATTTAGACACTAATTTGATAGCTTAAGCTAGATTCCTTTGATAGGTTTCATTTAATAGCAGAGAAAGGTTGGAGACCTCTCTATCAAGCTCCATCTTTGACATACACCAGATAAATACTTATATACAATTTCTATGGTTTAAAGGCTACAGTACTCAGCTATACTGAAATGTTGATTGAACCTGCATGGTAATCTGATAAAGCTGTTATGCATCTTGAAAGTCCCTATAATCCCTCTGCAAACTGTAGGATCTTGTACATACTTTATACTGCCCTGCTAGTCAAAACACTGAGATGCAAGGCATGCCTCATGGTCCTATCCTTCTTTAAGAAACTGACACTTCAGAGTGGGTCCTGTTTTTCTGGTCTCAAGAGATGCAGATGAGTATGACCCTCCTCCCTAAGAGTTTAGCTCTTTCCCTATATCAGCTGTTCTCAAACTGTGGGTTGTGACCCCAAAGTGAGTCGCAACCTCATTTTAATGGGGTTGACAGTGCTGTCTTACACTTGCTGGGGCCAAAGCCCGAGGGCTTCAGCCCTGGGTGGCACAATTCAGGTTACAGGCCCCCTGTCTGGGGTTGAACCCCTGGGGCTTTGGCTTTGCCCCTCCCATTCCCAGGGAGGCAGGGCTCAGGCAGGCTGAGGCTTCAGTCCTCCCTTCTGGAGTTGAGTAGTAATTTTTGTTGTCAGAATGGGGTCATAGTGCAATGAAGTTTGAGAATCCATGCCCTATATAATTCAAATCTGGATTATGGATATTGGTAAAAATTAACATCTTAAACACTGCCAGGAAATCTGATTTAGGAATGTCAGAAATTTGCCTGAATGCTTGCAAGACACTTCCATAAGTAAATCTGAATGTCACAAACACACGTCAGTGCCATTTCTAAAAAGCGGATCCCATCATCTTTGGCCTCTTGTATAATATCAGGTAGTGTCTCAGCTGCACCATCAAGGGACTTCAGAAGTATTACTACCTCCTAGTTAGTCTCCTTCCTGCAATTGTCACTTCTAGTAGGACAAATGCTGCTGTACCATATAATATAGGGGAGGCTTTCTGACCATATGAAAATAATTGCAAGAAATGTGGCAGCAGTTCATGCATGTGCACACACCAACAAAAAAAAACCTCCCATCATTTCATTTTTACCCTCAAACTAACCCAAATCCTTGAAACTAAGTCAAGGGTAGGAGGGCTGGGGCGAGGGCAGTGGAGAGAAAATAAATGTAGGAGTTAATTGTCAGAAAACATCCTCCTGGTGCTGTGTTAGCTCCACCAATCCCTAGAATTATTTACTGCATGATTTTACACTAGATAAGAAAACTATTTTCCGAAGATGTTCATGCTCACAGGGTGATTCCAAAACACAAGTCCTAGCAACCTAAATAAAAAAGACAACAATTAGCTATTTTTCTGCATAAGAAAAATTATAACCCACAGCCCTGCCAAGAGCAGACCCCACAGAAGCAAGACCAGTCATTCTTTCTATAATTCAAAAAAAAAATGAAGTGTGGTTCTCTTCTGTAAAAATTCTACATCTTGTCTATACCTTTTCTACACCTGTCACCGAAATGTACCCAGAGACATATCTGCTTGCTTTAGTGAATTAGGGTATATCTACAGTGCAAGAAACCATCTATGGCTGGCCCAGGTGAGGTAACTTGGGCTCGCAGGTGCTCAGGCTGTGGGGCTATAAAATTACAGTGTAGACATTTGGGCTTGGGCTAGAGTCTGGGATCTGAGACTCCACAAGGGGGAGGGTTCTAGGGTTGCCAGATATTTAGTTTTCAACCAGAACACCTGGTCGAAAAGGGACCCTGGTGGCTCCGGTCAGCACTGCTGACTGGGCTGTAAAAATCTGGTTGGCCGCAGCAAGGCTGCCAAGAAGTGGCCAGCATGTCCCTCCAGCTCAGGGGGAGCCACAGAGGCTCCATGTGCTGCCCCCAAGCGCCAGCTCTGCAGCTTCTATTGTCCAGGAACCATGGCCAATGGGAGCTGTGGGGGCAGTGCCTGCAGGTGGTGGCAGCGCGCGGAGCCCCCTGGCCGCCCCTCCACCTAGGAGCTGGAGCGACTTGTTGCAGCTTCCTGGGAGCTGCCTGAGGTAAGCGCCACCTGGACCCGAACTCCCCCCACGCCCCAACCCCCAGGCTTGAGCCCCATCCTCCACCCCAACCTCCTACCCCAGCTCAGAACCCCCTCCTGCACCCAAACTCCCTTCAGGAGCCCGCACCTCCTGCATCACAACCCCCTGCTACAGCCCAGAGCCCCCTCCCACATTCAAAACTCCTCGCGTCCACCCCACAGCCCAACCCAGCCCGGAGCCCCCTCCCGCACCCAAACTCCATTCCAGAACCCGCATCCCCTTCCCCTCCTGCACTCCAACCACCTGCCACAGCCCAGAGCCCTCTCCCACACTCCAAACCCCTCCCCCAGACACCCCGCAGCCCAGAGCCCCCTCATCCCCACACCCCCAGCCGGAACTCTCATCTTCTCCCTCACCCTGTCCCAGCCCAGTGAAAATGAGCAGTGGAGGGAGGGGGATGGAGTGAGCCATGGGGTGGGGCAGAGGCAGGATAAGGGTGTTTGGTTTTCTGCAATTAGAAAGTTGGCAAATTTAGAGGGTCCCATAGCCAACCCAAGACTGAACATTTACATTCAGGACCAGCCACAAGTGTTTTATTGAAGAATAGACATACCCTAAAGTAAGTTTACTACCTTTTATTCCTGTTAGCAGAGCAAACACAGTTAACAGTGGAGTAAATTATCTTTCTCTTCATATGTTCATATGTTATGGATAGAGCTGATTGGGAATTGTCCATACAAATGATTTTCTGATGGGAAATGCAGTTTCTGCCAAATCTAAATGTTCTGGTTTGACACACATCAGAATATTTCATTTTCTGAAGGAACCTGAAATGTTTTGCTTCAAATCAGTTCAACCAAATATTAAACTACATTTCTCTGCTAGTACATTGTTTTATGGGAGTTGTAGTTTGGGTCCCCATTCTCTCCTATTGCTTGTTCTCCCCAGAGAACTAAATCTCCCATAATGGAATTCAGATTTCCCTCTGATCAAGCCACATGGTCCATTGTGGGACCTATCACTCTGGATGCATTATGAGATATGTAGTCCAGCTAGGGCTCCTGGCCCATAAGGGAAAATGGGGATATCAGACTTCCAAGCCACAACTGCCATGAGGTAATGTACCACTGTGGGAAAGTGCAGTTTAATACTGAACTGACTCAAAATGAAGCATTTAAAATCAGTTCAACAACCCAAAACATTCTGAAATAGGAAACATCAAAATGTTTTGTTTTGATCAAAAATGTCAAAATGAAATGTTTTGACTTTCTGAATTGGAATTTGTTTGGAATTCCATTCCATGAAAAATTTTGAAATTTTTTCTCCCAAATTGGGATGAAAACAAATACTGAAATATAGGAATTTCCCAGTGGATAGGAATTCTGAATTTCACTTAGCTCTTAACTATGCACAGAGTTGTACAAAGTTCCAAGAACAGGAACAATCCCTTATTATGATTATTATTTATATTACAGTAATATTTGAAACCTATCATGATGAGGACTAGGGTTGCCAACATCGTATTTTAAAAATAAGGGGCTGGTTTCTGAGCACCTGTGGCTCACTACTCCTCTTGATATTATTATCATCATAATCATTAGTATTAGTATTAATAATAATAAGTAGTACTCTCCTACATTCACCAGGGGTATTTCTTGCTGCTTTTTACAGCACTCAACCACTCCCAATCTTGTATAGAGATGAAAAAATAAGGGATATCCCTTGCAATAAGGGACTGTTAACAACCCTAGGACCCCATTGTGCTTGGCACTATACAAATACTGACAGACCCTGCCCTGAAGAGTTTAACTCTGTGAAGCAGGTATTGAAGGCTATGGATTTGCACAAAGTCTCATTAAGGACTAGATTGGAGCTGTTGATTCTTTAGAACTGGTGGTGGAGTGAGAAATAAAGAACCCAGCTTGACTTTCAGATCTCAGGTTCAGTTTTCAGGATTTACCACTGAAAATAACATGTTTATTTGTAAACTGAACACATTTGATCTGGAAGTTGTTGAAACACAGTAAATATAGGATTCCACAATGCCATTTACTTCTACTTTTCAGAGAAGACCCACACTTAGGCCTGTCTGTATTCAAAGATGTACAGATTTAACTTGCATTTAACTTTAAATGCATCCGATGAAGTGAGCTGTAGCTCACGAAAGCTTATGCTCTAATAAATTTGTTAGTCTCTAAGGTGCCACAAGTACTCCTTTTCTTTTTGCGAATACAGACTAACACGGCTGCTACTCTGAAACCTGAGATTTAACTTGCTCAGTTTAAAAAAACCAGTTACTTAAATAGGTGCATAACCCTATGTAGACATTCTGAATTCAATTTAAACCTGAGTCATATTGATTTAGCTTGACTCACTAAAGAATTAAGTTAAACTAAATCAATGTAAACTAAGTAAAAATAGAATTAAGAGTGCCCGCACAGGGGTTTTGGATACATTTAACTCGATCAGTTTTTAAAAACACATTTTATTAAAACAATGCAACTGTAAATATAGAGAGATATTAGTTGTTAGAAAACTTTTCACTCAGAAAATATAAATATTGTAATACCTTGATTTGCAAAGTTAAAACAAAACTGAAAAATGCTAAGGAAAGTTGAAAAAGACTATGGGCCCAATCTTGCAAACGCCCATATGAGTGGACCTTAAGTATCTTTCATTCCAAAGACTTTCCTTCATAGGTTTTCATCAACCATACGGCACAAATCATTGTAGAACATACTTCTATAAATTACATATGACATGTCATATTTTTTAAATAATTGCATTCTGGATCTTTTTTGTCATTAGATAATCCTAGTATTCCATATGTCATAATGAGGATAATTTAGTTTTAATCTTATTCGGAATACTTGTTTTCGGTTTTAGTTAAAAGCAGTGATGTAGTGAATTTCATTGCTCACACAGAATTACTTCATTTTTGTGTGTGTGATAGATTCAAAGAAAATTTGTTTTTACTCTCAAAATTTTCAATTGCAGGAGTATTTTAACAGGATTTTGTGGTGTGGTCAATTATAAAAACTTTTGTTTTTATTTTCTTAGTATTTACATATTAAATATTTTACCATTTTCTGTTTCAGTTTTAGCTCTTTTCCTTCCCAGGCCATTCACTTCAAGAGGCAATGTCACATGTTTGTGAGAACTAATGACTAAGATAGCCCAGTCTATTGTAGCCAGTTTCTAACAATAAATTGTTAATCAATGGTATTGCAATCAAACCAATTGTAGTTAAGTGATAATCCCTAACTCTTCTGTATCCTAACTGGTTTTTTTCTTTTCCATTTTCTAATGTTGTGATTTCATTAAGGAGTCTAAATATGCAAATTTACTAATAATAACTGTAAGTAAATTATTTTTTTTCATAATGAAAAATAGATTGGTATGTTATTTCATGATAAATTTATACTTCCAATGTGGAATATGTATTAACTGATCATTAGTATTGTCTTTACAACTTTTTTTTTTTTAAATCAAGCTAAACTGGAGAACAGATTAAAATAAATTTCAAACCACTTGGATTACATGGGCTGAAAGTTTTAGGAATACATTCAGACCTCTGCTGCATGTATACAATTCCCATTGACTTCAATAAGAGCTGTGTGCGCAGATCTGAGGGCAGAATTTGGCCTTAGAGAGCCTTTGGAAAGATTCTGTGTCCCACAAATCATAGAGTTAGAAGGAACCACAAGGGTCATCTAGTCTAACCCATTGCCAAGGTGCAGGATTTGTTGTGTCTAAACCATCCAAGACAGATAGCTATCCAGCCTCTGTTTGTAAACCTTCAGTGAAGGAGATTCCACAACCTCCCTAGGCAGTATGTCCATTGTCCTATTGTTTTTACAGTTAGTAAATTTTTCCTGAGATTTAATCTAAATCTGCTATGCTGTAGGTTGAACCCAATGCCTCTTGTTCTGCCCTCTATGGCAAAAGAGAACAACTTTTCTCCATTTTTTATGGTAGTCTTTCAAGTCTTTGAAGATCACTATCCTGTCCCTTCTTATTCTCTCCTTTTCTGAACTAAACATACCCACTTCCTCCAGCCTTTGCTCATATGGCTTGCATTCCATCCTTTTGATCATCTTTGTCTCTCTCCTCTGTATCCTTTCTAGTTTCTCTACATCCTTTCTATACATTGGTGACCAAAATTAAACACAGTACTCCAGCTGAGGCCTAACTAGCGCCAAGTAGAGCAGTACTATTCCTTCCCGTGACTTGCATGCTATGCCTCTGTTAAACGAAATGCAATTTCAGGTTGCCTCCCCCCTTTTATTTTTTGGCAACAGCATCACATTGCTGACTTGTGTTGAAGTTGTTAGCTACCACAACTCCAAGATCCTTTTCAGCAGTGCTGCTGCCAAGCCAGTTTTTCCCCTTTATGTACTTGTGCATTTCATTTTTCTTTCCTAAGTGCAGCACCTTACTTTAGTCTTTGCTGAATTTCATTTTGTTGTCTATAGCCCAGTTCTCCAATTTATCAAGATCCTTCTGAATTCTAACTCTATCCTCCAAAACATCCCCCTCCCCCAGCATTGTGTCATCTGTAAACTTGATCAGTGTGCTCTCTATTCCTACATCCAGGTCATTAATAAAGAGGTTAAACAACACCAGCCCCAGGACAGATCCCCATGAAACCCCATGAAATAAGGCTAAAGAGGATCTTGGGGATAATGGTAGCATGACAAATGGGAAGGAGGATATAGAGGTAGATATTACCATATCAGAGGTAGAAGCGAAACTGAAACAGCTTAATGGGACTAAATCGGGGGGCCCAGATAATCTTCATCCAAGAATATTAAAGGAATTGGCACCTGAAATTGCAAGCCCATAAGCAAGAATTTTTAATGAATCTGTAAACTCAGGAATAGTACCGAATGATTGGAGAATTGCTAATATAGTTCCTATTTTTAAGAAAGGAAAAAAAAGTGATCCGGGTAACTACAGGCCAGTTAGTTTGACATCTGTAGTATGCAAGGTCCTGGAAAAAAATTTGAAGGAGAAATTAGTTAAGGACATTGAAGTCAATGGTAAATGGGACAAAATACAACATGTTTTTACAAAAGGTAGATCGTGCCAAACCAACCTAATCTCCTTTTTTGAAAAAGTAACAGACTTTTTAGATAAAGGAAATGCAGTGGATCTAATTTACCTAGATTTCAGTAAGGCATTTGATACCGTGCCACATGGGGAATTATTAGTTAAATTGGAGAAGATGGGGATCAATATGAACATCAAAAGGTGGATAAGGAATTGGTTAAAGGGGAGACTGCAACGGGTCCTACTGAAAGGCGAACTGTCAGGTTGGAGGGAGGTTACCAGTGGAGTTCCTCAGGGATCGGTTTGGGGACCAATCTTATTTAATCTTTTTATTACTGACCTTGGCACAAAAAGTGGGAGTGTGCTAATAAAGTTTGCAGATGATACAAAGCTGGGAGGTATTGCCAATTCGGAGAAGGATCGGGATATTATACAGGAGGATCTGGATGACCTTGTAAACTGGAGTAATAGTAATAGGATGAAATTTAATAGTGAGAAGTGTAAGGTTATGCATTTAGGGATTAATAACAAGAATTTTAGTTATAAGTTGGGGACGCATCAATTAGAAGTAACGGAAGAGGAGAAGGACCTTGGTGTATTGGTTGATCATAGGATGACTATGAGCTGCCAATGTGATATGGCTGTGAAAAAAGCTAATGCGGTTTTGGGATGCATCAGGAGAGGCATTTCCAGTAGGGATAAGGAGGTTTTAGTACCGTTATACAAGGCACTGGTGAGACCTCACCTAGAATACTGTGTGCAGTTCTGGTCTCCCATGTTTAAAAAGGATGAATTCAAACTGGAGCAGGTACAGAGAAGGGCTACTAGGATGATCCGAGGAATGGAAAACTTGTCTTATGAAAGGAGACTTAAGGAGCTTGGCTTGTTTAGCCTAACTAAAAGAAGGTTGAGGGGAGATATGATTGCTCTCTATAAATATATCAGAGGGATAAATACAGGAGAGGGAGAGGAATTATTTAAGCTCAGCACCAATGTGGACACAAGAACAAATGGGTATAAACTGGCCACCAGGAAGTTTAGAGTTGAAATCAGACGAAGGTTTTTAACCATCAGAGGAGTGAAGTTTTGGAATAACCTTCCAAGGGAAGCAGTGGGGGCAAAAGATCTATCTGGTTTTAAGATGCTACTCGATAAGTTTATGGAGGAGATGGTATGATGGGATAATGGGATTTTGGTAAGTAATTGATCTTTAAATATTCAGGGTAAATAGGCCAAATCCCCTGTGATGGGATATTAGATGGATGGGATCTGAGTTACTATAGAAAATTCTTTCCTGGGTATCTGGCTGGTGAATCTTGCCCATATGCTCAGGGTTTAGCTGATTGCCATATTTGGGGTCGGGAAGGAATTTTCCTCCAGGGCAGATTGGAGAGGCCCTGGAGGTTTTTCGCCTTCCTCTGTAGCATGGGGCATGGTTGACTTGAGGGAGGCTTCTCTGCTCCTTGAAGTCTTTGAACCATGATTTAAGGACTTCAATAGCTCAGACATGGGTGAGGTTTTTCATAGGAGTGGGTGGGTGAGATTCTGTGGCCTGCGCTGTGCAGGAGGTCGGACTAGATGATCAGAATGTTCCCTTCTGACCTTAGTATCTATGAATCTATGAAACCCCACTTGAGACCTCCCTCCAATCCAACATCATTCAATGAATAGTTACTCTTTGTTTGTGGTTGTTTAACCAATTATGTATTGACTTGATAGTTCTGCTAAGCCCCATTTCTCCTGCTTACTTATTAGAATGTCAAGAGGGACTGTGTCAAAAGCCCTGTGAAGTCCAGGTATATTATGTCCATCACATTCCCCCATCCATCTAACCAATTACCCTGTCAAAGAATGAAATCAAGCTGGGTTTGCATGCTTAGTTCTTGGTAAATCCATGTTGGCTGCTTGTGATCACCCATTCATTCTCCAGGTATTCACAAATTGAATGTTTTATACATTGCTCTAGTAGCTTCCCAGGTATCAAAATCAAGCTGACTGGTCTATATTTCCCCAGCTCCTCCTTTTTAAAGATGGGCACTACGTTGGCTCTTTTCCAGTTTTCCAGGACCTCCCCTTTCATCCATGAGTTTGCAAATATTATTGCCAATGGCTCTGAGATTTCTTCTGTTAATTCCTTCAGTACCCTCGGGTGAATAGCATTGGGCCCAGCTGATTTGAATTCATTCAAATTAGTCAGAAGATCTGTGATGTGTTCTTAACTTATCCCAATCCGCATTTCTTCCCCCTTATTGTCTATGATAACTTTGCCAGTCATGTTATTTTTTGTGAGAAGGCTGAAGCAAGGTAGAAATTGAGCATCTCTGCCTTCCTGTCATCTTCCATTACCAGCTCACCTTCTCCATTGAGCAGCAGACCCATGCCATCCTTAATCTGTCTTTTTTTTGTCTGACATACTTGAAGAATCCCTTCTTGATGTCTCTAATATTTCTTTCCAGCTGAAACTCATTCATTCTTTGCCTTGGCTTTCCTGATTATGTCCCTACATGCTTTCATTATTCCCGTGTATACTTCCTTAGTGACATGCTCCTCCTTCCATTTCCTGTATGTATCCCTTTGGGGTTTTAGATAGCTAAAAAGCTCCGCGTGCAGCCACATTGGCCTCCTGTGGCTCTTCTTATCTTTCCTCTGCATCAGACTAGTTTGATGTTGAGCTTTAGCATTACATCTTTTAAGAACTGCCAGCCCCTGTCGACTCCTTTTCTTCCTAATTGGTCTTTCCATGGGACCTTCCCTAGTATTTCTGAGTTGGTTAAAATCTATCTTTCTGACGTTCAGCATCCTTGTTTTTCTGTTCCCATGTCCTCCTTTCCAAAGGATCTTGAATTCTATCCGATCATAATCACTTCCTCCCAAGTTCCCAACCACCTTCACATTCGCAACTAATTCATCCCTGTTGGTCAAAACCAGATCCAAAATGGATGATCTCTTAGTTGTTTCTTCAACTTTCTGAATCAGAAAGTTCTCCCCTACACATGCTAAGAATTTTCAGGACATATTATGTTTTGCTGTGCTAATCTTCCAACAGATATCATGGCAGTTAAAACCCCCCATTAATACTAGCTCATGTATGTTAGCTAATCTTATTACCTGCTTGTAACACTTCCTCTTTCTGACTTGATGGTCTGTACCCCCCATACCTTCACCATAATATTACTACTGTTCTTTTCCCTTCTTATCCTCACCCAGAGATTCTCAGTAGGTCTGTCCCTCACTTCCTCTTGTACCTCAGAGCAAGAGTATACATTCTTGACGTACTGCACAACACTTCTCCCTTTTTTCCCATACCTATCCTTTCAGAACAAGCTATACCCCTCAATGCTGGTACTCCATGGAGTTGTCCCATGATGTGCATACATTTCATCTGCACCGTAATGTAGCATTTATAATCTTTCAGAACTTACAGTTAGGACCAGACAGACAAAGTAGTCCAGGCGATATTTTTGACCAGTCTCTAAATAGTGAGTAATATCTGGACATGAATGAGAGAAAGGAAATAAAGACGGGAGTAGATGAGGCTCCAAAAATATTTGCAGAGGGAAAAGTCAGCTGGGATGGGCCAGCCACAGGTTTTTATTCGCTGTATAGACATACCCATAGTGGATGCACTGACTTCCTGCTCTGGGCTATGAAAAATAAGTTGGATCATGGGAATTGGACAGCTTGTAGTATTATTAATGAGATACAGGACCTTTCATTTCCAGATCATCTGTTCAAATCCAGGCAAGATTGATAGCAAGCAAAAGTTACCAACATCTATTTGGTTGCCTATGCAAAATTACTTGTTTGTCTCGTTTCAGTCACAATCACAGAAATCATTACAATTTTGAGCAATTTCCAATGAAAATTGTTTTTGAATGTTTTTGTTCAGAGAAAATTGGAACAGTTCCAAAAGTTATAGTATATTAAAACTATGTAACATTATCTTAAATAAACAAATAAATGATTTAGCCCTTAAGGGATATTTTCAATTACAATTTCTACCAATAGCTTAATTTACATTTCTGACACGATTTTAGGAGCCTTATATAGGGCCAGATTCTGTTGTAAAAACGGTCTTGCTTCCACACTAGGGATACAATTGCAAGATTACAAAGCCTCTTTGAAAAATAAATGCGTAGGTGGTAGAGAACCTGAGTATAATTTTACTGAATCTGTCTTTTATATAGTTGTAAACTGAATTTGGAGAGGGAAATGCATTTTAAAATGTATTCAATGTCAGGGAACATCTCTTGTGCCCAAAATCTGCAACTGAATTTTCTTTACTAGGACTCAGCTATATAGATCTTCTAGTAAGTTGTGCCACTGTATATAGTTTTCTCTTGACCAATTTTAACGAATAGTATAGGACATCTTTTGATTTCCCCTTTCCTCAGTTTCATCAACTTCTCACTCTGTCCAGTGCAGGTTGCATCTCTTCATCCATTCCTTACAATCTAGTCTGCCAGAGTTTTCATTGGCCCTTTACTTTATTGTAGGGGTATATAGCCATCTTAGTCTTGTGGTTCCAAATATGGAAAATTTACTGAGCCAGATTTTCAGTCTGTGACAGCTATATGTTCAAATTTTGATCCTTAAATCAACATGTAAAGAAGGAAACCATTTGTGTACATGAGTTTAATTTAAATTCAGGCATAAACCACACACACACACATACACACACACACACAACTTCTGCTGTATAGTCATTTCCTACCCTGAAAATGTCAAAAGCAACAATTTCAGATACAACCTATTTTTAGGCATTTCAGCATTTTAAACAATTTGGTTTCACATTATCCAAAATATCCTTTCAAAGTCGTATATGAATGAACTCCCAAGCACAACTTTGAAGAGATCCTCTTACCATGCCTTTCTCCTCTACCCTGTCCCTAAAAATGTGTATTCTTATCCCCCCATTTTGGATACTGAGCTCCCTAGTGGACTGATGCCTGGGCAGCTGGGTCCTCTAACTCCTAAAATGGCAGCTGGATTTCTTGCTGTCCCTGACTTCCAACTGACTAGCTGGCTACTCTAGGCTTATTTTCAGGGTTAGGATACTGAGACAGCTTTTCATGTCCTTAGGGCTCTCCCATCCTTAGTAGATCTCCAGGATTCTAGGGGACACCATTCTCCTACTTCTGATGGGTGCAGGGTTGTTCTAATACTGTCTCTGCAAATGAGCAAGCTAAGCCTCTCAGCTCCCCAGGAATCACTGTCTCAGGGCACTCATTATGTCATTGCATTGTCTAGGCCAGGGATCGGCAACCTTTGGCACGTGGCCCACGCCACTTCCCACAGCCCCGATTGGCCTGGAATGCGGCCAGTGGGAGCCGCGATTGGCTGAAGCTGTGGACGCTGCACGTAAACAAACTGTCCTGGCCTGCCAGCGGAATTACCTGATGGGCTTCGTGCCAAAAGTTGCCAATCCCTGGTCTAGGCCCTATCAAACGATAGCCTTGCTCATGCACTCTGATCTGCACAGGCAATGCCCCAACAACTTCATTGGGCTCCATGCAAGTGTAAGAATCTACCTACACAGATTAGATTGCAGGGCTGTGACCTAAATCTGAAATTATGCTAGCAACAATTGTGTTTAAACAGTAGTTAAGTTACTCTATTCACAGTTTTACTGACCAGTATGGACAGGAATTTCTTTCTGAACATTGTTTTATACAAAGTAGTCAAGGAGGTAGCAGCACAGTCTGCCTGCAACTGGTCTCCAACAAAATCTCTGTTCTCACTGGTCAAGGAAATCATGCAAGCATCAACTGTGTTCAAAAACAACTGTCAGTAAAGTTTCAGCTGCTGCATGGACAGTCCCCTAAAGTTAGTCTGCAAAGGGGAAATGGTGTGCCCTTTTACAACTTTTTCCGTTTAAAATAAATTTGAAATAGTGACTCTACTATACCCTGGACACCTTTTACAAACATGTACATAATATATAACATACACATTCTACAGCTCATTTCCTCCCCCAAAATTCAACATGCACACAGCAAGTAACCAGTCAAATTACCCCACACTCCCTGAGCATACTATCCCTCTGCTATCTTACCCTTTCTTTCTCCACAACTGGAGGAAATAAGAACCTTGCACATGGTCTGAAGGTAGTGGAATGGGCTCTTTCACAACTCCAAAGTTGAAGTCCTCATAATTTGACTCAATTCAGTAAATGTATTGGCATGACAAGCTATACTGTTGCCAAAGTAAAAGACAGACCCCACAGAGAGCTCTTCAGAAGCAGGTATAACCCATCAAAGTTATTGCCACATGGTATGTTAGGTGTTTGATCCTGTGTCCATTTGTTATTAGACTCAGTTTCTGATCCAGGGCAGGTTGCCATGTAGCATAATGCCACCTTGGCTGCCATGCTCCCTTTTCCCAGACACAGGTGACGTTTTTCCTTGTCACTTTTTGATGAGCATCTTTTATTATTCCTCACAGAGAACTGTGATAGTATCACAAAAGAAGAGAAGTTGTTTCTCAGATAGGTAGGTCCCAGATAATTTGCGGCTTTCAAGATCAAAAATAACATCCTAAACTCTCCCTGGAAGCCAGCAGGCAGCATGGAACATTGGTGTAATACTACTCAAAAGCAAGCTGCTCTTTTTTGTCCCAGCCTCAGTTTCCGTATGGTTTTAAGGTGAAGTTTCATGCAGAGCACACTGTATTAGTCTAATTTTGAGGTGATAAATGCATGAATCATGACAGTGAGCTCCAAATCTTGAATAGTTACAAGCTTCTGACCAGATGCAAATGATTAAGTACAGTCTTGGCAATCACTGATACAGGATCATCTGGCAGCAGTTGAAACAGAATCTTAACCATGTCCCTGAACTGTGTTAAATCCATGTGAACTGTTCAAGGCTTTTCCTCAGTTCAAGGACATTGTTAAGATCTCATCTACACACAAATTGGAACCATGCTTTAACTGCATCAGTGGGACAAAACATACTTCAGCTTGGCCCCATAAATTGTTGAAGTGGTGGTCCTTTAGACAGGCCATTGGTGGTTTCCGCTGTGGTGGGGAAAAAGTGCTTGATTGAAGTGAGCCCAGCACACTATAGGCATGATCATCAAACACACACAGTCTACTGAGAACCATTGCGCTAGCCAGAGTGACCATGGTTGAAGGTGCTGCACCAGGCATCTTGTAGTGAAGTTCTCAGATCTGGCACAATCCTGCAAATCCACGAATCTCTGAGACAGCTGCATGGTCAGACCAGGTGGGGTCAGGGCACACAATCCTTTGCAAATCATTAGAGTTCTAGAGCCTGATGTGTCTGGGGAGTTTTTGTCCATTCTGGTGACATGGCTGACAAGCATGCAATGCTGCTTTTGAATAATGAGTGATTGAAGGAAGGTCAGATCTCTATGAGATTTTGAAATTTTGCACAAAGTCAAACCACTTTATGCTCAGGATTTGGTGTTGGCAACACATATAGAATTTCTAGCCACTCCATGTCTGTCTATAGGAAGATCCAGGTTCTAAGCCATCTAACAGTGCAGATAATAGAAAGATTTGATAGATCCTGAACTTTGTCTCAGTCCAGGGCAGTGGGTATCATAGACTGGGGGAGGCTGAGCCCCGCCTGCCTTGCGCTCTGGGCCTGTGGGCTCTGGGGGTGCTCAGCTTGCCCAGGGCTCGGGCAGGGGAGCTGGTGGCTGCAGTGGGGGTGATCTGGGCTCCGATGGGGGGAGAAGGGGCAGAAGGAGAGGGGGAGGGGCCTTGGGAAGAAGGGAAGGGGCTGGGAGCTAGCCTGTCCCAATGGCTGGTTCACCCGCTGCCCATAGTCTCAATGAAAATATTTTTGCATCCATAAGCAAGACCTGGATTTCATGCAGGAGGCGGTGAGACCTGTTCCTCGAAAAACATCAGGTTTGCTGTGAGCATTTGAACTCTGCTTGCAGCTTAGGTAGATGAACTCAACAGTGCTGTCCATGATACTCATCCCTATGTGCATTGGAGGGTCTCTGATCCACCCCAAAGATTCTGAAATTTGATCTTCTGCCATGAGACTTTAATCCCATAGTTAGGTGGCATATTGGAGACCTTTGAGGGCAAGGCTGAAATTCTCTTATGTCTCCACAAGCAGGGCAGTGTCATCAGTGTAGTCTTGGTTGGTGAACGCTTCTTGGCCAATCTTGATTCCAATGTGTGGAGTTGCAAGTCCTAATATCCAGTTGATAGCTCAACAGAATAGTGCCGGGGTGAGAATAGTGAGGTTGTGTAGAAACACAGCAAAAGCCACAAACCAGTGCACACTCTTGCACAGGTACCAGTGTAAAGATCATACACCAGATTTAGCAGAACATCTGGAATGCCAGCTACTTTCAGTGCAAGCCAAAGTGCTATCCTGATGACCAAATCAAAAACCACTTTGCTGTTGATATATGCTACATGAAGCAAGCAGTTAAATTCTTGGTGCAGCTCACCCAGAAGCTAGAGGGTAAGGACAACATCCATTGTCGACTGCACAACAGTGAAATCTGATTGATGGGGACACCAATGCCTGTTAGAGTGGCTGAATCCTACCAAGTAGAAGGGGAGCAAAGACCTTTCCAGGGACTGATAAAGAGATCAGCCTGTAGTTACCATACTTGGTGCAAGATACTTTGCCCTTATACAGGGACATTAGGATGCTGTCTTTCCATTCAGCTGGTACTTTCTGTTGCCCACACTTTTAAGAATAGTTGATGCAGGCTGATGTTCACTGGTTCCAAGGCACCTTTGAGCAGCATGGGTGGAATACCATCAAGCCCAGCAGAATATCCATTACATAGCTTTTGGATGGCCTTCATACTTCCTTGGGTAATGGAGGATCAGTGCTCATCCCTGGGTCTGCAGCCATGAGTTTTGTCAGGTGATGTAACTCTGGACAGTTATCAGCAGGTGCATGGTTTGGCATGTTTTCATAATGTATTTTCCCTGTGTCCAAGACCTCATTCATCAATAGCTTGATCCTGCACCATCAAATCATGGAGTTTTTCCATCAACTTCAATGGGAGCTGAATCAAACCTTATATCATGGATGCCTTACACCATATTTTGAACAATACAAACAGGACAATACTTCTATGAATATCGTAAAGCACAACATTTTCAGAGAAAAAATAGCATTCTTTTACATTTCTCTCTAAACAATACCCAGAAGATATATAATTCAGTCAAAAATCTTCCTTTGGATGTATGCATGTGGCTCTCACTGAAATGGGAGCTACATACATATACACCATATGGAAGAATTTTTCCCATCATGTTTCAAAGAGATGCTAAGTATTTTTTATAATTGGAATAAGATTATTTACTTGTTGTTTACGTCTTTCACTACTGAAATATTTAAACCTTTTTTTTCAATTTTTTTTTACCCTTCATGCAAATACATTTGTTTGTTGTTATGACACTACTCATGAGAGCTGAGCTGCTGAAATTGTTTCATTGTTGCCTTTGGAAAGATCATAAAAAGCAGTTCTTTATTTTTTTAACGTACATGAATAGTGCAAAAATGGAAAAGAACTTGGTTCAAATTTTAGAATTTGGAGTCTATCTGTTCAGCTTGATAATGTCCGTTAAAAAGAAACACCATATAATTTTCCTCACCCTTAATATAAAAAATGTCAGTTAGCAGGCAAGGACAAGCACGAGTGGGTTGTAGTGCAGAGGTGGGATTAAACTGATGTTTACTGGTGATTAAGAGATGAGAAGAAAGCATAGTAGTCAAATTGAGAGTCTCGTTATATTTACAATCAACAAGTTTGTCAATATTAGTGTGTGTTGAAATCTGTTAGTAACACTGTTTAATGGATCCTGAATTTACATTGTCCTATAAGCTGGCCTTAGCTTTTTAAGATGTATCATTGAATGGAAGTTGACTACCACTTCTTCCTGACCTTATAATAAATGAGGTCTGACCTCCTGATGTGAGAAATTTCAGGATATTGACTGAAGAATTTTTCTGATAATGCTTTTTGGGGTCAGATTTATAAAAGTCATAGGAACAAAGATGGCTAAATCTTTGAATTCTGCACATCAGTACTATAAATTTCCTTATATTCGTCAGTTTAATTAGCTATCTCTATCTATATCTTTCTCATTATTTTTGGTTCCCTTGACTCCAAATCCCTTTCCCTTCTTTTTTATCTGGTGCCTAAAGCTACTTCTGCTTCTATCTTTAAACTGTGATTATATAGTTGGGTTTGGATTTTTTTACTTTTTAAATTTAAAAAAAGTTTCAGTGCACATTTTAAACCAGTTATTTTAAAATGTGAACCCATTTCAGATATCTAGTTTTAGAACTATTTTAAATTGTAACATTGTCAATTTGCTCTACTTGCTCTTTACAATTAAAGCATGAATTATTATTATTATTTGTATTTATAAATTTTAGTTCATTTCTGAGAGGTTTAGATCAAGTGCACATTTAGATTTAAAGAAATTAAATGATGAGCAGCATAGTAGATTTACAGTTCAGATACATGACCGTTTCTGATGCCATCTTTCAACTCAACACAATGTTTGAAAAAACAGGTTGGGTTTTTATTTTAAAATAGCAAAATCTACTTCATATATATATATGTTGTTGATACCAGAACTTTTTTTTATTGTATACTATATATGTAGCACTGCAGGTCATCAAATTAAAATGGCAACAAAAAGGTGTGCTTTTTGAAGTTATACAAAACCAGGTTTTCCATTTAAACTACCCACATACAAATTAAATTTCTTTTATCTACTGTTTTCAACTCTCAAATGTTCCTGTTGAGATTAATATTATAAAACTGTGCCAGCTATGAAAATATTTTTTCATAATCCAACAGGTGCACTAAAAACATATTTCCACTTAAGAATTATTGGGCACTCTCGTTTTAGCAAGTACACCTGCAATGTAAACACCAGCTTCTTTTTAGCTCTTACCATTAAAAACAACCACCTCAAAGCACTTCTGAGAAAGCTGAAATCTTTAAGATCATATTTCAGAATGTTACTCTTTTTGGGCTTTCATAAAAGGCCAGATTCCAGAGAAGTAATTTTATCGATGTTGGTTTTGTAAATTGTAAGCTATCCCTCAGCTCGTAAAACTTTTCATTTGCATTGACCTTCTTTGCTATCCTTATAATACAAGAAACCAACTCGCTGTATATCAAAACGTTAACTAAGGGAAAAAACAGATACTGATTTCTGCGTTTTCAGTGGAACCGCCCAATCCCACAAGTATTTACTTTTGAGAAAACAAATATTACTTTTTAAAAGTGTCTATTCGCTACATCGTTTGTTTTAGAAATGTAAATCACGTGTGCCTACCCCAGGGGACACAAGGCGGAAAGTCGTACACGTGAGCCGATTAAAAAACCTGTGGATCTAAAGTGAATTCTTAACTGTAAAGTGTTCGTTGCGTTTCCTCCGTTACACTGTTGGCCCCCTGGTCTACTTCAAAATGGTTTGAAATGTTCAACTAATTTATACTTGAAAAGCTGTTCTCTTTCTAAGCATCCAAAATCCTGACAAGCTTTTCCACTCTTCTTTTTGTCTCCTTTTCTAGAGATACTAGGGCGTGGTGGCCTGTCAATCCACAACCAAACCCCAAATTGTATAGTGAGATAGTGCAGGAAAACGGGTCCCGTCTTTCTAGAGCTCAGGTGGGAGCCTCGTATTTTTAGTTGCAGTTGAACATGCATTAGGAGCAGATATAAGCACTATTCATTTTTTTTAACTGATTCCTAATGCCCCGCATATCAGACTGGTAGGGGCTGGGAGGGATCATTGCTCTACACGTTTTTATTACTATGGCTGTGCTTGAAATGAATATTTGCTTCCAAACCAAACGCGCTGTTCTCCCACCCCCAAGGTTGGTGGGTTCGATTGGTAGCCGTAGCTCGTTATCTTTCCAAAACCGAACGAGCCCATCAAACTCTTTCCGGCGTCAGGTGTGCGCGCTCTTGCTTCAGTAGGTGGTCGGCTGTGTTTTGGAAAAAGAACCCAAAGCTTCCAGATAACTGGGTACCATATGGAAAATCTGCAGTATTTTGATTATGCCTTATGTAAACATTTTAATATCGGATCCTTAAAATCCAGAGACTGTCCCAAAGGGGATTAAAACATAATCCCCTCTCTCTCTGTAGCTGTAGTGGATTAATTTCGTATTCTCTGAGTGGCTGTTTTGCTCCCTGAAGGCTACAACAAAAAGACTCAGTGCTCCTTAAACGTGCTATGGAATTGAAAGTTGTAATTGGAGATTTCCAAAGGACTAGTGTAAAAATGACACACTAATAAGACTGAATATTTCATTTAGTGTCGTCTTCGGGGGGAGGGAGGAGAGACAGCGGCAGGAATTATAAAATCTATTTTACCTGTAACAAAATAAGAAATCCTTTTACACCTTATTCAGAGGAAGCCCTCATTGGAAGGAAAAACATTTCATAAAAATTATCCGTTTTCCTTAGAAAGTACAATAAAAGTTATTCGTAACGGTATTTCCATAGCTCACTTGTATTACGTTTCTATAAATTTAGAATGTCCTTTGAATACAGCTGCACTATTTTTTGGTCAAAATCACTTTACTGTTTAAGGAGCTTTGAGGCTTTCTCTGGGGGGAGGGGGGAATCTGAAATTCACTGATCCCTGAGTTAAATCACAGTCTTGGAAGTGAACCCCTCCTGCCTTGTAGAACCGGGGTGTGTGTGCGCGCGCGCACACACACACACACACACACACACACTCTATCACAGGCACACACGTACCCATAGGAATCTACTCACGATGTTCCCCTATTGTCCTTGTAGATTTCTGGTTATAGGCTTTGGCCGTTTGACCATTAAATACTAGTAACTTTGTTTTTATTTTATTCGCATAACACAAGGGAGAGAGAGGTAATTGGATTAAACAGATGATCTTCCTTCTGGGATTCAGTAAGGCCCACTAACGCCTCCTTAAAATGATAGAATATCAAGTTGTTTCCAATATGCATCATCTTAACGCAGTTTTCTTTTAGCACAAAGGCCCGTAAACCCATTGCTGTGTGTACAGCATAATGAGTAGGGAGGGCAACACGGCTGCTCTGGGGGTACTGTTGGGTAAGGGTTAAAAGAGGGGTTGGAATGGTCTGCTTAAGAGGGCAAGTGGTTCTGCAGGGCAGGGAGCTGCTGTCCGTATAGATAGATCCTCCTTCTATAAACACAAAGAAGAGGGGCCTAGGGAATAGAAACCCAAATCCACTTGTAATCGTACAACAGAATCGGGCATAATTACTTGAGCAACCTAGATTAAGATTGATGAGCCTTTAAAGCGCCGTTGCAGATCGATCACCCTGCCCTTTGCAGAGAGGCCAGGTTTCCTAGCGGCGCGGCTCGGCTGGGCTCGGCTCCCACAGCAGAATAACGGAGAGAAGATGGAGGCTAAAGGGAACCGGAGCAAAGCAAACCCTCGGCATGTGATTCAGATCAGCTGACTGGAGTCAAGAGGCTACACTGGTTTATTAGGAGATAGAATAAAATGAAGGAATACTAGAGTTTGTATCAATATTATCTAGCCTGCCACACTGGGCTGCTGAAAGCTGTCAGTGAAACAGTGAGTTTTAGATTCCCCTTTGTGTACACAATAATCCGTGCCTTTTCCCTTCATTTATTTTGCAAAGGAAATGACAATATATTGTGCAACACAGTCTCAAATTGGGTGTTTCACCTGACAGATGCGTTGATACACGACTAAGTTGGGCTAAGTAAGTAATTTGAAGTGTTGCTACACCATCCGACTGTAAAGTGTGTATGTGTGTATATAAAATATTGTGGGAGGAGGAGAAGATTGTACCGGTGCCTGTTAGCCTTGGTGCGGTTGTGCAGAGCAAGCCCAAAGCTTGTCCTGTCCGTGCCAGTGTGCCGAAACACCACTCACCCACCACAGAGGGCCTAGGCAGTGCAACTGGAGATCCACCAGTCTGATGGTCACCTTGCACGCGATCCTGATTTTTGTACAGAACATTTTAACTGCATAAATATGAACAGGATCTCTCTCTTTTTTTGTACATTGAGATGAATAGTTTTTAAAAGGGATATCTATAAAATATCTTGGTTTCACTGAGTTTCCAAAATGTCGAGTAAGCCTTTATTACTTATACTTCATGTGTCTAGATATAGATTTCCTCGTGCAAGTTAGTTGTGGACTGTAAGAAAATTTTATATTTAATCTATTTGTGTTTAAAATAAGTGAGCTTCCTAAATCACATTAGCAGTTTAACGCGGATTTACTGAATTCGGATTAAAGATCAGTGCCTTTTTGTATTAAAGCAGAAATGGTTTCCTAACATTAAAACCTCCCACAATGCGCCCTAAAGGCTGGCAGTTAGAATACAAATTACCCCACCCCCGTTCCTCAATACACACACACACACGGGTCGCAAAGAATTATATTTTGTGTAAAATGTTATGGTAAAATTATTTTTTAAAGTTCTTAGCGATGAGACATTGAAATAAAAATCTTGTTGGAAAGGTATAAAACGTTGGGTGCTGCTTTCTGAGACATCACATGTGGCTATTAGTTTTTCTTTTGTGATGTCTTCTGATTTAAGCTGTAGACTCGGAGTTAGCACTAATGAAAGGGGATGTTTTCGGCTTCTATGAAAGTACAGCCGGCTGTATTTGCTTTTCCCAGGAAAGCGCCGATATCTAGAGATGAATCCCCAGACTTTGTGCAAACTGTGAGCTTTTGGGACTCCCTTCGCCTGAACCGGCTGACCCTGTTTATTGAGAACTATATGTAACGTGTCACTGCTACTTGCAGCCTCCTGTATCTAAACAGTGTTAGTGTTAATCAGGAATGAGAAGGTCACGAAAGGAGAAGGAAGCCGCTTCTGAGGGCAGTAATTTTTCATTCTAGCCCCCCTGAATTTTGGTCATTGATTCATCTCGGAGTCTCACCCTACCGCTCACAAACTCTCGTCAGACTACTCAGGAGAGAGCAGAGTGGTGAGCACTGGCAAAGGTGTAAAGCAACTTACAAATGGACTTTATTAGGCGGATTGTTGGGTGCCTGCATTCAGTAAGGAATGGGGGAGGGCCGGCTGGAGTTGCTACGGCCTGACGCCCTTGCCCTTGTCTTGCAGGCCCGGTGGTTCTCAGCACGCCGGCACAGCTCATCGCCCCTGTGGTAGTGGCCAAAGGGACCCTCTCCATCACCACCACGGAAATCTACTTCGAGGTGGATGAGGATGATCCGGCCTTCAAGAAGATTGACCCCAAAGTGAGTAGAGTGCGTTTCCTCGTGGGCTGGGTGTGTTTACAGAATGCATTGTCTGGACGCGATTTGTATGTTAAACACCGCCCGGAGAACATAATCGGGAACGCACATCCTGGAGTGCGGAAGGTCCCCTCCTCCCCCCAAACGCCTCTTACTGCTGTGGGCTTTTACTGTGTTTTATTAAAAAGCGAAATGTATTAATGATGGCAAATCCTCTATTACTTACAGCGTGCACATTTTTAACACTCTTTCTCTGAATGCCTCTGTATGAACATGGGCAGATTTAGCAGTTAAGCCAATTGCTCTGAAATCCCTTGAGGTAACAGCGGTCCCAGACTGCGGTCCCCTAAGACACAGTGATGGGCTTTTCTCTTGCACTGGATTTTATAGAATCCCTTTATTTCAAGAATGTTAGTTTCTAAATAGGAAAATGCTGCACGTTTTAATAAATGTTATCTGTTCAAATACTGAAATTAATGTTCTCTTTCTGCAAAAGAAAATGGCTATCATGTGGGCCTGAGCACAAGAGCTAATTCTTGGGAAATATCTAATTTTTTGCATTGTTTAATATTACAAAACACCTTGACATCTGCAAGAGAAGTAGATCCAATCAATTTAAGAGCGATTTACATATATTTGACCTGTATTAGCATTGAGAATAAAAATTTGAATCCGATTTTTTTTTAAAGTCGAGCATACATGTGGTGGGGGATTGTTGTAGGGCACCTTTCTGACATGTAGTTTATACTTATTATTATTTACATTCACAAAACAATTTTACAAGTTTCCTAAGTAGGGGAGAAATATACAGGAGATACTTTTAAAAGTCATTCCAATATTGTTTCTTGTACAAAGACCTTCACTGTAAATGATTTTAAATGATAACTTTTTAAAAACGCAGTTATCGCTTTTGAAAACGTGTGTTTTAATAAAGCAGGTTTTCTATTGACGAATAATGTCTGACATTGAGAACGTGCTCGTAGCACTTAATAAAAAAAAGATTCTTGCACAATAGCCATTGTAACGGTATCACTAATGCCCACCCACTATAAGTTCTTACAACTGGACATTATATCGGCAATTTGCTTAGTTCAGCACTTGTTGATTATTAAGATACTAAATAAATGATATACGTTGCTATTTTGGGTGTATATTATTTTGCATTTTAATCTTAAAATATTTTAAGGAAATATACGACCTGAATAATCATATGTTGGAGTAGGAAACGGACAATTTGTGATCACTTACAGTTTTATGGATGTGCACATGCTGTTCTCTCTGAATGCCCTTTGAACACAGGGAGTTGATTTCTACAGATGCAACTTGCAATCTTGTTACATCCATAGTGGATTTGTAGGTGGGAAGTTATATTGTTCTTCATTTTATTGCTACTGGCTTGACCTCTTCACCTGTAAATTTTGCTTTCTTCTTTATTACTACTTGCTCCAAAATATTGATTTTTGTCAGGAATCAGACTCATTGCTCATTCAGTAGCCTTTCCTTCAGTGCTGTTTTGTTTCCTCAGTACGGTTCAAAACCATGCAGAAACATTAACCTGGTATAGTGAATCTTTCAAAAGTAAATTTATTTTCTGATGCCTGTAGAAAGTGTTGCTCTGTTAATTACCACACGAATTTGTGGTGCATATAATACACAAATATTTTCTTCTCCTACAAAACTAGTCAGTAGGAAAAGGGCTGTTCCCTTATGATTTGCAAAACATTACATTGGCCATATTTTCAAATAGAAAACTTGATCCAGTTTTGAAACGCTTAACAATATTTATTTTACTTCATTTATTAGCTTGTAATTAAATAAAATCAGCAACAGAAATTAAAATCTAAATCACAAAAAGTCATTATCCAGTGTATTTCAAGTGCATTTTTCAAATATATAATTCCAATATTCAAGCGTTATTATATAAGCAGAATCCAAATTTCTTTTGAATATATTTAAATAACATTTCAAGTATATTTATGGAATGTTAGAAATAGAACAAGCAATATATATGAAACGAAAAATGTAAACTTTTAAGTTCAGACACTTCAAAAGACAATTAACAAAAGTACCATGATAAAATCTACCTTTTTAAATGGTATCTTCTTGAGCAGAAAATGTCCTGAAGTATCCGAAATGGCAATTTAACTTCTGTTCACCAAATCACAAAACACCAACATCCACAATTTCAAAGACAATGTGCGATCACAATATTTGATACAAATTAAAATGTACATTAGGGTTTTGTTCAGATGGCATATCCAAATAGCTTTTACTCACAGAGGGGTTTACACAAAAATACTGGGGTTTGTTATAATCCATTGGTGCCGTTTCTAGGCAGAATGGTCACAATCATGTTAAATTACAGCCGAATTTGTTTCCGGGTGTTAAGATACATTTTTCAGGGGGAATTTCAAAACTGTGATGAAGGCATGTCATAGTGTTTGCTGTTGTGAGTGTGTGTGAAGAGCCTAAACAATATTCCTTTTAAAGAGAATATTATTAGCATTCTCAAGTGGAAATATTTGACTTTTGGAACAGGAAGTTTAAACTTTATCTGAAAATAAGAAGACTGATCAGTTAGGCCCATATTTTAATTGTCCTCTAAAGTTTTTCCAAACTTTTCGGGTTGGTGAGTATTTCCCTAGCCAGTCGCCAAGTTTGTTTGGCAGCGTTTTCCAGGGCTGAATGAGGTTTTCCCTGAAACAGGTCTAAGTTGGGCAAGAAGTAATGTGGGCACCTCCTGCACTGAAGGCAGGAGATGAGTTGCAGTAAAATCCCGTTGAGCCGGTCGCCCAGACAAGACTCGTCCCAGTCCGATTCCCGGGGATGCTTTTCACACTCGTATGAAACCAGAGTCTTCATGTGATAATTATTCAGGGGTTGGCCCGGCAGTTCCAGATGACGATCCCGTAAGGTTTTGAGAATAGAGAGGCATTTCTTTCTGCAGCCGCCCATCTGCAGTCTGTTCTCCGCTTCTGCGAACTGCAACACCCAGGCATCGCTCTCGGCTGAACTCTGCTTGCCTGCTAGAGAGTGACACTCCTTAGATAAAAGGTTGAATCCTTCAGCTTTGACCTCTGCTACCCTGTTGGGTCCCGGCCAGGGGATGTGGGGAAGTGGCCAGTGGGCAGCACTCCTTGGCCAGATCCCTGTGCATTTAAAAGCTGGAGTGATCTGCACGACATATCTATCTCTGATTCTCAGTTTCACTTCACTCGTGTCAGCCACCATCTTTACCACATCTCTGTAACTGCATTTATCCACGGCTTGGGCCACCAGAGTCTGAAATCTGGACCGGATTTTGCGAGCAGAAAGATAACCAGAAGCCGTGATGAACTCCACCCAAAGGGACATGCTCCTCTTGCGCCCATCGCTTAACTTTAACACGGCGCAGCCCGGCAAAGAGCCGTCGTCCACGAAGTTGAAAACTCCCATTTGGTTCAGATAAAGGACCACTTCAAACTCGGTGGGAGAAATGACCTCCAAGCCCTCATAGCGGTTGTCCATCTCGTTCAAAGAGCTGATGAAACGGGGCTCCTGCACCTCCACTTCCTTTAGTACGTCCGAAACCACTTTGCAGACTTCTCGGATAGTTTTGGCGATGGCGGCTTTCCTGGCTTGGCATTTCTCGTTGTAGTATTTATTCAGATGATACACCAGCTTGGCCTGGGCCGCGATCATATTGGGGCAGAGATCCGGATTGTATACCGGAGTCTCGCAATAGGCTGTGGGATCCAATGCGGCTGCTAAGGCTGGAGCCAACTTCAGAGGGGAAACAGGCTGCAGCGCTCTGAAACGTAACAAATTCTTGCAAAATACGCTGTGGCAACTGCTGCTCAGATGCTCTCTTCCTGCCTTTTCAGAGCAGCCGTCTCGAAGGGGGGAGCAATGTTTTTCTTTCCTTTCCTTTTTTTAAAGGATCATTGAGTGAGAGCAAAGCCTTGAGATCGGCACTTCCCCAGCAGCAATAAAAACAAAAGTTGAACTGAGACACAGCAAGGCTTCCAGTAGTCAAAATAATAAACCCTCTTCGTATGTATTTATGTTTTCCTGTAGTAATCACTGTGTGTGTGCAGGGTTGTTAATCAGATGGTGGGAAAAGTGCTGGGTGTCGGTGTGTGTGTGTGTGTGTGTGTGTATGTATGTGTCAGGAGAAGCTGGCTGTTGGTTAGTATAAGAGCCCAGATGCTCTCGTGTGGAAATTATAAAGGCAGGGCCAGGCAGGCGGGCGGCCAATCGCCACTGGTCTCGTCACTGCAGCCTCCTTCAGCTCAAACCCGGCTAATTAATCCGTTTCTTGGCTATATATACATGTATATATGTATACACAAACTAAAGGTAGGCGACTGCTGGCAGAAAAGCATCCAGGCCACCTATACATTTGGAAATCAAGAAGAATCTCTCAGCTTTTGGTGTAACTTGAAGCGTATTGATGTTTTGAAAGGACTTGGCAAAACTGTGGTGTTCTGCACTAAATCCCTGTTTGTCTCCTTAAGGCGGAAATGTGAATGCAGGTGTATTAATGGAGATCCATCAACTACTGAGCTATATACGGGGGTTCACTCTTTAAAGAACAGATACGTAAATTCATTAACTCGCTCTTGGCGTCAAATCATGGTGTCCTTTTCTCCTGATAAGTTGTCTGTAATTGCAGGTCTGAAGTTTTCCTCTCATGAATTGGCCAGTGTATAAGGCCATAGATTCTCGGCAATGCAGTGTTTGCAGGAATAAAATATTACACAGCATCCGCTAATTAAATTGTTTTAAAGCATGTTCTGACGAGATATACTCGATTTTAAGGTTATGCAGATATTGCATTCTCTCTGCCTGTTTTTAATATATATATTTGTAACGTATGAAGGAAATACCAGTTGCTAAACGCATCTAACAGTTTATTTTCATATTCAGTCTCAGAAGCAGCAGATATTTAGTGTAAATCTTATTTGCTAGTGCTTAACTTCATTTTTATATTCGATATATGTCACCATATATTGCAACGCCATATATGTTCAGATGCCTTTCTGGACATCGTTGCAAATAAATATCTATTAATCTCCTTATCTGGACAGTTTATTTTAATGTGAACTCTATTTGCAAGCTGTGTTTTAATAAATGTGCACACGGGAGGGACATTAGCGAGTGCAGACATGCTGGCAGACAACTAATCTGACAGTTTGGATTTTCCTGTGTGTGATATATAATTAAACAAATTTCTTCTTTAGTATCTTAAGTGTCAGTAATCGGTCTTCCTGTTTGCAAAGATTGGAACGACAAACATATTTCGCAGCATCTTCCGTGCTTTGTTTAAGAATAAACGTGATTTATATCTATATCACACGCTTTTTCCTCTAGTGTCTTTAAGAAATTTTAATTTATGACTCGGATTCTTAATTTTTAAATTTACTGTCCCTTGAAATTATTTTCTAAGAAACATCTATCGTCTTGCAGAGGGATTATGCCATTAACGTTTTTCTGTCACTAGCCTATTAATGCGGCAACGTTTGTATCCAAGGTGTAGAAGAGTTTATTTTGTGCTTTGCTTGCTCGATGTAGCGTTAGTGCAGACGCTCCTGTATTTCGGGGACTGTTAATCCACGTGAAGAATTTGATGGGCGTCTGTAACTTTCTACTCATGAATAAAATGAAACCGGGGTCGTCTTTAGACTCCTAACCCAGGACCTGCAGCCATCAGCTCACCCGTAAGGAGCTTTCCCTCCTCAATCGCATCCTAATGTGCCCGCAGCACGTTCTTGCTATTTTTATAAAGAATAGCTACTTTCCAGAGTCTTTAGCTTTCTTCACTTCATCCGAAGTGTCATGTCCAGGGGACGAAAACCAGGCTGGTGAGCAGGCAGGCTCTGACCCTCCGCTGAGCGGGCTGGGTATTATTTCCAGATTTAGCCATATAGCTTGGGAGCAAAATGCTTTGCCCCGGTGCTCTCTCAACAACTGCGCTTTGAAAATCAGAAATCCCCAAGAGGCCACGCTCCCGGGTCCGAGCTCCTGACGCTGCTGCGGCTCGTTGGCCTGGGCAGGGGGGCGCGCAGCTCCTTCTGCAAGGAAGAGGCGGGAGCGGAGCTGCCGCCGGCTGCAACCCAGGGAATGAGGCGTTCAGCTGCCCCCCGTTCATCCCTCGCATCACAAACCAGCGCATCGCTCCTCGTCTCCACGCACGCGGTCGCCCCTCTGCCCTACCCACACCCTTGTACATGCCCTGGCCTAATTCAGGGGGCAGAAGATGCTTTTTGATCATCGCTGTCGCCTGCTGCGCTTATCTTTAGTTCCCCCTTTTCGCACCCTGGTGGCGGCGGCTGTGGTATTCGCCTCTCCCCGCAGCGCTACTAGCCCCTCCACCGGCACGCACCGTTCCAACTGTGTGCGTGGGAGAGAGGAGCGAGAGACCAGCCCGCTCCTACCGAGAAGCCGCCCCGCGGTCGTTATGCACAGGAAGGCTAATGCGTGTGCCGCCGTCGCCCACCGCACGTGTGTTGCCTGTACAATCCACAGGTGGCCGGGTGCCCGCGGCTGCACGGATGGAGGACCCCATCCTGCCCGCCTTGCTCGGCTCAACCCCCCATCGCTTCCCGGGAGAGCTTCTTGTGAACAGAGGCTCCAGCGGGAACAGGCGCAGGCATGCTTGGGGGTGGGGGGGAGTCCCAGACGCCCCTAATTGCTTCCAAAGGCCCGATCCAGCTCCGTTGAGGACATTGGCCAGTCTGACTTGAATCGGAGGGGGAGCGGGCCCTGAGTGAAACCGTAGGCAGGCGTTTGGGTGCATTTGAAGTGCTCTGTAACTGAATCTGACACGGGCGGGGAAGAAAGCCCGGTGCGAAGCTGCAGGGAATTTGTAGGCCAAGTCGACCAATTCCGACAAAGTGAAGTCAGCTCCCGGAGGTTTCTTTAGTAAGAAAAAATGAACTTGCTAAATTGTTTCGTACTCCATCTCGTTCCCCATTGGGCATCCGATCTGACAATAACCGGCACAAAAGACACAAGCAGATACGTTATCGCTGTTACTAAGTGGCTGCCCCCAAAATATTAGTCCTAGGCCGCGTGGGGCACCGTGACTTCTTTTAGACATTGAAAATGTAAACTAATTGACTTCGTTTTGTTTGCCTCTGTTTGCACACAACTGAAAAACAAATCCTTCCGGTGGAGTTTAGACATCATCGTTGTTTAAAACGGAAAGTCAAACACTTCAGACAAAAAGAACAGGAGGACTTGTGGCACTTTAGAGACTAACAACTTTGAGCTGTAGCTCAGGAAAGCTTATGCTCTAATAAATGTGTTAGTCTCTAAGGTGCCACAAGTACTCCTTTTCTTTTTGCGAATACAGACTAACACGGCTGCTACTCTGAAACTTCAGACAAAGGCATGTGTTTTCCTCCATCCTAACTGCTGCTTTCTGGGGAGATGACACATACTCCAGAGTCCTTACATTTAATTTAGTTTCGTCTGCCAACTAATTCAGTTAAATTAACGTGTTTTTTAGAGAGAGAGAGAGAGAGAGAGAGAGATTTTTGCTATTTCTAAAAATAAAATAATTTCTTGAACTTTCAGCCAGTGTGCTAATTGCTAATTATTTATTAGTACAATCTTTTAAATAAAAATTAAGGTTGTGTCTTTCCCTGACTCAAAGCTTTAGAATAAAATGTAAAGCTTTACCTAAAAGCAAGTGAGCAATTTAGATAATTATGTTTAGTTGTTACATGTTGGTGATTAGTGCAAATATTCAAAAACATAAAATGTAATGTTATATAGGTTGCATTTATTATTAAAGCCTGCCATTAATTTCATTGCACCAGTTTAAAGTTTTATCCATGAATGAAGGAATGAGCCCTTTAATTGTTGGCATGGTAAAATATGTTCATTTTAGGAATGTTTTCTGACATTTATCTGAGTTTGTTCACTTTGCAATCCTATATGTAAAATTCTGTGGTTTTAGTAAATTATAAAACTATAGAGTGGGTTTTTCTGTCACTCAGTTTCATGTTTAGAGATAATGATTTATACTGGAAGAGTGAGATTAAAATTATCTCATTAAAATGATGATTGATCATTTGTGATGTTAGGAGTTGGAGGCCTATGAAATAGAGAGAGGCAAGTTTTCCCAAATTACTGTTTTCTAGGTATTTTTTCCTAATTATTTAGGTCTACCTACTACTACCACATCTGCTGGAAACACATTTTACATTTAGACATTTCAAAATGTATTGCTTAAGCAGTTGTCTTATTAGCCAAAAAGCCCAATTGTGTTGAAAAATGTGTGAATACAGGGATTCTGTGTTTCAGTAAACCTAATTTGAAAATTTCAGTTGCCAGATCATAAATTCTAACCAATACTGTTCTTTCATGTGGAAAGAAAGTATAGGTTAGCTAGAATATATAAGCACATATGTTAAGTGCTTATATTGATATTTCCTTGTATCTCTTCTTATATAATAGTTGTGATTCTACACACAACTATTCATGAATGTAAAATATTATTTTTTAATATCTGTTCATTGTGTTAGAGAAAGAAAAAGAATATGAAGTTGAGTTTATTAAATTATTTATCCCTGCTGCTAGAGAAGGTTTGAAGGCTGATTGAACATATCTGATTTCTTGGCTCTTAATTTTTTTTTTTAATGCATTCTGGCTATTTTACCTGTATCATCCTGCCAGCCACAATACATTTATGTTTTTACACTAGAGAAATTGGACCACGTTTTTAGAGGGTTTGCTTTAGATGCCATTCATATAAAAGCAGATAGGAAGAATCTTTTCTTGTACTATAACTTGAAGGTACTTTATTTTTTATTTATTTATTTACTGTTGACTTCTTTTTCAACGTAGGAATGAATAAAACGAGAGTAAATTTAAAAAGTAAAGAAGTTCATATAGTTTCCCCCAAAAGTTTCATGTTAGTGATATTAATACTCATTATTATATAGCAAATAGGTTTATATATGAATGTATGAATACTTATTTATAATTTTAAAAAATTATTTTCCTTGATATATTAATGGTATGCAGTTTTTGTGCAGAGCCTTATAATAATTATCTTTTGAGATGAAAAATAACTTATACTGTAAACATTTGATCTGATTTAATAACTACAATTGTGACTGCTAAAGAATCTTAATTGCACAATTTGATGGATTAGTCCCCTCACTAAAAATAGATATGAAAAATTAATATAATTATCATGTGTCAGTATTGGACTTTGTCATCCTGGAAATTACAGAATTTTTTTTAATTTAAATGTCCCTGTTTTGTATGTTCTTATGTAAAAACAACTATTATTTGTTTTCTCTATTATTTTACATTTCAAGAGCAAACACACATTTTGCACAACTGCGAATTGCACTTTTTGCTGGTAACTGCAGAAACTTTCATATAGGAGAAATGCATTGTATTATTCATTTGGTTCCACTTCTGTATCAGCTTCAATCAAACCAGACTTTCTCATACACAGGATTTTATTTAAGTAATCCCACACTGATTTTTTAAAGGTTCCTACTTTAAAGAATGCTCTTTCTGCTGAACCCAGGGAGGAATATGGAATCAGTAGGGATTAGCGCCTTTTAATCTACTACATCTGTAGTGGGTCATCCAACACTGCAGAATTCTCATTACTGTTTCATGCTGTATATGATTAAGCAACTGAAAGAATTCAACACTGACCTTGAGAATAAAGCTGTATGTGTTGGATGAGCAGCTTCCAATGACTGCATGTCTAAGATAATCTTTCCTCTTGATAACTTATATTTCTGAAATTTACTGTGTGATGGAAGGACCAAAGGAGTAGGACAATGTAAGTAAATCAAAACCAAGTGCAGTAACATTTAAAAATGTATAATTGTGTAAATTATGAAATTACTTTGCTTGTGTATTCGCCTTCTGTGGTTTGCTCAACATCTCTTAGTCTAACCCAAATAAGAGAACAGTGTTAGAGGAACATAAATACCTTTGTCACAGGTATTTTGTAAAATAGTTTTTACATTGGCTAGCAAACATAAATGACTTATTTTTCTTAGGTGCTAAGAATCTGCAACTCCTGTGTAGAGGCCAATGGAAACTGCAGGTGCTCAACATCCCTAAAGATCAGACAAAACGGCTATTAGTGCTTTATCTCTTCACATACATTTTGTCATAGCCTGTGTTCATTGATATTCTTAATGCCATCAATAATATGTGCATACCAAGTCATTCTACCTGGAGAACCAACCTGTTCTCCCTCACCTTGCCTTGTGTAGGTCAAATATGGTAACCATCTGTGCATGTCACTTAATCTAGATTTAGGCATAAGAATACATGCTTTACATATTTTAGTGTAGCCTTGAGAAACTGGTAATTCATTGTAGAATTTAGTGTATAGCTTCCGCATTTTTTTTCCCCAGAATAATGTGGCTGCAGATGGCTGAGTGAATTGGTCATGAATGATAAATACATTTAATTGAACCTTAGGAAGACCCTGATTTTGCACACACACTTGCTTAACAGTCAATATGTGATTATTCTCATTGAAATCCAATGGGCCTTCTCAAGCTTTACAGTTAGGTCTCGATCACACACAGAATTCAGTGCTTAAGTGGAATAATTTTTGAGAGTTAATTCCACATAAAATATGAAATGCACCATATCTAAAAATTTACCTGTGTGTCTTATATTTGTCTTGAAAAGCTTTTACATTCATATACATCATTGTTGTGGAAAACGTATGTTGTGCCCAGTCCTCTCCTTTCTCAAGAAAAACTCCTGTTGATGTAATTAATCTCTAATGATGTCATTGAGGAGTTTTGCCTAAAAAAGACAGTGCCATGTTGCCCATGTTTTAGCAAGATGCTCCCACAAAATTTCTTCCTTAGCCTGTCATAAACCCCATGTACCAGAGGACCTGTGTGTGTGTGCACGCATGTATGCACACACTGTCACAAATAGGATTGAGGGGTGTGGTTTCATAAACATAAATTAAAAAGAAGCAGCGCCTCTTGACAAACATAGATATGAACAACTTGATGTGATTGTTGGAAACATTTATACTCTGTTCCTGAAAAATATGCTGAGTATATTGGTTGTATAACAGTTTGTAATTTGAATAGCTATGAGGTTAAAGGTTTCGTTAGAAAATACCTGACACTTGTAATCTGCTGCGTTCTGAAGGCAAAAAAACCCAAAACAAAACAAACCTGCCACTACTTCTGAACAAGTGGAGTAAAAGTCTCTCTAGAAGGTATGATTTAGTATCTGGAGAGGAGGTGAATTCTATTAGGAGCAGTGAAATTACTTCAACCCTCCTTTAAAATTGGGAGTGGAATTTTAACTGGAGTACTAGAAATCCCCATGTCCATTGTCAGCACGGTACTGGGGTGAGGTCTACCAAATCAGGCCTTTTGTGACAAGGCACAATCCATGATATTTCATCACGCACAATGACAAATTTAAAAATCACCAAAAATAACAAAGATGAGAATTTATGTAGAGGTAAAATGTATGCTATTAATTCAGAAATCAAACATACAGTTCTTGAAGTGTGTGGTATTAGCCAGCTACAAATATTTCTACACTTTGTTATTGAAAAAAAATAGGCTATATTAGTATGAATGTATAATAGTAGTATAATATATTAGTACATTCCAAAGTGAGAAAAAAGCATTTGTGACATAATTGATAAGATAGAGATAGTACTGACGAAGTATTCTTCATAACCTAAACACAGACAAAAATAACCATCTCACTAAGATTTAAATGGTGCTGTGAATATTACTTTTATTGTTTTACATTTTTATCTTTTGTTTATACTCACACATTGTGAAGTAATTTTTTCCCTTTTGTTGGTGTGAATGTTAATGTTGTTTCCCTGTTTTTCAGAAACATAATATTTTCAGTTGATCTGAAATAATTAATTTATACAAATTAAAAGAGAAACACTTATTAATTGAATCTCGTTTCTGAAAACTAATTTTTGGGTTGAATTTACTTCTCTTATGTAATGTGGCATGGGTACTCGTACATATTTTTTTCTCATTAAATAAAAATAAAATGTAAATAACAGTCTTTACTGAAGTTTTTGCTTGGTAATTGCAACAATAATTTTAATGTTATGCATGTTTACAGGCCTATTAGGAGAAAAAATATGGCAGTTTAAATGATTCTGAGTAATTTCCAGTAAATGTTTTACCATCCATGCTTTTTTGTTCTCTTGTGCAAGTAATTTCTCAGGTATAGAAAGACTAACTTTGACCCGTGCATGTTTTTTAATAAACTTGTAAAAGGAAACAGCTAATAAATACAGAATTCTTATTGGCACTAGGAAGTGTATGTAAGTAATATCACATCAGCTAGATTGTGCCTTAATGCTTGCAATTTTCAACAGCACCTCAAGAGATTGCTCCTCAAATAAGTAAAAATAACGGCAAATATGTACGACAACAGTTGTCTCATTGTATTCTTTGAGTGTGTTCATTATGTGTTATTAGTCTTTAATTGTGAGAATAAAACTGCATAACTGTTTATCTTGGCAAACCCATTACGTAGAGACTGTACCTTCCTTACAACTAGTGTGTGTATGTGTATTTTATTTCATTTCACACACACTTTTTTGCTAGGTTTTTTTAGCTGTTTTGGTGTACTAGACTAAGGGAGTGTTTTTCAAGTTAAATTTATTGCTAACTTAATCTACACTTGGTAGGCAAACTGCATATCTCAATGGAAAAAAAGATTTTTTTTTCCAGAAAATTCAGTACTTCATTTGTTTTGCTCACCACGCTGCATTAGCACAGTTCTCCCCTGTGTGCATCTGCCAGTGTACAATTTAGCCACGGGCATCTGTAGACCTTGTGGTGATCAGTATTGCAGGCAAAAGCCATATGTGTTTTAAATATAAAAAAATCTCTTTATTTCATTTGCTGTTTTAACTGGATGGATAATTTTTGTGCCTCAAGACAGAGGAAGAGAAAATACAGAAATAATTAATTGCCTCTATTCTTGAGGCAGTTTCGTTTTCCCTCTCCAATATGGAATGCTTGTCAGCTTTCCTGATAAATGACTGCATGTATTTGCATAGATTTTACATTAACACAAAAATTAGTTTTATTTGTGAAAAACTAGTTTACATAATAATGCAAAACCTAGCATTATGGATTATGTTGCCAAGCCTAGAAAACTGTAGAGCATTGTAATTTTCTTTTTCTTGCAAAGATATTTTTGAAGCATTTTAGTGTGTAGCTTTTACTTTATATAGCTTTACTTTTAAAAAAATCATCAGTTCAGGAACATTTAATGTTTATGTACCCTTTTCTCTAGGCTTTCATAACTTTAATTATTGATGCTGGCATGAATTGGACTTCTCTTTTAGAGCTTACATCCATACATTTGTGAGTAAAATAATCTTAAACACGAGTACATTTCCAAAATCTCATGTAACCGCTTTGATAAAAATCTTTTTGCAAGTTGTTAAATAGACACTAAGAACATGTTTTTGGTTTCTAATAATGCTATTAAAATGGTGCTCGATCACGTATTCATAAAAGCTATCAGCTGTTGTATTCACTTGTATTCCGAGTGTGAGACCAATTTTTTTTTCATACATTCTAAACTGTCTGACTTAAGTGACTGGCCATGAGTGGTTTCAAGACACATTTATATACATCTCTCTGAAAACTGGGTTTTTTATCTACAATTTATTATTCCTGTAGGTGGAATTTATAAACCAGTTTAAAACATCTTTGAAGAAAAGCATACTATCCTAATTTTGCAAAAGATTTAGCCATTTTCATGTTCGTTCATATTAAAACCTCCTATCTTGTTGTTTAAAGGCATCTGGTGATTGTATGATATCAGTGTATTCCCAGTGTTGAAGAAAATGCAGATGTATCACTGTTGTTACATCATGCTGTATTACAAAAAGAAAGTCTTGCTCCTTATGAAGCATGCTATACTTAATGGCAACTTAAACTAAGGGAGTGCCTTTTCTTTGCCATTTCTTGAATCTGGGACGCCCTGGGTGCCAGCTGTCACTGCTCAGCTAATGATGACAAATGCCCCTCTCTATGCAGATTGCAGATCTTGTAGGCTGCTATGAAGGCAGCCAGATTACCTTTCTTCAGATAGTAACTTAACCTTTTAAACTCAAGTGTCAGAATGAAATTATTAGCTAGGAGAGTTTCAATATCTGTTTCTTTTATTAAAAAAAGAAGGGGGGAGAGCTAAAATTTCACATAGTGCCATAGAAGCTCGTAGTTATAAATTGTTCATGCTTCTCTGCTGCTTTAAAAGTAGGAAATTGACACCATTCTGCCTGTGAACATAATATGCAGTTTGCCAGAATGAGTGCATGAGTTCTTAAACTGACCCTTCAGTTGTACTGTTAAATGGATATAGAGGGCCAATATTCTGCCATTGTTTAATACTTGTGCAACCCTTTTGATGCACAGATGTGACTGAGGGCAGAATTTAGCCCCAGATATTTTAAATAAACCTTGATTGTGCTTAGATATTATGAAAAGGTATGGGAATACTTATTTCTCTAATAAGTATTTCATGTGACCATTTCTAAACATATGATTCTGATTTAGGACCCACGTCAGCAAGGTGCTTAAGCAAGCGTCTGACTTTAAGGACCTGAGTAGTGTTGTTGAATTCAGTGGGACTATTCATGTACTTAAAGTTAAGCATATGTATATGTACCTTTTTGAACTGAAGTTTTAGAGTTTAATTTTCCAGTGTAAACCTGAATGTTCTTAATGGAAATGAACATGAAAGAATTAATATCAAGTATCTCTAAAATGTCTTGAAACTTTGTAATTTATGTTTCAGGGAAATGGGTTCACAATGCTATAGAATGAATGAATAACATACTATAGGCAAACATAATATCTATATCTATGATATATTTCTCTCTGTGTGTGTGTGTGTGTGTGTGTGTGTGTGTGTGTACACACACATGCATACATTCACATGTCTTTATATAAGTGTGTGCATATGTATATCCATATATTTGTATACTGGAGTGTATATGGATTTGTATATAGGAGTGAATGTGTGCACGCACTCATATATGTATAAACATTTGTATTTTTCTAGTTTACTTTCTATTAAAACAATTACAATTTATTGGAAAACTCTTTAATGTGCACATTTCTTTTGCGGTAAAATCAATTTGTATTGTAAACTATATTTGCATGAGAATATTAAATTACCTCTGAATTGTCATGAATACTCTGAAAATGTATTAACCTATTGTAGTAAAATATTTAAGCATTTTTAAAGAAAATCTTTACATTATTAAAATTATGAAACAGTGGACAGTATATGGGAAATTACAGTAAACAGTTATGTTGAAGCATTTAGTAATAAGACCAATAACAGGAAAAGGGACAGGTTAGAGAAACTGAGACATAAGCAAGAGAGAAAGAAAATGTGTGTTCAGTGTGACTTTGGAGTAGACCTGGAAAGTAAATGAGATGGGGATACTGAGAGAGAATACTATAAATCAGGGGTGGGCAAACTTTTTGGCCCAAGGGCCACATCGGGGAATAGAAATTGGCGGTCCATGAATGCTCACAAAATTGGGGTTGGAGTGCGGGTTCTGTGGTGGGGCTTGGGATGAGGAGTTTGGGGTGCGGGTGGGTGTTTGGGGCTGGGATCGAGGAGTTCGGAGAGTGGGAGGGGGATCAGGGCTGCGGCAGGGAGTTGTGCATGGGGAGAGGCTCAGGGGATGCAGGCTCCGAGCAGTGCTTACCTCAAGCGGCTCCTGGAAGCAGTCGCATGTCCCTTCTCTGGCTCCTATGCAGAGGCGCGGCCAGGTGGGTCTGCAAGCTGCCCCAGCCCTAGGCACCTCCCCTGCTGCTCCCACTGGAGTGCATAGGAGTTGGAGCGGGGCCATGTTGCGGCTTCCATGAGCCACGTGGTGTGTGTGCCCCACACCATGCCCTGGCTGGAGCTGGCCCAAGCCTCATGGTGTGGCCTCAACCCAGCGCCCCGTCCAGAGTGCGTCCCGGTGGGTCTGCATGCTGCCCCATCTGCAGGCAGCTCCCATTGGAGTGCATAGGAGCCGGAGCGAGGCCATGCCACAGCTTCCGGGAGCTGTGTTGGGCAGCTCCTCTTCCTGTGTCCTGGCTGGAGTGGGGCCGAGTGGCGTGGTGCGACCCTTGACCCAGCGCCGCAGCCAGAGTGGGGTTCAGCGGCATGGTACGGCCCCAGCCGGAGTGTGCCCAGGCGGATCTGCATGCTGCCCCATGTGCAGGCACCTCCCCTGCAGTGCCCATTGGAGCGTGTAGGAGGTGGAGCAGGGCCATGCCGTGGCTTCCAGGAGCCACATGGTGCAGCCCCCCTCCCTGTCCCTGACCCAGCACCCCAGCTGGAGCACCGAAGCAGGGCCAAGCCACTAGTGTGGCTCTGGCCCATGGGCTGTAGTTTGCACACCCCTCCTAGAAATGGTAAGAGCTGTAGAGAAGACTTTCACACAAACAGTGGCCAAAATGTATGTGAGAAAAGTCATGTGCCAGATGATAAGGAATGGGAGGTCTCTAAGGTAGACTGGAGCACAAGGCAGTAGATAAACATACAAACAGGCAGGGAAATTTGAACTGGATTATGTTATGATTTGAAAATGAAATTAATGTTGCAGTGTTTTAGTAAGTTTGTCCCCGTAATAGTACTTTAAGTAATTGTAAAAGCATATACCAGTACTATATTTCTTCACTTCCATTTCTTTTTTGGGTAGGAGGAGAAAACACTGATTATGAATATTGTCAATTAGCTTTACTTTTTGGTACTTAACTGTTTTGGTAATTTTTTTTAATTAAATGTGCATGCTGTTTAATAGATACTAGAAATGTTTTCCTTTTTAGGATGTTTTTCTTGCCACATAAGGATATTTAGCAGCTCTGAATTTTTCTTATAAGAATTGTTATGTTTTAAATATTTAGTAAGTATACATGTTGCATATTTTGAGCAACTGTGGAACAATCTGGGGACTAGAACGGACAAAGATGTAGTGTTTCATACACAGTTTTATGCAGTTTGTGCTTGAATGGATTAAAATGAAGTCCAGTGTCTATACAAAAGAAACGTTTGCATGTTTGGATTTGCCCCATCTGTGTCATCTGGTGGTTTATGCAATAGGAGGTGTTGTCACATGAATCCAAATGCACAAGCCAGTTGTTTTATGGACTGTTTCGGTGCTTGGAGGAGTTTATAAGTTGCCCGCTCTATTGTGTGTCACTCCCAGATGACACGTGTGCATTCTGCTGAGCATATTTTGGGGGTAATTATAACTAATGAAGCCTGGAACACAGCTTGTTCACAACATGATTTATTCTGCTCCTGTCTGATTCTTGAGATTTCTGTAAAACGGTTATTGATGCATACCATTTTGGACAAGTGACGTTATTTCAGTTTTCTTAGACAGATTGAGTCAACTTGATTTTCAGTGCATCATAAACTAATTATGAGGCTGAAGAGGCTGGGTAGGCATGCCTGTAAAAAAAAGAAAAATACGGGAAAGTAAAATTTGTCACCATTTCCCAAAATGGAGCAGAATGTCACTTTACAGCATTGATTCTCCAGAGTTGTGTAATACAATTGGCAGGAATTCATGAAAGCCCCATTTATAAGGAAGTTGTTTGTAAATAATTGAATTTTATGTTGGTAAACTTTTAGGGAAGGAATAGATGTGTATCACTCATCTTTAAATCACTAAAGAAATTCTTGTGTAAAACTTATAAGTAGTAAAGGGAGAAACATTTTCTGTTTGTATTGAATTTTCAAAATAAATTAAAATAAATAAAATCTCAATTACACATAAACTCTGTAATTTAATGGGGTATTTTTTCCTTAATATAGTTCTTGCATGCTGTCATGGGGTTTGCAGTGGTCCAATCAGCTTTACTGGTTCCGTACCTCAAGGTTGCTCTGAATTTCACCAGTTTGGTTTGGTTTCCTTTTATAGCTATTTTAGTGAATGGTACTTTTACTGGGCATGCTAAGTTCTGATACCTGATTGTATGTTCAGGGAGCACAGACCCATTGGTTGGAAGAAAAATACCCTGCAATTTTACACACAAACAACCAACCATTTCTTGAAGCCTGGGTTCTATCTAGTGTCAAGCCGATCTGATTCCACACCCATCCTAATTAAGATCTTCATTCATCAGTCCCTTATGCAAGTAGTTCATTGGGACTACTCCTGTAAGCTGTATTTAAGTTTTCAGGAATGGTTCTAAGACTCTTGTCAAAGACCCCAAGGTGCCTCCACAGTCATGAGACTGTAAGGTACACTAGCCCTAGGGCATGTCAAATAGTCTGTCTGAACCACCATTTATTGCAGTAACAGACTAGTCACTCCTGCTGGAACACTATCATTGGTACTCGGTCAGTGAACTAAATGCATGCTTCCCCTTTCTTCACCTCCAAACTTTACTCAGATTTGGAAGTTTTTGACTCCTTCCAGAACTCCTGATTCCTGCCCCTGTTTACAGCTCACAGGTTCACCAAGCAACTGACTTTTTTTTCTAAACCTCCCTGCTCAGCTCCACCCCTCCATGACAAGGGAGAGATTAACCACTTAGACATCAAACAATGAAACTGATCAAAAATCTGAGGGTCCGAGCCACATGGTTCTTACCAAGACACCACAAATAAACCTGTCCCAGGTGCTTATTCAGGGGCTCTGAACAGGGATAGTAAACTGGAAAGTTTCAGAGAGAGTTTAGAGATGGAGTGTGAGAAGCTCTCCTTTTAGTTTCAGTACTATGCTCAATGCTGTGATGACCAGTGTGGGAACAATGGTTGTGACCTGCAACCCAAGTTCAATGTTTTCTTTCCTCCCTGAAGTCAGAAGGGACTTCCTGTGTATGGCTGTTCTGGTAGAAAAGATTCTTGGCTTTGAAGGGCAAGTACAGATACTGAAAAGCATCAGAGAAGCTGAAGAACTCCAGGACAGTCAGATTTGGGAAGTGCTGCTGCCCCAGATTCAAGGAAGACAGGAACTGGCCACCAAAGAATCAAAGCGAGAAGAAATCGGAGAGGAGGCTTGGCAGTTTGTAACCACCAGAAAGAGGACGAGGGGGCATTTTACATGGCTGGAGGCAGATAAAGATGTACAGGTTGTAAGTTGAGAGAGGAGAGAACCAGGAGGAATTCCACAGAGCATCCAATCAATACCAGGTCCTCAGTGTGGAAGCTGCAGAAAATATGTGAAGATCCAAGATGTCTGAAAGGAACAGAAAGGTGTTTCGGATGCACCTGTAGAAGGCTGCTCATCCCAGCCTGTCAGAAAATCAAGATTGTCATAGATTCATAGATACTAAGGTCAGAAGGGACCATTCTGATCATCTAGTCCGACCTCCTGCACAGCGCAGGCCACAGAATCTCACCCACCCACTCCTATGAAAAACCTCACCCATGTCTGAGCTATTGAAGTCCTTAAATCATGGTTCAAAGATTTCAAGGAGCAGAGAAGCCTCCCTCAAGTCAACCATGCCCCATGCTACAGAGGAAGGTGAAAAACCTCCAGGGGCTCTCAAATCCGCCCTGGAGGAAATTCCTTCCTGACCCCAAATATGGCAATCAGCTAAACCCTGAGCATATGGGCAAGATTCACCAGCCAGATACTACAGAAAATTCTTTCCTGGGTAACTCAGATCCCATCCATCTAATATCCCATTTCAGGATATTTGGCCTATTTACCCTGAATATTTAAAGATCAATTACTTACCAAAATCCCATTATCCCATCATACCATCTCCTCCATAAACTTATCAAGTAGGATCTTAAAACCAGATAGATCTTTTGCCCCCACTGCTTCCCTTGGAAGGCTATTCCAAAACTTCACTCCTCTGATGGTTAAAAACCTTCGTCTGATTTCAACTCTAAACTTCCTGGTGGCCAGTTTATACCCATTTGTTCTTGTGTCCACATTGGTGCTGAGCTTAAATAATTCCTCTCCCTCTCCTATATTTATCCCTCTGATATATTTATAGAGAGCAATCATATCTCCTCTCAACCTTCTTTTAGTTAGGCTAAACAAGCCAAGCTCCTTAAGTCTCCTTTCATAAGACAAGTTTTCCATTCCTCAGATCATCCTAGTAGCCCTTCTCTGTACCTGCTCCAGTTTGAATTCATCCTTTTTAAACATGGGAGACCAGAACTGCACACAGTATTCTAGGTGAGGTCTCACCAGTGCCTTGTATAACGGTACTAAAACCTCCTTATCCCTACTGGAAATGCCTCTCCTGATGCATCCCAAAATCGCATTAGCTTTTTTCACAGCCATATCACATTGGCAGCTCATAGTCATCCTATGATCAACCAATACTCCAAGGTCCTTCTCCTCTTCCGTTACTTCTAATTGATGCATCCCCAATTTATAGCTAAAATTCTTGCTATGAATCCCTAAATGCATAACCTTACACTTCTCACTATTAAATTTCATCCTATTACTATTACTCCAGTTTACAAGGTCATCCAGATCCTCCTGTATAATATCCCGATCCTTCTCCGAATTGGCAATGCCTCCCAGCTTTGTATCATCTGCAAACTTTATTAGCACACTCCCACTTTTTGTGCCGAGGTCAATAATAAAAAGATTAAATAAGATTGGTCCCAAAACCGATCCCTGAGGAACTCCACTGGTAACCTCCCTCCAACCTGACAGTTCGCCTTTCAGTAGGACCCGTTGCAGTCTCCCCTTTAACCAATTCCTTATCCACCTTTTGATGTTCATATTGATCCCCATCTTCTCCAATTTAACTAATAATTTCCCATGTGGCACGGTATCAAATGCCTTACTGAAATCTAGGTAAATTAGATCCACTGCATTTCCTTTATCTAAAAAATCTGTTACCTTTTCAAAAAAGGAGATTAGGTTGGTTTGGCACGATCTACCTTTTGTAAAACCATGTTGTATTGTGTCCCATTTACCATTGACTTCAATGTCCTTAACTAATTTCTCCTTCAAATTTTTTTCCAGGACCTTGCATACTACAGATGTCAAACTAACTGGCCTGTAGTTACCCGGATCACTTTTTTTTCCTTTCTTAAAAATAGGAACTATATTAGCAATTCTCCAATCATTCGGTACTAATCCTGAGTTTACAGATTCATTAAAAATTCTTGCTAATGGGCTTGCAATTTCAGGTGCCAATTCCTTTAATATTCTTGGATGAAGATTATCTGGGCCCCCCGATTTAGTCCCATTAAGCTGTTTCCATTTGCTTCTACCTCAGATATGGTAATATCTACCTCCATATCCTCATTCCCATTTGTCATGCTACCATTATCCCCAAGATCCTCTTTAGCCTTATTAAAGACTGAGGCAAAGTATTTGTTTAGATATTGGGCCATGCCTAGATTATCTTTAACCTCCACTCCATCCTCAGTGTTAAGTGGCCCCACTTCTTCTTTCTTAGTTTTCTTCTTATTTATATGGCTATAGAACCTTTTACTATTGGTTTTAATTCCCTTTGCAAGGTCCAACTCTACTCGACTTTTAGCCTGTCTCACTTTATCCCTACATGTTCTGACCTCAATTAGGTAGCTTTCCTTGCTGATCCCTCCCATCTTCCACTCCCTGTATGCTTTCTGCTTCTTCTTAATCACCTCTCTAAGATGCTTGCTCATCCAGCTTGGTCTACAACTCCTTCCTATGAATTTTTTCCCCTTTCTTGGGATACAGGCTTCCGATTGCTTCTGCAGCTTTGATTTAAAGTAATCCCAGGCCTTCTCTATCTTTAGTTCCATAAGTTCTTCAGTCCAATCCACTTCCCTAACTAATTTCCGAAAGTCAGCCCTTTTGAAATCAAAACTCTAGTTGCAGATTTATTTTTGTTAATCCTTCCATTTAGTTTGAACTGAATTAGCTCATGATCACTTGAGCCAAGATTGTCCCCTACAACCATTTCTTCTATGAGGTCCTCGCTACTCACCAAAATTAAATCTAAAATGGCATCCCCTCTAGTCGGTTCAGCAACTACTTGATGAAGGAATCCATCAGCTATCGCATCTAGGAAAATCTGAGCCCTATTATTATTACTAGCACTGGTCCTCTAGTCTATATCTGGGAAGTTAAAGTCTCCCATGATCACGCAGTTTACATTAATATTTACTTTATTAAAGACATTAAAAAGGGCTCTATCCATATCCAAATTAGATCCCGGAGGTCTATAGCACACCCCAAGCACTATTGTAAGAGAGGCTTTACTAGTTTTCTTCCCCAATGTAATTTTTGCCCAGACGGACTCTGTCTTATCCATTGCATCACTTCTTATTTCTTTACATTCTACCTCATCATTGATATACAATGCTACTCCACCACCTTTACCTTTGTTTCTGTCTTTCCTAAAGAGCACATACCCTCAATACCTGTAGTCCAGTCATGACTACTATTCCACCATGTTTCAGTTATCCCTATAATATCTGGTTTCACTTCCTGCACCAGTAGCTCTAGTTCCTCCATTTTGTTACCTAGGCTCCTCGCACTGGTGTATAAACATCTTAATTTTTGCTGTTTGGCCTCGCTCACATTTTGTACCCTATTAGGCACAGTCATTCTACAGCCAGTATACCTATTAGACTAGTATCCACACCGCCCTCGCTCCTTATATACATTCTCCTACCCACGGCTGTATCCTTTCTTACTTCGTCTTCTTCCCTCTCAATGCTAAAATCTGGCGTGGAGATTTCCTGGACATCTCCCATCCATCTCCCCCTAATTCCTAGTTTAAAGCTCTCTTTATCAGTTGTGCCAGCCTCGATCCTAGAAGTCTATTTCCTTCCCTACTCAGATGAAGTCCATCCCGAGAGAACTGTCCTCTGTCCGTGAATGCCTCCCAGTGGCCATACATCCCAAAGCCCTCCTTATAGCACCACTGCCTAAGCCATCTGTTAAAAAGAAAAGGAGTACTTGTGGCACCTTAGAGACTAACAAATTTATTAGAGCATAAGCTTTCGTGAGCTACAGCTCACTTCATCGGATGCATCCGATGAAGTGAGCTGTAGCTCACGAAAGCTTATGCTCTAATAAATTTGTTAGTCTCTAAGGTGCCACAAGTACTCCTTTTCTTTTTGAGAATACAGACTAACACTGCTACTCTGAAATAAGCCATCTGTTGACAGTCATAATCTTGTCACACCTTTGATGCCCTTCTCTAGGAACAGGAAGGATCCCGCTAAAGATCACCTGAGCCTCAATTTCCTTAAGCATCTTCCCCAGCCTAGCATAGTCTCCCTTAATGCTTTCCAGCGAGAATCTAGCCGTATAATTTGTTCCCACATGAAGGATAATTAGGGGATTCTTTCCCGCTCCCTTTAGGATCCTTTTCAACCTCAGGTCTACATCCCATATTTTAGCACCCGGAAGACAGCACACCCTTCTATTCTCTGGATCAGCTCTAGTTACAGGCCTGTCTATTCTTCTCAATAAAGAGTCCCCGATCACATAGACCTGCCTTTTCCTGGTGATGGTGCTATTCTCCAGTCTCTCCCCTGTTCCCTCTGGCTACAAGTTCTTTCCATTCCTATTTTCCCTTATAATCCTCTTCAACCCATCCTGTATCCTCCTTGGGCTCATATTTGGTGTAGTCTCCCTTGACTCTTCCGTTTTTCCTATAGGACTAGCCTCTCTTCTCTTCTTCCTTACCCTTCCACCTTCAACAAGTACCTGCTGAGCCCCTTCTTCATTTTCCAACTCTGCAAACCAATTCGTAAGCTCTTTTTCTCCTTCACTAGCCCGTCTTTTCCTCTGCCTGGTTATTTTAGTCACATGTTTCCACTGACCACTTTCCTCACCCAGTCTCCCCTCAAAATTCCCCAGCCCTGCTTCCATCCGTGAGTCTGAGCTTTTCCCTTCAGATACCTCATATCTTTGCTCCATCATCTGCTCAAACCCCTTCCTAAACTCAACGAGACTTTCCACCTGCATCTCCAATCCTCGGATCTTTTCCTCCATCAGCTCTATCAGACGGCATTTCATGCAGAAAAAATGCTTATCGGTTCCCCCCTCCAGGATCATGTACATACCACAGCTTCCACATCCAGTCATCCTCAATGTGTCTTCCACTACAGGAGTCACTCCCACAGCTGCCTCTGTATCTGTCATCGCCTTCCCACCTAAATCCTGTTAATCTGGGAAACACAAGCCACACCAAAAAGACCACCCCTCCAGCAAAAGCAAACCCCAAACAAGCACCACAATCCAAACTCCCTTTGCAAACTCCCACTCAAACTCCCCTGTTTAGAGCTCTGTTTGCTAGCTTCTATGCCGCTGCCTGACTGGCTGGCTACCTTTATAGGACCTCTAGTCAGAAGCCCCACCCCCTAATCAGGGCTCAGCTGCTCTCCCAGCACAAAGCCCCTACACACACACAAATACTAAAAATACAAAACCAAGTACAGCTACCTTCTCCTCCAACAGAACTCCCACTCAAACTCCCCTGTTTAGAGCTCTGTTTGCTAGCTCCTGTGCCGCTGCAGCTGTCCACAAAGAGACCTCCAACTATCCAAGGAATACAGATTATCCTTGTTGGAGAGTCAATGCTCAGAAGACCAGAAAGAACATTCTTCAAGGAACAGGTGGACAACAGGCTGATGTCTTCCCAGAGCCAAGACACAGGATGTCACTCTAAGACTGGGATAGGCTTCTGAAGTCGACAGGCCAGGATCCACTGGTGATGGTGCACAGTACTAATGGAACTGTGTTGCAAAATATCTCACAGGTTATAGACAACTTCAGGGAACTTGGAAAGGTGCTGAAGGAGAAGAACGTCCTAAGTGATCTCCAAAATACTTCCTGTTCCATGAATGAAGGAAGACAGAAGGTAGAAGATTCTGGAAGTGAATCACTGGCAAGGTTAGTGGTGTAAGGCTTTGTTTTTTTTGAAATAAAAGTCCACCTTCTGTGGGGAGCAGGAGATATACAATTTGGATGGGGAAGGGGGACCAATCTCTTCAGGGATGGGCTGGCTAGACTAGTCAGAAGGATGTTAAACCAATAACTGAAGGTGAAAAGAGTGGTCAAATGAAAATTCACTTAGCACAAAATTGAGATACTGAGAACAAAGTTAATCAAGAAAACAAAGGACATGCTTTTACTTGCTTATTCACCAATGCTAGATGCCTGGGGTAACAAACAAGGGGAATTGGAATTGCTCATTATTAACAAAAAATTGATCTAGTTGGTATTATTGAAACCTGCTGCTATGATTTGCACATTTGGAATGTTAAAATCAATGATTATAACCTATTTAGGAAGGCTGGAGGGGCAAAAGGGGAGCAGGAGTGACCCTCTGTCAAAAATTACATTATTGTTTCTCAGTCACTGACAACTCAGAAGAAAATTATCTGACTGTTTATAGATCTACGTCCTTACAGATGAAGCATACAATGAGGTACTAGTTGATATCTCCTAGGGACCACACTAGGGCACAGGGTGACTGGCTCCTGACACGTATCTATAAATTGTAGGAAAAAATCTGTATGATCATGGGGGACTTCAATATGAGTGACATATGCTGAAGGTCTTATGCTGTCAGTAGTAGAGCTTCCTCGGAATTTCTAAATATTACAGATGACAATTTCCTAACTCAAGAAGAGTTTCATGCAACAGGCTGAAGGTGATGGCTAGTGGCATTCTGTTATTTTCTTTGTTGGGCCTGTCCTGTAGTAGGTAACTTCTGGGTACTCTTCTGGCTCTGTCAGTCTTTTTTCTTCACTTCAGCAGGTGGGTATTGTAGTTGTAAGAACGCTTGATAGAGATCTTGTAGGTGTTTGTCTCTGTCTGAGGGGTTGGAGCAAATGCGGTTGTATCATAGAACTTGGCTGTAGATAATGGATCGTGTGATGTGGTCTGGATGAAAGCTGGAGGCATGCAGGTAAGTATAGCGGTCGGTAGGTTTCTGGCATAGGGTGATGTTTATGTGACCATCGCTTACTAGTATTACTAGTAGTATCCAGGAAATGGATCTCTTGTGTGGACTGGTCCAGGCTGAGGTTGATGGTGGGATGGAAATTGTTGAAATCATGGTGGAATTCCTCAAGGGCTTCTTTTCCATGGGTCCAGACGATGAAGATGTCATCAGTGTACCCCAAGTAGAGATGGGGCATTAGGGGACGAGAGCTGAGGAAGCGTTGTTCTAAGTCAGCCATAAAAATGTTGGCATACTGTGGGGCCATGCGGGTACCCATAGCAGTCCTGTTGACTTGAAGGTATAAATTGTCCCCAAATCTGAAATAGTTATGGGTGAGGACAAAGTTCAGTCACCAGGTTTGCCATGACATTATCGGGGATACTGTTCCTGACCGCTTGTAGTCCATCTTTGTGTGGAATGTTGGTGTAGAGGGCTTCTACATCCATAGTGGCTAGGATGGTGTTTTCAGAAAGATCACCGATGGATTGTGGTTTCCTCAGGAAGTCAGTGGTGTCTCGAAGATAGCTAGGAGTGCTGGAAGCGTAGGGCCTGAGGGGAAAGTCTACATAGCCAGACAATCCTGCTTTCAGGGTGCTGTTAGGATATAGATATTCAGGCCTGTCTGTAAAGGCCTATACTTTAAGAATGTAGGTATATGTTTATCATTTAGCTAGTAACAGAGGTATACAAGAAAGAATCTGTGTAAGGGCCTTCTCTCACTGTGACAGTCTGAGGCCCTGTTCTTAGGCCAAGGCCTTTAGCTAAGCAGCAGAGGCAGCCATACGCTGAGAAGTGAACGGTCACATCCTCACATTCCAAACTAGTCAATATGGGGCTCTTAGCAAGGTGATCCGATCTATCACCTCCAGAGAAAGGGAAAAGCCTAGAAGATGTAAAAGGAAATTTAGGTTGATAGTTTTCTGTCTGGTAAGAACTCACTTATCAATAGACACAGCTGGGAAAACCTTATGTCTTTATAGATGTAGTTGTGAAATCCTCACTTCTGTAATGTTCTGTCATTATAGTTCCCACTTTGCTATTGTTTATTGGCATGGTCTCTGTCTGGTTCTGTGATTGTTTCTGTCTGCTGTATAATTAATTTTGCTGGGTGTAAACTAATTAAGGTGGTGGGATATAATTGGTTAGTTCATCATGTTACAATATGTTAGGATTGGTTAGATAAATTTCAGTAGAATGATTGGTTAAGGTATAGCTAAGAATATCACTATATAAATTAGGGGCAAACAGGAAGTAAGTTGGGATTCGAAAATAAGGAAAAAGGAACTTGGATTTAAGCTTGCTCGAAGTTCATCCCAATAAACATCGAATTGTTTGCACCTTTGGACTTCAGGTATTGTTGCTCTCTGTTCATGCGAGAAGGACCAGGGAAGTGGGAGAGTGAAGGAATAAGCTCCCCATATTGACTAGTTTGGAATGTGAGGATGTGACCGTTCACTTCTCAGCGTATGGCTGCCTCTGCTGCTTAGCTAAAGGCCTTGGCCTAAGAACAGGGCCTCAGACTGTCACAGTGAGAGAAGGCCCTTACACAGATTCTTTCTTGTATACCTCTGTTACTAGCTAAATGATAAACATATACCTACATTCTTAAAGTATAGGCCTTTACAGACAGGTATCAATGCCTGAGATGATGGGGCATCCAGGATTTCCAGGTTTGTGGATCTTGGGTAGCAGATAGAATACCCCTGCTCGAGGTTCTAGGGGTGTGTCTGTGCGGATTTGTTCTTGTGCTTTTTCAGGGAGTTTCTTGAGCAGATGGTGTAGTTTCTTTTGGTAACCCTCAGTGGGATCAGAGGGTAATGGCTTGTAGAATGTGGTGTTGGAGAGCTGCCTAGCAACCTCTTGTTCATATTCCAACCTATTCATGATAACAACAGCACCTCCTTTGTCAGCCTTTTTGATTATGATGTCAGAGTTGTTTCTGAGGCTGTGGATGGCTTTGTGTTCTGCACGGCTGAGGTTATGGGGCAAGTGATGCTGCTTTTCCACAATTTCAGCCCATGTACATCGGCGGAAGCACTCTATGTAGAAGTCCAGTCTGTTGTTTTGACCTTTAAGAGGAGTCCACCCAGAATCCTTCTTTTTGTAGTGTTGGTAGGAAGGTCTCTGTGGGTTAGTATGCTGTTCAGAGGTGTGTTGGAAATATTCCTTTAGTTGGAGATGTTGAAAATAGGATGATTCTAGGTCACCACAGAACTGTATCATGTTCATGGGGGTGGAGGGGCAGAAGGAGAGGCCCCGAGATAGGACAGATTCTTCTGCTGGGCTAAGAGTATAGCTGGATAGATTAACAATATTGCTGGGTGAGTTAAGGGAACCACTGTTGTGGCCCCTTGTGGCATGTAGTAGTTTAGATAGTTTAGTGTATCATTTTTCTTTTGTAGAGAAGCAAAGTGTGTGTTGTAAATGGCTTGTCAAGTTTTTGTAAAGTCCAGCCACGAGGAAGTTTGTGTGGAGGGTTGTTTTTTTATGAGGGTATCCAGTTTTGAGAGCTCATTCTTAATCTTTCCCTGTTTGCTGTATAGGATGTTGATCAGGTGGTTCAGCAGTTTCTTTGAGAGTGTGTGGCAGAAGCTGTCAGCATAGTCTGTGTGGTATGTAGATTGTAATGGATTTTTTACCTTCAGTCCTTTTGGTATGATGTCCATCTGTTTGCATTTGGAAAGGAAGATGATGTCTGTCTGTATCTGTATGAGTTTTCATGAAGTTGATGGATTTCCACTCCATACGGCTAAATTCAGTGCCTTGCATAATGACAGGTTTCAGAGTAGCAGCTGTGTTAGTCTGTATCTGCAAAAAGAAAAGGACTACTTGTGGCACCTTAGAGACTAACAAATTTATTTGAGCATAAGCTTTTGTGAGCTACAGCTCACTTCATCGAATGCATGCAGTGGAAAATTCAGCGGGGAGATTTTATATACACAGAGAACATGAAATAATGGGTGTTACCAGACACTAACGAGAGTGATCAGGTAAGGTGAACTTGTGGCACCTTAGAGACTAACGTGCCAAAAGTCCTCCTTTTCTTTTTGCGGATACAGACTAACATGGCTGCTACTCTGAAACAGGTAAGATGAGCTATTACCACAGGAGAGTGGGGCGGGGGGAAAGACCTTTTGTAATGATAATCAAGGAGGGCCATTTCCAACAGTTGACAAGAATGTGTGAGGAACGGTGTGTCTGTGTGTGTGGGGGGTATAAACATGGGGAAATAGTTTTACTTTGTGTAATGACACATCCACTCCCAGTCTTTATTCAGGCCTAATGTAATGGTGTCCAGTTTGCAAATTAATTCCAATTCAGCAGTCTCTCATTGGAGTCTGTTTTTGAAGGTTTTTTGTTGAAGAATTGCAACTTGTAGGTCTGTAATCAAGTGACCAGAGAGATTGAAGTGTTCTCCAACTGGTTTTTGAATGTTATAATTCCTGACGTCTGATTTGTGTCCATTTATTCTTTTACATAGAGACTGTCCAGTTTGGCCAAAGTATATGGCAGAGGGGCATTGCTGGAACATGATGGCATATATCACAGAACATAGATGGCATATATCATAGAACAACCGCCCAAGACTGAGAAGGTCCAGAATTGACTAGGAAAGGAAGTAAGAAGGGCTAGTAACTGGAGTAAGGCTGTCAAACGGAGACTGAGAAGGAAATCACGACCTTCTCCAAGGACTGAAGGATCAGTTTAGAAAGTGCCGACATCAGTTGGGTGACTTAAGCACCTCATAAGGAAAAATCATCAACTAACTGGTCATATTAGCTCAAGAGTTAGCATAGGTTTGGGTGGGGGTTGAGGGGAAGAAGCAACAGTGTTTGGCCATGCAGGAATCATTGGCCCAAGCCCAGATAAGGAAAATGAACCGGTACAGTGACGGTGCATCCTGGCGCCATTGCTCGGAGACCTATATTGGACCTACGCTGACTGAACAAGTTTGTACGTGTACAAAAATTGAAGATGGTCACATTGGGTACAATAATACCCATGCTGGAACAAGGGGACTGGTTCACAGCCCTCGCCATACAAGACGCCTCTTTCCATATATCCATTCATCCAGCACACAGACACTTCCTGCGATTCTTCACTGTTACGCATCTCACATGCATGATCTCACCCCAGAATACAGGCCTTCAGCTTCTTGGTCACATGGCAGCCACCACCTTCGTGGTCAAATACACCAGGCTGCACATGAGATGCTTTCAGGGTTGGCTCAACTCCAACTGGAGACCCAGACAGAGTCCCTGGCTTGTCAGGACATCATGAGAAACCAAGTGAAATTTCAAACCCCACAGGATACTGTAGGCACCTAAACAGAATCCAAATTTAACTCAGTACTGTGGGAACCCAGGCAAAACTATCTGTTAAACAAGCGAGCCTGGGGACTTAAACATGACCACCCCAACAAGTGGAGGCCCAGATAGGGGACAGAAGTGGGAAACAGGACTCCAATGCAGGGAAAGAGATAATATGGACTTATTTTATGGCTCCCCTCCTAAGGGCCAGCAAGGTTACAGACCACCTCAAGTCAGTGGAGAGTGAATTACAGAACCTCAAGTTCGAGAGAGAACCACTTGCCACACATCTCTAGTTCATAGAATCATAGACTTTAAGGTCAGAAGGGACCATTATGATAGTCTAGTCTGACCTCCTGCACAATGCAGGCCACAGAATCTCATCCACCCACTCCTGTAACAAACCTCTAACCTATGTCTGAGCTATTGAAGACCTCAAATCGTGATTTGAAGAATTCAAAGTGCAGAGAATCCTCCATCAAGTGATCCATGCCCCATGCTGCAGAGGAAGGTGAAAAACACCCAGAGCCTCTGCCAATCTGCCCTGGAGGAAAATTCCTTCCCGACTCCAAATATGGCGATCAGCTAAACCCTGAGCATGTGGGCAAGACTTACCAGCCAGACACCCAGGAAAGAATTCTCTGTAGTAACTCAGATCCCACCCCATCTAACATCCAATTGGGCATATCTACTGCTAATAGCTCAATTAATTGCCAACATTAGGCTATCCCATCTTATCATCCCTTCCATAAACTTATCAAGCTTACTATTGAAGCCAGATATGTCTTTTGCCGTCACAGCTTCCCTTGGAAAGCTGTTCCAGGACTTCACTCCTCTGATGGTTAGAAACCTTCATCTAATTTCAAGTCTAAACTTCCTGATGGCCAGTTTATATCCATTTGTTCTTGTGTCCACATTGGTACTGAGTTTAAATAATTCCTCTCTCTCTCCAGTATTTATCCCTCTGATATATTTATAGAGAGCAATCATATCTCCCCTCAACCTTCTTTTGGTTAGGCTAAACAAGCCAAGCTCTTTGAGTCTCCTTTCATAAGACAGGTTTTTCGTTCCTCGGATCATCCTTCTCTGTACCTGTTCCAGTTTGAATTCATCTTTCTTAAACATGGGAGACCAGAACTGCACACAATATTCCAGATGAGGTCTCACAGTGCCTTATATAACGGTACTAACACCTCCTTATCTCTACTGGAAATACCTTGCCTGATGCATCCCAAGACCGCATTAGCTTTGTTCACGGCCAGATCATATTGGCGGCTCATAGTCATCCTGTGATCAACCAATAATCCCAGGTCCTTCTCCTCCTCTGTTACCTCCAAGTGATGCGTCCCCAGTTTATAACAAAAATTCTTGTTGTGCATCCCTAAATGCATGACCATGCACTTTTCACTATTAAATTTCATCCTATTACTACTACTCCAGTTTACAAGGTCATCCAGATCTTCCTGTATGATGTCCCAGTCCTTCTCTGTATCGGAAATACCTCTCAGCTTCATGTCATCCACAAACTTTATTAGCACATTCCCACTTCCTTACCTACTTTCTCCTTCAATTTTTTTTTCCAAGACCTTGCATACTACACATGTCAAACTAGCTGGCCTGTAGTTACCCTGATCATTTTTTTCCCTTTCTTAAAAATAGGAACTATGTTAGCAATTCTCCAGTCATACGGTACAACCCCTGAGTTTACAGATTCATTAAAATTTTTTGCTAATGGGCTTGCAATTTCATGTGCCAGCTCCTTTAATATTCTTGGATGAAGATTATCTGGGCTCCCTGATTTAGTCCCATTAAGCTGTTCAAATTTGGCTTCTACCTCGGATGTGGTAATATCTACCTCCATATCCTCCATCCCATTTGTCGTCCTACCATTATCCCTAAGATCCTCATTAGCCTCATTAAAAACTGAGGCAAAGTATTTGTTTAGATATTGGGCCATGCCTAGATTATCCCTTACCTCCACTCCATCCTCAGTGTTTAGCAGTCCCACTTCTTCATTCTTTGTTTTCTTCTTATTTATATGGCTATAGAACCTTTAGCTATTGGTTTTAATTCCCTTTGCAAGGTGCAACTCTACATGGCTTTTGGCCTTTCTTACTTTATCCCTACATGTTCTGACCTCAATAAGGTAGCTTTCCTTGCTAATCACTCCCATCTTCCACTTCTTGTAGGCTTTCTGCTTTTTCTTAATCACCTCTCTGAGATGCTTGCTCATCCAGCTTGGTCTACAACTCTTACCTATGATTTTTTTCCCCTTTCTTGGGATGCAGGCTTCTGATAGTTTCTGCAACTTTGACTTGGAGTAATTCCAGGCCTCCTCCACCTTTAGATCCACAAGTTCTTCAGTCCAATCCACTTTCCTAACTAATTTCCTTAATTTTTTAGTTAGCTCTTTTGAAATCAAAAACCCTAGTCACAGATCTATTTTTGTTTATCCTTCCATTTAGTTTGAACTGAATTAGCTTATGATTGCTCGAACCAAGGTTGTCCCCTACAACCATTTCTTCTATGAGGTCCTCACTACTCACCAAAACCAAATCTAAAATCTAAATCTTGTTGGTTCAGCAAGTACTTGGTGAAGGAATCAATCAGCTATCACATCCAGGAAAATCTGAGCCCTATTATTATTACTTGCACTTGTTCTCCAGTCTATATCTGGGAAGTTTAAAGTCTCCCATGATCAGGCAGTTTCCATTAGTATTTACTTCATTAAAAACATTAAAGAGGTCTCTATCCATATCCAGATTGAATCCTGGCGGTTCACTGAGGAGGAAGGAGAACATTTACTCTTGATGGTTCATAAACTTGAGACTGGTTTCAGAGTAGCAGCCGTGTTAGTCTGTATTCGCAAAAAGAAAAGGAGTACTTGTGGCACCTTAGAGACTAACAAATTTATTAGAGCATTGTGCAGAGATGGAAAAGCCTAGGCATGCTGCAAACCCCAAGTCCAGGAGACAGAGATAAGACGATACATGAACTGTGCACAATGAGCCTGGCCCCTACTGCATAAAACTCAGGGTGACTGGGACTGAGAGTTTGTGTTTGGGGATAGGGACCTGGCTATGCTCTCAAGGACTCCGAGAATACTCTATGACTGGACAGGACTTGTGGGAAATGGTGGTTGAAATGTTGGTATTCTGTTAAACCACTACGGGGAATATTTTGGTTAATTTAAGAAAAGAAATTGGGCCCTAAAATGTTGTAATGAATGTTGTTGCAGAATGTTGGGACGGAAAGGTGTTTTTTGCATTGAATGAGGTGAGAGTAGTCCCAGAATTCCATCTCGCAGGAAGGAAAATAAATATGCTTTTTTTTTCTTTTGGAAAGTGGGGCAGGGACTGTCATAGGGTAGCTGGACCCTGTGGATAGAATAAGCCCAATTCCCTTGAACTAGAGCAGGTGAGTCTAATCCAGACAATCAAAGAGGGGGAAGCTACACCTAGGTCTATAAAGGGCTGCTAGTAGGCATTTGGAGAAGATGGACAGAGATAGCCTGCGTCCTAGGGATGGAAAATCACACTGGAATGGAGCTACCTCCTGTAGTGGGTCCCTGGAGCAAGGGCCAGGGCTCAGAGAAGCAGTTCTGGGGCTGCCATTCCAGGAATAGAGCAGAGCTGACTGAATCTGGGAAGGTGCCAGGAGCAGGAGTGCGAGAAACCCCTGGAAAGGGTGGCCCTGAAGCATGAGGCTAAGGAAGGAGTCACAAGTTGTTCTCTTTGTTCGTTAACCTCAGTTAAGAAAATAAACCTTCTTGCAAAAGACTGAGTGTGGCAGTGCACACTTTGAAGTTGGGGAGAAGCCTGGCCTGATGACAGAGTGCAAATAGAATAAAATCTGAACCAATAATGTATATATACTTGCAGCTTTAAAAGGACCAATTGCACAACGCTGAAAACAATTATGAGCTAGGAATTATGAATTATGAGTTGCAAGAGAGACTTTTAACAAAAATGTGAATGATTATTGGGAAGTGTTTAAGAACTTTGTATTGGATACCCAAAAAGCTACAATCGAGAGAGAAGACTGCACTGGTTAAAGAACCAACCTGGGTTGGAGGGGAAGTGAGACAATTATAAAAATAACAACAAATGGAAGAAAGGGAAAGTTGATAGTAATGAATATAAATCAGAAGCTGGGATTTCTCAAGATTGATAAGGAAAGCACAAAAGCAATCTATGGCCAGCAGAGTTAAGGACAATAAGAACTTTTAAAGAATATTAGGAACAAAAACAGTAGTATTAGTCTTTTACTAGATTGAAATGGTAGATTTGTCAATAATGCAGAAAAAGCAGAAGTGTTGTTAGATATTTCTGTTCTGTATTTTGGGAGAAAACAGATGTTTTTCTTCAAGTGCTTATTCATGCCAATTCCAATCAGGTGTGTGCGAGCGCATGTGCACAGTAGCCAGAGAATTTTTCCCATAGCAGCATCTGTGGGTTGTCCTGGGCGCCCTGGAGTCGCACCTTCATAGTGCTCAATATAGAGCCCTGATCACCCACCACCCCCTCAGTTCCTTCTTACCACCAGTGACGGTAGTTGGAACTTCCCCTTGCTCTTGCTTCGGCAAGTGGCTTAGCAGTTCCTTAATTACTTATGCTGTACATAGTTACTTATAGTATATTAGTTCTTCCATAATTTTTAGACACTGCTCCCTCTCTTTAAGGGTTCTTGGTCAGAATTCCTGACAAATCTTGCAGCAGTCTTTTTGGTACCTCACCCAGGCACTATAAACAAGAGGTGTGGGGGTCACTTTTTGGCATGCGCTTCATGCAGATCTGGCAAGTATTAAAGCCTGGGGATCACAGCATTCCCTGGTAACAAAAGGGGGCGAAACCGCCCCGAACAAACTTATGGAAGACTGCTGCAAGATTTGTCAGGAATTCTGACCAAGAACCCTTAAAGAGAGGGAGCAGTGTCTAAAAATTCTCCTCAGGGAGGCAGCTCTCTGACCTCAGTCGGACCCAGGCACTGAGGATCCTGCTCCCAGCACGTCGTCTTTGGCGAGAAGCACACTAGTGCCATCCTTGAAAGATCCGGTGTCAAAGAAAGACACTGGCAAGGAAGCTCAGCACCATCATGGAGCCCCTCAGGGCCACTCCAGCCTTCAACACAGGTCCCAATCACCAGCGCAAAAGAAAAAGAGGTCAGAGAGAGGCAGATTCCCTTCAGCAAGACCCAGTGACCAGCCATCAGTGGCACCTCAGTCTGGCCACAGAGTCCGAGGCTCAGAGTAGGGCCACATTGACTCCTGCTCAGGTGAGGCAGTTGAGTCCAGGCCCGTCTTACTCACTGAACCCATCGGAGCATCTGCCGCGCCCGTCCACTCCAGAGGCTTTAGTGGCGGCACAGGGCCTGCTCGGCGTCATGCACTGTTCTTGCCGCTGAGACAGGAGGGCACGATGGCACCATAGGCTCCATCCTGGCACCCTGGATGGTCTAAAGAGAAGCCAGCAATGATGGCATGTCGATTCCCATCACCTCAGCACGCCTCCATTACAGGAGAGCAGTCGGTCCCCCGGTTTTCGACGCTCTACATCAAGAGGAGCTGTGCCACGCTGGTCCTCCTATTCTGAGTCGCAGTCAGACTCATACCACTCTGACTATAAAAGGAGCAGAAGATCCACCTCTCACCACCATAGGAGGTCCCGCCATATGCAGTGGCCCTCTTGTTGTCAATATCTGGCTCAGTGGCCCTTTTGGACTCCGTGGGCCTTTCATTAAGCCCAGGGTCAGAGCCATGGGTCCCACTTGGGATCAGCAACAGTGGCGTCCACGACGTTTGTTCCGCCACGATAAGTGATGGAGCCATTGCCTCGGTCATTAACGCTGACAGCTGCTTTGCCATCCTCGGCATTGGCATTGACTGCAGCGCCTACCTCGGCCACACCTTCAGCACTAGAGGCGGCAACAACCCAGATAGCAACTTTGTTGGACAATGTGCTGGTACCACCTCCATTATCAGCACCTACAACAACCCTGGTGCACATGCTGCACCAGACACCAACACAGGCACTGGCATGGGGCCCAGCGCTGGTACCAGCCCCCATGCCTCTTGCAGCACCGGGATCAGGCCAGTCTATTGTAGTCCCCCCAGGTTCACGAGATCCCTCAGGTGGGTATGGTAGGGAGCAACCACCTCCCCTGTGGCCTCCTTCTCACCAGATGAGGCCCTGGTGGGCACTTCAGTGGCCCCAGCTTGGGAAGACTCCAGGGTGCTGCAGCACTTGCTGCACTAGGTCACCCAGGGGTTGGGCATTAAGATGGAGGAAGTTGCAGATGGTGCAGACCCTATGGTCGACATCTGGGCCCTCTCTGGCTCTTCCCGTATCACCTTGCCATTAATTAAAACAATTACAGACATGAATAAGACCCTGAGGCAGACCCTGGCCTCTGCCACCTACCACAAAGCTTAATGAGTGCCGGTACTTTGTGCCCTCCAAGGGCTACGAACATCTCTATTCCCACTCTCAGCCTGACTCTCTGGTGGTGGATGCTGCTAATCAGCAGGGGAAACAAGGCTTCCAGGGCCCTTCCCCCAAGAATAGGGACGCAAAAAAGTTAGACCTGTTCGGAAGAAAGGTTTACTCCATGGGGGAATTACAACTCTGAATATCCAACCAGCAGACCACCGTACACAGGTACTCCTAAAACATCTGTTGGGCGATGGCTAAATTCATGGAGTTGCTCCCCTCCTGTGCTGAATTTTTGGCATTGGTTGAGAAGGGAGACTGTTCTCAAGGGCATCCCTTCAGGCAGCACTTGATGGAGAAGATGTGGCCACAAGGGTTATGGCCAAAGGAGTGGCTATAAGAAGGAGCTCATGGCTACAGGTTTCTGGCCTCCGCTATGAGGTACAGCAAACCATTCAGGACCTGCCTTTTGAGGGTGAAACTCTCTTCTCAGAGAAAACTGAGAAAAGGCTAAACAGCCTTAAAGACTCCAGAGCCACCCTTAGGTCCCGGGCCTCTAAACCCCTGCAATGCAGCAGAGACACTTCCATCTGCAGTCTCCTCAGCAGTTCAGTCATCAGAACCGCCAAGATGGCTACAGAAGGAAGAATCAGAGTGTCAGGAGAAGGCCGCATCAACCCTCTGGCCAGAGTTTGGGACAATCCAAGCCATCTTCAGGGGCCAAACCATCCTTTTGAAGGTGCGGCTGAGGATGGTGCACCAGAGCGAGATTTGGATCCACCCCACCTTACCTTTTCCTCCCTACTATCCCCCTTCTACTGTGCATGGTCCCATATTACTTTGGACCTCTTTGATGCTCCACATGGTAGAGGGGGATACTCCATCCAATTCTGTGCCTCCCACCCTTCCATCCTTCTTCCCCATTCCTGTTTAGGGACCTCTCTGATGAGCAACTCCTTATACAGGAGGTGCAGTCACTCCTATTGCTAGGGGAAGTGGAGGAGGTTCCTCAGGAGCAGAAGGGCCAGGGCTTCTATTCCTGGTATTTCCTAACATTGAAAGCCAAGGGTGACCTCAGGCCCATCTTGGACCTGCGAGAACTCAACAAGTTCATGAAGAAATTCAAGTTCTGCATGGTCTCTTTGGCATCCATCATCCCCTCATTGGATCCAGCAGACTGGTATGCTGCGTTCAACCTGAAGGACACATTTTCATATCGCAATCACTCAGCCCCATAGAAAGTGCCTCAGGTTTGTGGTGAACAATACTACCAATTAACAGACCTTCCATTTGGCCTGTCAGCAGCACCTCGAGTCTTCACCAAGTACATGGCAGTCGTCAATGCGTTCTTGCGCAGGCACTGAGGTACCTCGACAACTGGCTGATCAAGGACCATTCCAGGACCCAAGTAGAAACTCATGTCAAATTCATCAGAGCCACCTTTGACAGCCTGGGTCGTCTTCTAAACGAAGCAAAATTGACTCTGTCTCCTGCCCAGAGGATAGAGTTTATAGGGGCAGTACTGGACTCGACCCAAGCCAGGCCATACCTGCCGGAAGCAAGGGTTCAGGCCCTGGCCAACATAATTCAAGGCCTCAGACAGTTTCCCACCACCACAGCAAGAAACTGCCTGAAGCTTCTGGGACACATGGCTGCCTGTACCTATGTGGTACAGCAGACCAGACTTAGGCTTCGACCTCTTCAGTCATGGCTCGCTTTAGTGTGTAGCCCAGCCTGGGACAGCTTGGACAGGATAGTGACCCTGGCTCACCTGGTCCTCGACTCTCTTCTGTGGTGGCTCGACCCACAGGAGGTATGCTCAGGGGTCCCCTTTGCCAGTCCACAACCATCTCTTTCACTAGTGACAGACGCATCAGACTTGGGCTGGGGAGCACATCTAGGAGACTGCAGGACTCAAGGTCATCGAGCTCAGGTGGACCTGGCTCTCCACATCAACGTCAGAGAGCTGAGAGCAGTGTGCCTGGCATGCCAGACCTTCCAGTCATACTGAACGGGACAGTGTGTATCAGTCCTGATGGACAGCACAACAGCAATGTTCTATATCAACAAACAGGGGGGTACATGCTCCTCTCCCCTGTGCCAGGAAGTCCTCATTCTATGGGACTTCTGTGCAGAACATTCAATATATCTACAAGCGTTGTACCTCCCCAGGGTACAGAACGAGCTGGCGGATCACCTCAGCAGGTCCTTTCATGGCCACAAGTGGTCCCTTCACCCGGATGTCATGACTTAATCTTCCAGAACTGGGACCTTCCTCACATAGACCTATTCGCCACATTGCACAACAGGAAGTGCCAGCTTGTAGCACTCATGAATACAGAACGTGATCCATGACAAGATGCATTGTAATGACACAGGCAGACCTTTCCTTCTGTCCACCACTGCCACGAATAACTGGACTGATTTTCTGAAAGGCTTCATTGTCTCGATGTAAAAGCCTAGCGCCCTGAGGACATCCAATGACTGAAGTCTCTGCTCCCTGCCACTGGAGTGTGGCTTAGGGTAGAATACCGGAAGAAAGATGTCATGGTTGATGTGAAAATCCTTCCAAAATCATAGCCCAGGCTCCAGAATGGACACATTCCTCCTCCACTGGGGAGGCGGTCTTCTATATGCGTTTCCTCCCATACTGCTCGTTCACAAGGTACTCCTCAAGATCAGAAGGGAACGAGCTCAGGTCATATTCATAGCTCCAGCCTGGCCCTGCCAGCACTGGTACACATCTCTGCTAGACATGTCCGTGGAAGCTCCAGTCACCCTGCCGCTCTTCCCAGACCTTCTGACACAAGATCACGATTGTCTTCAACATCCAAGCCTCGAGTTGAACCTCATGGAGCTTTCCTGTTCAGACCATGTTAGACAGGTCCTCCCTTGGCAGCAGAAAACCCTCTACAAGAACCACCTATCTTGCCAAGTAGAAGAGATTTTCAATCTGGTAGACAAAGCACCGTTTGTCCCCAACATTCACCTCCGTACCGCTCATTCTCGACTATCTCCTCCATCTGAAGCAGCAGGGACTTTGTGTCCTCAGTAAGGGTACATTTAGCTGCCATCTCAGCCTTCCACCCAGGCCAGGAGGGCCTTTCAGTGTTTGCTAACCCCATGGTTAGGCAGTTTTTAAAAGGGCTTGACAGCCTATACCCTCATGTCCATCAGCCTGTTCCAGCTTGGGATCTCAACCTGGTCCTGACCCGACTCATGGAAATGCTCTTTGAGCCCTTAGCGATGTGCTCCATGCTCTAACTCTCTTACAAGGTGGCATTCCTGGTAGCGATAACCTCGGCCAGGAGGGAGTCTGATCTCAAAGCCCTAACATCAGAGCCTCCTTACACTGTGTTCTATAACGACAACGTTCAGTTCAGACCTCACCCTGCTTTCCTCCCGAAGGCTGTGTCGCAGTTTCACATCAACCATGACATCTTTCTTCCGGTATTCTACCCTAAGCCACACTCCAGTGGCAGAGAGCAGAGACTTCAGTCATTGGATGTCCTCAGGGCGCTAGGCTTTTACATTGAGACAATGAAGCCTTTCAGAAAATCAGTCCAGTTATTCGTGGCAGTGGTGGACAGAATGAAAGGTCTGCCTGTGTCATTACAATGCATCTTGTCATGGATCACGTCCTGTATTCATGAGTGCTACAAGCTGGCAGGGGTTCCCGCACCCCCAATCACTGTGCACTGTACCAGGGCGCAGGCTTCATCAACAGCGTTCCTGGCACAGGTTCCCGCTCAGGAAATCTGCAGCGTGGCAATGTGGTCCTCCAGCCACACTTTCACCACACACCATGCAATAACTCAGCAAGCCAGAGACAATGCAGCCTTCAAATGAGCAATGCTCCAATCCGTGGAAAACTCCGACCCTGCCTCCTGAATTTGGGCTTGTGAGTCACCTGTTTGGAAATGAGGTGAACAAGCACTCAAAGAAAAAAAAAATTAGTCACCTTCTTATAATTTTGTTCTTCGAGATGTGTTGTTCATGTCCATTCCAATACCCACCCTCCTACCACTCTGTCGGAGTAGCCAGCAAGAAGTAACTGAGGAGGTGGCAGGTCGGTAATGCCCTATATTAAGTGCCATGAAGGTGTGACTCCAGGGAGCAACCAGGCCGACCCACAGATACTGCTAAGGGAAAAATTCTCCAGCTATCGTGCACATGCACATGCACACACCTGATTGGAATGGACATGAACAACACATCTCAAAGAACAACAGTTACGGGAAGGTGACTAACCATTTTATATAGTCTCATCATATGGTGGTGATGATGAAATGTTTTCAATTCCAGTAGTAACTCAGGAGGATATTAAACAGCAGTTACCAAAGTTAGATATTTTTAAATCAGCAGATCTATATAACTTGCATCCAAGACCTTTAAAAGAACTGACTGAAGAACTCACTAGATCTTCAGTGTTGATTTTCAGTAACTCATGGAACACTAGAGAAGTTCCAGAAGTCTGAAAAAAGCTAATGTTATGCTAATATTTAAAAAGGGTAAACAGAACAACTCAGGCCTGACAGCTTGACATTGATCCTCAGCAAAATAATGTAACAGCTAATATGGGACAAGATTGGATGTTTTTTGCTAAAAGTTATGTGGTAGTTCCAACAGGAATTAATTCATGGAAGTTCTGCGGCCTGCATTATACAGGAGATCGGACTAGTCATCACAGTGGACCCTTCTGGTTTTATAATTGACGAATCTATTAAATCTTGCCACCTCAGTGCTTAAACAGATGCTCCTGCAAAGCTAGCTTGATGTGGAGGATGCGAGTCTGAAAGTTATAATCCTGTATATAGGAAAGAGGGCATTGGGGAAAGTGAACCAAAAATTCATTTCAGTATGCACTTCATGAACACTGTTACTCAGACAGGAAAGAAAACCTGCTGTTAAAGAAATATACCTCATATTCTTATTATTACATGTATAACCACAATAAGAATGGTCCTCATCTACATTTTTTTGAGCACAAGAACAGTCACAGGATCATACTAGCTCATCATGGGTGAAGAGAAATCTTTAGATCACAAGTGCATTGTAGAAGAGGGCTTTCCTAAGCTACCCCCTCAGGGGTATCTCTCTAACAAATCTCCAGTTTGGTCATGGCCTTGCCTTTCCACTGTAAGTGAGACTCACAGTATAAACATCCCATTCCATTCCCAAGGTGGTCCTCACCCCCAAAAGCAAACAAAACTTTCCTACCCCAAGCAGAAATTGTCCTTGAGAGGAGAGAAGTGTTAGAGACTCCATGAAGTCCAGAGACGCATGGAAGTCCAGACTTCACTATTGCTGTTGATTGTATGTGGAAGGTGCTTAGATACTAAGATGCTGAGTGGCAGCATAAAACCTTTAGATAGATTAGATAGCTGGGAATCAAAGATGTAGTGTATATATATATTTATAGTCTGTGTGTGTGTGTATGTGTATATATATACACATACACACACACACAGACTATAAATATATAAATATAATAATATAATACAATAAATCAGTCAATCAGCATATATATATATATATATCAGCTCACAAATATACTTTAAAAAGTCTACTAAAAAGTTTACAATAGGTAGATTTTGTTTTCTGGCTATGGTAGAAGCGGATATTTTGGTTGATGGCACTTTCTGATTTTCATCCATTTATAAAACTGTGTGTTCTGAATACATTTTCTACAAGATCATTGGTACAATGATTAGTGTGAAATCTGACCTTCACTGGCAAAACAAATAGGTTTTTATTTTTGGGGATCAGACTCATATTACCTTCTTAAACTGATGCCTGGAACAATGTTTAAAAGGTAAAGTAGGTTATATTACAACAGGTTCATTTGATCAGCAGTACATACTTGACATTGAATTCTTCAGAACTTCATTTCATTTCACAGATAAAACCAATATTTTGCACATTTCATAAGGTCCATTGCAGGAATTCTTTAACATGTGTTTTCCTGTGTTAAAAGAACATGGCATATAATACTAGAACAATGGGTGTATTAGAAATGCTTAGGACAGATCAGGGTTTTTTTAGTTGGAAAGAGAACTTTACATATTTAAAAATAATGGCAATTAAAGATTCTGGTCCTCATTAAAATAATGTAATGTAATTTTGTGTTTTTAATAATCTTCTCTTGTTTACTTGTTAAATATATCAGGAGTTAAACATTCTATAAAATATTTCTAATTGCAAATATTTCATTTTGAAAAAGTGATATGTAAATGTCAAAGGGCCACATTTAGCAGCAAATTAAATGGTGGGGTTTATTTACTTCAGGTGTAAATTGGTCAGTGCAATTTATACCAATTTAGTATTTTGTGCAGACCAAATTTTAATCAATTGAATTAAACTCTCATTTAAGTCAGTACAATTAAAATTAGTGGGAACTGCACCTGTTTATGTGAAGGCTGAATTTGGTGGTCCTCTGTGTTAGGAATAGTTAGGGGATTAAGGTCAGGATCCACAAAGATACTTAAGTGCCTAATCTAAATCCCAGTTATAGGCTCCACTGCAATCCATAAAACCATCACTGAATACTGTAGGCACCTGAATTCACTTGGTGCCTAAGTGTCTGCTTCTGGGCATGTGCACCACTGCCTCATTATAGGCATATGGATGCCTAACTCCTGCATAAGCCCCGCAGAGCAGGGGTGGGAAAACTACGGCCTCCAGGCCATGTCCGGAATCTGGCCCTCGAGCTCCCACTGGGAAGCAGGGTCAGGGGCTTTCCAAGTGGCTCCCAGAAGTAGTGGCATGTCCCCCCTCCAGCTCCTACACATAGGGCAGCCAGGGGGCTCCGCACGCAACCCCCACCCCAAGCAATGCATCCGCAGCTTCCATTGACTGGGAATCATGGCCAATGGGAGCTGCGGGGGCGGCGGCTGCGGACGGGATGGCGTGCAGAGCCACCTGGTCACCCCTCCACATAGGAGCCAGAGTGGGGACATGCCACTGCTTCCAGTAAGTGCCACCTGGAGCCTGCACCCCTGAGACCCCCCTTGCACTCCAACCTTCTGCCCCAGCCCTGATCCTCCTCCGAACCCCTCGGTCTCAGCTTGGAGCACCCTCCTACACCCCAAACCCCTCATCCCCAACCCCACCACAGAGCCTGCACCCCCATCAGGAGCCCTCAACCTCCCTGTGTCCCAGCCCCCTGCCCCAGCCCTGATCTCCCTCCCACCTCAAAACCCCTAAGTCCCAGTCCTGAGCACCCTCCTACACTCCAAACCCTTCATCCCCAGCTTCACCCCAGAGCCTGCATACCCAATCGGAGCCCGCCCCCACCCCCCAGTCTGGAACCCCCTCCCCATCCTGAACTCCTAATTTCTGGTCTCCGCTGAAAGCCCTCACCCCCTACCGCACCCCAACCCCCAATTTTGTGAGCATTCATGGTCTACCATACAATTTCTGTACCCAGATGTGGCCTACAGGCCAAAAAGTTTGCCCACCCTTGCCCCAGAGCAATCCATAAACTGGGAGAAGATAGGCATTTTCCACCTCATTTGCATGTGGGGCCTGATCCATTGGGGTGCTCAGAGGCTGCATACCAGATTGGGGCCCATTCAAAGTATGGCTAGAGAAAGAGGTGGTGGTAAAACCATCTCCTACTTTATAACATTTAACTCAGTGGTTAGAGCCTTTATCTGGGATGTGGGAGACCCTGGTTCAACTCTTCCCCCACCAGCTTGTGGGGGAAAGGATTTGAACACCTCAGGAGAATGCTCAGAACTATGGGTTATTCTGATGGGGCTCCATCTAGCTCTCCTGTTGAAGCTATTCCAGTGTGGATTAATAATGAAATAACTATTGGTTGATCACAGGATGACTATGAGCCGCCAATGTGATCTGGCCGTGAACAAAGCTAATGCGGTCTTGCGATGCATCAGGCAAGGTATTTCCAGTAGAGAGATAAGGAGGTGTTAGTACTGTTATATAAGGCACTGGTGAGACCTCATCTGGAATATTGTGTGCAGTTCTGGTCTCCCATGTTTAAGAAAGATGAATTCAAACTGGAACAGGTACAGAAAAGGACTACTAGGATGATCCGAGGAATGGAAAACCTGTCTTATGAAAGGAGACTCAAAGAGCTTGGCTTGTTTAGCCTAACCAAAAGAAGGTTGAGGGAAGATATGATTGCTCTCTATAAATATATTAGAGGGATAAATACCACAGAGGGAGAAAAATTATTTAAGCTCAGTACCAGTGTGGACACAAGAACAAATGGATATAAACTGGCCATCAGGAAGTTTAGACTTGAAATTAGATGAAGGTTTCTAACCATTAGAGGGGTAAAGTTCTGGAACAGCCTTCCAAGGGAAGCAGTGGGGGAAAAAGACATATCTGGCTTCAAGAGTAAGCTTGATAAGTTTATGGAAGGGATGATACGATGGGATAGCCTAATTTTGGCAATTAATTGAGCTTCAACTATTAGCAGTAGATATGCCCAATGGCCTGTCATGGGATGTTAGATGGGGTGGGATCTGAGTTACTACAGAGAATTCTTTCCTGGGTGTCTGGCTGGTAAGTCTTGCCCACATGCTCAGGGTTTAGCTGATCTCCATATTTGGAGTCAGGAAGGAATTTTCCTCCAGGGCAAATTGGCAGAGGCCCTGGGTGTTTTTCACCTTCCTCTGCAGCGTGGGGCATGGATCACTTGATGGAGGATTCTCTGCACCGCGAAGTCTTTAAACCATGATTTGAGGACTTCAGTAGCTCAGATATAGGTTAGAGGTTTGTTACAGAAGTGGGTGGGTGAGATTCTGTGGCCTGCGTTGTGTAGGAGGTCAGACTAGATGATCATAATGGTCCCTTTTGACCTTAAAGTCTATGATTATGTGAAAAACTGATTGGAGCAGTGGAACTAGACTCTCATCTCCCTCCTCTCAGTAGGTGCCCTAGTTACTGGACTATAGAGTCATTCATTCTCTTCCCCCCCCACCCCCACATTTCATTGTAGATAAATCATTAAACACGAGGGAGAGTTTGAATGACTCTAGTCCTTTTCCTGCTTTTCTTATTTTGTAATAATAATAGTAATGTTGTGCACCTGCACTAATTTACCACTTTACAGCTATTTTATGACCAATATACACCTAACATTTATTGAACCCTTTTTATGTCTCTGCTTAATTTAACCCAGAGGTTTACATGGGAGATGCACCACTTATACCATGCTGCATTTGGGCCAGTGCATATAATTTACTCTATAACTTACCTTCATGTAAACATGAATAACATACAAGTAGTTAAATGTAAAAATAGTTAGATGATCATTCACCTACTGTGATTAAACAGAACTTGGCAGTGGCATGCTTGTTTCTTGGACAGCATGTAGTAAATTCAAACTGCAAACTATTTGAACTCCCATCTAGAACTGACTCTGCAATGCCGTGTTAAGGCCTGATGTGCACATAACATATCAGTTTAACCAAAGGTATGATTTTATACTTATTTAGTTTAAACTGGTGCAACTTCTATGTGTGGATACTCTTAGATCAGTTTAAACCAGGCTTCCATTTATGTAGCTTATGTTGGTAAATTTACAGGCACAAGTAAAACCAATATAACTAGTCTTAAACCAATACCAAAAGTCCACACACACAAGTTGCACCTGTTAAATTGGTTTAGTTAAAATTTAAGTGGCTACCTGCTGCTTGCCAGAGACCAGTACTTCAGAGAAGATGTTAAGCTGAGACCCCCATCTGTCCATGACTGCAGACTGTGCAGGTAGAAGTTAAATAGTGGTTGTTAATTATGAGGCACTGTATAGAATGCACTTTATAAAATTTGTTAAAAGATAAGGTTTGTACCCCAACCAACTTACAGGGTCAGTCAGACATACATGAGATAACAACTGCAGAGTGGGAAAGTATGGAAACATTGTCCATAAAATCAAGATGGGCACACCTAATGAGATATGTGTGTTTGAAGGAGGAGAAAAGCATTTGGCACCATGCCAAAGATGACTGTTCCAATTTTAGGTTGGAGCGTATGTGTGAAAGTGAACTCAACACACAAAATTGGGGAAGAAATATAGGGAAGAGTTATGAGAAAGAAATGTAGGGAAAGACTTTATCAAAACGGAGGGAAAGAATGTGTTTTTTAAAGTGAGGTGAAAAAAGGGGGCTGAAATGAGGGTCAGGTTGGAAGGAACAAGTTTAATGACAGGGAAAAATGTCCTGTCACTTCTTAAAAACAAACACACACAAAAAAGGTAGAGGATAAAACTGACAACAGTCCCTGCCTCACTAAAATGGGTTCTAATGCTCAATAATGAGTAAGCTATTGCCGAGTCCGTAAATTGCTGTATTTGCCTGTATTGCATGACAATACCAGATATTTAAGCTAGTGTTACTAAATATACCGCTTGTTTAGAGAGCCATCCACTCTCAAGCATACATTATTTATTATTGTCCTTGTTTAATTTTATAGAGTAGCATACATTTCTGCAATGTCACACAGAAATAAAAAAGACACAGTCCCCAATCTTGAGGAGTTTTTTGTCAAATTTAGACAAATGCAAGAAATCATGACAATAGATGAATGAAGGGCTTTGGGGAAGGGACAGGAGCTACAGTAAATAATGTGATTGGTATTATGTTATGTATGAAGCTTGTACATCCTGATGCTGAAGTAAATGCCAGCAGTAGAAAGCTAGCAGAAAAGTGGGAGGAAAGTGAAGATGCTTGATGAATACAAAGAAGGAAGGTCCATGTCAGGTGGTTTCAGAAAAGAAGAAAATAGGAAGAATGGGGAGGAAATGAGAAATAGCCACAAGATAAGAACGGCCTAGGTTGCGAGGTGGAAGGTAGGAAGTAATAACAACAGATGTTGGACGAGGCAGGGATAGGCACAGCTATCTTGGAAGTGAAGCTAATGGTCCAACTCTCTGCTGGCATGACTTCCTTGCAGTCAGTGGAGTTATGCCAGCAGAGAATTTGGTGAAAGATATTTGAACAAGATGCAGAAGCTACTGCAGAGTGTGCACATCTCATTGACATTCCATTCACTTTTGTGGACCTCAGGCAGGGCAAACTGAAGACCAAACACAGAAAAGCTTTCGGTGTTGCCTGATAAATACATTAACCAAACAGATTGATAGTGCTGGAGTTGTTGAAGTTCCCTTCAAATGCGTACCTAAGTGGATGTGTATAAAGAAATATACTTGTTAAATCCACCTGAAGATAAGAGTGGAGGATGCCTAGTTTCCCCCGGCCGTGGTGGTGGTGTGGGGCGGGGTGGGGTGGGGGACAGGAGAGGGGATGATGGCATTTATTCAACGTATGATATATTATTCTATAATGATATGTCACAACAGCACATCATACCCGACTGATGCAAAATGGAACAATTGTGTGATTATTTTGTGGCTCTGTGCAGATGCATTAGTGGTGAAGTGGCTGTGAAAAATAGAGTACTATTGATTTACATTACCCTTTTGTAAATCTTCTTGGGATCTCTTGTAAAAGGCTCTGTATAAAACCAGATTCTTCTATTGTAACAGTGTTTTTCATTGCTATTCTATCACAAAAGAAGGATTTTACTCATTTTTATCATATGTGGCATGAAAGGTAGTGATGATTTGATTAGTTATATGTAAGGCTGTGTTTTAATCACAGGTATTTTTAGTAAAAGTCATGGACAGGTCACGGGCAATAAAGAATAATTCATGGCCCTGTGACCTGTCCATGACTTGTACTGATAAATACCTGTAATTAAAACGTAGCCTTACTGACTAAAATCTTAGGTGCTCTGGGAGCCTCCAGGGCACTGCTGCTGCTGGGGGGGGCTCCTTGGCCCCGCTGCTGGTCCTGTGGGGAGCAGCCCTGGGCCCTGCTGCTGCTCTGGGGGGAGGGGGCTGCCTGGGGTGGCATGGCTGCTCCCGGGAGGAGCGGGGCTGCTCGGGGTGCCGCGGCAGCTCTGGGGCGAGGGGGGGCTCCCCAGGGTCCCGCAGCTGCTCTGGAATCACTGCTGCACCAGCATCCCCCAGGTCAAGCTGCCTGAGGCTGCCCAAGCAGCGGCAGGTCCCGGGACTACCCCAGCTGGTCAGCCCTGTGGTCAGCCGCACCAGGGCTACAGAAGTCTCAGAGGTCCTGGAAAGTCATGGAATCTGTGACTTCCGTGACAGACTTGCAGCCTTAGTTATATGGTACCCAGAAGTGTGCTGGGCACTTCATTCATAGGCACTACCCTGTCTATAGTATCCTATCCTATGTTAGAGAAACAGAACTGATCATTTATAATTTTTAATTGGTTAAGTAAGAAGAAATTGAACTGATATTTAAATCTGAATTTGGTTCTGTAGCAAGAAACAAAATAATCATAATTGCACAATATTGCATTATATACCTACTTATAATGATTCATTCATTGCATGGAAGTTTAAATCTCAGTTTAAGTTTAAATGATATATGGCTGATCTGATGAAATTATAATGTCACAAAATCTCAATCACTTTTCTGCTTTTCTCATAATTTTCATGCCAGCCACGTATATCATGTTGATGATATTAAGTTCTTCACAAGCTCATTGAGTTTGTCTTTGTTGGGGTTTTTCACATTTCTCCTCCATTGAAAGTATTTAAATTCTTTTTATTTACATACACACTATAAATAAGTTGCACTGGATATTATTCTTGGCCTTAGATCTGTTCATTAAATCATCTTAATTACTAGTAAGTAAATTACTCATTACTTAATTACTCATTATCACTTCTAAAAAGACGCACAGAGAAAAGAGTCTTGCAAAAAGAAAACAGCCTGGTCTCAAATAAGGAAAAATTGGTGTACTGCTCTACACTCTGCTTTTTACAGAAATGCATAGGATCTGTTTACCTGGTTGAAATTCAAATTGTTTTATTATGGTGTCAATTCTTTGGTTTTGGCAGCACTTCTAAAGTGTCTATACACAAAAGGACTACCACAGTGAATGAATGCTAGTGTTGACACCACCTAACAAGCAGGGATTATGTGTTTACAGAAGAAGTAATATGATAGGTCAAGTATAAGAGGCACTTCTCAAGAGCACTTCACCACATAATGAGTGACTGACTAGAAAGTGCGGGCCTGCCACTCTTTGGCTTCATTTCAGTGTTGATGCCTGCCTCTCTCCTCCAAAGCCCTCTTGATCATGTTCAGCTGCTCTGTTCTCATGTGGTGAATAATAGTAGAGTAAAGCTGCTTTTCGGTCTCATTTTTCTTGCTAATTTACACACTCAAGCCATTTTTTGTTTGCTATCCTTATTTGCTATTCCCTTTTGTCAAGGCACTGTTCTCTTTTTTGCCTCAGGCCTAGGAACTAATTTGAGCTTCTATAATTACTTCATGTTTTACACCTGTCTGCATATCATGCACCTCTTGTCTCTGTACTTAAGCTGTATATTTCCTTCGGAAAAAAAGGCTAGTTTTCATATATAAGGAATTCCAAGTTTCTCCTCTGTCTTCCTACAGAAGAAACAATTAAACTGTTGAGATGTTCTCAGCAATGCAGCTGACCTTTTGGGTTCATGAAGGACAAATGAATTCTGTCTGTTCGGACAGTTTGTGTTAAGACATTGTTGAGCAAAGAGCCCTGAGCTTTGTTCCTCCTGAATGAAGCAGTGGTTGTAGTCATTTTAAAATCATTAAGACTCTGAATGCAGAGTATCACTCTACAGTGTTTGCTCTACAGCTGCTCTTCTGCTTTTAATAGCAGTTTATTAAATTTGGGTCAAGCATACTCTGAAGAGTATCACAATGAAGAACCTGTTCAAAAAGTTACCTGTTTAAAAAAGGCAATTGATTAGATTTTTAACTTAAGTGACAGCTGCAATTCATTGCCTGTTCTTTGTGGTGTCCTGCAGCCAGAGTGGAAGCCTTTTGTAATTTGGTCTTCATTTTGTAAAAGCTTTCTTGAATAATCCAGGGTTGCTTTCCACTCTGAGCCCGCCTCAATCCAATTAGGAGTTTAACAAGGGTCAAATTAAGGAGACTTTACACTTCATGTTTGCATCATTAGCCATAAGACTGTTTTGTGTGCATGACTGTGTGTCGAGAGAGGAGGGGAGGCTGCAAGATGGGGCAGACATAAAGCTGTCATCCACCATGTGGTGCATCCCTTAACTGAATGGAGGCACAGCAGGCTAGGAACAACATTTCCAGTTGTCTTTTGGGGATGTTGTGATGTAGATTTCAGCTGGTACATAGTTGTTTAGAGGTTACAGGTGCTAGCTAGAGCTGATGAAGAAGAAGTGTGTTCTACGCCTACTCTTTTCTTTCCTGGTAGCCCATTGTTATTGGACAAATGACTGGGAAGACATTAAGTTAGAAACCTCTTGAGCATTCATTATTTTTGATGAGATGACAACTACCCAGCTCCTTCTTCTCACTGCTCATGCTGTTTCCTGTTGTATTTTTGAAAACATAATTTTCTGCACGTCAAGTGTATTGTGCAGTATGAACTTTTTTAAGAGTAGTTTGTTAGAAGTCTTGAGAATATCTTGTGTACTCAAGATGACTACAAACATTCAGTAGTATTTTCTACATAAATATGTAATTGTATAAAGGTCACACTATACTGGTTTTGCTTGTGCAAGTTTTGAATATGAGTGCTAGTGAATTTAATAAATGAACTGTCGATATTTTCATGTTATTGTTTAAAAAAAGATATGACACTGTTTTCCATTTAAGATTATTCCTAATAATGACAAAAATTCCCTTTTTTAACTAGTATTTAGATGTGTGGGATATTGCTAGAGAGCTGTTGCAGTATCTCTTTAGCAAATGCTTTGTGCTGCTACATACAAAGTAACGATTTATCTAAAAATAACACTTTCATTGTTCCTCGCCCCCTAAACCCATTAATAGGTACTTTAGTATCATGCGAGTTTTCATAGTTTAATCCTTTTTCAAAAGCTTTTCAGAATAAAAGCTTTAAATGGTCCTCAGTATTAATTTGATGTGACTTCTGTACAATATGGTTTGAAACTCTCAGAAGCACATTTTTACAGCTTACCCTTTTTCACTGGATCAGTGTATGGAAAATACCAGCTAAATGTTTAATGGAGTCTCTGCTGTGAACCTTTTTTGTTGTCTTTCAGATGCTATAGCTTTCTAGTGATTTTTATTTATTGCCCTCATTAGTAAGCCAGATAAACGCTACATGTGGTGTTTGTCCACTGAATTCATGTTTTTGAAAGTCTCACTCAGAACGCTAATTTTTAAGTCCTTTACCTGTTTTATGAATCTAATTTGATGAGAGTTTAGCTCCAATAGTAAACTCTGTATAATACATGGTGATTGTGCTTTAATGTTGGCTATATGTGTAGTCAATCAGATCTTTGTTTACATTTGGACAGGGGTAGCTCCAGGGCCTTGAACATCCTTAAATAATCTGCGTTGTTTTTTAAATATTCAACTGTCTGTGAAATATTAATGTACTCTGAACTGACAAGAAATAACTTTAAACTCAATCTGTCAACTTCTCATTCAAAAAGGGATTTAATTTTCTGTTTTGATTGTTACATTTGTGATGTCTCTTGAAATTAAGTTCTGGAAAACTTTTTGGTCTCTCTCTACTTTTATGTATTTTATTTTTCGATAGAGATTTTAAATGTCCACTTTGCCAGATGCTACATTAGAACTGCTACACCAGGATCAATATTTTCTTTCCAGTTAACCAGGTGTTTTGCGCTTCAGTAGGCCTGTTTTAAAAAATCAACTTTACTGTGGAACAGACTGGTTCCAGACATTTGCCTGTTAAAGGAACCTTCCGCCATGTTCAAGATGGCCCAAAATGTTGTTCTGAATATGGAGGCTCTTTTTAAATTTAGAATGGTAACCCAACTCTAAGATTTCAGGACCTGCAGCTTATGAGCTGGCTGTGCTTCTGGCAAAATATCAGCAAACTCGAAGGCAAAAGTACTCAAAGTTAGCCTTTTACAGAAAAATTTTATCGCCTTCTGCAGTTTATCAATTTCAAAATATCATGGTGTCTTATGAACATAACTTATCCTCAGATGAAATAATGGATTTCCCAAACATGCTCCATGCATATCACTGACTTCCAGAGAGATCCTCATATTCCAAGTCTATGCAGTGTGTCTCCTGTGGACCACATGTGTTTTGCAGGGAAAATGTGGGTTCCACAGCCACTCCATGTTAGGAACAAAGCTAATCTGCATTTTTTTCTAGTGAACTAAAACTGCAAGTAATTTCTATTAAGGAAGATTAAAAGAAAAAAATGTATGTAAGTAAAACTTGGAAATTTGTATGTAAATTAGTTTCAGCCACTGGGCTCTTGGCAAGTTGTCAGTGCAGCCCATAGCGTCACAAACCTTGGGTCCCTCTGCCAGAATTTATATAACAATACAGGAGGAAAGACAACAACATGATTTATGCCTCTGTGCAAGTTTCAGGAAGATCATCTGGGGCCAATGTGACAGAGATTTGAAGGTATCAATGGTAATCAGGCTGCATGGGTGCAGACACCAAATTTTTGTAAGTTACAAAGCTTGGAATTTTAGATTAACAGTGCCTTCACATTCAGAACTTTTATAAACATCCTGTATTACCGTGTCTGATTTTATAGTAATGTTTAATGGTATCTAATACTGATACTTTCTTATAAGTTTATACATGTTCTTTTTAGCTCTTAAGATATTTGAATTTATTTTTTTCATTTTTAGCCACCATGTATCTTGTTCCTTTGCAGTATTTTTTCTTTCTAAATAAACAGAATCAGATGTTAAAAAGTAATTACAATTTATGTCTGTCATAGTAACTTACGTATAAAATTGATTACATATACATGTAGAGGAGTGTTAAATGTCTGCTTTGGATGAGTAATTTTTTTTTATTCCTTTTGGAAGGAATATATACACTTTGTGCCTACAGGTAATTTAGTTCTCTTGAAAGGTGCTGGATTGACAGCGCCGAAGACCAATGTCCTTTATTTATGCCTGAGCAGCAGCAGAGCAAGCTTTCCCGCACTGCCCTGCCACTGTGCTTCACTGCTGATCTGAAGGAACCCTCTCAGGGGTAAGAGTTTAGTCGTCTTCATACCTATTCAATCCTTGGGCTCACTGCTCAGAGTGCAAAAAAGTGCCAATTGTGGTAGAACTTTTAGTGTCTACTGTAAAGTGAAGTGTGATCACCAACTCATTTTACACAGACTATTCAATACCAATCAGATGGTGATGATGTTCAGTCACTACAGATCAAGGCCAGTAGGTCTTATTGTGGTCAATGGCAAGATCAGGATTTGGCTCCCTGGCTGTATTTTAACTAGTAAGTTAAATGTGAAATTCCCTACCCAATTATTAATCTCCCAAACCATCTAATTTTCTTAGGACTTTTTTCAGGTGTTCCTTGACCCCTCTTCTGTCACACACTAAAAGCAGAGAATAATTCAGTGCCTTTTCCAAATGGAAGTCATAAATGGTCAATTTCTCCTCTGGCTTATGCAGTGCAAAGCTCCTCTAATTTTAGGGGGAGTTGCAATAGGTTTAAATCAGGAGAGACTTTGGTTGAAAGGCTTTCAATGGCATAACTCAAATCATTAGATAAGTTCTGATCTCATTTATGCCAGTATAAATCTGGAGTAACTCCATTGACTCCATTACAGTGGATTTACACGTGTACAAATGAGAGCAGAATTTGGCCAATTGTGTACAACATATGTTATCTTTAAACATCTGATTAATTATTTTACACTATTTACTCATTCATGCAATGTGAGAGATGTGAATTTAAATATATAAAAGTCAGGAATTTCATAGTTATGGTTCTTTGCACACATGTACATGCCATATTTTGTATCAATGAATATACTGTTAAATTTATGCCATGAATATGTTTAATGTGTCTGTGTTGCAATTCATTTTCCTTACTTTTGTGCATGTATAGTAATGCGTAATGTTGCATTAATAGGTTACAGCCTTTTTTTTTTACTTAAAGAAAAGTAAAACAGTGAGTGATGATACATACATTTATTTTAGTATGGGATGTAAGCATAATCCTCCCAACAAACCCAATTGCACTCTCATATTGTACATCCATCTTTTCAATATGCAATATAAGATTAAAATATTCAAAACTCTGAATATAAATACAATAGGCTTTCATTGTGCATTATGTGAGATTCATATTTGTTTTCACCTGTATACATAATAAGATAGAGTCAAATGTTTTAAGTCTAATCATGCATGGCACATGTCTTTATTTCAGTATGTGATGTTCCATATTGTAGGTGCATAACTAGGGCTTTGCACTTGATTGTGTTACTGAATTTTTGAAAAATCAGTTAGTGTGCATGCACAGTATGTGGTTCTTGAAAAAACTGATAATTTTAAATCATATTATTTCAGACATGTCAAAAGTTCTCATCACAATTAAGATCTAAATGTATAGCAAGTTTTAAATGTTACAATGAATTTTCTTTTCAAATGATCCAGTCAAATATGGAAAATGTATTTAATTCATATTCAATTCTTCAGAATGGCTAAACAATTTAAAAACACACTATGCACTCAGAAAAAACAAGCAAATAAAAAAGCCAGCCCAAAGAACATTTTTTTTCCAAAAGTTACAAGAAAAAAAAGTGACTTTTAATGAAAGGGTCTCGAGAGCCAACACTAATATCTTGTGGTGACAATACTATATTATATAGTTAATTTTTTTCTGAAGTACTGAGTTATATGAGGAAAAGTGTAGACTTTAAAATCATAGTGAAATCACATGGCTGTGCAATATGGGCTGATAGTTATTTTTATCTCACTATATCCAGAGTCCACTCCTACTCCTTTAAAAAAAATCTAGAAAGGCATTTCTTCCTCAGTTTCTGGACTCTGCTTTGCAGAACCCCTCCCCACAAAAGCTGATTTTAATTTTATATCAAAGAAACCCTTGAGGTGGAAAGTTAGGGAAGACGGCATGGGTCTGTAGCAGACAAAATGTCGCTTGAATTTTGCTGCTCAGTAGTTTGATATACTCATTTGCTGATGTGAAATGACGAGGGCTTAGAAAGCAGGGTTTTGTTTTTTAGCTGTCTGTAGACCTAGTGAGGCCTTACAGAACCCAGTCAGCAGGTCATTAACTCTGGAGAAAACAGCTTGCATTAATATGCTCTAATCCGGTATAATTAGTCAAATTACTGCACGCCGACTGGCTTGTCATGTGTTGTCAGATTTGGCATGCATGCAGGATAGCCTGGGTCCCTCTGGAATGCCACCCTGGATCAGGGAAAACTGCTCGTTTGTAGTATTGCTGATCTTTTGGTGAGGAAAGCAAACTGAATTAGCAGCCATACACACTCTTTTTTCCCTTCCAGATCTGTCATTATTTTACTAAGAGATAAAGAATTCATGCTCCAGGAACAATTTACAGTTAATTTCTGCCACTAGAAATAGAGACTGTTCTGTTGGTTCTTACTACTTCTCTATAACAAAACTCGGGATCTGCTGTGCTATGAGATTAGCCTTCATAAAAAGATTTAAAATAAATAATTACAAGAGGATCAGCTACAAATTACCTACTATACTCTGACACAGATTATTAAACTACCAGCGTGTGTGTGCATGCACGTGTATGTGTCTTTTTCCAGTAGAGAAGAAGGTTATTAAACTATAAAAGGGCCATATTAGCATAAATTTACAAGCGCTCTTGTTCTGGCGGCATGATAAAAACCTGTGTTACCTTTGCATTAACACTGAATTGCTTGTTGTGCTTTTGGCAATGACAGATAAGTCAGTGTAATTCCCCATCGCAACGGAAATGATGCTCCAGATTCCAAATGCATCCTGAAGATGTCACTGACAATAATCTTCAAAGAACGGCCAGTGAAAGTGGGCTGTATGTTTGCAGGATGATATACTGCAAATGACAGGAAGAATTATGTGAGTGAAGACGAATCTGTAACATATTATTAAGCAATTTCACGAGAATAACAGGGATAAAAGGATAATGGATGAGGGTGTCATTATTACCATCATGTAGAGGGAAAGCAAAAGCAAAGGTAGGGAGACAAGATTAATTGAGGAAGGGTGAAGCATTCATTGCTCATCAGCTCTTTTGTACTCTATGTTCCTGAAATTCCAGACAAAAAAAATTGCTCAGGGCTGCATTTTAATGCAGCTGGCAAGAATGAGCAGAAAACTGACAGGGCACTTTTTAGTCAACTCCCAGTTTCCATAAACACACAATGGCTATTACTCCTTGAGTGTTCCAGCAGCCACAACATGAAACCAGTGGTAGGTTCTTTCTTCTTTGGAGCTACTGGTGTTTTTTTTTTCAGCCTTTCAAACTCGATGCCTCTATCTGCTGATGGGAGGGAAATGTATTGGTTGTCCTGTACACGGTGTTTACATTTGCACCCTTCTAAATGTAACACAGGTATTTATAATAGTTGTGTGTAGAAGACCTTCTTCTGAACGAAAAGATAGTCTGGGACCTATTGTAGTATTAGTGATGGTAGTGCTATGAAAAAAAATTGTGTCAAAGAATCAAGCATTTTCTATTACTGTAAAAATGAAGAGGCAGAAAATGATTCTGTAACTACAATCCTTACTTATGTAAAATTTCCACTGAGGTCTGTGAAAATTGTTGTTTAAGTAAGAGTTGCCAGCATTAGACCAATAGATTCAGTTGTCCTTCTTAATTTCGGTATGCATATTTCTAACAAAATAGCAACTGCTTGTCACAGAATAAAAAACCCACCAAGTATTTTGACTGCTGTTTGAAATATTTGGGCATATTATGAAACTTAAATTTTTGCTCAATGCAAATATATATTTTTTCTAGTAAAGAAGGTTCTCTTTAGAATGGCAGTGAGCACTTTAGTTAAGGTTACATAGCTGTTTCCACTCCATGATACTATTTTTCAACATTCATAACTTTCCGAAACTTTTATCTTTCAAGCTGAAATTTTACAGACTTGGTCTCTTCCTAAGATGTGTTTGATGGAGTGCTATTTTTGTGGGGCGTGAGAGGAGGGGGTTGTGGATTTGGGGGGTGGGACAGTTGGGAAGTTTGATTAAGAATGATTCTGACATTTTGGAGTATAAGGAGAGTGGAGTGAAAATGTATCTCCCCACTATTTAAAAAATGACATTTTTCAATGAGCTTCAGCACTGGAACTGCTGCAAGTGGAAAGTTGAAATTTGATAGGGAAACAGCCCTTGATGAAGAAAGTGCCTTTTGGAGGGTTTCTTTGATGAAACCTGTTTTTGATCAAGTTATGCACCTTTACAAATAGCACTTTGTTCGTGTGTAGTAATGGGCAAATCTAGAGTACAGTATCCACCCTAAGAATCAGAGCAAAATATGTGATTTCCAGCATCCAACACCACATTCACTGAATGAGACTGTAGGAGAAGCTTTTGCGGGAGGTAAGGAAGGAGACTTTTATTCAGAAACAGCTTTCATAATAGCAGGGCAAACACTAATAAATAAATAATTTTAAAAAGGAAAATAAGCTAGCTCTTGGATTTCTTTAACATTATATTGCTCAGGACATGTTTGAATGAGGACAGACACTGTTAGAAAGACTAGACAGAAACTGTATTCAGTATTACCATTCCATATAATTAAACTAGTAGGAGTCTATGGGCAGGTAGTCCTAGCAGACTAGACCAGTCAAGGAACCAAATGAGGTCCAGACAGGACCAGAAGGCTCAAATTCCATTACTTGATTGGTTTCCGTAGAGTCCACAAGGTCACACGCTCAGACATCAATCAAAACACCTTACTGAAACCATTCTCTCTTTCATTTAGAAACTGGGCCCTCCTTCAGACAAGTTGTCCCTTTGTGCTCAGTAAGACTATGTTCGGTTTTATGTTCAGTTACTTGTTCATAGTTTGCAATTCTGTTTCCACATTTGAAAGGCTGAAAACTACGTCCATCCTGAGTGCACAATCAAACAACCCTTCTAAGCCTAGCAAGAATTCATTTTACTCTGAAGCTAAATAGCAGAAACAGATTCAAACTGGAAAGACATGCCAGATTTTTAAAGCCAAATTAATCTCTCTCCTACTAGTTTTACCAAGGAGATTAGGCTGCAGAAATCTTTAAAACCTTTTCCCGGCACACATCCTTAGTATTTGGCTGTGCCCAGCAGATCTCCTTGGGGCTGGGTGGGAAGAAATCTTCCTCCTCAGTCATAACTCTCATGAAAGTGAGAAGCCAGAGGATGTCTCCAACTCTTCAGGAAAGAAAGATGCCAGTGCATTAATCACTCGGGCCCCTCCCATGACCTACTTCACCCAATCCTCAAAGCCCTACAGCACATTGGCTTGCAGGGAGCCCTTGCATAGCAAACTCTAGAGTATGCAGAGGGTGAGCACCTGCTGCATGGACTCCCCAAATCCTGCTTCACTCTTCCCAACACCACCCAGCAGAACCACACTTGTCTAACTTCAAAGAAAATCTTCCAGGCCTGTGAGTTGGTAGGGAGGGAAGGATTTTCCCCCTTCTACTAAGAAAAGAGACGCTCTAAATAGCATCATGGAGTTCCATGTTTGTCTCTTTGACCTGGAGTCACAGAGAAGTAAATTTACTCAGCTTACAAGTAAAATAAAACATCAATAAACTATTTCCCCATAATTGTCATCACTAAGAATTTACTGTACATTCTGTGCACCTCCACTATACCACAGGTACATGTGTCATACACATCAGTTGGATCAAAATTACTCATGATGATCTGAAAGCAAGAAAGAATCCAGTTTGACTTTTAGATTCCTTGTTGAGTTTGCATGTCTTTAGAAGAAACTCATCCTTTTACTTGTAAACTGAGGGCACTTGATCTGATATAAATCACAGAAACACTGAGGCTTGATCACCACATTGTATTAATATTGCTTTGCATCTCCATTCAATACTATAAAATTTTCCCTTTCCTCCTCCTAGCCCTGCTGATTTCTGAACAGGATGGGTGGATGTATTTTCTTTTTCTCAGTCTCTGCTTAGAAAAGCAGGTAGGGATCTTAATGCTACTTCCCACACTTTTGCTTTATTTCTGTTAGGGGTTGTTTCTGTCATCACCATTCCCCTCATTGGGTCTAATGCAAAGTTTATGGAAGTTACTGGAAGTACTCTCATTAACTTTAGTAGACTTTGGATCAGGCCTTTTATGACAGAAGTCAAGTAGGCTAAGAATTTTGATCAAAATCATGAACTCATGCGGAGCTATGTAAAATGCCCAGAAGCTGAAGCCACAAGCTGAATATCATTCTTTGAATCTGAACAGTTGTCACTCTCAGAAAATGTTCCCATCCTTTGTGAATACAAATTCCTTAGTTTCACACCTTGGGCATACTGATTGTCTGCCATACCCACCATCTCCTTCCATTGACTTTGTCTCCAAAAACCTGTTCAGGATCATACTGCTGCCAGGTTTCTCCTAGCCTTATTTCAATTTTCACATTTTGTGTTAATTTTTAAAATAGAATATTTTTATATTATGATATTTGTGTATATTGCTGATGTTTCAGTTCATAATTTTTTTCCCCATGAGAAGAGCACCTCTACCTCCCAAATGGACAAATGGGTTATTTCAGCTTTCCGTCAAGATACAGCTCATCCACGGGAATTTCCCATGATCATTTTTACAGCATGAGAAGTATTGTTTTCATTTAAAATGTGTATAAGGGCATTATTTACATTCACCTAGGTTTATTTAGCTGCCTTTGTTGCTGCAGAAAGACAGATCACTATGTGTAGGATTTTGCAACAGAAGAATATAAAAGTTTAGAAACTGTCCAGGGAATGTTGTCCTCCTCAAGACCATAAAGAAAGAGTGCAACTAGACCTTGTTGAAGCTTCCTGAATTTTGAGTTTGAACGAATTTTTCCTTCAAATATTCAATTTTTGATGGAAAATACACTTAAAATTGATAAAAAGATAATCAAAAAAGTTCAGGTCTTTTACTGAGGTGGCTGAAAGTTTTCAAGAAAAAGAAAAAAATGAAACTTGAACATTTTTCATTCAAAATTTGTACAAATTCCCTTCCCCCCCTTTTTTTTTTACTGTTTGTTTAAGCAGCGCTAATGGCAAACAACTTGATTTTTTTAAAAGTTTTCTAAAAATAATCTCTTTAATGTCATTTACTTTTGAAATACAGTTTGCCACTTTTTTTGGTAAATGCATTACAATCATTGTTGTGGCACATGTGTTTTTCATTTGTACACATACATTGGAAGATTAAGCTGTCCAAACAGTGAGTCTCCATTTTGACTCAGTGAGCTATTTCATAAATTAATTATTAGGTAGCCTTTTTGATTATGAGCTATAATCTTTAAGCTACATGTTAATGTTTTTTTAAGGGTAAAAGACTACTGCTAATAAAGATAAATTTGCATAGCCCTGCCTTCTGAAGCAAATGGGTGTATCTTCTCAGCAGTTCTCTCTGGACTGTCAAAAGGCAAAACACAATTGCCTCTATCACATTTCTAGCACTGGGCATTTTCTCCAAATCAAAGTGCTCCTGTTATAGTTTTATTTAATATATACCCTGCAAGTTACTCTCAGCTTTCACCAAAATCAATGGGATTTAAGAGCGCTCTGCACTTTTCAGGATCAAACCCTAAATCAGCGCTAATATTTGCGGTAATTGATATGGCATATTAAGGAGTTGTTCATTTGTGAGAGATTTAGAGAAAATTGCTGTTATATCTGTTACCTGTGGACTTAAATGATCATAGATTAAATAATTTAAGCATAGCAATAACATGGGCTGAATTCTCCTCTGTTATACTGCTTATGTTCATCTAATGAATCAGCAGGCAGCACCAGTATAAGAGTGAGAAGAGAACTTGCTTGCTGATTTAATGGCTGCTTTACTTCTTCAGCCTTCCTCCAGCTATGTCTGCTCCCTTTTATACAACTATATGCTTATTTTGGGTAATGACTGCAGGCATAAGGGCAGGAAAGTAAGGATTTGTTTTCCCATGCTGTTGAGTTATTTTCACTGCAGAAACATCCATTTGGAAACATGTCCTCAGACTTTGACTCCACTTTTCTGTTTTCCTCCTTCATAGCAATGGCATATCTTCTAGCTTACTTTCTGGAGTACAAAATATAAAAAAGCAATAAAGCTCAAAAGAAATACTATTCATTAAATTAGATTTACATATTTTGAATGTGTACAAAAATGCTGAATTATTATTAAGTTCCAAAGGGACGTTTATTTTTTACATTACTTCAGAGTACTTGAGAGAGGTAGCTAACATTGAAAATAACATAAAAGATAAAAACTAGTGATTAACATTAAATTAGGCTAGTAGAAACTTGAGTGTTTATCAAGCTGAAAAAAAGGTTAATATTTTAAAGTGAGGCTAAAGGTTGACAGGAGAAAAATTGAGTTAGTTTGCAAAAAAGAAATTTGTTTCTTTAAGTGAAAATTGGGGTCAGGAGGCCAGAGCTCTCTTTTCTTCTGGATGAATGAAATGAATTAAATAATGCTACCATAATGCGGCAGCCCGGAAGTCAATGACAAATCAGTACATGGAAGTTTTAGATAGATACAGTGTACTGGAAAAATATATTGTGTCTATAAATGCGATTTCAAACTAAAATGGATATTCTGATATTGTGGACATTAAAGTTACCATAGTATCCTTCACAACTACAAAGGTTTTATTCTGATGTTCTGGCCAAATTCCAATTTTAGTAATTATAGTCTGTGTACCTAAAGTTTCTGTCTTTTCAGAAGGATATAATATTCTTTATCACTTTGTAACCCACACTGTTGTGTAGTGGTATTCCACTGTTCAGCAGCTGCTGCCTTCTACCCCAGTGGTGAATGCATTTCATCGGTGGATAAGTGGTGATTTCTGTGTGTGATTAAACAGTAATGCAAAGTACTATTATTACTCTACATCTAGTCACAGGAGAATATCTGTGCGTACAGCAGTTTTGAAAGCCCTCAGCCCTCATGCTAGCCCTCAGCATGTCAAAGTGCACCAACATGTACAGCAGGTTATCTGGTTTCCATGTCATCCTGTCTAGTAGGGCATCATTTTATCTCCTAAAAATATTAAGTGGGCAACTTTTTAGCTGCTGTCCTCTTCAACTGAGATCGATATAAAGGAGTTCCTCTGAAGTATCCAGCTTTCTTCTTTCTTTACTTCCTAATCTCCAAAAGGAAGTTTTTTTTCTCAATCAGGATTTTCAAAAACTTGAACATACCCATCCAAAGACTGAAAATCTTCTGTTGTCCCTTCTCTGGGTTATCAGGTGTGGTTGGCACTTTCACCCAAAAGGAAGCATAGTTCCACAATTCCATCTAGACTGCTCACAGACTGTACCTCATATTTTAAATTGAGGATAGCCATTCCCAGTTGAGTTTTTACTTTGTCTGCCTGTGGCTTCCTGGTACAGACAGGTTTTGTTCCCTCTGAAAGAGAGGTCTCAGGACTTGGGATTCCATGCTTGTTCTCCTGTATCATTCTTAAAGGCCCGTTCATTTCTTACTCTATATTATAGGTTTCAGAGTAGCAGCCGTGTTAGTCTGTATTCGCAAAAAGAAAAGGAGTACTTGTGGCACCTTAGAGACTAACAAATTTATTAGAGCATAAGCTTTCGTGAGCTACAGCTCACTTCATCGGATGCATTTGGTGGAAAAAACAGAGGAGAGATTTATATACACACACACAGAGAACATGAAACAATGGGTTTATCATACACACTGTAAGGAGAGTGATCACTTAAGATAAGCCATCACCAACAGCGGAAGGAGGAAGGAGGAAAACCTTTCATGGTGACAAGCAGGTAGGCTAATTCCAGCAGTTAACAAGAATATCAGAGGAACAGTGGGGGGTGGGGTGGGAGGGAGAAATACCATGGGGAAATAGTTTTACTTTGTGTAATGACTCATCCATTCCCAGTCTCTATTCAAGCCTAAGTTAATTGTATCCAGTTTGCAAATTAATTCCAATTCAGCAGTCTCTCGTTGGAGTCTGTTTTTGAAGTTTTTTTGTTGAAGTATAGCCACTCTTAGGTCTGTGATCGAGTGACCAGAGAGATTGAAGTGTTCTCCAACTGGTTTTTGAATGTTATAATTCTTGACGTCTGATTTGTGTCCATTCATTCTTTTACGTAGAGACTGTCCAGTTTGGCCAATGTACATGGCAGAGGGGCATTGCTGGCACATGATGGCATATATCACATTGGTAGATGCGCAGGTGAACGAGCCTCTGATAGTGTGGCTGATGTGATTAGGCCCTATGATGGTATCCCCTGAATAGATATGTGGACAGAGTTGGCAACGGGCTTTGTTGCAAGGATAGGTTCCTGGGTTAGTGGTTCTGTTGTGTGGTGTGTGGTTGCTGGTGAGTATTTGCTTCAGATTGGGGGGCTGTCTGTAAGCAAGGACTGGTCTGTCTCCCAAGATCTGAGAGAGTGATGGCTCGTCCTTCAGGATAGGTTGTAGATCCTTGATGATGCGTTGGAGAGGTTTTAGTTGGGGGCTGAAGGTGATGGCTAGTGGCGTTCTGTTGTTTTCTTTGTTGGGCCTGTCCTGTAGTAGGTGACTTCTGGGTACTCTTCTGGCTCTGTCAATCTGTTTCTTCACTTCAGCAGGTGGGTATTGTAGTTGTAGGAATGCATGATAGAGATCTTGTAGGGGTTTGTCTCTGTCTGAGGGGTTGGAGCAAATGCGGTTATATCGTAGCGCTTGGCTGTAGACAATGGATCGAGTGGTATGATCTGACCAGAAAGGTAAGTGTTACCTACTCTCTGACAGACTTATCCATAAAACAATGTAAGGCAACGATCAACCATCAGAGCCTGCAGTTCACTCACTCTCTTATCTGATGGGATAGCTACCTGAAAGGCCACTTTTAAAGCTTGCTGTCTATAATACTTCTGTTTCCTGGACTGAAACAGAGGCTATAATAATCTTGTTAAACTTTAGTTTAGATACCAAGTTGGAATGGAGAGTACTGAATTGGAGGAAAGGCATGCTTAACTCCTCTAACAAAAAACATGACCCAGGAGAGGTAGAGGTATGTAGAATCAGCTGCTGTATATACACATACTGAAAAAATGGCTAATAATGCTCTTCAATAGTGTAGGAGTGTAACAGAGCAAAGACTTACCAGCATGGCACCTCCTGCTGGTCATTTGGGAATTAGCTCGTCCAGTACTCTGAGCGCCTCCTGGACCCCGGTGCTCCTTACCCTGGAGTTCTGCCCACTCCAGTAACCTCACATGCTGGGTCTCCCCTCCCAGGGGAACCCCCAACCTTCTACATCCACCTTGCGTCAGTGACTACTGCCAGTCGTCATCTAGCTGCCTCTCACTAGGGCAAACTGCGGTCTGTAAAGGTCACTCATCATTGGCAAGGGGGGTCGGACCAGCTGCCTCTGCTTATTCCCAGGCTGCCCCCTGCAGTCCCAGTACCTGCACAGGCCTTTATGAATGCTCCCCAGCTCCTCTTGCCTTTTCCCAGTTCTCTTCTCTTCTCTTCTCTTCTCTTCTCTTCTGCTTCAAGTACCCTATTCCCAGGCAGCTAAGTCCTTCTCCCTCTCCCAAAGCTGGAGAGAGACCATGACCCAGCTCCTCCCTTAGGCCTTCTTACACGCCCAGTCCAGCCCTGATTGGCTGCCTCAAGCCCGCTCTTGATTGGCTCCCCAGGGCAGCCTTTCCCAGGGCTGTTTTTAACCCCTTCTACACCAGAGCAGGATGACTGCCCCGTTACAAGGAGATAATTCAAAATTTTAGAAAACCAAGTAGAAATGGCAATATATTTTCACTTGACAACAAGTCAATGTCTTCCACTAATGCATAAGACTTTCTTCTCAATAGTTTGTATATCTGAAGAAGGATCTGCTGTATCTCTGTAGACCATTCAGTACCCATACCTCAGAAGTTCAAGAATCCAAGTAGCTAAATGGACACCCTTCATGACTGGATAGAAATCTTGCTATGATTCTGAGACAACCAATCTAGACTATCAATAACAGGACTGGAGGTTCTGAGGGCCTGCCCAAAAGATCTGAATACCAAAACTGATCAGATAAAGTCATAACAATTTAAAAAGCACAGGCTCTCTCATCTTATTTTCCTGAGAAGAAGAAAGGCAAACTCCTCCTCGCACTCAAGATTATCGGAATGACATCTCTTAATGAGGTTCTTCTCATAAACAAAATAGAGGACACACTGTTGACTTTTGTGGAAAACACATAATGCCATAGTGTTGCATCTTTTTGAAGATGGATGTCATGCCAGAATCTTTCAGAGGTTACTTGTTTGACAGGCAGCTTGAGTCACAGATTTTAAAGGCAGTATGTTTCTGTTTTCCACCCGACATGAAAGGGAGTGAGGTCCTACCGCCTCACTCAATATTTCTTCCTAAGGTAGTTATTGAATTTCATTTGAACCAGTGAGTTTCTCTCCCAGTTCTCATTTCAAAACCATGTAACCAGCTTGCTAAATTGAAAATGCAAAAATGTATAGAATTAGATGTTAAATGAGCATATAGTTACTGTTTGGGAGTGGGAACATTCAGTAATCTCTAGATTTTTCTTTGTGTTTAATGACTACTGGAAGCTATCTCCATCTACAGATTTTCTAACTGGATTATTTTATTTAGACCTATTGCTTTTTACTGGTCTCTTTCTTTGAGACCCCTGCTTCATCAGTTCCAAGGCAAGCTTCTGTGGCACGTCTGCAACATGTCTTGAGTAGAGATTTGCAAGACGGCTGCTTGTTGCTCTGTTCATATAATTTGAGGCACTATACTCTTTATTCAGCATTTCAGTCTAAGGCTTGTTTGCGCAGAGCATTTCTCTAATTTTTGTTAAATTAACAATTGTCAGCTCTTCCTCTTGGGGGTTTATTGCTCATTAATCTCCCAGAATGGAGATCAGCAGAGGCAATTTTTGAAGTAGAAAGAAACATTACTTACCTGTAACTGTGGTTCTCTGAGTATATTGCCTTAAGAAGATATGCCCCACCTTCATTCCTCAATTCTTCAGAGTCTTTGAATTAATCTTTGAATGAGTGGGAAAGAGTTGAGAATGTTCAGGGTAGGGACTCCGCTCCCATTTTTACTATTAGGTGTAAATGTTCAGTTCCACTTGGGGAGCTCAAACAGTCCTTTCAATCGTTACTTTCCAGAATGTTTTGATCAATGGCATTGTGGGCATTTGCATCCCAGAGTATGGATCTGCAGTGGCAATATACTCAAAAAGGCATCATTCCTAGCAGGAATCCTTGCCTTTGGAGAAACACTATCTGTAGAAGGTGAAATTATAAAAATATGAGTAGTCTCAGATTTTCAAAAGTTGAGCTTCACCAGTGACAGCAGGTGTGTGTTTTCACACACACACATGCACATGTGCATGTAAAGAGAGGGAGGGGCAATTGTAGGTATAGGTACAGTATATATAGTCTTATCTTGACTTCTTGTATGATAGTTATGGTTAACTTTTGTACATGTGCTTCTGTTTTAATAAAGACATGAACACACAGTTCCATTAATATGAACCAGCATGAATGTTGGCTGGTTCTAGTATAATACCATATAAATGCTAGTTCCCAGTATCATCTGTTTAATTTCTTTGTGGAAAAGGTATGCAATTGAAACAAAAAGCATTATTTCTATTGTAATTTTTATTATTATTTTTCTTGAGCCAATCCTGTCACGCTGAAAGCGTGAAAGTTATTTTCTGGTGGTGTGATTAGATTGGGGCTGAACTCTCCAGCTGGCAGACCTGTCTATGACTGGCGGCGGCCTGTCCCCAGTGCTTGTCATTTTCTGACATGCCTGACAGGATGGGGACAGCAGCCCCAGACAGGTTCATTAGATGGTGTTTTCTCTGCAGCTGGTCTAAAAATAATAATAAAAATAAAATAAGAAAGGCTGTGCTTTCTCAAGGCCCAAGCTGAAGGGGCCTTCTTGTTGGTTTAAACCAAGGCCTTGTTTTGACAAATTTTGATCTGGGCAGTTTTTAGATTTTCTGACATATTTTTGTTTTCATCCCCTTTGGCCTGCACTCTTTGCACTCTGCCTTGTTGCAGCCTCAGAATCCTAACACTGTCTTCCCAAGAGAGCAAGAAACATGCTTATTGAGGGCTTGAAAGAAAAATAGAGCAATACAGAAAAATACCAATAATTGTTCATTTCCATGGCGATCAACAACAATGGGAGTAAAAAACCAACCTTGGGACTCTCAATAAACTAATTACAAGAAAAGTTAAGACTTTTATAGTTCCAGAAACATGCCATCTACATGAGAAAATAGTATAATTACAAGAAATCTAGACTGTTAAATACATTGCTCTCTGGTGCTGCCGGAAATTTAAACGGTCTTCATTATTTTGCTTTTTGGAAGCTTCCAGAGTTTGCTGGTGGCATTGACAGTCTTTGATAGAATGTAACAAAATTCAACTAGAATATCTTTCTACTTGGTTTTAATTGTTTTGTGATCTGTAATCTGAAAACACTAGACTTTATCAGTAGCTGCTGTATTTTGAATATCTCTGTGTTACTAACAAAATTAATTCAATGGATTCAAACTGTGTTTATAATTTTTATACATTTGTATCAAAGGTTTACCAATTTTATACTTAGTCATGGAACAAAGCCTTTGTACTTCTTAAAAAATGAATAATCTTTTATAATCTATTATTGAAGAAACCTAAGTACTTTACCTAGTAATTATTCTTATCATTTTGCTATTGGCAGTAACTATTGGCATCTTTAATTTACAGACCATTGTCAATAGTCGGTCTACAACCTTACCTGCTGATTGCTGCTTTCCTTAGAGAGAGTCATTTAATTCTGGATATTTTAAATAGTTAAAATATGTCCATATTCAAGACACTTGTCTAGTTATTGGGGGCGGGGGTTGAACAAATGAAAATCTGTGCTATTTCATTTACTTTGCTTCTCTGCTTAGAGCATTACAGCCTTTTATATTTGGTGTATTTAGCCATTTATGGTGTAAACGGTGCTGCTGAAAACCAAGCGTTTCATTCACAGATATCCTACTTACCTTTCCTTTATATCGTTAGTTACTGCTGCTTTAGTTCATGGTCTCTATGACAACTGTTTAAATTGGGATGGGCAACTGTCATCTGGAGTATTACTGAGAGAAAAGTGTTAGTGAGCACACAGTCCCATAGATAGAGCATTTCAATATAATCCAATTTTAATTGAGCTCCAGAGACTTTGATGTGCTGCAGAAGGTTGGGAGAGAGCTATTCCAGGGAGAAATTAAAGCAGCCCAGCAAGGCTTCACTACTCCAGACTGTCACCATTTTAAATAAGCATTAGCATCAGACTTAACCTTTCCTTATGAAACATCTCACTTCTTTTTCAGCCTTTCCCTGTTTTTTTGCCATATGTATAAAGGCAAAGGCACTTTCATCTTTTTATATACATTTTTACACTCCCTTGATTAGGTTTGAAAAGCATGTACTGGACCTGAGATGCATCAGAAGCTGTCTGTTGGACCTTGCTTTGCAGTTCATAAAAAGAAATAGAAAGCGGGCTAGGGATTAGTTTGCAATTGTCAGCTGGCATGTGTTGGATTTTCTTTTAAAGTCTGCTATGAAAGTAACCTGTCCTGGTGCTAAAATGTTGAGGGGGAAGTGGTAATTTATTTTTAGCTTGGACTTATCATGGATTTGTTTTTATGCATGAGTGGATAGGCATTTATTTGAAGACAGACTTTATGAACAAAAATACACTTCTCCCAGAGCCACATGCACAGCAAGACTTATAGAGTATAGTGATTGAGAATAGTCACATGAGAATGGCAATTAGCAATCAGAATTGTGTTTAAAAAATGCACGTGTGTGTGGGAGACAGAATAGAAGCTCTTTAATAGATTGTAAACATTCAAATAATTGATTCAAATCTCTTTAGTTATGATAGATTTTCCTTATGTAATTGACCTGAATTAGAGTATTCCATTTGTAATAATGACATTCACACATACAAATAAAACTTAGAATAGAATAACATTACTGTAATAAAACCAAAAGCAAAGATCATCACAAAATGAAAATGCTGTGTGTCCTCAAACACCTAGGCACAAATAGTTTAGAGGCTCATACCCTCATATTTGAAGGGTATAAGACATTTCACTACAGATCAATTTTCTTGTTTCTTAACTTCTGACATAACCAAAATATTTTAATGTTTTGTGTGTTCATATTTCTTTGTCTTTCAGTAACACAGCCTAATCCTGCAAGATGCTGAGTTCTTCCTCTGAGTTGCTGAGCACAATCAGCTCCCATTGAAGTCAATAGGAGTTGACGATGCTCAGCAGTACACACAAGATGCTCAGCACCTTTCAGAATTGGGTCTACAGTATTTGAATTATTGCATAATACATTTTTATTCTTTTCTTAGAGTGAATATAATGCTCATGAAAGTCAGAGACTTAATATCAATAGCTAGAACTAGTCATTCTGCAGACGATATATTTTCCCATACAGTGTTAGGGGTTTTGTTGACTCACTGAACCAGTTGGCTTGTTACCCACATGGATATAAGGAAGGTGGGAATCTAGGCCAGTGAGAGAGAATTTAGGCTGTGGATTTCAACAGTCCCAAGGATGGAATGCTAGGAATAACCAAGCCCAGGAGAAGGTTTGAGCTGAACTTCGTTTTGTTAATTTCTGTGTTTATAAAATCAAACGCTAGGAAAGGGCGAATTTATACCATTCACCATGTAGGGATTATGTTTGAGAGAAGTTTGGGAACAGCACACCTGCTCACAGGCATGTAAGAGCCAACAGCTGCTAAGAAGCTGAATCTCTGTTGTGTTGGAGGGGCTGAGAGTGGGAATAAACAGAGAAGAGATCATGCAAAGTAATTCTGCATCCTGACAGGTGCTGAAGTAATCTGCACATTTGGAGCTCCACAGCTCACCACAGAGAAGGTCATGAGTATGCCAAAGGTTATGGCCTGTGGGTCTGCACATAGCACACTTCCACATAGCTACAAATGCATACAGGCGAGAGTAATAGGTAATGTGTATTACTCCCCATCCATACCTATAAGTAGCTGAACATGGCTGGGCTGGATGGATGCCCTGCAATTTCTTTCTGGTTTAAGACTGAGCATTCCTTCCACCCTTATCAACAGCCTTCCAGCACTCCCTTGTAGTTTTCATGAGTAAAGCCTGGCTCAGGATTGGACCTTCAGAAAATGTTGCACGAATCCAGGCAGCCTGGATTTTACAGTGATTCAGATTAAACACCAAACTGATAAATTAATATGAGTGTACAAACAGTATATCTGAATATCTGTACATGCAATTATTATTATTTATTATTTATATTACGATAGTGCCTAATCATGCCCAGGACCCTGTTGTACAAATACATAAATACAGCTGTGTTTATTTGAGTGATTTATTTGACTGATTACATACTGAGAACATTGAAATAAAATCATGCGTTTCCACGTGTTAATCATTTGGTTCTATATTCTATATGATTTCTGCATATTGTGATTATAATGTTTTACATTGATTTTACTCTGCAGTGCTTAGTTGCAGTGTGATAGGTGCTTTATATGGTAAATGTGTGTTAAAAATGTGTATGTTTGCATATTTTTATTTCCTTTTTAAGGAAAACAAGGAAAATGAAATGCAAAATATAATTGTGTTAGTTATGGTTTGGAAATTTACTAGCACTTATGTCAGAATACTCAGAGTCTCAAAATATCCATTGCTTTGTCTTCTTGCACACAATTTAATAAGGCATGAAAATAATTAGCATATACAGTAACAGAAAATACCACTGAGTTTTGCTGTAGGAGCCATGGTCCAGCTTTCCTCCCATGCTAGGCATTCTTTGTACTCCTCTAGCAGTGCAAAATGGGCTATGGAGTTGTTTTAAATGGGCAACTAAAGGATGAGTCAGGGGAAAGAGGTGTAGCTGGAATGCCCTTCATTCTAATGATTTGTGGTCAGCATAATGGTTTGTTGGGGTCCATTACAAGCTGGCATAATTTAGAGCAGCTCTGAAACAGCTCTGAATTACACTGGACACAAATAGGCCTCCAACAGCTCCTGGTAGTAGAGCAAAGGCCATCTTTGCCCTATCCACTCTCAGATGAGCAGATCTATGGTGTAATTGAGGTTCTAACCACAGAACTTTGAATTTTCTGAGTTTTGTGGATGTCAATTATGAAACATTATGCATAACCCTAAAATTTTCCCCATTCATGCATTTGGCTACATTGCATTGGAGGAAGTTGTTTTGTGGATCAGGGATTGGTAAGGATGATCTCATATATGTGGTATCTAACATCATGTGTCTTTATAAATTAGGTATTGCATTTATTTTTGTACAACAAATGTGATAATTTTAAAAAACAGCTAAAATGTCAAAGAAATAAATTGATCAAAAGGTAGTCCCAAATTTTGGGATTAATGAAGCAAGTGCATTTACTTTCATACATGAAGTTAATCAACACAACAGAAAATTAGTTGGGGTTTTTTGGGGGAAGGAGGGTGTCAAACATTATATAGGCAAGGATGGTATCAGCATAATTTAGAAAAAGTTAGCCTATGCAGTAGAACAATTGCTGTCTTCGGCTTGCTTCCAAATTGCTTCCATAGATCACAGCTCTTGGGGCCCTGCACTGATTAAATCTGACTTAAACTACGATAAGCCTGGCTCAAGCTACAAGTCTCCAAGTGTCTGCTGTGTAGCATCAAGACCACAACTATAGAAGGAGGGAAATAACCCTGATCCCTCAATTCCTTTTTTTACTATCTGTCTTTATTTGAAACTGCTAATATTTCACCAAACTCAGTTTTCACATTTTTCTTATATTTATTCATGAGTTTAGTTGTCCTATTTTATTATAATTTTTAAAATTTTGCATAATTGTAAACTTCTGTGTTTTCATAAATTTCTTTATCAGGTTGGTCCTCAAAGGAAATAAATTAGCACTCAAGTTCTGCAAATTCTGTATTCTACATTGTTCCTCTAAGACCAGCATTCATTGTAGTTGCTGTGTTTGGGACAGGAACATTCTGAGAATCACATACCTCCTTACTCCTCAAGCTACAGCTGCTAGTTGGGAGTGCTTTTATGCCAGATTTTATAACTACCTTGGTATCTTCACCCTCTGCACAAGTATATCTGTGTCTGCTCCTTTTGCACTCTTGGCATTTGACAGCTCCACAGGATCTGTGCTATGCCCCAACTTTTAAACAGTCCCTTGGAGAAACCCCCTCAGTGTGCCAGACCCCTAACAGAGCCCTCTCTTCCTTAATGGTAGGTAATATAGCCTTAACACTTCCAAGACAGAGCCTCTGGGATCCAACACTCCTGTTTGATACCATAAGCTCTACCCAGTCAGCTCAACTGAGGTAGACTCCTTTCCAGAGACTTTTTGCCCTCTTCAGGGATCTATGCACCTCAGCAAGTACATGCAGTGAGCTGTAGCTCACGAAAGCTTATGCTCAAATAAATTTGTTAGTCTGTAAGGTGCCACAAGTACTCCTTTTCTTTTTGCGAATACAAACTAACACGGCTGCTACTCTGAAACCTTTCAAAACTGAGTAAGATTTATTAGGGTATGTCTTCACTGCAATGTAAGCCCAAGGTTAGTGGAATTCAAGTCAACGAACCCTGGCTTTTAGAACCCAGGGCTTGAGCATCTACACTTATTGCCAACCCTAGGTTAAGATTTTTTTTTACCTGGGCCCAAACCCAGGGCTCTGGTGTCAACAGTGCAGTACACAGACCTGAGTCCAGCCAGCCAGACCCCAGACGTTCTAGCACCCTTCTGAAATATGGCTGCTTTAGCCCTTTGTTTATGGTATTGTGTGTGAAAACTTGACTATCCATGTTGCATATTACAGGAAGTTTGACTGGCCCATCAACACATCATTTTGGTCTGTGTGCTTCTGGCAACTGGAGCCAGCAACATGGAGGAGTCAACATTTCAAGAATTTCTCTTGCTTGGGCTTTCACACCTCGTTTCATGAGACAGGCAGAACTTTTGTGGGATGCTAGTGGATAGTTTGGTGGTATCCTCTGACCCACCAAAGGCACCTGACAGAGCTAATGGTGGAACAGGAGTAGGAGGAGGACACAGACACTGCAGACTCAAAGTGGCTGATGCTACTTATGAGACTTGGTATAGTGGCTGATGCCACCTATATGGCCTGATGCTCCTGGAGCAGGGCTACAAGGGGATGACCAGCAGTATGTCCAGAACTTACACATGAAGAAAGATACATTTCTGGAGCTTTGTGAGCAGCTTGCCCGAACCCTTCCCAGTGTAAAGACACAGCATGAGGGTGACCATGCTAGTCCAGAAGCAGGTTGCTATATCCATCTGGAAAGTGACTACCCCAGACTGCTGCAGTCCCATTGCCAACCAGTTTGGTTTTGGAAAGATGACTGTGGATAAAGTGGTGGCGAAGGTTTCTGAGGCAATCAGGCATGTGGTTTACCCCAATGTGGCAGACATAAAAGATATTCCCGAAGTAATTGCGGAGAGAATGGGGTTTCCAAGCTGCTCTGGGGCTATGGATGGGACTCGTGCCCATAGTTTGCTCTCCTCAAGAAGAACATGAGTACATAAACCACAGTGTTGACTCCATATTTATGCAGGCCCCTGTGGACTAAAGAGGCCAATTTATGAATGGCAATGGAAAAGTTCATGATGCCAAGGTTTTCTGCCAATCAGAAGTCTACATTCATGGATAGGCTGGGACACTATTCCCATCACATGACATTGTCATATATGGTGTTACTGTCCCTGGAATGCAGGGTACTGCAGAGGGGATGCAGCCCATGGTGCAGGCACAGCAGGAGTCTGCATTCTTGTGGTCATAAGAGACAGCTGCTGCTCTAACTGTTCTCTCTGTTGTGCTATATCTTCCTCCCTTAATTGCCGCTCCTGTTCCAGAAACTGTGAAGCAAGTGTCTATTCCACACTGCTACTCTGTCCTCAAGCTGTGAAGCCAGCCTTAGCCTTTCTGCTCGGCATGTCTTTCCTCTTACCACAAGTCCCTTTGCTTTTGGTATTCAGCTTGCTTGGTTGCCCTGTCCAGAACTTCAACAATAAGTTAATCACAAAACACTTCCTCTTGGAACAGTCCACAAAGGTACGGGAGCCAGTCTTCTGCAGTGTGGGCAAGCTTTGGAGGTATTGCAGCTTGTAGAGATGAAGAAGCCTGGAGTAGAACAAGACACAAAGGGTTATTTTCTAAAGTAGCTCAGTGCAGGAGCACAGAAAAAAGTCATTCTGGAATTTCAAGGACAGAAAACATTACTTTTTACAACTGAACTTCACTATGTTAGCAGACGGCTGCTTCAGACCACAAATGCTCCCTGGACACAGCCAGGTTAATCACAATGAAGGAAGTGCTGAGAGAATGGTAAGTTAAAAATCACAACTTTGAAGGGTTCCCCACCAAAAATTGAGTTTGGGTGTAGGTTGGTGGCCACACTGTGCTACCTATGCTTTTTCTATTATTTCAGGCATTGCACATTTGGAGGCCATAACAGTTCTTATGGTGCCCAATTGGTGACTAAACAGAACATCTGTAAGTGTAGTGGGTTGAGGAGCTACTGAGGTGGCTCTGAAAAATAAGCCCATTCCTGAAATGTGCCTACCTATCTAGAGTTCCTGCTATTGGAAGAGTTAGAAGCTTTCAGCACCCAGGATTTGGTCAGAATTCATGAGGGAATCAATATGATGCTGTGTTAGCATCCAGATGGCTTAGTGCTTACGATGCAGCTTACGATGCAGCCTTTAGGACTGCATGCAAACACACAGAACTCCATTGCCATTTCCCTTTCCCTTGCCCCACTGGCAAAGTTCTAGACTGAATTCAAGTGCCTGGTTATATTCTGGATTAATGATTTTGCCACCTATGGAATGCATGGACTACATTTAACAGAAATGGACTGCATTTGAAAATGACTGAACCTTTTAGCAGCATATGTACAGAGAAGGTACTGTAAGGTTCTTATTTTAGCAGACTGGAACACAGTAGCAAAAATGTGCAGCTTGCCATTAAAAAAATTCACTTTTACATGCTTGTTTTACTGTTGCATTTCCTATTATCCATTAGCAGATACACACTGCTGCCTGGGGTTTATATAATGTCTTTTGTATTGGATCATAGCATGGAAATCCCTCCCATTCCTATTAGTAAACCCAAAAATGGGAACCAGAAACTTATCAGGGTCCAGGGCAGCTTCTTCCTGTTCCATTTCTGCTGCTGGTTTCACAGTGGGCTGTTCTTCCAGGGGTGCATCAAATTGAATTGAGTCCAACTTAATGTTGTACTCTTGACCCCAGTACAAGATCCTTTTGGGGTGTGAACACAACTTGCTTCATTTTGGGCTAATCCTCCTCATCCCTCTCTGTTTTGCACCTTGTCAATGACAGCCCTTTCCTTCAACCCCTCTGTTTAAAGTTTGCCCATGTGCCATATAGCCTTTTATGCCATTAGCTGGGTCCAGTTGTCCTCTGCTTCTTCATATGTGCTGTTATCACATAGCCTGCTCCAGAATTCTTAAGATGAAGATCCTCCTAAAGGTCTGTCTGAAGGATTTACCGTTAGAATTTGATTTGGAAAAGGAGACAAAAACACCACATGTTTACCGACCCGAGGTAGTGATGTCCAATATTGTTCCATCTTTCCCTGGTGATATTAAGAGTTTCCAGGAATTTCATACCATACCCAGCATTCCAAGAATTATCTGCACTAGTGATATGTGTGTCGATCATACAGAGGGGAAAAGCTCTGTATGCACACAGATGTGTAATGCCCACAAATTAAACTATAAAATCATTCTTTAGAATTCACAGTATTTGAAAGGACAATAACACCCAAAGTCAGTAACAATTATTCACTTGTTTTGTATCATACATCAATGTTTCACAATGACAGCTAAGTTAGAAATAATGGTTTTAGAGTAATTAAGATCTTCTTTTTTAGTGATATGTCAGTGAACTATTTTGACCAGGATTTTATTGTTCAAGAAGACTGTTGCACATCTATAAATAGTCTTTTATTCTAATAATTCAAATGAGGGCAATCTACTTAGTTACATGCTGCTGCTGCTTCCCAGTCATATCCTAGCCAATGTTTCCACAGAACATATAATCGTAAGGTGTAGCAAAAACACCTTGCTCACAAAAGGAAGAAATAAGCCAGAGATAAAAATGGCCAATGTAATAGCTCTCAGGCTCAATGAAAAATGAACGTGGGAATAAGAGAAAGTCAGTCATCAGTAATGAATTTATCAGATAAGTGGGCATTGTTTTTGTGGATATAAAAGAATAAGTACTCTGAACATGGCAATCAAAGAAACTTATAAATAAATGGAGTGAGCAGAGCCTCGTATTTTAACATTTAACGTGACCTCTTGAAAGTTTAAAAAAAGTTTTAAAAAATAGTGTTGGAAGGAGAAAAACAAGCTGAGTAAAATTTGGCAAGGAAAAAGAGAACCAAAACCACAAAAAATCTGCATTTTTGAAAACCCCAAAGAGGAGGAGAAAAATGAAGCAACGGTGCCCATATTTGTTTAAAAACGTTCTGAGAGAGGTTTTAAAAACTGATGTGGACTGAGGAATTGCAATAATACATAGTATTATATGCTCATCCTAGAGATCACAGTTCTCCAAGACTATTTGAAGCTATTAAGCTTTTAAAGCTATTAAGGTTTACTACTAATAAAAAACCTTAAAACGAAGCAGTTCAGAAAGGCAAAAACACAATCTAATCAAAAGGAAGTGAGGTCATTAATGAAGATATAAAACAGTTGTGAACTTTAAAAAATATACAGAAAATAAAACAATATAATGGGTGAGATCTTACAAGTGGTTATTTTTATTGTGGTTGGGAACTGAAGGAAAAGGACTGGATGATACCAAAATGGTCTGAATACATTTTATAAGCCTGGAAAATCCAGAAATGGGAATGAAAACGTTCTGGACAAAGAGCATTTTACTAGTTTCATTTAAGCTGTGTGGTTACTGGCTGTTTGCATTTGTATTTTCCCTTTTCCAGGAATTTATACATATGATGTTTTTATCTTTTGAGCAGTTATTTTTCTCTTTTAAAAGTATATATTTTGCTTCTCTTATATGTTTACATATATTAGTACAGTTATTTTACCTGTTTAGTTACAGTATTTGTATTTTTCTTGCTAGACCTAAAGACTTAAGTCTATTCAGTGTCTTGGCAGATGATGGAGAAAATGATTTTCAGCTATTTTGCCTATGTTTGTTTCTAATTTTTAAGAGTATACACAATATTTAGGATCTTAAATTGTTTATGAAAATCATTAGTGTAGATGTGATGTCATTATTGACAGGCATTACTAATGTCTCTCAACAAGGGGAGAATGTCAATGGTCCTTAAATATTCTTTCTCTTTCTCTCTCTCAAGGAAAAACTCTCGACTCTGGAATGATTCATAGTTTCTAAGGCCGGGAGGGACCATTGTAGGGTGGCCAGGTATCTGGTTTTCAACTGTTAAAAGTCTGCTCAGTGGCACAGCGGGGCTAAGGCAGGCTACCCTTCCTGCCCTGGCTCCGCGCAGCTCCTGGAAGTGTCTGGCATGTCCCTGCGGCTCCGAGGTGCAGGACCTGCCAGGGAAGTTCCACACTCTGACCCCACCTCGAGCACTGGCTCTGCAGCTCCCACTGGCCAGGAACCATGGCCAATGGGAGCTGCTGGGGTGTAGGAGTCCAGACGTGCTGGCTGCTTCCAGGAGCAACGCAGAGCCAAGCTAGGGCCCCACTGTGCCACCAACTGGAAGCTGCCTGGTGTAAGTGCCGCCCAGACGGAGCCTGCACCTGAACCCTCTGCCCCAGGTCGGAACCCCTTCCCGCACCCTAACTCCCTCTCAGATCCCACACCCCTACCCCAGGTCGTAATCCCTTCCCTCACCCTAACTCTCTCCCAGACCCCACACACCCACCCACACCCCAGCCCCCTGCCACAGGTCAGAACCCTCTCCTACACCTAAACTCCCTCCTGGAGCCTGTACCCCAACCCCATACCCCAGCCCTGAGCCTCCTCCTGGAGCCCACACCCCCTCCTCCACACAATCCCCTACCCCAGCCCTAAGTTCCCTCTTGCACCCAAACTTCATCCCAGAGCCCACGTTCCAACCCCCTGCCTGCCCCCCCGAATCCCCTCCCGCACTCCAAATCCTTTGGTTCTAGCCCAGAGCCCCCTCCTGCACCCCAAACCCCTCATCCCCAGTCCTACCCGCAAGCCCCCAGTCCCAGTTGGAACCCGCACCCCTGCTCTCCCACCTCCAGCCAAGGTCCTCACCCCCTTTCACACCACCCCACTGCCCCAGTCCAGAGCCCCCTCTCACACTCTGAACATCTCATTTATGGCCCCATCCTGGGGACCTTACCCCCAGCTAGAGCCCTCACCACAACTCCATGCCCCAACCCAGTGAAAGTGAGTGAGGGTGGGAGCGGGGCTGGAGTGAGTTGCGGGCAGGGCCTCAGAGAAAGGCCGGGGCAGAAGCGTGTCCTCAGGGAAGGGACGTGGCGTGGGGGTGACCAGGGGTGTTCAGTTTGTGCAATTAGAAAATTGGCAACCATATACCATTGATCATGTAGTCTGACCTCCTGTGTAAAACAGGCTAGAGAACTTCCCTAAAATAATTCCTAGAACATATCCTTTAGAAAAATCATTATTCATGTCAATTACCACCAGGTCACAAACTTCTCTTTCTGGAGCAGGAGATTGAGAAGCAGTATCTATTCAATTCCAGATACAGTTCATCATTAGTGATTTATTAGGTAGGTTCCAGTCTAGGTTATGGTCTTCCTTGGAGTTGGTCATATTTGTTAGTTATGAATGGTCGTCTGGTTTTAGATTAGAGTCAGCTGGCCATTTTGGTCCCACTAGGCCTCCCAACAATTTAAGAAATGATTAACCCTAGCTTGTTGCTTCTGTGACTGAAAAGCATTGCTATCTATGGTTTCCTGTTGTACCTAGAAGATAGGAGTCAGGCCATGATGTTGAGTGATTGTGATGGTTTCCCCTTGTTCCCCTTCTGCTTATGCAAGCACAAAAAAAGGTGGTTTTGAATTGTGGACTCTGATTCTGGCTTCAGGCACTGTAGTCAAATTAACTCACTCTTATGGACAAATGTGAAGAGAAGGAGGCAGCTGCAAGCAGGTCCTAACAAGGCAGAGAGGTTGGGAGAAATGATAGCCACCTGGCTAGAGAAAAATAGCAAATTCCACAGCAAAAGTGCTAAATTCTGTGTCAACTTGGAAAAATGCCAAATTCTCTGGCTCTGTGAAGTCCATGGGGCCCTACTTGAAATGCATGATGCAGTTCCCACCTATCAGAACTATTGTTTCAGACTCAGGCAAACTTTGCTGCATTAGTTTACACCACATTCATATGTTCAAGGTTATCTTCACAACCATGAGGGCTAGGAGCTGATATGCCTGTCATTGCCAAGTGAGGAAGCACACTTGATGAGCTCGCATTCTTCCCTTCCCTAATTACCAGTATCATTCTCAGCAAAGCCCCCCACTAGATCCTATACCTAAGCTTAAGACCTGGGGGAGCCCAGAAGAGCAGGGGCCAAGTGAGAATAGGGCAGAAAGGGGCAAGAGTGGAGATGACAATGAGAGTGGACTGAGGGGCTCCCTGCCCCACCCACTGGCGGAATGGCATCAGTATTGTTGGAGAGGTGAGTGAGAGGTCATTGCCTCATTGCTGGTGTATATAGCATGAAAGGCAGTAGTTGTGCACACCTCTCTTTCTCTCTCTGAACTCACTGGTAGCACAGTTGCTGGAGACAAACTTCATTTGTTGGGAAGACGAGAAAAGTAATTGGTGCAATCCAGACCAGTGAGGGGCTGTGTCGCTCCTGCTCTGCTACCTGAGGTGCTCACCATGCTTTGTTGTAGCTCTCAACCTGGGCACCTCCCAAACAGCCAAACAGCATGCAGGTCACACCCTAAGTATCTGTGTAAAACTACCACCCTGATCTAGCATCTCTGACCCCAGCAACCTGTTAGTAAATACCAGCCACACTCTGACTTCCAGCAGCCTTAGTTACTACTTGCAGGGTGACCTCAACACACTCCCAGACCCAGATTTCCCCCCAAAATATGTGTTCTGCACTGTGATCAGAACATAAGAATGGCCATACTGGGTCAGAACAAAGGTCCATTCAGCCCAACATCCTGTCTACCGACAGCAGCCAATACCAGGTGCCTCAGAGGGAGTGAACCTAACAGGTAATGATCAAATGATCTCTCTCCTGCCATCCATCTCCACCCTCTGACAAACAGAGGCTAGGGACACCATTCCTTACCCACCCTGGCCAATAGCCATGAATAGACTTAACCTCCATGAATTTATCCAGTTCTCTTTTAAACCCTGTTATAGTCCTAGCCTTCACAACCTCCTCAGACAAGGAGTTCCACAGGTTGACCGTGCGCTGAGTGAAGAAGAACTTCCTTTTATTTGTTTTAAACCTGCTACCCATTAATTTCATTTGGAGGCCGCTAGTTCTTATATTACGGGAACAAGTAAATAATTTTTCCTTATTCACTTTCTCCACACCACTCATGATTTTATATACCTCTATCATATCCCCCCTTAGTCTCCTCGTTTCCTAGCTGAAAAGTCCTAGCCTCTTTAATCTCTCCTCATATGGGACCTGTTCCAAACCTCTAATCATTTTAATTGTCCTTTTCTGAACCTTTTCCAGTTCCAATATATCTTTTTTGAGATGAGGGGACCACATCTATATGCAGTATTCAAGATGTAGGCGTACCATGGATTTATATAAGGGCAATAAAATATTCTCCATCTTATTCTCTATCCCTTTTTTAATGATTCCTAATATCCCGTTTGCTTTTTTTGACTGCCGCTGCACACTGCGTGAGAACTATCCACGATGACTCCAAGATCTTTCTCCTGATTAGTTGTAGCTAATTTAGTCCCCATCATATTATATGTATAGTTGGGGTTATTTTTTCCAATATGCATTACTTTATATTTATCCACATTAAATTTCATTTGCCATTTTGTTGCCCAATCACTTAGTTTTGTGAGATCTTTTTGAAGTTCTTCACAGTCTGCTTTGGTCTTAACTATCTTGAGCAGTTTAGTAGCATCGGCAAACTTTGCCACCTCACTGTTTACCCCTTCCTCCAGATCATTTATGAATAAGTTGAATAGGATTGGTCCTAGGACTGACCCTTGGTGAACACCACTAGTTACCCCTCTCCATTCTGAAAATTTACCATTTATTCCTACCCTTTGTTCTCTGTCTTTTAACCAGTCCTCAGTCCATGAAAGGATCTTCCCTCTTATCCCATGACAACTTAATTTACATAACAGCCTTTGGTGAGGGACCTTGTCAAAGGATTTCTGGAAATCTAAATACACCATGTCCACTGGATCCCCCTTGTCCAAATGTTTGCTGACCTCCTCAAAGAACTCTAATAGATCAGTAAGACGTGATCTCCCTTTACAGAAACCATGTTGACTTTTGCGCAACAATTTATGCTCTTCTACGTGTCTGACAACTTTATTCTTTACTGTTGTTTCAACTAGTTTGCCTGGTACTGACATTAGACTTAAATATTGGTGTTACATTAGCTATCTTCCAGTCATTGGGTACAGTAGCTGACTTAAAGGACAAGTTACAAACCATAGTCAATAGTTCTGCAATTTCACATTTGAGTTCTTTCAGAACTCTTGGGTGAATGCCATCTGGTCCTGGTGACTTGTTACTTTTAAGTTTCTCAATTAATTCCAAAACCTTCTCTAGTGATACTTCAATCTGTGACAATTCCTCAGATCCGTCACCTACAAAAGACGGCTCAGGTTTGTGAACCCTCTTATGGACAGTCCAGATATATTAAACCAGTTGCACCTCTAAGGGGATCAGTATACAACAGTCTGTTATCCTAAATGGAGTTACCCAAACAATTAACAACATTGGATTAGTTTTAATTGAAGAATAAAACAAGTTTATTTAACTACAAAGTGAGTGCAAGTATAGGATGTTAAAGTCAGAAATGACAGGTTTCAGAGTAGCAGCCGTGTTAGTCTGTATTCGCAAAAAGAAAAGTAGTACTTGTGGCACCTTAGAGACTAACAAATTTATTAGAGCATAAGCTTTCGTGAGCTACAGCTCACTTCATCGGATGCATTTGATGGAAAAAACAGAGGAGAGATTTATATACACACAAAAAGAGAACATGAAACAATGGGTTTATCATACACACTGTAAGGAGAGTGATCACTTAAGATAAGCCATCACCAGCAGCAGGGGGGGGAAAGAGGAAAACCTTTCATGGTGACAAGCAAGGTAGGCTAATTCCAGCAGTTAACAAGAATATCAGAGGAACAGTGGGGGATGGGGTGGGGTGGGGGGGGAGAAATACCATGGGGAAATAGTTTTACTTTGTGTAATGACTCATCCATTCCCAGTCTCTATTCAAGCCTAAGTTAATTGTATCCAGTTTGCAAATTAATTCCAATTCAGCAGTCTCTCGTTGGAGTCTGTTTTTGAAGCTTTTTTGTTGAAGTATAGCCACTCTTAGGTCTGTGATCGAGTGACCAGAGAGATTAAAGTGTTCTCCAACTGGTTTTTGAATGTTATAATTCTTGATGTCTGATTTGTGTCCATTCATTCTTTTACGTAGAGACTGTCCAGTTTGGCCAATGTACATGGCAGAGGGGCATTGCTGGCACATGATGGCATATATCACATTGGTAGATGCGCAGGTGAACGAGCCTCTGATAGTGTGGCTGATGTGATTAGGCCCTATGATGGTATCTCCTGAATAGATATGTGGACAGAGTTGGCAACGGGCTTTGTTGCAAGGATAGGTTCCTGGGTTAGTGGTTCTGTTGTGTGGTGTGTGCTTGCTGGAGAGTATTTGCTTCAGATTGAGGGGCTGTCTGTAAGCAAGGACTGGCCTGTCTCCCAAGATCTGTGAGAGTGATGGGTCGTCCTTCAGGATAGGTTGTAGATCCTTGATGATGCGTTGGAGAGGTTTTAGTTGGGGGCTGAAGGTGATGGCTAGTGGCGTTCTGTTATTTTCTTTGTTGGGCCTGTCCTGTAGTAGGTGACTTCTGGGTACTCAACTGGCTCTGTCAATCTGTTTCTTCACTTCAGCAGGTGGGTATTGTAGTTGTAGGAATGCATGAGAGAGATCTTGTAGGTGTTTGTCTCTGTCTGAGGGGTTGGAGCAAATGCGGTTATATCGTAGCGCTTGGCTGTAGACAATGGATCGAGTGGTATGATCTGGATGAAAGCTAGAGGCATGTAGGTAGGAATAGCGGTCAGTAGGTTTCCGATATAGCGTGGTGTTTATGTGACCATCGCTTATTAGCACCGTAGTGTCCAGGAAGTGGATCTCTTGTGGGTTTTCTAGTGTTAAATTTATCAAACTAGACTTGGTTCACATAAAATTCTGATCACATTCTCCCAGGTCAGAATCTGCTCCTAAAGTCCATTGTCTGTTTCTTTTGTCATCTTAGGTGAAAAAGAGAGAGATGAACAGGGAAAGCTAACTTGGGGTGTTTTTTCCCCTCACTTTTATAGTTCAGTGACCCTTTGAAATGCATTTTCCTGAGGATTACCCTTAGTTAAAGTTCATTCAAACAGTAAAGAAGGCGACAATGGTGTCTGGTGGTGAAAGAGGTTGCACACTGTTTTGTCTCACCTCTGTGAAGCTGTGTGGATTTTCCTTGTCATCTTTCATATATATACATTCCTGGAAAAGGGAAAATACATATTTTGCTTCCTTTATATATTTACATATATTAGTGCAGTTATTTTACCTGTTTAGTTACAGTATTTGTATTTTTCTTGGTAGACCTAAAGACTTAAGTCTATTCAGTGTCTTGGCAGATGATGGAGAAAATGATTTTCAACTATTTTGCCTATGTTTGTTTCTAATTTTTAAGAGTATATACAATATTTAAGATCTTAAACTGTTTATGAAAACCATTAGTGTAGATGTGATGTCATTATTGACAGGCATTACTAATGTTTGTCAACAAGGGGAGAATGTCAATGGTCCTTAAATATTCTTTCTCTTCAAGAAAAAACTCTTGATTCTGGAATGATTCATAGTTTCTAAGGCAGGAAGGGACCATTGTAGGGTTGCCAGGCATCTGAAATGTGGATTTTCCTTGTCTTCTGTCTTCCCCCTTTCACTTTCTGAGGACCCTGTTTTTAACTTATATATGAATTGAGGTAAACACACAGTCCTTTCTTTAAGACCTGTTTGACCCATCCTGCTTAACTGGAGTTGCATGGGTTTGAATGTGTGCTACCAACATCATTCAAGGGGAGTTTATAACTTTCCATATAATGTTGCTACACACATTCCATCATGATATTTTAGACCAGGGAGTTGTTAGTTTTCAGATGATACCTTACAAGGCATATTTTATATAAAGATTATTACAAAGATGTGTAGTCTGTGACTATAGGGAGGCATTCTGCTACAGTGACCCATCCCCCTCCCTTGCTAGAAGATGGCAAAGCTGCAGGCCTAGGGCCATCTCTCCCCCAGTCCTCTCCCCCAACGAAGCACACTGTTAACATGGCAGCAGGTGACAAGTTTGTCTCTTTTGCCAGGAAGCTGAGAAGAGGAATGAACAGGAACTGAGGGCTGTCTCTCCCCATCCTTCTTCCTAAACTTGTAGTTAATGTGTGTATCCCAGAAATTTGGGTAATGGTTGGGAGCGCTGGATGAAAAATACAAAGAAAGGAGAAAGAGAGTAAAAGAAAAGAGGGCAACAAAAAGCCAAGGAGTTGGAGTCAGAAGAATCAGCAGTTGTGGAGATAGTTAGTAAAATAGTAGCACAGATTACTTTCAAATTAAATGTTATGCTAGAAACCTGTTTCAGCAAGTTAAAAGAAAAGTTAAATGACAAAGTGGCCATGGTGGGTAGTAAAATGATCTAGTGGTAGCCATTACAGACATGGACTCTCAAATTATCAACATTGAGGAGAACATGAAAGGTTGGGTGGAGAGAATTGTGGTCTGGAGTCTCACATTAAAACCCTGGGATGATATGGGAAATTGGATTCTAGGACTGCCAGTGGGGAACAAAGGCAAATACTCCATATGGTACTTAGAAACATGGCTCCTTAAAGCTTTGATTGAAAGGGCACACCGGATCAGCATACCAGCACATAACAGAAATCCAGCTAGACTACATCCAGTCATAGTATCACTACACAACTTCAGAATACCTGGTTTTGATTCTTCACATAAAGCCAGGAAGTTGACAGAATTAAGAGTGGAGGGCAAACAAAGATTCTTCTATGAAGATTATTGTATGGATATATGGCGGACAATGGCTTAATTTATAAAAGTCTGAGAAGAGCTCCTGAGGAAAAGCTTAAGTTTGCCTGATGTTTCCAGCAATCTCAAAAATATTTCAGCTGGCTCAAACCCACATTTTCTACACATGGGGAAGCCCAAAAGTTCTTGACCTCAATCTCAAAACCAAATATGGTAGATGACTTAGTAGAGGGAACTGATTAGATTCAGGATAAGTATATCTCAACTGAGGACTTGCTAAATATCGGGGAAGGGGAACTGGAATGATTTTTGAATATGGTAAAATACAGTGGTTTATGTGTTGTAAGAAAAGTACTGCCTTGATGGCAAACATATATAGAGTAATTTTTATGTTACATGTATTAGAAGGAGTATTGTTAGGTAAGAGTTTTCAACAAATAATGGTACAAAAGTTAATGATTGTAGTTATTAAAGATATAGGAAAATATAGCACAACATATAAAGAGAAAATGGAAACTAGGATTGTTTGAAATGTGTAAATTAAGGTTGTTATAATTAGGGGTGATATTGAATGTAATTGAAGGGCAGCTGATAAACAAATACTGTATTGATACAGATATCTGGGGATTATGGTGGGAAAAGATGGGAAAGGTATTACATGGGAAAGACAATACTAAATATTCTGAAAAATGGGTAAAATAGAGTCAGAGACAATCTGGTGCCCCCAGAATGTTATGGGACTAACAGTAGAATGTCCATTTTTATTCAAAATGTAAGAGAAATGTTTTGTACTTTCAGGAGTGCATTAAAATAGTCTATAAAAACCCTCTGTCGTGTATCTGGGGAAGTGTTACAAAGACTGAGCTGATACCATTGCGCAGGGGAATATGGCAAGGATGTCTCAGATCAACCTTATTTCACTTAATTATCGAACCATTAGCACAAAAGTTCAGGGACACTGAAGAAATTCAGGTAATAAATGTATTGGGAATAGAAAACAAAGTTTCATTATATGCTGACAATCATATGTTTTTCATACAAGATACACATTTCCAGTATTACTAGAAATATTTGAAGTGTTTGGTCAGGAATCAAGGTACAGACTAAACTATTCTAAATCAGAGATACTGAAATGAATAATATCCACTGAAAATAGTGGATAATAAAATTAGATATTTAGGCATTAATTTACCACTTAAAGTGATGGAGCTGTTTAAACTAAATATTGAGCCATTAATGAAAATTATTTATTATGACATAGGCAAGGGGACATGATTACCAATGACATTGATTGGTAGAATTAAAGTACTTAAAATGAATGTCCTACCCATGGTTCTGTATACATTTTCCATGATTCCCTTTACAGACTGGAAAAAATATTTTACCACAAAACTAAAAATTATTCAGAGATTTTGATGGTATACCAGAAACCATGAATCAAAATGGAATGATTGGGACGTCCAAGTGAGATGGGATACCTGATGCTACCAAATTTCAAGAGATACTATGGGCAGCATAAATCAAGGCAGAACTTTAACTTCCCAGATATAGACTGGAGGACCAGTGCTAGTAATAATAATAGGGCTCAGATTTTCCTAGATGCGATAGCTGATGGATTCCTTCATCAAGTAGTTGCTGAACCGACTAGAGGGGATGCCATTTTAGATTTAATTTTGGTAAGTAGCGAGGACCTCATAGAAGAAATGGTTGTAGGGGACAATCTTGGCTCAAGTGATCATGAGCTAATTCAGTTCAAACTAAATGGAAGGCTTAACAAAAATAAATCTGCAACTAGAGTTTTTGATTTCAAAAGGGCTGACTTTCAAAAATTAAGGAAATTAGTTAGGGAAGTGGATTGGACTGAAGAACTAATGGATCTAAAGGTAGAGGAGGCCTGGGATTACTTTAAATCAAAGCTGCAGAAGCTATCGGAAGCCTGTATCCCAAGAAAGGGGGAAAAATTCATAGGAAGGAGTTGTAGACCAAGCTGGATGAGCAAAAATAGAGAGAGGTGATTAAGAAGAACAATCACTTAGAGAGGTGATTAAGAAGAAGCAGAAAGCATACAGGGAGTGGAAGATGGGAGGGATCAGCAAGGAAAGCTACCTAATTGAGGTCAGAACATGTAGGGATAAAATGACACAGGCTAAAAGTCGAGTAGAGTTGGACCTTGCAAAGGGAATTAAAACCAATAGTAAAAGGTTCTATAGCCATGTAAATAAGAAGAAAACTAAGAAAGAAGAAGTGGGGCCGCTAAACACTGAGGATGGAGTGGAGGTTAAAGATAATCTAGGCATGGCCCAATATCTAAACAAATACTTTGCCTCAGTCTTTAATAAGGCTAAAGAGGATCTTAGGGATAATGGTAGCATGACAAATGGGAATGAGGATATGGAGGTAGATATTACCATATCTGAGGCAGAAGCGAAACTGAAACAGCTTAATGGGACTAAATCGGGGGGCCCTGATGATCTTCATCCAAGAATATTAAAGGAATTGGCACCTGAAATTGCAAGCCCATTAGCAAGAATTTTTAATGAATCTGTAAACTCAAGAGTTGTACCGAATGATTGGAGAATTGCTAATATAGTTCCTATTTTTAAGAAAGGGGAAAAAAGTGATCTGGGTAACTACAGGCCAGTTAGCTTGACATCTGTAGTATGCAAGGTCCTGGAAAAAATTTTGAAGGAGAAATTAGTTAAGGACATTGAAGTCAATGGTAAATGGGACAAAATACAACATGGTTTTACAAAAGGTAGATCGTGCCAAACCAACCTAATCTCCTTTTTTGAAAAAGTAACAGATTTTTTAGATAAAGGAAATGCAGTGGATCTGATTTACCTAGATTTCAGTAAGGCATTTGATACCGTGCCACATGGGGAATTATTAGTTAAATTGGAGAAGATGGGGATCAATATGAACATCAAAAGGTGGATAAGGAATTGGTTAAAGGGGAGACTGCAACGGGTCCTACTGAAAGGCGAACTGTCAGGTTGGAGGGAGGTTACCAGTGGAGTTCCTCAGGGGTCAGTTTTGGGACCAATCTTATTTAATCTTTTTATTACTGACCTTGGCACAAAAAGTGGGAGTGTGCTAATAAAGTTTGCAGATGATACAAAGCTGGGAGGTATTGCCAATTCAGAGAAGGATCGGGATATTATACAGGAGGATCTGGATGACCTTGTAAACTGGAGTAATAGTAATAGGATGAAATTTAATAGTGAGAAGTGTAAGGTTATGCATTTAGGAATTAATAACAAGAATTTTAGTTAGAAGTTGGGGACGCATCAATTAGAAGTAACGGAAGAGGAGAAGGACCTTGGAGTATTGGTTGATCATAGGATGACTATGAGCTGCCAATGTGATATAGCTGTGAAAAAAGCTAATGCGGTTTTGGGATGCATCAGGAGAGGCATTTCCAATAGGGATAAGGAGGTTTTAGTACCATTACACAAGGCACTGGTGAGACCTCACCTAGAATACTGTGTGCAGTTCTGGTCTCCCATGTTTAAAAAGGATGAATTCAAACTGGAGCAGATATAGAGAAGGACTACTAGGATGATCTGAGGAATGGAAAACTTGTCTTATGAAAGGAGACTTAAGGAGCTTGGCTTGTTTAGCCTAACTAAAAGAAGGTTGAGGGGAGATATGATTGCTCTCTGTAAATATATCAGAGGGATAAATACAGGAGAGGGAGAGGAATTATTTAAGCTCAGCACCAATGTGGACACAAGAACAAATGGGTATAAACTGGCCACCAGGAAGTTTAGACTTGAAATCAGACGAAGGTTTCTAACCATCAGAGGAGTGAAGTTTTGGAATAGCCTTCCAAGGGAAGCAGTGGGGGCAAAAGATCTATCTGGTTTTAAGATTCTACTCGATAAGTTTATGGAGGAGATGGTATGATGGGATAATGTGATTTTGGTAAGTAATTGATCTTTAAATATTCAGGGTAAATAGGACTAATCCCCTGAGATGGGATATTAGATGGATGGGATCTGAGTTACCCAGGAAAGAATTTTCTGTAGTATCTGGCTGGTGAATCTTGCCCATATGCTCAGGGTTTAGCTGATTGCCATATTTGGGGTCAGGAAGGAATTTTCCTCCAGGGCAGATTGGAGAGGCCCTGGAGGTTTTTCGCCTTCCTCTGTAGCATGGGGCATGGTTGACTTGAGGTAGGCTTCTCTGCTCCTTGAAGACTTTAAACCATGATTTGAGGACTTCAATAGCTCAGACATAGGTGAGGTTTTTCATAGGAGTGGGTGGGTGAGATTCTGTGGCCTGCGCTGTGCAGGAGGTCGGACTAGATGATCAGAATGGTCCCTTCTGACCTTAGTATCTATGAATCTATGGATCTCTAATCAAGAGAAACCATTGGGTGTAAGAACTGAAACTGACAAACACAATCTCATTATATAATTCTGTTCCATAGTTCAAAATTCCAGCACCCATAAAACAATACCAGTTATTTTAAAATGTACATAGTAATTGAGCGTATGCAGGGTTGGCAGAATTAAATTTTTTAAAATAATTTCTGTAGATAATATTAAAGTTTATTTTAAGTCTTTTTTGTCTTTTTATTGGTTTAAATTTACACAGTTGTAGGAAATTATTGGAGGTGGGGAATCTGACAATTATTTAATGACAACAGACATTGAGATTCAAAAAGATAAAGCTTTATAACCATTAAAAGACAGATTTTCAACATCATATGTCAAAATATATAAAGTAAATACCCTTAAATGAAACTCTAGTGAGTTCCCAAGCAGCATTTTTCTACTTTGCCTATCTGTTAATTTCAGTTATTATTAATGGAAATATTTTTGGTCAGTTTGTGTGTACAGTGAAATCGATACAGAGATAAAAAAATCTTTCAGTGCCTAAACATGTGTGGGGCACTTGACCAGATGAAAAGAGCAGATCTCAATAATATCAAAAATAAAAAATAGTGCTTTCAAACATGATCTACATAAGGAATTATTTTAATATTGAGACAAATATCACAAAAAGGAAGGAAAAATGAGATACTAGATGTGGAGGGCTCTGAGTTGTTATTGAGAATTCTTTCCCAGGTGTTTTGCTGGTTGGTCTTGCCCACATGCTCAGGGTCTAACTGCCATATTTGGGGTCAGGAAGAAATCTTCCCCCAGGTCACCCTGGGTTTTTTTCGCCTTCCTTTGCAGCATGGGGCATAGGTCATTTGCAGGTTTAAACTACTGTAAAAGGTGGATTCTCTGTAACTTGAAGTCTTTAAATCATGATTTGAGGATTTCAGTAACTCAGCCAGAGGTTTGGGGCCTACTACAGGAGTAGGTGGGTGACGTTCTGTGGCCTCCTGTGGCAATGTGCAGGAGGTCAGATTAAATTATCATGATGGTCTCTTCTGACCTTATATAGGCTATGGGTCTATGATTTCTTCAGGGATGGACTACCCTTAAAACAAATTGATGTAGGAGATATAAAAAAAAGCACTATGAGTTTATACTGACTGTTTACCATATTAAAAACATTTTCAGAAAAGAAAGAAACAAAGCATTCTTCATTTGAAAATTTTATACAAGAGCTTGAAGTTTCAGTAATCAACATGTCTTTCTAGAATATACAACTTCATGACTGCAGTGTTGTTGTAGTAGTATTGGTACAAGGAAATTGGAGAGACAAGGTGGGTAAGGTAATATCTTTTATTGGACCGACTTCTGTTGGTGAGAGAGACAAGCACTCTGTGACACATGAAAGCTTGTGTTTCTCACCAACAGAAGTTGATCCAATAAACGATATTATCTCACCCACCTTGTCTCTCCAACTTCATGACACTTTTTTTAGGAGACAAACTGCATGAATCTGTTAAGTTATGGAGTGCAGACTGTAAATGTGAAATAACAAAAGAATGGCTGGAATGATATAATGCAGACAGTAAGTAGTGGATCCAGCACTAGTCAGAAAGTACACGTTCAGTACTATCTAGTACATAGAATCTATGCTTCTCCATCTATATATATAAAAATACAATATTGCCCCAGCTATTTGTATGAAATGCAAAAGAGCCAGAACCTGTTTCCTACACATGATATGGGAATGCTGGATGGTAAAAATGTTTTGGAAATCCATCCTGAAATAAATAAATAAAATGCTAGCTTGAACTCAAACAGGACTGATGATGTGTGGTAGGATTTTGTGTATCAAATAATTGAGATGCTATGATATGGACACAATAATCTTATGTTTATAATAACAATAGATAGTCAGGAAGGAATATAGGGCAATAATTGAATACATCCTGCTTTCCTCTAATTTCCCATGCTTTCTGTCTCCTGACACTCAACACCTTTACCCCCAAGAGAACATTCAGCTTCCCAGTAAAAAAGTAAATAGGAATGGTTAAATATACATATATCAGGTTATAGTTGTGAGGTTGTGTTTGAATAATTTGGAGGGGGAAAAAAAAGGAGTAATGAGATGTCAAACTATGGTCAATATATAACATGCTTGTAAATATTGCTACTATTGTACAAAATATTGTAATATTTTGAATACGTATATATGCGAAGACACTGTAACTGAAATATTTTATTGTAAATGACCAGTAATATCAGTAAATAAAATATTTTTCCTATCTCCGCCCCATCACAAGTCTCATGTGAGGGCTAGAAATATTTATTTTTTTAATGAATGCTGAAGTACTGGAGCACAATTTTTTGTGAAGGGATGAGTTCTTTGGCAAAGCCACTAGCTACGGCATATATGGGACCCTCATTTCAACTGTACACATTTTACACACCTGATAAAAAAATTCAGTTATATTAGCTACTGTCCATTAGCTACTTTTAGCTTTTTAAATCCAAACATTTGCCTCCTTATCGCCTCCCAGAGTTTTGAGTACACACATATTTAACAAAAATTGTGTATTATAGAGTGGTAGATGCAAGTAAATGCAAATGAGTTTGGTGCTGGAATCTTTGAGGTGTATTGCTCTTGGTGACCTTAGCTACCACATACATGATGTCAAGTATTGAGCTTATCAAAGAGAAGGTTAAGGGACAACTTAATCAGTCTATAACTCCTATACAGGAAGGAGATATCTGATACTAGAGGGCTCAATCTAGCAGACAAAGGAGTTAGACAGGCCAGTGGCTGGAAGTTGAAGTCAGTGAAGTTCAAAGTATAAATAAAATGCAAATTTTTAACACTGAATGTAATTAACCATTGGAAGTTTACCATGGGGCTTGACACCAAGCAAAACTGTTATTGGTTGGAAGGGGCAAGGAGCCCCTGGCATCCATCCAGAGAATTGCCAAGCAAAGTCAGCCCAACAAGCCACTGCTCCAACACTCTGTGAATCTTGAGTGTTAGGAATTGTGCACAGCTGAGCTAAAATAGAACAGTACCATCAGCACTTGGTCTTGTCTTCAAATCAACCCTACACAGACCATGAAGAACATCATAGTTCACTGCTCTTCCTGTCCAGCTTTCTTCTAAGAAACAGCTAATATCTGAGACTGTTTCAGAAGCTGATTGACAATTATTATTATTATTCCTTCTGAAATGGATTGTCATTTTTATTATGCAAAGAAGAAAAGAAGTGCTTAACAAAAATTTGTTAAGTTTCTGGTATTCTAACAAAATATATGCAACTTGAACATAAATGGAATATTCTAAAACTGAACTAAGCAGCTTTGTATATATGAAGATGCATCATTAATACCTAAGCACTAATATGAAGAGACATCACTTCAAGCAGTTTGAGGAATGACAGAAAAGTGAAATGGTCTAGGTATCTTGTCAATAAGTGTTACAGCAAATGGAACCTTAAATTTAGGACTTGGCAAGTTAGAAAAGCAGTGCTACTTTCCAACTCATGTTTTAAAATATCTTCATATTATGTTTAAAATTACAGAGAAATACATGTCACCATATTTTTTTAATGATTTGGAATAATAAAATGTGGTTAATCTTAGAAAAATTATTGTAACAATGACATCTTGCACTTCAATTATTCTCATATATTGGTTCACAGATTTTTCTAACTCACAGCCCTGTAAACTCAAATTAGAGATTTGACCGTCAAGTCATATTATTTCTTTACTTTATACAACACACCATCAACAATAAAACTGTGGATTCAGAACTTAACAGGCAGTTCTGTCTCATGCATGTGGCGAAATAGACTACAGCATGCTTATCTGCAAGTGACCTTATTCACTCCCCTGTGCTTGACTGCAGGACTTGGTTCTAAGTAAATCTAAGTAAAATAAGTTGATATGACACATGAGAAGCATATATACACATTATGAAGGTGCCATGTTTACAGTCACATCTCTGACTATAACCAGGCTTTATCTTTTAAAAACATTTCAGTCCACCTTTGAACTTAATGTTTTTGAGTGCCATAAAGTTCAACAAGATAAGCTTACCCTGACTTTGTTGAAGCATAAAGCTTGTGGTACTGTCAAAACATCTTCTAATAAGTGTCTGTTTTCCCTTATTTATTTTAGGTTCTTGCCTACACAGAAGGCCTTCATGGAAAATGGATGTTCAGTGAGATTCGAGCTGTTTTTTCAAGACGTTATCTTCTCCAGAACACTGCTTTGGAAGTGTTTATGGCGAATAGAAGTATGTCTTTATGTTGTTCATTTATTTGGTATAAGGTATTTGCTGGTAGTTTTTATGGATGGTATCCATTCATCCCCAAATTAAAACTTTATCATTTTTTTTGAAAAATTCTATTTTCCTTCAGTAATCCCTCACACTTGTATTTATGCACTACATCTGATATAGAAAATATTTGCCAATGGGCCATTAATATGGATTTTAATTTGGCACTCTGACAGCAAGTTTGATGAATAAAGACTATACACTGAAGTTGGTAAATGCTGCTAGTATTTTCCATGCTGTAACAGGGCATGGCTCCTCTCCTATCTATTTCCCAGCAGAAACTGCACAGACTGCATGAGGGGTGCACTCAGTGACCTTTTATTTCAAGTTCCCTCCACCAATATCACTTTAGTTCCCATACAACAATCTGTTTACAATATCTGCTGTGCTTTTGGCTCTCTCCTCAGGACTTGGGGAGAACAGAAGTGTCCCTTTTCTGAAGCTTTTATGTGACTGGGCTTAGCTAACCCTGTTCCTTTCTCTCTTTCCTCCTCCCCTGGCACTTCCTTCCTGTGCCTCTTTATGAGACTTGGGCTGATGGCTAATTGATTGTTTATCCCACCCAACCTGCCAGTCTGATTGCCCCAGTCAGCTTCCTCTGGAGGGGCACCTAATTAACAGCTGAGTGATCAGAGTGCAGGCTCATCTGTTCACTCCATGCACATCATCACACATGCATTATTGTTCAGAACTTTAAACAAATTTGTTTCTGCTATGTCCTCATACCCTTTGCTTTCATTTTCTGAAAATATTCTAATGAAATAGCTTTACTAGCGCAAATACTCAACAACAACAAAAAGGGTGGGGGGAGGAGTTTAAGCCTGAATGGCTGATATATGCCAAAAGTGATTTTTAATTGCTTAATTAACCAAGAGAAATTTTCAAATTTTATATTTCAATAATACAATTGAAATTTGTACTGTTATTTGTCCAAGTTGCCTATTTAGTGAACAAAATAGTGTGTAATTTACAAAGCTAATCAATAACAGCACAAATGTTGACTATTCACAATGAACTATTAATGAAAGATCTTCAGAGCCAGAATTTATTTGTTGAAAAAAGTGAATAATTTAGAAAAATGAATAAATTTGAAATATTTGCAGTTCTGTTCATGAATAATTCAAAAATAGTAAAAGAGTTGACATTTGTAAAATAATTTTGTTTTGAATTATTTGGCTAGATTTGCTCCACACAGTGTCTAGTTAGCTTGGTTGGCCCACAACCTTTATTGAAATAAATAAAGATGTCGAGTTTCAGAATTTATCTGAAAGTAAATCACTTTTCATAAAAAGAAAAGGAGTACTTGTGGCACCTTAGAGACTAACAAATTTATTTGAGCATAAGCTTTTGTGAGCTCACGAAAGCTTATGCTCAAATAAATTTGTTAGTCTTTAAGGTGCCACAAGTACTCCTTTTCTTTTTGCGAATACAGACTAACACAGCTGCTACTCTGAAACCTGTCACTTTTCATACTATATCTGTGATACTGCACATATTGATCTCCCAAATTGACAGAAACCAACTTGGAATCCAACCCAATGGAAAAAGATCAAAATACCCTAACCATTTCTCATGTGAAGAACTGAACTCAGACTTAGGGATGCTTTAAACTGTACACAATAGTAAAGCCCATCTGTACTTTAACACTCATTGCATACCATAGCTATCTCATCTCCAGCTCTGTGCTCATGTTTGGGATACATGTTGACTCCTGCCATGTTGACAAACCAGAAAAATCTTTTCCACTAAGTGGGTCTCCAGAACACAATCCCCTAAATGCACACAGAACAACCATATACAATGATTTTACCACAAAAGTTTAATATAATCAGTAGCACCTATTAGATAAGCTACTGGAAAGTGTTAAAACACCACTGTCCCACCAGGCTTCTGAGGGGGAAATTCCCTTCATGCTGAACAAAGCTATGCTTGGAAGGATTAAAGTTTTATCAGTAAAAGTTGGTAAACATCAATTTTACTGGGGACACACAAATTCATGAAAAATATTTCTGTTGATGATCAAAATTTACAGATAGGCAAAGTAAGAAAAGTGCTTCTTGAGAATTTGTTGGACTTTGATTTTAAGGCTGTTTACTTTGTATATTTTGATATGTGATGTTGATCTTTTGTATTTTAATGGTTATAAAGCTTTTACTTATTGAATTTCAATACCTTCTGTCATAAATAATTGTCTGATCACCCCATACTTTACCATATTTGTGAAAGTTAAAATATATATATATATATTTAAACATCCACAAATTTTGCACAACTGTGAAAATTTAAGGAGATAAAGATTTAAAAAGCTTAAAAATTAACTTTGATATTATGTGTTGAAATTATAAAATAATAAAAATAGAATTCTGTCAAACCTAAAAATAGGTGTTGGAAGCGTGCCAGGAATTTCACTTCAACAAACAGTATGCATTGGCCCAAACAATCAGTTTTCTGAAGGTGTAAATGCTACCTTGAAGCAGACTCGGGAACAGATGGTTGGTGAGGTGTCTGAACAGTCTAGTCAGTATGTGGGAGCAGTGATGTCAGTTCTGCCCTTCAACTGAAGAGAGGAGGTATTCAGCCAGTCCCTGATCTGGCAAGTTTTCAATGCACTAGTCTCTGGACTAAATTCCATACAACCCATTGTAAGGCTCTACATCCTAACGAGAGACTTGAATGTGTGACATACCACCCTTCCCCTGCAACACACAATCTATATTTCCTGCAAGATGGAGATACACATTAATGCAAAATAAGATAATTAGCTTAACACTGTATTTTCAGAAGCACCCATTCTCCAGCCTTGAGAATACTGAAAGTTTTAAAGACCCTTGGTTCACAGGAAGTTAAATGTGTGAGCTGGATTATCTTTCCAAATAAATTCTGAGAAGCCTTTTGAAAATATATTGTGAATTATCTGGTAGAGAAACAGAGTTCTGCACTTTCGTGGTGTTTTAAGTCATGTTTTTTCTTCTTACCACAGCCTCGGTTATGTTTAATTTTCCTGACCAAGCAACAGTAAAAAAAGTTGTGTACAGCTTACCTCGTGTTGGAGTGGGGACCAGCTATGGTTTGCCGCAAGCAAGGTAATTGTCATTAAAATATTTCATGCTGTATTGTGTTTATATGCTTGCAAACTCAGAATGGTTGATATTTGTGAATAGTAAAATATCACTCCTGCAAGGGGTCTGGAATTCCCATCACTTCAGGTCTCTTGAGCAGAAATATTTTTAACTTAATTAAAAGTTCATGTCTTTAGTTTTAATACTCAAAGCAGGACTTCAATCTTTGCAAAAATGTCACCTCAAAAACAAACGAGCACACTCCAATGAGCAAACAGAATACAGCTGATTGAAATTGTTTGTTATTTAAACATTGAAAGAACTGTGTGCTGTTTGTTTTTGAGGTGACATTTTTGCAAAGATTGAAGTGCTGCTTTGAGTATTAAAACTAAAGACATGAACTGAGGTCGGGCATATTTTGATTTTGCCAAACAGTTTTGCTTGGATTTTTTGCCTTTTCCAGTGGCTGAAGTGAAATAGAGCCCACTCCAGAACAGCCAATAGCCTGTTCGTTAAGGTCCTCACCTCCAGAGTAGGGATTATAGTGTTAATAAGATAATTAAAAACAAAAATCCCAACAGCCATAGGAAAGAACAAGATGAATGCTCTTCCTTCCTCACACGTTCCTAACTATGACTAGGACAAAAGTTACTAGTGATTTCAAGTGCCTGAATTTCTGTGTGCCCAGCTTGAAACACTTTAATGGGGCCTGATTTTGAGAAGGTACTGAGCACCCACCATGGAAAATCTGGTTCCATTAAAGTGTCTCAAGTTGGGCACCTGTTAATTGAAGATAAAAGAGAAGTCACTTTTTAAAATCTTGGATCCTGTTATTTCTCCCAGAGTATAGGATTGCATCCCAGACCATCTTGACGAATAGCCATTCATGGACCTATCCTTTTTATCTAATTCTATTTAGAACCCAATTATACTTTTGGTATTCTTCTTCAAGTAGTGTCCCTTTGCGTACTTCACTGTAGGTGTATCTGCATCCTGTGCCCAACAAAGATACACCTACAGTGGAGCAGCCATAGGGACACACATCTTGAAGAACCATTGTTACGGCACAAGGTGAGTAACTTCTTCACAATATCCCCTGGCAGTGAGTTCCACAGGTTGATTGTGCATTGGTGAAGAAGTTCTTCCTTCTTCCTGGAGTATTGTCCCTATGGGTGTTCCACTCTAGGTCCACTTGTGCTCCATGTGTGTCAGATCAGAGATTTTAAGTAGCAGTGTCTGTTTGGCCCATGCTTGGACCCCCCGCAGCCTTGTGCCCTCCACCAAGATTATGTAGATTTGCGTGGGCGAACCATTCTCAGTTCCTTCTCAACTGTCTCAGCCTGAGACGAACCTTCAGCAGCATTTGAGTTGAGCTCACCTTAACTGTAATTTTCTATCATTCTTAATAGTTAGTGTTAGTTCTTCAAGTTTCCTTTGTGTTAGTTAGTGGAAACTTTAAATAAAAGATTTTACTTATACTTTTAGGATAAGGACCATTGTCCCTCCATCCATTTTTCTTTGTTTCTCCCCCTCAGGAGAATTTAAACCCTGGGAGGGTGTCCACAGTTCTCCTGGTTTAAATGTTGCCTTTCATGCTAGTGGCTATCCCAATCAGTGACGGACACTCCCAGTGAGTTCACTGCCTTGGGGTGTCACTCATTCCCCAAAAGTATAATTTCTGTCTGCAATTAAAGTTGAGGGCTAGAAAGAACTGGGAACTTAAACTACATCTCCTTATGATGGAGAGTTTGCTTTGATCAGCCTCTGACCACAGCCAGGGTACTCCCCTGGTACAATGATTTCCAAACAGGTCGACTGCTTCTACCTCCTCGGTGCAACATTCCCTTAGAGCATCAAAGAGGAAATCCCTGGAATCCTCTCAAAAGGACTCTAGAAAGCAGTCCTGCTTTGGCACCTACCGATCTCTGACTTGATACCCACGAGGCTGCAGGTTCCTCAGTTACTGTGACTACCAGCAAGCCTAGAATTCTAAAGGTTCTGGCTCTGAAAGATTGGTACCATCAGGTGATTGGACTGGTGCAGAGAAGACGACCAGCTCTTCTAAATCAGTACCAACAGTCTCTACTAGGACCTCAGTGCCAGCACTTCGGCTCTGCAAAAGACCAGACTGACACCTACTGATTATTCATCATAGTGCATGAGACCTTTGGTACCATCAGCACCATCTGCCACCGTTACCTCTGCCCAGCTTTTCTCATTAGTACTGTCCACTGTTTCAGTACCTCAAGAGTTTCAATTTCCTCAGGACTTGGCAGTAATAGAAAACCTGAATCTCTCATTCGGTACCAACCCATTCGCAGTATTGACCCACCTCTCAATCCCTGAAGATTTTCCCAGTACCAACTGAGTTTCAGCCTTTTTTTATGATTGCTCCACCTCTGCTAAGTGATGATGATGAGGAAAACAATGGGGATTTTTCCTCAGTCTCCCACATTTCTGTCCAGCACTTTCCCTTCCATTATCTTTGAACTCTCTATCCTGAGACCTCTGAGGAGTTGGGTGATCTTGTGAGAGTCGTGCTCCACCTGGCTGATATGGCCACCTTTGGATGCCTCCACCCTTGTTCAGTGGCAGTACTAGGGCCATTGGACAGCTTATCTCAAGGGCCCCTAATGTTTCTCACCAGGAGAAGAGCAGACAGTCCCCACCAGCCTCCCTCTCTAGGGTTCCTGATCCACAAGAGGAGACCTTTGAGGAGCAGGAAGTGAGATTGGACAAAGAGAATACCTCTGCAACTAACATCTCTTCCCCCTTCCCAGATGAAGCTGTCATGCCTGCTCCACTGTCCTTGTCTGATGATTATAAACAGTTCCAGGACCTCATTAAAAAGATAGCGGACTCTTTGCAAATTCCACTGGAGGAGGTCGCAGCATAAATTACTTGACATTCTGCACACTTCATCATCTGCCCGCATTGCACTACCTATTCATGAGGATTTGATAGACCCTGCAAAAATAATTTGACATAGCCCGGGTACAGTACCACCCACCTGTAAGAAGGCAGATAAAAAATATTATGGCCTCTCCAAGGACTCTGAATTTGTGGTTGATGCTGAGAATGAACATGGCAGAGAGCATGATGCTAAATCAACTCCATACTATAAAGACTTAAAGCATCTTGATTTGTTTGGATGTAAGTCATTCTCACTGGCTATGTGACCATTAAAGATTGCCAATTTTCAAGCCCTCATAGTGAAATATAGCCATACTGACTATTCAAAGTCAAATGCATATATTGAGCATCTTCCAACAGACCAGCGGGAGCAGTTCCAGATGGTCATCGTAAAGCAGGGGTGGCCAACCTGTGGCTCCGGAGCCGTATGTGGCTCTTCAGAGGTTAATATGTGGCTCATTGCATAGGCACTGACTCCGAGGCTGGAGCTACAGATACTAACTTTCCAATAACAGGTTTTAGAGTAGCAGCCATCTTAGTCTCTATTTGCAAGAAGAAAAGGAGTACTTGTGGCACCTTAGAGACTAACAAATTTATTTGAGCATAAGCTTTTGTGAGCTACAGCTCACTTCATCGGATGCATTCAGTGGAAAATATAGTGGGGAGATTTATATACATAGAGAACATGAAACAATGGGTGTTACCATACACACTGTAACCAGAGTGATCACATAAGGTGAACTATTACCAGCAGGAGAGCGGGGGGAAAAAACCTTTGGTAGTGATTGTCAAGGTGGGCCATTTCCAGCAATTGACTAGAATGTCTGAGGAACAGTGTGTGGGGGGGTGATAAATGTGGGGAAATAGTTTTACTTTGTGTAATGACCCATCCACTCCCAGTCTCTATTCAATCCTAAGTTAATTGTATCCAATGTGCTCACTACTCAAGCCCCTGCTCTGCCCGAGGTCCTGCCACCACTCCATCCCTTCCCCCACGGCCCCTGCCCCTTCCCCCAAGCCGGCCATGCCCTCACTCCTCCCCCCTCATCACCAGAGCCTCCTGCGCACTGAAAAACAGCTGATTGCAGTGGGCGGGAGGCCTGGAGAGGGACCGGTAGGCGCTGATTGGTGGGGCTGCTGGTGGGCAGTAGGCGCTGGGGGATGGAGGGGGTAGTGGATGGGGGGCTGCTGACATATTAATGTGGCTCTTTGGCAATGTTCATTAGTAAACTCTGGCTCCTTCTCAGGCTCAGGTTGGCCACCCCTGTCGTAGAGGGTCAACTGCTCACAAGAACATCTCTCCAGGCCTCTCTCTGGGTGCTGCTGATACATCTGCTGATTCTGTCACCTTGGTGATAGTCATGAGGAGAGCCTCCTGGCTTCAGTTCTCTAGTTTTCTAAGGGAAGTCCAAAATACAGTTGAGGACCTTTCTTTTGACAGATTGAAGTTGTTTGTGGAAAAAATGGATGAATCCCTGCATACCTTAAAAGACTATTTATTCACCAAGCAAACGCAAGATCGCCCTCTACTTCTCTTTCTTAAGAATGTTCCCATCACAGAAATATGTAGAGCCGTGACTTGGACATCCATTCATACATTTGCTGAAATATGCAGTTACTCATGCTTCAGCTTCTGATGGCATATTTGGCTCTCCTGTTCTATTTGTACAATGTGTTGTATAATAGGACCCTGATCCTGAATTGGACTGTGGATGCTACCACACCATAAAAGTTGTTTATGATGATGATGATGATGATGATGATTATTATTATTATTAATAATTCTTATTATTTATTTATTTAATTAATAATAAATAGTTAATAAATACCCGTCCTGAAGTTCAGTTCTAAGGATTTGCAAGCAAACACCACTCTTAATTTTGAATACAGTTAACTCCAACAGCTAAAGGGAATAATTCCTGCCTTTTTCCACACCGCCCTCTTTTCTTTCCTCAACAAACCCTGCCCTCATTACAGTAAATATAAGATAAAATCTCTGGTGTTGGAGCTTGTTGGGGTTGAAAGCAGGGGTAGGCAGGCTGCAGGGAGGGGATTCACTAACTTCATTGGTGTGTAAATATCCTCCATCTGTGATTCTGGAATATATTGCACTCAAAACCATCTTTCATTCACCTTAATGTATTTATCCTCAAAATAACCCTGTGATATATGGAAATAGTGTTATCCTATTTTAAAACTGGAAAACCAAGGCACAGAGGATTTAGCATTTTTAGCAGTGCTATAGTACTGTTAAAATAAAATATATAGAGATTTCTATATAAGAAATATTCATTGTTCAAATAAGAGTGGTAGTGTTTTGTTGACTTCATTAAACAAAATAAAAAGGCTTTGAGACACTGTCAAGTAAATCATACCAATAAGTTTGCTCTGTATTTTAAAATTTAACAAGTCTCTTAAAATAAACATTCTTTAAATTTAATTCCCAGGAGAATATCTCTGGCCACTCCCAGACAGCTTTATAAGTCCTCCAACATGACTCAGCGCTGGCAGCGACGGGAGATTTCTAACTTTGAATACTTGATGTTCCTCAATACTATAGCTGGTAAGGTTCTAACTCTTTTTAATCCCTCATAATATGTTTATGTTTGTCAAAATCTTGAGTACCGTGACTTGATAGAATATATTTATCCCTCTGGAATTCAGCTGCAGTTTTATGATAGATTCTGAAATACTCGCATTAAATTTTATCAGAAAACGCACAACCTATCACTGAGGCTTTAGATTCATTTATTGTTGTGAAGGTAGTTCCTTGCTCTGCTTCTGCCAGTTTCTCTGCTGACAGCTTTGTCTGAAGCTTTATTAGAGTCAACAAACCATTGCCAGAGAATGTCTGGAAATAATAATGGGAAAATGTAATTTCGCTACTTTGTCATTCTCAGCAACAGCAACTAGACAGCAGAATAACAACAGTATTCTGCCTAGTACAGTTGAAACCTGGTTTGTGGAATGATTAGATTACAGCATCTTTTGTCTTTTAGTTCTTTGTACTGAATTATAATATCAGATTAGGTATTTAAAATGAGAAATAATTTCTATAGATATCCATTCTTTATTAGTAAAAGAAGATTTTTTTCTGGCAGTTGTCACTAATTAAACAGTAATAGTGGCAATCCCACTTCCATCTTCCTGTTTTCTATATATTGGTAACAGGAGTGATTTGAAATGTAAAAAGATGCAGCTTTCTGTATGATATACAAAAAATGTACCCAACACTGGTCACTGTTGGTTCTCCAGCAGCGTAGCATATAAATTGCTCATGAATCTCACCACAGGAAAACTTTCTCATGTATCCCACAACAATGAGCTCTAACTATGAATAAAACTAACTCGAGCAAGCATATCAACATCACTTTGTACTCCAATGTTACAGTTGACACACCGCTTGACTTAGTTTTCATTTTCATGCTTGAGATGGTCCTCCCTAATACGTTCCTCAGGCCAGAGAGCTGAAGGAAGTCATGTATCCAAAACCAGGTTTAACACCTCACCTGTTCATTTACTCTGACTAGAACTGGGTGAATTTTTTCACACCAATAATCTATTTGCCAAAAAATGCCAAATAATTCACCAAATAATATTGGCGCCACAATTTTTATTTTTCATTTTGGGGGGGACGAGATGGGACGGGAGGAATAGATTCACAAAACCACTGGAGAAGAAAGAAGGAAATATGGCGGTTCTGCTGTGAGACCCTTTTGCCCAATAGTTCAGTGATTAGAGCACTTATCCAGGAATCCCAGGATCAAATCCCAGTTCTGCTAGATGTGAGGCAGAGACTAGAACTCAGATTTTCCACCTTCTCAGCGAATGCCCTAACCACTAGGCTATAGGAAGATATTCTGGAGTAGATCTCAATCTTTTCTGTTGAAATTGTTCTACTTTCTTTGTATAATAATTAAATATTAACTGGAGCAAGGAATTGAACCTCCGTGTCCCCTTTCCCAGGTGGGTTCCCTAACCACCAGGCTCTAGCGTCATTCAGTCTCTCTATGATTCAATAAATATTAAATTATATATACAAAGTACACCAGCTCCAGCAGAAGAGACTGAGGGGCCCCTGTGAGCTATTGAAGTGTTATCATGATATAGCTGGAAAACTGAGACACAGAGTGTAAGTGACTTGCTCTGTGCCACACAAGGAGGTCTGTTGTAGAACTGAGAATCTAACTCAGATATCCCGAGTCCTAGTCCAGTGCATTAACCACAAAACCATTCTTCCTCCATAATTTCATATTATGTTTTTAATATCACTCTGTCAGCAGCTTTTGTAAATAACATCTGTTTCTAGACCCTTTGAATCATAGAATCATAGGACTAGAAGGGACCTTGAGAGATCAACTAGTCCAGTCCCCTGCACTCATGGCAGTACTAAGTATTATCTAGACTATTCTTGACAGGTGTTTGTCTAACCTGCTCTTAAAAATCTCCAATGATGGAGATTCTATAACCTTTCTAGACAATTTATTCCAGTGCTTAACCACCCTGACAGTTAGGAAGTTTTTCCTAATATTCAAACTAAACCTCCCTTGCTGCAATTTAAGACCATTGCTTCTTGTCCTATCCTCAGAGGTTAAGAAGAACTTTCTCCCTCCTCCTTGTAACAACCTTTTATGTACTTGAAAAAGGTTATGATGACCCCTCTCAGTCTTCTCTTTTCTGGACTAAATAAACCCAATTTTTTTCAATCTTCACTCATAGGTCATGTTCTAGACCTTTAATCATTTTTGTTTCTCTTCTCTGGACTCTCTCCAATTTGTCCACATCCTTCATGAAATGTGGTGCCCAGAACTGGACACAATATTCCAGTTGAGGCCTAATCATCACAGAGTAGAGAGGAGGAAGTACTTCTTGTGTCTTGCTTACAACACCACTGCTAACACATCCCAGAATGATTTTCACTTTTTTTGCAACAGCGTTACACTGTTTAAATTTCAAATTGCTTTTGTAGTGAGCCAATCTCCCTGGACATTCAATCACAGATTTAAAAGTAGTCATTCTTCAACAAAAAAACCTTCAAAAACAGACTTCAAAGAGAAACTGCAGAACTACAATTCATTTGTAAACTTGACACCATCAATTTGGGTTTGAATGGGGACTGGGAGTGGTTGGCTCACTAGAAAAGCAATTTTCCCTCTCTTGACACCTCCTCATCAATTATTGGGAGTGGACCACATTCACCCTGACTGAATTGGCCTTCAACATTGGTTCTCTACTTCTCTCCGTGTGCCAATATATATTTATGCCTGTATCTCTAATTTTCACTCCATGCATCTGAAGAAGTGGATTTTTTACCCAAGGAAGCTTATGCCCAAATAAATCGGTTAGTCTTTAAGGTGCCACCGGACTCCTCATTGGTTTTGTGGACACAGACTAACACGGCTACCGCTCTGATACTTGCTTCCTAGGAAGTCATTTCCCATTTTGTATGTGTGCAACTGATTGTTCCTTCCTAAGTGGAGTACTTTGCATTTGTCCTTATTGAATTTCATCCTATTTACTTCAGCCCATTTCTCCAGTTTGTCCAGATCATTTTGAATTTTTATCGTATCCTCCAAAGCACTTGCAACCCCTCCCAGCTTGGTATCGTCCACAAACTTTATACGTATACTCTCTATGTCATTATCTAAATCATTGATGAAATTATTTAACAGAACTGGACCTACAACTGATCCCTGTGGGACCCCACTCTTTATGTCCTTCCAGCATGACTGAACCGCTGATAACCTCTCTCTGGCAATGGTTTACCAACCAGTTTTTGCACCCACCTTATAGTAGCTCCATCTAGGTTGCATTTCTCTAGCTTGTTTATGAGAAGGTCATGCCAGAATCAAAAGCTTTACTAAAGTCAAAATGTACCATGTCTACTGCTTCCCCCCCATCCCCAAGGCTTATTACCCTATCAAAGAATGATAGTGGACACACTCCAAAGCTCCTTTTTAAAGCATATTCTTGATAAGTCACTGTACATTATTAATCAGTTTTGAAATGCCCACTCATTTATGCCTACAGATATCACCAACACATCCAGACTTGAGAGACATTCTTATGTCTGAAGTGGTATAGAAATTGCAGTGATACTTACACTCACATTGTCTCCCTCAATAGACAAGCTCCAAACTTCAAAGACCTCTTTAAAGCATCCCAAAAGTTTCCAGTAAAGTTATTATTTAACCTGTAGTTAAAGACTATCTCTGCTAGACAGGCTTTTTTTATTAGTCATTTGGGTGGGGACCTCAGGAAGGTTTCTCTGTTATTGGTTTCACATCGTTCAACTCACTTGTAACAGTGCGGCCCTACATTTACACTCTAGATACCCAGATGCTACTGAATGCAAGATTTGAAGAAATACTGGTTTGTTTTTTCTTATTTTTGCTTGTCTGTGTACTTCTGTTATCTACTTCTTTCCTTTTTTTGAACACAGAATTGATCGCTACCTTGATGGTGTGTTTTTGTGAAGTGACTCACCTGTATTCACCCAGCTGTGAACTCATCACATTTCTGAAAGCTTGCAAATTGTGTCTGCCTCAGGCTATGTCTACACTACGCAGCTTTTAGTGACATGGCTGTGTCTCTTCAGCCGTGCCACTAAAAGTCGTGCAGTATAGGCGCTGTTTGTCAGCTCGTCTGCAGACAAAAAACATCCACCCCCAACTAGTGGAGTTTACGTTGTCAGCAGGAGAGTGCCCCGGTCGACAATGCACTGTTCACACTGGCATTTATCATGGCAAAACTTTTGTCTTTTGGCGGGGAGGTGTTAACAAAGTTTTGTTGTTCAATTGCCAGTGTAGACATGGCCTCATAATCTCACTATGCAATGGATGCAGTGCTCCTTGTCTAACCAAATGTTTCCCACATTTTGCTGATTAATATCCAACTTTAATGAAGCCTTTCTGTAATAGACATTCAAACTAAAATTTAGATAAGGGATGTTTCATCCGCATGTAATATTGCCTAACCTGTGTAAAGATCTAGGTCATCAGAAGAAGATAAGCTATGTTCCCTGATCCTTGTGGTCAATCTTAGATTGACTAATGTATTTCTTAACTCTCTCACCCTTGCTGATGATGTCTTGATGCCACACATGTTAACACAGTTTGTCTTCTCTATGTGGGGAACCAATGTGCTGATTAGTAAAGGATTCAAAGACTATAATGCATGTTATGTTAAATGAGTTCCGTTCATTAGCTCCTGTGCACACTACCCAGAGTAGGATGTGAATAGGGTGTTAAGCAATTAATGTTTGAAGAGCTTTCCTGTATCATGCAGAACATTAATTAAAGCTGCTCCTTCTCTGAAACCTGTCTGCATTGCTTGGAACTACTGCCAGATTCTTCCTTAATGATCTACAAATTCTCTAATCACTTTTCACTTTTCCAAGTTGGGCAGTGTTAGCCTTTGTGCTGTGTTGGAAATGCGGTACCACCATACCATCTCCTAAAACGCCCCTACAGAGATACCTAAGAAAAAGCCAGATCCCTCCTACAGGGCTGGGAGCAAACACTAGTGTTTTCTTTATTGAAAATGGCTCATTCCAGCCCTTATACACTGTAGTCCTATCACCTCTTCCAATAGTCCTATAACTCTTGCAACATGATAAATCTTCTTAACCTCTTCTATAGCAGCTGTCAAATGCCGCAAAATTATTATGAAATAGGCGTGGCCTTCCATGCAAAGTGCATATGAAAAACCACAAATGCATCTTCATCATCGTGAAATCATATTTATATTGCTTTCTTACATTTTGAAAGTTCATTTAGTAAGCAACAAAACTGTTAATTTAAAGAATACATTTCAGTTCCAAAAGCTGTTATATTCTCTGCCTTCTCTTCTGCTGCTCACAGAATGTTCTCAATGTTTTGTTTTGAAAGGGAGAATAAAATTTATCATTGACAGACTAATCAACTGCTCAGTTCAAAAAGAAACTATAGACTTAAAAGTATATGGGAATGCACTTGCCTACAAAACATTTTCCCTATACTGAAAATAGTAGAGATGATAACTGTCCAAATACACAAGTTTCAAGCAAAAGGTATATCCACTGCTGGCAGGAGAACACCTTCAATAAATTATGTGAGTCAGTCAATTAAAACAAAATGTGATGTGTGCAATTTCATAGGCAACTTTGGAACATTTAATATAATTATAAAATCTTGTGGTAAAAATGAGTTCTTGCTAAACAGAGACATTACATATTTTATTTTCTTTCTCTCTGAAAGTGTGATTTCTAACACTCTCTTTTACTTTTAGATTTATAGTCCTTCACAGTGGGAACAAATATGAAATATTTGTTTTAAAGGTGTAAGCTTTTTTATCCAGAATGTTCGTGCAGACAGTGATGGGCTAGTTTTAGACCATTAGCTGTTTGTTTAAATGGCACCATCCTGTTTAATATCCTCATCTTTAATCACGGAGAGATATACCCCCCACCATTAATTCTTTTTTTTTCTGTCACTGTGCATCTGCTAACTGACTTGTTCATTTCATCTGAGTCGCACGTTAGCCACTTAAGTAGCATGGATGTTTGCCAAATTGTATCCTGGTAAATAGTTCACAGCTCTTTTGGTTATATTTCCTCTTCTCACAAACAGTAGATTTCAACTCACAAATATTTTTACTTCTTTTGTCCATTCTTTTGTAGCTTATCCTTCTTCCTGCCATTATACCAATTTTGGCATCTAGCACTTTATGAAACCTTAAGAAATCATCCACATATTCTCATGTTATCCTTCACTGTAATCATTCAAACACAGTAGCCTTGGGAACTGCTGGATACATTCACCAGTGGGATTTCTGACTCAAACCCATTTCCTTTCTCTTGACATCTGTGACTCTGTCCTTTCACATAAGATCTCCTTTGCCCACTGGTAATACTGTTAGCTTTGGATAATTGGTTGCTGTCTCTGCAACGGAATCACTGAACCAAACACCAAAATCTACAACTTGATCCTCAACTCTCTCCCTGATGAAACAATATGCCTGTCTTCACATTCTCAGTTCCTAGCTATTGCATAATTTCCTAATCAATCCTTCATGTACTAATTATTCCTCATTGAAAAGCCTTCATTGTGCCACTTTATTTCTTATCTGTAAGTCTGCCTATCACCTCCTCTGAAACACTGTCCACTTTCATCTTTCATTCTGCTTCTCTTACAATCTTTAGCCAGACCTTAATCACAGTCTGTGTCAACTATTGTAGGGCTTTCTTCCTAAATCACTGTTCTCTAAGCCTAAGTAGTCCAGAACACTCGCATTCAAGGACATGTGATTTCCATAACTTTCTCTGGCTTCCTGTCCCTCTGGAAATTCAATTCAAAATTGCCCTCTTCATTTTCTTAAATCTCCAAAGTCTTGTTTCAACCTGTCTTTGTAACCTCCAAGCCTTCTATTTTCATGCCTTTTTATTCTATTTTTAAGATCTTCACTCTTCTCTGCCCTCTTTTCTGACTTGAGCATATTTCATCATCCTTACAGCTCTGGTTTTTTGGGTTGGTTTTTTTTTTTTGAGGGAGTTTGGATTTTTTTCCCCAAAGGTAAACACTGCACTCTGTTATTTATCAATCAGTTTCAGTTTTATACTCTCTGTGCCCCTGGTTTTTGTCCTAGTTTTGTAGACATAAGCCTTCCTGGCCAAACTCCCTCCACCCCCTTCTCAAGGATTCCTTAGTTTTGAAGCTGTAGAAGGAGTAGTAACTATACTAATTGACTTGGTGTTCTTTCTCCAGATTCACAGAAAAAAGGCCTTATTATATATTAACAGAATGTGGGTAAACTGAATACTCTAGGTGATACAAAAAAAAAGATCTTTTCTTACTATTCTCACTTGGTAAGAATATAGGTGGGGGGGAACCTTTAAAATAATTTTAAAAAAGTAAGATACAAGAATCAGAATTGGGAGAGAGTGTTATATCTACAAATCTGTGCTGAGGTCTCTCTGTTGTGCCCAGATTTTAACGGTTAAATTTGAGATCTAATTCCCAGACTTTTTACTGATTTCTGTTTTTTTTGAGGTATGTAAATTACCTTACATTTTTAAAAAATATCCCTGTATGCCATGGCTTCTAACAAATATGCAGAGTAATTATGTATAGAGTTTCTTTTAAATGATTTCCGGTAAAGGCTGGGGATTATTCTTTTTTGAAAGTTGATGGGGAGAAATGGTACATTCAGGTAACGGATGTAGACGAACTGCTACCTCCTTCCTCTTTTTTCTCCTGTTTAGCATTTTCCTCTTTTTTACCCTGTGATGTACAAGCCCTCACTGGTTAATTATGTATATATTTAGCTACTGCATGTGTTGGGCTTATTATTGTCATCTAATTAGATGTAACTCGAACTGCTTGCTTCTAGAAAAATCATTAAAAAATCTTTCCTAATGACCTAGAGATGACAAAATGTCTGTAAAGTGTGAAGAAGCAGACAAGCACAGGAACATCGCTCTTAAAGAGTGTTAATCCAGATGCTGCAATCATCTAATTAAACAATATTTTGCTGTCATTAACATTTTCACCACGGAATTGCAGTTATAATTTCTTTGTCAGCTGTCTCTAGATCACTTTACCTTCAAAACTAAAGTGCCATATAAAAACATTAAATTGGATGGTTTAATTAAAAAGTTTTTTTTAATGAAGAAACATATCCAGTATTTCTGAGATCTCATTTACTGTGCCTCAGTTTTATTGTTCAAGTAGATTAGTGTCATAGGCTTGCAATATTTAATATTCAGTCTTTAACATTAATCTCTAAAAGCTTAGCTAGTGAAAAATCTGCAGCTGCTGAAAAGGTACAATGTCTCCCAAAAGCAGTACAGGTTTATGTTTTATAATTATTCAACTAAGGAACAAAACAGTGGCAATTCTTGTGTACAAACACCAAACAAATGGTATTATGATGAAACACTGTCTGCTCTTTATAGTCAATAAATGATCATAGGAGAATCAAAACCAATCAGGAAACTGTTCCTTGTGGAGTTAAAACAGTGATATTTATGCATGTTTAGAATTATGGATATATAATACCATAATGCCACTAAATCACTGTTGTACAGCCAGATATTCATAAATACAGTACCTTATAACATCCTGTACATACTATGTCTAAATTCACAATGTATATTAACATTCATTTACCCAATTTATTTTATATGTTAATAGTATAAAATTGTTGAATGAATATTGAATAACCTTTTATAAATAACAACATTTATACCAGCCATGGCTAGTGTTTATATAGTATTGTATATAATCAACTACTTTACAAATATTAACTAATTAATACAATACACCAGCGAGAGAAATATTATCCTCCGCGTTTTATAGATCAGAAACAAACAAAAAAAGATTAAGTAGCTTGCCCAAAACCACACGGCAAGTCATAACCCAGGTCTCCTGATTTACGATTGTTTGCTTAATCCACCAGGCCATACTACCTCTCAGTGAATATGTATAAATAAATGTTAGAATAAATTATATGAGTGATTTATGTATTCAATAGTTACATTATTTTATTTTAAATATTTTATAATTTATTGTAGTCTTGCTCCTTGAGTTGCTTTATGGTGTGGCATTATTATGCTGTTCTTCATTTATGAGAGAACAACCTGTACAGTAGTATTGAAGTACAGAGATTTCAGAGGAAAGCAGGGAGATTCCTGTGATGGCCCAAAATCAGGCTCAAACTGCTAACTATGTCATGCAAGTAGTCCCATTGGCTTCAATCAATATTATGATATGGGAAAACAACATCAGCACATTTATTTTAAAATAATAAAATTCTTTGCAGTTCTACAGCACCTTTTTTAAAAAAACTATAACTAGTTTCCAAAAAGATTTTTTTAAAAAAACAATAACTAGTTTCCAAAAAGAACTAGATAAGTTCATGGAGCACAGGTCCATCAATGGCATCCCCATTCTCTGAGTGTCCCTCGCCTCTGTTTGCTTTGCCAAAACCTGGGAGTGGACAACAGCGGATGGATCGCTCAATGATTGCCTGTTCTGTTCATTCCCTCCGAAGCATCTGGCACTGGCCACTTTTGGAAGACAGGATACTGGGCTAGATGGACCATTGGTCTGACCCAGTATGGCCACTCTTATGTTCCTATGTTCTCATTTGAGGATCTCCAAGATCTTTACAAATATTAATTAAACCCTTTTTGGGGACGGGAATTAATATCCCTATTTTACAAATGGGGAAAATGAAGGCACAGTAAGGTCAAGCAATTATACCAGGGTGTTACTTCAAAACTTTGGCAAAGACAGGGGGTAAAAATGTAAAACTATTAATACTCACTCCTGTGCTTTAGCCAATGAACACCTTTCCCTCTCTCCTTTATGCTGATAAATTCTTGTATGCTCCTTGAATCATATGTTTGATAAATGTTAATCTGCTCTACGAGTCTTATCAGAGCATATATTCTCTGATGTAGTAATTATTGAGATTATGTGAGAATTATATTTGCATTTATTTCCTCTTTATTCATACATTGCACGTATATAGGTATTAGATCAATATTCCCTTCCAATTTCTATTTGTGGCTAAATTAATTTTATATTTTCTGATATAACACTGATTTATTAAAAGTACAAAATAACACAAAAACTGTTGATAATACCAACTTTTACTGGTATCAATGAGACTGTATGTAAAAATAGAGAAATGCTTGTTGTTCATCAACATTCATTGAAAAAATAGGGTGTTTGTGGAGCAATGAAAGTTTTATATTTCGCTAAAGCAGACATGATTTTTCTGTAGAACTGCCCAGAACAAGGAAGCCTGTGTTTCCCTGTGCTGGGTTTTGTACCCCAGGAATCTGTCCAAAATCTGGAAGGAAGCAGTTAGTGAGACAGGGCTGTAAATCTGCAGTGGGACTGGGAATTGTTAACGTAGGTTATTTCAGTCTGTCAGTTTAATACATACATACATACATACACACACACACACACACATTGATTACATGATTTTTTTTTAAAGAATCATGTTGCATATTATGTGATTCTCAGTAAGTCAATATGGTAGCTGGTGCAGGATTAAGGGACTTGTTTTTTTAACTACTATTAACTACTAGTTGATGTGGATATAAGGTTCTTTCCTATTTACCATCTTCTAGTTGGCAATTCATTCAGAATTTTCAATTGATTGATTTTAAGTGCAAATTATTTTTATAAATTGGATCTATAAAGTGCTTTTGATAATTTGAACTTGTGGTAATGGGGATTTGTTTCTTAGATTTGGGGGAGATGCCTTGGGGTTAGAGTTAAATTCAGTCTTTTTTAGGAGATTTTTAACCTTGACAATAGTTAGGAAGTAACATTAAAATAAATTCCACCCACCCATCTCAACGGATGGGAAACTTGATGGGGCCAGTGGTGACAGCTCCAGATGATGGAAGGAGGAGAATACATGCTGGGGAGATGCAGAGGTATTCCCTCTTCCTCCAGAGGCTCTAGCTACTCCTTGACCAGCTGGGGGAGAAAGGGAGCTGATTGGCCCCTGGCACTCTCCTTTCATTTGTTTAAACCCTAACCCTGCCCATGTGGAGTCTTTTTTTTTTTTTGCTCTGTTTCAGCAACCACTCTCCCTCAGCATCCTTGAGGAGCAGTTAAGTTAAATAGGAATAAAGATTTAGTAATTCATGGTAGCAGCGTCAGTTTGTCGCAACTTGTTGTCAGTTTCTAGTGTGGTTTAAATGATTCCCAAAAGTAAAAAACCTGGGATTTTGCTGTTGGGCCTTGTGCTTGTGGATTATAGGGAAATCTTGATCTTCACAAGATGAGGTCCCCCTTAATACCCTCTGTCCCACTCATGAGATTGGGGGTGAGGGTGATAGGTCTCAGATGAGCGAGCTGAGTCCTGGGATAGGCAGGTGAGAAGCTATCCTGAATTATGGGTTATATGATAGGAGCCCTGTAACCCCCACACTGGAAACACTTAAAGTGCCTGGTGTGTGAGTATGTGTGACAGGGAGGATAGGGCTCCTCCCCTGCATTAAGATTAATGTAGATGTGGGCTGCTGCTTAAAATCCATTTCTGTGTCTGTTCTCATTTGCCACTGTGCCCAAATCAACATTATTGTAATACAAGTTTGGTTGATAGCTTGGATTACAATACGCTCATGCACACCCATACAACCCTCCTTCTCTCCCGCCTTCCTTCCCTCCTTCCATTCAATACTTTAGATTAAACTACAGTTTATGGTATTGACATTACTTTGTGTATGTTGTCCAGATAGTTCTCCACAATGTTCTTCCATGATTTTAAGTCCAACGTGTAGAGGATAATATATAATTTATTAAGGCTCACATCACAAGACTAATACCCAGCCTGAGTAGATGGGCTGGATGCTGGACATACATTGGGTACAAGGAGTGGAGCGCAGTTGTCCCTGAATTGAGAAGCAAGCATAGAGCTGCCTTGCAGAAGCTACTTAAGCCTGCTGGTTGCAGGAGCCTCCATGAGGCTTAGATACATACCTAGTGGTGGGAAGGTAAGAGAATCTGCATAGTAGCAGATCCTCCTGGCTCTTCACAGATTTCCTACTCCCTTTGAGCTACTATGTAAAAAAACTCATGAGAACAGGGCTTCACGCTGGGCAGGCAGTGTGCCATACTTACCTCCAGTCCCAGTCCCACCACTGCAGTGGAATTTCACCTGTTTCTCGGGAAAGGCACCCTCCACTATCGTGGGAGATGGAGTGTAGTTAAACCTTAGGATAAAGCAATATTAGGAGAGAGAGCCCAAACCTCAAAATCTGAGATTCAAACTCCCAAATTTTGGACGAGACTAGATCCAGTTCTGAACTTTGCAACTTGGACCCATTTCTTTTATTTGTTACTTACCATCTGTATCACACTCATCACAACTGATACACTTTATGTGAAAACAAAAATGATTCTTCCAACTTTAAATTTCAACAGATGTTTAAGAATGTTGTATAATGTCATTAACGGAGGCTATCAAATAGGATTAAGTAGCATGTGGTTTTTGGTTTTTTGCCACCTGTGAACATTATTCTCTTCTTCTTATATATAACCTATGTGGCTGCTGTCTTCTGAATTTTCATTCACTTACATGCAACTGGGAGCATGTTTTTGCCTTCAGGTGATAACTGTATTAATAGAATAGCAGATAATTGGGAACATAAGATGCAAAAAATATAAAGATAATTTACTACTAGACTGTTTATCAGTAGCATAAATGGGCAATATTTCATAACTTTTACAAGATTGTTTTTTTCTTCATTAGGACGAACATACAATGATCTAAACCAATACCCTGTATTTCCATGGGTGTTAACAAACTATGAATCAGAAGAGTTGGACCTGACCTTACCAGGCAACTTCAGGGATCTTTCAAAGGTATTTTTCAAGCATTTATGTTAAAGAAATCTAGCCAACCTTCTTAATGAAATAGAATATTTTTAATTTTTGTTAGTAAATAGGTGGAATTAATATGTTTGGCGGGAAAAGATTATAATTTTATAAAGGCTCATGAAGTTATTTTGATATTTTTTTCTTATGGAAGACTGGTATTGTTTTGTTAAATCAAAGATGTTTTAAATGGGAACTTTTTTTAAGGTGTCTGGGGTATTTTATGAGAGCAGTGGCAAAACTAGTTTGAGACATATTAAACCTCCGTAAATATAAAAAGAAAGGTTTCCATAGCTCCTGAAATCATTGGTTTTCAGCCTAATGGACTTGGGTAAAAATTCAAATGTAGATTTAGGAAAGCAAGCATCAAATCCCCAACACGCCCTGTTAAAGACAAAATTTGGCACTTGTGTCAGAACCATTTGTGCAGTTATGTTATTTTAGGTTTGGATTTGTAAAGATAGATTTCCTTACCTTGGCTGCCATTACATGGCACGTTAAAAGAATAAATGACACAATAATTTCATAAGTAGAAGGCAATTTCTATGGCACATAATTTGTCCTTTTAGGATGTCATCTAGATAAGTTTTTCTGTTTTATACTGAATCTTTATACTGTGGTGTTTTTATGTCCTTTATTGATTGGCTACAGGAGGGTAGCTCTGTGTATTTTTAGATATCAAGATCTCGTCCAAATAGTTGTAAACAAAAGATATTTTATTAGCAATTTTACAAAATGAGAGAAAGATAAATAGAAATAAACATATCTAGACACACATGTAGTTAACTCTTAAATATTTATTTCATTTCCGTGCATCTCTGAATTTCCTTGATACAGAGGGGATTGGAAGCATAAATGCTAGAAGGACTTTCCTTGCAGTGCCTCTAGAAGCCAGAAGTACTGCAATCTTGTTGGGAAGCCTTCTCTCCTTACATGTCTAGACTAATTTTGCACTTTGCATGTATGGATAGTACTTGGATAGATAAAGCAGCTGGAGGGACTGATTCAATGGTAAACCTGCATATAATCCCATTTTTTCTTAAAAAACATAAATACCTAAATTAAATTTTAAAAAGCCAGATCTAAACAAACTGGTTGAGGTCTAGCTTTAGGTTATGCAGGGCACTCTGCTCTTTTGCAGTATTATTTAAAAATTTCCAAAGTAATTCTTTGCAAGTATATAATGAGACTGTAATTTATATCACGAGTGACAACAAAATCTACAATAGTAGGATATCAGCATTGATAGTACCAGTATGTCAGTTCATTCCCAACCAAGTGAAAATGGTTTTTTACTTTTCAGTATTGTTTATGATGATAATAAAATATACGAATAAGAATCTTCATCTCTTCAAAATCTCTAAGATTTGCTTTCCTGATATATGCATCGGCATGCAGCAGCCTGCATAGGACAATGCACTGAAACTACTCCAGGGTGTGGTTTCATGAGATTTTTTTTTTAACAATTTAGGTCTGATTGAGTCCATATTTGGATGGGATCTGATCAAGGAACATAGTTGTTACAGGGAGTAGCTTACAGATTTAGAAGGTTCATTTTTCTTTCTGTCTTTCTGAGTCAGTAGTGACTCATTAGTGAATTAGCCTTTTTTTGTGGTATTAGGGAGTGCTGTGCTGTTCTTTTAGAGGAGATTCAAAAGCAAGTCCCTGACTACTTGTGTTCATTAAAGAATCTTATGCCAGTTTTACAATAATACTTTACCCCAGAATCCTGTACTGCCCAATTTGGGTAATTTTACCCTGTTAATCTAAAATTAACCTATAGTTCAAACTGGAAAAGCTCAGAGTGCTCAACAGTTCCTCTGTTGAAATCCATTGTATATAGTAAAAAGAAAAGGAAGACTTGTGGCACCTTAGAAACTATACATTTGTTAGTCTCTAAGGTGCCACAAGTCCTCCTTTTCTTTTTGCGGATACAGACTAACACGGCTGCTACTCTGAAACCTGTTGTTGTATATAGTGTTGGTCTGCACTACAACCAAGATGTGGGGTGTATTCAGTGGTAGAAAAGTCATCCCTATATGTAATCTGCAAACCATGTTGGGGTTCTTATGGATAAAAGGAAAGTAATTATAAGCTTTCATTAACACATTATTCTGGTGACGCCTAGTAGCAACTAAATAGGTTGCATTTCAAAATGGTCTTTAAATGGAGCATAGATTTTTATTTTTCTCTGAAGGTAGTTGACTAGCCAATGTGAAATTTCACACATGGTTAGTTTTGGGGCCTTTTGACTATTCTGTGTAGTTTTTGTCTGGTTACTCTTCATACATTTTCAATAGGAAGTCTGTGTCATTGGACTGTGGCTGAAATTTTTTCTTGGCAATCCTACTTTCATTGTCCGTCTCCACAAAATTTGTTATAGAGATGGATCCTGAGTAGGTCTAGTGCAATGGGTAGGGTTTAAAAAAATAGAGTTGCTATTTTTAGTCATTATTCACATTGCAGCTGAAAGGTTATGTGTTATGCACACAGGTCAGATGGATGGGGAGATGGGCACACATAAAATCTTCTCCATCAGGAGCTATCCCTTTCTGTCAGATTTTAATCTACAACGAAGAAATGTTCCTGCACTGCTGTTGACACATAAGAACTTTCTGCATAGCCACTGATAGATAAAATCTTCTCTGTTAGCTGCTGCACTTCTGCCTCCTCACAGGTCTGCCTTCAACCCTCTTGCCCAAATCCCCATCCTTTAAAAAAAAAAAACCTGTAGGAAATTAATACCCTAAAATTTTCTTCCGGAAGCACTTACGGTTGCTACACACTTAACATATATGACACAAACCAACAAAAGCAAGGAAATAAAAATTCAGCTACCTTACATTTCCATATCTTTGTTTGCTTTGAGTCAGGTATTTTATATAATATTAATGTTTTATATTTTGTGGGAAATAATTTTTATTTGGGTAATTTGCTCACCATATAAGTGACAAGTATAAATAGTATTACAGTAAGTCATGTTACTTTTGACATTTATTTAGTACCATAGTTAAATATTTACATTTCCACAAAACAAAATAATTTTGAGCTTACATGCTATGGTAGTGTTTCCATTCTGTATTGTTCAGGTTGCTATACTGTGTCTATCATTTTAGTATCTTCATACGTTTAAAGAACTGCTTGTCCAGTCACAAACAATTAAATTTAAATACTAGTTTAAAAATAGGCACATTCTCTTTGTTCATAGTATTTTTTCAAATTTTCTATCCCTTGGTTTTTTTCCCCCTTATATGCTTAATTGGAGATTTATAAAAAAGGGCACAGGGGCAATCAAGGTGCTGTAGCTGTAAGATATATTGGACCCCTCATTTGATTAGACAGTGTAGGCTCAAGTTTTATTCATTACATATACAAGGTTAAAGGTTATATTTATTGTTTGACAGGATGAAAAGCTAACGAAAGAGGCTGTCATAGATACATAGATTATCTTTTCACTACCAAACCATCGGGTGATCTGTTTATTTTCTCATTTATTGAGATTTCCTATGCAAAAATACCAATGGCAGTGAGTATTCACATGAGAAAATGTGTGTTCAGGTCATATTGTACACTGAATGTCTTTAAGGATAGCACGTAGAATTTAATGTGATTTGTTTGTGTAAAATTATATGATGTTTATTCCTAAATTACAGTGAGTGCATGAGTTTGCCAAGCTACATTGTCCCTGCTCATTAAAGTGTAAATGGGAATTTTTCTTCATTTACTTCCAGTCATGCATCCTGTTAAATAAAATGGTTTCTTCGTAAGGCAAAGTCCTACTAATATTGACATGTGTATGAGCCATCACACGCCCATTCATTGAGTGGAAAAATTATATTTTGTTAATGCGGAAGGTGTTTGACTGACTGATGATAAGCATAACCACTTTCCCATATTACTGTGCCACTTTAAGAAAAGGAAGTGATAATGCCTCAAGGTTTCTAAATGTAATAATGCAAATGAACGCACCAAAGTGTGAGTATTTCAAGGAAAGCCACTCTTAATACTGCCAAATGTCTGTATACTGTGTAATGGAGTTTGTGGTTAGCCAAAGCCTTTCTAACCAGACGTAAGCTGCACAAATTTCTTCATTTTATTTTTAATTTTGTCCTTTACCACATATAAATATACCACCAACCAGGAAATGAGTTAAATTTCAGTCTGGCATAAGCCACAAAATTAAGCATTTACTTTTCTTACTTTAAAAATTAATGTATTGAACAAAACTCCTATACTTCAGAATCTGAATGAGTTGTTTATGGAGTAAGAAAAAGTATATATTTATCTCCTCTCCATAAAACAGCTTATATTTTTGGATAAATTTAAAGTAATTTTTAGCATTTGAATTCTTCAATTAAGTTTTAAAATTTTCTACCTTAAAGTGTTGTTTTACCTCAATTTAAAAAAATCAACTGTTTAGACTGAGCCAAATTAAATCTACACATGGTATTATTTCCTTGGCAATCAAATACCACATTGTTGCATGCATGAGAACTGCAGATAAATAAGTAAAATAGATTCTGTGTAGGTAAGGACCATATAATAGCAGTATTTTAATGACCAAACCAATAGGAGGATAAATTTGGCACTACTGTAGTGAGGAATGTACTTCTATAAATACAGCCAGTAGAAAGGCAAATACCATATGAGCTAGCATAACATGTCCAATGGATAAAAGCACTAAATTTATCAGCAATTCTCTGGTTGAAAGACTGGAAACCAAAAGAGATTAGTCAATTATCCAGGTAACATGTCATGGAGCAAATAGCAGCAATTTTCTGATGTTAAATCAAACCAAATACTCACTTTGTTTTAATGGAAAAAATTCAGCACAAATTGTGTTGACTAAAATAGGTTGTAACAACTTGCTTTTTGTGCAATATAGTACATTAAAAGTAAAATGGTTAGCTATAGAATCTGTTATTTTACAAACTTGCAGAGATAAGTGTTTGGCTGTAGTAAAATAGTTATCTACCTTGTTGGTAGATTTTAGAAACTCTTCATATAGAGTGAATAATTAGATATTATTTGATCTGAGCCTATGCAGAAGAGGTTTGTTCAACATAGATAGTTAAAGAAATATGAAGATGCTCTTTTTATAGAATAAAGGAAACAATATATTTAGATTAAATGGCTGTTTTGAAACAATTTCTATAATACATTTTTTAACATGAAGTGTCAGAACAATGAATTAGCCTCTAGTAAATTAGGCTTGCATCTAAGGCTCTGGACTGGGACTCAGGATATTTGGGTGACCAGCTTTGCCTTACACTTCCTGGTGACCGTAGGAAAGTCATTTAATCCCTTTGTGCCTCAGTGACCTATATGTGAAATGGAGACAATACTTTCCTAACTCACTGGGATGGTGTTACTGATAAATTGATTAAATGCTGTGAGATGCTCAGATGCTATGATAATGGGGGCTGTATAGATACTCTCTGTGAAATCTGGGGTGAGGACAATGCCTAGGAAGTTCCTGATCCCATTCACTTCATTTCTTGTGCGATGAGGAGAGATCTATGTCTGGAGGACCTCTCCACATATGCGGTTATGGGGTGTAATCTCTCTCTACATGACTATTAGATATGTTGGGGCAGGAAATCGAAGGATGGAGGTGGAGTTAAATCATATTTTTGTTGTTTCATTAAGTGTTCTGCAGATTCATCTGAAAATTTTAGCTTGTGTTAGCAAAATCAAGAGACTTTCTTCAAGAGAAAATTTGTTTAAATAAATGGCAGATTTCTAACCTGAAGCATATTCCAAGATGATTCCGAGCTGTACCCTTTGCACAGATCATCTAGTCTAGTAACTATCCAGTTCTTACACTCAGCAAGCATTAGAATTTCTCAAGGCTAGTTTTCACAACAGTGCTAGCATCCCCAAAGAGGGAAATAATGAGAGGGGTATGGGCAAGACCATGCCCTCGCTGTGCCTTCGCCACTGGTCAGCAGAAATGGCCTAGTGAGAGTGAGAAGCTTATGCTACACTCATTCAAAAGGTATAGGGGTGGTTGGCCCCATTCCCCAGAGCTCATGGAGGCATTGTCAACACACAAAGTCAACTTTCAAGGTTCTTTTATGGCCCCCTGCAAAATCTGTACACTTCCCAAGTATTTATGGACTTATCTTTGCACCACAAACTGAGGTAGGCAAGTATTATCCCCATTTTACAGATAGAGAACTGAGGCAAAGAAAAAGACTAAGTGACTCATCCATAGCCATACAAGAAGTCTGTGATGCAGTGAGAAATTGAATATGGGTCTTCAGAGTACCAGGCTAGGTCCCCAGCTACTGACCAATCCTTTCACCGTGCAGTCTGTGACCTGTAGAGGGTGAGAGTCAAGTTGACACCTTCCACATGGAAGAAAACCCCATCTCTCTCCCTCCATTCTTTGTTCCCTCTCTGGGACAAGGGATTCCTCATGGAGATTTCTACATGAGAAGTTCTCTTCCGTGGTTTTTCATGCGGGAAGTGATAATTGGGTTTTGCCTAAATTATCCATTTTATTCAGCAAACACATTGTGTGTGATTCAGATCCCCCCTCCACAACGAATCCTAAGGTAATTGAAAGAATGCTGAATTCTAAGTCAGAAAAGAATATTGATGAGAACAAGTGTAGTCTTCAGAACACAACTTTTTAGTTTAATGCAGTAGATTGAACATGTATCTTTTAGAAGCAGTAGCTTGTCTCTTTATGACATGAAAATAATAGTGTATAACCTTCTATCTAATATCAGATTGCTAAATTGAAATATCACTTCTTCAGCCTAAAAGACCTCAGAAGCACAGTGGTGTTTGCATCAATGTTTTCTATGATTCTTGGAAATCATATTGTCAGCAGCTTGAGAGACACAGAAGCATCAGTACGTTTTACATGAAATGTGACAAAAGCATAGAAGCTCACATCAGAAATATATCACTGAAATATAGTTGTAAATCTCTATTAAAGAGAATAACAGCATCTTGCTAGTGTATAACTTTTTTCCATTAAAATATGTCAAAATACTTTTCAAGCATCATTTAAGTCTCACAAAAGTCCCCTTGTGTTTATACCCATTTTGCAGATGGAGAAATTGAGGCAAAAGAGGTTGTGATTCATTTGGTGAAGGCCGTGCAACTGCAAATCAGTTTTAAATATAAGATTAGAACTCTAAAGCTTTGATTCCCAACCTACTCTAACAATTAGACACATTCACTCCCAACTAGGCCATCTTGCACATATTTATAATAAAACCTTGATGTTAATCTTTGTCATTTGAAGCTCCCAATATTTGCCAGTGCTGTTACAGTGGACTAAGAACTCTCACTGGCTTTTACATTGTGGAAGATACAAAATTCTGTCACACGAACTCATTCTGTATTTGCTTCTCAAAAGGAATGAGCATTGATTGTTAACAAGCATCATCAACTATACCCTTGCAATTGAAAATAAAGCTTTTAAAACTTTCAAATAGCCATACGGATTTGGGAAGTGAACCCTAACTGGCAGCAGTGAGATTGCTCCTGGTCAGTACGTTTTTATTTCATTCAACCTTTTGCAGAATTCAGTTAATCACAAAGTGACCCCAGACATTAGTGCGAATTCTGTGGTGATTGGAAGTGTATTTGTATAGTAAGTATAGTATGTCAGATCAATAGGAAAAGAAAATAGTCATTTAATAAGTTACTGTTCCTAGAAATTAATTGTTTAAGCAAAGATTTTTGCCAATTATATACTGTAACAATGTCTGAGCATTTTCTGTAGACACAAGAGCTAAACTGTAAAAAACTGAAAAGATTGAATAACTGATGACACATGAGTAAAATAAAAATGTAAATATTTATTTTATTCTTTTTTCAGTGGTTGAGAAGATGCCTGGAAGAGATTAGGGAATGGGTCATGCTTCTCTTTCAAGAATGTTTTGTGAGGCCTTGCAGTGCAATCTGTATCAGATAAGGCTGATCCTTAGGGATTACTCAGACATTTTACACACATGAGAAAGCTATTAGCATACCCATGACACAGCAAAGTATTAAGCACTCAGAATGTTTAGGGTAAATCAAAATGCTGGTACAGCATTGACTTGAAGTATAATTATTCACAGAATTGAACAATATTAACTATCTTAGAAGTTAGTTACTCTATTTAAATTGCGAAACAAATGTGCTCTTCTTCAGTCTTAACACGCAGACATATCAAAAGATCAGGAAAATTCAGAAACAGTAGATACTTAATTAAAACTCTGCTCATAATACCTTTTAGTGATATACATAATATAATGATGATGGCATTCGTACTGGTTTGATAGTCTACTATTTCCAAATGTAAGATGAGTTTAAACAAACCATGAAAAATATGCTCCAGAATGAAATTTGGAGCACACATTTTTCATTTTTTCCAATGGCCAAACCAATTTTCTATAAAAGATACAAGTGTAATAATAAACTAAAATAAGTTTGAGGTTGTAGCTTTGATATAAAATATTGGATATTGAGTATATATTGAAATGTGCTGATTGGTTCAAAATAATGTTGAACAACTTCTAGTATTTTGAGAAAAAATATTACAAAATCCATGAGTAAATGCTTATGTTCAAGTTGTAAACCCCTGATTAATAGGGGTTTATTATAAAAACACCAAAACTCTTAACTATTTGTATCATTGTAATGTACATGAAATAGTCTTTTGGGATTCTAATAAATAAAAACATCAATACGTTTTTGAACTATTCATCCTAGTGTGCAGTAATGTGTGTTCCTCTGAACGTGAAATCACATTTTATTAATTTTAATACTAAAATTAATCCTTGATGGTTCTTCGCAGATTACTATTCCTTTTGTTTTACAGTTGTTAATACTAGATAAATAATTTAGTAATATCTTACCTGAAAAATACATATTTAAGATTACTTTACATGTATTATCTCACAGTTTGATATAAATTCCTTCCCAATGTATTTTCTTTATCCCAGGACCTTTCTGTATTTTTCCACAATAGCCACATAATGTAGACAGGCAGCCATAACAAGTACATTTTACAAAGGATTATGACAGAAATTAAAACTCACAAAGTATTCATATTTCTTTTAAGTAAGAAGATTGTTGGTTTCTCTCTGTGAAACCTGGTTTTGTTCAGTCAGATGTAGATGCTGTCTTGCAGGACTATGAATGTTTTCGAGTATTTCTGCTTAGGATCACCAAACACCACCACCAGTTCTGCGTGAAATCTTTTCATCATGAAATGTGCATTACAAAGTATCCTGTGTGAGCAAAAGTCACATTTCATCAGCTATATCATTATGGTGAATGACAATAACAGAAATATTAGTTTGGTCTTAATGCATTTTAAATGCTGTTTAAAAGTGTATTTCCAGAACAATGTTACTGCATTAATTGGGAAACAACTCTGACTTCAAGAAAGTCTTTGAAACTTTGCAGATGTGGATCACATATATTTGTCAATTAAAAAAGGAAAAGAAAAGAAAAGTTATGAGAGTTTTAGTAGATCCAGCCTTTGAAATAAAATTCCAAGTCCATCTCAGTAATCTAAATGGATTAGCACAATGTGGAATAAATTATCTACACTTGGCTGCTGAATTTCATATATAGTGAATCTTAGTTAATGTATGCAGAATAAAAGTGACACACAGATCCAAAGCATACTATCCTTCATCTGTTATAATTATTCATTTTTTCATGTCTTTGCAGCCCATTGGTGCTTTGAACCCAAAGAGAGCAGTGTTCTATGCCGAGCGCTACGAGACTTGGGAAGATGATCAGACTCCACCTTATCACTACAACACCCATTATTCAACATCTACTTCTACACTGTCCTGGCTTGTTCGAATTGTAAGTAGTTTTTTGGATCCTGCTTTTCATTTAATATGTTTACTTGTGTTTCTTTCTCTAGTATATATGTACCTGTATTTCAAGTTATATAAATACATTCCAATCAGAACCTCCTGATGAATGTCTAGTCATTTAAAAGCCTCACAAATTTTCCATCTGCACTCTGTCTACTAATCCCTAGCAAATGGGGTAGGGGGAGGTTCCTACTGCCCTAAGAATCAGAGGCATGCTTAGAACTTGAAGTGTGGAGGAAACTAGGACAAGTAACTAACTTAACAAAGAAAAGTCAACTCAAAGAAAAGTTCCTAAACAGTAAAAGACGTTCAACCCACTCAAGCTACCCTCTCAGTTTAATATCTGAGGTACTGGTGGGCTTTGCAATGTCATGAAGTTTAAAAAATAAAGTAAACAAAAAATACCCAACAACAACAAACACCTTAGGCTTTGTCAGACCAGTGGGGGAATTGTCTGGGTACATCTCAAGAAGGACAGGAGAAACTTGTTATGGATTTCAGTCGGGCCGCAACTTTATTATGTAGATGTCCGGCAGATAAAGTATACAGTGCAGGCAAATCCATGCTTATTCAAATCAATTCTCTGGGGCTTCCACCAGCCCCCTTTGTTTCTATCCAGGTCCCCCAGCCGACCCATGGCTTGGTCGTTGCCATCCACCACCCTCGTAAGAGAGTTAAGGTGGGCTATGAGAATGGGGGTTGGCTCCCTGTCGTACCAATCAAAGGAGTCCCCAACCCCCTCCCCCGTTCTGTTCCTTTTTCCAGTATCTCCTTTCAAGTCCTTTACCAGACCATTTATCTGGTCACTGGCTGCCTTTTCTATGGAGTACCTGCACTGAACATCCTCCCCAAGGAGGCACCAGCAATATGCTTAGCTGCCTCCCCCACAACCAAGCCAGGTTCCCAGACATCTCCAAATGGCCTCTTGCCTAGCAGCCCTACTGGGAAGAAAGAATCCATTGTCCCATGTGTGATCATCAAGGGGCACCAGCATCTGCATTGTCCTTGACCTGGTACTACAACAACCGCCCTCCATGGAGGGCCGTATAGGTGAACAAAGAGACTTGCCCCACCCAGGTTTCATACCTTTATGCCCTTTGGACCTCACATTCTGGGGGGGGGGGCTGCAGGGGGCGGGGAGAGTCATTGCTGCAAAGCTGACCACTGAGCACCTTTTTTATAGCAGTTTCTGACCTCCTTCCCCCCTCCCCCCATAAAGCAGAGGTGTCCTTCCTGTGTAACGCCCAGACCATCTTTGCCCCACCTTAGTTGTGATGCAGTCATTATAGAACTCAAGTATTGTACTGAAACAGACATAAAATTATGGGCCACTGAAATTGAAGGTTTATTCCCATTGACAGAAAAATAAAATTTGTTACCAAAAGAATCAAAAACAAGTGTATATTTTCAGATATTTTGAAATGTGCACAGCACATTAGGGTACTGAAATGTTCTTTCATTTCTGGAAACCTGGCATTAAATAAATCTTTATAAATTAATTAAGCAATGGGTCCAAACTACAAAGTTTGGATCCAGCCTGAACACCAGAGCAATGAGCCATAGACATAGAAATATGGATTAAAGGCTTCAACTTTATGGAATTACTATAAAATTAAATTATTATAGAATTACTGAACTTGAGTTAAAACAGCACTCCACCCCCAACAAAAGCAGATTGTGTAGGATGTATCAGAAATGAGACACTGCCACCCCTGTCTCACAGCCAGCCAATGGGATCTGACATGGAAAGCCAGACTCCTCCCCCCGTTTCCTTGAAGGAAATTGGAGACTTGAGTTGAGAGGAGATTCAAGATGCACAAACATTGAAGACTGCACATATCTGCCATTCCATGCCAATGCCACAGAACAATGCCTGGTTATTCCACAATTGGAAGGTCCCCAAAATGACCCTTGCTACCCTGCAATCTTCACTAGAAACTAGCCACAATTTGCATTAATCAATACTCTAATTGAACCAGCAAGGTCTCTTTTGTGTCAAGAAGGTGAAATCACCCACAAAACAGTTTGCCAGTTCTACTTTGTGGGAAAAACTCTTGAAGGCGTGAAAAAAGTGATTAGTTGAGCCCTTGACATCCTAGGAGATCCAGTGAATCTATCTGAAGGAAGGAAAGGATGGAGCAAATTAAGGACATCAGAAGCTGGCAGCTCAAATCCAGGAAGCCCCCTAAATGGTCCAAAATGAGGTGGTGGGAACCAGTCAGTCAGGGACCATGGCCCAAAGTTTGCCCCATCCCAGACACTACTACAATATACACCCTATCTCCCTCGCCACCCAACACAAATATCAGGCACCACCCAAATCCAAGCAGCAGAGTTGGGGGTGGAGGGGAAGAAACAGGGTGAGGATGCTTACCTGACCCAAAGACCTCCCTAAACCAAAGGGGTGCCTCTATTGCTCCTGTCACTATCAAAATCCAATCCTGTTGACTAGAGTGTGCATTTCCCATATTGGCAATGATAGGATGTTCAAATCTGCGGTTATAGGACTTATCCCTGCTTAAGTTACAAGTGAAAATATTTGTTATCTTTCCTCTAATGCCTGTTTCTCCAGGGTTCAGCTTTGGAAGTAGTATCAATTAATTTGACTGGAGAATTGGACAGAAGTTTGTTGAAATTTGCAGATGACACTAAACTGTTTTTATTAATAAAAAATGTGAAGGAGTGTGCAAAATTCCAAATAGGCATAAATGCTGTGGGAGATTGGGCAGCACAACAGCAAATGAAGTTCAAATTGGATAAATGCAATGAAATGCACTTTGGCAAAAATACTCTAAACTTTCTATTATCTATACTTATGGGCCATGAACTTGCTAGATCCCCTAAGGAAAAAGATTTAGATATCATTGGGGATCGCTCATGAAGCTTTATATCCAACGTTCATTAGCAGTTAATAAAGCAAATAGAATGCTCAGTGGATAGAAAAGGGAACAGTGAAATTCCATTGGATAATGGTATGCTACTTTCAGGAGTCCTGGTCTAGTTTTGGTCCTCTGGCCCTAAGAAAATTCTACAGTAATTAAAATGTTGAAGGGCAGCAGAAATAGAGATATGGCAAAATTAAAATATGGTAGTTTTAAAACTGGGATTTTCTAGTTTAAAAAGAATTGTGTTCCAAATTACAAAGGTGATAGTAAAAAAAAACCCACTGGCCTTCCTTTTTCCCTGGCCAATGATATTACCAGCAAGGAGTTACTCAATGAAATTAATAGCTGGCAAACTTAGAACAAATAAATGCTACTTGACATAGCATATAATAAACCCGTGAGATTAAATGACCTTCTAATGCATCCGATGAAGTGAGCTTTAGCTCACGAAAGCTTATGCTCAAATAAATGTGTTAGTCTCTAAGGTGCCACAAGTACTCCTTTTCTTTTTGCGAATGCAGACTAACACGGCTGCTACTCTGAAATCCTTCTAATTGAGAGAAACTTTAACTGGATTTTTTTAAAGGGTTGGATAATTTTATGAGTATAACATGTGTAGTTATGTAAACTACAATAATCAAATTCTGTGACTTGAGATAATTTTCTGAAAGGGTCAGGAAATATATCTCCTCCCCTCCTTCACCCTGTATACAGAAAAGCACAGTTGACTTGATGCAATCTGGGGAAGTTGCACCTTCTTCTGAAACTTTGGATGCTGCATTGACCTCTTTGTCATAATCAGGACATTGGATGTGATCAACCGATGTTCATAAGCTGTGTAGTCAGTATTATAAAAAGAAAAGGAGTACTTGTGGCACCTTAGAGACTAACAAATTTATTTGAGCATAAGCTTTCGTGAGCTACAGCTCACTTAATCGGATGTGTAGCTCACGAAAGCTTATGCTCAAATAAATTTGTTAGTCTCTAAGGTGCCACAAGTACTCCTTTTATTTTTGCGAAAACAGACTAACACTACAGGCTGCTACTCTGAAACCAGTCAATTTTATATTTTCCCCAAACCGTCACATGAGTTTGCATGTTTGGCAGCCTCTGTTCAAATGAGAGTGAGGAAGAGAACAGTGGATTGTTGCATGTTGAGACTGAGATGTATTGGCAGAGCTTCCTGAGACACTTGCATTGGCCTGTCCGTTCTATGTACTGTTTTAATCAATGCAGTTACCCACACTCAAGTCATAAACACCCAATGCACACATACTGTTCTATTTAAAAACAAACACCCACTTCCTTGTGCCATTTTAGCAGTAAATTATTAATTGATTGTAGAACTTTTAATATACACTCTTGTCCCACAATCTCAGTCTACAGAAGAAAGAACCTAAAAGCTATACTTTTTTCAAGATGACCACTATTATACTTTTAAAAAATATACAATCTTTGAAATATTATTCTCTTTCTCCTTGTACTTCTACTTTTTCTTAAAGTTATCATTTTTGTGCTGGAGGGAGTTAAGACGGGAGTAACTAATACATTATATGCAGTGATCAGAAAATAATGGTATTTTTGTTTTATACTTTTTTCATTTGCTTGTGATGACAGGGTTTCTTGAACATTTTTCATACTTCATTTATCATTATAATCAAGAGTAGCCTTAGGCATAGACTAAGTAGTCAGATACTTAAGGCAATGTGTCTGGGGAAGAAACACTAGAATAGTGCTCGGACTGCACTGGCTATTGCAGCTGGGCCAGCTCCAACATCCTTTTTTTCTGGTGGTGGTCAACTCCACCAACTCCCTTCTAAAAGGTGTTATCCCGGTTTCTGCTTAGTCATGAGCTATGAGTGTCCACCTCTCATATGCCCAAGAATCTTTAGCTTTCTGGCGTTTGTTCAAGAACTTTAAGAGTACTTCTTACACATGACTGATCAGAAGCTGAGATATTGTTCTGAGAAGGAAATGACGACAGATGACCTCGTAAATTTCTGAGTGAACTGGTGGAAAAAGGAATACAGGGAGCAATTAGTAGGGAAAATACCAAAATCTGTCTTTGCTTAGGGTAAAGCAATTAACCTGAGGCCAGTCTTGAGTATTGTTTTACCAAATAACCTCTTTAATATATCTTAAATTAAAATCCTAACATATATTAGATCAAAGAGTTCATCTCAGTACAAATTCAGGGTATAGTTCTCCCAAACCCCAGGGAAAGAACTTGTTGGCTATTAAACTGATGTATTTGATTATTGCTATATTCTTCTTAAATGTTGCTAAATTATTCATGTACTGTGAATACATTGTGTGATTCACATATGGTTCCTGTACACTGTCTTTTTCCAGTGTTTTTAAAAGAGCGATTTCATTTGCATATTTGCCTACTAATTTTGGCCTGTATTCAAGAAAAGAGTGCCTTTTGTTTGTTTGAAAGTTCGTAATATGAAAACTGCTTCTTCTTCGAGTAGTGTACCTATGGGTGCTCCACTGTAGGTGTATCTGCACCCCTGTGCCTCTAATCAGAGCTGTTTGGTAGTAGTGTCCGTTAAGCCCACATATGCATTCTCCCCTGCCTCATGGTCTGCCTACAAGCTATCTAGCACTGTACAGGCAACCCCCACTCTGTTCCTTCTCAACCACCTTTGGCCTCAAACAGAGCAAGCAGTTGTCCCTTCCTTATCTGCATCATTAGCATAAGTAGTAGTTGTTTTTGTGTCTTTTGTTCTCCTTAAAAGTTAGTGTTTCCTTTTAGTTCTGTTGGAATTAAAGGGAGAAAAAAAGAACTTTTGTTTAAATTTCCTGCTGTGTCTGAGGGGGAGGGGTGGTGTTTAAAAAACTCTTAAGTTTTTTCAGTTAACAAAAAAAGAGGAAAAGAAGACTTTCTTCTGCATTCCTCGCTGCTAGAGGGTGATAGTCCCGCACCCAGGGGCATACCCGGCTCTCCTGGCTCCAAGAGATGTTTCTCCTGCAAGGAGTCAATTGCTGTAACAGCCAGGCCATAGGCGTTGACTCCGTAGGTGCTCCGGGACTGGAGCATCCATGGGGAAAACTTGGTGGGTGCTCTGTACCCACTGGCAGCTCCCCACCCCAGCTCAACTCCGCCTCCGCCGCCTCCCCGAGCACGCCGCCGCTTCCTGCTTCTCCCCCCTACCTCCCAGCGCTTGTGCCGCGAAACAGCTGTTTTGTGCTGCAAGCGCTGGGAGGGAGGGGGGAGGAGAAGGAACGCAGCACACTTGGGGAAGAGGCGGGGCGGGGATTTGGGGAGGCGTCCAATAGAGGCAGGGAAGGGGTGGGGGCTGGTCTTTGGGAGACTCCCATATCTCTCGGAAGTGCTTCCCCTGCCAAGCTAAAGCTGCAGTCTCGCAGGAACTTCTCTTATGGAGAAGGCACTTCAGTCTCCAGGAGACTCTGGTGCTGACCCCGGATCATCCCTAGAGTCTTTAACTTCAAAGGGGTTAGAGTCTGGAAAAAAACCCAACACTCTCCCCCTGTAAAGGCTAGAAAAAATGGGCTCTGAGTCGTTGGCCAGCCAGAGGGGTTCCCCAGTGGGCCACCTTGGTACCGATGACACCAGCAGCTCTGAAGCCTCCATTGTGAGCTCTGCTGCACCACCTGGAGAAGCCAGGGGCTCAGGCTCTGAGGCAGCTCCCCTACGGACAAAGACATGCCATCTCTAAATGAGGGTCACAGAGACAACTTTCAGTACGGCTGTGACAAAACTCCCGTCTAGGGAGTACTCTGCACCTTCTCAACCTTCGGTACTGACAGTGTACCACAGACACTCTCTGCGGTACCGAGTGAGCCACGGTACTGCATGAGCTCCAGTATCCTGGAGACCTGATGGTTGGGGAAGAACCACAATCCCCGTTAATCAGTTCCAGGTCCCTGGTACCCAGGGGAAGGAAATTACTGTACCATCTCTAAAAAAGAGGCACTAAGAAAACTTTTGGTACTGGGTGCGACAAAACTCCCATCTAGAGAGTGCTCTGCACCTTCTCAACGATCAGTACCGACAAAGTACCACCAGTGCTCCTCTGTGGTACCGAGTGAACCCATGGTTCCACATGAGCTCTGGTACTCTGGAGACCTGATGGTTGGGGAAAAACCGCAATCCCCATTACTCAGTACCGGGGCTCAAAAGCAGAAGTAGTCAGCACCCCAATCTACAACCTTTCAGACCACCTCTTCTAAGCTCTTTTGACGGGTTGGTTGAGGGCCCGAACAATTATTCCTTCCAACATAGCTGCCATCTACACAACTGTCACGCCCCTTCAGAAGTTGCCTGGCCCTCTTTCACAGCAGTTGGGAGAATATCACCTCTGACAGATGAGTCCTAGAGATTATTTCGAAGGGTTATGGCGTTCAATTCATGTCCCTCCCCCATCCCAACCCTCCTTCCCCATCCCTCTTCAGAGACCATTCTCATGATAACTTACTTCATCATGAAATAGATCATTTTTTATACCTAGGGACCATAGAACCAGTCCTGGTGCAGCTCAAGAGCAAGGGGTTTTACTCCCATTATTTCCTGATCCCCAAGGCAAAAGGAGATTGGAGGTCCATTCTAGATCTAAGAGCATTAAACAAAAACGGATAGGCAGAGACGTTCAAAATGGTCATTCTAGCAGCCATTATTCCAGGTTTAGAGCAAGGAGAGTGATTTCCAGCCCTCAACCTACAAGATGTCGACTTCCATATCTCGATATAACCATCCTACAGGAGATTCCTACAGTTAGCCTTTGGGCAGGACCATTATCAGTACAGACTGCTCCAGCCAGCATATTCCCCAAGGTTTTCTCCATCATAGCAGTGCATTAACCCCAGTACAGTGACTGGAGTTTATCAGCGTCAACCTTGATGCAGTACAAGTGAGAGCATTCCTCCTACTACACAGACGGATGCCTCCCTAATAGGCTGGGGAGCTTATCTACACAATCACAAGGTTCAGGGCAAGTGGCCTTCCACAGAAGTGACCCTCCATATCAATCTTTTGGAGCTAAGGGCTCTCAGGAACACCTGTGCACCTTTCTGCCTTTCATCAAGAACACCCACACAAAGGTCATGATGGACAATATAACCTGTATGTTGTACATAAATTGGCAGTGGGGTGCCAGATCTCCCTCCCTCTTCATGGAAGCACTCAAATTTTTGAATTGGTGTAACCATCACAATGTGCTCATCTCAGCTGTCTATTTGCCAGGGATACAGAAAGTGACAGCTGACAGTCTCACTTGGAATTTTTCTCATGACCATGAATGGGAACTGAACTCAGAAGTGCTTCAAGATATATTCGCCCTTTGGGGAACCAGGACTTATAGATCACTACTTATTGGAACAAGAAATGTTCTCATTACTGCTCCAGGGCCAGCTTGCGGAAACATTCATTGGGAGATGCCCTAATCCTCCCATCGGATGGGGATCTCTTATATGACTTTCCCCAGTTTCCTATTCTATCTAATTTCCTCTTCTATCTGTTGAAAATTCAGTGAGACAAAGCGAGAGTTATTTTGATTGCCCGTCCTGGCCAAGACAAGTTTGATTCCCTTACCTGACACAAAAGGCAATATGCCCTCCAGTTCCTCTTTGGCCCATTCCTCTCAAAACCATGAGATGATCCTTCACCCCAACTTGCGAGTCCACCTCCAGGCTTGGCTCCTTCTTGGTTCCAAGGATTAGAGGCAGAATGCTCTGGTGAGGTGAAAGATGTGTTGCTATACAGCCCAGAGTTGACCACTCAGTGTACTCACCTACAATATTGAAACAATTCCAAGTCTCTTGTCATCCTAAGCACATAGACCCAACCTCATCTTCTCTCCCTCTGATTTTACACTACATTTTAGATTCAAGAGATCAAAACCCTCACTCAGCTCCCTTTAGGTAGATCTTGTAGACAAAATGGCTTTCCACCACCAAGTAGAGGGATGCTCTGTATTTGCTCACCCACTGACACATAGATTCCTTAAGGGCACTGGAAATCTCTGCCTGCTTGTAAGACCATCCACTCCAGCCTGGGATCTTAACCTAGTTCTCAGGACTTTGACTAGACCTCCCTTTTAGTTCATGGCAGCTTGCTCTCTCTTACCATGAATACAGCATTTCTTATTGCCATCACCTCAGCTAACCACATAGGAGAAATAGCAACCCTGATGGCACACTTACCGTGCAGTCTTTTTTTAAAGACAAAGTAACTCTGAGGCTGAACCCAAGTTTCTCCTTAAAGTTGCCTCCATTTCCCATATGAATCAACAGATCCATCTTCCTGTTTTTTCCCAAAACCTCATTGTGACATCAGGGAGGTGATTCTGCATATGCTAGCTGTTAGAAGAACACTAGCATTCTACTTGAACAGGACTAAGGACTTCAGGAAGTCCCTCACTTGTGGAAAGATTCAAACTGTGCACAGTATTGGCTCAAACACTATCCAAATGGGTCTCTGCTTGCATTAATCATTGTTATGAAGGGCACGACCTGCTGCCTCCGTCCAGAGTCTGTATGCACTCCATGAGGTCAATTTCAACCTTGGTCACATTTCTTTAAGATGTCCCTTTTATGGAAATCTGGAGAGCAGCAACTTGGGCCTCTACCTACACTTTCACAGAACATTATGCGATCACTGGAAATTCAGAATCTGATGGCATCTTCAACTCTACAGTACTCTCTGTAGTAACAGACTCCACTCCAAAGTCCCAGCCTCCAGTGGTGGTTACTGCTCGGGAATCATCTATGGAGGAGCACCCATAGAGACACTACTCAAAGAAAAAGAGGAAGTTACTTACCTTGAGCAGTAACGATGGTTCTTTGAGGTGAGTGTACCTGCCCTCCTCCCCTTTACTTTAGAGTTCTCCATTAGGGCTCTGCAACAGAGAAGGAATTGAGGGAAGTTCGCCCATGCAGCGCCCGATAGCCTCTAGGCAGACCACGAGGGAGGGAGATCACATGTGCCGGCTCAACGGACACTGCTACCAAAAATCTCTGATTAGAAGCACAAAGGTGCTGATACACCTACAAAGGAGCATCCATAGGGATACACATCTCGAAGAACCATCGTCACTGCATAATGTGAGTAACTTCCTCTTATTGACTGAATGTACAATACACAAAGAAGTACTCACTTCTTATATTAAGCTAATATCTCGTCATTGTTATTATAGTTGTTTATTTAGCACTAACCAAGAAAAAAGAGGGCCAGGTACCTGCCTTGATGGTCTTGCCATATAAATCTGACAAGTAACATAGTGAGAAATAATAAGACCATAGGGAAGAGAAAGAGGAAACAAGGAGAAAGAATAAAAAAACTGCTTGCAGGATAGTGTTATTTTCAAAGATAAAGATAATTATTTTGTTTCATGATTTTCTCTTATTTTAAAACACTTTAATGTAGTTATATGTTTGCGAGGGCATAGATAGTGCCAAAGAGGAGACGAGTGTTGGCAAGATAGCCAAAAGAAGTGAATTTTGAGGGCATATTTAGAGAAGAGAGAGCACATAGGGATGATAGAGTGTTCCCAGCACAGGGAATGGCATGCCAAAAAAGAAAAAAAAAAGCAGTCATGAATGGAAGGAAACAATGGAAGTGAAGGAGAGAGGGGGCAAAGTGAAAAGGGAGAAGAGGAGGAAGAAACTCAAACTGTGATCAGAGTTCTCTGTAGTGTGGAAAGCAAGAATAAAGACTTTGGAATAGATGTGTAAAGAGATAGTAAAAGGGCATTAGGACTATGGGGGTAATATGGTCAGAATGGTAATTGCAGAAGATGATTTTGGCTGTAGCATAGAACCAAGGAAGGAGAGCTGTAAATTGATAGATAAGGGATAAAACAGAGGTTTACTAGTTAGGATATAGAGGAAGTGGTGGATTTGGGAGCTGGTGATAAGATTTGACAAGAGTTTGTGAGGGAAGAAGACTAGGTAAGAGTGAAATATACCAAGGAGTTTGCAATCTTAGGTCAAGGAGTGTAAATGAGTTGTCTGTAGTCAAGGGAGTAAAGTTGAGCTCAGTTTGTAGATTGAGAAATTGGCAGGGCATCAGGAGGAGATGCTGGAGATACAGGATTACACAGAAGGGACAGAGAGAGAGAGAGAGATCAGTGAATGTGGTAGCTAAATCCATGGAGCAGAATGAGTTGCCCAAGGAATGGGTACTGTGAGAAAAAGAAGAAACAAATGAGGGAGGAAGGAGGAGGAAGAGGAATTACCGAAGTGCGCTGGGAGCTAGGTGATCAAAGTAGGAAGAGAACAAAAATAGTACAAAGTAGCAGAAACCTAACAAAAGAGAAAGGAAGGAAGAAAGAAAGAAAGAAAGAAAGAAAGAAAGAAAGAGGGATAGATCCACAGTATCAAAGACTGTATGAGAGGTTGAGGAGAGCGTTTATAAAGAAGCAGGTAATTACTACCATAAAACTATAATTTGTGGGCTTCAGATATATATTGGGACTTCTGGATTTAGCAATTTGCATGCAGAACATAATAGTTTGGGTTTTATTTATTCTTTTTACGTATTATTCTTAATTCATTTTTTGAAATGGTAAGTGTTCTACTTGTGTCCTGTCTATTATAACTTCTTCCTTTCTGGCACTGACAGACGCAATCATGCTCCCCTCAAGTCAATTCAAAACAATATTGTTAAAAATATCTCTCTAGCTCATCACTGTGACAATCACCCCCTCTCTGCATTCCACCACTGGTTCAACCTTCTCTAATATATTGGACTTTTCTTACTTTCATTGCCCTTCAGATCTTGTCTCTGACTCTATCCACTCTTATGGTGTCAATAGCTTTCACCTCCATTCTGCTACTGACCTGAACCTTCATTAGATGCCACTTAAGAGCACCCTGATATTAACAACTTCCAGTTAAAACCAGCATTTTGTTGTGAACTAATCCCATCTTTAGTGACTTTAGTGTTAATGGCATACAGATATTGGCAATGGCATGCAGCTTATGAGAAGTTTTGGAGGAAGAAAGGCCCTGGCTGCAGGCAGGTTTGCAGTCAGGAAAGGAAGCGGTGGGATGTGCTTTCCCTGGCTGCAGCCCTGCAAACCTGCTTGTGCCCTGGGACTGCACAGGAGATAAGGCTCTGGAGCACCCACATCCTGCCCAATGAGGGAGCCCTGGACAGAATCTTGGCATTGTAGGCTGGGAGGGGAGGTCCTGGGCAATGCAGCAATGGGGAAAGTGGCTATAGCCTGGGTGCAGGGGCTTTCCACAGGTCATGGGGTTGCTGGGAGCCTGCAGAGCTGCACAGTATTTCTCCCCATTGTTTTCCTACCCACAGGGAGAGGCACTGTGCAGCTCTGTAAACTCCCAGTGGCACTGCTGCTGCCCTGGACAGTCTCTCCTTCTTCTGGAAAGGCCCTGTCATCTGAGCTGCAGCCTCTTCCTCACTGCTGCCCCACCCACAGGCAGCCCACGAAGGCAAGTCCCAGTGCTTCCTTCCCTGGCTGCAGCCCCACAAGCCTGTCTTGCACTTATTGGGCAACTGTCGGATAATTGCAACTTTTTGCTGGAAACCAAGGGTTTGCTAATAAGCGGAACATATTACAGTGAAAACAACTGCCCCAGATAAGTCTTGAAATCTTTTGGTATAAACTCTGGGACACGTCATCTCATCTCCCAAGAACACTCTAAAAATTGATACAGCTTAAAGGTCAGTTCAGCATGATGAGACCTCATCAGAGTTGTTTACATCCACTCAAGAGAGTGGTACTGCTGACCCAGAAACTCTCCCAACCCAAGATGATATAGAATAAAAGTTATACAATTAAGAATTGTTAATGCTAAACATAATAAAAAGCAGTTAATGTCTAGTTAACCTCTCTTTAAATTAATACATTGTACATTTTGTGCATTCTGATAATATCCTGAGAGTTTTCCTATCTACCCAAGCCAAGGCTTACTTCAGCTAATGCAAGGTGTTATGGGATACTTAGCATAAGTATACAGGATTATAACAAAGGTACAGGCCAATTTGGGCTTTATAACTGCTATAATAATGCATCATAATATGTTTACATAAATGCTTGGAATATATATTGTGGTTAGTGTTAACAGCATAATATAAATGTATGCTAACCATCATACATTAGTCAACGCTATAGAGTGTAATAAAATGTCATTTTTCAAATGCAACTATTAAAATAAAATGATTAAATTAGTAAACTTTATAGTAATTACAAAGTGAATTACTGTAGTATTATTCAGTTTAATGGAAATTATTGGACCACAGTGACAAAATTAGTTCATATCTTTATATATGAAATTATTGGTTAACTTAAGAAGCACTTGTTATTCAAAGGGGAAAAAAGCACAGCCTAAAGTGGTTGTGAGAAATAGCAATATTACCCGGTATGAAAATCTGAAATACTCAGTCTTCTGTTGGGGTGAATGTCAAGATATTATTGCCTGAGATCAGTTGGCCTTGAGGAACAGCAATCTTGATGTTCACCAAAACAAAAAATCAGACATAGTAGAGCATGCATTTTACATACATCCTGAAAGTCTTCAGTGTGGCCATGAATTTCAAGTGTAACCTTGGTTCTTTTTGTCGGCTGGGTAGGTTTGGTTGGTTTCATGGAAGAAATTTATGGTTTCATGAAAGAAATGTTTGGCCATTTTGAAGATATTTCCAGACGATATGATGATGATGAAATCTATAAAGTGCACTTTGTTAGGAGCACATGCATCCCAACTACTAAGGGGCATGAAAAAAACCTCATAGGTTTGCGTGGGTAACTCTTTCCCTGTTACTGTGTTCCTCCTCAGTCTGTCATTCTCCAAAAACTGAAACAAAGCTGGTACAAATCTCCATCACAGAAGCATTGATATTTATAGTACACCAAGCACCACAAAGTTATCAGCTAAGAGTTTCCAGCACTGTATTTGAAGCCAGACTGTCCTACAGCCTAGTTAAGTTGTTTGTTTTTGTCAGACCTTGTTCTAAATATTTGAATAGACTTTGTGCCATATAAGTTAACTGCTTCAGTAAAAATGTACAGTAACATAAAAACAAAGGAAGTGCAGGACATTTGTTTTCAAACTTCTATCCTGTGATGCTAGATCTTCCTGTTTTGTTCCTTCAGCTGATTTTTGAAGTCTGCTGGCTTCTTTTTTGTGTTGTTTTCATTAAAATATAAGTATGTGCTGTAGTTAGGTGCTCTTGAATAGAGATTTAACTAACCTGATAATAGGTTTCAGGAAAAAACAACCCACCAGCTTTATAGGTACTATTACCTTTATAGGTAATAGTATAATAAAAATCAGCCCAAGTTAACACAATTTATGGACACATTTCAATAAAATCCATTACTCAGTATGAAGTACATTGTGATGACCATTGGGATGATGAGATAAAAAATTTTCCTTTCCCAAGTCCACAGCCCTGTTGTTCTCATTGGAGCTGACCTTTAACCTGCATGTTCTTTTCATATCTGACTATGAAAAGTAGGAAAAGTACCAGTTTGTGTGAGTCTATCTTAGAATGTGTGCACCTGTGGTGTCATTGATATAATACAGTGGTGCAAGTTAGCTTTAACACAAAGAGACTCCCCAGATAGTGTAGATCTCGCCTTCAATATGTAATGCAGTTAAACAGATGTAGACATTAAAATTTTAAATTTCTGCTTTATAATAGTTGATTCTTATCAGTAAACAAATAAGACAGGGTATTTGAAAAAGTTAAAGATCTGATCCAATGTCCATTGAAGCTAATAAAAGACTTTCAGTTAAACTGAGTGGATATTGAATCAGGCCCTAAGTCAGTAAGAGCATCTTTTAATTCCTCATATTGTACTCACAGTAGAAAGTGTACAACAATAGCCTATTCAATAATCAAAAAGAGTGCATATGTGTGATGTGTTAACAATGTTAACAATATATGTTAACTTTTTAATGTCCTGATGTTTGTGTGTGTAGATTTGCAACCTTAGCACTACATTAAAATGGGTTGCACTGTGTTAGACAGGGAGATATAGGATTTTGCAAGTAAATTTTGTTGAGCTCCACGGAATTGCTCAGGATATGCAGGTAACTGAAAGGCAGACATTAGAATGGATTTTAAATGGCAGGCCACAACTTTATTACCTTAATGCAAGATACAGGTGATATACACTGACCTGACTCTCACACTAGACATGTAACTGTGTCCAATGGAGGTTTATGGGACTCCCACCATACAACCAATAACTACAAATCCTAGTCTTCTTTGCCCCAACTGTACCTCCACCATGCTGTGAGGAACTGTGTTAAAGGAGTGTTACTGAGGTTGCAGAGTCAAGGACTAAACAATTAGGAAATTCCAGATTAATGGTTGCTGATGCAACCTTAATTTGGCCCTTTCGTATGTCCAATCTGTGCACTGAATGAGGCCGGGGACATGTGGAAAAATAGCATATGATCATGTTCTTAAAGTATGAGCTGAATTTAGGTTGTAGGGGTCACCACAAACCTGCGATTTCCTAACTTTTGAGTATTTTATGTTGCAGCCTAAATAATGTTCTTTTAACATACTTTTTTACATGTAATTTCCTAGGTAAAAATAATTTCTATTATGTAAGACTGTAACAGTCCCTCAGCGCCTTTTATTATCAGTGTGGTTTGAATCTTGAGCCTTCAGCACTGTGGCAGACTTCTACCACTTGAGCTTCAGGACTAACTACATTAGCGTGCAGTATGAAGAAGCTGTTATCCTAGCATAGGGGGTTGGTTCACTGGTGCCATATGCTAGGTTCAGAGGGTGGACAGGGGGAGCTTGGCCTGCCTCTTTTTCTCCCATTCCCAGATATGGGGGCTCTAGTCCTTGTGGTGCCCTCAGAGGTGGGTATGAGTTACTGGGACCATGTACTGGATCTGAGAGATATGGGGATATAGGGGATCCTGGTGTGGCTCTCTTACCTCCTTCCAACCAGGAGTGGAGGAACATCTCTCCCAAATCATGTCCCTGTGTGGAATATAGGACACTGGGGCAATGGCTGGGTCTGGGGGATGATGGGGTAACCTGCCCCATCTCTCCCTCTCTCTCTCTCTTTCTTGTCTCCTCATCCCCGGGAATTGTAAAAGTGCATGCCACATGAGATGGGATGCTGGATCCAGGGAAGTGGTGATGTCATTGAAGGAAGCCCACCCTGGCTCTTTTCTTCCTACCCCCACACCACAGCTGCTCTGGCAGCTCTCAGGCATTCACAAAAATAGGCACAACAGGTCATAGCTGGATAACATAATAGGGCACCCTGTAGTGCTCATCTATTACAGGTTTAATCCTTGACTGTGAATTTTCTTGCTTTTGTATATTTGTCTCAGATGCTTAAAATAATGTTGTCATGGAATTTTGGATTAATGTTTTTACATAATTTACTGTAACTATATCATATTTCTGGCTTCTGCTTTTTTTTTTAATCCATCAACTGCTTCGGATTTCAGCATCCATTGGTAAACTGTTTCCCAATGGTCTTCAAATCAAATTAAAGTATAAATGTAAAAAAAAAAAAAAAAAAAAAGATAGGCTGGGGCTTTTAGAAAGCAGAGTTAATAAGATCTAAAGTTCACAGGGTCAATAGGATGGAAAGTGGCATAGTTTGCAAAACTTGCCATTGTAAGTATTACAGAATGCTTTTTCAATTATAAACCAAAATAAGAATGGTCTTTAATTAAAACATGTAATGTGAATCCACTGGGTACTTATTTCATACATGAAGGTCTCCAGGTAAAGCAATCCAAAGTGCTCTGATGAACACAAAGTTGAAGTTGCCCTCCCAAGTTTAACTCTGTTCCTATCTGCATTCTGATTGTCTGGTCTTATGACAATGCTCAGCAAATGTGCCAGTGTTGAATATTTTTTATCCTCACTTTAATGTGTGGGAGTCAATTTTGTCAAGGTCCAAATTTTTTGGTCAAGGTCTAAACTCCAGAGAAAATACAAAAATAATAATGAAAATAATAAGTAAATAAAAAGATTTCAGGGTCCGTTCAAAAGTATCTGGCACTTCGTATTTGGCCCACCGTCTGCCTTTGGCTACCCCTGCTTTAATATGTGGTTCTCTGCCTCATTGCCGCTTCCTGTCTGACTCCCACAGTAATGAGGTGGGAAATCCTCTGGACTATTTACTGTGCAACATGTATTAGGGTCCTGAAACCAAAACAGTATGTGATCATTTTAATTCAGACTTTATTGGGAGCTTCAAAGTTGCATGGACAAATATGCATGGGGAAACTTGCCATTACTAGGGTTTAGAGTGCCTTCGCTCTGCAACCTGCATTCTTTTAATGTCTTTTTGTGTGTACATAATTGCCTAGGCATTTAAAAGAGAAAGGATAGAATTAAAATTCCATCATTTGGAATTATTTGCTAGACAGCAGGAAGAATATCATATCCTATACAGTATAATGGATTAATATACTCATCTTCACAGACACTGAGGAGTAAGGCCAGGCTCCCAGGCTGAGAACAAGTAAGGAAATCTTCACCCTTGTAGCTGTAGCATCACACTGGGATGTCATGTTCAATTTGACCCCCCTAACAGTTATCTACTATCACACCTTTTGAGAATTAGTGCTTTCTGGGATACAGTCCTTTTTTGTAAAAATGTTTAAATTTAATAGTTGCTATTTTATCTGGTGGTTGATATGACAGAAGTCAGAGGCACAAACAATAAGTGGGGAATTAGGGAGATTGTATATAGGTTACAGGGGGGTTGAATGGGAGCAGGGGTCCTGGGGGGAGCAGTCAGGAAGGAGAGAGCGGGTTGGATGGGGTGGCGGGGGGCAGTCAGGGGCTGGGGTTCCCGGGGTGGTCAGGGGCCAGGGAGAAGGGGTGGTTGGATGGGGCAGGGGTTCCAGGGGGCAATCAGGAATGAGAGGAGGGGTTGGATGGGGTGGCGGGGGGGTAGTCGGGACAGGGAGTGGGGGGATGGTGGATGGGGCAGGGGTCCCTGGGGGGCCATCAGGGAACAGGGAGGGTTGGATGGGGCACGAGACTTAGTTATACACAAGTCTTGTTCTGATGCATGTTCCACAGCATAGATAACATACTGATAACAAATAGAGCTAAACTAGGGGCAGGCAAACTTTTTGGTCTGAGGGCCGCATCGGGTTTCGGAAATTGTATAGTTGTGCCTTCCCAAAGAGCCAGGCGAGGCTCAGCCCCTGCCCACTATCCGCCCCCCGTTGCTGCTTTCCCCTGATGGCCCCCCCGGAACTCGTGCCCCATGCAACCCTCCCTGTTCCCTGATGGCCCCCCCGGGACCCCTGCCCCATCCACCACCCCCCACTCTCTGTCCCCTGACTGCCCCCCCACCACCCCATCCAACCCTTCCTCTCATTCCTGATTGCCCCCTGGGACCCCTGCGCCATCCAACCACCCCTTCTCCCTGGCCCTGACCACCCCTGGAACCCCTGCCCCTGACTGCCCCCTGCCACCCCATCCAACCCGCTCTCTCCTTCCTGACTGCCCCCCCGGGACCCCTGCCCCCATTCAACCCCCCTGTTCCCTGCCCTCTGACTGCCCCAACCCCTATCCACACCCCCACCTCCTGACCACCACCCTGAACTCCCCTGCCCTCTATCCAACCCCCCTGCTCCCTTACCGCGCTGCCTGGAGCACCAGTGGCTGGCGGTGCTATAGCCATGCAGCCTGGCTGGAGCCAGCCGTGCCACTGTGCAGCACAGAGCACCGGGTCATCCCAGGCTCTTTAGCTGCGCTGCCCCAGGAGCTCCCAGCCCCGTCCTGCCGCCCAGAGAATTGCACCAGCGGCACAGTGAGCTGAGGCTGCGGAGGAGGGAGGCTAGCCTCCCAGGCCAGGAGCTCAGGGGCCAGGCAGGAGGGTCCTGTGAGCAGGATGTGGCCCACGGGCCGTAGTTTGTCCACCTCTGAGCTAAATCCTTTGTAGCATATTTCTTAAAGATACAGAATCCTAGTTTGGTAGAGTGTATCACAGCTGTTCAGAATAGCGTAATATAAAAAAATAAAATAATGGCATTCATTCATTTATTTTGATTGTTAGTGTCCTTCCTTGGCTCTGAGTTATTTATCTTTATATTTCACTCATTAGCATGAACAAAGAATCAATATTTCATAGAACAAAATAAAATCCATACCTCATTCAATCAGCTGCCCCAAAAATAACAATAAAACCAGACCGCTGCCCATCTTAGTAAGCTGTCAAAAGCGTCACCATATCTCCATCCAATCCTACCAACTGAGAAGAAAACGGGCGTAGACTGTGGCATTATATGAAAATAAAAATTGTGTAGGTGCTTTCATGGGATCTAATTTGAATGCACAGTCTTGTGCTGATCAGACCAGGTATAGTAATATATGTAACGAAGAGAGTGTTTATGGTGATTTCAATGGAAGTAGTACCAGAGCATACCTGCCTGCCAATTATCATGGCAACAGTAGTCTTATGACAGAGTATGCAATATTGTATCCTTCCATTCCAGCAATCAGATGTGTATGGTGCAAAATTCATTACCAAAATAATTGTGTGTGTGTGTGTGTGTGTGTGTGTGTGTGTGTGTGTGTGTGTGTGTGTGTGTGTGAAATGAGATGTCAAATATTATTCTACTCTTATGTTTTCATTTTAAACTTTAAAATTTCTCATATGTCATTAGGAAACTGCTGTGTGATCCATTCTGCTGTATTGTTGTATTACATGTGTATTCATTTGTTTGGTCATAGGAGCCCTTCACAACATTCTTTCTTAATGCAAATGATGCAAAATTTGACCATCCAGATCGAACCTTCTCTTCAGTGGCAAGATCTTGGAGAAACAGCCAAAGAGATACCTCAGATGTGAAGGTAGGTTTAATTTTACATATATTAATTCATGTAATGTGTTGTGTTACATAATGTGGAGCTATAGTTTATGCATTTTCATTAATGATGTTTTGTTTCACATAGGCTTATAGAGGCTTTTTTATTTAGTCCCTTTATATAAAAACCCCATATATTATACATACTTTAAGTAGAAGGTGACTGTTAGAAAATACTGTTGCTATAATAGAAAACAGTCAAGGATTCTATGATGTTCAGGGTTTAAAAGTTGTTTTGTTTCCACAAAAAAACTGATCTAATTTAGATCAGTTAATCAAAATATGAAAAAAGCCCAATAAATTGTTCTTTCCTGCTGTTAACTCAATATTTGGCCCAGTCCATAAAATACAGCAGAAATTGGATTTAACCTTAAAGTGTCATATTGTTATAGCTTGCCTAGCTCTGGGTTTGCATTGCCTGGGGCAATTAATAAAGCATTAATGACAAGACCCATTTAAAATGTAAGCTTTTTTGTACAGCTTTAGCTTTTACTTGACTGTGCCTGGGGATATTATGCAACAATACGCATTAGATTAACCAACATCTACACAATATACAGAAACAGCTGGAGAGCAGGGGTAATTTTATTGTTGTTATTATTTACCTATTGTTAAATACAAAGGGTTATTGTACATATACATGGGACCTTGTCAAAAGGAAGCCCATATCTTCCAATATTTTAAACAATAAGATACTTTCCTGATTCTCATTTTCTCTAGTAATAAGGTTGTAGTCAAAGGCTGGAGCATCCATATTAATTGTGCATGCTTTTCTTTTTAAAGCAATTTAAAAGAGGTTTTATTGTTCCATTACTGCCACTGAGATTATTAAGTATAAACACCAAGATTACATTAACATTAGGCATCTGAATTGACCTAACAAAACAAAGGGACTATAGAGTTGCTATTCTCTTTTTATTCTGGACCTCTTTTTGCGTGAACATTGCAAGTGTCTCAGAAGAGTCTGTGATCTTATATACCATTTGTTCTGTACATCTAGGTACTACTAGGTACTATTATTTATTAATTGGATTTCTGCCTTAATTTGAGGAAACAAACATACAATGAGATGGAAGAGGCTTAGTTTATTTGTGTGTGTTCCATTGGACATCTGTGATGTTTTACAGACTGTATAGTACAAAGTGAGGAACACAGTGCCTGTTGGGTTGGAATCTCAAATGAGCTTCTTCTGTATAAAAAGCGTTTAGCAGTTTGTTCAAATTTAAAGTGTGTTTTGCTTTTGTCTTTTCAATTAAACCCAGCCTAAGTTGACTAAGTTCTCAAATATTTCACTTTACACAGTTATGTTTCTTGTTCTTTGTGTGTAACCTTGGGTAAGTTATTTTCTGTGTCTCTCTTTCCCCGCTTGTGATTGGTGATAGAGACCTGAAACATGCTGAAGTCAGAAACACGTAAAATACTTTTATGGTAGTGTCCTGAAGCATGAGTTTATATTTGCCTATTCATTTAAGTTATTACCAAAACTGAACAGATGTTTTCATCCCTGTAAAGAGCAGAAACAGTGTATATAATGTATATATAACTTCCACTTTGGTACACCATTGTACTGGGGCATTCCAATCAGTTCTCTTCTCAGGAATTTCAAGGAAACTTTGCTATGTTTTGAGATTCAGGTTACTTCACAAGATTTGAGAGATGTCAGTCTGAACTGATGAGTTTGGGCCACACAGTCATTGTCCCCAGCAATCTGGCTGTCATTCAGTTATGGAGGCCATCCCACTAGATCACTGTAGAAGGAATGCTTCCCATAATGTCATCTTAGTACCTCTAATGTATATGACAGTCAGGAGGCTAAGTCCAAGAGACTTTACCACCAAGGTGAGAGCTACCTGGCTAAGATAGTAGTTTGCATCCAGATTGTGAAGCTGCAGCCAAACTCTTCACCAGAACTGATGATCAAGCTCTCCTCTTTGAGCAGTGTTTCTGGGGTGCTCCCGTTCATATGTGCATGTGCCTCTTCTGATCAGAATTTTTTTTTGTTAGCAGAGTCTCTTTGGCTCACGCATGCATCCTATACATCCTTGAGCCATGCACCAAGGCTATATTGGACTTTGCAGGTGAATCACTCTCAGGTTCTTCTGAACTGCCTTAGTCAGTTATGAAGTCTTAGTGTGTCTGCCTTAAGTGTGTCTTGGTTAGAGTTCTTGTTTATAGTATTAATTTAGCAGAAGATAATTAATAGTTAGTGGATAGTTAAGTAGTGAGAGAATTAACTTTGTTCGTCTCCCTCCCTTCAGGGATCCTTACCTGCCTGGCAGGACATGCCCAGCTCTTCAAGTTTCAAACACTGCCTTCTCTTACTGGGAGGCTATCTCCGCAAGCAATGGCCACTCTAATTGTGTCTGCTGCCTGAGAGAGCCTCATATGTCCCAGAAGTGTAACTTCCACCTGGTCCTTAAATCCACAGCAAAAAAGAACTGGGAGATCAAGTTGGGCTGCTACTGATGGAAAGTTCCCTTCACCCTGTTTCAGAATCATGGCAGGAGACCCCCTGAACACCTGTTTTTGGGCAGATCAGGCGATCCTTTGACCTCACCTCCAGTCTCCCCTATGATGGGAAGACGCTAGAGATACCAGCAAAGGCTCTCAAGAAGAGAAGCTCTGACTCCCTTCATAAGGAGCCTGTTTCCAGAAGACCTCAGTCCCCCGCTAGCTTGATGGGCCCAGAAGCCTTGACCTCTCAGCTCAGTACCATAGAGGAAAATGATTCCTCTTGGTACTGATGGGGCTGTAAAGTTCTGGAGCTTGAAGGACAAACACAGCTCCAACTGAGCCTCGGTACCATCTGTACATTACAAGGAAGGTAGGGATAAGAACTCAACCAGGACCATTGAGCACAGCTCCATCGTCAGTACCTCCGCAGTCAGGGCCCTTTGTATCATGCAAACAGAAACATCAGACACCATCGGTACCAACTTTAGTATGCTGTAAATCTATGGTAGTGTCTGCTGCAATAACCAACTAGACTACTATGTTAGTACCAGTCCTCCATATGGTACAACAGGAATTTAGGTGCTTGAAAGACTTAAAATTGGAAGATGAACTGGAATTTCCATGGTTTTGTAGGTACCAAACACCTCTTAGTACCAAGATTCTAGTTCCAAGGCTACCATCGCTCTTTGGTACCACCGGATTCACCAGCATTTTCTGCCAGTGCTCCTCCTTCCCATTTGAAGATACTGAGGAGGAGGAGGGAAACCTCCCTTCAGTCTTGCCTATTGTTGTGCAGGGTTCCCCTACACATCTACATTGGAACCCACTCTTTGATACCAACAGAAAAGACTTGTGGAAAACAGCATGGGTGGTGGGATCAACCAAGGATGCCACCCCATCTCCCATATGGGCCCCTGCATGGCCATATAGGCGTCCCTGAGATATGTGCAGACAATTTGCCAGACCACCAGCTCCAACAGTGACATTCAATCCTCTTCTCCTCAATAGAGACCCCAGCACAAGGAGACATTTGAGGAGCAAGAGGCTAGGGCAGATAAAGAGGCCACCCCTCAGATTCCTGTCTGATCATCATCATCACAATTTGAGGGGGTCATGCCTCCACCACCAGTTATGGCCAATGATTTCCTCATTAAATGGGTTGCAGACAGTCTTTGAATAGCAAGAATCAAGGATTCACAATACAAGTTGCTTGACATTTTACAATGAGAAGCACCATCTGGAGCTGCATTACCTATTAACAAGGTGGTCCTGGACCAGGCAAAGACTGTTTGTCAAACACCTGTTATAGTTCTGCCTACTTGAGAACAGGTGGATAAAAATATTTTGTCCCATCCAAGGACTCCAAATTCTTATTCTCCCACCTCCACCTAATTCTACAGCGATGGATGCAATTAACGAACAAGTCTATCCCATATGACTATGACCAAAAGTGCTTGTACCTCTTTGCACAAAAGTCCATGACCTCGCTATGCTAGATCACAGACTGTCAAGTGATCTTGGCTAAATATAATTTCACAAATTACAATAAATGTATAGCTTTTATTGATCATCTTCCACAGGAGCAAAGGGAACAATTTTAGGCCATCATCACTGAGGATCAGTTACTAGTCAGATCATTGCTTCAAGCATCCTTACATGCTGCAGGCACTGCAGCCTGATTCATTTCTATGTGATAATTATGTGCAGGGCATCATGGCTTCAACTCCCAGAATTATTGAGAGAAGTTCAGAACACTGTAGAAGACCTCCTCTTCAATGGTCTGAAGCTATTTTCAGAGACCATGAATTAATTTTTTCACACATTAAAATGTACTATCTCTGGTTTTCTACACACCTAAGAATAAAAGAAGATTTAGTAGGTCACAAACTGCCCAGATATCTTGCTTGATTTAATTCTCAGGGTTTCACAGACCCACTGAATCCCCCTGCAAGAGAGACAAGCTCTAGAGGAAGAGAGCTGCCCATCCTCCTTCAAGTATCCAGTTATCATCAAAAAGTTTTGATTCATCAGCCAAGGGTTCAAATCCTCCCACATCTCTAGTTCAACAGCTGCACCTTTTTGCCTACCTCCCCCAGTATAGAGACTGACTTTCCCATTTCCATCAGGCATGGAAGTGGATCACCAGAGACATAGAGGTCATAACATTAGAGTACACCATCCACTTTATGTCCCTCTCTCCATTCCATCCCCCTTCAGGAACCTTTCTCACGAGCTTTCACTGAGACAAGAAATAGACTCCCTGCTTCAATTAGGACCATTAGAGTTGGTCCAAGCTCTTAACAAGGGAAAGGAGTTCTATTCAAGGTATTTCCTTTTGCCAAAGAAAGAGATACAGTGGAGACCAATTTTGGATGTAAGACTACTAAATGAATTTATAAAGTCTCAAAACTTCAGGATGGTGACATTGACAGCTATCATCCCTTCACGAGAGGCAGGAGATTGGATTTTGGCCCTCAATCTACAAGATGCCCATTTCCATGTACTGATACACATATCTCACAGAAAATACCTACACTTTGCGATAGGCTAAGATCATTTTCAATACCGAGTACTTCCCTTTGGCCTTTCCTTAGCTCCATGGGTGTTCTCAAAGGTCTTAGCGGTAGTAGCTGCTTACCTTTATCAGGAGGCAATTTTAGTTTTCCCATAATTTGATGACTGGCTGATCAAGGGCCCATCATATGAAGCAGTACTGGCAACCACTCAGATGGCCCTTACATTGAGCAGAAGACCCAATTTCAGGAAAAAAGTAAGAAAATCCATGTTAAACCCTGTATAGAAAATACAGTATATAGGGACATTCTAGGATTCATTGACAGCCAGAGCCTACCTCCCCAGGGACAGATTCATAACATTATTAAATCTGGTCAGGACCATTTAAGGGAGCCCTTGTACCTCAGTAAGGAACTGTCAAAAAGGTCTGCTCACTGATCAGCAACAGCTTAGACAAACAAGTCTCGTCTCCCCTTCATGTAAAGAACTCCCTAGAGTGGTGGAAAGATCAACTCAATGTTGGTGCAGGCATTCCTTTCCTTTGTCTAACTGTGACAATCACCATGATGGTGGATGCATGACTGTTGAAATGGGGATCTCACATCAATACTCACAGCTCAGAGCAGATGGTGACCTCAGAAACTTGTTAGAACTCTGGGCAGTCAGGAATGCCTGCCTTCATTTTCTACCCCTCATCAGGGGCAAATCAATCAGAATCATGATGGACAATGTAGCCTGCATGTTCTATATTAACAAGCACAGAGAGCAAGATCCACTTCCCTGCCCATCAAAGCAATAAAGCTATGGAACTGGTGTATAACTCATCAGATCCAGATTTCGGCTGTCTATCTCCATGAAGCTGAGAATACCACAGCTGATACACTCATCAGATGTTTCTCCCAGAACTATGAGTGGGAATTGGACTCTCAAATTTTCCATATTCCAAACTTAGGGACTACCAGAGGTGTATCTCTCCACCATCTCCAGGATCAAGAAGTGTCATCTGTTCTGTTCAAAAGGAAGTCTATCGCTCTCTAGGAGATGCCTTTCTATTGTTTTGTAGACCTAATCTATGCATTTGTTCCAACACTGCTAATACTGAGAGTGATGAACAAGATAAGGCCAGGGTTATCTTTATAGTTCCAACTTGGCCAAGACAAGCTTGATATGCTTATCTGCTTCACCTATCCATCCACCCAGCAATCAAACTTCTGATCATTTCCCATCTCCTCTCCCAAAACACAAGTCAGTTACGTCACCCCAACTTAGGGGCTCCTCCACCTCAGAGCATGGTTCCTTGATGGTGTGTGGAGTTAGAATCCATCGGTTCTGTGGAAGTACAGGTGTTACCTATCAATAGAAAGGAGTCATCCCAGGTCATTTACCTGTAGAAGTGGAAGAGATGCAGCCACTGGTGTCAATGACAGTAGCTTGTATCCAGATTCTCTTCTCTCTCAGCATGGGTTAACTTGTTGGACTTAAAGAAATCAGCATTATCAGTTAGCTTGATCAAGGTTCATTTGATCTCAGTATTAACTTTTCATATTCCAGATAAAAAGGGTTTTCTGTATTTGCTTACCCCGTTTGTCTTCAAGATTTGGTGAACCTCTAACCCCAAGTCAAAGACCCCTACCACCTGACATGGAATCTCAAATTTGTACTTAGATGCCTCATGAGATCTCCATTCAAACTGAGGGCAGTGTATTCTTTGCTTCACTTATCGATGTAGACAGATTTTATAGTGGCTACATGTTGGCCCACAGAGTCAGAGAAATTGCGGCCTTAATGGCAGATCCCCCTTTATGGTGTTCTTCAAAGACAAGGTTTCTTTATGATATCATCCTGAATTTTTACCTAATTATTGGACTTTCATCTTAACCAAACCATTCATCTACGGATGTTTTTCCCCAAACCACATAAGTCTCAACAGGAGACCTCTTTTCATACCTAAGATTTCAGACACTCCTTGGCCTCCTATCCAGATAGAGCCAAGCAATTTCAGAAGTCATCTAGACCATTTGTTTCCATTGCAGACAGATCCAAAGGATTCACAATCTCCATCCAGAGACTGTCTATGTGGATCTCTGGGTCTGTTGTTGCTTGTTATGATGAAGCCAGTGCTCAATGCTCCCACAGGATGATAGTGCACTCTACCAGGTCACAAGCAACATCTATGGCATTACTCAAAAATATTCCAGTATCTGAGATATGTAAGGCCACTTCATAGGCTTCAATAAATACATTTTCTAAGCAATGTGCCTTGATCCATGCTGCTAGATCTGATGTGGCACTGGGAATTCTGGTTCTATCATCCATTCTGGACTTAATTCCGAAACTCCCTCCTCCCTGTGGGGATACTGTTTGGGAGTCACCTGAAGTGGAGCACCCATAGGGCCGCTACTCCAAGAAGACAAATTCCTCCCCCTGTGCAGTAACTGTTTTTCTTCAAGATGTGTGTCTGTGTGGGTGCTCCACTACCTGCCCTCCTTCCCCTCTGCTTTGGACTGTTCTCTGTGGGAGGTTTGGATAGAGAAGAAACTGAGGGTGATTCACCTGTGCAGCCATGTATCGTGTCGGTGCACAGTATGAGGATGTATAGGATGCATGTTCAGGGTCAATACACTCAACAAAAGATCTGTAATCAAGGGCTCGAGAGGCACATCTGCACCTGAAGTAGAGTTCCCACAAAGTGACAGGTTTGAGAACCACAGTTACTGCACAGGGTGAGTAACCTTTTCTTCTAATTTGTAGAAACCATAATGCAGTTTCAAACTAGGGATATTTTTTGATTACCACCTAAAATGGCATAGAGTTGCACAGAGGTTTAGCTATTCAATTCCCAAATTAAAGGCAAATGGAAATTGTGGCTAAAATCCCATAAAGGTGCTTTGAAAATTTAATGTTTAACATTCAATTTTTTCTTTTACTATTAAATGCTCTTTAGTTTCTAGTAACTTTATGGTTAAACTATTACTGCTAGCATGCCCTTATGAAAATGTATTATTAATGCTTGTGCCAAATATTGCTTACACACTGTCACTACGTTTTGGGAATCCTATTTATGTACTTTAAAGGAGAGATGGTCCCGTGAGCTGCAAAGTTTGAATTTGGACTCTCAATAAAATGTCCCCAAGAATCTGGGAAGGGGGAGGGGGAGTGGGACCCAGAGCTTTCCCTCCACCCATTACAGAGATGATAGCCAATTCTGTGAAGTGAAGACCAAAACTTGCTCAAAATTCAAGGTTTTCAGATCTGGAGTTCTGCTTTTTTCCATCTTTAGTTTAAGTAGAATTGCCTGGTAAGTATTCAAATTATATTAAAAGTACATATTAACATGGGGTGTTTTTCACGTAGTTCGTGAATATGATGATACTTTAAGAGGACCATATTTAGTAAATGACAATACACTAGTTTGATAGTGCAGTGATAAAAGGCTTTTGCAGTTAGATTAGACATACTTTGGGCCAAACTTGCTGGCATATTTGGTACCACTATTCAGTATACTGCTTTACCTAATGTATTTATAGAATACTTACACCAGGGGTCTCAAACTCAATTTATCTTATGGCCAGAGTCAGTCCTCAAATCCGCCCAGTGGGCCAATAATGTCACTGAAGATGGTGTTCAGAAAAGAAAACATTTATTTTGTATTTTTTATTTCAAATTTCTTAGAAATAATAAAACTGTCATACAACTTTATACAATTCTTCGCCTGCCAGAGAGTTTTTAGTGTTTGCCAGACACCTGGCAACGCTTCAGTTCTATCAGTTTGTTGATGTTTGGCCTCAGTGACTGAGCAGTTGAAACCTTCAGGATTGCAGCAAGGTGTGCATCAGATAGTTTGTTCGGTATTTTGGCTTGTTGATATTCATTGTGGAAAAAAGTGACACTGCCTCCCTGGCTGACTCTGCTTGGTGACTAATGATGCTGCCTCCATGGCTGACTCTCCCCAGCGACTAGTGATGGTATCTCTGTCCCTCTCCTCCAGCCAATGGTAGCTGCAGGGGGGCGGTACCTGCAGGAGGCAGAGCTGGCAACATGGTTGCATGGGACTCTCCTCTGCAAGCTGCAGTGGGGAGGTTCTCGGGCCATAGATGGCCTGTGCCCCAGGCCGGGACTTTGAGACCCCTGACTTACACAAAGCCAATACTGGTGCTACAGTACAAATAATTTCCTTAGAATAAACAGTGTGTATAAAGGTTTCAGAGTGGTAGCTGTGTTAGTCTGTATCAGCAAAAATAGCGAGGAGTCCTTATGGCACTTTAGAATCTAACAAATTTATTTGGGCATAAGCTTTCATGGGTTAGAACCCACTTAATCAGATGCGTGGAGTGAAAATACAGGAGCTGGTATAAATACATGAAAGAATGGGGGTTGCTTTACCAAGTATGAGGTCAGTCTAACTAGATAAATCAATTAACAGCGGGATACTGTTTCCTCCAAGGGAGGAAAAATAACTTTTGAAGTGGTAAGAGAGTGGCCCATTACAGACAGTTGACAAGAAGGTGTGAGTAACAGTAGGGAGAAATTAGTATTGGGGAAATTAAATTTAGGTTTTGTAATGACCCAACCACTCCCAGTCTCTATTCAGGCCTAATCTGAGGGTATCCAGTTTGCAAATTAATTCCAGTTCTGCAGCATCACGTTGGAGTCTGTTTTTGAAGTTTTTTTGTTGAAGAATTGCCACTTTTAGGTCTGTTGTTGAGTTACTTGAGAGATTGAAGTGTTCTCCTACTGGTTTTTGAATGTTATGAGTCCTGATATCAGATTTGTGTCCATTTATTTTTTTGCATAGAGACTGTCTGGTTTGGCCAATGTACATGGCAGAGGGGCATTGCTGGCATATGATGGCAGGTATCACATTATTAGATGTGCAGGTGAACGAGCCCTTGATGGTGTGGCTGATGTGGTTTAGGTCCCTTGAATAGATATGTGGACAGAGTTGGCAACAGGGTTTGTAGCAGGGTTTGGTTCCTGGGTTGGTGTTTTTGTTGTGTCGCATGTAGTTGCTGGTGAATATTTGCTTCAGGTTGGGAGGCTGTCTGTAAGCGAGGACTGGCCTGTCTCCCAAGGTCTGTGAGAGTGAGGGATCATCCTTCAGAATAGGTTGTATCCTTGGTGATGCGCTGGAGAGGTTTTAGTTGGGGGCAGTAGGTGACAGCTAGTGGCATTCTGTTACTTTCTTTGTTGGGCCTGTCTTGTAGTAGGTGACTTCTGGGTACTCTTCTGACTCTGTCAGTCTGTTTCTTCACTTCACCAAGTAGGTATTGCAGTTTTAAGAATGCTTTGATAAAGATCGTGTAGGTGTTTGTCTCTGTCTGAGGGATTGGAGCAAATGCAGTTGTATCTTAGACCTTGTCTGTAGACAATGGATTGTGTGATGTGGTCTGGATGAAAGCTGGAGGCATGTAGGTAAGTATAGCAGTCAGTAGGTTTCCGGTACAGGGTGATGGTTATGTGGCCATCGCTTATTAGCACTGTAGTATCTAGGAAGTGGACCTCTTGTGTGGACTGGTCCAGGCTGAGGTTGATGGTAGTGTGGAAATCGTTGAAATCTTGGTGGAATTCCTCAAGGGCCTCCTTCCCATGGGTCTAGATAATGATGATGTCATCAGTATAGCGCAAATAGAGTAGGGGTCTAAGGGGACAAGAGCTGAGGAAGCATTGTTCTAAGTCAGCCATAAAAATGTTGGCATACTGTGGGGCCATGTGGGTACCCATAGCAGTCTTGTTGACTTGAAGGTATAAATTGTCCCCAAATCTGAAACAGTTGAGGTTGAAGACAAAGTTCAGGTACCAGGTTTGCCGTGATGGTATCGGGGATGCTATTCCTGATGGCTTGTAGTCCATCTTTGTGTGGAATGTTGGTGTAGAGGGCTTTTACATCCATAGTGGCTAGGATGGAGTTTTCAGGAAGATCACCGATGGATTGTAGTTTCCTCAGGAAATCAGTAGTGTCTCGAAGATAGCTGGGAGTGCTGGTAGCGTAGGGCCTGAGGAGAGAGTCTACATAGCCAGATAATCCTGCTTTTAAGGTGCCAATGCCTGAGATGATGGGACATTCCCAGGTTTATGGATTTGGGGTAGCAGATAGAATACCCCCGGTCAGGGCTCTAGGGGTGTGTCAGTGTGGATTTGTTCCTGTGCTTCTTTAGGGAGTTTCTTGAGCAGATGATGTAGTTTCTTTTGGTACTCCTCAGTGGGGTCAGAGAGTTGTCTAGCAGCCTCTTGTTCATATTCCAACCTATTCATGATGATGACAGAACCTCCTTTGTCAGCCTTTTTGATTATGTTGTCAGAGTTGTTTCTGAGGCTGTGGATGGCATTGTGTTCTGCATGGCTGAGGTTATGGAGCAAGTGATGCTGCTTTTCCACAATTTCAGCTCATGCTCGTCGACAGAAGCACTCTATGTAGAAGTCCAATCTGTTGTTTCGACCTTCAGGAGGAGTCCACGCAGAATCCTTCTTTTTGTAGTGTATAAACTCCTTCTTATATGATAGTGAGCTTCTTGGTCTGAAGACTTTGTCCAGTTCAATAGGAGGACTTTTAATGAAGACAAATTATAAGACTAGCATTATAATAGCTAACATATCACTGTATCAAAATTCCACCTTAAGTAGTCTGTTTTTCTTTCAGTTCTGTTACACAGATCTTACGTTTCTAGAGAAAATGGCTTTTTATAGATGCTGAAAAAAGCAACTGTTATGCTTTCATTGTTGGACAACTCGTTACCGATGAAGTGAGCTGTGGCTCATGAAAACTTATGCTCAAATAAATTTGTTAGTGTCTAAGGTGCCACAAGTCCTCCTTTTCTTTTTGTGAATACAGACTAACACAGCTTCTACTCTGAAACCTACTTTAATTATGTAGACAAACTGCAGGGACTACTAAGAAGAGCAGCAAAATGATTAAGAAGCTGGACAAATTGATTTACAGAGAAAAATTATAAGAAATGTATATGGTTTGGCTAAATGATTCTAAAGGATGGGACAAGTATACAAATACTTCAGATGAAGAGTGAAAACTTCAGAGAAGAAGAGGAATTTCTCATGGACAAAGAGATATAAGTAAGAGTAATGGGATGAAATTTATAAAAGGAATATTTGGCCACATAATATGAGAACTTGCTCACAGTGAAATTTATTTGATTGTGCCACAGACTCTCAATGGAAGTAGTACAAAACCCTATTTCTTAAGAGACTGGGCAAAGCAATAGAAATATATTCTAGAGCAATCATGACTTGGCAAGAGGATGGATCCTCTAGGACCTTTCCATCTCTAAAGTCTGTTTCTTAGTGATAAATCAAGAGTGAATGTAGCAGCTAATTGTTGCTGTTTCTTATGGCTTAAGATCTTCATGAGGTACATTTCTCAATGCCATGACATCAGGATGAATTTCTCCTGACGACTCAGAGTGTATTCTATGAGAAGAAAGGAAGTTGAACTGTTATTAATTGTAGAAATATCCCATTTTTTGAGATCTGTTTGTTGCTGTTTGGATCTCTTTGCATACTTTTGACCCATGTTGTCAAGTACTCTTGCAGAATTTTTATTCTTTAATTTAGATTGTTAGTCTTACTGTCACATTCTTAAGATGCTGATTTTTAGTCTTCATATATTGTGGGGCAGATGGGAGATGGAGATTGAAGATTTCTAGTAGAAGTAAACTAGGTTAATTAAGAGTAATTGGCGCTTTCTCAATTTGAAATATCTAAACATCCACATTCTCTTGCTTCATAATTTCCACTCTTTACACAGTAGGTCTGAAAGTCATTGGACTAAGGTGGGAAGAAAATAAATATCGTGTACAGAGGCAAAAATTCTTTGACTGCATCTGCATATACAATAAATATGATGCTTAATGTGTGTACTATATCAGAGTTTGCAACAAATTTCTCTAAAACTTCATTCTAGCCCCACCTATGATCCCTGTAGTTCCACATGTGGCTTTTTGGAGGAGATTACCTTTTAATGTAATCCCATTTACTGTACAAGGGGTACGCTATACAAATTTTACTAATTCTACTGATATTCACCATTATGGGTATTAGATATAAAATACCACTCAAATCAATAAAATCCTCGAAAATTCGTAGTAATGTTAAATGTAACTATAGTAAATGCACCAGTTTCATTTTTTTAAATGTATCTGAGCTGAAAACCTGTTGGTCTGAGCAAATTAAAATGGCAGAGATTCCAAAATCCTTCAAAGATAACATATATATGCACATATATCCTTTAAAATTAGTAGTATTATGTGCTGGAATGTTACCATAGCTTTGGCTTTCATGTAATGTACGTACATTCAGGAAAATTTATACTTTTAAAAATTCTTTATCAGACTGTCTGATAAAAAGTCTTAACAGTTTATATTATGAATATGTTGATAGGATATTTAGATTTATTTTGAGAGAGAGGATGAATCAGGTAATTTTTAATTGACAATGTAGTTTTGTAAATTGAAATTCTAAAGCTGAACAAACAAAGAAAGCCCACAACATTAGCCTACTCTACTTTTCCAGCTGCAACCTTAATACTTTTAAATATATTTTAATCTCTTTTTAAAAATATAGTGCTTAAATCTCACCAAATAACCATCTGACATTTACCTGTCAATGTGTATTTATTTGAAAAACTGCCATTATGACACACTTTCTTTCTCGCGGTTTCTTCAATAGCTAAATTGTTTCACATTGAGATAATGAAAATAAGGCTGTGGTAGTTTGATCAGTTTGTAAAAAGCAAACCGTAATGTGCACTTAATGCTATCCCTTGGATTAGTTTTGAAAAATCTAACATATTTTAGAATTATGTGAAATGCATGATTAAAGATTTATTTTTACATTTTTTGGTCAGTGTATTTGAACTGTTTGGGTTCATTTTCAAAGAGACCCATTCACGTGACTTGAATAGAACAGAATTAATACAGCATGTGCTATATTAGCATGGTAACACACAAGGGAGAACCTGGATAAAATAGTTTATTTTATTGTGTCTCTATTTATTAATGTCGACCTTCTCCTGTGGTAATCAGTGCAAGCTGGAAGAAGAATGAATGTTAATAGAATGACCTTTCAGGAAACAAGTCACCTGGAAATGACCATAAGTTGGCCAGTCAGCTTTCACATCTTTTTTTTCCCCTTCCCTCCTCCCCTCGAGTTTTTGGTAACACTGACATCCAAAGAACTTACTGTTCAGACACTAATGTTTCCTACTGCCTCTCAAACTTATTACATTACTTTTTGAATAGAGTATGTAGGTGTCAGAAAAGGTAGCTATGACAAAATGTCATTAAGGTGACATAGTGTAAATTAATATAGTTAATGGAGATACTCATGACTGACTCATTGACCCAATACGAGGTGGTTGTGGAATTAATGGATGCCAGGGTATCAACCATTTAGGAAAAGAAAGAAAGAAAGAGAGAAAGAAATAGCAGCTTAAAATCTTGAAGTGAATTATATTAGAAAAGTGAAAACGTCTGTGTTGGATTTGATTTTACTAGTAGGCCATAAATGGTATACTCTTAGCAAAACATATTAAACTGAAATGTCAGATTTGATGCAAGTGGTATACAATTATGATAGTGTTAATAGTGGTCTTCTATCACCCCAAGACATACTTTTAAAGTTTAATTCCTAAGCACCTCGGATTTGTCACACGCTAGTAAATTAGAAAATGTGTTTCGGGATGTTTTCTCATACAAAGACACAAGGCATATAATACTATTAAATATACCTTGGGGTTTTAGTATAGCTATTAAAATAAACTAGAGATCACATTTACAGACATGAAATGTCTGTTATAAAATTCATTTGACCATTTTTACACTCCTTCATAGCTTTACTACATCATTCTTCATTTGAGAAAATCTAAGGTACTAGAGCTCCTTGAAAGGTAGCTGGCTATTAAGTGATGGAAAACTAACCTGTCTTATTAGATGTGTGAATGAAAGAGGAGCAGAGGAGGTTACCAGTTTCTGAGATGTAAAGGCGTACTAAATAGAAATTACCTCAAATGGATTTAGATCACTAGAATCCCTAGTTTTATTAACTCTTTGAACACTAGATATTTATTTTGGTAAGAATTAATGCGTGACAGATTATGCCATCTGAAAAAATTTGTTTGGACCCTTTTACATTTTGGCAATAGTTAAGAAGCCAGTAACTATCCTGCATATGTTAGTCTATGCAAAAGTATACTTCAGTTGAACAAAATACAGTAAAGAACATATTTGTAAAGAAAATTCATAGGTATATATATACTTTTAAGAAGTCAATTTTTATTTAATATTTATGATTTGTGAATGTTTTCCCTGCATTGCCCCATTTGATACTTATAAGCTGGTATAGGTCTTAGGGAAGCTTTTTGTGTTACAGTATATCACAGGGGTGGCCAGCCTGTGGCTCCGGGGCCGCATGCAGCTCTTCAGAGGTTAATATGCGGCTCCTTGCATAGGTGCTGACTCTGAGGCTGGAGCTCCATAAGCTAACTTCCAGTGTGCTGTGGGGTGCTCACTGCTCAACCCTCTGCTCTGCCCCAGTTCCTGCCACCACTCCACCCCTTCCCCCGAGTGTGCCATGCCCTTGCTCCTCCCACCTCCCCACCAGAGCCTCCTGCATACTGCAAAACAGCTGATTGGAGTGGGCGGGAGGCATGGGAAGGGAGGGGGAGGCGTTGATTGGCGGGGCTGCTGGTGGGCAGGAGGCACTGCAGGCTGGAGGGGGGTAGCGAATGGGGGGTGCTGAAATATTACTGTGGCTCTTTGGCAATGTTCATTGGTAAATTCTGGCTCCTTCTCAGGCTCAGGTTGCCCACTCCTGGTACATCATGTTTGCCATTTCATCCTGTTTGAAGTTGCTGTGGTTTAGGAAGAAAATACTTTTAGATTTGCTCTCATCAGCATTTTTACCCTATATTGGTGGCTTTTCTGAAAAGATCAACTTCTTAAACCATGGCCACTTCGAACAGTGAGAAACTTCCTAGCTTGGATTGAAGCAATTTGTTAATAGAAAGCATCGACAGACAATACATTCTAGGGTATCTAGAGCCGTGAGTGCCAACTTCTGGTAGATACACCGTTGCTGATCTGCCAGATGCTTTTGACTAGTATTCCAAGATGCTTTAAACATGAACTTCTTCACCAGTGCTCCCTTTCTACTGGGCAGACATTGTGGTTTGTAGCAGTCCATTATTTTATGAAAAATTACAGAATCCATACAAATGAATGAGAAGCAGGAGATACTGTTGGTTTAATTAAGGTTTTAGTGTTCCATCTAAAGCCGTTTGAAGTTAATGAAGATGCTCTTATTTAGTTTCTTTTTGGGTGATATATATTTGACAAAATATAACAGGGCTCAATCGGTTCAAACCGTGTGATTGTAAAGTTTGATATGCACATCTTGGAAATAATCTGCTTCCAATATCCACATGCAATAAACTAAAAGGGTATATCCTGATCTGACACTGGACAACTCAAGTAGATAGTACTCTGTACTACCACATGCAAGACTTGGGTTTAGTTACTCCTCTCCTGATCTCCAACCTAGCAGATTACAGCATGTCCTTCAGGGTGATGTGCTTATCTTGAATGGTATACTTGATTTTGCTTTCTGGCCATGATTTTGTTTAATCTTGACAAACTCCAAATGGAGTTTCTATTTAGTCCTCAACAATTATTGAGAATTATAAGCAGAATTATAATCTCAAATGGGGAAGGACAGTTAAGCTTTTTACCAAGTATGACAATTAAAAGTTCAAGTTGAATGTGTACAATTTAACACTGAAGAACGTTGTATTAAGGTGGAACATATGATTGGGCCTGAAATAAAAATTCAAAAGTTTCTCTGAGTTCCAAGTTGTTCTCTCCTTACAAATTTATCAGCATCCAGAGATGAAAACTGTTTAGACATTTAGGATGAAGCATTTGATAAATTTAGCTAGGATTTATCTTTAGCTGCATGGTAGACAATATGGAAAGTAATTATCACAAAGGATAGAAGACTTTAGAATATGTCTAGTATCCAAATAACAAAGAACTGGACTGAAGTGTAATAAATGTTGCATCTGTCTTTACAAAAGATGTTAGAGGTGACTTTGGGAATTACAGACCAGACTTCTCTATCAGGAAAATTGGTTGAAACAACATTTAAAAATGGACTTACAAAACACATAAATGAACATAACATGATAAGGACAAACCAGCAATACATCTGTAAAGGAAAATCTTACCTCTCTAATCTACTAGAATTCTATAACCATGTCAACAAAATAGCAAAGGAAAACCAGCTCAAATTCATTTGGCCTTTCAAAGAGCCTTTGATAAGATTCCTCAGAAGATGCTTTGAAGGAAACTAAATAGTTATATGGCGAGAGGTAAAAATATTGTCCTAATTAGAAACTGACAAAGAGGTAAAAAACACACGAGTAGGAATAAATGGTCAGTTTTCAAAATGTCAGAAAGTTAAGAGTGGGATGCCACAAGGTAGTGGTCAAGAAAGCAAACAAAAGGTTAAGATTAATAATGAATAGGAATGAAAATAATTCTGGAAATATCATACTGTTTTTACATAAATGGATATTATTCCCTCACCTGAAATACTATGATCAGTCTGCTCACCTTGTTTCAAAAAAGGATTTATCAGGAATACAGGGTGTTCAGAGATGAGCAACAGAACGGGATTAGCAGCCTGGAGAGAGTGCCATATGAGGAAAGATTAAAAGACTGGGACAGCTTACTTTCCAGAGAAGATGAGTAAAAGAGGTCATGCTAAATGACTACAAAATAATAAATTGTATAAAGGGTAAATAAGATGCTCCTTTCTCACCCTACAGGAACAAAGAAACATTGAATTTGTATGAATGGGATCAAATTTTAAATTGGTAATTTATTAATATGTAATTGTGTAGAACTCTTTGCCACAAGGTATCATTGAGGGCCAGAGGTTAGTAGGGTTCAAAAAAAAGTTTGGACATTTATTTGGATAATGCAGAATGTACAGTTACATCAGCTGCAAGAGTTTCACAGTATAGCTCTACAACTGAGAAGCTGCAGAGACTATATGTCTTCTTATATGTTACTAGAACAGCCAACTGTATAAAAATGTTATAGCCAGTCAAAAAATCAGCAATATTCACTGCATGGATTTTGTTCAAAATTTAAATGAAGATTTTATAAATTAGAAGTTAGTTTTTTCCATTGTATTCCTTTTCATTTTAATTATTTTGAGATGACATACGTTCACCACTCTTAGGCCAGCAGGCATCTGAAAGACCTCTGAGGGCTGTGTTTTGCACTACAGCATGTGTTGCTTTGTGGCAACTCATTATTCCACAGTTAGGAGTAGTTTTGCTGAGCTCTGGAAAGATAATTAGACCCTGTGCTGTCCCTGTGAGAATGGACAAATAGGGGTTCTTCAGGAATCTAAGAAGTCATGGGATGAGAGTCAGAAGGAGAATGGACAGGTTGTTTTCAACCATATCCAAGTGAATTTTTAGAAATCTCCTCAAATAAACAAACTAGAGGTGGTAATATAACAAGTTAGGATTCCCAGCCAAATAGTCTGTTTAACCCAGTATGATATGCAGGGTTTTTATCTTTTTTACATTACATTGTTTTAGTATTTACTGTGTGAATATTTTTTAAAAATGTTATTGTTTTACGTAGTTACAAGCTATATAATGAGCATAATGCATGTTCAGACATGTCTCATTTAATTACTATTTTACGTTGGCTAAATATTAATTAGTGTTGGTTTTTTTAGTCTAATTTGAATCATAGTGTTTGTCATACAGCATGAATGGAATAAGAGAACCAAATAAATTGTTCCACTAAAAATACTTAAAATTTGTATGTAAATATTCATATATTTGTTTTTTAATGGTAAAACTTGAAAGGGCCTTCTGTGCTTTAACTGCTCTATTCTCTGTAGAGTTGTGGATCAGATTTAATTAGATACTTTAGTGTCTGCAGTGATTTTTTTATGCTCTGTGTGTCTGCAGCCTTTGAAAAGACCACAAAGAGATTAAGGTTTCAGGTGCTGTGTCATCAGTTTTGATCATGTTACACAACAGAATGCCCTAATGCTTTTAATAAGGTAATTTAGTGAATTTAATCCCTATCTAGATATTAGAGAGAAGATGGTGGGGTTTAAAGCTGTAGCTTTTTCTATTATTGCAATTCAGTACCAGCTGCTTCCGTAATAGGCACCTACAAATTGTGATATTTATGGTGTCAAAATCATTGAATTTCAGCTTAGGACTTCATTTAAACTCTGATAAACTTCACAGTGGGCACTACTAAATATTAATACCAGCTCAGATTTGCTTCCTGTTTACTGAGCTTTCATAATTCAAGTTGCATGTATTTAAATTTTAAAGACATTTTGCCATTCTGACAACTTCCTTTCCATATTTGAATGTTGCTGACTGCAGAAAAGTCCACTCTCCTGAAACTGTTTTTGTTTATCATCATGTGCCATCTTTTATCCATAAAATTGTGTTATATCTGTTAATGCAATGGATAATATGAAAAAAAAGCAAAGAAAAATTAGGATTAAAATATAGCCGCCTTTTCCATGAAGATTTCTCTGGTTCTTCTTTTTTAAATAGTTTTGTTAAACAGCAGTTGGAAGATTTCTGATTACTTTCTAACATATTTAATTTCACAAAGGGTGAGAAGGTAGTGTTCTTCCTCACTCGTATCATTTATTGAAACAAGATTGAGGAAGACAAAAACCGTTTAATATATTATAACAAAATGTCTGCTCAAAGTTAAGAAAAAATATTATAAAAATTCTTCCTTAAACATCTCTTGTTCACAGAAATAAAAAATAATTCAAGTATGATTTTGTGCAAACGGGAAAGATTGTTTGTTTTTCTTATAAAGTTATTGTATGAGAAACAGAAATTCTGAAAACTTTAATTATCATGCAGCTGTTCTGTACATGTGCAAGGTAACACACTATGCTTTCTCTCTGCCAGGAGTTAATTCCAGAGTTTTACTACCTACCAGAGATGTTTGTCAACAGTAATGGATATAATCTAGGTGTCAGAGAGGATGAAGTTGTTGTAAATGATGTTGAGCTTCCCCCTTGGGCAAAGAAGCCTGAAGACTTTGTCCGGATCAACAGGATGGTAAGAGGGATTTTAGTTAAGCTTTAGTAACAAGTTCAGTGTTTTAACAAGCTAATATATCACTGACTTTTCAGCTCTTCAGAATTAGGGTTAAAATGCAAGAAGAAAAAGTGGGGGAGGAGTTTCCAGTCAGCTCTTATTTAACAGGACTCTTTACTGTACAATGATTTTTCTTCAATGAGGACCAATAATGGAATTGTAAATTCGGTTATTTGCTCCCTCAGGAGAAAGCAATTTGATGGGCCTCAGTTGGATAATCTAAAATATCCTGAAGAATTAAGAGCCCAGTCCTGCAAAATACTGAACATTTGCTGCAAATAAACACAAAGGGAGTTTGCAGGAAGTATTCAGCTCCTTGCATGATTGGACGCTGTTCAGTTTCCATTCAAAAGGAATTAATTGTTTGTGCAGAGATACTGAGCTACTGTGCCAAGTACTATATTTTCTGAACAGGTTTTGCAAAAGTAACCTTCCAACACAAATCACTACCAAGTGTGCAGAATTGTCACTATGAAACACCTTAATCTGTAATGTATACTTTTTGCATAAATAAAGTATTTTTCAATAAATTAATATACTTTCAAAGGAAAAGATATAGAGGTTTTAAGAGGAGACTGTTTCTTCGTCTCTGTTTTCAGCCATGGTATTTCACCTTCTGAGCATCTGTCAAATTATGTTGGTGACAAAGTGGCTCGATTAGTAGTATTGATATGTGTATTTATGCTTTTTCATGAAATTATAATAGAATTTTAGTGGAGCATATTCAGTAGTGTTTTCCATTACCCAGATCTGTGTTTTCTCTGCATACATGATTAACACTTGTTTTATATTTTGCAAGTCTGTTCATAATAAACTGAGCTTTTGAAAGATAGTCTGACCTTTGACACACATTTTCTCCTAGAATTAAAATCTATCTTAAGTAAAAATTATTTATATTTATTTCATCGGCCTATATTTACAGGATTTCTTACATATGTTAATATTTGTTAATGATAAAATTAATAATAAGATATATTTTTAACATTTTTAGAAAAAGGAAGGTATTTCATACACTATATCACAGTTCTCAACAACTTAATTACTGACTATTTTCCTGAAATGGATCTGACTCAAAATACCCACTGCTTACCTGTGCCTACAGATTCCCTCAATATATTTGTGCCCAAGAGGTGTATAGATCTATCTGCTTAGAGACCATTGCCTAAAACACCTTTTTTGGAGAAATGCTACTCCATCAGCTTATTGACATTAGCAATGCTGCAATTTAATTCCTAGAAATATATCTTTTAGGGAACGGTGCTTCTGGGATTCATGTAAAAACAGCCCTCTAAAGTTCAAAAGAATAACTGAATATTAAAACACCTACCCTATCTTATAACAAAACACTAGACACATATGAAAGAGGACAGTCTTGCACTGTTAAGGAAACACTAAATGGTATTTTCCTTCTAAAATATCTGACTGTGAATTATTTGTTTTACAGACATAGTTATTTTAACATTATTTTAAAACGTTAATAGTTACCAGAGACAATGGCAATGTATGGGTCCCAATGTTAATCTCACCAAAGTCAATAAGAGGGTTACTATTGACTTCAATGAGAGTAGCAGCAGGTCCATTTTCTTTGATTCCTTACTGAAATAAAATAAACAAACCACCATTTTTGGAGAAAATAATTAAACACGTACATAATTCAATTCCTACATGAAATTTTAGAAATATTTTTTATTCTTTTATACTAAAGTCAGTCTCATTTTATGTTTAAAGGTGTACAATTTTAAATAGGGAACAAAGACAATATGTGATGAGAAACAGTTTGAATGTATGCATGATGTGCTAATCTGTTATTTCTATTCTGCCATTTTGTTTCTGCTTTTGGAAAAATATCTTAAATATCTTAAAATATCTGCAGAAGTTTTGTGCTGTGATATTTATGATTGTTGGAGAAAATAGCTGTTTGCATGAATTTAAAGTATGGTATTTATGCCATTTACAATGCTTTGCATTTAATAAAGGATTGGAGCTAAAAGTTGGAAACACCATCCAAATGTTAGGTTTGCAGAGGGAAAAAATGAACTCTGTATACCCATAGGTATGCTCAGACTACTAGATAGGCTAATTTTAGGATTTATGGATTAGTTGAATTAGGGATTTAAATTGATTGAATACTTATCAGACTCTTAAATCCAAGAATTATCCAATTCACATATCATCCTAACCTACCTATCTTCCCTGACTTTAGCAGTCTACTGTTTTTGTCCAATTCTTGATGGGAGATATTTTCTGGATGATCTTCATTCATCCCAACATCTATTCCACAGTGAGTGGTTTAATCATTGTTAAAGATTAAGTCCAGTCCTCCACAAATCCATACAGTTTTTCAGATAGCAGGCCACCAGTCCTTCCTCGTCCTTATTTGGCAATAGTACGGCAGAAAATAGTCTTGGATTGCCAATGCTAATGGAGAAGAATCTTTATTCAGCCTGGGGTTTCTCAAGCCCCAACATATATAGTTCAGTAAACCAGAAGTAGCAGGACAGCATATTAATGAAATTTACAAATAATACTACATTGGGAAATGTAAGAAAAGAATAAAAAGGAGTATAGAGAAGTTTGAATAATGGGCAGAAAATACATTTGACATTCATCTTGAAAGGGATAAATACATATTCAATAGGAAGAAAAAATCTGGTAAGTAGTAATGTCAAAAGGGAGTTGGGGGTGATAATGAACAGCAAATTTGATAGGCAATTTCATTCGGCACCAAATATGGCAAGTGCAATTTTGAGCCCGTATATAGAATAGAGCACATAGATAGTCCCTTTATATGACTCTGGTGAGACTGCACCTGGAATACTACATTCATTTCTGGGCAACTAAAAGGCAGAAGGATATTGACAAATTATAGTGAGTTCAGAGAAGAGAAACAATGTGAATGAGGGTGGGACTATTTAAAGAGAATGAGGAGTTGTTGTTTTTTTAAGCTAAATGTGTGTAATGGGCTAACTGATAGCTAAGGCAGGGAAAACATCTGCAAAAATGTTATAAACACCAAGGAACTTGGAATAATAGGATTGAGTTTAGAAAGGGGAAAAAACAGATGGATTTATCAGAAAAACTTGATATTGAAATCTATTAGATTATGGAATGGATTTCTAATGCCCCTATCACTTCACATTTATAAAACTAGATTAGACTATATACAAGAAACTGTACTGTAGAAAATGTTTCTGAACTGTGGGAGGACTGAAAGGAGATGTCCTAATAGATCGTACCCATCTTTAATGTCTGATTCTACATGTATTTGGATTGTTCAGCAGATTTATTATTCAAATTGCCCATCTCTAGCCCAAAACTTTGGCTTGTCTTACAAAAATCTATCTAAAGAAAAATATAGCATGACAGTGGTACCGATATCTCTAAAATTAGGTGAGCTTGCCCCAAGAGCTGGAATTTGTTCAGCAGGCTTAGCAAAATGGATACTGTACATATTTACAGGGAAGCCACAGAAATCTGGAGGCTATTTCAAGACACTATGATCCTGATCCAGAGCCCATTGAAGTCAATGGGAGTCTTTCCATTATGTTGGATTGATAGGTATGTGATACCACAAACCATAGTGTGGGTATTCAGTATTTTCTAGTTGACAGATATTCATGTACATTTTGCTCATCATAGCCATATATAAATTATAATTCTATGTATGTGGACAGAAACACTTATTTACAACTTGCTTATGCATTCATAGATTGTTAAAATAACTAGAAATAAACAAATCAAGAGTTTCAGCATTACACACAGAATTTGACTTAGAGAGATGGCTCCCATCTAATCTATTGGCTAATAGGCTTTTTAGAATTGGGAAATGAGGGGTTTATGTAGGGTTTTTTCATACTTAATAAATATGTGCACTGTGGTGGAAATGGCTTTCCATTAAAATAAATGCCATGAAACTTGTGAAAATTGGTCTAATTAGAAAGTTTGGAAAAGTGATTGTTAGGTTACTTTTAAGAGCTGTTGTACATTCTAAAAGCACTCGATTTATACATCAGGGATTGTTGTACCAGTTTAATTTATCCATACATAGCTAGACTGATTACTACTGACTTACTCATGAAACATTAATAAAGCATTGTGTTCAATGCTAACATGATTATGGTCTGACCTCAGTGATGTCACAGAGAACAGAAGCAGTAAGTGTCCCTGATAACATTACCCTAATGCTGTGTTCATCAATCATAATCTACCATTTAAAAAAAAAAAAACCTTCCACAGATGTGTATCTGTAGTCTTACTCAGCCTCTCAATCCCAGCAGACTTCTGGGGGTTCTGAGAGCCAGAAATAGAACATATTCAGCCAGTAAGTCAGGCATGTTAAATTGAGGCAAAGAACTCTACTGTGAAACATTGAAGCAAAGCCTTTTTAATAAGCATTCCATAGTTTAAAAACAAAAGATGTGATCTGCTGTAATGTACATTAATTATAATGATATTTTGATGGTTGAACATGCATGTATTATATTACAAATTATAGTGTTGAATAAAATGCATTTATTATAAATGACATTTTTAGAAAGACCACTCGGTTTCTGGTTTTTGTAATTCATATTTCTTCTATATTTGTTATTAAGGATGAATTTTCATCCTTTCTGTAGAATGATTTATATACACAATTTTTAGCTAATATTTACATTTCTGAATCATTTCATGACTACTCAGAAGCTTGGGTAATATTTCCTGGTTAACAAACATTTAATATATAAGTTGAAACCTTGGTGCACTAGGGTTTTGGTAGATAGGGTGAGTGCCTATTTTTCATCTAGATAGGAGCTGACAATGTTTTGCACTGAGTAACACAACATGAGAAAATTTCATTTTGCTGTGTTGGTGGTAATTTTTTGTTTGGTATTATTTTGTATGATTGTCAGGATTCTTACTTAACACGATATAAACATATTTAATTCAGAGCAATTTAAATCTAAATATGACAGCTGCAGTTGTACACAATTATTATTGAGAAAACACAGTTTACATAGCAAAAGAAGCCTGATTAACCTTACTATACAGAGAACCCCATTCAGGAGGCATCTTCCTGTGGAAAGAGATGACCCTAAAATATCCCAAATGCATTGAATACAATTCTACTCAACCGTTACTAGACAATCACCTTCCTTAAACAACCAATTTTTTTTCAAATTGCAATATGTTTAATGTTTTAAGGCCAGGGAAGAAGAGGCTATAATAGTAATCAAGACAGGAAATGGTTGGGGTCTGAACCTAGAGTCTTATCTGTGTTGAAGAGAGAAAAGTTTGGATCTTAAAAACATTGACTAGGAGGAATCAGCACAATTTATGCACCATTTGGGTGTGCCACCTTTTAAAAAATAATTAAAATCTTTTTACCAAAAAGAACAAAACATGAAGGAAAAAATGTGACTTGGTGGTAGAATGTCTCCATTTGAAGATGAAGCTTTCATCACATCTAGCAGTGCCCCAAACAAATTTAATTCCACACCTCCCTCAAATATTTGTTTCTGTGTATTTTTGAATTATGGACAGAGAACACACTGGGTAATAGCTGGTTGCCATTTAAGAGTAAACATCTATAATAGTTATTAATTATTGCTGTGCTCCCTTTAGACAAAAATCATGAAAATTTTATTTATTTATTTTTAAAAATTTATTTACTTGTATTTCAGGCTGGAAACATGCATGGCAGTGCCAGCCCTAAAAGAATGATTATGCTAAATGGCCCTTGAAAATGTGTTTTATAATAATAAGCATGACATATCTTAAAGATATTTTATTACCAATGTGTGTGTTATGTTACAATTGTACCTGGAAATTAATGATAACACAAAAAATTCCCACACCCCGTTTTCCTGACACTACTTCACATATCCTCCAGGAAACTGGTACACACATTGTTGGTATTATATAAGTAGTGAATTTTCAAAAGAGAAAAGGGTAGTGGGTTTGGTAGACCAAATTAGAGAAGAGGAGTCTGTGTAGTGAATAGCGTGAGTAAAGATACAGTACAAAGAGAGGTAGAGAAATAGGGTATCAAGACTGACAGTGGAAAAAGTCAAACATAAGCCAAATCCAGATTGTAAAAGGTTGAAAGGATATCTGAGGTTTCCAAAGGACACCTCTGTTGCTTTATCACAGCCATTTCAATAATCTGTAACAAAAAGGGAAGACTGTAGTCAGGACAATAACTGGTGAAATTGTCAGCCAATAGTACATTTGTTGAGCAAGGTTCTAACGTCCGCTTGTTCAAGGGAAATTGAGACCCTGCCCTCCCATAGGAGGGCATTACTAATATCAGTCAACACTGGACCCAGTACTTCCCCACTTGATTATATTATACATGAATACAGGTTGAAGTTACCACCACACAGCATCTCTAGAACTTCACTGAGGAAAACTGGAGAGAATTCTCAGAATTTGGCCTTGTATTGTCCCTTCCAGATATTGATCTGCTACCACAAAAATATCTAAATGAGCTACCTATGCAAGTGCTGACTCTTAGGGCACAGAAGTCTCAATATTCTTCACACTGACAGTAGCATGTATTTGGAATTAATTACTGCCCGTACTTTTCTAACTTAAAGGTATTAGTAGTAAAGCTGAATGATATATTTTTTTTTAAAAATAGTCTATTTGCCAAAAAATCCAGTTTCAGTTTGATCAAAATGTTTGTGTGTTCAGGTCAAATTCAGCAAATAGTTTCATCTGAATAAAAAAAAATGGAAAGGAGAGGTAATTCTGAAAACACCTAACAACGTTTCATGTAAAAATTTTGCTATTTTGGTTCAACACAAATTTTTGTTTCTGATTTTTCAGGTTGGTCACCAAACCAAAAAATCAATGTTTTGTCCATCTCTTATTACTAGTAGTATTGTATTACTATAATTCAAATTTATACAAGGTGTTGTAATTCAGGGACACAGATATATCCAAGGCCAATAGTGTTAGGAATTGTTTGAAAACTTATAATCCTTTGGGAACTCTAAAGTCTCAGATTCAAAATAATAAAAGATTCAAGTCATCACAAATCTCCCACAAGCTCCTACTACATTTAGTCATACAGCACTTTAATGGGATTTTTCACATACTCAGTATAATAAATATGCTTGTTGAATTTTTAAAAAGCAGACAAAAGATATGAAATTCTACTTCTAAAATGAAACTCATTTGTGCTTCATAAAATAGAGAAGTTATTAAAGAACAGTTCATACATGTGAAAATATGACCTCATCAAAACTGCCAGTGTTAGTAAGACTCACTCTGGAATGATGAGCTGCTGAGTAAGTATTGGCCATGCAAGTTAAAATGGCCTTAGGGCAACTTTGAACCTACACACCCAACAATGATGGGGGAGGGGAAAATATTAGCGATTGTAGTACTGTATGTCAAATATGCTTATTTGGCCCTGTCCTTTCTTTTTTATAATTTTACTGTCCCCTTTTTAAACAGCTGCTGCTGCTTTCTCAAACCCGGCCAATTCGCCTTGAGATGATCACAGGCACATTGGAACAGCTTGTATAGTGGGGGTGCTGAGAGCCATTGAACAAAACTGTCAACCCTGTATATGATGGAAGCCACTTCAAGCTAGGAGTGTTGCTGCATCCCCAGCACTCCTAGTTTCAGTACCCCACAGCTTACTGTGAATAAAACAGACTCCTATTATCACTTTTTTGTGTAAATTATTTTGTTATTAAATATGTAAGGTGCAGATACAGACACAACACAACCTTTTTGAAAAATGTAAATATGCAGAACTAGCAAATAGAAAAGAGGTAGGGAAATATGTGATTGAAATATAATTAAACGCAAACAAAGTTAAAAGAATGTTATTTATGTTTCAAAGTCAAGCACTCAGCATTATGAAATGCCAGATTTATGGATGCCTGTGCAAACTTAATTTTGTCCTGTTGTGCATCCATCCACTGCACTGCACTTTTTTGTGGAAAAAATAGTGTATTATAATACTGCCTACAAACAAGCAGACAGAATTAAAGTTGCATAGACAATCTGATTTTTGGTGCTTTACTTTGCAGCCTAAATAACATTAGTTTAATGTATTTTTCTATGTCGCTTCTAGGGTTTTTTTAAATGAAAGAGGTAAAAACAAAATTCTCTTGTTTAGCTACAACAGCTCTCCCATCTTGCATCATTAGCTTGATGTGAACCCTGAACTTTATGCACTGCAGCACAGACTTCTGCAGCTTGAGCTCCAGGATTAAGTACATAAGCTGGCTGCAGTAGAAGGTGGTTATCCTGTTAAAAAGAAGCTCATTTATGCGTAATATGATATAGAAGTTATTAAAGAACAGTTCATCCACATGAAAATAGTATCTCTTCAAAACTGCCATTGTCAGTAAGACCTGCTGTAGAATACTGAACTGGTGGGGTGAAATGCTGGGTTGGAGGAACCGGGACCACCTCTCTCTCCTTTTCCCTCTCTCCAGGAGATGGGAGAGCTCCTACCCCATGTGGTGCACCAGAGGGGAGATGGGCTATTAGGGCCATGTACTGAGTCTGTGGGGTGGTCATGGAGAGCCTGGCCCCGGTTTCTTCCCCTTCCCCCTGCCATAGCTGATCTGGCTACTACGGTTTGCGGTGGTGGGGCTGCTGTGGCTGGTTTGACAGAAGCACAAGCACAGCAGTTCGGAATGTTTGTATTCAGTTCTTATTTTGCAGGCTGCCACCATTTTCCTGAAGAACACAAGTGAGAAAAGACAAGTGATGATTTTCAAAAGTTTCTCAATAAAATGTGAACAAAATTTCTTAGAACAGACAAAAGGCAATTCTCTAGCTCAGGAACCGTCCCCCTGCTGAATATTAACCCACGGCAGGTTAGGGACCTGTTAGGTTAAGAAAGAGTGGTTAGGCTTTAATGTCGCAATTTATTGTGCTTGTGGCAGATATCCAGCGCCGGTACTCCATACGGCACACGTACCATTATCAGATAAAACTAATTGGTAAAAGATTTAAAGGAGGCATCCTTTAAAGGAGCAGAGAAAAGGGGGCTTGGGTCTCCTTTGATGGGTACCTCAGGGAATATAAGAATGGCCATTTTGGGTCAGATCAATGGGCCATCTAGCCCAGTATCCTGTCTTCCCACAGTGGCCAACGCCAGGTGCGTCAGAGGGAGTGAAAGAGCAGGCAATCATGGAGTGATCCATCCCCTGTTGTCCATTCCCTTCTTCTGGCAGTGAGAGGCTAGGGACACCCAGAGCACAGGGTTGCATCCCTGACCATCTTGGATAATAGCCATTGATGGGCCTATCCTCCATGAACTTAACTAATTTTTTTTAAGTCCCATTATAGTTTTAACCTTCACAACATCCTCTGGCAACAAGTTCCACAGCTTGACTGCATTATGTGAAAAAATACTTCCTTATCTTTGTTTTGAACACGCTGCCTGTTAATTTCATTGGGTGACCCCTAATCCTTGTGTTATGTGAAGGAATAACTAACACTTCCTTATTCAATTTCTTCACACAAGTCAGGATTTTATAGATCTCTAGCTTTTCTCCCCACTTTTCCAAGCTGAATATTCCCAGTCTTTTTAATCGCCCTTCATATGGAAGCTGTTCCATACCCTTAATCATTTTTGTTGCCCGTCTCTGTACGTTTTCCAATTCTAATGTATCTTTTTTGAGATGGGTGACTGGAACTGCATGCAGTATTCAAGGTGTGAGTGCACCATGAATTTATATAGTGGCATTATGCTAGTTTATGCCTTATTATCTATCTCTTTCATAATGGTTCCTAATATTGCATTAGCTTTTTTTCCTGCACATTGAGTGGATGTTTTCAGAGGACTATCCACAATGACTCCAAGATCTCTTTTTTGAGCAGTAACAGCTAATTTAGATCCCATCATTTTGTATATATAGTTGAGATTATGTTTCCTAACGTGACTTACTTTGCATTTACCAACATTGAATTTCATCTGCCATGTTCTTCACCAGTCACCCAGTTTTATGAGATCCAGTTGTAACTCTTTGCAATCTGTTTTGGATTTAGCTATTTTGAGTAATTTTATATTGTCTTCAAATTTTTCCATCTCACTGTTTAGCCCCTTTTCCAGATCATTTATGAATATGTTAAACAGCACTGGACCCAGTACAGATACCTGAGGGACACCACTATTTACCTCTCTCCATTCTGAAAACTGACTATTTATTCCTACCCTTTGTTTCCTATCTTTACACCAGTTACTAATTCATGAGAGGACCTTCCTCTTATCCCATGACATCTTACCTTGCTTAAGAGCCTTTTGTGAGAGACCTTGTCAAAGGCTTTCTGAAAGTCCCAGTACACTGTATCTACTGGATCACCCTTGTCCACATGCTTGTTGACCCCCTCAAAGAATTCTAGTAGATTGGTGAAGCATGATTTCCCTTTACAAAAACCATGTTGACTCTTCACCCAACAAATTGTGTTAATCTATGAGTCTGATAATTCTGTTCTTTACAATAGTTTCTACCATTTGCCTGGTACTGAAGTGAGGCTTACTGGCCTGTAAATGTCAGAATCACCTCTGGAGCCTTTTTAAAAAATCTGTGTCACATTAGCTATCCTCCAATCATCTGATACAGAGTATGATTTAGATGATAGGTTACATACCACAGTTGGTAGTTCTGCAATTTCATATTTTAGTGCCTTCAGAACATTTGGGTGAATACCATCTGGTCCTAGTGACTTATTGCTGTTTCTTTTGTCATTTTTTCTAAAACCTCCTCTATTGACACCTTAATCTTGGACAGTTCCTCATATTTGTCACCTAAAAGAAATGGCTCAGATGTGAAAATCTCCCTCACCCTCTGCAGTGAAGACTGATGCAAAGAATTCATTTAGTTTCTCGCAATGGCCTTATCTTCTCTGAGTGCTCCTTTGGCACCTCTATCATCCAGTGGTCCCAGTGATTGTTTGGCAGGCTTCCTGCTTTGGATGTACTTAAAAAATTCAAACACCCCTCTTTTATAGTCCCCTTAACCCTCATAAGGGAGGGGAGTGGTGGCAGGGTCCCAGCAGCAGGATGAGTGGGGCAAGGATTGGAAAGAGGGAGGGCTGACAGCAGCCCCTTGAGTATATAGAAATGTATGTGGAATTACCTGCACTGTACACTTTTATCTGCTGAGTGCTGGCAGGTTTTTAAGAATAAATTTGTGGCCTGATTAAAACCACATCTGGTGCTTCCTGTCCCTTTTCCGGCATAGCCAGACTAAGGAAAATGTTAAGCAACCTAAATATAGCGGGTTGCTGCCAGCTCCTCCTATAATTAGTGATTAACTGAAAATCTTATATAAGTGTTTAATTAACAAATTATGTTGATGCTGGTTTTATTTTCAAGAAATAAAGATGATTATAGGTTTTTTAGAAGTGTTAATTTAAGAGCCTAATTCCTTTACTTTAAACTCCAGAAAGTAAATATCTTCACTTTTAAAGCTAGCCAGTCACATTCAGCCAGATAATGACACAATTAATTGAATTGCAGCTATATATATATATATATCAAAAAATTGTTTAATGTGGCCATACTATGTGGCATTTTGAGAAGCTGGGCCTAAAACTATATGTTCTTGCCCTGTATATGGAATAATGAACTAGATGTTCAAAATATTCAGCAAAAAGGCTGAAGCAGGAACAAAACATACAGTGAAAAAATGCTATCCTCAAGACACTACATACACAACAGGCTTATCACAATGGTTTATATTTCTAACTGCTCTAGAGCTCCATATCTAGGTTTGGGAAGAGCGAGAGAGAGAGAATTTATAGAGCCAACATAGAGCACAACACTCATCATGAAACCGATGTGCTTGCTTGAATAAAAGAACCACAGTCTTTGTCATACCACTAATAATGTTATTTCCCGTGTCCTGTAGAGCTCCAGGCCTAACAAGAAGTTGCTTCAGATCAATAAGTCTCCAACACCCAAGCACAGTTTCTGGCACAGGATTGCTTGACTTAGACCAGGGCTATGATATTGCACAAAAGGTTCCCGAGCTCCAAATGTCAGTTAGCAGCTATGTTTGTTCAAACCATGGACAATTCTAGCATCAACCACTCTTTCACATATAGACTTGTTGAGCTTTATAGTATGACTTTCACTTTCATTTTGCGTTTAACCTATGTTTTGGCAGTTTTGGTAATGGATAACAATTTCATAAGACTATGTCCATTAACATTCTTGACAAGGACAAGCCAATTGCCTTTACTGGAGCTACTGGAGTAGTTAATGTAGATGCACATATATAACAAAGAAGAATGGTTATGAAACTGGATCATCAGATCCAAATCTCCAAAAACTTTCCAGTTCTGGATTTTGTGGCTCAGGCATAGGGTTGCCAGTTTTTGTTGGATGTATTCCTGGAGGTTTCATCACATGACATAATCTTTAATTAAAGATTAATCTTTAATTCCTGGCGATTCCAGGGCAATCCTGGAGGGTTGGCAACCATACTCAGGCATGTTGTCATAAGATGAGCCTGAAACAGAACACTTGATCTGAATTTTGTAGAAGTTTGCATCTGTATCCAAACTTAACCTTCTTCTTTGAGTTCTATGTGTATTCCACACATATATGCATGTGTGTGCCATGTCTGCGAGTTCAGAAATTCTAGCAAGCAGTGGCTGTTGGCCTACACAGCACATGCTCCAGACCGGGGCATAAGAGGCAATGCAGGCTGATGCCTCTTCAGTTCCTTCTTTCTGCCATATGGCCTGAGTCAGAATCCCTGCATCCACATGTTTCTCCAGCTTTTACTACTATTACTCTGTAAACAAATTTGTAAATAGTTTATAGTACATATTAGCATAGTTAAAGTTTTAGTATAATTAATATAGGTGGTTTTTCTCCCCATACTAGGGACTTGGCATTCTGCCAGCAATGCCCAGACCAACCCTCCTGTGTAAACCACAAAGGGATTCAGAGGCCTCTGTTTTCAGCCACCTCGCTGTCATGAACTCTTCCCATTCCAGCCACTTGCTAAGGGCTGCTTTTTGATATCATGGTCAAGATCCACCCACCACTGTTGGTGCCATCCAATCTACCCACATTATTCTGTGGGATGCCTTGCAGTTTTTGCACACAATTGGGACTCCATAATGACAGACAGTTGGGTCTTATAAATTATCCATCAGGATACTACATAGAGTTTCTTTCCCTCCATCCATCCATGCAAACTTCCTTCCTGGATCCCCTTCAGGGATCACTGTCATAAGGTGATTCTTCGCCAGGAGGCAGACTCTGTCCTCCTGTGAGTGTCAATAGAGTGAATGCCACCTCAATATCAAGGAAGAGGTTTCTATTCCCCTTACTTGTTGGTCCCCCAAAAAGATAGAGACCCCTTCTAGACCTTCAACAACTGACCATTGTATTCTAAAGTCAAAGTTCAGGATGGTTACACTCACATTGAGGAAACAGAGCTATAACTCCAGGGAGGCACCATGACAGGATATCCAAATTTATTTAGTTGAAAACAATTTTCCCTCAAAAAATAATTGTATTGGAAAATTTTCGACCAGTCCTAGTAACTGGTATAGAAAATCCATTCATGTACCTTTAATGCTTACATACATACTAAGAACCTTAGAGGAGAAACTGTATATGTTTTCCAGATAATAGCCTGTCCGCAAGCAGATAAATGGTTTCTAGTGGAAGGAGTTAAGGGCACCCTATGCCTTCTCTGAGTCTTTCAAAGCTGCCAATGCAGGCAGTGACATCTAAAGGTAGGTAGATCTTTCTCTCTAATGGAGAGGCCAAGCTCAACCTTTATTGCTATCATCACTTCTATGGCTGCAGTTTAATACTTTCTCCTCACCATTTGTGTTGAACAAAGGGGTTAGACGAACATTGGTGAGTGGGTACGATTTTTTTCTTTCAGGAACTACTTAGAAAAGAGAGCCCTTTGCTTAGAGAGCCACAACCCCCACTTGGAGTTCAAAACATCTTATTTTCTCTATACAGCTGTTTAAAACTAATACTGTATTCCTGTCTTTTCCATTTTGGGTTTTAAAATTAATTAGAGCTGGTTGGAAAATAAGCAGCGGATCAGGATATTTTGCTCATTTCCCCCATTTTTCATCAATTTTTAGACAGATTTTCAATAAATTTTATTGGACAGCTGTAGAATTAATTAAAACAATCATAGTTAGCCAAATCCTGTTTTGAAAAGGAAATTAACAACTGAACAAAGTAAGAGTAATGTCCTTCAATTTTTTTCACAATATATAGTTGAGTGATTGTTTAATGTTTGTTTGAAGGACTTCAGATATATACTGACAGTATGAACAAGAATTGTAGTGCTGTATAGTACAGTTTCTTCAGGCAATAAGAAAAGTGAAGACAGATTTAAGCATGTAAATGTGAGAAACAGTATTGTCCCCTGACTTTGAATTTCATTTCCAGGCGCTGGAAAGGAGTTTGTATCATGCCAACTTCATCAGTGGATTGACCTTATATTTGGCTACAAGCACGAGGACCAAAGCAGTGCGTGGCACTCAATGTTTTCCACTACCTAACGTATGAAGGCTCTGTGAATCTGGACAGTATCACTGATCCTGTCCTCAGGGAGGGAAAGCATTTACTATCATTTCATTTTCAAAACTGCCGCCATCTCCCAGGCATCATTAATGTATCATCTTTTTTTAGTTTTAAAAAAAATCTTTTGTTTGATTTTATGACTTTATTCAGAACTTGGGATATGAGGTGATTCCAAAAAGGGAAAGTCAAGTATGTTAAATGTCAAAGAGGTCCTAGATGCTGGGCAGTATTTTCTTGCTAGGAAGCACTGTCGTATATAATACAGTTAATACTCACTCCATTTATTATAGTGCAAGTTATGCTCTACAAAATGAACCATCTTTACAATTAGCATCTGATAGATTCACTTAGTAAAACTGGAAAGTTGAAATAAAAGATTACTTTGCATTGTGGTCATGAGTCAGAGGAAAACGCATAACATTTCCAGATAATGCAATACCAATTATGTGCATCAATAGAATTATACTTTACAGGCTGACAAATAGAATTAGTTCAAATTACTGTAGTTTTTCTTCTGTAATGTGCAATCAAATGTTACCATTAAAGGAGGTTTTTAGGTTTAATTTTTTGTGTGTGTTGGGTTGTTTTGTGGGATTTTTTGTGCGGGTGTTTTGTTCAAATATGTTTACACTAGCCATCTGGGCAAAAATCATGTTGCTATCCTCATATGTGTTTTATTTACAGTCAATGTGCTTGTTTTAGTAAATTATTAAGAATTATTTCTATAAATATCATTCATGCATTGGGTAAAATGATTAAAAATTAGGTGAAAAGTGTGAAGATACAACAGCTGCTAGATGAGTGCTGCTGTGATGAAGCTATACACACAATCGTCCATTCCCGCAGAATCTACCATCTGTTGTATGCAAAATAGTAATAATTTATACACTACCAGGCTTTGGAACTGTTTTTTCTCGGGTGGGGGAGGATGAGTTTTGTTTTGTTTGTGGGGTTTTTTTCTTGGAAGACTGTTTTGTTTGGCACTTTTTTATTTTAATCTTGAAGACAGAAAAGTAGTAGATTGTGAAAAAGAAACAGCTATCAAAGAAGAAACATTTGGATTCAGTGAGACTAATTTTTTATTTTGGAATAATTGCCTTTTAATGTCTTTTTACCATTTAGATGCTAACCATAAAATAGAGACTAAAAAAATCTGATCAGTAGATTCTTATGGCTAGAATTTCAGAAGGTGTATTTAAAGGATCAGATCCTGCGAACATTTATTCTAATAACCCCATTTTAAGCATTTGATGAGACCCATTGTTTCACAATGGGACTACTCAAGGCTTAAAATTAAGTACGTGCATAATTGTTGCAGGTTCCAGAGACATTAGAGGCAATAAAATGCAGATCTGCAGGCACAAAAAAACAATAATTTTTGAAAGTCTAAACGAGGAGCTTATGCAATGAAAGCAAAGGAGTGCAATACTAAGTAGTTCAATTCGACTAGTAACTGTGCAATAATAGAAGTAATGCAATACTTAAGGCCCTGATTTGCATGGACAGACCTCTGTGTCTGACTTCAAGGGCCTCCCCACAAAGGGTGGCTTGTAGGATTGAGGTCAGTGTGCTTTGCTTAACATCTTGTGACATGATGAGCATCTTCAGCTCTCTTGTGAGCTTAGTTACATGCACAACTTATTGTCAGGATTTTTTTAAAAAATCAGGGAGATGTTTTTGTGCTCCCACATGCACGTCTAACCTATGCCCCCTAAGTCATTAACATATGTCTCTTCTTTCTCATGCTTCCCTTTGCACTCTAAACCACTTTTCACAGCTCCATTTTCTTCTTCATTCCACACACACGAAGAAAATTTTCACATGAAAGCTTATTTTTAGTGATACTGAGAGCAAAATGTTCAATTTAAAATAGAAAAGAAATCTGAATCCCCTTCAGTTCCTCATAGTTTGTCATACCTAGACACATAATATACTTGTTCCCCTGAAAGACTTCAAACACTAATCCTGCTCTATATTCTTTGCAGAATAAAAATATCTTCTTGTTCATTTTTGTCCATATGTGATCACACATACAAGATCATATGGATTTATACAGGTTTCAGAGTAGCAGCCGTGTTAGTCTGTATTCGCAAAAAGAAAAGGAGTACTTGTGGCACCTTAGAGACTAACAAATTTATTTGAGCATAAGCTTTCGTGAGCTACAGCTCACTTCATCGGATGCATTTGGTGGAAAATACAGTGGGGAGATTTATATACACACAGAGAACATGAAACAATGGGTTTTATCATACACACTGTAAGGAGAGTGATCACTTAAGATGAGCTTTTCAGATTTATTTGAACTATAATTATAAATAGTATATAGGTTTTCTGTCCAATAAAAAGGTGTTTGATATCTGGATCAGTATTTATTAGTGGTTCAGGCATGGATGATATGTTTTTTTTTTACAACTGCACATTTTAGTTATGATTTGCATTCTTCTGGAAAAAAATGGACTTTTTAGGTTTCTAAATACTTTTCTCTTAATACTTTTCTCTTATTTTTACAATTGATTTTAGCAGATAGTCCACCGAACAATATATAAGCAAGAAGGTCATTTTAAATGTGTTTTAAATCCCATAAAATATAAATATATAAACACTAGAAAATGAAATTCCTTTTTGTTATACGTATTATATCATAGCACGTTGTGAACTGTTGTGTTTGATGTTTTAACTTGGTAATAGGTGAATGAAAAAGATCTTTTTAAAGAAAAGTTGAACATTACAATATCAATACAATACAATTTCAATATGATATCTGCTGTTAAAAGTCAGGATATACCAGCAATTCCTATCCCACAATATCTGAGATACTCTTATTTCATTTTTCTAAATAAAGGAAAATACTGAGTTTTTGTGCTGCAACTAGGAGGTTGGTGAACAGACTTTAGCATAGGCTATGATTTAAGCAAATGACCATTACTTTTAGCTTGAAATCCCATCACCTGTTATCAGGGAAACAGGCTAGATTATTGTGGTTGCCTCCTCCAACAGTGGCCATAACAGGTCTCAAAACAGACAAGGAACCCAGCACTCCTTTCCCAATGAAATGTGGCTCCAAATAACTGTCTCTTAGCCAAGCTCCCAACTCATGGGAAGAATTGGGCATGAATCTCTAATCTTTATCATTGTAAAAGTCAAGTCCCCATCCAACCCCACACAGAAACAGTTCCTCATGCCAGGTGATAATCAGCCAAAACCAGAGCATGAAAGGATGCATGGTGGATGTCTCGGACCTCAGGTCTACCAGAAACTTTAGCCCAGTAGGGCTGCCATTGATCACAAAGCAACATAATCAACACAGGTTGGCTGCATAAAAGATCATTCGTTACTGCTTTCCCCAACCCTAATGTCAGTTTGTCCACAAATAAAAGGTGAGAACAGCAAATCAGCAGATTGATGGGATAAGATAAAAACTTCCCAATCATAAAAGGGAATTCTTCCCCTCCATCCTAGCTGTGGGTTTAAATCATTATTTGCCCTGCATCCACAGCTCCTGCTTTTGTTTAGGGAAAAAAATACCTTCTAGGTAAAACATTTTTGTGTCCAGCAAGAGAGAACCAGATCCTCACACCTAACTAATTATTTTGGTGCTATCTTTCACTATAGATGGCCCAATGCCTCAGATTTGAACACCCCCAATTTCATAGGAGGGTTTAAGATCCAGACCCAAATCCACGACCCTTTCTGTCATTCAGGAACACAACAATTAGCACTCTGTCACCTTTTGACAATGTTCACTCTTATGAAAGTACATTAGTGTCCTAACTGACCATAACTGTCACACTGAGTGTGACGCACACAACTGAGGCACACTATTTTCAAATATTTGCTATTTTGCAGAAATCCTGGCTTAGGGCCCAGCTTGAGTGCCTCAGTTGAACACTGGGGTTGGAATTCACAAGGGGGACTTAGGTGCTGCCACGTTCAGCATTGCAGTGTCTAACATTTAGAGGCCCTGTCACCAAGTGGAATTCACAAACCTGAGGTGCCCAGGCCCCCTATACAAGGGTGCTGGAACAATTTTTATGGTGGGGGTGCTGATAGCCATTGAACCAAAATGTAAACCCTATATATGATGGAAACCATTTGAAGCCGGGGGTGTGGCAGCACACACACACCCTAGTTCCAGCACCTATATATATAAGGCAAGAGGAGAGTTAGGTGCCTAAGCATGGGATTCACAAAAGATGTCACGCTGAGAGGAGAGCTGCCTGAACTAACACATAGTAAATGCCAAGGAAAGGGGTGAAGCCTATACCCCATTCATCAAAGGATGTTGGGTGCCTAACTCTGGGCCAAAGGGAGCTGCTTTTCTCCACTTGGGATTCAGCAATGAACCCTTTCCTGGAGTTAGATGCCTAAGACAGGCCAGCACTTTTTCAAGAAAAGCAAAGGTGGGGGAACTGGTACCCCCTACCCCTTTAATAATTTTTAGGCTACTGGTTAGACCACTTACTCAGGACTTGAAAGACCTGTGTTCAATTCCCCTTTTGCGGAGCAGGGATTTGAACTCAAATCTCCCTTTTCCTAGGGGAGTGCTCTAACCACTGGCCTATGGAGAACTTTATGACAGGGCTCTCTAAATCTCTCCAGTTGAGTTTCTCCACTGTGTATAAATGCTTCAGTAGTAACTGAGCCAGGGAGAGAATTAACATGGATCTGTAGCCTTGCTGTAGCCTCTGCTGGGAGGTGAAAGAACCAATGTTAACATCTCTGCTGTACATCAGGTAAAGGGGTGAATTGAACTCCAGGTCTCCTAGGTAAATGCTCTAAGTACTGAGCCACCATCACTTCTTATTTCTCATTCTGGACATTTTATGTAGGTTTAAGCATGTTCTGAGCACATCTACCAGATGGGGCCCCAGAGGTAAACTAGGAGGGGCGTAGGTGTGAGTTAGGCACTGAGCTGCTGGGTAGCATCAAAACTGAGGTGGCTGTGTGCATATCCAGCTGCTGAAATTTAGTCTGCTCAGGGACTTTAATAGCAGAAACTATTAGATCCCTAGGGACATTAGGCAGCTGCTCAGCAGGAGTTTTGTGAATCCAAGTGTCACCTAAATGACTTCTGCATCTTCCCCATATTATATCACCATCTAGTGCAGAAGAACCTCCCTGGCCCTGCTATTAGTGGTCCCTCCATCTGCCCCTTTATGAATATCATGTAGGGTGACCACCCATCCCGAATTGGGTGGGACAGTCCCAAAATGCAGAGTTCAAATCCTGGTCCTGGGCTGAATGACTTCAGGACAGCATTTGTCCTCAATTCCCTGCGGCACTGCTCAGCACTTCCCCAAGTCTCAGAGGTGGCGACAGCCTCTTTCTGGTGGGGGAGCGGAGGTAGACCTTAGCCCCCCCTTGCCATGATGCTCCACCCCCAGCTCCTCCTTTCCCCCTGAGGTCTCGCCCCCTGGCGTGGCCAGAGGCCAGAGATGGGTAGTAGTAAGAGCCACCCAGAGAGCCCGGGCTGCTGTGAGGAGCCCTCAAGTCCTGGACCATCCACCTGCGCTGGGCCTTGCACCCTGCGGGGCGAGAACATGGACCAGGGCTACTCTTAGGCACCCCATCACCCCATCCAGGGCAGGTAGAGGCTCCAGGGCTCCCCACCGCAGCCCAGGCTCCCTGGGAAGCTCTTACCAGGGCTCGGCTCTGGCTTCCAGCCTGGCCAAGGTATGAGGTCTTGGGTGGAAGAGGAGGAGCTGGGGGCAGGCCACGGGAGAAGAGGAGGAGCAGAAGGTGGGGTCACAGAGAGGGGGCAGGTATCCTGCATGTGTCCCGCTTTAGCCTTTTGAAAAGGTGGTCACCCTAATATCATGATGGGTGTGGCCCACCTTGATTTTAAAATTTAAATTAACAATAGCTATATGTCAAGATGGTCCTCTTCATTGAAATAAGCCTTTGCGAACTTGAGTTGAATTACTAATCAATAATATACTGCTATATTACTGAACACTTATTCTTCAGATTTCATGGTGCCAATATATACAATATATGTATCTCTAGAGGAAGAAAATCACCCTAATGCCTTACAAGTAGTAATTAGCTCAAACCAAACCTGTGTCTCTGGATTGCCCCAGAGTGAATCCAAGTCCTAAATTTCTGGCCTAGGCCCTGCGGAATTTGAAGTGGAAAGTCCCTTTCACTTTTAAATATAAAAATCTTGAAAAGAGTCGTTTTAGCAATATATGAGCTTCTCTTTATTCTGCGCATTGCAAAATTGTATTCATATTATAATAAAAGAAGAGGAAGAACTATGTAGTAAAAATTAATATTGTCAGTCCCAATTAAGGGGAATTTTTTGTTGTTATAATCTTATATTCTCAGTTGCAGGTGTGTCTGTATATCTTGGTCTCTACTGTATAAAAACATACATTGTGAAATAAATGCTAAAATTTGAGGAACAGCTTAAGGATATTGATTCATTCTTACCTGACAGGTGAAATCATGGTTGCAGCACTAACCACAGCAATTATGGCATTAAAATGTCAAGAAATTAGGGGTCAGAATAACAGATAATTTTCTTCCTTGTGTCAGATTAAAAATTGACATTCTTTGACAGCACAGGATCTCTTGCTCAGAAAATTATGACAGTTTAACTCATCTTGTACATGTAAAGCTGTAATTGATAATGAACAATTTACTGTGACAGCCTTCTGTGGAGAAACATGACAGAACATCTCTGGTACAAAGTCTGTATCTCTTTTTAATATGTAAACAGCAGTTATATTGGACATTAGATGTTATTTGGAATTGTCTTTACTGTAGGTTTACATCATAATCCAAACTCTTTTTTTCTGGACAGGTTCAGCTGACTTCAAAGAGCTGATGTTAAAAATGCTAATGCATAAAACAATGATATCTAAAGCACACTAGGTAAAATTGTTACTGTATTATTTGTCCATCTATATTCTCCGAGGAATGACCATTTCACAGGCTACTCAATATAAATCTCATGGCCTAAATTTTCAAAAGTGACTAGGGATTTTCGGTGCCTCTATTTTTGGGTGCCCAACTTAAGAAACTTTGAAAGGAAATGTTATTTTAGAAGTTCCAAGCACCCATTATTTTGAAAACATGTGTCTCAAGTTTGGTACCCAGATATGGGAGAACTAGTTATTTTTAAAAAGCCAGGGCCTTACTTCCACTTCATAATTATTGTGTGATTGAAGTGTGAACAGCACACTTATATTCATTTCATTTAAAAAAAATGAACATAGCCATGTGAATAATTTTTCAGTACTGCCTTGTGGATTAAACTGAAAATGATTAAGAGGAGATACTTTTTGATGACTAAAAGTAATTAAACTAGTCACATGTAACATTGAAAGCACATTTTTTGTATAAACTCACAGAAAGTCAATATTTTTGGCTTACTGTTTATTTTTTTGTTTAAAACTATTGCCAGATCTCTATCTACTTTGATAGCACACAATTTGTTCATCATTAGTAGTGTTTAAAAAACCAAGTGAAGCATTATACTGTACAGTTTTTGGTTTGTAAGCACATTCTAGCTGACTTTTCTTTTCTTTTTTTTTCATACTCAGTTGCAAATGTAGATAGGCAGTGCATTACAACTGCTAGCCTTTATGTGTACGGCATGTTCAGCAAAAGATGAATTGTACGTTTGCAGAAAAAACAAAGGAATATGAAGAAGACTGGGTTCAGAAATTTGTTCTGAGCAGTCACCTGTCAAAATACCTGAGCATACCTGCAGCCCACACAGCCAAATTGAAAAATGATTAAAATGACTAGCAGTTGACAGTCAGTTTCCATGCCCGTAAACTAATCCTAGGAGGACAGTTTTGCTGGCAGCTAGTAGCGCATACAGCCTATACGATATTTATTTCTTTACTGTGGACTTTATAGTTAGCGATTTAAATGATTTAAAAAGTTATAATGATGTGGTGGTCTTGCAGTGCTTTTCAGTTATCCTCCTTTCTGGATTTTATATTTTAGATGATATTTTCTTCTATTATCTTTCTTTGATCTGACAGGAACAACAAAGCATCCCTCTGGATCTGCTATAGTGAATATGCCCACAGGAAGCAGAGTTTTCACTTTTTTCTTTCTTGCTGAAACACTGTTTGCTACTACAGAGGGCTGACATGATAGGGTTGTCAAGAACCATCAAGATAGATATATCTTTAACAAAGAGTTGGAATGGGAGCCTTTCCTGCTGGCTGAACCTAGAAAAATTATGAGGAAAAAATTAACACACTTACCATTCAAATAAAATAAAAGACTTACATAATGACACCCACTGCTAACCCTTGCAAGCATGTGCTTGTTCTTACTCTTGCTCTGAGTTATTCTTATTTCTTTTCTTTTTTCTTCTGTGATCTCTTTCTTTGATCTGACAGAATATCAAAATCACCCTTCTGGATCTGCTTCATTGAATTGTACCCACAATATTGGCCATTTACATGTTCAGTGTTGCCTAATTGCCTCCATACAAGGGATGCTCCTGGCTTCCTCTCTGGGAGTAGTCGTATGAAATGATTATGGATAGTTGTGAAATAACTGAAAGATTATCAGTCGTGTCAGTATCCACTTTTTTCCAACTTAATTGAAGGAAGATGTACAGCAAAAACCCTTATACATGCAAAAGCCATAATGAAAATGTCAATTATTTGTTACTCACTAAGTGCTAAGCTCTGCTTTGAGGAATGTATACATGGATCCTGTTGACTTTAGCAGGAGCTCCACGTCCTCATCACTGTGAATTTGTGTCTTCCAAGCACCTGAAATAGACATTTCCTTCTTTCACCATACATCCAGATTGTAGGAGAAATACCTTTATTAGTTCAGAGTGTTTTCTGTGTGTTTGCATGAGAGTATGAAGAAATTATCCTGGGAAAGCCAAATTGAACAAATGAGTTTTGCATTTAGTTATGAAAGTGGTTGTGTCTGTGATCATTCTTATCTCTTCAGGGAGTGAGTTCCAAAGTTTAGGTCCAGCTCCAGTGAAAGATCTGCCTTCTGCACTTATGAGCCTTCCCTTATTAATCAATCCACAGTTACGTTGTTTTGGTGGAACTTCACTGGTTAAAGGGATTGTGATCTCAGAGGGAGTGTGATTTGCTCTTGTTGCTAGGCACAGTCCCATAGAAGACTCTGAATTGAGGACAGATTCCTCAAACCAGTCTCTGTGTTCAATGGGGAGTCAGTATAAGTAACACATAGGCCATTTACACCACTGAATCAGAAATCAGAATCTGATCCATAGAGTTAAGAACACAAAATAACCTTAAAACCAAAATATTATTCTAATATGAATACGTTATTTCACACTAATTAGTGACTCTCCAGTGTGCCTTTATTAAGTGAGTACATTAGAACTGATCAAATAATGAAAAATACTGATTTGTGACTATTTTCATGAATAAAAGCACTGAGCCCAATTCACTGTAATTCCTGAATCCTTTTATTTATTGTTCCTAAGTATTCAAAGAACTGAGGTAGTCATGAAAGTATATGATTCCTAATACTTTGACAATTTGTAGCACAAATGATTTTATCCAAAAAGTTAAACCAAAAGTATGGAATTTATTTGCTACTCATTATTCCCCCGTTTAAAAAGTTTGTCATCCACACAGAGGAGGAAAGTGAGCAATGCTATCTGACTTAGATGACCCACCACACAGTACAAATAACACAGAAATGTTCCAAGTGAAGAATTTGCACATAACTCATATAGCTGATAGTTATTTGTAGATGAATTAATGCAGAAAACCAGGAGAGTTCTTGAATTAAGAAGTGAAGAAAAGAGTTCTTCACTAGCCAAAAAGAGGGCTTAATTTATAATGAATATTATTTGTAATGAATAGTCATGTAACAAATGACCACTTCTAGAGAGCAAATTGATCCTTCCCTTCTTATACCTCCTGGAGCCATCTTAGAGTGTTATCAAAATTAGATTTGTAATCAGTACAATCCATGTGAAACAGATAATTCCACTACTGTCCAACTTTTACTGCAAAAATCTGAACAATTCAGATCTTGTATATAAAAACTGCTTCTTCATCTTCAGATTTTTTATTGCATGCTGTTGAGAGGTACTAATTATTGATTTGAGAAATTAGCAACAAATACTTTATCAGACACTTCAAGTCATATTTTACTCAAGGTGGGAGGGGTGAAAATTACTGGCTGATGATTAGTGGAAATAGCTAGAAGGGGCTTCTTTTTCTTGATTAGCAGATTTCAGATATATTACACAGTCATTACCACAGCATAAATTAACTATTATTCAACACATTTTGCATATATTAATTTGTTGGCGTAGATATTACTCAGTCTAAGTGTATAGCAATTTCAGTTATGGAGCTGTAAAACCAAACTTTTAAAACATTTTAAACATATTGATAATGTGCCTTTTTAATGCCATTTTGAAGCCTGGGTAGGGCATATCTATATTATAGTTTTCAATTTATGTCAAGAACAGAGAGTGGATTTTTGAAGAATTTTTTTTGGAAATAATCCAAATGTAATTATTTCTTTAAGCTCCCTGAACATTACTGTGTGTGCTTTTATTTTTAAACAACAGTATAGCCTACTTTAAAAAGTGAAACCATAAAACTGTAACAAATATACAGACAAGTTACAGTTCTGGTCTCACAGATCGTATATTTGACTAACAAAAATGACTATACAAAAATGATTAGGGGTCTAGAGCACATGACTTATGAGGAGAGGCTGAGGGAGCTGGGATTGTTTAGTCTGCAGAAGAGAAGAATGAGGGGGGATTTGATAGCTGCTTTCAACTACCTGAAAGGGGGTTTCAAAGAGGATGGCTCTAGACTGTTCTCAATGGTAGCAGATGACAGAACCAGAGTAATGGTCTCAAGTTGCAATGGGGGAGGTTTAGATTGGATATTAGGAAAAACTTTTTCACTAAGAGGGTGGTGAAACACTGGAATGCGTTACCTAGGGAGGTGGTAGAATCTCCTTCCTTAGAGGTTTTTAAGGTCAGGCTTGACAAAGCCCTGGCTAGGATGATTTAACTGGGACTTGGTCCTGCTTTGAGCAGGGGGTTGGACTAGATGACCTTCTGGGGTCCCTTCCAACCCTGATATTCTATGATTCTATGATTCTATGACTGACCTTTCAGCATTTGTAACTCTGTAGCACTTCCCAATTAGTCCCTTTTCGGCTTTTTGTTTTGAAGGTTTTCCTATTTTCTAAGATAGCTTTTGTGGCCTGTGGTACATCAGTTGAAGGCTCGGGGCTGACTCATGCCTTACCAGCACTACCAGATTTCAGATGTTTCTGCCAGTATAACATGAAACAGTAGGATCTGACACAGTCTCTGCACTTTGGTCAGAGAGAAAGACGAAAGCAAGATTTAAGGGATGTGTTAGGAAAGATTGATGAGACTTGTGGGAGAAAAACACTATTGAGAGGATGGGACGCACAAGAATGCTCTAATATTCTCCTTTCCTTCAGTTTATACCATATACCTACAGCAAATATTGATACTCCAAAAGTTCACTATAGAATATCTTCACTCCGGTTTACTGTCACCAAAATGGAGAGGAAAGATTAGAAAAACAGTAGAGTAGGAGAGCCACATTTTTATCTTGATTTACTGGATTTCATTAGCAAGAAAAAGTTTTCAGTCCTGGGTTTTACTACTATTCTTTCAACAAGCAACTAGAAGAGGTTGAATATGAAACACATTTTAATTTTTTATATAGTTTTATTTTTATAAACCAAAAAATACTAAAATATGGCTATTATATACTTTGATTTACTAACTGTGTCTGTTTGTGTATTCCAAGCATTAAAAAATAATGCCTTATGGTGATCATGTTTTATTTCAATAATAAACCAGAAGAGAAAAAATCACGGTTAAAATACATTCTTTCATGATTAAATACCATTTCTTTTGTGTTACTGCAAACTCTCAAAAGGCCTGCTCTGTTATTTGTTTCTCTATTTTCTTGCTTTTTTCTTGGCTTTCCCCACAGAGTATGTTCTTAATTGTAAAGCAAGTGGAATAAAACATAGTGTATATCTCATTCAATTCAGCTTTCCGAAGTATATATGTTACCTAACTCATGACGGGAGACATTACTCATTAGTTTAGATATTCGATTAATCTTTTTTATCCCACAAGGAAGCATTCTCTAGATTTGACACTATATCTTCATTTATTTATATATCTATATCTGAAGATTATAATATACCAACAATTCAAAGATGCACTTGGCCTGTGACCACTTGAAGTAAAATTAAACTATGTAAAATAATATTACTCTGATTTGAACAAAATATTCCATTCCCTATAGAAATATCAGAAAAGCTCTAGCACAAAAATCAGTCCCTATCCTTTACTCACAATTGCAGCTCTATTATCCTCTCTGCTGGGACTCCATGCAAGCTCTACCAACAGGGCTCTCTAAAGAGAGCTATAGTATTGGTGCGCCTCTTTGGCTGCCCTAGCCAATGGAGGTGAATAAGTCCCTATTAGTTAATAGTCCATCTCTCTCTCCTGCTATGGTGCAACGGCATCTGTAATATTTTATGAAGTTTTGGATGTATCCTTATTAGAAAGATTGGAGGGAGTTCATTGATGAGCGTCAAAATGTTAAGAGGACAGGAAAGATTGATTTATGGGCAAGCTTTAAAGAGCGTGACAAGTAGTGAGTAAAGTAAAGTGAGTAAGTAGTGAGTAAAGAGGGGCCATAGTAAAAAATCTAGAAATATCTGAAGGTTGCTATAATGAAGTAAGGTAGAGAAATTATTTAGTGTGCCACCAGAAGTGTATATCTATCACAGTCTGGAAGGATATTCACAAAAGGAAAATATAGGCTGAACATCAGGAAAAACTTCCTGGCAGATGTAATTAGGCTATAAAATAGTTTCCAGAGTAAATTATGGAATCCCCATTATTTGGGTCTTTTAAAACTAGAATGAACAACCACTAGAAAATGTAGGGAAGAATCTTGCATTGGCAGGAAGAGAGACTGGATAATCTAAATTTTCCATCAGTAACGTCTATTCTGCTGTGTAACACTGCCAAGCCTGTAATGACCATAGTGTGAATCCAAATGTACTGGCAGTAACTCTGTCACAGTGTCAATCTGTGTGATGAGTTTACTGTTCTAATTAGATTGGCTTCCATCATGATCCATTGCATTTTTAAAATTGTTTTTTTCTTTTTTTATAACTTGTCCTTAGCTTTTAGGCCAATTACTTTTTGTGTATAAACTTAAATTAGTGGTTTATTAAGAGGACTGCATTAAAAAACGTAATTCAATATCAGGGGAAAATTTTCATTATGGCCAGATTGGTTCCTTAGAAGATCATCATTGTTGTAGTCTGTCTGGAAAATCTGATACATTCAGGTTCCTCTACTGATTTGAATGGACTGGAATCCATAAAAATCATGCAAATGATATTAATAGGTATGCACAGCAATCATTATTATATATTATTATCAGGGCCCTTCGTTTATTGCAGTTTTGCTACCACAACAACTGGCATGGAATTTAGAGCTTGTCACAGATGTTAAACCAATAATGGCAGCAATACTCACCTGTCTCTTTTTTTCTTATATCACCTACACCTGTCCTGTCTTTTATTCTTTTTGGAAATACCAATTAGTGCTTATTAACTCAGGTTCATTACATGTTCAAATGTGGGAAGGGGAGAGGAAAGGATGGTCAGGAGAGGAAAGAAGATTGAAAGAGAAATAGAACATTGAAATGGCATGGGGGAAATTGAATTGGAGACATAGTGGAAAAGGAGAATGAAGAACAGAGTTGATGGAGATAAGATCAAAGAAAGGGTAAAAGATAAGGAGACATTTAATTTGTTTAATTAAATAAAGAAAGTGACTCCCTCTCAAATGTGTCCTGCAGAAACTTTTCATCTTTTTATTGTTAATTTTAAATAATTTTTAAAGCTCACATTTATGCTTTTAAAATAAAAAATGGTTAGGACAGCTATTATCAAGCACTGTTAAATCTCTCAGCCACTGAAAAACATTTTTAATTAGAAAAGAGTGGGTAAAGTTTCACAGTCTAATTGAAACCTCCTGCTGGTATTACTATAATAATATTGTGTTTTTATGGGTAGGGTGCCCCTTCCCAAAGGCCTCGGAGCACCTAAAAAACAGTCTTAAGCAAAACTAAAGGCAATAGGGTCTATCAAATGGTACTAAAGTTGGTGCAGACACCAAAAATAAAACTCTTCCCTCTAACTCACCCCCAAACATACAATTAAAGAGCTCTCAGACAGCATACAGAAAAACCTCACTAATCTGCAGCATGGGGAGGGATCTCTGGTTCAGATTAGTACAAATCTAGGGGGATAGACAATTTTGGTAACATCAGACTCCATTCAAACTGGCAGAGGCAACACCATGCCAGAGCCTTGGCTTCACTCCCACCATTCATTAAGGCCCTGAAACAAGGTTAGGGGACTTAGAGTTCTTCATCTTCCTGCCTCTTGCTGATGCAACAAGTGAGGGAACAGCAGGGCTAGGCTTTCACTGCTTTTGTGAACTTCTGGGCCTTAAGAGTGCAGAGGCATTCAGTCACCGATCTTGCAGGATCAGGGAAGTCTTTAAAAAGACTGCAATTGTCCCATTTTATCTGTGGCCATCTTTTCAACTACTTGCAGCATTTGGACCAGCATCCAGCAATGTATAAGTAAAGATGGATGCTGCTGCTTTCGAAAGTGAGTGGAGAAGTGGCACTCAGTTCTACTCCTTCCTCTTTCTCCTCCAAAAATGTGAAGGGAAGATGGAACAAGTGGGGAGGGAGCAGCTCCAACACAGCCATTTTTTTAGACTACACCAACCTGCAAGTCCCCCTCTTGGAAGTAGCTTTGAGAAAAATGTGGCAACAGACATTTTTAAGACCTCCTCACCCCATTCCAGACTATTAGCCATGTATCTCATCAGTCATTCAGCAAATAGAAGCAGGTGAAAAGGGTGTTGCTAGGAGTAAATAGTGCAATGAACCTACAAAGCTACGGGGGAAAAAGGGAGAAAATGAAAGAGGAGAGAGATAGGCAGGGACAATGTTATGCAGGGCTTTAGAATTAAAGATGAGGAACTTGAATGTGATGTGGAATTGCAGTAAAGCCAGGAAATGCAGAAGTAATCAGAGAATCCAGGGAGGATGATATTCTAAGTAGCATCTTTTAATGAACAAGCAACTCAAGTAGTAACTTGCAGGAATTGTACAGCAGGGAGCACACAGAGAATATTTTTATTTTATTTTATTTTATTTTATTTTGATTTCTAAATACAAAAAGATGCTTTTCTGTAGTTGTAGGAGCCTTCTGCCCTTCATTACAGTCACAAAAATAAGCCCCATTCTCAATCCACATCAGTGAAACAATGTCCATGTGTGTAGATTGCATTGAAGGATGAGGACCTTTAAGAGGAGCTGATTAATAGAATTAAACACCTGAAGGGAAAGATCATATAGTCTGACCACCTGCACAGCATGGAACATAGAGCTTCCCCTAGTAATTCCTGCATCGAGCCCCAGGAATATAACCATAAGTTTGGAGCCTGGGCAATGAGGAGAACTTTGACGTCTGTTATCTGATGTGGGTGCAGGCTGGGTGATGAGAAACTGCCACCTACATTCATCTAAAATCAAATTCCAGGGTAATCCCACCTTTCTAATTTGAATAACAAGAGGAAAGTGATTTTTGGGTAAAATTATCGATTATCTGAAAATGGAATATTCTGATTGACAAACTTTCACAATCTTACCTGTTCTTGACATTAAGATATACCATTAATGATTTATTTTATCTGGCTTTTATTAGAGTTAGCAGAGAAATCCTCCTCTGATGTACTGTACTCAGCCATTGAATGGTCAAAGAAAGTAAGGTTTTCCTTTATAAACTTAATACACATTCAGGTGGATGTTGAAAGATCAGGTTTTTTTTCATTTGGCACAGCTGCAATGAACAGAAAAATGTTTCAGTAAATTTTATCATGGGACAGGAATTATGCATGAGCATAATATAATTTATGGCTTTAGATTTTTTTATAGCATCCACTAAATATATAATTCTGTAACATTTGTAGAAAATCATATTATATAAAATTACAATAAGGAGCAAATTGCTTTTGCTTTGGAGAGGAATTTTTAAAAAAATTGAATAGAATTCTTCAAATTTTGAACAACTTTATGCAGCTCAAATTTGCCCTGAGAGTGGCTGAGCGGCAACAAGTCCACAAGTCTCATGGATGGTCTACCCATTGAGAGTCCATAGTTGCATGACAACTGAAACTGCACCATGTTCTGTGTAAGCACTGGTCCCTCAAAAGTAATTACATAACGTGTGTTTTAACATTGCACTTCAAGCCAAGTCTGCCTCTTTGTAGGGGTGGAGTCACCTTTGTATAGGTGGCAACAGACATGGTGGAGCCTAGCTCTTCCTCCTGTCTCAAAGTGTGTGGAGTAGTGATCCTCAAGAATGGAAAGTTGGGTGAGCTAAATGGCTCTCACACAGCCTCACCATCTCAATTAAAAAGACGTCTGGGTGCCCAGGAGGCATCTTGCTGCCATTGCTGCCTTGCTCTCTTCCTTGTAATTCAGGTATATTGACCTATGTTTCTAGGATGCTGTGGATCTGACAAATCACTGTTCTTCTGCATTAGGAGGGCATTTTTCCAGTGGGCCAAATTGTAGGGTGTCCAGAAGGTATTTCACCTTCTTTACAACATCATGAAGGCACCTTCTAGTTTAAAAGGAGTAAGAATGGGAATTTTAATAGTAGGAAAGACATATAGGAATGTTAAATTTGTTGTAACTTGCCACGGTATCCATAGGCAGCTGGTGAAAATATTCTTGGGGGGACTTAAGCCTTCCCTCCCCACTCACCCCACAGCCATTTCTTCTGTCCTGTGGGTCTGCACTGCTCCCCGCTCCAGCCTGTGGGCTCTCACAGATTTGGAGTAACCCACCACAGCATCACTTGATGCGTTTATGTGTATGCAGACAGTGCCCTCCCCATATGATGCCCCACCCCATCCCATTTCTTGCTGGAGGCTGATGGGGTGATCAGGGGGCTGATGGGAACATGGTTTGGTGGAAGCAGAGAGGTTGATGTAGCAGGGGATGATAGGGTCTTAGGAAGCAGGAGAATAATGTGGTGGAAGGAATAGTGGGATATGATTATTATCAGAGTATGAACATGCCATTTCTTCTGAAGGGGAGCCCTCATGGAGTAGTCAGAAAGAAGAGCACCTCCATGGAACTATTCCTACCCCCTTAGAGCTGTCAGGAAGAGGAACCCTCTCCCAAGTCCCCTCTCATGAGGTTGCCTTCCCTCCCCATGGAGCAGTTAGGATGAAGAGGACTGCCCATTGGGGGCAGATAGTGATTTACTCACCTGAGAGCTCAGCACAGTCCTATTGGCTTCACTCAAGGTCTCCAGCATCACATGGAGAGGGAGGAAGAGTGATGAACATTTTAAGGTGGTATTCTAGCCTTACTCTTTACTTATTGGCAAGTTAGTATGAGCGGGAGGGAGAAATGTCTTGGGCTTGACTTCCCATGTGTGTGTTGTGGGGAATGGCCACTTCCCGAAGTGCCAGGGCATAGCACCAATCCTGGATTCCAAGTGCATGAATGGCACTCCAGAACAGTCTGGCAGCACTGTGCTCCTGAGGTGGGAGGGGTCTGAGCCCCTATAACCTTAGCCACCCACCGCCTATGCCAGTATCCAGTGGAGATAAAGGTGGTAAGGGCCAGCTTCCAGAGACTCAGGATGCGGCTGTTGGAACCTTTTGCCTGTAAGGACTTTAATCTTCACAGACTGAGGTACCTCTTTGTACCCTCTTTTCCACTCACAAAAGAATGGCAAGAGGATTTAGTAGTGGACTGAGCCTACAGGTTAGGCTGAAATGGCTCAATCCCAATTATCAGTTATTTGGTTTGAGGCCATTTTATCTCAGACTCTATCCAGTAAAATACCTGATTTGGAGAAGGAGTGGAGGGCCAGATAGTGCCTCTCCCCACTGTTTAATTATTAAAGTTGTGGCCTGTCACTTAAATCCACCCCTCAGCCCATGTTTCATTCACTTGATCAAATAACCAACTGCACTGAAGAATCCAGACTAGCTGAGTCACTGCTTGTTGTAAAATGCAACCCTTCTTCCCTTCCAATGTGCAATAATAAAACAGAAATCAATATTCTTAACCTAATTTATCAAATGTCCTGAAGATACTGATGCCATTTAACAGCTGTAGACGCAAATAAAAAAGCAATATCTCACACCATTAGTACAAAACAATAACATTTTTCAGGCCGTGTATGCTATTCACCAATGGGCTGTCAATCATGTTTGCTCTGAAGAGCAGAGTGCTTAAGGGCTGTTAATCATGCTGGCTGTGTGAGAGAACACATTAAGAAACACTGTGCCACTATTCACTGATACAAAGATAAACGTATATGAAACAAATACAGATTAAACAATGAGGAATCCAGTGGCACCTTAAAGACTAACAGATTTATTTGGGCATAAGCTTTCGTGGATAAAAAACCCACTTCTTCAGGTGCATGGAGTGAAAATTACAGATGCAGGCATTATTATACATGAAGAGTAGGAGTTACCTTACAAGTGGAGAACCAGTGTTGACAGGGCCAATTCAATCATGGTGGATGTACTCCGCTCCCAGTAATGAGGAGGTGTCAATACCAAGAGAGGGAAGTTGCTTTTGTAGTGAGCCAACCACTCCCAGTCCCTATTCAAGCCCAAATAAATGATGTTAAATTTGCAAATGAATTTTAGTTCTGCATTTTCTCTTTGAGTCTGTTTTTGAAGTTTTTTTTGTTGAAGTATAGCTACTTTTAAATCTGTTATGGAATGTCCAAGGAGATTGAAATGTTCCCCTACTGGCTTTTGTATGTTAACTTTCCTGATGTCTGATTTGTGTCCATTTATTCTTTTACGTAGAGACTGTCCAGTTTGGCCAATGTACATGGCAGAGAGGCATTGCTGGCACATGATGGCATATATCACATTAGTAGTTGTGCAGGTGAATGAGCCCCTGATGGCTTGGCTAATGTGGTTGGGTCCTCTGATGGTGTCGCTAGAGATATGGGGACAGAGTAGGCAATGAGATTTGTTACATGGATTGGTTCCTGGGTTAATGTTTCTCTGGTGTGGTGTGTAGTTGCTGGTGAGTATGTGCCTCAGGTTGGGGGGCTGTCTGTAAATGAGGACTGGCCTGTCTCCCAAGATCTGTAGAGTGAGGGATCATTTTCCATGATAGGTTGTAGATCGTTGATGATGTGCTAGAGAGGTTTAGGTGGGGGCTGTACGTGATGGGCAGTGGTGTTCTGTTGTATCTTGGAGCTTGGCTGTAGACAATGGATTGTGTGATGTGTCCTGGATGGAAGCTGGAGGCATGTAGGTAATCAGTCACTGTGGTTTCCAGTATAGGATGGTGTTTATGTGACTGTCACTTATTTGCACAGTAGTGTCCAGGAAGTGGATCTCTTGTGTGGAGTGGTTCATGCTGAGGTTGATGATGGGGTGGAAATCGTTGAAATCCAGGTGGAATTCTTTCAAGGACCCCCTTCCCGTGAGTCCATATGATGATGAAGTCATCAATGTAGTGCAAGTAAAGAAGGGGCGCTAGGGACAAGAGCTGAGGAAGCGTTCTAAGTCAGCCATAAAAATGTTGGGGCCATGCAGGTACCCATAGAAGTGCCACTGACTTGAAGGTATAAGTTTTCCCCAAATCTGAAATGGGTTGTGCGAGAGGACAAAGTCACAAAGCTCAGCAGCAGGTGTGCCGTGTCCTCATCAGGGATACCATTCCTGACAGCTTGTAGTCCATCCTTGTGGTGGAATATAGGTATAAAGAGCTTTCTACATCCATGGTGTCCAGGATGGTGTTTTCAGGAAGATCATCAATGCATTGTAGTTCCCTCAGGAAGTCGGTGGGGTCTCGAAGATAGCTAGGAGTGCTGGAAGCGTAGGGTCTGAGGAGAGAGTCCAAATAGCCAGATAATCCTGCTGTAAGAGTGCCAATGCATGAGATGATGGGGCATCCAGGGTTTCCAGGTTTATGGATCTTGGGTAGCAGATAGAATACCCCTGGTTGGGGCTCTAGGGGTGTGTCCATTTAAATTTGTTCCTGTGCTATAGCAGGGAGTTTCGTGAGGAGATGGTGTAGTTTTCTATTGGTACTCCTAAGTGGGATCGGAGGATAGTGGCCTGTAGAATGTGGTGTTGGAGGGTTGCCTGGCAGCCTCCTGTTCATAATCCGACCTGTTCATTATGACTACAGCACCGCCTTTGTAAGCCCCTTTGATTATAATATAAGAGTTGTTTCTTGAAGCTGTGGATGGCATTGCGTTCTGTACGGCTGAGGTTATAGGGCAAGTGATGCTGTTTGTTCACAATTTCAGCCAGTGCACATCTACAGAATCACTCTATGTAGAAGTCCAGTCTGTTGTTTCGACCTTCAGCAGGAATCCATGCAGAATTCTTCTTGTAGTGTTGGTAGGATTAATTTCAGATTACAGATTAATTACAGATTAATTTCACTCATTATTATGGTTTGCTCAAATTTAATAATTGAAGTCCCAGTCATTCAATCAGATTCCCCTTTATTAACATACAACTAACCACACAATAGTGCTTAAGGACAAGTAGCCTTTTCAATTTACCTTTGGGACAGATATCCCCTAATTCCTTCCCTTTCTCTATGCCACAGATGGTGATACAAATAATTAATAATAATCCTCCCCCAGCTCACCAAGTTAGGGGTCAGTTTCCACCCATGCAAACTGGGCACTGGATTTTGACATACTGAAGGCACTTTGCAACAGGAGCAGATGGGATAATGTAGAACAAAATTTCTGTGGACTCACCAGTATCATAGGAATTAACAATTAAAGAAGTGCAGAAAAATTAAGTCAAACATAATGAAGCTTTGCTGAAATAAGATATCCTAGAAAGCTTAACTGAACATGGCAGTAGTCTTTTCTGACATTAGAATAATTGACAAATGGGAAGAAAATGAAGTAGCTCTGTAGCCAGTAATGTCATTGTTTATTATTTGTAAATAAAAATATAAGTAATTTTAAGAAATCCTCCACTCCTTCCATGCTATTTAGTTGTCTGTAATTATATGCATTAAAGTGATTTATGCTTCATGTTTACATAGGCAGCGTTGGTCATTATTATCAAAGAGGGCTAGTTGGACTAGATGGACCAGTGGCTTCTTCCTCAATAATAGTCCTGTGTTTCTCCATGTTCATCTTGAAAATATATTGGAGGAAAATAACTAATAAAAAGCCATTATAACATAAAATGTTTCAGTTTGTGTTTACAAGTTCAGTCAGTAATGAAGAAACCAATGTAAAAGAAAAACTTAAGTTTTGGGTTTTTTGACATTTAATAAATGTGCCCTTTTTACCTATTACACTTGAAGAAACAAAGATTCCCTCTGTCATTAATGGAAGAATTGATTTCTGCTTCTTTTATGTGAAAATAAAATACTCACCCAAAATGCCAAAGTCAGGTCACACTAAGAGAGAGACAAGCATAGTTGCATGTTCATTCTTCAGGATGAACAATAGGGCTTGATCCTGAAAGGTGCAAAGCACCTTCAGCTTCCCAGTGGCCTGCCGTATGTCAGGCTTGTCTATAAATGTGAAAATATAAACACAAGCATCTATTGCATGAGCAAAATACATCATTTTAGAGTATTACTTATTGTAACAAAGATGTGTCTATATTGATGTGCATCCAGGGCTATGCACATGTTTATCCATTATCTACTCTAGAAGAAGCAATATTTTTATTTTGAACATTATAAAGTTATATTCTCCTGGTTATATAAATGAGGATGTTGAGCTGGATGTCCTTTTCAGCTTGCAAATAGCCAGTAATTTAGCAGGTTCTTTTTGTTTCCTTAGTCGGACCTGTGAAATACAACTAACAGCTTTGGGACAGGTATCCCCTAATTCCTTCCCTTGTTTGTCTTTCTGTGATATAAAAAGTTTGACCATACACTACCAAATGCTCCCTAAAGTGTTGGTACAAATCTTGTTTTATGTGTGGTAAAACAGCAGGGAGTCTCATTCAGTTCCTCAAATTGCTTTCCTGCAATGCCTTACTAAGTAAGCTAACACTAATATAATTGTAGTTTTGCTGTGTTCAAAGGCTTTAAATTTGGTAAGCTAGTGCTTTCCAAGCTAATGCTCTTTCTCACTGAGGACATTTTGAAGGTGAAATAAAAGTAAATGTAATTCTATAAGAAAATATTAAATTAGCTAGAATTATTGTGTGTTTCAAGGAGTAATTGTAGTGCTTGGTACATTGGTACTGAGGACTTGGTGATGGGAGAAAGGAAAATTATGCATTGGAATAGAATTTTAAGGAACATTATACAAAGCAAGAGATGTGATTATTTAGAAAAAAACAATTCTATGCCTGTACAGGTCCTGTGATTAATTTGAAATCCTGTAAGTGCACTGCAGTTATATAAAAATTGTTTATAATAGCTATTTCCTATGCCTGCTGTTGCTTGAATTACTAGAGATGTTCTAGGGAATCTGCTTTTGATCTGTGTATGCTATGATCTAGTAAATTGAGCCAGGGCTAGGAATCAGGAGAACTGTGATCTATTCCCAAATTGCTGCAGATATGCTATGTATCCTTAGACAAAGCTTTAACCTCTCTCTGTGTCTTCAGTTTCACCTCATATAAAATGGGAATGATAAGACTTATCTACCTTTCTAACGATTTTGAGCTGTGGAAGAAGAAGAGCTACAGACCTACAAATTCTTATTATTTATGGTGCTCCCCTTGTGCAGTAGCATAGTAATGTACATGCATTTTAAAGAAAAGCTATTTATATAGTTCCATTCCTCCTTAAAAAGTTCCAAACATTGTTTTAAAAAAGACATTTTTACAAGAAAAGATACTACTTATCATTCACAGAGGGATTTAGGATTGTTTTGGGTTTTGTATTTAATATCTTTGTGAGTAGAAGCTGACAACAATACCAAGTATTACCTATTTACAGATTAAGACTTTGATCCTGGTACTCCTTCGATTCACTGCCAGGATTACCAGTAACTTCATGTTTTCAGGTTCAGAGTAGCAACTGTGTTAGTCTGTATTCACAAAAAAAGAAAAGGAGTACTTGTGGCACCTTAGAGACTAACAAATTTATTTGAGCATAAGTTTTTTCATGAGCTACAGCTCACTTCACTCGGATGCAGTGAGCTGTAGCTCATGAAGCTTATGCTCAAATAATTTGTTAGTCTCTAAGGTGCCACAAGTCCTCCTTTTCTTCGTTGTTTTCAAGATCAGTAGCATAAAGTAAAGGCAGTGAACATTTACTAGAACATCTTATTGTTAAATAAATGGATACTGTTGACAGGTAAATTTTAAGTGTCCATCTCTTGTCATCTGAACAAGTCATCCTGGTTTTCCATGGAATTCTACCTTTCTCCATCCTTTGCTACCATAAATCTTCTTGCAACTGCCAGGCAAAGTCAAAAACGTTATGTACATTGACTTAATAGCTGAACAATCAGAATATTCTGAGAGTGGGCAACATGAGACCGAATGAATGAATTAGAACTGGGCATCAGTTTCCAAAATGTAATAATGAATTGCAGTGCTTCTACAAGAGGAGGAAAGTATCAGTAATGCAACCATTATAAAAGCTGGTAGAGGAATGTAGGTTTTGTGATCAATATTGTTAGTAAATATAACAACTCACATTTGTATTTCAAATATGATTCTTAAAAAGCACTATTGTAATAACTTTGATAATTGTCTCAACCACTGGTAAGTGGAGTTATTTGCTTCAACTGCTTATTACCAGAGTTGCATGGAAGCCTGCATATCCCACTATGTCTGGCATTAACTGTTGCTATTAGTCCTTGTTTGCACTTGATGAACACCAATTCACACAAATTAAAGCAAAAAATAAAAAGTGTGTTACAAAGTAACGTGCATAATATAAAATTACTATGTCTGTGTTGACTTGATCAAGTTTCTGTGTGTGTGTGTGTGTGTGTGTGATGTTTTATATAATGATTATTCTGTTATTTAAAATACAGCTACAATGGAAACTTGCCAGTTTGCACCAGTGTCTGATCCGGCAAGATGCTGAGCGCCTATTAGGAGATGAAGTCAATAGAAACTGAATGTGCTCCTCAGTTTCTAGGTGATACTCAGCACCTTGCAAGATAAGGCCACAGGAGACCCACTGCAAACTAGCCCATTCTGTGAATTAATGAGTGAGTAAGCAATTATTATAAAAACATGAATAACACATCACCAAATAGACTTTATTCACTCAGGGCCTGATCCAAAGCCCACTGAAGTCAATGGAAAGTCATCCACTGACATCAGTTAGACTTTGTCTTAGATTCTTACTTTGTCAGTATATTATTTATGATAATTCATTGAATATTAGAAATATATTGTCATCATATTTTGTAATATTACCGAAATTTTAGGAAATGTCCCTATGGCAGTCTATACAGCCCTCTTTTTGAGAAATGGGGAGAGGCCAACAGTTGTTTGTGTGGATTATAAAGAGTACATTTTATCAGACTGCACACTGAAGAGGTTCTATTGCATCTTAAATTGTTTTTGAAGAATAGTATAATTTATCAATGGGGTTTATATTTTAGAGGGCTTTTTCAGGTGCTGTTTTCTTTGCATGCTAAGGTGAGAAAACCATTGACGCAAACAAGAAAATTATTTAGGGCACAGTCCTTCAAATATATGGGTATATACTACTTAGTATTTTTTAAAATCAGCTGCTTAATTTAAAGTGTAGTTCTGGATTTCTGAAATCCACTGAAATGCAGCCTGTGTATCTGAAAGGCATGTAGAGGTCTTAAATAGTATCATTAGTGGAGAGAGCAATAAAAAAAAATTGCCAGCAATTGTTTTAATATAGCTTAAAACAGTTATATGACTGAGTGGGTTGTGTAAGTGGTTGAAATTTCGGTCTTTGGGCCAGTTTCTACTGTTTATTGGCGTTACTCAATGTCATATACTGGGAGCAGAATTTGGTCCTGAAATTTCAAGTTGAACTTACTAATTATATATTACATGGTTTTACAACAGTCTATATTCTGTGGTATGAAAACTGATCCAAAATAAACACAAAAACTAAGTATTGTCTTATCTGGTAAAAGAATACTTCCTAGAAGTTAGATGATTATCTAAAGACTTTTATTGTACTCCTGTAGCTATAGTGTATCTTGAAACAATATATTTCCATTATTTTTATTTTTAACTGCTGTGTTAGTGAAAGTGTGATTATTTTTTTTCTTATACATTATCCATGAATTTTATTTCTCAATTTGCTTTCCCCCTCCTTTAAGATCCCAGAGGCGTATTTTATTAGAGATCCTCATACTTTCCTCCTTACAAAGACTTTATTAAGGTATAGTGTGTTGTATTTGGTGCAAAGAAATCTCTCAAGACCTTAACTGCATGTCCTCACAGGTTAAACATTTTCACATGTAACCCAGCTATTGAAATAAGAATGGTTATTTGGTTAACTGAAGCATGCTTGAAAGGAGAAGCCAAGCTTGTCTACAAAATACTAACACTTGGATGAGTCTGCAGCCTGAGAGAAGAGCACCCGGTGAATTTTCTGGACTTTTTCATGGCTGACTTAGGATTTGCTTGCATTGTCAATAGTGTGTTGACCTATCTCTTGATGCATATTGATTATGACAATCACTCTCCTTTCCCTGCAGGCCATGGAGGCACAGATACAGAACTTTGGACAGACGCCATCTCAGTTGCTTATTGAGCCACATCCGCCTCGGAGCTCTGCCATGCACCTGGTGAGATATAACTGCTGGTTGGGAATTTATTTCCTTTCAACCTGAGGATACTTATAGGTCATAAAATACCTATTTAAGTAACACTTTCTTTTCGTGCCCTGAGTTGCCTACAATGCCATAGCCCTTACTCTGTGCAGAAATTGCATGCAGGCTCTTAAACAGCAAGGTGGAAGTTGGAATAGCTCTAACTTCCTACAGTCACTGACTTCTGTTGCCCAATCTTGGATTTAAAAACTGCTATCTTCATAAATATGTATTTTCTGAGTATAACTGCATGAAATAAAAATGACCGCATGGTTTTCTCATATTGAACATTTTGTTTCAAAAAAAGGGGGAAATGTTCCAGAGTGATTTATGAACATTGGCTGCTTGTCATGAATGAAGAAATGTAGTTCAATCATGCTGGAACCCTTCTATCCATTCCTGTGAAAGAACACATCATGTCCTTGTAATTTCAATTTGAACTTCAGCATTAATTACCAACACACTCTTTTATGTGCTCATTAGAGAATTATATTATGTACCCAAAGTGAAAATACTGATATCTGTCCCTATTAGCGTCTTTGGTTTAAATGGCTGAGGGCAAGAAACTTCCTATGAAGTTTCAGTAAATAGATCATAATATTTTCATTAGCTTTCATAGTTTTCCATTACCCATAAGGAAAATCACATTGTGCAAATGCAATTCCTCTGGAAATTTTAGTTTTGCTCTTTTTAAATTAAACAGTATCTGCAAATTTACATGATAGCTAGATATTTTAGATCTTAAAAATGTAGATAATGTATTTCAGACAGCAGTTTAAATCAATAGATTCAGAAAAGCAAAAGATGACTTAAACTTCCTAGAATTCATCCTTGTTGATACAGCCGTTAATTTATGAAGACATCTAATACATGCAAATTGGGCTTCAAGAAGCAATGAACTTAAATTGCAGCAGGTTGGACATTAAGAAGAACTTCCTAACTGTCAGGGTGGTTAAGCACTGGAATAAATTGCCGAGGGAGGTTGTGGAATCTCCATCATTGGAGATTTTAAGAGCAGATTAGACAAACACCTGTCGGGGTGGTCTAGATAATTAGTCAGTCACCAGTGCAGGGGACTGGAGTAGATTACCTTCTTGAGGTCCCTTCCAGTTCTATGATTCTATGATTCATATAATTTCACTGATAATAAAATGTTACTAGCCATGAAAAAAAGTATGTTCTACCTACAGAATCATGACCCTGATTTTCTAATCATTTATACTTTTAAATATGATTTATAAGGAATTAAAATTAAAGTCATTAATGTAGTATTCTCTAAAGGATTAACTTAAGTCTACATACATTAGAAAAATAACTAATCATCTGTGGGATTTCTGAGTTCCTCTCCAAAAATTCTGTTTCAGCCATTGGACTTTATACAGTTTTATGTTTTAGATGTAATAACGGGTTAACTGACTCTTCGATTTGACTCCTGTCTACAGTGTATGAATATTAACTGTTCTGATCATTTTGTATTTTGATTTTTTGAATTAATGCTGATTTATCATTTTACAACCTGTAATGATAACCTAATGAACCTTAACCATACCTCTTCTCTATTTGTCCTCATGTAATGATCCAGCAATAGTTTTCCCTCCTATATTGCTAGTGCAGATAGCATTGTTTTCCCTGTATGTACACGTTTGCCTGATCACTTTAACCTTGTTTTCCCTCAGACCTTCTCACTAATTTTGTTATCCCTTCTGTTTCTTTTGCTCTCTTCTCCTTTCTACTCAACAGTGTTTCCTTCCACAGAGTCCACTCATGTTTAAAGATCAGATGCAGCAGGATGTTATAATGGTGCTGAAATTTCCATCAAATTCTCCTGTCACACATGTGGCAGCCAACACGCTTCCCCACCTTACCATTCCTGCAGTGGTAACTGTGACTTGCAGCAGACTTTTTGCAGTGAATAGATGGCACAACACAGTAGGTATGTGCTCATAGATAGATCTCTTATTTAAATGTTCTGTATGCAGTGCATCTTATTAAGTTTCAAGTAGAGTAGCTGGGTTAATCCCATTCGGCTACCGATAGGCAACAAATTTTTACCCATTTATCCATGTGTATATTGAGTACTTAGTGTCCATTTTCCATGGTATCACTCCAAGAAGCACCCTCGCTAAAGCCACCACATCAGCTTGGCAGCCAATTGCTTTGTGCTACATCGGTATCAGTCTTTGATGTAACATTTTTGGGACAGTACTATTATTCTTGACACCACATATATAATATGCCACAATTTTCAGGAATATATAGTATGACGCTAGCTAGTCTGTGTGTATCACTTTTCACTATGTGAGGGAGTGTCAGCTATATTCAGATGTCTGTCACAAGAGCCAATAGTACAAGCAAAAACTAAAGGACTATATTCCTTGGCTCCACTTACAGAGTGTCCGGTATGGGTGAAGTAGAAGAACTTAATGATTACCCCTGTGAACAACTAAGTGGTCATCAATCTATTTCAACATTCCCTTCTATTCTAAATGTTTCTGTGCTCTGTCACTGTGCAATACACATGTCAATGGTGATGCACAGCTATCTGGTTAGAGGTAGTTTAAAACAAATCCAGGTATCTGACTTATCATTACCTTTGAGTATTATATCAGGTACCTCCACATTTAGAGGTACTCAAAGTTTATCCAGAGTTTACACATCTCTTTTTAAAAGAGAATTATATTAATTTTGCTCATCCCCATAGCCTGAAAGTTTGAAGGGCAAGAAGTAGTCGTTGGCATATATAAACTGTGAAATGGAAATGTATCTGAAAAATGTTTTCTGTTTGGAATTAGTAATCTGAGCCTACTACAGGTAGTGGCCATGTGACTAAAAGTCATTTGCTTACAGTCATTTGTGACACTGGCAGTTGAGGAACCCAATGTAAGAGACCATAAACAAGTCAGTCTCCTACAGTACTTTAATACTAGTTTTAATAATATTGTTCTGTTAGTCTTTTGTAAATTTTTCAAGTCTTCTGGGACATTGGCTAACCACCCTTGCCCATTAGCAGGCTTCTTGGGGAACCTCCTAGTAATAGCTGGTGCGGTAGCTAAGGAAACCTCAGGTGTTCCCTAGCAACCATGCTTTAGTTAAGTGAAGCCTTATAGTCCTTGATTTTTCCTTGAGGTTCATGTAACTATTTTGTTCACTTACATCCATGTAAAACATGAACTTCTTTGCTAACATGCAGAATTCAGTTCACAAATCATATGTGAACTAAACCATGCACGCTTTGTGCGACCTGGTAGTTATCTAAAATACCACAATGCTTTTTGGATAAATAGGGCAAAAGAGAAGGGTAAGCAAAACAATCAATAATTCAAAATAAATCCTACTGTTTCTTAGCTTTTACACTGTATGTGCCATTTTCTGTTACTTCACAACAGTATAATTTAGGACAGAGTATCAGTCTTAATGCTGAATTTTCTAATTCTTGCTGGTTTGGTTTACAGTCTTAAAATGTCTCTCTTGCCTACTTAGGTTTAAATTATACAAGAACTTTTAAAGGTTTATATTCTATTATAAAACTGTGGTATTATTTAATTGTAGTGTTTTTTACTTAATTATTCCAACAATAATAATCCAACAGTCTAGCATTTAGGATAGGTTCATGAACATAAAACTGTGCACAGAGATACTCGGGTACCTCATAAGATGTAAACACAGCTTAATTTTTCCATTATAGCTTGTGCACACTAAGTCTCTGGCTTTCTAAGGTGAGGTGTTAAATTACTGATTTGTAAAACTGATTTTACAAGGTTCATTGAGGACCCTCTTTACTTTTATGACATGCTAGTCTACACATTTATTTCATCAGTAGAAACTGACTATATTATTACTAAATATAAGGATTGTCAGTGGAAGATTCTTAATTTAAAAGGTATGGTGAAAGTAAGTTTCAAATGTCTGGTGACATTACAAAAGATTGGGTTTGTCTTCTGATCTGTGGAAAGAGCCATTTGCCTTCCCCCACCAACTATCCTGCACCTAAATTGTGCTACCTCCCTCACAAGTGCTTGCTCCACCAATTTTCCCTCTCCATCCCACCCCTTTTGTGAGGATTACTTGCAGTGATAAATAGGGCCTAAAAGTTGTGGCTCAGTAATATAGAAAAGAAAAAATCATTAATGTTTTACAGCCTAGTATAGCAAACTCCTGTATAAGAAAGAAGGATGATTTGTCTGGCATTGATACTATGCTCCTGGATACACACATCACAACAGTAACAGATAGTGTTTTCTGACATCTTTGGTTGACCAGGGGACTTTTCCTCTCCCTATCAGATTAGGACTTTACCACTGAAGTGTCCTCAGGACTAGACCGTTGCAACTCACTCTATATTAAGAGACTCCACAGCAATACTACTACTGGTACATTATCTCTGAAACTACCTCACTATATCTAATTCACCAAGGCAGATACACTTCACAATGACAATGCATCTAGAAAAGGAGTACTTGTGGCACCTTAGAGACTAACAAATTTATTTGAGCATAAGCTTTCGTGAGCTACAGCTCACTTCATAGGATGCATTTGGTGGAAAATACAGAGCGGAGATTGATATACACACACAGAGAACATGAAACAATGGGTCACATCAGCCACACTATCAGAGGCGTGTTCACCTGCGCATCTACCAATGTGATATATTGCCATCATGTGCCAGCAATGCCCCTCTGCCATGTACATTGGTCAAACTGGACAGTCTCTACGTAAAAGAATAAATGGATACAAATCAGACATCAAGAATTATAACATTCAAAAACCAGTTGGAGAAGACTTCAATCTCTCCGGTCACTCGATTACAGACCTGAGGGTGGCTATCCTTCAACAAAAAAAGTTCAAAAACAGACTCCAACGAGAGACTGCTGAATTGGAATTAATTTGCAAACTGGATACAATTAACTTAGGCTTGAATAGAGACTGGGAATGGATGAGTCATTACACAAAGTAAAACTATTTCCCCATGGTATTTCTCCCCCCCACCCCACCCCACCCCCCCACTGTTCCTCAGATATTCTTGTTAACTGCTGGAAATAGCCTACCTTCTTGTCACCAATGAAAGGTTTTCCTCCTTCCCCCCCCCCCCCGCGCTGCTGGTGATGGCTTATCTTAAGTGATCACTCTCCTTACAGTGTGTATGATAAAACCCATTGTTTCATGTTCTCTGTGTGCGTATATCAATCTCCCCTCTGTATTTCCACCAAATGCATCCGATGAAGTGGAGCTGTAGCTCACGAAAGCTTATGCTCAAATAAATTTGTTAGTCTCTAAGTACTCCTTTCTTTTTGCGAATACAGACTAACACGGCTGCTACTCTGAAACAATGCATCTAGAGAAGCCCAAGCTAAAACAATCAGGGGCTTGGAGCACAATATTCTGAGTCTTATATAGAATCATAGAAATGTAGGTATCAAAGAGGAATTAAGAGGTGACTCAGTCCAGTCCCCCATGCTAAAACAGGAATTAAGTTATACCTAGAACCTATATGTGTGTGTATTCATATTCTGCAGTAGTCTACTTTTCCTTTTATGGAAACTTGGGAAGGGAAGGAAATAAATAAATATAAGCATCGCTTTCCAGACATTTTTTATATATATTAATTACATACATTGTAAGGGCAAACAGTCTAGTGGTCCGGCGTGGAAAAGATCGTCATGCTATGTCCCAAGCTCAATTTAAATCTTAGTCCCCTCTCCCAATCATTTATGGATACCACGCTTGAGATCTTGCAACATGACTGATTCGCTGGGGTCCAGAGTTGTACTTGTTAGAGGAATTGATAAATGTATTTTCAGTAAGTTGGCCACAACTAGTAGAAAACTCTGAAATGTCAATTCTGATTAAAACATCACAGATTATGGACAATAAGAAGTGCTTCTCACTTTACACAATTTCAGTTTGAAGCAGAAAGCAAATTAGATACCATTTTCTTTTATTTGTAGTTTTCTTTTAAGTAAACTGAAAAATAATGAAGCCGTTTCAATGAGCAGAACATTTCCACCCAAAGTGGATTTAGAATGTTATTCCCCAAATGGATGGAATTTATGCACTTGTACTTTTATACTGCCATTTAAGATAGATCTGTTCTGTCAGAATAGTAAGTTAATATAACTATCCATGTGTGATGGGAGAAGGGCTGCATCTTATAACTAGCTCCATCACTCATTATTGAACATTCAGTTCAGAGAAATGTGTCAATGTTATCTTATTCACACACATATAGGGGTCATCATTGTAAAGCCAACAACTACCAACAGTTAAACCACACATATTCAAGATATGTGTTTTCTAAGCATAGGAGGAAACTCTGGTGCAATACACTGTATGGCTACTCTTGGCAAATAATGACTTTTTAATTATAGCTCTACATTGCACCAACAGTAATGGTTCTATAGAGCACTTGTGTGGACTAGGATTGTTAAACATGGCACTTCCTGGCTAGGCCCCTGAATATCCCTTATACTAGCAGTGGCTGGATTAGAGATAGCTATGCCAGCGTTATACCACTCATGGATTTCCCTCCAGAAAAGGAATCCCCGGTTGGCTGTTTAAGCCAATTTCCCTCCCATTTTGTACCACTATAATGGCACTGAGACTCTGTATCAGTGTTTGTATATAACATAGTGGTCTGTTACACCATTGTAAGTCAGGAGTTGAAGTGAGCAACAACAGATGCTGGCTCAAAGTTAGCATATATATCTGTATTTAATTTTATTTATTTGAATAAATAACATATATTTTGTCACATGGAAAAAGGAATCTTAAAAACTGATATAACAAGAAATGGGAAGAGATTAAGCATTTTATATGAGGTATATCATTTTACAATTCTAATACTGGAAAAACAATGTAAAAATTTCATAAGCAAGTTCCATATTGTTTTATTCCTTCTTTCATCGGTAGGCCTCAGGGGAGCCCCAGGATATTCTTTGGATCAAGCCCCATCATCTTCCCATCGAAATGGATCCATTGATTGGTATGTCAAGGATGAAAGTATGGTTATATAGTTGAAAACAGTATTTTCAAGATTATTGATTAAGCTATATTTGTATGTTGTGCTTCATTTACCCACAGAAAATAGGCAAATATTAATTCTTTTTCCAGTGCTTGCACATGTGCATTCTACTATGGTGTGTGCACACTGCCACTCACAATCACCCAGAAATATTTATTTCTCAGTGGTAGCCATTGGGGTAGATTTTCTGTTTATCTGCTTTTTTGTTGATCCCCGGTGCCAAGGGACGCCTCAGTCACTGGGCTTCAAGCCTGCATTTCTGTAATAAGGCTATTGCCCCTGAGTGACGCGCACTCAAGTGTGTTGGGGAAGCTCATACTGGGGACCATTGCCAAATTTGCAAGAACTTAAGCCTCAACTAGAAAAAGATGGGAAGGCAGGTTAAAGTTTCTGCTCATGAAGGTGGGACTGAGATCTCATCGAGCCAAGCTGGTCAGACTTAGCACCGAGTGCCCCAATGTCAGTAAGGGAACCGGTTCTATTGTGTCAAAGTCCCAGCCACTGATCCCCAATCCCGAGTGCCTAGGAAGAGTCATAAAAAGCGGACTACCAAAAGAGGATGATCCCCAGGACTCCTCTGCCTCCAGTACTGCAGAAGCTGGCACCATTGACTCCGGCACCTACGCAGGTACCGCTGAGTCAAGAGCCAGAAGAAGCTCTCAGATCTGTGGCACTGCGTGTACCAACGCTATCTCAGTACTCCCCATGCTCAAGGTGTTTGCGGCTGCCAGAGATTTCCTCTTGCTCTTGGTACTCGTGTCGCTGGCAGTAAAACAGCTATTGCTATTGGTGTCAGCAGGCATCGGGGAACCAGCTGGATCGTTACAACTCTCAGTACCGGACAAACTTCACTCACCCATGACAGCTCGCCCAACAGTACCATCAAAGGGAAAACCTGAGATGCTGGCCTCACTACGAACCTCTCCACCTATGCACCAATCACAGGCCCCATCAGGGTCTGCACCCCTGTGATCACTAGAAAAAGAGTCATCCTCTTCTGAGTAGGAGATTGGGTCTCTTGTCCTCAAATCTGCACTCGTTACACCTCCAGACCTTCCCACCCTTCCAGGATCCAGTCACAGGAATACCATCAAGTGGTGGGTCAAACGGTCACCGGTTTTTACACTGATCCTGTGTCCCTTTTGGAATTCGTGGCATTTTCTCCCCCCAGTTTCCAGGGCATATTCAGGTGCTCCTATTCAGTGGCTTCAAAAAGGTATCCTGCACCTTCCCACCAGATAGGGACCTCTTCCCAGCTCCGGTAGTGAGCCTGCTACCAGACTCCAGGAGCAGGCACAACAGGATCCCATAGATCAAGAAAGGGAGGAAGAGCATCAGAAACCAGTGCTGGCCTCCTCGTCCTCCTCCCCTGACAAAGCAGTCTCAGGAGGTGGCATGTTACCTCCTCCAGATGACTATAAGGTTCACCAGGAATTGATCAAGGGAATGGCCTTAAATCTGGGCATACAGACAGAGGCAGTAAAACAGTCCTCCCACAGCCTGCTTGATATTTTAGCCACTGCAGGTCCTTCTAAAGTCTTTCCTCTCAATGAGGCCATTATAGAGCTTGGTTAAGAGTCTGTGGCAGACCCCGGCATCCCCTCCCCCCAATTCAAAAAGGGCTGAGCAAAAGTGCTATGTACCTGCACAAATTATCAGCTCCTTTACACCCATCCCTCACCTCCAGGTCCCTAATAGTATTGGCTGCCAACGAGAGAGAAAGGCGGGGACATCAGAATGCAACCTCAAAATCAAAGGACTCAATAAGATGAGACTCTTTGGTAGAGGAGTTTATTTCTGTGGGCGGAGGTTACACTCAGAATTGCAAATCAGCAGATGTTGTTGGGCAGACATGATTTTAATACATGGGACTCCATTCAGAAATTTTAAAGACTTGCTGCCTCAAGATGCTAGGCAAGAGTTCTCCTCCCTAGTGAATGAGGGAAAATCGGTGGCAAAGGTCTCATTATAAGCTGCTCTGGATGCGGCTGATATGGCTGCCAGGTCCATGTCTTCAGCCGGTGACCATGCATAGGAGTTCCTGGTTACAGTCCTTGGGCTCCCGCACAAGATCCAACAGACTGTCCAGGACCTGCCCTCTGAGTGATCCTCATTCTTTTCGGAACAGAGAGAGACAAAGCTCCATGGGCTAAAGGACTCAAGGATGACTCTAAAGTCCTTAAGTTGTACATCCCAGCCCTTTCCAGGAAACACTACAGACCAATAATCCCTCTATTACTCTGCCCTGGCTACCGTCAGGACCTGCAGAGAAAAAGGGAATAGGGATTATAGGTGTAGACCACTTTCTTCTTGTACAACTGCATTAATTCCATCCCATATAGATATCCAGGGTGTTCTAAGCAGGCATTTTGATGGGACACTTGAGGATGCAATTCCCATGATGCCAGTACCTGTTTTTCATTATTTGCAAACCATCTTCCCCACTTCCTCTGTGCTTGGCCCCATGTTGTAGCTCTGTTAGAATGGATTGTTGGGGCCTATATTTTAATGGTATTGTTTTGCTTTAACTGTAAAATCTGGCTGTGGGATTTTTTAATCAAAAATTTTAAATAGAAATTGGGGGGGGTTCTTTTAATAGCATTTTTGGAAGCATCAGTGAAAGCAAGATGATAATAGGAAGTGTCTCAAAGCGAAAGGTCCCTTTCTTTGTACTAATTAATTGCTGAAAGGCGTGGTATAGAAGTAGTAGTTCAGGAGATTTATCCTTCACTTCTCATTCTGTATATTCATTTTTATAACCAAGTTTGAACAAGATTGTTTTCTCAGATGTTACCTCATCAAAGAGTGAAGGATTTAAACAGAATAACCCCAATAGCAATAACAGGAATTTTTGGATACTGAGAAATATCTGCATAGGTTCCTGTGCCCATTGATAGGAGAAACATGTCCTGGGCATATTAGCCCCTTACCTCCAATCTTTCCTGACTAACAACTCCCATTTCAGAGCTGTCAGCTAGAAGCGTTGGATCTGAGCTCCATAGCCCATTCAGACTTCCTCCACCTGGGGGATTTCCTGCTGGTATTGCCTCTCCTGACATGGTCATCATACCTGATGAGCAGGCATATTTTAAGAATGCACATAGGATTTAAATAGCTGCATCTGATTGGGTCTGTCAACCCTATAATCTGATTAAGTCTCTGGAGGTGTGGGTTACATCAAGGCCACATAACACAAGATGAGATCTTCACCGCAGATGATACACCACCAAGAATTGACTCCATACAGTTTGTTTATGTTAGGACTGGGATTATAAATGGACCTCCTTCATTTTCCCATAGTTCAGTGTGTAGCTTTTTTATCGGAGAATACTTCAGCAAAATACTTAAAATATTAGCACATATTATACAATGTGTTAGGCAGCTTATCAAGAATTGTCACAGCATATAAATCTTTTGTCTTATTCAAAGGGAAACCTGAAGACTCACAATAATTTTTATATTTCTGACATCCAGTATAGACAGCTCCAAATGTTTATATTCAAAATGCTTACTGAACAACAAATTCACAGTTCATTGAAAGTTAAATGTATTCATTTTCTCCCTTAAGTGCATATCAGGAAGGTGTTGGAATGGCTTATTCATAAATGTGTTTTGCATTTCTTACAGCCAATAACTCTGGTGTGAACAAACGGCAGATCACAGACCTTGTGGATCAGAGCATCCAGATCAATGCACATTGTTTCGTGGTCACAGCAGATAATCGCTACATTCTTATCTGTGGCTTCTGGGACAAGAGCTTTCGGGTTTATTCTACAGAAACAGGTGACCATAAACACATAGCCTGTTTCTTATGGGCTCTTATGTCACTATATGGCTGTTAGTCATAGTAACAGTATTTAATGTAGAGTGCTTACCACCAAGAAATTATAGAAATTCTTCTTATAAATATCTGCTTGTAATAGCTTACGGATGTTATTTTGAAGATAATGGGTGTAATAGAAACCAAAAAGTTTACTGTTTTGCTAATGAAAGCTATACAAACCACTGTGATATTAATTAATTGATTCTTTGTGTAAAAAGGTGAACCAAAGCTATTATTAAATTACAATTTTTTTTGATTGGGTGGGTTGATTTGTTTTACATGGACTCTAGATTCAGTTGTTTAGTTTTAGTGATAGTGAGTGGTTCTTTGTTTGGCTGATCTAATGTGAAAGCAAATTTACACAATATACTACCCATAGTCAGTAGGATTTTTGTTTTGTTTTGTGTTCTGATCAAATTTCCACTGTAAGATGGAAGCCCATATTATTTAAAAATTGTATTAGAGTATTAGAAAAAGATGACTAACATTGTAGGCCTGCCGTTGACGTTAATGTGGGACAAATATAGGTTCTTTCAGTATAATAATGTAATATCGTTATGGAACAGTTCATTGGTTTTATATATTGACAATCATTCATGAGCCTATGTAGAATCATAGAATATCAGGGTTGGAAGGGACCTCAGGAGGTCATCTAGTCCAACCCCTGCTCAAAGCAAGACCAATCCCCAATTAAATCATCCCAGCCAGGGCTTTATCAAGCCTGACCTTAAAAATTTCAAAGGAAAGAGATTCCACCACCTCCCTAGGTAACGCATTCCAGTGCTTCACCACCCTCCTAGTGAAAAAGTTTTTCCTAATATCCAACCTAAGCCTCCCCACTGCAACTTGAGACCATTACTCCTCGTTCTGTCATCTGCTACCACTGAAAACAGTCTAGATCCTCCTCTTTGGAACCCCCCTTTCAGGTAGTTGAAAGCAGCTATCAATCCCACTTCATTCTTCTCTTCCACAGACTAAACAATCCTAGTTCCCTCAGCCTCTCCTCATAAGTCATGTGTTCCAGTCCCCTAATCATTTTTGTTGCCCTGGACATATTCCAATTTTTCCACATTCTTCTTGTAGTGTGGGGCACAAAACTGGACACAGTACTCCAGATGAGGCCTCACCAATGTTGAATAGAGGAGAATGATCACGTCCCTCGATCTGCTGGCAATGCCCCTACTTATACAGCCCAAAATGCCATTCTTCTTGGCAACAAGGGCACACTGTTGACTCATATCCAGTTTCTCATCCACTGTAACCCCTAGGTCCTTTTCTGCAGAACTGCTGCCTAGCCGTCCGGTCCCTAGTCTGTAGCGGTGCATGGGATTCTTCCGTCCTAAGTGCAGGACTCTACACTTGTCCTTGTTGAACCTCATCAGATTTCTTTTGGCCCAATCCTCTAATTTGTCTAGGTCCCTCTGTATCCTATCCCTATCCTCCAACATATCTACCTATCCTCCCAGTTTAGTGTCATCTGCAAACTTGCTGAGGGTGCAATCCACACCATCCTCCAGATCATTTATGAAGATACTGAACAAAACTGGCCCAAGGACCGACCCTTGGGGCACTCCACTTGATACCGGCTGCCAACTAGACATGGAGCCATTGATCACTACCTGTTGAGCCCGACAATCTAGCCAGCTTTCTATCCATCTTATAGTCCATTCATCCAGCCCATACTTCTTTAACTTGCTGGCAAGAATACTGTGGGAGACCGTATCAAAGCTTTGCTAAAGTCAAGGAACAACACGTCCGCTGCTTTCCCCTCATCAACAGAGCCACTTGTTATGTAAAATCATTTTGCACAGCAGGAAGTTAAAAACTCATGGAACAATGACTGTTGGGTAGGGATGGTGTCCCTAGCCTCTGTTTGCCAGAAGCTGGGAATGAGTGACAGGAAATGGATCACTTGATGATTACCTGTTCTGTTCATTCCCTCTGGGGCACCTGGCATTGGCTACTGTTGGAAGACAGGATACTGAGCTATATGGATCTTTGGTCTGACCCAGTGTGGCCGTTCTTATGTTCTTTTAACAATTAAGTAAGGGCTTGGGGTGTGGCTGATCTGCACAGAGCACAGGTCCAGGAAGTGCAAAGGTGAATAGTTTAAAGCTCACCTTTGCAATTTCCTGATTCTTGAGCAGCCTCTGTACAGGGCCATCTGTCCCCATCAAGTTAGAGCAGCCTTTGGGCTGTTCAAATTACTGCTGGCTACAAATGTCCAAAAGGGCCAAAAACATGGTTGAAATAAATGTATTTGGTTTCACTGTTTTTTAAATGTGCTTGTTGTCACTTGTGTAAAAAAGAATGTGAATACATACAGAAATCAAACTTGTAATTTCTTTTACTGCAGGAAAATTAACTCAGATTGTTTTTGGCCACTGGGATGTAGTTACTTGCCTTGCCAGATCAGAGTCCTATATTGGTGGTGATTGCTATATTGTCTCTGGATCTCGTGATGCTACATTGCTTCTTTGGTATTGGAGTGGCCGACACCATATTATAGGAGATAATCCAAATAGCAGTAAGTATATATTGTGATAAACACCTGCTAACTTTATATTCTGTACCTTGATTTTTAAATCCATTCCATTAACATCAATAAAAATTATAAAATGTATAAGTTATTCTTGTGAATTGCAAGTACAGTATAATAATAATGAGAAATTAGTTCAGAAAAAAGTGAATATATGTATTTAAATGGCTTATGTGTGGTAAAAATATTTTTGATAAATCATTTCAAGGCCTAATCATAATTTGAGAGCATTTTCTTAAATTCATAATTATTCCTATCACCTCTATCATCCTGTTGCAACATACTAGAACAAAGGGTTGGCTTTGTTGATCATTCAAGAAATCAAGATGTTTGCTATTGTCTTTCAGTATTGGAGCAAAAGTGTTTACTGTTCTGTCAGCTAAAAACTAATGGACTCTGAGATGCAATTTGTAAAATTGTAGAACAGTTCTGTGAGTGTTCTATAGAATTTTGTAGACATTTTGCTGAATATGGTAAGAGCCCAAAGTTTAAATATTTACAATATTTATGTATTTCCCAGACTTTTATTCTGCTTGCATTATTTGCTGAGTTTTTAAAAAGTTTTACACAGTTATGTTAAATAGAAGAAAGGAATTAATTATCTCAGATTTGGAACTATAGGGGAGGTTAGTATGTACATATATAATATTTACACGTTCTCATCCAGGGAATGTCACAGTAGAGATAGCAAGAAATATTTTATCCCTTATGGTCATAACTTCAAGTTGTCAAATAAATGACTGTTTCACACTAATCATTTTCACAAAGATGAAATGGTGTGTTTTATACACATTTTACAATCCTCACAAAGATTGTTGTTATTGGAGATACAAGGGTTAAGTTAATGAAATAGTTCCGTTAGGAAATATTTCTTTGTTGCAGCTACATTTCTTATACATTTATTGCTAGTAGATTAGGACTTATCTTGTAGGAAAAATGAAAGTAAGATGTTCTGTGTAGGTTAAATCCAATTAGTTAATATCTTTAGAATGGCACCCTAGAAAGATGCAGATGATATTTTCAGAAAAGGATTAGTTTCTCAAGAGCTGTCATCTGGAGACACAGATAAGATATTTTATATCACAGACTGTAAGGAGGTGAAGAATTCAAAGAAAAAATGTCAGGTTATAGTAATTATGTGGGCTGTGTGCTTGACTTTATAATGATCTCTTAAACTGAAAGACAGTTAATTATCAATTTCAACTTTAGTGCATCCAATTACCAAAAGGAACTTTAGTTGTTTCAGAAAACATTATTTTCTAAAGCACCATACTTTATTAAATATTTTCAATTCTATATTTTAAAACATTGTATGTGTACTTACCTATGAAACATAAACTGTGTTTTGACTTAAAGAAAACACAGCTATGGCAATTAATAGATTATTTTAAAATGTATTGTGAGAAAAGATTGTCAGGATGAACTCCTTACTGGTTTGGCTACAGTTCATGAGAATCTAATGTATTAGTTGGAATCCTGACTAAACATCACATATGTCAATAGTCAAACCTGTCAAACTCATGCAGAACTCTTCACTAAACAATCTGTATAGACATTGTGCTTAGCAGATGACCTCAGTTCATGATTGTCTGTGTGGGAACTAGTAGATCAGCTCTGGTTTAAATCAGATGAATGGGAAATAATTGGTTTGGGTAAGAGTCTTGAAATGTGCTGCTCCAGCTCAGTGATTAAGAACTTGCTCACTTGGAAAGAAGGATGGGGATCTTTGTTACAATTTTACAAGGATTTCTCTACACAAAATGTATTAAGTAATTTATAACTTAGAATTCGTTGCTGCAATCCATAACAAACAGGGGGTTTTTTGCTTTAAATTTCCATTTGTTAGTTATTTTCTGTGATGTGAGGAGAATAAAATTTTACAAAGTTTTAAAATGCAGTGGTTTCCCATAAAAATAGACTTAGAGAAATAAATTTGCCTCAGTATCTGCATTATTCCCTATCCCTCTCTAAAATTACAATAGCGAATACTATAAATACTAAGTTTTCACAGTAGCAGCCGTGTTAGTCTGTATTTGCAAAAAGAAAAGGAGTACTTGTGGTACCTTAGAGACTAACGAATTTATTTAAGCATAAGCTTTCGTGAGCTACAGCTCACTTCATCCAATGAAGCTGTAGCTCACGAAAGCTTATGCTCAAATAAATTTGTTGGTCTCTAAGGTGCCACAAGTACTCCTTCTCTTTTTATAAATACTAAGTAACTTTATTTAGTTATTTGAGGCAAGTAGCAAGTTTTTAAGGATCACCACATTATATAGATCTGTGGGTAGAAGAAAATTGATTCAGGACAGTGTGAAACATTTCCAAACTGTTTTCAAATGGGTCTGAAACACTCATTATGGGCTATCCATCTGCTACTGAACTCAGTGGGAGTCTGTCTATGGGTTTGAGTGAAAGCCAGCTCTGGTCCAATATGGGCCAAATTATGAATACATTTATTCCAAAGTAAGTGGAGCAATCTCAATGACCTCATTAAAATTACTCATTACTACACTGAGTGTTAAGTATTTGCAAGATCAGGCCCGATATATGTCAAATAGTTTAAGGGGAGATTTTCAAAGGAACAGATGTGAGGTGGACACCTAACTGCCTTTGAAAATCTTCTCCATTAATGTTTAGTATTAGGGTTGAGAAATCTATTCATTAAGTTTTCATTTGTAAAGGTACAGTTAATTTAATGGTAAAGGTTTGTTTACATGTACAATTCATAATACAGCAAAGATATTCATGTTTTAAAAACATGAAGAACAAATGTGACCCTCCTGTGTTTAGTCTCTCGTAACTGCAGAGGAGTTGTAGGACAGCATTAAATCCAATTACCAGTTTGTCCTTTTTTTCTCTTTTAACATTTTTGGGCACTTGTTTGGCTTATTGCTACTGTAACTGTATTATTCCTCATAAAAGGCATACCAAAGACTATGTGATATGCAGTAATGTTCAATATGTATTGTTACAGCTGTTTTATTTGTATATGCTATGATGGCTTTATTGAATGGCTCTTTCAATCAGGTGATTTTGAAACTAGAAAATTATCTCTGTCTTTGAATAGGAGACCTAAGTAGATGATAGAACTGCAGAAAAGTGAGGGACAGATGATTTCATCTGAAACAGACACAAATTCAAACACTAATTTGGAAGTGATAAAAATTAATTTGCACACTTTAATTGGAACCAGCCTCTTGTATGAAAGAAAGGAGAGTGGAGCAGGCAGTTAGTGCTAAAAGCTGATTGAATTTTTTGTCAGGTAGGTATGTTGGACTTGGCCGCTTATCCTCCTGAGCCTCTCTGTGCAATATATTACATTCAGCCTCTGACTGGTGTTCTTTAAAAGGATCAATGCTATTCCTGTTTTGTCCCTAGAGCCTGAAATTTTATTGATTTTGGGACTTGACATTTCTCATTACATACCATAGCTTCCAACAGGATAGTTACAAGAAGTGTGAGTTAACACAGCTTTTTCTAACTGTGGTTGCACTGACCATTATAAATACATTGTGTTGATCAACCCAGAGCTCAATTTGTGCACCTCTTATAATGTATAGTTCTTAGAAGTACATTGTATCTGTACATATGCTTGAAAGGGATGCTGGGAACTTCAATAAAGGAGCTTAGGCAAATTATCCTGCACTCTTGTTTAGGTTGATAGAGAGTTTCTCAAACTATAATCTTTGATTTTGGAACTAATGTTTCTGCAACAACTTTAAACATCTTCTTCATATGGCTGATGTAGATGTAGAGCAGCAACTATAATTTCACATTTAGGTGATTAAGCCAGGTAATTGTGTCAGGAGTAGCGGAGTGTATTGCTGTGATGCTTCCTTCATATTTGTGAATTGGGCACTGAGTTGTTATATGTTCCATGGTCTCTTCTGGGTGACCACAGTTGCAAACTGGAGAGTTTTTAATTTTCCATTTGTGCACCAAATTGATTTGATGTGGATACAAATAGGTAGATGCCTTCACAGATATGTTTGCATATGTATTGTGACAGACCCAGACCAGTGGGGTACAGGACTCTGGTAGAAGGCAGATATACTGGCCACTAGATGAATAATTTTCTGTTCCCTGAGTGACCAGAGTAGGGATGCCCTAGAGCAATCAGGAACCTGCTAGAACCAATTAAGACAGGCAAGCTAATTAAGACACCTAGAGCCAATTAAGAACTTACTAGAATCAATTATGGCAGGCAGGCTAATTAGGACACCAGGTTTAAAAAGGACCTCCCATCAGTTATTGGGGGGTGCACAAGGAGCAGGTAGTGAGAAGGCGTGCTGCTGGAGGACTGAAGAGTACAAGTGTGATCAGGCTTCAGGAGAAAGATCCTGCAGTGAGAATAAAGAAGGTGCTGGTGGAAGGCCATGGGGAAGTAGCCCAGGGAGTTGTAGCTGTCACACAGCTGATACAGGGAACATTGTAAACAGTTGCTATCCACAGGGCCCTGGGCTGGAACCCGGGCTGACCCTCTACACCCCGATCCCCCCCACTCCTGATCGGACACAGGAGGAGTTGACCTGGTCTGTGAGAAACACCGGAAGGGAAGGTCTAATTTGGAAAGGAATCTGACCTGTCCCGACCCACTAGGAGGGACACAGACACTGCGGGGATTATTCTCCGTTTCCCCCATGCTGGCCAGGGATGAGGTTAGCTGAGTGAATGGCAGGTTTAAGCCTCTAGCAGAAGCGGCCAAACTGAGGGCTGCCGTGAACCTCTTGAGGTGAGCAAATCCGCCAAAAAGCGCAGGAGCCACCAAGGCAGAAGAGGAACTTTGTCACAGTATTGTCTGCTTGCATGTGTAGATGTTTATTTAAACCATTACATGTTAGTGCAATTTAAATCCCAGTTTTTGAACTTGGCTTTTTGCTTGTGTTCATCCAAAATGTGGCTATAACAGGCACTAGGTTTCTTATTGTAAATCAAGTCCATTCAGTGTTCCACTGTGTCAATCCAAAGAAAGTTGGCATGAAGCTATTTGTCCTACCTTCACCTATTTGCCTGGTGACCAAAATATGCCTCCACCATATATACTTGTCCTATATACTGTGGGAAGTGAGCCCTTTTGGGGCGCTCATGTTGAGATAAGACACTAATTTCAGCGCTCCATCTCACACATTGGAAGTAATGCAATAAAAAGTACTTAGCATTTATATAATATTTGCATCAATAGATCTCAAAGCAGGGTATCACTACCTCTCATTTTAAAGATGGGGTCAATACAGCACAGTGATTTGCCCAAATTCACCTATCAAGTTAGTGGCACAGCCAGGATCAGAAGCCAGCTTCCTGACTCCGAGACCTGGGCTCTCTATATTGGAGCACACTACATTCCTCTTTTTAGCTTTCTTCCATCTATGCAAGATTCACAGTCCATCGCCTATTGTGATTTTTGTGGGTGTCTAAAGCTCTACAATATTCATGTTTCTGAACAAATAATGGAACAGTTCTGCCAAGATAAGATACTGTGAAGCTTGTCTTGAACTTAATACTATCAATAATCTTTCTTCTTAAAACATCAACTTATTGTAATTGGGCAACTTTCCCTAACTCGATAGCTGCATTATTTTCAGATGTAGTCTGGTAATTTTGTCAAAATGTGTGCATGTTTTGTGACTATAAAAACTAAAGATGATTATTATTATCAACATCCAAAACAAAGCACTTTCGATGCATTTATTTTATGTGTTTTTTTCTATAAAGGCGTCAGTGATAAGATACTTCTGTATCATACACGTATTTATTGAATTCAACATCTATAGCTCAGTTATAAGCCTGTTCTTGTTCCCATCAAAGTCAGTGATGAAATGGGAACCAAATTTGACCCTATGTCTAAATCAGGCCTTTTTTTCCAAAAGAAGCCTAGGAGACATTTCCGCATAGCAATAGGTATATGTTACTTCCTTTAAGTGGCATTATAATGGCAAGAAAATCAATTTGTTAGTCTCTAAGGTGCCACAAGTACTCCATTTCTTTTTGCGAATACAGACTAACACGGCTGCTACTCTGAAAACAGAACAAATAATGACATTGTTCATATTTCTTTTTTTTACTAGAAAAGCATGGCATCTTCAACAGAAGAGTTTTACAGATACATTATGCATTGCATTTTTGTCACAGAGACCAGAAGATATCTTTTATTTTAAACCTAACTGAAGAACTCAGTTGCCTGAAGAAAGGACTAAGTCTTATGTGCATTTTCTCTTTGTTTACCCTGTAATGATTCCTTTGCAGAGGTGCCACATTGGGAAAATTACTGTGAGCTTATAGTGATGGTGTTTCAATTCATAGTGAGATAGTTTCACCTACAGCTCCCTCTGTGCCATAGCCTTTAACCTCTAGCTGCATCTATCAGTTGTGATGTGACAGTGACAGAATATTTTGCTAGATTTTGAATGATTGCTGAGGTTCATGACATCTGTTCTTTGCAATGAAGTGTAATGTGGGTGAGGTTCTCTTCCCCATTCTGCAGTTTTCCCAGTAGAAAAATATCACTGACTATAATTTTATTTTCTTTCTTTGAGCGCTAAGGGGAAATAATGTAGGTTTTGTAGCAATTTAACTGTTACTCCAAATAATCAAATTCTGTGACTACATTTTACAGATTTATGAAGTATATTCAAAAATAGGATTTTTTAAAATCTGTAGTAAGGAACACCGTTGGTCTGTATAGGCTTTAATGTTTGCAAATCAAAAGGATCACAGTTAACATCCAGTTTAATTATCAAAATTTTCTACATTAACTCTGTCTTTGCTGATTTAAAATTAAATGTTTGCAGCTTCAATGCGTTCTTATGTTTTGCTATTCCAGAATAACATGTTACAGATAGTATACTGTTGTCTTTGGCAAAGTATGAGGAAAAAATCTTGTTACAAATTATGTTCTGCTTTTCTTTCAGTATTTAAAAGCACATGAGATCATTTAACTTAATCATTTATTAGTTTGTTCATAGTCTAATGATACTGTGAAGTTTACCTTATCTTTAATACTTTATAATAATTTGATCAAGAGATCAAAAACCATGAATCGGATCCCCAAAAACCCTTGAGATTGGCTCCACAAATCATAAAACATTCTAAAAACATCACCAAGACATATTTTAGTCTATCTTTTTTCTTTTTAACTTTCTTCTGCTCTTCTGGCTCTCTGTGTGTGATAATTTCACGTTGAAAGTCAACTTTTAATGCACACAAACTGCACGCCTCTCCCTGGTTCTTCAGATGGAGACTCCACTTACCCTCTCCTCTTCCCTAAGACAGGGGAACTGCCATACACTTCCTGTTGCTGTTTTGACTCCCCCGATCCCCTGTCTTGCTGCTCCCCAGGGCTTCTCCCTTTCCCCAGACCCAGTAGCATTTCCTCCACTCCCCTGCCTCACTGCTCCCTGGGGCTTCATCTCTACCTGGATCCCAAGTAGAGGAGAAATCATGAGATCAGAGCTGCTTCTTATATCATTTCAAGAGCAGCTCTCAGATGCCAAAATCCTGTGACTCACAGTCTGTTCTAGACTGCCTGCCCTGGCTGCTCGGAGGGTACTCCCTTTACTTACCACTACCCCGGGACTTGGAGAACTGCCATTCTGTCCTGTCCAGCTCCTATCCCACCACTGTCATCTGCACCCGCCTCAGTCTCCCTCCTGCCTCCCACATCCTCAGCCTCCCTTCTGCCCCCTCCTTCATCAGTCTCCCTCCTGCCTCTCACATCCTCAGCCTTCCTCCTCAGCCTCCCTTCTGCCCTGCTCCTTCTTCAGTCTCCCACATCCTCAGCCTTCCTTCTGCCCTGCTCCTTCCTCAGTGTCTCTTCAGCCTCCCTTCTGCTCCCCCTGGGCCTTGCTCTCCCTCATCTACCTTCCATAGTGTCTCTGCACTCCTCACAGTCCATGTCCTGTTTAGCCCCCTGAATCATAGCATGGAAGCCATGTGGGCATGGCTTCAGTTTCATTGAAAATACTGTAGTAGGAAGTAGCAGCCAACTTTATTAAAGGCAGCTGGACTTCCACATGCACATAAACTATCGGGAAATGGTGGACATCTTGCTGGCTTTAGCCCCATTGATAGTAATAGGAGATGGTGGCCCTCTTGAATAACGAAAATTCATGAGTTGGCATCTTTTCATCATGTTTTCAAGAGACGGGTAAAAAACACCCGAAATCACTAGCATCATGATGAAATCGCAAGAGTTGGCAATACTGAATCACAGTAACTTTTCAACCAAATAAACACTTGGGCCTAGTTTGTCCCCATCAGAGCCCTGGGAAAGCTTCCCCTGCAGGACACTCACCTGGCTGCTGTGTGTGGGTCCCACATGCTTTTAAACTTTCCTTGATCTCAGTAGGCTCCAGCTGCTGTGTCTTTGGCTCTATGGCACACTTCATGGAAATAGACTCTGACTGTTACCCCCTGACAGATGTGGGATCTTGCATCCAGGACAAGTGCTGATCTCTCAGACTCTCGGGTAGTTTAAGTACACCCTTTTGCAGAGTTCCATCTTTGTGAGCACTCTGGTTTACATTTAATTTCTCCATGGACACATGGTGGTTGAAACACATAATAGACAGACGTTGCTAAAAGAATTCTAAAGCAATTACTCTTTTCTTTAGAGAGCACAAGAGATATACAGGTCCAGAAATAAATATGCTATATGCCCTTCCCTGATTTAGTTTCTTCACTGCTGTTGGGTTTTTTTTGGGATTTGGTCAGTGTCCTTTAGGGTGTCCAGGATCCCATCTTCTTCACTTGACTTCTCTGAATCATTGGGTTGTGCACGTGGACGCACTCGCTTGTTCTTTTCTCTCTCTCAGCTTGTGAGAGTCTTCCTTTTATGCAGTTCCAATCCCCACTGTGAGGATGACCCCAATAATCAGCCTTGTCAGGTAATCAGTCACCCACTAGGTGGTCTGTTGCTCAGTTACCATCTACCTTGGCGGACCAGTTTTCTTGGTAAGGCCACTTTCTTTGTCTAAATCTGTTTGCACTGGTATAGAAGACTATCAAGATATAATGACTTTTTTGTGGTTAGCCCTGTGTCAGAAGTCCAGTCCAACCTGGAGGTACAAAGACAGAAGGCAGACAAAGCCCAAGTTCAAAGTAGAGTTTGCCGTCTGACACAGCTATATATAGGTTTCAGAGTAGCAGCCGTGTTAGTCTGTATTCTCAAAAAGAAAAGGAGTACTTGTGGCACCTTAGAGACTAACAAATTTATTAGAGCATAAGCTTTCGTGAGCTACAGCTCACTTCATCGGATGCATTTGGTGGAAAAAACAGAGTAGAGATTTATATACACACACACAGAGAACATGAAACAATGGGTTTATCATACACACTGTAAGGAGAGTGATCACTTAAGATAAGCCATCACCAACAGCAGGGGGGGGAAGGAGGAAAACCTTTCATGGTGACAAGCAGGTAGGCTAATTCCAGCAGTTAACAAGAATATCAGAGGAACAGTGGGGGGCGGGGGGGGAGGGAGAAAGACCATGGGGAAATAGTTTTACTTTGTGTAATGACTCATCCATTCCCAGTCTCTATTCAAGCCTAAGTTAATTGTATCCAGTTTGCAAATTAATTCCAATTCAGCAGTCTCTCGTTGGAGTCTGTTTTTGAAGCTTTTTTGTTGAAGTATAGCCACTCTTAGGTCTGTGATCGAGTGACCAGAGAGATTGAAGTGTTCTCCAACTGGTTTTTGAATGTTATAATTCTTGACGTCTGATTTGTGTCCATTCATTCTTTTACGTAGAGACTGTCCAGTTTGGCCAATGTACATGGCAGAGGGGCATTGCTGGCACATGATGGCATATATCACATTGGTAGATGCGCAGGTGAAGGAGCCTCTGATAGTGTGGCTGATGTGATTAGGCCCTATGATGGTATCCCCTGAATAGATATGTGGACAGAGTTGGCAACGGGCTTTGTTGCAAGGATAGGTTCCTGGGTTAGTGGTTCTGTTGTGTGGTGTGTGGTTGCTGGTGAGTATTTGCTTCAGATTGGGGGGCTGTCTGTAAGCAAGGACTGGTCTGTCTCCCAAGATCTGAGAGAGCGATGGCTCGTCCTTCAGGATAGGTTGTAGATCCTTGATGATGCGTTGGAGGGGTTTTAGTTGGGGGCTGAAGGTGATGGCTAGTGGCGTTCTGTTGTTTTCTTTGTTGGGCCTGTCCTGTAGTAGGTGACTTCTGGGTACTCTTCTGGCTCTGTCAATCTGTTTCTTCACTTCAGCAGGTGGGTACTGTAGTTGTAGGAATGCATGATAGAGATCTTGTAGGTGTTTGTCTCTGTCTGAGGGGTTGGAGCAAATGCGGTTATATCGTAGCGCTTGGCTGTAGACAATGGATCGAGTGGTATGATCTGGATGAAAGCTAGAGGCATGTAGGTAGGAATAGCGGTCAGTAGGTTTCCGATATAGGGTGGTGTTTATGTGACCATCGCTTATTAGCACCGTAGTGTCCAGGAAGTGGATCTCTTGTGTGGACTGGTCCAGGCTGAGGTTGATGGTGGGATGGAAATTGTTGAAATCATGGTGGAATTCCTCAAGAGCTTCTTTTCCATGGGTCCAGATGATGAAGATGTCATCAATGTAGCGCAAGTAGAGTAGGGGCATTAGGGAACGAGAGCTGAGGAAGCGTTGTTCTAAGTCAGCCATAAAAATGTTGGCATACTGTGGGGCCAACTCTGACATCATAATCAAAAAGGCTGACAAAGGAGGTGCTGTCGTCATCATGAATAGGTCAGAGTATGAACAAGAGGCTACTAGGCAGCTCTCCAACACCACTTTCTACAAGCCATTACCCTCTGATCCCACTGAGAGTTACCAAAAGAAACTACAGCATTTGCTCAAGAAACTCCCTGAAAAAGCACAAGAACAAATCCGCACAGACACACCCCTGGAGCCAGGACCTGGGGTATTCTATCTGCTACCCAAGATCCATAAACCTGGAAATCCTGGACGCCCCATCATCTCAGGCATTGGCACCCTGACAGCAGGATTGTCTGGCTATGTAGACTCCCTCCTCAGGCCCTTCGTTACCAGCACTCCCAGCTATCTTCGAGACACCACCGATTTCCTGAGGAAACTACAGTCCATTGGTGATCTTCCTAAAAACACCATCCTAGCCACTATGGATGTAGAAGCCCTCTACACCAACATTCCACACAAAGATGGACTACAAGCCGTCAGGAACAGTATCCCCGATACTGTCACGGCTAACCTGGTGGCAGAACTTTGTGACTTTGTCCTGACCCATAACTATTTCACATTTGGTGACAATGTATACCTTCAAATCAGCGGCACTGCGATGGGTACCCGCATGGCCCCACAGTATGCCAACATTTTTATGGCTGACTTAGAACAACGCTTCCTCAGCTCTCGTTCCCTAATGCCCCTACTCTACTTGCGCTACATTGATGACATCTTCATCATCTGGACCCATGGAAAAGAAGCTCTTGAGGAATTCCACCATGATTTCAACAATTTCCATCCCACCATCAACCTCAGCCTGGACCAGTCCACACAAGAGATCCACTTCCTGGACACTACGGTGCTAATAAGCGATGGTCACATAAACACCACCCTATATCGGAAACCTACTGACCGCTATTCCTACCTACATGCCTCTAGCTTTCATCCAGATCATACCACTCGATCCATTGTCTACAGCCAAGCGCTACGATATAACCGCATTTGCTCCAACCCCTCAGACAGAGACAAACACCTACAAGATCTCTATCATGCATTCCTACAACTACAGTACCCACCTGCTGAAGTGAAGAAACAGATTGACAGAGCCAGAAGAGTACCCAGAAGTCACCTACTACAGGACAGGCCCAACAAAGAAAACAACAGAACGCCACTAGCCATCACCTTCAGCCCCCAACTAAAACCCCTCCAACGCATCATCAAGGATCTACAACCTATCCTGAAGGACGAGCCATCGCTCTCTCAGATCTTGGGAGACAGACCAGTCCTTGCTTACAGACAGCCCCCCAATCTGAAGCAAATACTCACCAGCAACCACACACCACACAACAGAACCACTAACCCAGGAACCTATCCTTGCAACAAAGCCCGTTGCCAACTCTGTCCACATATCTATTCAGGGGATACCATCATAGGGCCTAATCACATCAGCCACACTATCAGAGGCTCCTTCACCTGCGCATCTACCAATGTGATATATGCCATCATGTGCCAGCAATGCCCCTCTGCCATGTACATTGGCCAAACTGGACAGTCTCTACGTAAAAGAATGAATGGACACAAATCAGACGTCAAGAATTATAACATTCAAAAACCAGTTGGAGAACACTTCAATCTCTCTGGTCACTCGATCACAGACCTAAGAGTGGCTATACTTCAACAAAAAAGCTTCAAAAACAGACTCCAACGAGAGACTGCTGAATTGGAATTAATTTGCAAACTGGATACAATTAACTTAGGCTTGAATAGAGACTGGGAATGGATGAGTCATTACACAAAGTAAAACTATTTCCCCATGGTATTTCTCCCTCCCACCCCACCCCCCACTGTTCCTCTGATATTCTTGTTAACTGCTGGAATTAGCCTACCTGCTTGTCACCATGAAAGGTTTTCCTCCTTCCCCCCCCTGCTGTTGGTGATGGCTTATCTTAAGTGATCACTCTCCTTACAGTGTGTATGATAAACCCATTGTTTCATGTTCTCTGTGTGTGTGTATATAAATCTCTACTCTGTTTTTTCCACCAAATGCATCCGATGAAGTGAGCTGTAGCTCACGAAAGCTTATGCTCTAATAAATTTGTTAGTCTCTAAGGTGCCACAAGTACTCCTTTTCTTTTTGAGCTATATATACAGAAGGCCAGATCGTCAAAGATATTTATGCTTCTAACTTCCATTTAAATCAATCTATGGACGTTAGGAGCCATTGAAATCAGTGGAAGTTAGGAACCTAAATACCTTTGAGAATCTGGGCCACAGTTCATAATCTCAAACAGAATTCATGAATTGTACATATACTGATTTCCCAAATTGTCACAGTCCCCTTTCACAGAAGAACCCACAGAATGGGAAAACAGACTGGAAAATCCATAAGATTGTTGCATCATCTCCTCAGATTATTCCACCCCACACATCATACCCTTGGATATATAAAAGCCACATAGACAAAGAAACCACCAAAACTCAACCTCAATCTCTAGCAAATCCCTGGTCAGATACACACAGCACATGTCTCTTTCTGCTTCTCGCAGCTTTCTGTTCTCCCTAGCTGAAAAGCCAGATCATCTGCCAGTTTTGTATACCTCCCCCTTTGATAGGCGAGGTTAATGCTGTAGATGGTGAGTTTATACTTTACTTGTAACTCTTTTTTTTGCACTTTAAACCCATTTCATAAAGAATCGCATTACAGAGACTGACTGCTTCCAGGTATAATTTCCAGCCAAGGAAGAAAAGTGCATTCCTGGTTCCCAAGAAAAAAAGGAGGTTGAAGACCAGTCCTGGATCTCAGGCTCTGAACACGTACATCTTTACACAGCAATTCAGGATGGTAACTCTAACAGTCCTAATCCCATCCTTAGAAATCTCCAGGATTTCACAACCCAAGGCAATCGGATTCCCTAATGGTTGTCACTCCACATCATCATTCTCAAACTCAGAGCAGTTTGCTATGTGTTTGCATCAGGGGCCACTGAGCCAAAATAATGTTGGACAACAGAATGGCCATGTACTATATAAATTATCAGGGAGGACCAAGATACCAGTGCCTATGTGCAGAGTTAATAAGGTGCATGTCCCAGCACATAGACATCTCAGCAGTTTATCTGATGGGACTGCAAAACAGCATGGCAGACTCCCTGAGCAAACATTTTTGCCATGACCATGAGTGGGAACTCAGCAATTTGGTCTTTCAGATGATTTGTTAGTTTTGGAGCATCCCAGAGATAGCTCTCTTTGCATCCAACGTGAAGTGCCAATGCTTCTGCTCGAGGGGAGATTACAGTTGCAACCTGATAGGGAATAGCCTCCTCGTTTCTTGGCATCACACCTTGCGGTACGCTTACCCTCCAACACCATCGATCCTCATAGCTCTAAATAAGGTAAAACAAGAGAGATCATTAGCTATCCTCATAGCACCATCAAGACTGAGGCAAGCATGGTTCCCATATCTGTTTTGCCTCTTCACTTTCCTCTGACAGCAGATCTCCTAGCACAGGAATCAAGCACCATGAACCACCCTAGCCTCTTATTACAGCACCTCAAGGTCTGGCTCCTCAATCGTTCTCAGGCATAGAATTAGACTGTTCTCTCAAAGTTAAGACTGCACTTCTGAGCAACACCCACCAGGAGGAAAAACTACCTGCAAAAGTAGAGGCATTTCCAAGCCTGATGTGCCAGTCGATCTCTCTCTCTCCTTCACAAGTTTCAGAGTAGCAGCCGTGTTAGTCTGTATTCGCAAAAAGAAAAGGAGTACTTGTGGCACCTTAGAGACTAACAAATTTATTAGAGCATAAGCTTTCGTGAGCTACAGCATCCGATGAAGTGAGCTGTAGCTCACGAAAGCTTATGCTCTAATAAATTTGTTAGTCTCTAAGGTGCCACAAGTACTCCTTTTCTTTCTCCTTCACAAGTCTCTCCTCAGGAACATACTTGATTACCAGCTGAATTAAAAAACACAGGATTTGTTAATGAGCTCCATTAAGGTGCATCTAGCTGCCATTACTTTCATCCACAGCCATTTTCAATGACAGGTCAAGGATTTTCTGTTTTTGCACACCCTAGCACTCTTAGATTCCTTAAGAGTTTGTCTAACCTTTTTCCTCACCTCAAGCAGCCTATTTCACCTTGGGACCTTAGCCTAGTTCTCAGTGCCTTAAAAACATCTATCTGAACCTGTGGGGAGCTGTTCGCTCCTTCATTTATCCTTCAAGAAGTCATTTCTTATAACCATAATTTTTGCCAGGAGGCCAAGAGAGCTTGAGGCACTCATGGCTGACCCTCCTTTCACAATTTTCTACTATGATAAAGTGACTCTATGTTCCCATCCTCATTTCCTGCCTAAGGTCTCATCAGAATTCCACATCAGTCAGGACATTCAATTGACAGTATTTTACCCGAAGCCTCACTCTTCAAGAAAGGAGGCTCGTCTTCATACCCTGGATGTGTGTAGGGCTCTTGCCTTCTACCTTGATAGCACTGTCTTTCACGGCTTTCCCAGACTTTGTGTCTTTCACAGAAAGAACGATGGAACAGCCCATTTCTACTAAAAATGGGTTTCCAGGTGCAATTTAGCTTATGAAGCTTCTGGAATGCACCCCCTACCTAAAGTGACTGCTCATTCCACTAGGGCTCAATCCACCTCCAGAGCCCTACTTCAGAATATACCCATCATGGACATATGCACAGCCACCACCTGGTCATATGTTCACACGTTTTCCCAGCACTACACTATCGTACCTGCTTCCAGGGTGGATGTGACCTGTAGCAAAGTTGTTCTTAGATCTACTGAATCTGCCTCCTTTGCTTAGGAGCCTTATGAGGTGGAGCACCCATAGGGACAACAACTGGAAGAAGAAAGAGATGTTACTTAACCAGTTCAGTAACTGGTGTTCTTTAAGATGTTTTGTCCCTATAGGTGCTCCTCATCTGCTCCTCTTCCCCTCTGCTGCAGACTCTTTTTTCTGGGCTTCATGGTTGAGAAGAAACTTGAGCAGCAGTGGGTCTGCCCATCCCTATATCCCCTCACACTGGAGCATGAGGATATGCAGGGGGCAGGCATTAAATTGTGGGCACTACTGACAAAAAAATCTTTGCACATCCTAAGGCGTAGCTCCCACGGAGACAAAACATCTCAAAGAACTCCAGATACTGTACAGGTAAGTAACCTATTTTTTAACATGTGTAGCTGACTGTCAGTGTGTGAAGTACCTGTGTCATACACACACACATATCTGTAAATAAATTCATAATTATATGTCCAGCTGTTTGTTTTCCCATATTTTAAATCTTGATGTAATAGGCATTCAGAAATACGTAGATTCCAGATGATGAAGGGATTCAAAAAACCACCATAATTTTCTAAGTTTCTTTTTTCTAGAAGTATGTGCTATGTTACACTGCATATCACTGTGTTACTTTTACCTTTAATAGTGTCATACTCCATGAGTTCTGTGGAATGCATGCCTCTTTTCAGTATAGTTAGAATACATAGCACAGATTTTCAGTATCTTATCGTCATCCTGTGCAGCATTCGCAGCACATCTCCCACTGTTACTAAATAATAGAGGTATATTTATGTGAACAAGTGAGCATTGAAGTGTTGCTTTATGAGAGCTTGATAAGGTTTAAATGCAGTTCCACACAGAAAACCCAAGAATGAGACGTTTATGCAGATTGCACCTTGCTCTGTTGCTTAATGAATTAAAACAAATTGCAGCAAAACTCCTCCTTTGTTGCTGAAACATGTTTGGTTTGTAATTCCTTACTATGGTTGTTTTTTTACAGGTGATTATCCTGCTCCTAGAGCTGTTCTAACTGGTCATGACCATGAAGTTGTCTGTGTATCGGTCTGTGCAGAGCTGGGACTTGTTATCAGTGGTGCTAAAGGTCAGAAGTCATTTTATAGTTTAAGTTTTAAAAATTTCAAAGTCTCCTTCAGTGACTGTTTTTCAGTGTTCCCTTGAGCCAAGTGCAATTTAATTATCCTAAGTCTCCTCAACCAAGACATATTTTAATTCTGATAGTCTAAGCAGTTGCTAACTCTGAACATAATATTTTCTATCAATACATATGACACTTAGACACAAACACACTTAGTATACCAGAAAACATTACTCTCCACTAGCAGCACTGTACACAATGGTATCATGATAAAAACCATCAGATGGAAACATAGGATTGTGGGGAGAGCCAGGTAGGAATGCCCCTATCCCCAAGTTAGCTGTCACATTTTAAATAAAGATTAGGCATATTTGGGTTGTCCCCATTCTCCTGGGCAAGAGAAGTAGAGCCTATTGGACTGTGCACAGATGCCAACATGTAGAATGTTGTTTTTTTCAGTGGGCAGTTCTACAAAGAAGCAGGAGCCTGGGCATTTTTATTTGCCATCTTCCATTAGAAAGTTTTGAGCCATCTGCTGAATTATCAGTTGTTTGCCTATTTCTCCAATTATTTGTCTGTAGAATCCAGAGTACCCAACAATTACTAATATAAGTTCTCAAAATAGACATCCCATCCTTTTGCCCCATCCCTGTAGAGATGTCTGCCAAAGAATTATAGTAATCAAATTGAATAAACATTCCAATCTAAATGTTGAGTGTTTTAGCTTGACCATTCATTATTGCACTCCTTTATTTTTCACTCTTTCCATTTGGTTTATTCCATTCATCTCTGTTCCTTTTCTCGCTTTATTTCCATCTACAATCTTTTTTGCACAGCTCTCTCTCATTTATCTCCTTTTCTTGATTTGAAAAGGAGCATATTTTTTCTTCTCATCCTTTCCTATTCACTTCTGTTATTTTATGTTTATTCCCTTCTTCTGATCTTTCTTTTTCTCCTCTCCACATTATTCTATTGACTCTTCATAGTCCCTTCTCCCTCATTTCTCTTTCTGTCCCATCTCCTCTTCCTGGAATTCCTATATTCTTTCTCCCACAGATCCAACTCTCTTCCTCTTCTCCTCATGATGATGCCTCTTTCATCCATGTCTCCTCATAGGAATTTATTCTTCCACTAATTCCTAAGAAGGGTTGTTGCTTCTGAGGGCTAAAAGGCCAGGTTGATTACTCTGCCCCATACATTCACAGTTAAGTTTGTTGGACTGATACATTTTATGATAACTTTGAGCTCAACATTTATTTTCATAGCTGAGTTTGAAACCTCTGAATTCTGCAGATTCTAACAGGAAATGCTAATTATTAATTCTAATAATGACATATTATATAAGAAGGGTAGGCTAGGTGAAGAAATTCATGAGATAAAGCACAGTAACTAGGAACCTACCCTGAAGCTTTTCTTGCAGTGACGTTAATTCTTAGTCCATAAGCCAGCTTCATATTACTTTAGTGCAATAGGACTGTACCCTTTTGAACTGTATTGTTGCAAACTACCTTCTATTATTATTGCTGAGATCTCTGGTAGACTATCCACAGCTTCATTAGACACTAATGAAAATGTAAGGCTTTAGTAATGCAGCTCTTTATAGAGGCACTGGGTGCTGGACAACTAAAGACCTACATATCAAATAAAGAATACATTCCTGAATGATTAAGAGGAATTGGGGCCTACACTGTTTGTCCCAGAAACCCACCATCAAATTCTGCTCTCCTGAGCTGTCTCTCCTGTGCTCTTCCCTTAGTTACACCAGCCCCTATGGTTTATACATTCAAATTCTCCCATCTTATGTTTTCTCACTGATTCCTCTTCTCAAGCTTCCCCTGCAGTTTCTCCCCAATTTCTCTGCTTCTATTTTCACCACATCACTACGTGGACTCAGCTCTCTCGCTAAACCTCACATGTCCCTAATTGCACATTGCCTGTCATTCCTTTACACAATATGGCACTTTCTAGCACTCCATTTCACTATGGTAACAGCTACACAGCTCTAGAGAGTAATGCATTAGGGCATGACTAGGCAAGGAGGCAGAGTTAATGGGAGTCTAGCAACCAAAGTCCTACATATCAAGTTGAGAGTATTTCCTATATCTGTTTATGTTCTTATTCAAGTATAGACATGAGTGGTCTGTCTGCATTCCTTTAGGTCAGAACCTAAATCAGATGATTTTCTTTATTTCTTTCTTCTCCTGTCCCTGATGGTTTATACGGACCAAGGAAATAGCCAGTTTGTCAGTCTGTTTAAATATTAATGTATTGCTCTTTTCTTTTGAGTAATCTAGTTTTTAATTGTTCTAAAACTGACTCTGTCTGCATCTCACAACTTTCCTGCATTTCATTTACTGTTTCTGAAGTTGACAAATAGCAGTTTGAGACTATTATTTTTTCTATTAAGGTAGTGTCCAATGGCCTAAGTAAGGATTGGACTTTCATTGTATTAGACCCTCTACAAAAATCTTGGAAAACATAGTCCCTTTCCCAAAGAATTCACAAACTAGGTCCCAGATTCTGCAACTTGATCTAAATGGGCAGACCCATGGGCCCATGTGTTGAAGCTCACTGAAGTTAGTGGGGCTCTAAGCAGGTGCATGAATCCAGTTGCTGGATCAGGGCCCAAGTTCTTTAAGAGAAAGATTGTGCTGCTTTTAAGGAGTATGGCTTGTTACACTTGTCACAGAAGAGACTATTTCTCTTAGCCAGAATCTATACCCAGATTTCCCCCACCTCACTTGGAAAAAAAATTGCTTAAATGGAAATGGCTGTGAAAAAAAGCTAATGCATTTTTGGGATGCATCAGGAGAGGTATTTCCAGTAGGGATAAGGAGGTTTTAGTACCTCCTTTAGTACCTTTAGTTTTATACAAGGCACTAGTGAGACCTCACTTGGAATACTGTGTGCAGTTCTGGTCTCCCATGTTTAAAGAGGATGAATTCAAACTGGAGCAGGTACAAAGAAGGGCTACTAGGATGATCCGAGGAATGGAAAACTTGTCTTATGAAAGGAGACTTAAGGAGCTTGGCTTGTTTAGCCTAACTAAAAGAAGGTTGAGGGGAGATATGATTGCTCTCTATAAATATATCCGAGGGATAAATACAGGAGAGGGAGAGGAATTATTTAAACTCAGCACCAATGTGGACACAAGAACAAATGGATATAAACTGGCCACCAGGAAGTTTAGACTTGAAATTAGACGAAGGTTTCTAACCATCAGAGGAGTGAAGTTTTGGAATAGCCTTCCAAAGGAAGCAGTGGGGGCAAAAGATCTATCTGGCTTTAAGATTATACTCAATAAGTTTATGGAGGAGATGATATGATGGGATAATGTGATTTTGGTAATTAATTGATCTTTAAATATTCAGGGTAAATAGCCCTAATCCCCTGAGATGGAATATTAGATGGGTGGGATCTGAGTTACCCAGGAAAGAATTATCTGGCTGGTGAATCTTGCCCATATGCTCAGGGTTCAGCTGATCGCCATATTTGGGGTCAGGAAGGAATTTTCCTTCAGGGCAGATTGGAAGAGGCACTGGAGGTTTTTCGCCTTCCTCTGTAGCATGGGGCATGGGTCACTTGAGGGAGGATTCTCTGCTCCTTGAAGTCTTTAAACCACAACTTGAGGACTTCAATAGCTCAGACATAGGTGAGGTTTTTCGTAGGAGTGGGTGGGTGAGATTCTGTGGCCTGCGTTGTGCAGGAGGTCGGACTAGATGATCAGAATGGTCCCTTTTGACCTTAGTATCTATGAATCTATGAATTGATGAGCCCAGCACTTGAAAAATGTGTTCTTACTTTTATACTTTTCTTTTTGTTACCCCAACAGTAAAAAATGGCATACAAATTAAATAAAATTTACCTTGCATATTTAGTGCACACCATTTAAAAACTCTTGAGAAAATGCCATCTACCACAATCACTAGGGAGTCGCAAATGTTGACTTTTTAATTACATCCACTGTAATAATAATTATTACTACAGAGTATTAAAATCTGTGCATGTTGTACATCCATGCGGGGAGGAGACCGACAGGAACTGCCAGTGACCTCAGGAGGAACATGTGGTGACGTGGCTACCTTGTCCCAGGGGACCTTCTCTACCTTACGCTGATAGGACCCCATCTGTTTGTCTGTATGATGGGGGTGGGTGGGATGGAATGAGTTCACATTAACAAGGGGAAATGCAGCTTGACAGACTTCTGACCAGTTAGGAGGAGGAAGGGATGAGTTTGCAAAGATTAATTATTAGAAAAGGGTTAAAAATACTCACAATTGAAAGCAGTTAACAGTTGAAGTAAATTAAAAAAAAAATACCACTCTGCTGATATGCTGTATCCTTTTCCTCCGTCTGCCACCTGCTTTGTTGTTGTTGTAGTAGTAGTAAACTGTAATATTTTTAGGTCAAGGACTATGTTTTCCTATGTCTGTACATATTGTCTGTATTCAGACTGCATATAGTTTGTGACACAAGCATCTATATAATATATTTTATTGTTTTCATTGTACAGAAGGTCCTTGTCTGGTACACACAATTACTGGAGATTTGCTGAGAGCACTTGAAGGGACTGAAAACTGCTTGTACCCTCGCTTAATTTCAGTATCTAGTGAAGGCCACTGCATCATCTACTATGAGCGAGGACGGTTCAGCAATTTCAGCATTAATGGCAAACTGTTAGCTCAGATGGAGATCAATGACTCAACCAGGGTAAATCTAAATGCATTAAACAACCATTTGACACTGCACTCCTTTTTTAAAATAAATGGAATGTATTTGCAATGTTACTTAGAGAAAATACAAGGGTGAAAGTGGGCCGGTATGGGCTGGTACGGCATACTGGTAAGAAGTGGCCGCCAGTACCGGCCCATACACAGCCCACATTAAACCTTTGATGGGTAGGTACCCTACGAGCAGGGCTGCCAACAGGAGAGCAGAAAAGGGACAGCTTCCCTGGGGCCTGGCAATTTAAAAGAGCTCTGCACTCCTGGCCGCCGCCTCCCCTACCGTGGCAGCAGCTGGAGCCCCAGGCCCTTTAAATCACTGCCGGAGCCCTGGGCAGTGCAGGCCGGGCAGCGTGGAAGGGCTGGCTGTGGGAGGCTGATCCCCAGCCACGCCTCTTCTGGGTGCCCAGAGCTGGGCCCCCATATTGGTAAGTCTTTTATCTTACTTTCACCTCTGAGAAAATAACATGTATAAAATTGCTGTTCTCAGAAAATATAATGTTCAAATAGATATCCTTTTATGTCCATCTCAAGTCAGCAAAAAGAACAAGGAGTACTTGTGGCACCTTAGAGACTAACACATTTATTTGAGCATAAGCTTCCGTGGGCTAAAACCCACTTCATCAGATGCATGCAGTGGAAAATATGTAGGAAGATATATATATACGCACACAGAGAACATGGAAAAATGGATGTTGCCATACCCACTATGAGAGTGATTAGTTAAGGTGAGCTATTATCAGCAGGAGAGAAAAAAAACAACCTTTTGTAGTGATAACACCCATTTTTTCATGTTCTGTGTGTGTTTGTGTGTATATATTCCTACTGTATTTTCCATTGCATGCATCCAATGAAGTGGGTTTTAGCCCACGAAAGCTTATGCTCAAGTAAACTTGTTAGTCTCTAAGGTGCCACAAGTCCTCCTGTTCTTTTTACTGACACAGACTAACACGGCTACCACTCTGAATCAAGTCAGCAGTTAACTCATACTTTTTCAAAATAAATAAGAACAAATTGTTTATGATACCAGATGATTCCTGGAATTTAAGTTTAGACTTAAATTTCAGCGGGAAATATGTCTTTAAAACAAAATTGTTTGAAATTAATTCCTTCTTCACTTATTAGCAACAACATGACCTCAGGACCTGTTCTACCAGTAGCACTTGAAGCAGTGTAAGGAATGCAGGTCTCTACTCTGCCTTAGGTGTTAGTGATGGTGTCAAATACTGCAGGGCAAACCCAAGTTTTGCATGCGGAACTCAAGTCTTGGCAATTAAAAGCTTTGTAGGTCGCAGGTGAAATGTATTTATTTGTCATTTTAGAGGCGCACAGATTTGGGGTCCCTAAACAGGTTTTGTTATTTTTAAGTATTTCTCTTCATCTTTAAATGTGGGCAGAAACACAAACATACACTCCATTGGTGAGAGCTATTTGTGGGGCCATTTGTCACTTTCCCCCAGTATTAACTAAAGTTACTGGTTTTGGTTGTCTCTTCTCAAGGCCATCCTCCTGAGCAGTGATGGACAGAACCTGGTGACTGGGGGGGACAATGGAGTAGTGGAAGTGTGGCAGGCTTGTGATTTTAAACAGCTCTATATTTACCCTGGCTGTGATGCTGGCATAAGAGCAATGGACTTGTCTCATGATCAGAGGTGAGTTGCAGCGTTAGAATTAAAATCATGCGGTAAATATTAAACAAAACTATTAAGTACTGTCTCTTTGATGTTAGCATGTTGAACGACTGTTATACTTCATTTAAAATATGTGATACAACTATTTCCTGTTGATCTAGCTGAATTGACAGTTTAGGCTCTAATCCTATGGGCACTTATACATCTGCTTAACTTTAAGAAGACACATAGTCCCAGTTTCATGCACCATTTCCTCCCTTAGTGTAAATCAGGAAAATTACATTGACTTCATCTGAGATACGCTGATTTATGGTAGCTAAGGATCTGGCTTGATTGCATATGCATAAGTATTTGCAGGATCGGGGCCTGAGTGAATATTGTATTATCACTGGCCAATGCAGGGATGCATGAGCCTGATCTCTGAATCTCCTATATTAGTGTGATTAAAATGTAAGTCTAATGATGTATTTATACCGGGTTGTGAGTGGTTTTAGTTTTTGCATCATTTGCCAGTATGGTGTTTGTCAGCAAAACTCACTCTCATGAAATGTGAAGGATTTTTAAAAATCCTTTAGTATTCATTTCAGCTTACTTTATTATACATTTTAGAATTTTTATACTATGTACCACTGTTTGATGCAGCACCAAAAATATCCATACATCAAATACCTACTCAATTTATTTGTTTATCATTTGATGATCTGAAACAAGATTTCTGTCTCAGCCAAATCAAAACTAACTTACAGAACGAGGTTTATTTACTCTTGGAATTCTGCCATTTTATATTACAGTGCTGAACTGCGTTCTGTAGTTTCTTGTTTACAATAAGCAAATATAGCACATTTTATTTACTAAACTAATTTGTCTATCTTTTGATTCTAATGCTGGGTTCTGAAATCCCATTTCAGGAATGCACATAAGCACAGGCTTACTTTCAGCACATGATTACTCTCATTTACGTGGGGACTGATAAAATGCATTTTGTATTGTTTGGTATCAGCAATTGGTTGACACCCAAGATCCAGTTGTAGGAGGCAGATGAGAAAAACTCAGACTCACAGTTAAAGGGGTCAGTTGTAACTAGAAATCCATCCAATAATTATTTCTGCTAAAGAAAGAAACTAGGAGCATATTCATAGGAGTATGAAACTTTTTAAGAACACCTAATTAGCACAATATGCATTTATATGTAACTGTCAAAGAGAAGCCCCCGTTCTGTTACTATTTTTAATATTCAGCATAACCTGCAGTTTCTGAAAGTTAAGAGATGACTACTCTGTGGGTAAAAAATATAACAAGTACAGTATCTATCTTTTTACCTTTTTCAGAACTCTGATTACTGGCATGGCTTCTGGTAGCATTGTAGCTTTTAATATAGATTTTAATCGGTGGCATTATGAGCATCAGAACAGATACTGAAGCTTAATGAAGAACTGAAAGCCAAGGTAAAGCTGAGAGCACAAGTGCTACAATGAAAGGCGTAATCTCTGGTGGAAAAACACGTCTGCATTGACCTCCGTTGTACATTCCATTACACCCAGCAATAGCTGTACATTGTAGTCAGCAACCATTTTATTTTGTGTGTTTTTTCACAACTGAACACCAGCTGCTGAAAAGCAAGCTTGTATCATGTAAATTATATGAATTAGGAGATGTTTTGGTAATTATTTCATATATCTTTGTTTATTGAGAAAAGGTAGTAGGATGCGCCACAAGAGACTTTTGAAAATTCTGAGGAACCTTGTGAATGTCCAGTTGTTACAATGTTTAGTCTGTGAATCTAACATGCATCCCATTTCCAGTCTCTTTTCAAGCTGAGAAAAAAAAATATGTTTGATACTTTGTACATCAGATGCACATCTTAACTTTGAAGGGATACTTTTGTAAAAGTAAAACCTTGTATAAAGAACAAAAATGTTTCTTAATTTTATTGTGGAGTTACAACTTGCATGTACTTTAAACCTGATGTCTTGATGGAACAGGGGTATTCACACAAATCAAACTGGAGATCTGTCTAAGGGTACAGCTTGCATTAAAGGGTTGAATTTGGGTGCAATCAGTAATTTTGACATTTTCACCAAAATATGTTTTTCACTTTTTAAATCTAAACTCATTCTCTTCCAAGTGGAGTTTTGCTCATGAAGTATTTGGATAAGAAGCCATCATTTGCCATACTTACACAATGAAAGTTCGCAAAAAGAAAAGGAGTACTTGTGGCACCTTAGAGACTATTTGGAGAGGAAGATGATGTCTGTCTGTATCTGTGCGAGTTTTTTCATGAAGTTGACAGATTTCCACTCTATACGGCTAAATTCAGTGCCTTGCATAATCACAGGTTTCAGAGTAGCAGCCGTGTTAGTCTGTATTCGCAAAAAGAAAAGAAAAGTCTCTAAGGTGCCACAAGTACTCCTTTTCTTTTTGCGAATACAGACTAACACGGCTGCTACTCTGAAACCTGTGATTATGCAAGGCACTGAATTTAGCCGTATAGAGTGGAAATCTGTCAACTTCATGAAAAAACTCGCACAGATACAGACAGACATCATCTTCCTCTCCAAATAGTCTCTAAGGTGCCACAAGTACTCCTTTTCTTTTTGCGAATACAGACTAACACGGCTGCTACTCTGAAACAATGAAAGTTAAATTCTTCCCTTTTAAACTTATAAATAAGTCAGAAAGGGAGCATAGTGGAAAGATTCTGATTTTCATTATATCATCAAGAGTCTTGTAATGCTCTATAACGCTTAATGACTCCCACACGGCAAGAGTGCTATACTTCTGGATTCATCACATTTGGCATACGGTCCTCTGAGGGAAGAGAGCCTCAGTTACATTTTTCTCTTATTTTTCTTCTGAATAGCTTGGTTTGTTTAACAACCTTAGCTTTTATTGCAAAGATAAGTTATTCTTTTAGGTTCTTCTGAAAATCTCACTGGAAATCACATTCTCAGCCTAAGGCACTTCATGTGTTACAATACTGTAATGATGACTATCAGAATAATTTTCCACACATTATACTGATCAAATTACACACCCAGGGGTATATACACTTTACTTCATGTTTCTTCTTTGTATATTTGGTGACTGTATTGTCATAGATGTACATATTGTGTCGGTAGGGCTATGAGGCATGTAACAGGAATGTAATTTTCTCAGACTTTACACTCACTTGCAGTCATTTATTTAAAATGATAATGGATTCTTTGTATTGGCACTTTGCACCAGAAACATATCATTATTTATTGATGTGATTACTTATTTGTTATCCACCTTGTATTAGTAAGTTTTAGCACTGAATTCCTTCTTCATTGTTGTTTGTATTTAAAAGATTCTGAAATCATGGGCAATCAACGTAATGATTAAGTTATTCATCAGTAGTCTGTAAGCAATATCTTGAGTTTGTAGCTTAGAATTGGGAGAATACTGAACATCTGGAAGACCAGTTCATTTCATCTTGAGATCATGGTGAAATATTTTGGATATATAAATTCCTTAAGCTATTGTAACCATGTTTTATTGCAAAGATGTAAAATATGCCAGATGTGTGTGAGTTGGAAATCCAAAAAAGAAAAATAAAATATGCAAAGAATTCAGTGATTGTTTTTTATTTCATTGAACTTTTCACTAAAACATTCACATCATCACTGGAAATAAATAATAGTTTTAAGAAATGGTCTCTGTTATAATCAGTGTGTATAAAAATTGATATCTTGGAGGTTATGTTCTCAGTCTCTGAAGGGAATGAAAGAACTCTTGATACAGTTTGATTTCTAATCCTTTAGATTATCAACACATAAAGAGAAAATACTAAAGTTGTTTTGAACAGCAAAAAGAAGAAATAGAAAAGTTTGAAGAAAGTAAACTTATGATTTAAAAATCTGCCTATGGCTGCAGTCCTGTCATTTGGATCCTTGTGAGCAGATAGCATCATTTTGATGTATCTCTGTTCAGCTGTTCAAGGCCATGTTGGCATCTCTCAATACCTGACACTTAGCATAAAAACAATAGACAACTGTAATAGTTAATATTTTCAATTTAGTTAGTAATCCATAGCTTTAACATCTCCCTTTGTAGAAATATCTGGCAAGCAATTATCAATCTCAGTGGTTCTCAAACTATGGGTCGGGACCCAATTTTAATGGGGTCACCAGGGCCAGCGTTAGACTTGCTGGGACCCAGGGCTGAAACTGAAGCCCGAGCTCTGCCCCCACCTGGGGCAGAGGGTTTGGCCTGCAGCTCCCTTTTTCCCCAGCCGGGGTGGGGGGGCTCGGGCTCCAACACACCCCCACCCAGGGATCATGTAGTATTATTGTCAGAAGGAGGATCCCGGTACAATGAAGTATGAGAACCCCTGATCTATCTAAACTAGAGACAGCAATTTTGTATTTTGTTTATTAAGATGAGTCCTTAAAAAATATACTGCAGCTTTACAGCTACTCAACATTCTGATTTAATGATTTCATGTGACTGTTGTTACATGAAGACTATCAGCATTAGATTAGGTGAGATTTATTTGAAAAAAAATCATTTGCATGGTCAGAGAGCTAACTGTGTGTCATTAGGAGATGAATGATAAAACAAAAGACCATTTAACAATAATTCTTACAGTTATAGTAGTGCCTAGAAACCCTACTGTGCTATGCTATGTGCAAATACAGAATGGAAGTTCCTATCCTGAAAAACCATCCAAATGAGACCAGACACAAGTGGGTTTCACAAAAAGTGGGAGAAGGGGAAAAGGGTAATACTAACAAAATTACGAGGTTACGGGATTTCTGGTTAAATGTGTTGGGTTGTTTTGTTTCTTAACTTTTATATATTATTTCTTAAAAAAAAAAAGCTTTCCTTTATCACTGAAGATTTCCCCTGCTCCTGCTGCTTTGTTTTTTTTAATGCACACCCACATTTTATAGCATATAATCCTTCTGCCAGGTGGTGTTGGCAACAACAAGGGCCAAGTTCTCTATTTAGGGGTTCCTCTTAACAATGCAAAACAAAACCATAAGAACATAAGAATGGCTATTATTGGGTTAGACCAAAGGTCCATCCAGCCCAGTGTCCTGTCTACTGAAGTGGCCAATGCCAGGTGCTCCAGAGGGAGTGAACCTAACAGGTAATGATCAAGTGATCTCTCTCCTGCCATCCATCTCCACCCTCTGACAAACAGAGGCTACGGGCACCATTCCATACCCGTCCTGGCTAATAGCCTTAATAGACTTAATCTCCATTGATTTATCCAGTTCTATTTTAAACCCTGTTATAGTCCTAGCTTTCACAACCTCCTCAGGCAAGCAGTTCCACAGGTTGACTGTGCGCTGTGTGAAGAAGAACTTCCTTTTATTTGTTTTAAACCTGCTGCCCATTAATTTCATTTGGTGGCCCCTAGTTCCTATATTATGGAAACAAGTAAATAACTTTTCCTTATTCACTTTCTCCACACCACTCATGATTTTATATACCTCTATCATATCCCCCTCTTAGTCTCCTCCTCCTCCAAGCTGAAAAGTCCTAGCCTCTGTAATCTCTCCTCATATGGGACCCATTCCAAACTCTTAATCATTTTAGTTGCTCTTCTCTGAACCTTTTCTAATGCCAGTATACCTTCTTTGAGATGACACCACACCTGTACACAGTATTCAAGATGTGGGCGTACCATGGATTGATATAAGGGCAATAAGATATTCGCCATTCTATTATCTGTCCCTTTTTAAATGATTCCTAACATCCTGTTTGCTCTTTTGGCTTCCACTACAGACTGCATGGATGTCTTCAGAGAACTATCCACAATGACTCCAAGATCTCTTTCCTGATTGGTTGTAGCTAAATTAGCCCCCATCATATTGTATGTATAGTTGGGGTTATTTTTTCCAATGTGCATTACTTTACATTTATCCACATTAAATCTCATTTGCCATTTTGTTGCCCAATCACTTAGTTTTGTGAGATCTTTTTGAAGTTCTTCACAGTCTGCTTTGGACTTAACAATCTTGAGCAGTTTAGTATCGTATGCAAACTTTGCCACCTCACTGTTTACCCCTTTCTCCAGATCATTTATGAATAAGTTGAATAGGATTGGTCCTAGGACTGACCCTTCAGGAACACCACTAGTTACCCCTCTAGAATTGCCTCTAACCAGATTAGAGGCAATTGTTCCCCACTCACAAGAAGTGAGAAATGTCTATTAAAAGGGAAAGGGAGCCCATCATTCATTTGTGAAAACATCATAATCATGTAACCATAAGCAAACCTCCATCCCACAGGACATTGGGCAGCGTCCTTTGCTGCCTCACTTTCCCACATTGCAGTGTAAAAGTCCAATGTCTGAATGTCCCTTTAACACACCACTCCCCTTTCCCTCTGCTGCACCCCACACAGTTCGTTGTCCTTGGTCAGAGAGGACCCAGAATTCAGAGGTGAGTTTTTGTGGATTCACCTCCCAGCTATGAAAGGTGGGAGGAGCACATCAAGCAACTGGTTCACTGTTGCTATCTCTGCTACTGCTTGCCACTCTCTGCAGTGCTTCACCCTGAGTCCCCACCACTTAGCTCAGCTCTTCGTGATTTCACTGAGTAGGGGGAACTTCTCTGCTGCTGCCTCTTCATTTCCTTTCACTGCAGCACTGTCCCCATAACACATTTAAGACTTAGCTCACAGCCCCGATCATGAGTGATTTCAGTTGTAAAAAGCACTTAAAAAAAAACAAGGACTCAACTGAATCCAATCAGTTGTGCCTTTAAATTCTGCAAAGGAGATGGTCCAATGTAATCTGAAACTCCTTAAAAATCCATATCCTCACTTAGAAATACTGATTCCTCCTTTCCTAGGCATTTGGAAGCACTAGCCTGTGCTTAGGAATTGAGGTTCAGTTTAGGGTGAGTGCCTCAATCAGGGCATGCTAAGAATATTTCTGCTGCCCTTTACTCATATAATAAGGATAACATTTAATTACTCCTGCATTCAACACTAAGTGAATTGAAACCCAAAACTAGCCAAAATTGATCACTTTTGCAAAGCAGATCTGTTTGCTGAACACCTAGGTAGAGTAGGTGTGTCTAGGCAAATACAGTTTGCTCCTGATGTCTTTTCCCCTGGTTCATCATGAGATGTCAGGAGACAGCTTATTCAGACACTGGCTTACAATTTCATTACACCACTGCCTCCCACAAACACTTATTAAGCAAACACAAACAGATCCCCATTTTTTCTCACCAATGCCTTTCCTTGGGTTCATGGGCCATAATCTCCCCCATCCCATTAGGAAAGTCTTACTTTTCATTTAATAAAAAGAGGTGTTATTGACATCACTGAGGGGCCCGTATAACTGGCTAATCATAGCTGCTCCCTGGAAGATGAGGAGGCTTTCGTTCTTCAAGTGATTGTGCATGTCCTTACCATTGTAGGTGTGTACGTGCCTCAGGCACAATTGTCAGAGCTTTTTTTCCCTCTGCATTACTGTTGGGGAAATGTGAACACCCCCTGGGGCCTTGCACCACTGCACATAGATATAAAGGGTCTCCCCATGCCCCAACTACCTTCTATCCCAGCCTACCACCAGTGACAGTTATAACAGTTGTGAGCTTTGTGGTTCAAAAATCATCTTCACCTTCTTATGTATGTAGGCCCTCTTGTGGTAGTTTAGCTTATCATAAGTATAGTCTAGTTCTTAGTGTAGCCTGCTCTCCGGTGCTCGTTTGAGCAGTGGGTCCAATACCGGACTCATGCTATGCTCTCTTGGCTTCAAGGCCTGTGGCAAGCCAATGCCAGTCTGCAACCCCGAGATTCCTGAAATATCTTGGGGAAGCACATGTAGGTGACAAATGTCACTCTGTAGAGGGATCAGTCCCATTCACAGGGTAGCCAGGCTGAAATATTTGCTCATGGAATCTGTGTTTTGCCTTCCATTGGAACCTTCCAACACTGAATGGGTCCCAAGCACATCCAAGTTGGTCAGGAATGCTCTGCCCACTGTAGCTGAGTCTTCGGGCAAGCCAGCTTCACTGGTATCAACTATAAGGCTTCATAAGTCTTCAAAGGCCTCAGTACCATGGGCTATCGTGATCTGGAAGCAAGCACTGGGTGCTGTAAAGGACACAGAGGAGCACTCAAAGAAGAAGGACCCCCAAGCATAACCACACAGCAAAGCAGGATTGCTGACTCCGTACCCTTCAAAGAGCCCATTGAGACTGATCCCAGGATCAGCAGAACTCCAAGTACCACAGGCTCAGGAGCCTTTGACAGTATTGTATACACTCAAAGCAGTCGAGACAGTGCAGGAACTACTGAACTTGTCTGTATTGGTTTCACCTGTGAGACAAAATTCCCGCCAGCACCAGTAATGGGTGTGTTGGATCCACTGGTGCCTCCTCCAGTATTGGTGCGCCAGTTAGTACTGGTGGCTTCTACAATTGAAGCATTTCAGCAGAGTCCATCAAGGGGAAAGACTGCAATGAGTTCAACACTGCCTCTGTCATTGATTTGCAACCCAGCAGGCTACACTAAGAACTGGTGTCCCCAGTATTGTTGGGGTCAGCTCTTCCATGGTCAAAGGAAGTAGACTCATCTGCTTCTTCAGATTCTAAGGTCAGATCTTATGCTTCCAGGACAGAGTAACCGCAGCAATCCCAGTTGGTGGTCTACCCACCTTGGTCCAGATCTCAACCTAAGGATCAATGGATGGTGCACAGCTTGGTCCCACTATCGTACCAGTATCCATCTGGGAGCCCTTGGGGCTTTACTCCACACCCTACAGCATCTAGTAGATACAGGGGGGCATAAGCACCATGGTTGCCATTCCTGCTCTGCCAGTACCAGTACTTTATAAGGGAAATCAGTTACTTGGGACTCCCCTGTGCAAGAATTGGACAGGGGCCATCCTCAGCAGCCACTGGCCTCTTCCTCTTCATTGCTGCATTTCCAAGGAGAGGGATTCTAGTCTCGATACTTCCTAGTCCTGAAGGCAAAAGGGGAGCCTCAGCCCTATTTTAGATCTAAGGCAACTAAACAAGTTTCTGAAGAAAATGAAATTCTGGATGGTTACTCTTGCTTTCATTATTCCTTCCTTAGAGAGTGGGGACTGTACTGCTCTTGACTTAAAGGACACTTACTTCCATGTGGCAATTCATCGCAGCCACAGAAAGTTCCTCAGATTGATGGGCAACAATTCACGCTATTAATTTGCAGTTCTCCCCTTCAGGCTTGCAGCAGCCCCTCATTTTTATGAAATGCATGGTGGTAGTAGCAGCTTTCCAGCACAGGTCAGGAATCCATGTATTCCCCTACTGGATGATGGGTAAGTTAGGTGCCGATCCAGATCTGAAGTGCTCTCCTGCATAGCTGCTATCCAGTCAGCCTTTCACTCACTAGGGTTCCAAATCAATACAGAAAAATCTATCCTGACACCACTACAGAGAATAGAGTTCACTGGGACAATGCTAGACTCCACACAAGCCTGGGCATTCCTGCTGCAAAAAGGTTCAATGCACTGCGGATCATTGCTCTAAATCTAAAGCTGCATTCTCTCATTATGTCTCAAAAGTGCCTCACACTTCTAGGGCACATGTGGCATACACCTGCATGGTCCAGAATGCCAGGCTGCATGTCCGAGAGTATAAGTGACCTCAGCCTATGCTCCAGCCCACCATCACATGGACAGGGTAGTTCAGGCATCAGCTCAAGTCTTGTCCTTCTGGGACCTGTGGACACACCCATCAAATGTTTGCACAGGAGTTTCCTTTGCTCCTCCTCAGAAGACACTCACCCTAGTTACAGATGCATCAGATCTTGGATGGGGAGCTCAGTTTGGCCCCCATTAGACTCAGGGGGTTTGGTTGTCCCAAGACCTCGCTCTCCACATAAATATCAAAGAATTCTGGGCCATCCTTTCAGCTTGTATGGCGTTCCTTCTGCGTACTGGGGGCAGAGTTTGTTAGAACTCACAGGCAATACAACAGCCATGTTTCATGTAAACTGATCAGGGAGCCCAGTCAATGAGGTTATAACAAGAAACAGTCTCACTCTGGAACTTTTGTATAGCCAGGTCCATTAACCTTAAAGCAGCCTACCTTCCAGAGGGCAGATTATGTGCATGTCTCTGGATGTGTCCAATGCCTTTTTCCTACTGTGGGATACTTCCCCAAGTGGCCATGTTTGCACCAAAGAAAACAAGAAATGTCATCTTTTTTGTTCCCTGGTGGATCATAGTCCAGGGATCACTGTTGTATGCGTTCCTCCGGAATTGGTCAAAAGGCCTGCTGTATGCCTTCCCTTCAGTTCTGCTCCCGCCCAAAACCAAACAAGATGGGGCTCACATCATACTAATAGCTTCAGCATGGCCTTGCCAACATTGTTTTTCATCATTACTAGCCTTATCAGTCAGATCCCTATACCACTCCCAAGAGATGCGGATGTGATCTCCCAGGGCAATAGGCAATTGGACCTCCTCCATCACAATCTACAGGTCCTCCCCACCTGACTGTGTGGATGCTATGTGGCTAACTTCCTTTGCACATCTTTGCTCTAAAGGAGTACAATAAATTCTCCTTAATAGCAGAATGCCTTCAACCAGATCTACTTACCTTACAAAATGGAAGAGATTCTCCATTTGATCTGTACAAAGAGGCTTTCACCCAGCCCAAACTTAGGCTAGGATATGCGGAATCAATCTCCTGTTCCTGAAATAACAAGAGCTTCCTGGTAGATCCATCAGCATTCACCTGGTGGCTATCTCAGCTTTCTACCTTCTGGCTGATAAAAGATTGACCTTTTCTAACCCTATGACCATTAGATTTCTAAAGCGTTTAGACAGATTATACCCACAGGTTCACAGTCCTGTTCCACAATGAAGTTGGAATTTAGATCGAACAAAGTTGATGGGTCCTGCCTTTGTGCCATTGGCAACTTGTTCTATATTACACATATCTATGGAAGCGACAGGTTTTAGAGTAGCAGCTGTGTTAGTTACAGATTAAGACTTTGATCCTGGTACTCCTTCAATTCACTGCCAGGATTACCAGTAACTTCATTGTTTTCAGGTTTCAGAGTAGCAGCCGTGTTAGTCTGTATTCGCAAAAAGAAAAGGAGGACTTGTGGCACCTTAGAGACTAACAAATTTATTTGAGCATAAGCTTTTGTGAGCTACAGCTCACTTCATCAGATGCATTCAGTGGAAAATACAGTGGGGAGATTTATATACACAGAGAACATGAAACAATGGGTGTTATCATACACACTGTAAGGAAAGTGATCACTTAAGATGAGCTATTACCAGCAGGAAGGGCGGGAGGGAGAGGAAGAAAACCTTTAGTGGTGATAATCAAGGTGGGCCATTTCCAGCAGTTGACAAGAACGTCTGAGGAATGGTTGTGGGTGGGGGGGGAGGGAAATAACATGGGGAAATAGTTTTACTTTGTGTAATGACCCATCCACTCCCAGTTTCTATTCAAGCCTAACCAGGTGGCACTCACGCTGCCTTAACGGATGCAGCTGAGGGTAAAATCCAATAACCATGCACAAGGCTTGCATATACCTACAGTGGAAGGTAAGTAACTTTTTTCAGTGGGAGTTAGACACCAAAATACCTTTGAGACTCTGGGTCCCTGTGACTGGGCACAGCTGTCTCTCAGGTGAGAGGGGTGTTGTGTACAGAAAGATGTAATTAGTATACTAACCACAATGAATATATTACAAAATTGGCTAAATTTCTGACATTAGATACTGTAATTAGACAAAGGATTCAGATTATAAAAGAAAGTTGTAGCTAGTGAGGGGTGCAATAGCTAACAGAATTAGACCCTTTGTCCAGATCCTACCAGGGCTGGGGCAGTTACAGAAGCATGCTATCTATTTCCCTTAAGCCAGTAAGGGGAGAAGAAAGTGAAGACACCTCATTTTTTAACCCTTTGGATGAATAATCATTATCCTGACAGAGATTCTCACAAACTGTGCTTGTAAAGCCAAAAACACTGCCTGTGAACAGTTGTTATGGAGAATGCTTGTTACAATATACTGCCTCAGCCCTGCTGACAAGAAAGCGGGATGTTTCAAGCAAGCCCTCAGACTGCCAGGGATAACAGCATCTGGAACAGACACATCAAGATAAGGGCTGACTTTTGATAATATCAAGAGAACCTTCTCCTGTTACAAGAAAACTAGTACATATAAATAAGGTAAAGGAGATTCATGCACATGAGTTTTAATTAACAGCCTCACTATGTGATTTACACCCACATTTTTCAATCCACTAATTGTAGCCCCATTGCTGATATTCAGAATATTAGAGTATTACTTAGTATTAACAGACATTGAAAACTATATATATTATATAGTTTAATAGTTATATATGTACTGGATAAAACTTAGGCTTACACTTTAACAAAGGAAAGAGGAATAACTGTTATTACATATGTGCAATGTAGCAGAGTTAACAGAATGTCCAGACTTTTTCATGCCCAATTTTGCAACTTTTACATTTAACTTCCAAGATTTCAGGGTGAATGAAAAAAACTGGAGATAGTTGTCTTGTAAAAATTACATTATGTGGCTGTTACCCCAAGAACAGACTCAAGGATCCCAGAGTAGCCCTCCTTTTGCTTAATTCTGGGTTTCCAAGATGTTGACATATTAATCTGTTCCTGCAAGGTGAAAGGAGGGGGCCTGCAAAAGGATCTCCTTGTGCCCTTCAGGAAACTCCCCAGAACAGACTAGATCTGTTCAGCTCCAGGAGGACACAGATACATCCCTCCCTTTAAAGGATTGACACCAATGCAGTACTTTTCCAAAACAAAGTATTTTCTTTATTTAGTATAACCAACCTTTCCTCATACAATTAATCTAAACCTAAATTAAAATATAAACATGAATCCCTTAGCAAAGGTATACAAGTTAAAGTACCCAAGACCATAATGTCATACAGTTGGAATGGTTTGAATGATATTTTCTGCACATGGTGATCAGTCATATGCAGGATAATCTTAATAAACCCTAACCTTTATTTATATATATATAAAAATAAATATAGTATATAGTACAATGTAACATTGATAACACAAACACACACATTTATTATCCCAATCATAAACATTCATTAATTCTGTTTCTATTCTATAGCTTATACTATGGCTCACATGCTTCCTCTCTGTAGTTTTCTTTCTTTCTGCTATGTCTTAAGGATCTTTCTGCTCTGTCTCAGGATCCTTTTCTGCTCTGTCCCAGCAACCCACTGCTGCTGCTATCACCCTGCAACTGCCTTGCTGTTCTTTGCTCTTTTAGGTTTCTCTGATCTTCACCTTTTCCTTCTCCTGCTCCTAACCTGACTTTTTCCTGCCTGCTCTCTTCCTTATATAAATGTTATGGCCTGTTTTGGTTGGCTTATTTTTCAATCCTAGTATTAGCATACCTATCATCCAATCACCTTCAGACCTTCTCTGATTGGTCCATTCTTATAGGACAATCATAGCTGCTAACTCTAGCAGTCAATCAAAGTTGTTGCACAATAAATTTACTGAGCATGCCTGCTCAACCCCTCCCTGCAGTGTTGAAGTGACTATCTGACCTCAGTACACACTTTGCCTACCAACACACTAGCCATAGGCTAAACTGCCAAGTCACTGTCTTTGGCTATGTGCCAACATTGTAGGCACATTTACGATTACCAAACTTTTAAACTACAAACAATTACCTTATTTCTTTAATATATACTTATTTGTTAACTTATGCATCTTAATATTATGGTTTAATTATATATTAAATTTTATTTCAGTTTTTGCTCTTTTTTCAGTTAATGTTGGCAGAGCAATATTTTCCAGTGCTGTGCTTGGAAACAACATAGAACAACTCAAAATTCTTTCGTATCATGGCCCTATCTTGCGCACACAGATTGTGTGTCCAGATGGTGACAGTGAGGCTCTGCCCATGGGAGGAGTCCATCCACACAGATAGAATTGCAGCAATTGATCTTTTGGTGCTATGCCCCACCGATCATGTCACAATTGTGTGGTATGGTTGATGGGCTGCACTGAAAGAATTGGCTTTGATTTGCCAAAGTCCATTAGGACCTAGTTCAGCAAGGTACTTAAGCAGATAAAGGCCCACCAACTTCTATGCAATGTCTCCTTAACCTTATTGCACATGTGTGTAAGTACCTTGCACAGTTGGGGCCCTAGGCCTTAATGGGGACTCTGTCTATTGCAAGTTTCAAACATCTGTTTTTGCTGTGGCCATTTTTAAAGCATATTTTAAATGTCTTTTACAGTGAGTAGTTGCCATCCACACCAGACACACACGCACTCACTTTGCCATAACCAAGTGACTGAAAGGCCTTTTCAACTTTCCATAAAAATATCCAAAATAGTCATATATTTCTTTAACGTTTTTACTGTCCCAAAGATTAATGTGGAGGCCTTACCTGCTGCTGCCCAGTTCTCTGAGGCATTCATAGAGGTGTCCTCTGTCTGGAATGCTGTATGCTCTTAGATTAGAGCCATTCCCACACATCCTCAAAAGCTGTCTGACTGGCATTTCTGTGTTGGGGTGCCGAATACTCTCCTGGTTCATTTGTCGGCCTATGTTGATGATAGTTTTTATCACATCTGACTGTGACATGCAGGCACGTTGCGCTGGTTTACAAGTGTATGAACAGGCATATACTATCCACATTAACTGGGTTAAGAGCAGTTTGATCTTACTGGACTCCTGGCAGTGTAGCGGTCCCCCTTTGTTGCCCCAACAAATACAATAGGGGAGGGGGCAGAGGAGAAGGTGCAAGGCTGCCTGCAGAAATGGCATTGCCTCCTTCCTGGACTATGCTTTCAGGGATGGATTGCCAACAACCTTATGGCCTCAATGTTGTGGTATCAGCTATTGTGTCTGGATCCTCCCCCAAGTTTTTTTTTGGACTGGACTCAGAGGCACATTAACCATTTTTGTAACAGTTACCACTGGTTTTGTCCTGCTTTGGTGTTCCTGCCATTAGATGGAGGAGGCCAGGGGCTCATTGGTTTAGTCAGCAGAGTGGCAGTCTTTTGCCTCCAGTCTGTTCAGCAGTTGTTGTACTCTGACTCCCTGCTGGCTGGAAGTCCCTTTCTTTTTCTCTCTTCCATTGTGCTGTTGTGGGGAGAGGGGGATGGTCTCTGACACTCACCTATTTTTTGCACCTTAGAGACCACAAGTCCTCCTTTTCTTTTTGTGTATACAGACTAACATGGCTGCTACTCTGAAACCCGTCACCTATTTTTGTTGACACTTGGCCGATTACAGAGTCTACCTTTGCCTCCATTCTATAATGGTTGTTTTAATGCCTTGTGATTTCTGTGACATGCAGGGCCAGACCAGACATTTTCCAATTCATGGCTCTCGGAAGAGCCACTGTTTTTTAACCAACTTTTTCTAGCTGAAGCTCTCACCTCTAGGAGCCTGTTTCCAGCCTTTACTCAGGCTGGGTTGTCCAAGTTGTGCCCACTTGGTTGTTCCTAGTCAGTCAAGCCGGAAGTCGGTGACAGCTCTTGCTGTTCAGACCAGAAGCTGATCTATGCAATTTTTGTGTAATGTCCTCAGGAGGTCATCTAGTCCAACCCCCTGCTCAAAGCAGGACCAACACCACCTAAATCATCCTATCCAGGGCTTTGTCGAGCCAGGCCTTAAAAAACTCTAAGGATGGAGATTCTAGGTAACCCATTCCAGTGCTTTACCACCCTTCTAGTGAAATAGTGTTTCCTAATATCCAACCTAGACCTCCCTCATTGCAACTTGAGACCGTTGTAACTTGAGATCATACCCACTGCAACTTGAGACCATTCCAGGTGGCACTCCTGCAGTGAGCTGTTCAGCATTTGCAGAAAGTTGTTCAGGGGATTTTGTGCCAGAGGGAATCCTGTGTTCCCCTCACCAGTTGTCTTCTTTTCTTTGGACAAGATCCTTGTGCAGCGAGGCAGATTGTTGCCCTGGAAGGATTTCCTTTTGCAACCATGACCAAGAAGCAGCTCTGTGGCACGTGTGTAGGTCCAGCATCACGCTACCCTGATACAGCCTGGAGAATGCCCCTGTCCTCGGATAATTCCATGTCCCCAGCTTGGAGGACATTGTGCAAACCTCTTCTTCCTAAATGCTCCAGTGACTTACAGTGGAGGATCCTGCATAGCTCTGTAGCAACCAATTATTTTGTGCATCCCTGAGGTGTGCCCCTTCAGCTCGGGTTCAGATATGGTGTTTCATTTTTTCCCTATATTGCCCTCATTTGATTCCTCTTTTTAGTTTTTATTTTATAGCAGCTTTTCAGCAATTTGGGACTCATTTTTTCCAAGCTCCCTGTTTGATCTCAGAATGACTAATATTTATTGCTCACATTCAGCAGGTTTCCTGCCTGGCCAACTTTTTGCTGGGTCAGGCAAAACTGTCAACTTTGAAGTCTCATCAGAACATAGTGGCCGGGGTAGAGCAGTGTTTGTGATCTGGCTGTGGACTGATTACACCTTTTCTAAATTGATGTGTAACCTGGACCCTTTTATGTTGATTTGGTGTGTTAACAGTATTTTGAGTGAACTTGGTGATGCTGATGCTTTAGTGATCTATGTTTTAATGTTCACTTCAGATGTGTTTTGCTCCATTTTATTCATCTTTTTGTGTATCTATTCTAATGTTATTACATTTTTAATAAATTTTATGTGAATAAAGATATTTTTCATGACATGGCTTGCTCTCTCTCTTTTGTTCTTCATGACAAAAGCCTGTCCTGGCTAAGGCACCTAAGTCCAGGAGACCAACGTGGTTCTTGGCTGTGAATCCAAAGCAAAAATATGTGCTTCCCTTTTGCCTTGACTTAGGCACCTATCTCCCTTTGAGGGGCAAGGGCTAGAACACTCCCCCATTCCTCAGCATTTCTAACTGGCTAGCTTATGTGGCTCCCTGCTCAGCATTTCAACCCCTCAGTCCCTTCGTAAATGTAGCCTGTGGTGCCTAAGGAGATTGTGGCAGTGCAAAACTGGTTTTTAGAATATCCAGAAATGTAGAAAATTGTAGAATTAAAAAGGGCTCAATATATTAACTATAACAGAGACAATTAAACCCAAATTTTAGATTGGAAGCCATTTATGGTCATGATTAGAGGGCAAGCGATACAGTACAGTAGCTTATGAAGTAACTGCAAATTAAAGAGAAACTAGACAAATGTGGTTCCATTCTGAAACATAAAGAGGCCACTGTGGTGTTCCAACTTTGTGCCCAAATGTGCTCACTTTATAAGTGCTTCAAATATTGATGGGATGATGTCCCAGGTTACACATCCCAATCTAAGCCGAGTTTAAATCAAGATTTAAATGACAGATAAATCCATCTTTGATAATATTAGGTTATTGTTCTTACAGGCCTTATTGCAGATAACTTGTTTAAACTAGAGAAAAGGCACTCAAGCCTAAATGACCTTGACAATTTACTGTACTTGAAAAATTGGGATTTGGACCCAAATACTTGGGTTAAATGAGTGAAACTCAGACCTCAGTGGTTCAGGAGCCAAATTAGTGATCAATATTACACAAAAGAGCCACAGTAGTGTGAATTCATTGTTTCATTTACTATAGTACTATATATTCATATTTAAACAGTATGATGGGAAATATTTAGTTTATCTATACACAAACACACAAACATACATATGACTCATAGCAAAATGACTGACCAAGTATTATTATTTTATCACCTACAGTTGCTTAATAACATAATCAAAGCATCCTGATTGGTTAATAACTTAGATTGGTTAATAATTAAATCACACAGTGTTTTAATATCACATGCTGCAAAGAGCTGCAGGAGACAGATTAAAGAGCCACTTGCAGCTTGCAAGCCTCAGTCTGAGTATCACTGGGCTAAATCAAATGCTATTATAGAAACCTTCCAAATGTAACAACCAATCTGTTAATAATTTGATAAAGCACAGAAATACACTCAGCTCCTCAAGATGCAGTATTCAAAATGAGAGAAAAAGTAAGAACATTCTTTATTATTCAGTGATTTAATTGAAAATAAATGTAAAACCTTGGAATAAGATTAAAAGTGAGCTTCAATCATCAAATACATGTTTTAGCTTTATGAATGGATATGCATAATTTGATAATTAGGTCTGGAAGGGATCCACTGAAAAAACTCTGGACTTTCAAGCACCTCAGACTGAAAATAATAATAAAAAAAGAAAGATTTCATGGCTTTACAGGTTAGCTAAGCCATATAATAAAGGAAATGTACTTTTGGGCTCATTAGAAAGTAGGTGACTTTGGAGAAAACACTGAAGATACAACAAGCAATCTTATAAATGTCAAGCAGATAAATATTCGACAATATTCTGGATAGACTGTAGATTACCTCAGAAAGAATGGCTATTTTCCAGCGTAATGAGCCTCTTAAGTGCCAAATATGATACATAAAGACAGGAGATCTTTTGCATATGCTTTGGGAATGTTCAAATTTAACATGATTCTGGCATCAGATGCTAACACATGTAAATTATTATAAATAAAATCCGCTCTATGACCTGAAATAATGTATTCTTTGTTAAATAATGACGAAATAGAGAGCAACATGAAAAGACGTGATAATGTGGCTCTTCTCCTAGCACAAAACAACAGTTGCTATATGTAGACCAGAGACTCTCCTGACCACACTCCATCTACTTACAGAAGGTTGTACAAAATTCAAACAGTCTATAGGGCACAATTAAATAAAGCCCTGATGCTGCAAATGAGTTGTAGTGATTACACAGCAAATATAGAGCTTATTAATAATATTGTTATACACACCCACATATAGGCCAGATCCTGGGCATAATTTAGGCCTAAACCTTTGAAATATGTCAAACATCTGATGCTGCTTCTGTGCTTCACACCCAGGAGATGTGTATTGAGTCGAGTCAACAGCTAAGTACCTAGACTGCAATTCAGCAAGAGTTTGTGTGTAAACTTTATGCCTATACATTTGTGTAACCCTTCTGCCAGTCAGAGTGGACAGCAACAAAGGCCGGGTTCAGTATCTAGGGGTTCCTTTTCAACAATACAACACAAAACTGGCTCAAGCCCCCATCCAGTGACCTGGGACAATAACAAACCACCCCCTGGGTGCCTCTACGACCAAGCACAGAGTCTGAGTGTAGGAAAAAAAGGACGGAAGTAACTCGGCATTAATTTGAGAAAACACCGCAAACAGGGTTTGTATACATAAATCATGAGCAAAAGACCCACCCCCCCCAAGTAAGTTGGGGGCAATGCCTTTTTCTCTTGGGTTCTTAAGTCCAGCAACCAAAAGTATTTAATGTGCCTGTCCCTTCTCTGCACTCCACTTGGTCAGTGCAGACCCAGAGGTGCATCTGCAGAGTTAACCTCCCCCCCATGGATGGAGCGGGGGGGGGAAGAAGGCACCTTACTCACTCTGCTTCCCAGGCACTTGCTTGCTGCTCCTCTTCGCCGGCCACCCGGCCAGCCAATCAGTACTCCACACCTCTCCACCAGCCACCCTGCTGGCTGAGCGCCACACCTCTTCGCTGGGCTCCACTCCAATCCTCTCCACCAGCTGCTCTGCTGGCCGATTGCCACACCTCTCCACCAGCCGCCCTGCTGGTCGATCGCCATGCCTCCCTGTTGGGCTCTGCTCTGGTCCTCTCCGCCAGCCACCTTGCGGCTGATTGCCGCACCTCTCCACTGGCTGCCCTGCCAGCCGATCACAGGTCCCACCACTTAACACAGCTCTCAGTGATTTCAGCTGGTAGTAGGGGAGCTTCACTGCTGGTGCATACTGGGCAATCTTTTGCATCAGAGACACTGTCCCAAAGCAGGTCTAATGCTAAGACCTAGATATCAGTGGCTTCAGCTCTGCAGTGTGTAACAAGATTCTCAATTGAGCCTAAATTAGCTCTTTTATTATATAGTGGAGAAAGGAATGGTCATATGATATCATGACCCTTAAGCACAGCCTACACCACCAAATAACTGTCCTCACCCTCTCTCAACTCACTGGGCTTTGGAACCCATGTCCCTGCCTAGTGAGTGCTGTTTAGTTGAAGGTGAGTCCCTCAATCAGTATGCCAAGTACAGTTACGCTGCCCTTGATTCATACAACAAGGATAACAAACCCTTATTACTTATGCCCCAATAACAAGGAGACGGTGGATCCAACACCAGCCAAAAGTGATAATTTGGGCAAGCAATCCTATCATGCTGAGCACCTAGGCAGGGTGGATGTGGAAGTTGCAGTCTGGGCTTCAGAGGCCACACTCCAGTCCAAGCCACAACTTCAAACGGTTGTCTACAAAGCTATTTTTAGCACAATAGTGCAAGTCATGCTACTGCTAGTCTATCAAATTGTCTGGGAGGCTCACTCCTGCAGGCTGTGTAGATATACTCTTAGCCATTGACGAACCTGTCCTCCATATGTCTATTAGCCAAGATGGTCAGGGATGCAACCCCATGTTCTGGTTGTCCATAGCCTTTGATTGCCAGAAGCTGGAAGTGGACAACAGGGGATGATTGCCTGTTTTATTCATTCCCACTGGAGCACCTAGCATTGGCTGCTGCCAGAAGGCAGGATAGCAGGCTAGATGAACCATTGGGCTGACCCATTACGGCCGTTCTTATGACCAAAAGGGCTTTGAATTGGCCCATAAACTAAAGATTTTACTACTATTTGAACATGTGATTTAAGTGGCATAAGAGATAATGGTACTGGTTGAAACTTCAGAGACATTAGACTTGCTTCAAAATAATGACCGGCATATTATGGTTTGAGTTTAATGTCTCGTGTGTGTACAAGTGACAACATTTGGCTATGAGTATCACCTGGGCAAGGTAATTTTGAATTGAAATGACATTCTTTGGTAATTAAGTAACTTGCCTTAATTTCTAAATTCTATTGTAGAGTTGTTTGATTGAGCTGCTATGAGCAGTCCCATAATTCCATTGGCATATAAAATTGAGTGGAAATAAATAGTGAGCATCATTTAAGGAACCGTAGTTCCTTGCTAATACCTAAAAATCACCTACAATGACTAGTATAGAAGAAGGATAAAAGTTTGCCCCATAACAAGATAGTGATAAGACCTTCAATGAATTACACTGATTTATTTTGTCTTGAAAACTGTAATATTCCAGGTTGAATTCAATTTTTGACAATGTGAACATTATGATCTAACTATATTTATTTATTATTTATTTATTTATTATGATCTAACTATATTGCTTCCTGTGATTTTTTCTACTTTAAAAGCTGTTTTGGATAACCCATTGATTTATAATAATCCTCCAGGCTATACTTTACCTAAGGAAAACTAATCCAAAGAACAGTGAGAAACCTACTAGAGATAACTGATTAATAGATTAAACAATTGAATGTGTGTTTTATAACCTATCTCTGTCACAGGATCCTTCCACACAGAACTCATTCCAAGATTGCGGCCTTAGAGATAAAGTTGATCCCAGGCATTAAATAGCTGGAGAAAGCTAAATAAATAATTTCAAAATCTAATGTGCTGTTTTAACAATTATTTGTCTTATATAAACCTTTGTTACACATTAATTTTATTTGTTGTACCACTTGTACTGTATTGTTTGCGGGGGAGAAGGGTAGGAGATACAGTTACAAAAAATATCTGAATTCAACCCAACATTTAGGGAGGTTTCCACAGAGTTACTAGTGGGTTTACCCGTTCTTAGGTTAGGACAGCTGCTAAATCTCGGAGGTCAGATTCTTCCCTCAGATACACTACTCTTAATTCACAATAACTCCATTGAAATCCCTTTTCATATCTTCAATATTTCTTTATATTATTTTAAAATGAAATCTATTTTTGTAAAATTAATGTATTTGTGTTATTGTGATGGATGCCAACTGTCTCCCTCTTAGTTGCAGGACTAACAGGAATAAAAAGCAGGAGGGATTATCAAAATATAAATTCTGACCTTTATTGCTTACAGACCAATCCTCTCACTTAATGGTTGTGCTTAGTATAAAAGTTGACCAAGCATAATCTATCACAATTCCTACTGCTAGTTCTAGTTACACTACTGGCATTTTATTAAATAGCTTCAGCTGGTAGGCTTTGTAGTATTTGTTTGTTTGTTTAGGAATGAAGCTTCCTTTTGTGCTTATACATTGGTAGCCCTGTTTACTTTTCCTACTATTACCACAGGGTAATATGAAATATGCTGTTTCATCTAAACAAATCATTTTGGTGACATTTTCATCAGTAGACGGAATTCCTGTTATTCCTGGCAGATAGTGCGCTGGCTTTGAATATAGGAGACCCCAGTTCAAGACCCTATTCTACCTAATTCAGAGCAATCTGGGAAGAAAAACTCTGATTCAGGGAGATCAGGGCTTTAAACTTGAGTATTGCACATTTCACACCAGATCCCAGATGTGCACTCGCACAGGTTTTGGTCTGGAAATGGACAATGACACAATTGAATTGTCCCAAAAATATCTGAAAGGGTTTTTTTTCATTCCAGCAGGGAACAAAGACAGATCCTGAAACCTCAAAAGATGTTGCAAACCAGAAGTGTCATCTTCCATTAAGTCTACTGACAAAGGTCTATGTACCACTTCAGTATTTTTAGAGCTAAAGTAGTACTTCCCTGCTTTAGAGGCATTGTGTAAGCCCTTTGTGGAGGAGAGAATGTTATCCTAAGCACTCATTACTATAAATATAAAGGAGAAGGGGTGCAGAATGTGACAGATTTCTGCCCTAGAAGAGAATGGGTGAAAACGATCTTTACTGATGTAAGCAGAGTCAGAATGAGATCTACCCTGACATCTGGTGGTGAGTTGTGGAAAAAGACTTCAGGGGCTGATGTCGTTTGCATGGGCACACCCACCCCGCCTAGCATGATGGGACTGCTTGCCCAACCGGTCACTTTGGCTGCTGTGGGATCCCCAGTCTCTTTGTTATTGGGGCAGGATAAATAAAGTGTTGTTATCCTGGTTATGTGAATCAAGGACAGTAGAACTGTACTTGGCATTTTATGATGGAGGGTCTCGCTCTCAACTAATAGCAGGTTTCAGAGTAGCAGCCGTGTTAGTCTGTATTTGCAAAAAGAAAAGGTGTACTTGTGGCACCTTAGAGACTAACACATTTATTTGAGCATAAGCTTTCGTGAGCTATGAGCCCACTATGGGCTGAAATCACTAAAGGAACTAAAATTACTAAGAGCTGAAATCACTGAGTGCTGTTAAGTTGTGGGGGGGGCCTGAAGCTATATTGGTGAGCGACTAGCAGGACATCTGCTGTAGAGGAGTGGCTCACAGCATGGCTGGAGGAATGGCTCGCAGGACAGCTGGCTGAGTGGAGCAGCTCACGGTGACGGCTGCAGCAGACCCCCACAGAGAGGCAGGGCAGTCGGCCATTGACACAAGCAGTGGAGCACGTCAGGTGCCCCCATACCTCCCCCTTTTCCACCCAGGCTGGGAAGTAAACTCTGCAGATGAACTTTTGAACTTTTAGGTTGCTGGACTTCTGAGACTTTGGGTGACTTTTGGGTTGCTGGACTCAAGAACCAAAGGGAAAAGACACGGCCCAATCTGCTTGGGGTGGGACTTCTGGTTTGTGTTACGAATCATGTTTGTGGTGTTTCCCCAACATAATGCCGCATTGTTTTCTCCCTGTTATTAAAAGGCTTTTGCTACACTCAGACTCAGACTCATTGCCTCTTAGAGGTGCCCAGGGGGGTGGTATGCATTTGTCCCAGGTCACTGGGAAGGGGTTCTAGCCGGTTTTGCATTGTGTTATTGGAATGGAACCCCTAGATACTGAACCCAGCCCTTGTTGCTGCCAAGTCTGATGGGCAGAAGGGTTATATAGGCCTTGGAAGGCAAAATCCATTCACTGTTGCCTGGACCTTCCTTGTAATAAAAACAGGATATTTCGCCATCACTGAATACCTGGTTAGAAACATAGAATACTTGAAAAATACTTGGGGCTAGATAATTTAAGGAATCATAAAACCAGTAGGTGAGGATGAGGATTATTAGGATTTATTATCTGATGCTAGTTATTCAGACATACATGTAGTCAGAATTTCTTTCATCCAGTCAAATTGCTTAAAGATGAAAGTAGCCTTATAAAATTATTGCAGGGTAAACAAAAACCCAAACACAACACATTTCCCTTCTTTCTTTCCTCACATTATTAGGAGTCAACAATGTTCAGTGCTATGGACAACATAAAGCACATTTGATGGCATGGGAGGATGAGGATGAAAGGATAAAATTGTTCTTTATATTAAACATCTGGGGTTTTCATGTCCAAAAGAAGTGATAGCTGCAATCTGAAACTTGTACATGCATGGGCAGATTTGCTGACTTCTTCACTCTTTTGTGCAGACACTGGCAGATTTGTTGACCTCTCCACTTTTTTTTAGTCTATCCATAATCTCCATGTTAGATATATTGTTGCTCATAATGGCCGTGGATATAAGAGAGCAGCAGACACATTTCTGACAGAGATTGTCAGCAGCAGATCCCCTTTACCCGGTGCTGAGAATGATTTAACTACTAGTTCAGACAGGCCCACACTGTTACAAAGTATGGCTACTAGACTTGTCTACACTAGGGACTTGGACCACTGCAAATGACATTTCAGCTGACCCTCTGTAGCTATGTAAGGTGTTCCCACACATCACTTCCTTAAGTTCCTCTGAATTGTGAATGCTCATTTCCTAGTTCTCTGAATGGGGTCCCAAAGCAAGGGGGTTGTGGCCTTAGCAATCCATAATGAACAAAATACAGTACCAAGCCATTTTCAAATGTGAACCCAATAAATGAGTATAGTATTTGTCAGTATATAAATTTGTCAAATAAATTGCTTCAGTTTATTTTCATAAACAAGAAAATCCTTAAATCTGTAAGCATTGCACTTTGTAAAATGGCTCTCATGTGCATAAAGTCACAAGAGCCGTTGTTCAAAATAAAATACACACCCAGGAGTATAGGATAAATTGTACAGAGAGGTAACTGCATGGGCATTGTAAGACTGTGTTAGGCATCCTAAGAACAAGGGTGGAACTACAGTGCTAGTGCTTTCAGTCTATTCCAACACTACAATGGGTGCAGAAGGACCCAGTGCAACATACTACAGGGGTGAGCCATGCTCTGAGCAAGTGCCTTTGCAATAATGCTAATAATGCTTGTTCCCTCTTGCAAGCTCTTTTGCTATGTGTGCTGGGCCATGACTTTAAATAAAAGCTATTCAGGCTGGAAGTATATGATGGCTCTTTGCATATGAAAGAGTGTAATGTGCACTTGTATGTAAGGTGTGGATTGAATGGAAAAGCTCCATTATTTTACAAGGGACCCTAACAGGGACACAAGAGCTCCAGTGCCTCAGGGTTGAAGCAAGGCAACTTGGAGACAAGGTCAAGAAACAGAACAGGCTGGGCTCAGCTCAGGTAAAAGGAAAGGGCTATCAGCCAAGTGCACAACAGCAACCAAGAAGCCCTCCTTCTGGGGAGACCTAGGTAAAATAAGGTTATCTGATGGAAAGGATGGAGACTGCTGTCATATAGGGAGACACTCCAATTTGCAGTGGGTATCACAGGATCAACTTCTAGAGGATGAACCAACCATTTACAATGTCCTACTCCCACACCAAATAAGTACAACTCTGAGAGCCAGGAATTCCCTAATATGGGAGAGTAGGGGCAGAGTCAAAGGAATGAATTTTGCATTTAGTTCTGAATGGTACGGTCCAGGCTCAGCTCTCCATTTTGCGGGATTGCAAAGGTTCTGAAGACCAAGTCATTCGTGTGTGTGTGTGAGTGAGTGAGAGAGAGAGAAAAAGCACACATACCTTCCCAGACTAGTCCCAGACCTTCCCAACAGTCTAATTGTACCAGGGGAATATAGCTGCCATGGGAGAGGTGAACTGTTAGGTAGCCAGGGCCATTCCCAGGGAGGGCTTTGAGTACGGAACAGACACTTGAACTGTACTCTGTAAACAATAAAAAACGAATGCAGCGAGCTAAGCTAAGCGGCAGGGTAATGCATTTTGCTAAGCAGCAGGGTGATGTGGTCACAGCCGTACAGTTTGCTAAGCAGACAGGCTGCTGCATTTTGAACCAAGTGGAGCTTTTTAGGATGTGTGGTTTCATTCCTAGGTACAGTGAATCGAGCCTGATGACCATAAATGCATGGATCACTGTGGTTAGATCTGTGTCTGATAGAACAGGTACAATCTTCTGCACAGTCACAGATGGACACAGACATTTCTTAACACCACAGTTATTTTGGGCTCCAGTAACACTGAGGAGTCCACAGGAACCTAACTTAACAAACTTAGGGCAGTAGCCCTCAACAGAGGGGATTTACAGAGGAGCTTCCCTCATGCTACTAGCATCACCTCAAGTTCAACATTAGCCAGCTGCTCTTCATCCAGGTGCTGATTTTAGCTAGGAACTGAGAGAGCTGGAGATGGTGCTATTTACATTTGATGTAAAGGAGATGAAAAGCGGGAGGGCACCCACATAATTCTGGCACTTTTACCCATATTGTCTCACCAACTGCTCCAAACACTACATGTAGACCCTGAGGTTAGAGTTGATTGCATCCAGAGTGAATACTCTTTGTCAAGAATGGCAAATGCAAGAAAACCAGAAGGAGATACTAGCCACTCCCTAAACTGCATATGCTGTGAGTGGGGACTACAGTTCAGGTGATGGTGGCAGAATAAGGCTCAAATAGCTCAGAGCTGAGGGAAGAGATGTGCCTGCTCAATAACCCATTTTGCCACCCAGCTGGTTCTCTGCACTGACTGCTTAGTTAACATAGGAACTGCCCTTAAGAGTACTATGGGCCATGTCATTGCACAAAGAAAAGGATAGGGCCCATCGCAGGCAGCCCACTTTGGTTTCCACAGAATACAAGAGCCTGAGCATTTAGAATTAGGGGCTCGGCAGCAGCCATAGGACTGAATTATTGGCACTGACTGCCCTTCAAATTACAGTGATGACTTTTACAATTTTTCAAACTGCCTTTAATAACTAATTAAGGGTTACCTCAGCATTTGTAGTGTGCCTGAGGTATATCACTTTGCACTTCAGTGGTGCCTTCCATCAAAGGATCTCAAAGCACTTCACTTAGCCATATGGTCTGGATCCACAAAAGGACTTAGGTGTTGTGATGCTGAGCTGGAAAATTACTGAAATCCACAAAGCCCGATTTAGGTGCCTAGGCTCCCTATGCAGTGCATGAGGAGAAATAGGCACCTAGGATCTATATCAGGAGTGGGCAAACTTTTTGGCCCTAGGGCCACAGTGGGGTTGCAATACTGTATGGAGGGCTGGGTAGGGACAGCTGTGCCTCCCCAAACAGCCTGGGGCCCCGCCCCCTATCTGTCCCCTCCCACTTTCCGTCCCCTTCAGAACCCCTGACCCATCCAACCCCTGCCCCCACTCCTTGTCCCCTAAAACCCCTCGGGACCCCACCTCCTACCCAACCCCCCGGCTCCCTGTTCCCTGACTGCCCAGATCCCTATCCACACCCCCACCCCCTGACAGGCCTCCCCACACCTATTCAACCCCCTGTTTTCCCAGTCCCTTGACCGCCCCCCTCCCAGAACCTCCCCTGACTGCTCCCTGGGACCCCCTGCCCCTTATCCAACCCACCCGCTCCCTACCCCCTTACCATGCTGCTCAGAGCAGCAGGAGCTCACAGCCACGCCTGGCAGGAGCGGCGGATCAGAGCACTGCCTGCACGGTGAGGTGAGGCTGTGGAGAAGAGGGGACAGCAAGGGAGGGGCCAGGGGTTAGCGTCCCCGGCCGGGATCTCAGGGGCTGGGCAGGACAGTCCTGCGGGCCGGATGTGGCCCACGGGCCATAGTTTGCCCACCTCTGATCTATATTCTAAAAAAGCCAACATGCTGGGGGGAGGGGGGGAGAGAGTCGTCTAGGCTAGCCAATGGGAGATACCAATGAGAGGGGTGTGATCTAAGCCCCACCACTCTCAGGGAGTTCAGCACATAAGTGCAGGCTTCAGGGAAGTGCCTATTTCTGCAAGCAATCCACAATTGGGAACCCAACTCCTGGAGTCAGGCAACTTAGGTACCTAAGCCGTTCTTGTAACTACACACAAAATGAAAGAGGAGGCAGTTTCCCTTTACTCCAGTGGGTAGGGTACTCATCCAGAATGTGGGAGACCCCCTTGGTTCCCTTCCTCCCTCTGCCTGATGAGGAGAAGAGATTTGAATCTGGGTTTCACACCTCTCTCCAGGCAAGATTGATGTTGCCCTGCCTTTAAGGATCATGCTGAGACTTGCACATGAGATAGATGTCCAGATGACTGCCTGAAGTGCAGGAGACATGCCCAGCGGCAGAAACTTGGGTGCTTAGGGAGCTTTTACAGCAGAAATTTAGGCGCCAAGTGAGTTCAGGTGCCTACAGGGTTAGGTTGCAGCTAAGCAGGGGTTTTGTGGAAGGCAGTGATGCTAAAACCTGGGACTTGTGTGCCTACATGTGGGCTTTAGGTGTCTAAGTCTTTTTGTGAACCTGGCCCTATGTAGATCAATCCTCAAGGTATTGGACAATGTCTCTATAATGTTATTTGGCCAGTATAGTATATAGGATACTGCAAATACCTAGGTAACATTATCTACAACAGGCGTCTAAGGTAAGTAAACCTGTAAACCTTTCCCCCTTTAGATATAGCCACCATAGGTTATTGAATGAGACATAAGCAATGTAATAAAATTGCAGCTCTGGTCACTTTGAAAGCATGTCTGCTTCTCTATTAGTAGCATGCTACTTTGTACTGGCCAAACAATGTTGCTGGAACAGTTTATAGTAGTGGCTTGGTTACCCATAGTATGTTTTTTAATTGAGAAAGCAACAATACTTTCCTGTGAGCTTGAAATTCAATAACAATTAAGCTAACAGAAACAAAGAGCTGTGAAACCATTACAGCACTGATTAGTGAGAGGTGTATGGAATGATTTGATTCTGACTCTTCTATGCAAGGAGCAAGAGACTTACCAGGAAGCTTATTCGTAGTAGTGTATGAGTTTTCCATAGATTCAATGAGCAGGAACTCACTGCACTGTCAGATTTCTACCACCTATCAGAGCAGCAAGATTTAGTGCATGAGGATAAATAACATCTTTATGAGATAAATCAATTCTTGGAAAGGCCAAAGGAATGCCCCTTTATGGGGCTTTGTGGTTTAGACAAGATGAGTGGCACTCAGAATACTAGTATCAGACTGAAGTTACTATAATGACGCTGACTTGCTATGTGATCTTTGGAAATTCACTTAACCTATTGCTTCTGTTGCTGCCCCATCTTCTAAATGAATTTGGTAACTTCCCTTCCACACATTCATTCATGTCTGTAAAGTGTCGTGACATTCTTAAATGTAAAGCACTACAGAAGCGCCAAGTGTTGCAATGCTTTTTGACTCAACAAGGGTGTGATGGAGTATGCATACCCCGCACTGGAGAAAAAAGGGTTAACCCCACAACGTGGGCGGCGGAAGTCCCTCCCCTTAGACCATGCTGGGCATGCTCCAACTGTTGCCTCAGTAGGAAAAGGAGCAGCCCAGCTTATTCTGGCCCAACTGCTAGAGGGGAAGGATCTTTGGCCAAAGCTCCAGCTGAAGACCCGCCACAGCCCTTGCTTGCAAGACCCAGAGACCCTGCAAGATGGATTGGAGGCCTGGAGCCCAAGGAGCCCTAGAGGACTATCCCCATTGAGGAGCTTAGATGCTCTGGCACCCCACGAGAACAGCTTCTGGAACTATGGTAGGAAGTGACTCAGGGAGGGTGAGCGAGTAGTATCTCCCACCCCAGTAAGGTCAGTGTGTTTCAGTGGGATTCCCTGCTGACCCAGTGATGGACCACTCTGTCACTGTAAGGGCCCTGGGTCAGGGCCTGGTGGAGTTGGGTGGGCCTGGGCCGTCACCCCCCTCTGGTGGCAGCCCCCACCTTTCCCTGCCATATTGACTCTGGCCATTAGGCTGTAGCCCCAGCTTCTGGACCAAACTGTAGTCACCCCAAGAGCTGCTCAGGTGACTAACTGTGCTGATATCCTCACCCTGTTTTGCCCCAAAGGGCGGGGCGGGATGTGCATACACAGTGACAAAGGGACTTAAAAGTATTTAATGTTTTAAGGTTTGAAGCATGGTCAAAAGAGTTACATTTCTTGGGGAACGCATGAAAATAACTTCCTAATCACATTTGGTCACAAGATCTAAGGGGTGAGATAGGATGGCATGCTCTTCAAAGTGATGTGTTTCCCACTTAGAACATGTCTTGAAGAGGTTTAACAAGAATAGAGGAAAAAATTTTATGATAGGAGTTAATGAACTGTCGTGGCCTCACCAACACAAATTACCCTGCTTGGAAGGAAAATAAAAATACTTAAAGGGGTGACTGAAAGAGGAGCTCTGCCATAGAAACTAAAGCCAAAAACGTGTCTAATGGACGTGTCTAATGGAAAGTAAGATCACACTCGCCAGACCTGCAGAAAACAAACAACCTGCATTTAACACCTGCAAGCATACATCTGTTGCCTTGTGCAACTGATCGAGTCAGAAAGAAAAGATGAAGGGGAGAAGTAGGTTGGCTGTAGTACATTTGGGAATATTAAATAAAGCACAGAGAGCAAATGTTTATTTCCCCCTCCAGAGAAAGATCCCCAATCATCCTGCAAGTTCATGATAAATTACCCAAAGACAGAAATGAAGTGATTTGGGAGAATATTCCAGTCCACAGAATGAAAGGAAAATGAAAGCAAATGATTTTAAAATATGTTTTGCAACATGGTTTTTTTGACACAGGAATTTAGACTTTTGTCCCCCAAAAACATTTTTAAAAATTAGTTATTTGAATCATGAGAAGTTGATGTTTGCCCCTCCAAAATATATCAGTCTACCCGTAAATTGTTTGTTTGTGCTGATGTACAAGGAATTAGAAACCTGTACTAAACTCCCATATCTAATCACACAGCCAAATTCTAGGGTGTTCAAAATCCAAACTAAGATCTGAATTTTGAAAATGGCCCTCACTATGTAAACTTAATCCCCTATGATATCTGCAAACCTCAATGCATCTTTAACTATGGAAAAATGCTTGCACTTGAGATGTACAGATACAGTAGTGGGCATCAGCATGGTCCAGTGGTGAGGGGACAGGAGGAGGCTTAGGCAAGTCACTTTTTCTATCCAGGCCTGTTTCCTCTCATCTATTTAGATTGTAAACTCTTCGGGGAAGAGACTGCCTGCAATATGTGTTTTGTACAGTAGCTAGCACAAGGGGGCCCTAATATCAGCTGGGCTTCTAGATTCTACCATGATAGAAATACTAACAATAACTACATCCAAAATGTAGGCTGTATTGAAATCCAAATCAGGATTCTGTGGCATGAGCCTATTCCAGTATTAACCTAAATAGAATCTAAACTAGACAGTTGGAATACCAGATGTCTAGCTACTGTTTTCTAGTAACTATCTGCTTTACTATGTTTGCCTTCCTTTTATGGCACTCGCAATCCAAGTTAAAGCCAGGGATAGTTACCAAAAAGTCATTGAGGATTAGCCAGTCAGGTGTCCTGGTTTACAACACTGCATTGAAAGATAAAGTGGAATTCATTTAATCTGTTAATCAAGAGTCTAACATTCAAATGCCCTATCCTGAAGCTTCTTAAACTGACATTGTGTTGAATGATAGAGTTAATATCAGCTGACGGTTTGCCAGAAGCCATTAATTTAAACTCTCAGTTTTGTTTCAGGGCCTGTTAATTTTATCATAGTCTTCGAAGGGGAAGATTCCATGTAAAGAACAGCCATGTTCTGGTTTTCCCTAGCAGAAAGGTCATTTGTAAATCCTCCCTCCCTCCCCCCAAAAAAATATTTAAAGCCAAGCAGAAATGAAATTAGACCTTTGTTTATACAATACTCTGCACTGATCCTGGATTTATTTTTAAAAGTTGGTAAACTCTCCTTCCAATTTAAATTGAATAAGTAGGTGCAGCTGAGTCAATGGACAGGGGCTGGGTTGCAGTCATGTGTTTTCACTTTAATATTACATGAGGAGGAAGATGAGGTAAAGTGGCAAAAATAAGAAAAAGGAGAGATGCAAAACAGAGGCAAAATATTATAATGCAAGAAAAGGAAGTTTTGAATAAAAAGCCAATGTCCATTGTGCTTTGTACACACTTGGCAAAAACAGCGGTCGACTGTTTCAGGCTTAACCGTGCGCAGGGCCTTGGGATCTAGAGTATGCATCCAGATAAGCAGCACTTATATGGCCTCAGGGAAGTATGCTGTATATCATGCTATTACTTTCATCAAATAGATGGATTTTCATGGCATGATAGCCATTACCAGGAAAAGACGCCCCAAAATCATTAATGCGGTGGGTCTGCAGCATTTCCCTAATGAAGAACTCTTCTGAAACATTCCATTTCTTTTTTTTTTAAATTATTTCCTCCTGTGCCATGTAGCACACAGCATCTGTAAGTCTTCAAATATGGACCATAGTAATTCTGTTTAATTCTGTCATTCCCCTATCAAAAGCACATATTAGACTGCTAACCAATTCCTTTGTGTATATGAAATAACTATGGTACTGCAGCAAGCCTAATTACTTTCACAAAAATGAGACTTGAAGTAGATTTCGTGTGCAGTCAAAATGAGTTTTATACACTTTTGTAAAAATTAAAGGAATGAAAATCAGTATAAAAATTGCCTTTAATTTTGCTATTTGCCTTAATTTCCCCCGCCCCTTGCTAATAGGAAATTTATAAAAGTATTTTGCTGCCACAGCACAATGACTTTGCTCAACCTTAAACAGCAGAGGTCTAAACTCATTTTGAAAAGCATATTTTCCACTCATGATAGAAATGGCTTGTGTGGATTAATTTACAAAGAATTCCTACCTTCTGCGTCAAGTATTGGGGGTAGCCGTGTTAGTCTGTATCCACAAAAACAACAAGGAGTCAGGTGGCACCTTAAAGACTAACAGATTTATTGGGCCTAAGCTTTCGTGGGTAAAGAACCCACTTCTCTGACGAAAGCTTATGCCCAAATAAATCTGTTAGCCTTTAAGGTGCCACTGGACTCCTTGTTACCTTCTGAATGAAACTATAAAACCAACTTCTTCAGGTTATTTTAAAGCTGAGAAACTGACAATGGAGAGATATAGTTCTTCCTCCAATGATATTGAAGACTATTAAGCCAACATATTTGATTTCTTTATTTCATACCTCATTCAGGTAGCTCTTGGGAGCATTTGCAACAGAAGTTTATCTGATCTCACTAATGCTTTGGTTATAGTATTTATAACATCCTATGTTGAAATATTTTCACCCACAGACTTCATCAATGATTTCTTTCCTGCCTGCTTGCTCTGGGGAAAAAAAAGAGAAAGGACATATGCTAAGTAATTAAGGACCAGATTTTCAAAGGTATTAGGTTCCTTCAATTGAAATCAATGAGAGTTAGGTGCCTAAATAACTTTGAGGGTCTGGACCTACGTTTTCACTTTTTTTTTTTTTTTAAGGGTCAGTTACACTTTCTGTGCTACCCTCTTCATTTAGTATCTTGGTACCTTAGTCAAGGTTGCAATGCTTGATCAAATCACTTCAGGACCAATGGTGTAGAACATGGATGACCCATAGCTATATATGGTGCTTGCTGCTATCATGCTGCTAAGAATACTGTTTTTCCAACAAGGAGATTTAATTGGCAAGAATTTGTGATTTTTCTCTCATGTATAAAGGCTGATATACAATGCTGGTCTAAAGCCTATTATTTGCAATGGTGGATTCCATCTTCATATCTTCAGCCATATATTACCAAGTAAACAGAAGGTCCATCTAGCTGGTCTGCAGTACTGCTCCCAAAGCAAATAGCTTCATTGGTTACAGGTGGTCTTTTTGTCTTGTAAGTGAAGCTTTTGCCTCAGCAGAGAACAAATGAAGCACCTCTGTCTTTTGAATATTTTTCTTGTCATTTCCCCGTAAATCTGAGGAAGATCCTTCGGGATGTGATTAACATTAGCCAATCCTGACTTCTGTGAATTTATTTGTTACCTCTAAGTATTGACCAAATTTATATAAATAATTTTCAGCCTAGGCAGTGTTTGTAAACTGTTTACCTTTGACTATTCTGATTTCTATTTGGCTTTCTTGACATGAGACTGACCAGCTAAATTGCATGCTATTATTTCTTTCTTGAATGGATGAAAAACTTTTAAAAGTAGGGGATTACTGAATGTCACATGAAGACAATGACTAGTAAATACTTGACTGCACTTGAATATCTTCATCTGTGAAGATGAGTAATCATGGGGAAAAAAACAATTTGCTTATTTATTTTGCATATTTCTGCATGGGTTTCTCTATACCACAAGTCTCCAGTTTGGAACGTCACTTTTAAGGTAGGTAAACAAGGTCACCTACAAGTAAGTGAATTCACTTTTTTGCATCTCTGCATGACTGTTCTGAATTTGTCTTTCAAGGTGGCTTTTCCAAATTCTCACTCTTATGTGAGTTACAAGAATTGTTTATTCATATTACCTGCACTATCTTTCTGGACATAGTAGTGCTGCATTTACATGGTATGTTTCAGCCTAAGTTTCATTACCCTCTGTTTCCTTCATCTTGCTTAGATCACCACCAAACCATCCAGCATATTACCAAGTCAGACCAGATGACTGTTACAGCAAAGCTGTTTCTCAGTCATTTAACTAATGAAATCCTGGTCCCTTTGTGCACTTGGGGGGGGGAAACTAAAACATTTGCTTTTCTCTTCACTGGTTTTAGAAATACAGTAAGGGGAATATAGATCTGAACAACTGGCTTCTAAGTTCCCATATTCATATTTAGTTGAAGAACTGTATTTATTGATACTGGTTATGCAATCAGTTCTGAATCCTCCATTATATTCTGAGGTTTGGGGATATTTGGCAAGTGGCAAGGAACAAGTGAGAAGAAGCTACAATTCGAGAACTGCAGTTATGGGTAAGCAAATTGGTTTCTATATTTAGTGTAGCAGAACCTACATTAACAATATGTCATGTAAGAGGGCCAGAGTACCATTAAAAACTCCATATCCAGCCAAGGGGACAATTCCTGGCGCAGCCAGTATGTAAGACAGCCAAAAGTTGTTCATCTGATGAGTCCCTTGCAAGTCCCAGTGTAGCAGGCTGCTGGAAGATGGGATGGAAGGGGGTTTCAAGGGTGGGACTGCAGCATCACACAGCACTGCAGAGATTCCAGGCTGCTCTGCAGCCCATAGGGCAGCCCAGGGAGGCTTCCTAGTTTAGACTGTCCCCCAGAGATATCTAAATTATACCAGAGGCCTCTCCAGCCCCTGGAATAGCTCAGGATCAGAAGGACACAAAATTGTCTTAAAAGCCCCCTTCTCCTGGGGTTGTGAGGTGCATTCTGTGCCTCTTTGAGGTGCAGCACAGAATCTCACCCCATGTGTATTGTGTGACTGCATCTCATAGCCAGGTAGGCTCTGGTCAAAACATATTCCAGTGCAGCTCACACATACGGTTAACTAATCTTCCTCCTTTGGACAATGAGGGGAAATGCACAAGAATGTGTTTAGGATATTTAAATGAGAAAATAGATAGCCTTGCAAGAAAAACAGCTGTTTGTTTTGGTCAAAGACTCCATTTCTATTTCAGTACTAATTCAGAATCAATAATAAATTAGTGAGGCTTACACCCATTCCACCTTGCATTATGAACCTGTCAGTTTCACAGATTAGTATCAGGATGGGTCCTCCAAAGTATGCTTATGTACTGAAGGAAGTGATACTGGTAATTTAGTAGATGGCACTCTTCTCTGAGTCAGTGAACCAATAAAGAAAAGGAGTACTTGTGGCACCTTAGAGACTAACAAATTTATTAGAGCATAAGCTTTCGTGAGCTACAGCTCACTTCGATGCTTTTTGCGAATACAGACTAACACGGCTGCTACTCTGAAACCAGTGAACCAATAGTATCTCCATCATTTGGGATGAGCTCCATAACTTGCAGTTTTGCTACTTGTGAATGATTCTGCTAACCCAAATGCATACTCATGAAACCTTTAAAGTACATCGAGTGTACTCCATGCATATCACCTATATTATAAAAAAAAATTAAGGAATATTTAGGGAGTTTTTATTTTTAAAATGGGATTATTTCTTTTATCCTTTGGCTGAAAACCCTGGTGCTTTAGTTATCAGGAGTCCATCTGAACCTGATCCGAAAGGAGCCATTAAAACCATGACCTAGAATACATTTTTTTTATACTCTCAATGCCAAAATGTTAAAACCTTATCTCAGAACCATCCAAGGCTAGAGGTGAATGCTTTCCACTGAGAATATCCCATTTATAAAGCTCCTTTTCTAGCCCTGGATGACCACAATGGTATCAGACTCTACAGTTATGACACTTTCATATCTAGGAAGTCTGTTACTAGCCCAGGACTGAATTTCGACCATCTTGGGTCTTTGATGGATGTTCTTTGAGGGAGAACTTCCTCAAAAGAATAGCACAAGATTGTAGAGACAAAATCAGGAAGGCTAAGGCACAAAATGAGTTCCATATAGAGAAGGACATAAAAGACAATAAGAAGAGGTTCTATAAATACATTAGAAGCAAGAGAAAGATTAAGGAAAGTGTAGATCTGCTACTTAGTGGGAAGGAGAGCTAGTAACAGAGGACACTAAGAAAACTGACGTGTTTAATGCCTATTTTGCTTCAATCTTCACTTAAAAGGTTAATTGTTTTAACAAAATTAATGTTACTAAGAGGGTGAAGGAACAATTTAAAGCATCATTAGATGTGTTCAAATCAGTAGGGCCTGATGAAATTCACCATCGGTTACTTAAGAAATTAGCTGAAGCAAGCTCAAAACCATTAGTGGTTCTCTTCAAGAACTCGTGGAGAATGGGTGAGGTCGCAAAGGACTGGAGAAGGGCAAACTTATACCTATCTTTAAAAAGGGGAACAAAGAAGTTGCGGGGAATTATAGACCAGTCAGCCTAACTTTGATACCTGGAAAGATACTGGTCTATAATTCCCCAAACCAATCTAACTTCTTTCTTTGACAGGGTTACTGGCCTAGTGAATTGGGGGGAAGCAGTAGATGAGATGTTTTTATTTTAGTAAGGTTTTTGACATTGTCCTACATGACATTCTCAGAAGCAAACTAGGGAAAGGTGTTCTAGATGGAATTACTATAAGGCGGATGTGCAACTGGTTGAAAAACCATATTCAAAAAGTGGTAATCAATGGTTTGCTGTTGAACTGGAAGGACTTTACTAGTGGGAACTCTACAGGGTCTGTTCTTGCCCAGTACTAGTCAATATTTTCATTAATGCTTTGGATAATGGAGTGGAGAATATACTTACGACATTTGTGGTTGGCATCACACTTAGAGGGGTGCAAGCATTTTGGAGGATAGGATTAAAATTCAAAATGATATTGGAGAATTGTTGTGAAATCAAAAGAATGAAATTCAGTAAAGACAAGTGAAAATGAACAACTACAAAATGAACTGGCTAGGTGACAGTCCTGCTGAAAAGGATCTGAGGGTTATAGTAGATCACAGATTGAATATGAGTCAATACAATGTGGAGTTGCAAAAAAGCTGCTAATCTGGGCTATATTATCAGGAGTGTCATATGTATGACACAGGAGGTAATGCCTCACTCTATTCAGCATTGGTAAGGCCTCAGCTGGAGTACTGTATCCAGTTTTGTGCAGCACACTTTAAGAAAGATGTGGACAAATTGAGAGAGTCCAGAGAAGAGCAACAAAAAGGATAAAAGGTTTAGAAAACCTGATTTATGAGGAAAGGCTAAAAAAATTGTTCATGTTTAATCTTGAGAAAAGAAGACTGAGTGGGGGACCTGATAACAGTCTTCAAACACGTTAAGGGCTGTTATAAGAAGGACAGCGGTCAATTGTTCTCCATTTCAGCTGAAGTTAGGGCAAGAAGTTGTGAGCTCAATCTGCAGCAAGGGAGAGTTAGATTAGATATGAGACCCTTAACTATCATGATAGTTAAGCATTGGAATTGGTTACTAAGGGAGCATGTGGAATCCCTGTCACTGGAAGTTTTTTAAGACCAGGTTTGACAAACACCTGTCAGGGATGGTGTAGGTATACTTGGTCCTGCCTCAGCACAGAGGAGGGGATGGGGGTGGATTAGATGATATCTGGAGGTATCTTCCAGCCCTATATTTCTATGATTTGGAGGCAGGGGGAAGAATTTTCTCGAGAAAGTTTTACTTGTTTGTTTGTTTTTAAAGCTGTTTGAAGCTGCTTAGGAATAGGGTTCTATAATAAGTCCTGAGGTAGATGGAATAGTTGGCAGAAAATGGGGGAGGCAGTCAAACCCTTATGGAAAAGTACTTTAGAATTTATTAAAGATGAAATTGGTAAGGCTGCATGTAATTTCTTTAAAAACAGATTTTAATGGAGAATAATAATCTTTTTTGTAAGTGATTTTAAACCATCCTATTGAACTCTGAAGCAGAGAAATAATTCCCCATTAAATTAATCAGGACTGTTAAAATACCTATTGAGCATATCATTCTCTGGACATTTTACAGATATTCTCCAAAAATTAAGTCGCATCATACATTTATCACAAAGGGGCTAACACCGCCACCTATGTTCTGCAATATATATATTTCATGTCATAGCAGTTAACAATGACTGAAAAATCACTGATTTATTTTGGGGCTACATCTTCTCTGCAGCCATGAAAGTGAGAATTCCTCTGACATGATTAAAGTAAAAAAAGGTATTTTAAAAATAGTGCAACTGTCATCTTTTGTTACACTCACAAATAAATCTGTGCAGACACATTCTCTCCCACAGCACTTATGCATGGAGTTGTTTATATCTGGGTCATAAAAGAAGTCATGACCATTTTCAATATGAAATAATTCTCCCCATGCAGTGACTGGAAAAGGGGAAAAGCATATTAAGGGAATTCTCCTCTTCAAGTCTACAAAGGAAACAGCTTTTAAAGAGAGTGAATACTGAGTTCTGTCAAATTGACATTACCCTTTTAAAGTATGTTTCCTAGCATTTAAATCTTCCAAGGTCTGCATTAAATGATAGCTTCTGCCAACTTTATTCAGTATGTTGAGTAGTACCACTGATGTACTACTTGACATAAGTAAGGGTGGCAGCGTCTACCCTCATTGATTACATATAGTTAGCTCTCTAGTGGCAGTGGTTTTGGCTCAAATAATCAGCAACTTCTGTTTAACTGGTCTACTCAGCGACAGGAATTACCAAACAAAGCTGCCGAGCTGCCTCTGTGGTGCAGTAGTATCCTGTTATCTTAACAGTGTTGGAGATCTGAGTTTGGTAGCAACTTCAGGACATCTTCTCGCATGGGACATGAAAGATGAGACATGAAACTGGAAAGATATTAACAAACCAGTCCGTCTCAGAGAAGGCTGTGCCTGTCGTCGTCCCAACCAGAGGATGAACAATATAGTGGAAGCGATACTTGTAGCACCATCTTTAGAGAGGTCAGGGAAATGTACAGCAGCAAAACCTGTGTCTAGCACAACGATTAGGGAAACTGTAATGCCTCAGTGTGTGAAGGAGGGGTGGAGGAAAACCGGCAGAATTACAATTTTCAGAAGTGACATTGCATGTGAACTGTGTGCGCAAATATAGGAACAGTGATATTGTGACTGATATGCAAGTTCCAGTCAAGTAGTGGAGTCTCACCCAACAATCTTTGTGCAGCCCTGATAGTCCCTTATTTCACAAAGTGTTTCTAAACAGGTCCTTGGCTTTTATCTTGAGCACACAAAGCCTTTTAAGAAAGTCCATGCAGCTTTTATTTCTTGTGCCACCGACACATTAGATCTGCCTGTGTCCAAGAGAACGACATTAAAATGGCTGTCTTCATGCATTTTTCAGTATTACTCCCTGTGGAGTTGTCCCTTGAGGGTCAAAATGGAGCTCATTCAACCAGTGCTGCAGCAGTGACAGTATCCAGCCTCAAGTCCGCTCTGACTCTAGAGGTGTACAAGGCAGCCACTTAGAGTTCATGGTATAATTTTACTAATCTGTATTGCTTCCACTATGTATTACTTAGGGATTCTAAATTCACTTTTGCCCTAATATAAGGGCTGCAGTTAACTATCCTACCCCATTCTCATCTGTGTCTTGTACAGTCTGTGCTGTACATCAGCCCCCTTTTTGTGCTTCCATTTTATGTTGATAGTTTTAAACATTTTTGACATGTTAATTACTATAAAAAGGTCATGGTGCAGAGCGGAATATTTTCACAAATAGTTGGAAAATATTAGAGAATATCATTAGTATTACATCAGGAAAAAACTTTGCTAAAGTTGCATTGTACCACAGTGAAATTTCATATGTATGTGTAGAAATACTAATTTGGGTGAAGCTGAGATCTCCTCCGTGACATTCAGCATCAGTTTGGGTTTTGCTTTTATTAAAGGATAACAGAGGCCCATGTGTAAAATACATATATCTGTGCATTTAAACTTGCACACATAATGAGTAGCTGCATAGTCAAGTTGGATGACTGTATGCACAAATTACTTTTACACAAAGCAAATTATAGCCATTGATATGCTCAACTGCACTTAGCATACAAAGGAAGGGGGATGTTTTATGTGTGCACATTTTGGAGTATTGATCATGGGTCTCTCCTTGTTTGAAAACTTGCCCCTCATTCATTTTATTAACTGAACTCCCTCCTCTCCTGCATAAAATCAGTGTAAAAGCAAAGAGACATTATTCATTGTAGAATGGGAAGGAGTCAGGGAGAAAGCTATGGGCTGTTAAAAGCTCTCCCCTGTGCCAGTGTGAGACAATAAACACTCCAACTGGAACTACTTAGCTTTCTGTTGTGAGGAGACTAATAAGCTATTAAGCTGGTTTTACTTACAAAGACAGATCAGTGAAATCACTAAAAATTAAAATTTGCTGTTCCTATGTTACATTAAAGATGCACTTTTTACAGATAGACGTTTGATAGGTACAACTCCTCACTTTGTGCCAACTAGCATTAGTTGTGTCCTACTGGAACAAAGTTTATAGTTAAAAATTACCTGCCGTATAAGGTGTTGGACATTCTGCCTTTAGAATATCATAGAATCTCAAGGTTGGAATGGACCTCAGGAGGTCATCTAGTCCAACCCCCTGCTCAAAGCAGGACCAATCTCCAACTAAATCATCCCAGCCAGGGCTTTGTCAAGACTGACCTTAAAAACCTCAAAGGAAGGAGATTCCACCACCTCTGTAGGTAACCCATTCCAGTGCTTCACCACCCTCCTAGTGAAAAAGTTTTTCCTAATATCCAACCTAAACCTCCCCCACTGCAACTTGAGACCATTACTCCTCGTTCTGTCATCTGCTACCACTGACAACAGTCTAGATCCATCCTTTCAGGTGTTGAAAGCAGCTATCAAATCCCCCCCTCATTCTTCTCTTCTGAAGACTAAATAAGCCCACTTCCCACAGCTTATCCTCATAAGTCATGTGCTCCAGCCCCCTAATCATTTTTGTTGCCCTTTGCTGGACTCTTTCCAATTTTTCCACATCTTTCTTGTAGTGTGAGGCTCAAAGCTGGACACAATACTCCAGATGAGGCCTCACCAATACCGAATAGAGGGGAATGATCACATCCCTCAATCTGCTGTCAATGCTCCTGCTTATACATCCCAAAATGCCATTGGCCTTCTTGGCAACAAGGGTACGCTGTTGACTCATATCCAGCTTCTCATGCACTGTAACCCCTAGGTCCTTTTCTGCAGAACTGCTGCCTAGCCGCTCTGTCCCTAGTCTGTAGCAGTGCATGAGATTCTTCCGTCCTAAGTGCAGGACTCTGCACTTGTCCTTGTTGTACCTCATCAGATTTCTTTTGGCCCACTCCTCTAACTTGTCTCGGTCCCTCTGTATCCTATCCCTACCTTCCAGCATATCTATCAGTCCTCCCAGTTTAGTGTCATCTGCAAACTTGCTGAGGGTGCAATCCACGCCATCCAAATTGTTAATGAAGATATTGAACAAAAGCAGCCCCAGGACCGACCCTTGGGGCACTCTGCTTGACACCGGATGCCAACTAGACATGGAGCCATTGAGTCCGATGATCTAGCCATCTTTCTATTCACCTTATAGTCCATTCATCCACCCCATACTTCTTTAACTTGCTGGCAAGAATACCATGGGAGACCATATCAAAAGCTTTGCTAAAGTCAAGGAATAACACGTCCACTGCTTTTCCCTCATTCACAGAGTCAGTTATCTCATCATAGAAGGCAATTAGATTAGTCGGGCAGACTTGCCCTTGGTGAATCCATGCTGACTGTTCCTGGTCACTTTTCTCTCCTCTAAGTGCTTCAGAATTGATTCCTTGAGGACCTGTTCAATGATTTTTCCAGGGACTGAGGTGAGGCTGACTGGCCTGTAGTCCCCCGGATCCTCCTCCTTCCCTTTTTTTAAAGATGGGCACTACATTATCCTTTTTCCAGGCATTTGGGACCTCTCCTGATCACCATGCGTTTTCAAAGATAATGGCCAATGGCTCTGCAATCACATCAGCCATCAGGTCTTATGGATGACTGCATGCTCTGAGGGGCTTGCATTATTCTTTACTTATGTAATGCTACAGGGAAGAGAAAGCAGCAGAGGGAAGATGGGAGCAGTTTTGACCAAAAGCGATAATCATTTTAATAGTAACAGGGTGAACAATGGAACCCAGGCAAATGAAGACAGAGTCCATCTTCTTGATCTTCAATCTTTCACCGCCTAACCATTTGAAATAGAGCAGTGGACACTGAGAGGCAGGCAGCGGCAGCAGCAGCATCAAAGAGGAGCGTGCCTGTTAATGGGAGCATGCAACAGTAGTCTTACCACAGGGAAAAGAGCACAGCAACAGGGCTGCAGATGCAACCTTTTCTTCCCCATCCATGCTAACCAAAGCCCTATTGTTGTGTCACTCATTTACATAACACCCTGCACCCTGGCATTTCTGCAAAAGTTAAACAGAACAGTCATTAAAATAATCCTGGGCCCAATGGCCCAGAGAGATGCAGCAACTCTGCTTCAAGGAAGTGGAAATATAAAACTTCATAAAGGAAGAAGGAAGGAACAAAATGGCCAAGAAGGAGATGACCCAAATAGAAAGACCTTGCACCAGTCCTTGAAGTTGGTTACAAAGGGACTCCAGCATACATGGGAGAGAAGATCCGTATATAGGGTCCTGAATACAGACAGTTCTCCCACCATTACACACAGAATTCTAAATCATTCAGAGTGCATGTGTTTTTAACCAAGTAAACAAAATTATCAAGTGGTGTTACCACTGGCACATTAATACCACCAGAATTGCACAGAAAAGTATGATAGCAGCAGATGCAAGACACCTTCCTGCTTCCTTCTCCATAACCAGCAAGGGTGCTACCTCCTCACCACCCCCACCTCTGCTATCTTAATGAAGGAGACAAGACCTCACTGTCTTTAAATCCAAATTCCTTTTTAATACCCCCCCAGGAGTGTCTGTTCCCCTAGAGCTGGTCACAGGCACCACCATATCCCAAAATTCATTCACTTTCTACTCCCTCCAGCCTTTCTCAAACCACCTTCACGCCCAACCTGCAGTGAGGCATGTAAAACCCATTATGCTACACCATAGCTGCCAAGATTCTTACAGCTCCAAGTGTGACATCTTATGGAAATCAGTTCAGCTGCATATTTAAAATTTGAATACAACCGTAATCTCCAGTTTAAAAATGTGTGTGATTTAGTGAGGATGAAAGGCATCGGCTTGACAGCCCTGGTGAGGGAAGTCCTCTGTTTATCTACAAGCCAGAAGCAGGCAAGGGTCCCATACACAATGCCTTGTCAGTATGCTTCTGGTGTGTGTGTGTGTGTGTGTGTGTGTGTGTGTGTGTGTTCTGGCTCCTCTGTGGAGCCTGTCAGTTTATACAAGGCTTATTGTGGGGAGGGTGATGTGGGACCTAGAGCTGAGTCTCTTCAATATTATCCCATACAGCAGACTTCCATTAGATAGGAACAACTTTCAGTCCCTGTCAAGCACTGATGACTTACAGATGAAAGGCTCCTTAGCCTGATAACAACCATCAGCGGTATCCACTCCACCAACTAATGTGTTAATTTAAGAGGGACGCTATATGTTTCTATTCATAACATAAAGTGTTACAAGAACAATAGAGTTGCAAAATCAACCCTCAAGAATTAGAGAATGCTCAACAATAATCTGAATGGTACCAAAAGCAGAGGTCCAACTCCTACAGGTCACTAAGAAATCAGTGAGATCAAAGAGTGCCACAAGAGATCAAAAAGATAGATCATCAAGACTACAAGACAAAGAAGAGAGCAGAAGGAACAGTCTTCAGCCAGATGAACAAGATTAGTATATGGATTAAGACATTACAATACATAATGGATATTCTATCCATGTGGTTATAATGATAAAGGGATATAATTAAATGGAAGCTGGGCTGTATAGCACTCAAGATATTTCACTTTATGAGGATACAGTATACTTAAATAGTACAACATTATAACTAATTTAATGCTGTGCTTTATAAATGAAGTAAATAACAGCAGACCCAGATTTCCTCTACTGAAACAAGTTTGACTTTAGTTACCACAAATATTCCAAAATGTATATTAATTGGAGATTGGCCACCAATGGTGGAAAATGATAAGAATAAGTGAACCCACAGGTGGTATAATAATATCATAATGCCCAATCTTATACAGAGGTTTGATAAGATTAGATAAGACTTGGTTCTTAAGAAAGAAATCCCCCTCCAGCAGGGAACTAATATACTCATGGAGGAAGTATGGAGAGCGTAGGTTCCCACAGCTAGAATGCACCATATGACGATGGAGGAATGCATAGGGATGGAGGAGGCAAGCAAACAGGGAATAAGAGAACAGAAACAGATGTTAAATATTATAATTTTTCATAGAAAATATATTTATTTAAAAATGTTGGGGTTCAACATTAGAAATATTATGATAAATCAGACTCAGGAGCAATATACAACAACATAGGTGTTAAGAGAAGGAAAAAAACCAATATATGTGAGCGTTTTAAAATTACTCTTATGGTGGGAAATGTATAAAAAAGTCTTTTTTTTAAAAAAAGAGGAACAAATATAACAGAGACTGGCTGGGTGGTCTCACTGCTTTTAATAAGGGTAATATACTTGGCAAGAGCAGACTTACTCATTGGTGAGTTTATTAATGTCATGCATGCTAATGTTAAAGGGATGAATAACCCAACAAACAGGAAAAGGGTTTTATGCTCCCTGAAAAAGGATTTTTCTAGTGTAATATATTTACAGGAAATACACTTGAAGAAAAATTATGATAAATACCTGGATACTTCTTGGACACAGCTACCTTATGTCTCTCTGGGGCAATCTAATAGAAAAAAGGTGGCAATACTCTTTACTAAACACTTCAGTTTTATTATTTCAGCACAACTCAGAGATTCAGAGGGTATATTTTAATTAAGGAAACCTTGAGAGGTAAATCAATGTCACCTTAGCCAATGATCCTAATCAAGGGCAATGCATGATCCCAATCAAGGGCAAGCTTCCTAATTTTTGTAATTAGGAAGTTTTAGGGAAGGGCATATTATTCTAGGGGGAAGATTTTAATGAGGTACTTCATCCCACTTTGGATTAATCAAATGTACACCAAGAGATTTCAGGAGGAGCAAGTAGAAATTTGTTCCGTCACTTATGAGGATCTAGTGGATGCCTGGTGGGAGATGAATCCAAATGCCAGGGAGTTTACATATTATTCTGCTACTCATGGACCTTATTCTAGGATTGATACAATTTTTTATTTCTAGGACCTTGGATAATTTGGCAAAAGTAATCTGGGATCGTATTATCTGCTTTGATCATGCCCCTGCCTATATTAGATTAAAACACTGGAATTCACTGGAAAAACAAAGGGACTGATAGTTGAACAGAAATTTTTTGTATGATCCTGTGACAGTCTGTACCTATATGTTCATCCCTTTTACCTTACACAATATGTTTTGTATCATTTTAAAACTCATGATTTGCTGATCATTATCATCCTGGTAAAATAAGTGTGGCAACATTCTCTGTAAAGATAGAACAGTGGTTCTTAAACTGTGGGTGAGGACCACAAAGTGGGTTATGACCCCATTTTAATGGGGTCATTAGGGCTGGTGTTAGACTTGGTGGGGCTTGGGGCTGAAGCCCAGGGCTGAAGTCGAAGCCTGAAGGCTTCAGCGTTGGATGGTGAAGTTCAGGTTACAGGCTACCTGCCTAGGGCTGAAGTCCTTGGGCTTTGCCCACGACCTGGAGCAGTGGGGCTCAAGCTTGTCTTTGTCCCCACAACCCTGGACAGCGGGGCTTGCATGGGCTCAGGCTTCAGTCCCCGCCTCCTGGGGTCATGTAGTAATTTTTGTTGTCAGAAGGGGGTCATGGTGCAATGAAGTTTGAGAACCCTTGAGATAGACAATTCCACTGTGTAATATTGCCAAGACGTGTTCCAACATGTTCCGGAGCGCAGTCACAAACAAGTTCCCCAGAGACAAAGGGCTAGCCAACACCTCAGCCAGGTGTCCAGGAGATCAAATGGACTGCCACCTGATTAAATGGCCACTCTTCCACAGGAAAGGGTATGTGGGAAAAAGTTTACATTTTGATAAGGAAGCAGCTTAAGGTTCCTGGTCACGCAGACCTTTTTGTCTCCTGAACATCAACTGGAGGTGATTCTTGCCCGACAGAAATGACTATAAGAAGAGAGGCAGAGGCCCCAAATAATCTGTTCCTTGCTTTCTATCACAGCATCATCAACACCTGAAGAACAAAGGATGCAGCATTGGACTGGGATGGAAATCTTGACTGAAAGAGGTTCAGCCAGTGAGACTGCTGGAACGTGTGGCAAGAGAGACCTTTGCTTTGTATATACTTAGCTTCTTAAATTAGGTGTTAGTTGCATTTTACCTTTTATTTCTTTGTTACCAATTCTGATTTATGTGCCTCATTACTTAGAATCATAGAAAATTAGGGTTGGAAGAGACATCAGGAGGTCATCTAATCCAACCCCCTGCTCAAAGCAGGACCAACCCCTACTAAATCACCCCAGTCAGGCCTTTGTCAAGGCAGGCCTTAAAAACCTGTAAGCATGGAGATTCCACCACCTCCCTAGGTAACCCATTCTAGTGCTTCACCACCCTCCCCGTGAAATAGTTTTTCCCAATATCCAACCTAGATCAACCGCACTGCAATTTGAGACCATTGCTCCTTGTTCTGTCATCTGCCACCACTGAGAACAGCCTAGCTCCATCCTCTTTGGAACCCCCTTCAGGTAGCTGAAGGCTGACATCAAATCCCCCCCCCCCCACTCTTCTCTTCTGCAGACTAAATAAGCCCAGTTCGAACAGCTTCTCCTCGTAAGTCATGTGCCCCAGCCCCCTAGTCATTTTTGTTGCCCTCCGCTGGATTCTCTCCAATTTGTCCACATCCTGTCTGTAGTGGGGGGCCCAAAACTGGATGCAATACTCCAGATGAGGCCTCACCAGTGCTGAATAGAGGGGAATAATTACTTCCCTCGATCTGCTGTCAATGCTCCTGCTTATACATCCCAAAATGCCATTGGCCTTCTTGGCAACAAGGGTACACTGTTGACTCATATCCAGCTTCTTGTCCACTGTAATCCCCAGGTCCTCTTCTGCAGAACTGCCGCTTACCAGTCAATCCCCAGCCTGTAGTGATGCATGGGAGTCTTCCATCCTAAGTGCAGGACTCTGCAGTTATCCTTGTTGAGCCACCAGATTTCTTTTGGCCCAATCCTCCAATTTTTCTAGGTCACTCTGGATCCTATCCCTACCTTCCAGCATATCTACCTCTCTCCCCAGCTTAGTGTCATCTGCAAACTTGCTGAGAGTACCATCCATCCCATCATCCAGATCATTAATGCAGATGTTGAACAAAATCAGCCCCAGGACTGACACCTGGGGCACTCCACTTGGTACCCACTACCCGTTGAGCCCAATGATCTAGCCGGCTTTCTACCCACCTTATAGTCCATTCATCCAGTCCATACTTCTTTAACTTGCTGGCAAGAGTTCCATATCAAAAGCTTTGCTAAAGTGGTGGAATTTGATACTTCTTGACTTTCCTCATATCCACATAGTCAGTTATCTCATCATGGAGGGCAATAAGGTTGGTCAGGCATGACTTGCCTTTGGTGAATCCATGTTGACTCTTCCTGATTACCTTCCTCTCCTCCAAGTGCTTCAAAATGGATTCCTTGAGGACCTGCTCCACGATTTTTCCAGGGACTGAGGTAAGGCTGGGACTGGTCTGTAATTCCCCAGATTCTCCTTCTCTTTTTAAAAGATGGGCACAATATTTGCCTTTTTCCAGAGTTCCGGGACCTCCCCTGATCACCACAAGTTTTCAAAGATAATGGCCAATGGCTTTGCAATCACATCGGCCTACTCCCTCAGCACCCTTGGAAGCATTAGATCTGGCCCCATGGACTTGTGCATGTCCAGTTTTTCTAAATAGTCCTTAACCTGTTCTTTCATCACTGAGGCCTGCTCATGTCCTCCCCATACTGTGCTGCCTAGTGCAGCAGTCTGGGAGCTGACCTTGTCTATGAAGAACAAGGCAAAAAAAAGCATTGAGTACTTCAGCTTTTTCCACATATCTGTCACTAGGTTGCCTCCCCTATTCAGTAAGGGTGCAATGCTTTCCCTGACCACCACCTTGTTGCTAACATACCTGTAGAAACCCTTCTTGTTACCCTTCACATCCCTTGCTAGCTGCAGCTCCAATTGTGCTTTGGCCTTCCTGATTACACCCCTGCATGCTTGCACAATATGTTTATACTCCTCCCTAGCCATTTGTCCAAGTTTCCACTTCTTGTAAGCTTCCTTTTTTGTGTTTTAAGCTCACTGACTATTTCTCTGTTAAGCCAAGCCAGTCACCTTCCCTAGTTGCTATTCTTTCTGCATATCAGGAAGGTTTGTTCCTGTACCGTCAATAAGACTTCTGTAAAATACAGCCAGCTCCCCTGGACTCCTTTTCCCCCCCTCATATTAGCCTCCCAGGGGATCCTGCCCATGAATTTCCTGAGACAGTCAAAGTCTGCTTTTCTGAAGTCCAGGGTCCGCATTCTGCTACTCTCCTTTCTTCCTTTTGTCAGGATCCTGAATCTGACCATTTCATGGTCACTGCTGCCCAGTGACTTGTAGTCACTTAAAATCAGTCTTTCTGTAGTGAATACATTTGTTTCATTATTTTATTTAAACCAGTGTGTTTGGATTGAAGTGTTTGGGAAACTCCATTTGGGATAACAAGATTAGTGCATATCATTTTCTATTAATAAATGACAGACTTTATATGAGCTTGTATTGACCAGAGGGGTACTGGGCAGAACCAGACACACATTTCTGTGGGAAAGTCTGGGACTGGGAGTTTGCTGGTGTTGCCCTTTAATGTAATTCACAAGTGGATGGTCATGGCACTCATAGCTGGGAATGATTTAAATGCTGGAGGCTGTGTGTGAGCAGACCAGGTGGTTGTTCTCAAAGCAAGGTAAAGGTACCCCTACTTGGAGAATTGAGAGGACACAACTGCCCACCAGTTCAGATTGTACCTTAGATAATGTCACAGATCCCTTTAGAATCTAAGAGCTGGATGAAAATTTTCAGATATATATAGAAGAAAATGATAAGAAAGGGATTAATAAAAGCTTTCTCTGGGATGCTGGAAAGGCAATAGTAAGGGGGATCCTTATAAATAAAGCATCATATCAAAGCTCTTGAAAAAGAGAATTTGGTTAAAGAACATTCTGTTTTGGAAAGTAGACATAAACCTACAGGCTGTAAAAGGGTGTAGAAGAAAATAAATGAGATGAGAAGGAAGATGAACATGTTACTAACAGGTATGGCTGAGCAAACACAAATATATTATATTATGAAAAGGGCAATAAAGCTGATAGGCTATTAGTTAAAAAAGAAACAGGATAAAATCAACCATCCCTCTAATAAGAAATAGGGAGGGAAATTTAGTAACTGGCATCAAAGTAACTGAAATGTTTGCTAACTTTTTCCATCCTTTGAATGATTCAGAAAAGCTGAATCTTGAACTTAAAAATAGATATTTGAGAAGTGTGAAACTACTTCAGCTCTCAGAGGATGATGTGGCAGCTCTTGATAGGAAAATTGCAGCAGAGGAAGTTGAAACTGTAATTAAGAATTTAAAATCCAATAAAGCTTAAGGGCCCTATGGATTTTCCGGGGAGTATAGCAGAGCTCCAGAGCAAGTGCTGGTCCCTATTTTAACTGAATTGTTAATGGTGTATTTCAGGGGAATGAGATTCCAAAGTCATGGAAAGAGGCAAAAATTGTGGTCATTCCTCAAAAAGAAAAATGCTTAAAAACTGTGCATCATCCAGCCCTGTTTCTTCAATTAACATGGATAATAAATAGGTTGCCAACTTTCTGATTGCAGCAAACCGAACACTCCAATCCCAACTCCAACCCCTACCCCGCCACTCCCCTTCCCCTTCTCTGAGGCCCTGCCCCTGCTTGCTCCATTCCCCCTCCCTCCCTTCCTCACTCTCCCCCACTCTCACTCATTTTACCAGGCTGCGGTAGGTGATTAGGGTGTGGGGGGGCAGGCTCTACAAGGGAGCTCAGATGAAGGAGGGGGTTCCGAGCTGGAGCAGGGAGTTGGATGCTGGAGGGGTTCGACTCTAGATGGACGGTACTTACCTCGGGGCTCCCAGAAGCAGCCAGCATGTCCAGTTCCTATGCAGATGGGCAAGGGGGGGTCTGCACACTTACCCACACCTGCAGGTGCTGTCCCCACAGCTCCCATTGGCCTCGGTTCCCGACCAATGGGAGCTGCGGAGCTGGCGCCTGGGACGGGAGCAGTGCAGGGAGCCTCCCTGATTGCCACGCACCTTGGGGCCACAGGGACATGCTGGCCGCTTCCGGGAGCCACACAGAGCCAGGGCAGGCAGGGAGCCTGCCTTAGCCCCACTGCATCACTGACCAGATTTTTAATGGCCAGTCAGTGTTGCTGACTGCAGCTGCCAGGATCCCTTTTTGCAAAAACAGATGCCTGGCAACCCTAATAATAAAATTTATGCCAAGGTGCTAGCAAATAGACTGTGTCATCTTGCCCAAATGGGCTTACCCTGACCATTCTGGGTTCATTGCTGGCAGCCAACTATCTGATTCTATCAGAAGAACTCTGAATCTGATCTGTATTGTAACATAAGATTTACTATAGAAAACTCTTTCCTGGGTATCTGGCTGGTGAATCTTGCCCATGTGCTCAGGGTTTGGCTGATTGCCATGTTTGGGGTCGGGAGGGAGTTTTCCTCCAGGGCAGATTGGAGAGGCCCTGGAGGTTTTTTTGCCTTCCTCTGTAGCATGGGGCATGGTTGACTGGAGGGAGGCTTCTCTGCTCCTTGAAGTTTTGAACCATGATTTGAGGACTTCAATAGCTCAGACATAGGTGAGGTTTTTCATAGGAGTGGGTGGGTGACATTCTGTGGCCTGCGCTGTGCAGGAGGTCGGACTAGATGATCAGAGTGGTCCCTTCTGACCTTAGTATCTATGAATCTATAAGAATGGCCATACTGGGTCAGACCAAAGGTCCATCAAGCCCAGTATCCTGTCCTCTGACAGTGGCCAATGGCAGTGCCCCAAAGGGAATAAACAGACAGGTTATCATCAAATGACCCATGCCCTGTCACCCAATCCCAGATTCTGGCAAGCAGAAGCTAGGGACACCATAATTCTAGCAATTCTTTTTAATTCTAGCAATTCTTCCTGTGCACTGCTTTCTCCGGACACTGAGAGAGCCTTTGACCAGCTGTAGTGGGAATACATCAGACAGATTTTTGGTAAGGTTTGGTTTTGGAAATCAGTTTTATAGCGGCATATATGCCCTCTATACTCATCCTTGTGCATCTGCTTTGGTTAGTGGTCATCAGTACCCTCATTTTAATTTGTCCAGGGTTACAAAACAGGGTTGATCATTATTCCCCCCGCCTGATGTTTGCTTTGGCAATGGAGCCAAATCAAGAAGCCTTGTTAAAAATTATAGAACAATTGATGCTGGAAATTGGGCAGATATCAGGTTTCAAAAAAAACCTGATAAATTGGAAATTTTAGAAATTAATATTCCCAAAAAGATCAAAACAAGCTGTTGTCTGCTACATACATTTAAATGAGTAAAGGGCTGTTTAAAATATTTAGGAATAAATATTGTGGAGAAATATAAAAATATTTTAAGACCAATTACCCTCAGATGTGGAATAAAATAATAAAAGACTGAGAGGAATGGAACAAATATGAAATGACTTGGCTAGTTAAGCTAGACACAGTAAAGAAAAAAATCCTTCCAAAGCTGCTGTTTTTGTTTCAGTGCATCCTTATTGGTGTCCCAGATATGACATTAAAAAAGCATGGCAGGATGTGCTATTAAAATCAATATGGAAATATAAAAAGTCAAAGGGGGTGTTCTAAAGTTCTGTATCAACCTACAAAATAGGGTGGACTAGCTTTCTCTGATTTATATCATTATTATTTTATTTATTTATTATGCATTACAATTAAAAGATGTGATCAATTGGATTAACTATAGACCAGCTAAACACTGGGTAAAACATGAACAGGGCTGGACTCAAATATAGCTATTTATAGTAATTGTTGGGTTAAAAATCAATTTAGTACATCAAAAATAAAATAAAAACACCTCTCCATCCAGACCACCTTAGCAACTTGGGATAACTTTTCTAAATTCCTGTCAGTAAGGCCCTCTTCTTTAGCTACTTTCATTAATAATCAGGAATTTATCCCTAGGAAATATCAAAGTGGCTATTTGTTGTGGGTAGGAGCTGACATTACTCAGTTTGGACAGCTGTTCCTAGATCCTGATTAGAAATCATACCAAGAGATATGTAATAAAGTAAACAATATAAAGACGTCTTATCTTCAAGTCAAAAACTTTTTTGTGAAATCTGCATTGAAAACAGCTTTATACAGACCTTTATCCCACATATGACGAGCTGACAGAGAAGTAAGTTGTAACAAAAGGTTTCATTTCTAAGATATATACAGTTCTGATCAAAAAAGATGTTAACAAGCACAACACAAATGAAAAGACTGGAGAGGGATTTGGACAAAGAAATTGATCTAGTGGGTCTCTATATGGGAAAGGGAATAGGCATCTTCAAATTGTGTAGCTCATAAAGAAAAAATATAAAAATGACTATTTGTCATGTGACTAAATTACTAAATGTCATGTGGCTCCAGTTAAGATGCATCATACTTTTACTACTTGGGAGGCACTCTGTTGGAGGAGTTGCAGGGAAAGGGGAACATAGTTGCACAGGTGGTTATTGTGTCTAGGAATTAGATGGTTTGGAGAGGAAATTATTAAAGAGATGCATCTTATGACAAAATGCCATCTTCTTGGAGATCCCCTGACTTGCTTTCTTAATGCTCCAGTAAAAGATCTGCATTTTAAATAGACTCATTTCTCCTTTATTGTGACCAACTAGACATTTTATTGCATATTGGGAAAATGTGACTTCTCCTCCTATGGAATTATGGTATAGTAAAATATGAACTGTCCTTGTAATGAAAAAGCTTTCACACCAACTACTTACACAAGATATTAACCTGATCCTGAATAAGTAATGTACAATGTAGTCTGCTACCATCTTACTATAATTTGCCTTAAAAGTTTTTAATAAATTAGAGAATGCCAAAATCCAGGTTACACATATTACTTTAATTCTGCCTCTTTATAAATATGCATTATGATAGTCTTTAAATTATATGAGCAGATACTACTTTTTCTACCAGAAAGGTCATCGATAGAATTTGAATTCAGCTGCATCTAAGGTGAAGCTCAGATCTCTTCCACCTGAGCTAAAGGAATGATTGGTAATAGAAATATGCTACAGTCACTAGAGGAAACACAATATACACTTTGCCACAGGACTATTTTTGAGATAGACACCGTGAATCCACCTCTCCACGGTTCCTGGCTCTCAGAGCAGGGTGTGGCCAAGTTGTCAGAGGATAGTAAAGTCAAGCACACAGATTTAGAATGCTTATTTTGAAAGGCAATCTAGCAAAGTGGAGAAGAATTGGATGGGCCATATTAGAGACCGTGATTCTATTCCAAGTTCTGCTAGGAGTGACCTTCTGTAACCTATCAGCTACCTTATTTGTAAAACAGGTGGATGATATTTGCCATCTAAGATAGTGGGTATTTAGCCTTATTCAGTAATAAGGGCTGTGAACAGCACAGAAATTTTGATAGTAGTTAGTGGGAAAGGAGACAAATACTCATAAACTCCTGACTCCAAGCCTAGCACAGCTTCCTTTCAACAGGGGTGAGGGAGCTCAGGGAGGCTGTCTCTTAGGTGGGTAGACATGACAGGGCTGCCAAATATATAAGTACCATGCAATGCATGTGACAGTAGGTAGGTCTGCTACCTGGGCAAGACCAAAGGCATGCTATAACAAAGTCAGTGACAAGCTATCTAAGACACTATAGATAGGCTCTAAAATTACTATTCAAACAAGGCTGTGGCTCAAAGAAAATAAAACTCTTCCAAATAGTGAACAATAGTGGCCTTAATATAAGTAGCCTTAGTCTGGCTGGTGCGGCTTGCCCACATGCTCAAGGTCTAACTGTAGAGACAACATTTCTCGATACTTTAAATGACTGCTTCTTGGAGTAGTTGGTACAGGAACCCACAAGGGGAGAGACAACTCTTGATCTAGTGCTGAGTGGAGCACAGGATCTGGTCCAAGAGGTAACTACAACAGGACCACTTGGAAATGGTGATCATAATATAATAACATTTAACTTTCTGGTGGTGGGAAGAACACCTCAGCAGCCCAACACTGTGGCTTTCAATTTCAGAAAGGGGAACTATGCAAAAACAAGGAGGTTAGTTAAACAGAAATTAAAAGGTACAGTGACTAGAGTGAAATCCCCACAAGCTGCATGGACACTTTTCAAAGACACCATAATAGAGGCTCAACTTAAATGTATACCCCAAATTAAAAACCACAGTAAAAGAACTAAAAAAGAGCCACCGTGGCTTAACAACCATGTAAAAAAGGCAGTGAGAGATAAAAAAGCATCTTTTAAAAAGTGGAAGTCAAATCCTAGTGAGGTAAATAGACAGAAGCATAAATACTGCCAAATTAAATGTAAAAATGTAATAAGAAAAGCCAAAAACGAGTTTGAAGAACAGCTAGCCCAAAACTCAAAAGGTAATAACAAAATATTTTTGTAAAGACATCAGAAACAGGAAGCCTAATAAACAACCAGTGGGGCCCCTGGACAATCGAGATACAAAAGGAGCACTTAAAGGTGATAAAATCATTGCAGAAAAACTAAATGAATTCTTTGCTTCAGTCTTCACTGCTGAGAATGTTAGGGAGATTCCCAAACCTGAGCCGTCTTTTGTAGGTGACAAATCTGAGGAATTGTCACAGACTGAAGTGTCACTAGAGGAGGTTTTGGAATTAATTGAGAAACTTAACAGTAACAAGTCATCAGGACCAGATGGCATTCACCCAAGAGTTCTGAAAGAACTCAAATGTGAAATTGTGGAACTATTAACTATGGTTTCTAACCTGTCCTTTAAATCAGCTACAGTACCCAATGACTGGAAGATAGCTAATGTAACACCAATATTTAAGAAGGGCTTTAGAGATGATTCTGGCAATTACAGACCGGTAAGTCTAATGTCAGTACCGTGCAAATTAGTTGAAACAATAGTAAAGAATAAAATTGTCAGACACATAGAAGAACATAAATTGTTGCGCAAAAATCAACATGGTTTCAGTAAAGGGAGATCATGTCTTACTAATCTATTAGAGTTCTTTGAGGGGGTCAACAAACATATGGACAAGGGGGATCCAGTGGACATAGTGTACTTAGATTTCCAGAAAGTCTTTGACAAGGTCCCTCACCAAAGGCTCTTACGTAAATTAAGTTGTCACGGGATAAGAGGGAAGATCCTTTCATGGATTGAGGACTGGTTAAAAGAGAGGGAACAAAGGGTAGGAATAAATGGTAAATTTTCAGAATGGAGAGAGGTAACTAGTGGTATTCCCCAAGGGTCAGTCATAGGACCAATCCTATTCAAAAATGATCTGGAGACTGGGGTAAACAGTAAGGTGGCAAAGTTTGCAGATGATACTAAACTGCTCAAGATAACTAAGACCAAAGCAGACTGTGAAGAACTTCAAAAAGATCTCACAAAACTAAGTTATTGGGCAACAAAATGGCAAATGAAATTTAATGTGGATAAATATAAAGTAATGCACATTGGAAAAAATAACCCCAACTATACATAACCCCAATATGTTGGGGACTAATTTAGCTACAACTAATCAGGAGAAAGATCTTGAAGTCATCGTGGAAAGTTCTCTGAAGATGTCCAAGCAGTGTGCAGCGGCAGTCAAAAAAGCAAACGGGATGTTAGGAATCATTAAAAAAGGGATAGAGAATAAGACGGAGAATATCTTATTGCCCTTATATAAATCCATGGTACGCCCACATTTGAATACTGCGTACAGATGTGGTCCCCTCATCTCAAAAAAAGATATACTGGCATTAGAAAAGGTTCAGTAAATGGCTAAAATGATTAGAGGTTTAGAACGGGTCCCATATGAGGAGAGATTAAAGGGGCTAGGACTTTTCAGCTTGGAAAAGAGGAGACTAAGGGGGGATATGATAGAGGTATATAAAATCATGAGTGGTGAGGAGAAAGTGAATAAGAAAAAGTTATTTACTTGTTCCCATAATATAAGAACTAGGCGCCACCAAATGAAATTAATGGGTAGCAGGTTTAAAACAAATAAAAGGAAGTTCTTCTTCACTCAGCGCACAGTCAACCTGTGGAACTCCTTGCCTGAGGAGGTTGTGAAGGCTAGGACTATAACAGAGTTTAAAAGAGAACTAGATAAATTCATGGAGGTTAAGTCCATTAATGGCTATTAGCCAAGATGGTAAGGAATGGCATCCCTAGCCTCTGTTTGTCAGAGGGTGGAGATGGCTGGTAGGAGAGAGATCACTAGATCATTACCTGTTAGGTTCACTCCCTCTGGAGTACCTGGCATTGGCCACTGTCGGTAGACAGGACACTGGGCTGTATGGACCTTTAGTCTGACCCAGTATGGCCATTCTTATGATGGTCATATTTGGGGTTGGGAATGAATTTTTCCCCAGGTCAGATTGTCAGAGACCCAGGGGGCTGGGGAGTTCACTTCCTATGCAGCATGGGGTCTGGGTCACTTGCAGATTTAAACTCATGTATATGGTGCAATCTGTAATTTGACATTTTAAAATCATGATTTGAGGACTTCAATAACTCTGCCAGAGGCTAAGGGATCTATTACAGGAGTGGGTGGGTGAGGTTCTGTGGCCTGCAAGGTGCAGAAGGTCAGACTAGATGATCATAATGGTCCTTTTTGGCCTTAAAGTCTATGGGTCTATAAGATGCTTACAGTAAGGGTATGTCTTTACTGAAGAGTGATCGAAAGGAAGGATTGGCCTGTGATTAGGGCACTAGTTTAGGACTTGGGAGACCCATGCACAATTCCCTGCTTCACCACAGACTTCCTGTTTTACTTTGGGCATGTCAAATAGCCTCTTTGGGGATATCTATACAGCTGCTGTGGAGCAAGTCTGGGGATCGACTTGAGTCCATGTGGATATTCTGTCTTGGGATTTGAAGCCTAGTGAGGTGGGATTAGTGGAGTTCAGACCCTGAGCCCAGACATCCAAATTTCTATATTTAGTGGGCTGGCACGAGCCTCACTAACATGTCTATCAGCCTGGGCTGTGAGCCTTGCTCCCACAGCTGTGTAGCCAGACCTTCCATGCCTCAGTTCCATATTTGTAAAAATAGGAATAACTATATTTCCCTACCTCCCAACTTCTTCTAAGATAGTTTTTTGAATGTATGTTTATCATTTATATGTATGTATAATAAATACTCTTTTTGAAGAGTTGTAAAAATAGTATTACAATGCCCAGAACACCTCTGGTTTCCATTCCTACTAAGTTAAACCTCGGTTCTTGTCTCTGCTGAACCTTCTATCTTACATCAAAAGGGACACTAATAGTGTAGGAAACTCAGAGAACAGACAACAAATTTTCTCTTGCCAAAACACCTAGCTTTGATGGAATCCTGTCAGGTTTATGTAAAGATTTTTCAAGTTGCTCTCCCATTTGATACAGAATAAATTCAGTAACCCCAGAAAGAGAATGGCTGTTTGCCATGGTTTGCAGTGCAAATATTTAGCATTTTTGCTAAATCTAACAAATGCATAGACCTATGTGATGCGTATTTCCTGATTTCTCTGAGTAATATAGATGTAAAGATTTTTATCTAGGATACTGGTCACTAGATTTCAAGACATGATCACAAAATCAATCCATGAAGACTAGATTGGTTATATTCACCCCCAGACATGTCTGAAATGTCAAACACTTAATTAATATACTCCAGTTCTCCCATGGATTTAATCTTCTCTCCGTCTGTGTCTAGATTGATGCTGGAGAAGTATTTGACACTGACTTTCAATTTATAACTTCACATTCCTTTTAATTTCAGAGCTCTGTTTTGTTACCTGTAGACTTCATTCTGTTCTAAGAGACCAGGAAAGAACAGAATGACTGTGTCCATCATCAGTTTGGCTTTGGACGGGAATATAAAACATGATTATCCCTGGCTTTATCCCCTTAAAGGTTGCCTTGACCATTGAAGTAATTGCCCTTTAATTTGTCCCATAGCAAGGGCTGTAATTTCCTCATTAACTACTAATGTGATTTTGCATCTCTCAGATGAGAAGGTTTCTTATACAGCCCTATGGTAGGGTGTTTGAGGTGCATAATAAAGGCAGGTATTCCGTTTTTGGATTAATTCTCACAAATTAGAGAGTTGAGGCATGTTATTGTCCTTCTACAGAACATTTATTTGTATGTTATACAGTATTTTTACAGAGCAATTTTTACAATTTGAATTACTCATACACCTTGCTGGATTCTAAATGAACTATAACACACTCAGGGAGAAGATTTGGGCATCATTATGGAGAACACAATTAAGACCTCTGCCCAATGTGCAGAAACAGTCAAAAAGTAAATAAGATGTTAGAAACAGAATGGAGAATAAAATTGATAATATTATAAAGCCATTTTATGTAAATCAACATGATGTCTTCCCCTGGAATATTGTGCTCAACTTAGGTTATCCCATTTCAAAAAAGGATATAGTGGAAATAGATCCAGAGATGGACAAGAAAAATTAAAGGAATGGGGAAAAGTCTATAGGGTGAGAGATTGGAAGTATTTGACTGTTTACTTTAGAAAAGAAGTGAATGAGAAAGGGCTTGGTAAAAGTATATAAAACAATGAATGGTATAGACAAGGTAGTTCAGGCATTATTATTCACCTTTACTAATAATACCAGCATAAGGGGAGATTCAATGAAATTGAAAGGAGCATATTTCAAAATGATACATGAAAAGTATTCCTTTTACTGCACAATTAATCTGCAAATGTATTGCCATAAGTTAGCACAGAAGCAAGAATTTAGCAAGATCCAGAAAAGGCTTGGATAACTATATTGACACAGGAGCATCCAAAACGCTCCAATAAACATTTTTTAAAAGATTTTTGGAAGGTTTACATCCCTTTATAGCTCAAAGCATAAACCAACCTTTCAACAGTAGGAGTTAGGGAAAAAATTCATCTGCAGGCAATTTATGCCATAACTGCCTCCTCCCAGGCTTCTTGTATGTTCCTCAGAAACATATTGTACTGGTCAGTGCCTGAGATCAGATACGGAACAGATGGACAGCTGATGATCTGTATGGCAATTGCTGTATACAGACTACTCCTGATTGCTGGGGACAAGGAAGGGATTCAGATAACGCGAGGTTCACATGATAGAGCAGAGATCCCCAGCTGCCAATGAGGCCATAGGGCTGCTGAATGGCTCCTGTGGCAGATCTCAGGGAGCCCTCTGCAGCTCATTTGTCATGGGGGTGAGTGGGTGGAGCGGTGACACTGCAGAGGGTTTCCTGGGCTGCTGCAGGGCTGATGACACCTGATGCCTGCAGGTACAAGGAAGGCTGCGGTCTTGGTGGGACACAGCAGAGTCTTGGCTGGGAGTCTCTCCTCTGCCCAGCCAGGACCATTGCCTCCCCACCGCATCTTGCACCTGAAATAACTGAGGGCAGGAGGAGCAGCACAGGGAGCCCTCTGCAGCCCTGCTGTCACGGGAATGAGTGAGCGGGGCCGTGACATGGCAGCAGGCCCCCTGTGCTGCTGCTCCAGCCTTCTCGATTATCCCAACTCCCGATTAGCCAAACAAAATGCGCGTCGCCCCCCCCCCCACTATTCGGATAGTCGGGAGTACACTGTAGTCCTGTATGCTAGATTCTGTCATCAGTGGATCCACGCAACCCCACTGGAGTAATTTCCGTGGAATAAATGAGGACCACATTTGACCCAAAGGTTGTACAATTGGTAATACGTCATGAATAATGCCTAGCGTTGTAGAAAAAGATTCTCCAAATGATTCATTGTGTTTATTTTGAATGCATTTTTATTCCTTGATTGTCCCACACTCTTTCCAATGGAGGTTGTAGAATTTGGGCTTATGCCCAAAAAAATCTGTTAGTCTTTAAGGTGCCACTGGACTCCGCGTTGTTTTTGTGGATACAGACTAACACGGCTACCCCTCTGATATGTGGAATCCCTGTCACTGGAGAATTTTAAGAACAGGTTAGACAAACACCTGTCAGGGATGATCTAGGTTTACTTGTTCCTGCCTCAGTGCAGGAGGCTGTACTAATTGATCTCTCAAGATCCACTCCAGCCCTACAATTTATAATTCCTTTATTGAGTGGAGTGTATGTTTATAAAATTGATGGATGACATCAAGCTGGGAGGGGTTTCAAACACTTTGGAGGACAGGATTAGAATTCAAAATGTTCTTGACAAATTGGACAACTGAGCTGAAATCAGCAAGATGAAATTCAATAAAGTCAAGTGCAAAGTACTACACTTAGACAGGAAAATGAAATGCATACACAACAGGGAATAGCTGGTGAGGTCCTAGTACTGCTGAAAAGGATTATAGTGGATCACAAATTGAATATGATTCCACAATGCAATATAGAATAGCAAAAAAGGCTAATATCATTCTGGGGTGTAATAACAGGAATGTCATATGTAAAACACAGGAGATAATTGTCTATTCAGCATTGGTGAGGCCTCAGCTGGAGTAGTGTGTTCAGGTCTGGACACCACACTGAGAAAGATGTGGACAAATTGGAGAGAGTCCAGAAGAGAGTTACAAAAATGATAAAAGGTTTAAAAAAACCTGATTTATGAGGAAAGGTTAAAAAATTGGGTATGTTTAGACTTCAGAAAAGAAGAAGTAGGGGGACCTGATAACAGTCTTCAACTATGTTAAAGGCTGTTACAAAGAGGACTGTGATCAGTTGTTCTCCATGTCAGCTGAAGGTAATGGGCTTAATTTGCAGCAAGGGAGATTTAGATTAGATATTAGGGAAAAAAAACTTGCTAATTGTAATGAGAGGTAAGCACAGGAATAGGCTTTCAAGGGAGGTTGTGGAATCCCCATCATTGCAGAATTTTAAGAACAGGTTAGAGAAATACCTGTCTGGGATGGTCTAAGTATACTTGGGTACTGCCTCTGTATGGAGGACTGGTGAAGAGGACCTCTTGAGGTCTCTTCCAGCCCTACATTTCTATGGTTTACTTCAAGTCAGTATTATCCAGTTTTTTGAGTTTTTAAATGTTTCTTCTTCTGGCAGTAGCTGCCTGCATTTTGCTTAGTATTTATTCAATCCTGCCTTCAATTAGCTAAAAAGTAAAGATACAAATTAGTGAAACCTAATACATAGTAATTAGTGAGCAAGATTCACTAATTTAATCTGCTGTAGTTGTAAAGCAGAAATAGTTCAGAATTCAGCTGCCTATTTAAGTGGTACTTCTTGCAGGAATCACACTATACCTGTTCTCTGGAGTGCCTGCTGGCTTCCAAATTGTTTGAGTAATGTTTTAAGGAATTGGATTTGATGGTATAAATCTTTAAGTGGCTTGAACTCTGGTTAACATGGAGACTGGTTTTCTCCCCATCTAATACCACTACAGCTGTGATTGGTTGAAACACTAACATCCCCCCAATTCAAGTAAGAGATGGCTGGTGGTGATAAAGATTTTGATGAGAGTGCTTTGACTTTGAACATGCTTCCTGCCTCTTGATCTATTAAAGCCCAGATTTGTTGACTTGCAGACCATATTGCAAAACCTGTGTGTTCTCCAAAGCTTTTCTTGAGGGAGTGGGGTATGGATGGTTTTATTTGTGGTTTGTTAAGATGCTCTTCTTTTTGGGTTGGGAACCCTTCTCCATCTGTGGGTACAAAACGCTATCATGGAGAAAACCATCTCCTTGTAAGATACCTAACACAGTACAAACCTCACTGTGTGCTAAAAGTGCACAGTTCCAAGGATGAGCTAGCAGAGTGCTCCCAGTGCGGATGTTCATTACACACCTGTATGAACTTGAAAATTAAGTTCCACCATCTCAGACAGTAGGAGTCCTGAGGTTCTCTACAGCACAAATTGCTTCTAAAGTCAGGTGTCTCATGCTATGGTTCACTGTGTTTTCCTCAAGATTCCAAGCCGGCTAAGCAGTCAGTAGATGCTGTGGCATCAGGTTAGATTGCAGATAATATAAGCAAGACCAAGAGATGAACTAAATAAGACTAGTAGTAATACCGAGGCTGTTAGGAATAAAATGAATTTGTGATCAAAGCTCAAAGCTATAAACCAAGCTGGAAAATCTGGCTTTGGCAGTGGAGAACAATTTATGCATGGAGGACATGGTATCCCTGGCTACACATTATACAGGAAAGACAGGCTAGGTTGTGAGAAGAAGGAAGCAGTGTTATGCATACAGGATATCATAAAGTATCCTAACATGTGTTTGGTTTGTTGTTGGTTTCTAAGAAAAGGAGAAAAGGATTAAAGAAGCTGCAGTATTGTCTGGTTCAGAAATAAAACTGGATGATTTTAATAAACCCATATTAATTAGCCGAGTGGCACATATAAGCAGTTTACTGAGAACGTAAGTGACTGAATTATTTGGTCAGTTAATTCTGGAGCCTATGAGAAAGGAAGAAGTTCCGCATATAATTGCAGGAGTTAATTGAGGCACTAAAGCATAGAAAGTTAAACTTAATAATACTTAAACTATTTAATAATCAGAAAATGATAGATTTTAAAAGAATTAAAATTAGGAAAATGTAGACTGAAGGGCAGTCAACTAAAGGCAAAGACTCCCAGGGTAGGGAATTGGGAGCAAAGAAAGAAAACTACCTAATCAGCTTCCCTAAAGGGTATTTACAAATGTTGCATTGGAGGTGCAGAAAGTTTACATGCTTCAGGCTGAAAATCAAAATGCATATTGAATGGAAAGTAAATCACAAATGTATTGGAGGAGAAGAAACTATTCTTTTAAAAGTGGATGTTCTGGATAAACTCTGTAAATAGGCTCTTCCTTCACCACATATGACCTTACCACTACCAATAAGATAGCCGAATGCTTGGAGGAGATTAACTCCTGGATGAAGAATAACTGGCTGAAGCTAAACCTGAGCAAGACAGAGATGATATTGGTGAGCAGCGGAAAGCACTTTGAAGAGTTGTAGTCACCGTGCAGTTTCCTTTGACTGAAGATACATACCCACAATTTGTCAATTCATCCATAGTTTAGGCATACGTTTGTATTTCTTGCTGACTCTAAGATCTCACATAACAGCATCTGTGAATAATGCTTTCTACCATCTCTGGTTCAATGAGAGACTCCATCCCATCCTGGCAGAGATGACTTGGTCTCAGGTTTTAATCCCTTTGTCATTTCTCAGCTGGACTGAGCATTCTCAGCAATGTGATATACCTGAGCGCAAAGCCTTTTGCACGTAGGAAGTTCCAGTTAGTCCAGAACACTGTAGCACATCTCTTCAGCAACACTGGCTTCTGTGACATCTGCCCTATCTTTTATTCTCAACACTAGCTTCATATAGAATATTGAATGAAGTACAAGGGTTTGGTCCTTATTTTAAGGTGCCCCATAGCCTGGTCTCAAGGAATCTAAAAACTGCCTAAAGTTCTAGGAGGAAGATCAGGGTTGATAACTACACTCCTCTAGCACAATGGGACTTTCTACAATCAGGGTGAAGCTCATCTGGGCAGAAGACAGAATTTTCTTGGGGAGCAGTCAGAGACTGTGGAATGGTCTCCCCCAGAAACTAAGGAGCATCACAAACCTCACCACCTTCTGTTCCAAGTGTAAGGCACATTTCTTTGACCTTGACTTCTCTAACATACGTACATAGCAACATATATATTTTTTTTAAAATTAAAATCCTACTGAAACCTGATGCTTCATTGCACACAATTTTCCCCTTGGGAGGAGATGAGAGGGCAAACAATACACGATAGATGTCAGTCAGGTTGCTTAATGCACTGTTGGAAGGCACTCAGTTTGATGGTGCTGAGTGTGATATAAGAATCTATACAAAATAGAATAAACTGGAACCCAAATAGCTTTCAAGGTGGAAAGAGATGAGATAAAGAATAACTACTTAAAGATTTCAAGACAAAGAATTCAAAATTACTTATTTGATTAGAAATAAGAAAGCTGGGTGTGTGATTATAGGCCATCGGGCAATGAGTAAATTGATTAAATGCTTGGGTAAGAAAGAAGTCAAATAAGTTCCCTGCATCTATCTTTGCTGTGGAAGGTACTGAGGAGTTTCTATTCCAAGGCACTTTCCATGGGAAAACAGACTATGGCCTGAACTGAGATTGAAGTCTCTAAGGAGCAAATTATGAAACAACTTGAGAAAGTCACATGCAGTAAATTACCAGGAGCAGATGGTATTAATCTGAGAACTCTGAAAGAAACAGAGTGTGAAAGGCTGGAACTACTGATGAGGCTGTACAATGTAAAGCAACTGTTTCTGGCTATTGGAAGGTTTCAGAGTAGCAGCCGTGTTAGTCTGTATTCGCAAAATACTTCCGCTCACGAAAGCTTATGCTCAGATAAATTTGTTAGTCTCTAAGGTGCCACAAGTACTCCTTTTCTTTTTGGCTATTGGAAGTTGCTAATGTAATACCTATCTTCAAAAAAGCGGGGGGAGATTCCAGGATTTACCAGCTGGAATCCTCCTTTCAGTTTCTGGGATGGAATAGTAAAGACAGAATAGTACAGTGCTTGGATAAGCATAACTTGATTAGTTTAAACCAGTAAGGTTTCTGTAAAGGAAAATCTATATTCTTTAACCTATGGAAGGACAAGAGGAAAATATTGATCAGCTTGTTAAGGCATAGGAAAAGACGGTAATGAATGGCTGTTCATTAATGTCAAGAAGTCAATAGGGAGTTGGATAAATCTGCAGAAAAATACATATTTGTGGAACTGAATAAATACTATAGAGAAGTTTTGAGGAACTCTAATGGATTTACATACCCTGTGGGACTGGGAAGCAAAATTGCAGATTAAATATAATGTTAATAAGTAGGAGGTAAGGAACATGCCCAACATAAACAAAACTTCTTATATACACTGATGGGCTCTGAACTTCTAAGAGATTTTGAGGGGGATAAAATTGGGAGTTGTCACAAGCAAAAGTTGAAACAACTGTATTGATATGTATAGATAAATTGAAACACAGCCATCTCTAGAGTGGAACATAACGGCTTTAGAACTATGCACAGCAATGTTACACAGGAGTTGAGCATGAGAATTGAAAAAGGATACCGTATCTGTTTGCAATTACACAGGTATATCTTGTAAGCAAAAGGAGTAAAATTCTAAGAAATCTTGTTCATGCAATCAAGACCGAGTCAAGATTGTACCATAAATAAAAGAGGTGAGAAACAGGGAAGGTATGTGTAAAAATAGCATTGTGACATATTCAAATGACTGAGCCCAAGTATGAGCTGATCTTTTTATAGTAGTTCTTCTAATCACAAACTTTAGAACCAGTTTAAAAGCAAATGTTCAAATCTTTTTTATTTTGTAATTAAACAAACCCATGGTTCATCCTTAATTTGCAACAAGGCTATTTAAAAATCACTGTTAACAAAGTTTCTCTAGAAATTAGAAATCAGATCTGTAACTGGGAAAGAATTAGTGTTGCTTATCCCATAAGAAAAGTATAGGGTATTTTCTAACTGGTGTTCAAAGGAAATGAAGCTTTGTGAGAGAGTCCAAATTTATCCTGCACCTCGGTCCCTTATCATGATAATCTATTCTGAAAAGAGTAGTTTAGTTTTGTGTATCTTAATTATCAGAGCTCTATTCATTAAAGAAAACTCTTACTGCAGGTTTTAAAATAGTTATTTGTAGCAACATTTCACCTAATTAGTCAGGTAACTACATACATTTAAGTAATGATTCAACCTGTTCACCGAACCTGCAGACTCTCTAGCTGTTGATTCATGTACTAGTTTATACTGTAAATCACTATAATATCTCCTTGCCTTTTCTGTATACTGTGCTTTACAAATAGTCATCATGAGGATGCATGAATGATGCACAAATGCCTGAGTATGAGGGGTTTTAAATGAGACGTCCATTGCATGAGGGCAGTATCACTCTTTTGGCCGCAGAAGTTGGCTGCAGTGGGCATGAAAGACCATGGCAACTGGGGCCTTATTAGCTGAAGTGGATAGCCACTGATGGCTTTTGTGCCTTGTCAAGCCTTCCAAGGCCACTGCAGTGCCTTTCCAACTGTTGTACAAAGAGGTTTCCTCTGCCCAATCCATCAAAGCAGAGTTAATATGCTGAAGTAGGCATTAGCCCTCATGGCTACCCTCTACCTGCTTTAGCCCGCCAGCCAAAGCAGTGTCCCAGGATGTGGCTGCTGCCTCTTTCTAGTGTCTACTTGGAGGCAGGTTACAACTGGCTGTGGAATGAGGACCCATGAAATAGAATCACTCAAAGAGTGCTACTGTCTGACATTCAGAGGTACTACCTTTGCTTCTACACCCCATACTTCTCCTTTTCATAACACAACTCTTAGCTGTATGTAAGAATTATTTTCCCCCATTTATAGTTGGGGAAACTGAGGCCTGATCTATACTACAAACTTAGGGTGACAGATGTCACATTAAGTCAATCTAATAATGTACGTGTCTACACTACTAAATCCCTTCCACCAGCCAAAGTGGCCTGTAAAGTTGACTTCTGTACTCCATCTCTACGAGAGGCATAACCCTTGATTCGACATCCATGGGTCAAGGTAGGGATAGTATAGACACTGCTTTGTGTAATTTGAATGAATTGGCCTTCAGACGGTGTCCCACAGTGCCAGACGGTGTCCCACAGTGCTCTGCTGTGACCGCTCCGGAGAGCACTTTCAACTCCACTGCATAACAGCCAGGTACACAGGAAAGAGTTGCTCCCCTGTTAAAGCCCCAGGAACTTTTGATTTTTCATTTCCTCTTTGATCAGCATGGAGAGCTCACCAGCACAGCTGATCATGGAGACTCAAGGCTGCAAACATGCTCCAGCATGGAGTACACAGGAGGTGATGGATCATATTGCTGTGTGGGGAGAAGAGTCTGTCGGAGGTAGAGTTCCAATCCGGAAGAAGAAACGCTAACATCTATGCCAAGACTGCATCAGTCATGGGGGCGAAGGGCTACACCAGGGACACATAGCAGTGCCGTGTGAAAATAAATGAGCTCTGGCAAGCATACCAGAAGACAAGGGAGGTGAACAATTGTTCTGGTTCTGCCCCACAGACATGCCACTTCTATGAGGAGCTGCATGCGATTCTCGGCAGAGACCCCACCACTGTTCCAAAACGCTCCGTGGATACCTCCCAGGAACCCCAGGTGACTTCGAGCAATAGTGAGAAGGACATTATTGACGAGGAAGGGACGGAGGAAGAGGAGAATCAGGCAAGTGGAGGATCCATTCTCCCCAACAGCCAAGAACTCTTTTTAACCCTGGAGCCCATCCTTTCATATGAACAGTTGGTGGTGGAGCGTTAGGCACCTTTGGTGTGTGTACATTTCCAATCAAACTGTAGGGGTTACATGCTATTATTTTTATGTTTAATCTGAATAAAAATGTAGGTATTGGTGGCCACTCCAGTTATGCAGAGGGTGCTCTCCGAAAGAGACTGTTTGTGTGCACAGAGATTGCCCGGGAATCCTCCATGGAGATCTCTAGGAAGCTTTCATGGAGGTACTCTGCAATCCTTTGCAGATGGTTTCTGGGAAGGGCTGCCTTATTTTGTCCACCACAGTTGGGTGACCAGATAGCAAGTGTGAAAAATCGGGATGGGGGTGGGGGGTAATAGGAGCTTATGTAAGAAAAAGTCCCAAATATTGAGACTGTCCCCATAAAATTGGGACATCTGGTCACCCTAACCATGGTAGGACACTTTCCTGCACCACTCCAATATTAACTCTGCTGGCATCATTACAGCATGCATCATTGCAACACAAGACCAGGTCTGTACACAGATGCTTGCAGCATCTGCTCCCTTGCCACCTCTGTTACCCTCAGGAGAGTGAAATCACATAGTATCACCTAGGGGAAACGGGGGAAGTTTTCAGTGCTAGCTCTTGATCTGCAAACAATTCAACAAGTTATCCACCCCCCTTTGGTGAAATCTGGGTCACACAACCAGGCTTTCCCAAAGATGCCGTGGCTGTGGTTGAAAGGGATCACTGTGTATTGCAAGCAGCACTGGAAAAAAAAGGGGTGGTGGCTTAGGGTTCGTCTCCCTTCCCCTCCAACCCAGGGCCACTTTTGTAATAAAACAAACTATTTGGGGACTTTACACTGGTGCTTGTCCTCAAGCATCGTCCAAGTTGCTAGGGGAAAAGGGGAATTTCTCAAGTTCCGCTCTGTGCTCCTAAGGATGTCTTCACAAAAGCAGCAGCACAAGACGTCTCACCCATGCCTCATGGCCTTACTCACCATGGCTGAAGCAGCAAACCGACTCTGGCAGTTGTGATTACATTGTGGTTGCAGGGAAGTGTATTGGGGGTGATTTTTTATTTAAAAAAATCAACCTTGCACCAGAAACAATGTATGCACTGTCAATGCTACCATTGTGCTTTGCGTTCCTTGCAGCTGAGACCTTGTCCATTGGTGCATCCTCCACTCTGGGACAGAGACTTTCCCAGATTAGAAGTCGGAACAAGAAGACTTGGGAGGACATGTGCAATGAGTTAATGTGCACCTCCGAGAGTGACAAGACGGAACTCAGAAGATGGAGGATTACACTGTCTGAGAACCTGGACATGGACAGGAAGGACAGGAGAGCATGCAGGGAACAAGAGCGTGCCATGCAGGAAGAGATGCTGTGGATTATGAAGGAGCAATCAGACATGTTGAGGTATCTGACTGAGCTTCAAGAAAGGCAGCTGGATGCTAAAGTCTGTTCTGCAGCCTATGCTGAACTTGCTGTGGTCATTGCCCAGTTCTCAATCCTCCTCCTGCAAACATCCTATGAGGTGGTGGGCAGGGGGGAAAGTTTGGTATCCCTTGCACTCAACACCAGGGAAGGGAATAAGGACGAAAGTCGCCTTTGATTGTTGTTGCAGTGCAATTGTAAGCAAGCTGTCCTTGTTTCCCCTGCCCCCTCAGTGTTATCAGCCCTTTTGTCCCAGGTTATCCTACTTTCCTTTGCTGTCTCTCAGCGTTTGTGAGCTTAATAAAACTAAACGGATTGAGGAGAAAAGGCTCTTTATTCATTCAGCACACAATGGTTGGGGGGGTGGAGTTTTCAGAGGAGAAAATGCAACAGAGGGGACAGTTTGATAAGGAACAACACACGTAAGTGTCACATTACTCTGGCTCATTGCTGAAACTGGTTTTCAAAGCCTCACAGAGATGCAGAGCCCCTCGATGTGCTCTTCTTATTGCCATGGTGTCTGGCTACTCAAAATTCTCTGCCAGGTGATCTGCCTTAACCCCCCACCCTGGCGGAAACTTTTCTCCCTTTGTTTCACAGATACTATAAAGCACACAGCAGGCAGCAATAACAATAGGGATAGTGCTTTCACTGAGGTCCAACCTAATAAGCAAACATCACCACAACTTTTTAAAACGCCCAAAGGCAGATTCCACCATCATTCTGCACTTGCTCAGCCTATGGTTCAACAGGTTCTTACTGCTGTCCAGGCTGCCATGCTTCATGAGCCATGGTTGCAAGGGGTAGGGTCAGTCTCCCAGGATCACGATTGGCATTTCACTATCACCAATGATTGTTTTGCAGTCTGGAAAGAAAGTCCCTGCTTGCAGCTTTGTGAACAGACCTGTGTTCCTTAAGATGCACGCATCATGCACCTTTCCCGACCATCCCATGTTGATGTCAGTGAAACGGCCCCTGTGATACACCAGCGCTTGCAACACCGTTGAGAAGTACCCCTTTCAGTTTATGTACTCTTTGGCAAGGTGGTCAGCTGCCAAGATAGGGATATGTGTTCCATCTTTTGCCCCACCACAGTTAGGGAACCCCATCACGGCAAAACCATCCACTATGTCCTGCACTTTGCCCAGAGTCACTACCCTTCTTAGCAGTAGTCTATTAATGGCCCTGCAAACTTGGCTCACAACAGATCTCACAGTAGATTTACCTACTCCAAATTGATTCCCCACTGACCGGTAGCTGTCTGGTGTTGCAAGTTTCCACACAGAGATCACTACTCACTTCTCCACTGTCAGAGCAGATCTCATTTTAGTATTGCTGTGCTTCAGGGCCGGGGAAAGCTCTTCACACAATTCCTGGAAAGTGGCCTTATGCATTCAAAAGTTATGAAGCCACTGTTTGTCATCCCATAGCTGCATAACAATGCGGTCCCACCAGTCAGTGCTTGTTTCCTGGAACCAAAAACAGCGCTCAACCATGTCAAGGTGATGCACAACTGTTGCCAGCAACTACAAATTGTTCCACTCTGTGTCTTCCAGCAGGGCTGCTTGTGTGGCATCGCATTGTTCTGTGCGGTGGGTCCTGTCTTGGCTGTGGAAATACTGCAGGATAAGGCGCGAGGTGTTTATAATGCTCACAACAACCGTGTACAGTTGAGCGAGGTCCATGCTTATCATGCTATGGCATCTGCATGGATAATTCACGCTGTCAAAAAAAGGCGCAAAAAAGGCTTGGTTTGTTTGCCGTTCATTTCAGAGAGAGAGTGAGGGAATGAGGTAAGTGCATCATGGGAGGCTAATGCCATGTTCCCATAACCACCCGAACCAATGTTTTGGTCCCATAAGGCATTGCAAGCCCCTTCCAAAATTCCATTTGGCTGTGTGCACTGTGGGATAGTACAGTGCTCTGTGAGTCGATGCAAGCCCTACCAGTGAGGATGTACTCTGCCCAGTGGTGGATTAATGATTTTGCCGCCCCTAGGCCCAGAAATAATTGCTGCCCTCCCCACCGCAGCTCACCTCTGCTCTGACTCCGCCTCCTCCCTGAGCGTGCCACCGCGTCCTGCTTCTCCCCATTCCCAGCCAGTCCTTGTGCGCAAAACAGCTTCGCGAAGCAGGGGGGAAGGGAGGAATGCGGCGTGCTCAGGAGAGGAGGCGGGGCTGGAGCAGGGATTTGGGGAAGGGGACCAATAGGGGCAGGGAGGGGGCGGGGAATGAGGGGTGGGGAAGGGGTGGAGTTGGAGCAGAGCCGGGGGAGGAGGGCGCGAACCGGCACTGGGAGAAGCCGCCTCTGGCTGTTATTATAAATTTGCCACCCCTGCAAATTTGCTGCCCTAGGTCTAGGCCTTGTCGGCCTAGGCGTTAATACACCGCTGGCTCTGTCAGTGTGAGGATAGACCGCTGACTCTGTCAGTGTGAGGATAGACTCTGCATGGGATGTATAGACCCTAACAGTCCTCCAGCAGCTATCCCACAATGACCCATTCCCTGCAACAGTGACTGCTGTGATCACAATTATAAACTCCATTGCCCACAGGTTACAGAGACTGGAAGCCACCAACCCCTTTTAAACCCCCCATATTTTTGCAATGCCTTTTCCTGATTGCCCAGATTGATGAGCACACCTAGCACACTTCTCCCTTGTTGTGTGCAACTACCAAACCAACAATGATGGCTCCATGAACTAGATACACTCAGGCCAGGACTAGGCAAGAGGCACTGGATCCCCTGGGTCTGTGGGGAGAAGAAGCTGTGCAGAGACAGCTACGAACCAGCCATAAAAACATGCACAATTACAAACAGATTGCATGGGGGATGCAGGCAAAGGGCTGACAGGAATCAGCAGCAAAAGTGAAGTAACTTCACCAGATATGCCACAAAGCCAGGAAAGCTAACAACAGATCTGTTGTTGAGCCTCAGACCTGCTGCTGTTACAATCAGCTGCATTACCTACTTGGTGGAGACCCCACCAGCACACCACCATGCAGACCCTGAAGGAGCCTGAGACAGAGATCCCTGCTACAAACAGTCAGGAGGAAGGAAGTGGGTGTGGGGGAGACATGGTGGGGGCTCCAGTCATGCCATGAATCAGGGCCTATTTGAGACTTTGCTGTAGTCTAGCCAGTCCCAACAGGCAAGAATGGATGAGCCTGATGAAAGGGAAGGGACCTTGGGTAAGTGAGTGTGTCGATGCCAGAATGAGCCCCTATATTCCTAGCCTACACATTATTGTAATAATCTTTGTGCGGTATCATTTGAAAACTAGTAACTCACTGGTTAATATTGTGAGGCAATGTGTGCAGTAACATTGTATGTTAAAGGTATAAACATAAGCTGAAATCATGACTGAAGTGTATTTAGCAGACAAGTCTGGGGAGTAGGTAAACCTGTTTCTCAAAAACAAAGGACAAGCGGATACCTCTAGCCAGGTGTCATCAAAGTTGATGAGCAATCACCTATCAAATGGCCATTCTTTGCCAAGGAAGAGGGGCAGGAACAAATAGATCTGAATCTTAGCAAACAAAAATATGAAGCCCTCTTTCACTGTCAAACTCCTCATCTCCATCGTCACAGTGGGGATGAACTTTATTTTAGGGCTATCCCTCAGGAACATACATTTCAAAGGGTGACAGAACTATAAAAGTGAGGGGGCAAGAACACCTCAAATTATCTCTCCATATCCATTTCTTGCTCTTTCACCAAAGGCAACAAAAGAAAGCAGCCCATTTAACTTTGGGAGAGATCCTCAACTGAAATTTGGTCAGCACTGTTGCTGGTAGCATGTGGTAAGAATTTTATCTTGAACCAAGTCTAGCTTGTTAAGGGTTAGTCCTATAACCATATCTTACTTTTGAGCCTTATATTTGTACTCTTTGTAGTTCAGTAAATGTTGTCTTATTTTTTAATCAAAACTAAGCCAGGGTTGTGAATTGAGTGGGTAACTCCATTTAAGGTGGCAAACTCTTGTATACTGATCCCTTTAGAGGGACAACTGACCTTTTATATCTGAACTGTCCAAGTAAGGGCTGGGTGGTGCAGAACACATGCTTTTTGGGGAAAATTTGAGACTGGGAGTGTGTTGGGATCACCCTACAAATAGTAACCAAGGCTGCTGGAAGCCAGAGTGTGGCTGGTGTTTGCTAACAAGCTGCTGGGGTCAGAGTTGCTGGACCAGGGCTGTAGCTATACATAGCCACTCAGGGTGTAACCTGCATGCTGACAGGCTGTTTGAGAGTATCCCAGGTTGGGAACTACAGCAGTAAAGCACTGTGAGGCACTGCAGGTTGCAGGGCAAGGGTGACACAGTCTCTCACTTGTCTGGAATGCACTCCAGAATGTCATAAGAATGGCCATATTGGGTCAGACCAAAAGTCCATCTAGACCAGTATCCTGTATTCCGGCAGTGGCTAATGCCAGGTGCTTCAGAGGGAATGAATAGAACAGGTAATCATCACATGTCACACTGAGCATGCATTTTTCCTTACAATGTTTAAATGTAAAGATGCCCCCCACCCCACAAGTTAATTAGACAGACGTATTGACTTTTTATTGTTTTACTCATATGAGAAGAGATAGAAGTACAACAAACAGAGGTACAGTTGGCATCTGCCTTTCACTTCAGAGCAGTAGAGATGTCCTCCTGAGATATCTTGATGAAACTTTTGGGGTGATACTCTGCAATCCTCTCCCAAAGGTTTCTAGGGCTGACTGCCTTATTTCTTCTTCCACAGTAGAACACTTTCTTGCACTACTCTGCAATGAGTGAGGCTGGCACCATTTAAATAAACAGGGTAGTGAGATGAAGGCCTGGATGGCTTTGGGATGCCAGTAACAGCTGTGTTCTGATGCATTTGTTACCATCAGGATTAAGATATCAGCTAAAACCACCACCATGTGTGGAAAATAGTGCCAATACCGAGTGCCATTGCCCTATATTTCTATCTATGGAATAGGGACTGAAATTTTATTGCTTCCTGCAACCAAAAATCCTTCCCCCACTCTCCCTCCAGTCCTGGCAGGATATACTTAACATGGCTGGGGCTGGAAAGCAGTGCTAAGCAGAGGCGCTCCAAAGCTGTATTGTCAACAAGCACGTCTTATTAAAAGTGTTTATGGGAATAAGGAAGGGAGTTTTGAAACTTATCATTCCTTTTCCATTGTGATTGTAAATCCTATGATACATCCATCTGCTTTTGACAGCAGCTTCTGCCTTTGTGGCCTTGAGAGGTGCTCTCTCCACACCCTCAAAATGCTTGACTCTGATATGGAGGGAAAAGAAGAGAATTAGAGATGAAATGTTCAGCAAGAACAAAGGTTCAGTGAACAAAGGGCTGGGAGGCCAATATGGCAGACAGTATTGAGAAGGAAAGAGCAGACAGGAGAAAGGCCTGGAAGTCCCAACAGGAAAAGGAGAGGAAGCTGCATCAGGACGTAATGGCCTTCTTAGGCAGCAAACACAAATGCTGCATTCCCTGGTTGAGCTGTAGGTCCAAAAATCCCAGACTTCCTGCTATTTGCAGTCCTTGGAGAATGCCATTGTAGCAGCTCCCAACATCGCCAACAAACCATGTGGAATCACAGACTGCGTCCTTACCCCTACTATGCCACACCAGGGAAAAGCAAGGAAAATCATAGCTTCACATGTGTGAGGACCACAGATGGTGTATGTGTAGCCACAATAGACCATGTTTGTGCAATGAAATGGACAGACATGTTTGCTGCTTTTCCAGTTTTAAAATTCTGTTTGGTTAACTTATGTTAAAAGTTTGTATGACATTGCCTGTTTTGTGGGGAGGGAGCGGTTTGCACATTGTTTTTCTGCACGGTTTTTGACACGCAATAAATTTCTATTTTTGGGGAATAAAAGTATCTTTCTTAATTTACAACATATATTGTAGAATGCATAGCAATGCTTAAAGCACATAGTACATGCAAATATCCAGTCATATTTAGACTGGATATAAGGAGAAATAGAGTTCAAGAATAGGTTTGCAGAATTGGAAAATGAAGAAGGGGCTCAGCAGATGGTCACTGAAGGTGGAAGGGCAAGGAAGAAGAGAAAAGCAGCTAGTCCTATAGAAAAAGGGGATGAGTCAATGGAGACTACACCAAATATGAGTCCCAGGAGGATACAGGATGGGTTGAAGAGGATTACAAGGGAAAATAGGAATAGAAAGAACTGGCAGCCAGAGGGAACAGGGGATAGACTGGAGAATAGCACAGTCACCAGCAAAAGGCAGGTCTACGTGATCAGGGACTTTTTACTGAGAAGAATAGACAGGCCTGTAACCAGAGCTGATTCAGAGAATAGAAGGGTGTGCTGTCTTCCAGGTGCTAAGATACGGGATGTAGAACTGCGGTTGAAAAGGATCCTAAAGGGAGCCGGAAAGAATCCCCTAAATATCCTTCATGTGGGAACAAATGATACCGGTAGATTCTCGCTGAAACATATCAAGGGAGACTATGCTAGGCTGGGGAAGATTCTTAAGGAAATCGAGGCTCAGGTGATCTTTAGTGGGATTCTGCGTGTTCCTAGAGAAGGGCAACAAAGGTGTGACAAGATTATGACTATCAATAGATGGCTTAGGCAGTGGTGCTACAAGGAGGGCTTGGGGATGTATGGCCACTGGGAAGCATTCATGGACAGAAGACTGTTCTCTCGGGATGGACTTCATCTGAGTAGGGAAGGAATAGACTTCTAGGATGGAGGCTGGCACAACTGATTAAGAGAGCTTTAAACTAGGAATTTGGGGGAGACAGTTGGGAGATGTCCAGGTAATCTCCATGCCAGATTTTAGTATTGAGAGGGAAGAAAACAAAATAAGAAAGGATATAGCTGTGGGTAGGAGAATGAACATAAGGAGGAAGGGCAGTGTGGATACCAGTCTAATAAGTCATACTGGCTGTAGAATGACCGTGCCTAATCGGGTACAGAATGTGAGTGAGGCCAAACAGCAAAAATTAAGATGTTTGTACACCAATGCGAGGAGCTTAGGTAACAAAATGAAGGAACTAGAGCTACTGGTGCAGGAAGTGAAACCAGATATTATAAGGATAACAGAAACATGGTGGAATAGTAGTCATGACTGGACTACAGATATTGAAGGGTATGTGCTCTTTAGGAAAGACAGAAATAAAGGTAAAGGTGGTGGAGTAGTATTGTATATCAATGATGAGGTAGAATGTAAAGAAATAAGAAGCGATGGAATGGATAAGACAGAGTCCATCTGGGCAAAAATCACATTGGGGAAGAAAACTATTAGAGCCTCCCCTGTGATAGTGCTTGGGGTGTGCTATAGACCGCCAGGATCTAATTTGAATATGGATAGAGCCCTCTTTCATGTTTTTAATGAAGTAAATACTAATGGAAACTGCGTGATCATGGGAGACTTTTAACTTCCCAGATAGAGATTGGAGGAAGAGTGCTAGTGATAATAATAGGGCTCAGATTTTCCTAGATGCAATAGCTGATGGGTTCCTTCATCAAGTAGTTGCTGAACCGACTAGAGGGGATGCCATTTTAGATTTGGTTTTGGTGAGTAGTGAGGACCTCCTAGAAGAAATGGGTGTAGGGAACAATCTTGGTTCAAGTGATCATGAGCTAATTCAATTCAAACTGAATGGAAGGATAAACAAAAATAAATCTGTGAATAGGTTTTTTGATTTCAAAAGGGCTGACTTTCAAAAATTAAGGAAATTAGTTAGGGAAGTGGATTGGACTGAAGAATTTATGGATCTAAAGGCAGAGAAGGCCTGGAATTACTTTAAGTCAAAGCTGCAGAAGCTATCGGAAGCCTGCATCCCAAGAAAAGGGAAAAAAATCATAGGCAGGAGTTGTAGACCAAGCTGGATGAGCAAGCATCTCAGAGAGGTGATTAAGAAAAAGCAGAAGAGTGGAAGATGGGAAGGAAAGCTACCTTATTTAGGTCAGAACATGTAGCGATAAAATGAGACAGGCTAAAAGTCGAGTAGAGTTGGACTTTGCGAAGGGAATTAAAACCAATAGTAAAAGGTTCTATAGCCAAAGAAAACAAAGAAAGAAGAAGTGGAACCGCTAAACACTGAGGATGGAGTGGAGGTTAGGGATAATCTAGGCATGGCCCAATATCTAAACAAATACTTTGCCTCCATCTTTAATAAGGCTAATGAGGATCTTAGGGATAATGGTAGCATGACAAATCGGAATGAGAATATGAAGGTAGATATTACCATATCTGAGGTAGAAGCGAAACTCGAACAGCTTAATGGGACTAAATCAGGGAGCCCAGATAATCTTCATCCAAGAATATTAAAGGAATTGGCACATGAAATTGCAAGACCATTAGCAAGAATTTTTCATGAATCTGTAAACTCAGGGGTTGTACCATATGACTGGAGAATTGCTAAAATAGTTCCTATTTTTAAGAAAGGGAAAAAAACGTGATCTGGGTAACTACAGGCCTGTTAGTTTGACATCTGTAGTATGCAAGGTCTTGGAAAAAGTAGTTAAGGACATTGAGGTCAATGATAAATGGGACAAAATACAACATGGTTTTACAAAAGGTAGATCATGCCAAACCAACCTGATCTCCTTTGAGAAAGTAACAGATTTTTTAGACAAAGGAAACGCAGTGGATCTAACTTATCTAGATTTCAGTAAGACGTTTGATACCATGCCACATGGGGAATTATTAGTTAAATTGTAAAAGATGAAGATCAATATGAAAATTGAAAGGTGGATAAGGAATTGGTTAACAGGGAGACTTCAGCGGGTCATACTGAAAGGTGAACTGTCAGGCTGGAGGGAGGTTACCAGTGGAGTTCCTCAGGGATCGGTTTTGGGACCAATTTTATTTAATCTTTTTATTACTGACCTCGGCACAAAAAGTGGGAGTGTGCTAATAAAGTTTGCGGATGATATAAAGCTAGGAGATATTGCCAATTTAGAGAGAGACAGGGATATCATACAGGAAGATCTGGATGACCTTGTAGACTGTAGTAATAGGATGAAATTTAAAAGTGAGAAGTGTAAGGTTATGCATTTAGGGATTAATAACAAGAATTTTAGTTATAAGCTGGGGACACATCAATTAGAAGTAACGGAGGAGGAGAAGGACCTTGGAGTATTGGTTGATCACAGGATGACTATGGGCCGCCAATGTGATATGGCCGTGAAAAAAGCTAATGCGGTCTTGGGATGCATTAGGCGAGGTATTTCCAGTAGAGATAAGGAGGTTTTAGTATCGTTATACAAAGCAGTGGTGAGACCTCACCTAGAATACTGTGTGCAGTTCTGGTCTCCCATGTTTAAGAAAGATGAATTCAAACTGGAACAGGTACAGAGAAGGGCTACTAGGATGATCCGAGGAATGGAAAACCTGTCTTATGAAAGGAGACTCAAGGAACTTGGTTTGTTTAGCCTAACTAAAAGAAGGTTGAGGGGAGATATATCATCTCTCTCTATAAATATATCAGAGGGATAAATATCGGAGAGAGAGAGGAATTATTTAAGCTCAGAACCAGTGTGGACACAAGAACAAATGGATATAAACTGGTCATCGGGAAGTTTAGACTTGAAATTAGACGAAGGTTGCTAACCATCAGAGGAGTGAAGTTTTGGAATAGCCTTCCACGGGAAGCAGTGGGGGCAAAAGACCTATATGGCTTTAAGATTAAACTCGATAAGTTTATGGAGGAGATGGTATGATGGGATAATATGATTTTGGCAATTAATTGATCTTTAAATATTCATGGTAAATTGGCCCAATGGCCTGTGATGGGATGTTAGATGGGGTGGGATCTGAGTTACTACAGAGAATTCTTTCCTGGGTATCTGGCTGGTGAATCTTGCCCATATGCTCAGGGTTCAGCTGATCGCCATATTTGGGGTCGAGAAGGAATTTTCCTGCAGGGCAGATTGGCAGAGGCCCTGGAGGTTTTTCGCCTTCCTCTGTAGCATGGGGCACGGGTCACTTGCTGGACGATTCTCTGCTCCTTGAAGTTTTTAAACTATGATTTGAGGGCTTCAATAGCTCAGACATAGATGAGAGGTTTATCGCAGGAGTGGGTGGATGAGATTCTGCGGCCTGCATTGTGCAGAAGGTCAGACTAGATGATCATAATGGTTCCTTCTGATCTTAATATCCATGAATCTATATTTATAAATGCATAGCAAGAATTATACAATTCCTAGCAGCACTCAAATTCCAGGTCTACAGAACAGTGTAATGCAGAATGCTACTGTGACTGACAGTTAAAATTCTCTTTCAAAGCCTCCCTCAAACGCATAGCTCCATGTTGAGCTCTTGTAATGGCTGTTGTGTCTGGTTGTTGAAAGTCAGCAGCCAGTTGCTTTATTTCCTCCCTCCACCCTGGCGACAGCTTCTCCAGCTTTCCTTCACAGAGATTTTGCAGGACACAACAGAAAGCTATAACCACTGAGATTTTTTTTGCAGAGATCCAATCTAGTGAGTAAACACCATCAGCATCTGTTCAATTGACCAAAGGCCCATTCAACTCTCATTTTACACCCGTTGAGCTGGTAGCTGAATCTCTCCTTGATGCTGTTAAGATGGCCAATGTATGGCTTCATGAGCCAAAGGAGCAAGGATTAAGTTGGTCCCCCAGGATCACTATTGATATTTCAATATCACCATGGTAATCCATCTGTCAGGAAAGAATGTCCCTGCCTGCAGCTTTCTGAACAGTCCTGTGTTCTTAAAGATGAGTGTTATGCACCTTCCTTGACTAGTCCACACTCATATCAATGAGGAATCTGCAGTGCTCCACCAATGTATAACCATAGAAAAGTAGCCATTTCTGTGGTTGTACTCCATGACAAGGTGGGCTGGTGCCAAAATAGGGATATGCATGTGACGTTACACCCCATATTCTTTATGGAAATACGCTTATGATATAGATATGGCATAATTGAGATATATTTTATGTAAGATAGGTCTTGTAAGGTAACATTGGAAGTTTATAATTTACTAAATGTGATTATCCAATTTGTATGCATGCATCATTTCTGTATCTAAAGTTAGAAATATTGACTATGTAACAGTTACAACTGGGTGTGTACCTGGGAAAAACCCACCAGACAACAGGCCATCGGCCTTGATGGGGCATCAGGAAGAAATAATAAGATTTTGATGATACTAATCTCTCTCCTTCCTGAGAAGCATCCTGGGACGTAGCTGTGACATTACTAGGTCAGGTGGTCCTGTCACCTGGTACTAAACACCATGTTGGACTTCTAGTAATTTTCCAGTAAAAAGAGGGGGAAGTCAAGACTGGGAAACAAAAGATTCCCACCTTATGTAAATCCTATTGAAGGCTGGGGAGAAGGCAAACAAGTCTCTTCTCCATTGCCTTCCTGTCCCAGAAGAAAGACTGCTGAAAGTACCTGAAGAGACAAAGGAACTGAGTGGTGGGAAAGGCAAGGGCTGAGTCCAAACTAAGAGAGGCGTCTAGTCTGTAAAGAGAAATAACTGGAACTCTAAGCTACAGAAACTCTGTAACTTGCCTAAAACAATATTTAAAGTGAGAACTTATTTCTTGAAACCAGTCTCTTTAAGGTCTTAAGTTTAGTATGCATGCTTTGTTTTATTTTCTTAGTAATCTGCCTTGTTCTGTTTGCTAATTATTTAAAATCTGCCTTTAATAAACTTGTTTTGTTTATTATTAAACCCATTTTGCACAATTTATAACTGGGGAAAAAAAGTTATGCGTATTTTCCTCCATATTGAGGGAGGGGGCAAATTTATGAATTTACATTGTATAGATTTCTCAACAGCGCAAGACAATATTATTTTCGGGTGTACTTTCCAGAGAGGAGCTGCACTTGAGTGCTGGCAATTTTCTAGCTGAGTCTTCTCATAGAGAGATGTTTGCAGATTCTGTGTGATTCTACAGCTGGTGTGTCCCAAAAGGGGGATCCAAACAGTCACAATGCATGCTGTGTATCACCCATCACAGTTCAGGAACTCCATTCCTGAAAATCCATCCTCTACGTCCTGAACATTGCTGAGATTCACAGTCCTGTGTAGCAGGGGATGATTAATGGCCCTGCACACTTACACAACATAAGAACGGCCATACTGGGTCAGACCAAAGGGCCATCTAGCCCAGTTTCCTGTCTTCCAATATCCTGTCTTCCAATGCTAGGTGCTTCAGAGGGAATGAACAGAACAGGTAATCATCAAATGATTCATCCTCTGTCACCCATTCCCAGCTTCTGGCAAACAGAGACTAGGGACACCATCCCTGCACATCCTGGCTATTAACTATTGATGGATCCTTCCTCCAAGAATTTATTTAGTTCTTTACTGAACCCTCTTAAAGTCTTGGCCTTCACAACATCCTCTGGCAAAGAGTTCCACAGGTTGATTACGTTGTGTGAAGAAATACTTCATTTTGTTTGTTTTAAACCTGCTGCCTATTAATTTCATTTGGAGACTCCTAGTTTTTGTGCTATGAAAAGGAGTAAATAACACTTCCTTATTTACTTTCTCCATACCAGTCATATATTTATAGACCTCTGTCATATCCCATCTTAGTCATCTATTTTCCAAGCTGAAAAGTCCCAGTCTTATTCATCTCTCCTCATACGGAAGATGTTCCATTCCCCTAATAATTTTTGTTGCCTTTTCGTTTTCCAATTCCAATACATCTTTTTTGAGATAGGGCAACCATATCTGCATGGAGTATTCAAGATGTGGGCATACCATGGATTTATAAAGGGGCAATATGATATTTTCTGTCTTATTATCTATCCCTTTCTTAATGATTCCCAACATTCTGTTCGCTTTTTTGACAGCCGCTGTACATTGAGTGGATGTTTTCAGAGAACTGTCCACAATGACTCCAAAATCTCTTTCTTGAGTGGTAACAGCTAATTTAGCCCCCATCATTTTATATGTATAGTTGGGATTATGTTTTCCAATGTACATTACTTTGCATTTATCAACTTGTATGACACCACCTCCCCATTACTCCCTGCCTCCCACTGTGGCTTTTCCAATTCCAGAATGACTTCCCACTAACTGGTAATTGTTGCAAGCATCCAGAATACGAACACCACTTGCTTCTCCACTGTTAGTGCAGCTCTCATGCTGGTGTCCCTGCATTGGAGGGCTGTGGGGAGATCAGCACACAGATCCAGAAATGTGGCCTATTGCATCCAAAGTTTCTGCAGCCACAGCTCATCATCCCAAATCTGAATTACAATGTAATCCTACCAGTCAGTGCTTGTTTCTCAGGTCCAGAAAGGCCTCTCCACCATCAAGCTGCTCCTTGAACATCAGCGACAAAGTTGACTTGTTTCTGACTAAGTCCCTCAGCAAACTGGACTCTAAGAAATGGTTATGTCTCCTGTTGTTGAGGTACTTCCTGCGGGCCTGCAAATGCAGGAGAATCATGCGTCCTGTATTTGCAACGTTCATGAGAATAATGCAGAGGTCAGTGACTCTATGTTTCTGTCAGAGATAGCAGACATAGAAAAGTGCTGCTCAAGTTTGTCTGATTTTTAAGAAAAGGCATGACGATTACGGGTTTGGGGTGGCATTAGTGTATGGAGAAAGCTGCAGGCTGTGAACTTGATCCCCTAGCTCCCAGAGAACCTCAGATGAGTCTTTTTTATCCCAGAACACATTGCAAAAATGTCCTGTGACAATTAGGGTCCAGACACTTCCAGGGGAGAATAAGGGGGCTCTGAAACCCAGAGAATAAGCAATTGAATCAACTAATTGTATACAACGTTATTGTGTATAAATCTATGTCAAGTAAGTTCTTTGATAAAAGCTTGTAGTGTTCTGGCCATCTTGTTGATGGTCTGTACAGGTTATAGTTATGAATGCATGCATGTATATGTAGCTATGTCTACTTTACAAATTGCTTCAGTATAACTTACGTCACTCTGGGGCATAAATAATCCACACCCTTGAGCAACATAAGTTCTACCGACCTAAACGCCACTGTAGACTGTGCTATGTTGGCACGAGAGCTTCTCCCGCCAACGTACCAGTAGTTATTAAGCTGACAGGAGATTGCTCTCTCCCATCGGCTTAGAGCATCTTCACCTGAAGCAGCGTCAGTGCAACTGCGCTACTTTAAATGTGGTAGTGTATGTGTAGAAAAGTGTAATAGTAATTGTAGCACAACTACAGTTTCACCTTGCAACAGGAGGTGAAGTAATCAGGCAGGGAGAGGCATCTCCCAGGCTAGTTGTTTACATGAAACAAACTCAAAGTATCCATCCATTGTCAGGCCAGGAACACACAATAGTGGACCATTAATGTTAATGGAAAAACATTGAAACAAATGAAAACCCTAGTCTTGGAAAGAAGGGAGTTTCCCTCACTCTGAACAACCATGAATTATCATGCCAGGAGAAGGGGGGGGGGAGGAAGGAGAGAAAAACAAGTTTTAAAACCAGGCTTGGGTTTGAGATTTGGTATCTAGAAACTTAGAACCAACATCTAATCGGTGTGCTGTCTGTGAAAGCCTGAATCACCTCTAGGACAGAGGGCATGTTGGCAAACTGTTAAGAGGCAATAGGTAACTTGTATTAGACTTTGTCTACACTAGCACTTTTGTCGATAAATTTTTTATTGGTCAGGGATGTGAAAAAACACCCCTCTCACTGACATAAGTTTCATCAGCAAAAGTACTGTTGTGGACAGCATGATTGGCAGAAGAGGCTTTCCTGTCGACATAGATAGAGTTGCTCATTGGGGTGGTTTAATTATGCCAGCAGGAGAGCTCTTTCCTCTTGGCAAAGAGCGGCTACACGAGAGACCTTACAGCAGCACAGCTGTAGCAGATTTTTGCTAATATAGAAGCATAAAGCTGAGCTTACATCTTTATATTTGTTTTCTGTATAACTTGTACACGTTTGCTTTTCCTTACTATTTCATCTTTGCAGGTCTCTGTTGTGTAAACTGTGTGGCGTGTGTGTGTGTGAACATCAGCTGATAATTGGGGAGCAGGTTTCACTCCAGAGGAGAAAAGTCTGAGAGTCTGGTAGTTAAAAACTTGGGGGGAGAGAATGGCGAGACTCAGGATCAGAAGGTTTTGTTGAGGTCACCATGCAAGAACTAGGCAGGTGAAAACCAGGGTAGGGTCTTGTGCTTGTAGGCTACTGGTATCAGAGTACCGAACCATAGCAGCATAGCATTAAGATACCCAAATTTACAAGGCAGGCACCTCTGCATGATCCCCAAAACATTACAGTTCACAAAGGGTGTTGTGCTGGATGGCAGTGGCCATCATTGCTACACCTACTTCTAGTGCACCACTCTTTGCATTGACACAAACAATCCTGAGTGAGTATGCTGGTCTGTTGCACACCATGCCCACACAGACCCTGCTATTGTGAACTAAAAGTTCTCTTGTGCGCTTTGATCAACCTCACTTTGAAATGGGAGTAGATTACTGTGCACTAGAGAATTTTTGGTGTGTGCAACAGGGTCCACACAGACATCGAGGGCTTGTCTTTACAGCACAATTAGTTTGAGTTAGGCCTTGTCTGCACTACAGTTTTGTTGACAAAAGTCAGCTTTCGTTGGCAAAACTGTGGAAGTGTGCACATGACAATGCTCCTCCCGCCAATTTAACTCTTCTGCTACGCTGACAAGATAAAATCACCTCAATGAGTGTCATAGAGCTTTTTGTGGCAAAGTTAGATCGATGCAGTGTCAGAGTAGACAATGCACTTGGTTATGTCTTGAAACCAAGGAGGGTGGGGATAGCTTAGTGGTTTGAGCATTGGCCTGCTAAACCCAGGGTTGTGAGTTCAATCCTTGAGAGGGCCATTTAGGGATCTGGGGAGTTGGGGATTGGCCCTGCTTTGAGCAGGGGGTTGGACTAGATGACTTCCTGAGGTCCTTTCCAACCCTGATATTCTATGATGCTATGTCACTATAAATGGCCTCCAGGAGGTGTCCTGCAATGCCCATCCCAACTGCCCTGGTCAGCAGTTTGAACCCCACTGACCTGCAGCTAGGTACACAGGCATTCGCCCTTGTCCCTTTAAAGGGCCAGGAATTTTTTAAATTCCACTTCCAGTTTGCTTGGCATGGACAATTCACATTGCATCTTTCCAGCTGACCATGGCAGCTCTATATACTAAACAATTTCTTGTGTGTAGTACACTGGAGTTGTTGGATCTTCTGGCTCAGTGGGGAGAGGAGGCTGTGCAGTCCCAGCTCCGCTCCAGTCATAAGACCCTCAACGCCTACGGGAAGATTTCTTGGGGCATGTTGGAGAAGGATTACAAACGGGACATGAATCAGTGCCATCCAAAGATCAAAGAGCTGAGGGAAGTATACCAGAAGGCAAGGGAGGCAAACCATTGCTCTGGTGCTGCTCTGAAGACCTGCTGCTTCTATAAGAAGCTGGATGCCATCCTTGGTGTCGACCCCACCTCCACTGCCAAAAGCCCCATGGATACTTCAGGGGGACTGAAGACAGCAGACAGTGACCTCAACTATGAGGCTGAAGTGATGGACGAGGAAGTGGGGTTGGAGGATGAGATGGGACAGGCAAAAAGGTCATCTGGGACTGTGGCGAGCCAGGAACTTTTCTCAACCCCAGCGGGTTCAAGCCAGTCCCAGCACTTCGTCTATGGTACTCATGATGTGGACAGGGGAGCTCTTGTAAGTGATCTTTTTGATTTGATACTGCTCAGTTACATAAGGAAGAGCTGTCCTTTGCTTTGTTATATGCTAGAAGTGGGTTAAGGAATAGAAATGTACAAGGCCATGTCTACACTACGAAAGTACTCCGATTTTACAGAAGTCCATTTTTGGGAACAGATTGTATAAAGTTGTGTGCATATATCCACACTAAGCACATTAATTCAGCGGTGTGCATCCTCAGTACCATTGCAAGCATCGACATTCCAAGCAGTGCACTGTGGGTAGCTATCCCATAGTTCCCGCAGTCCCTGCTGCCCATTGGAATTCTGGGCTGAGCTCCCAATGCCTGATGGGGCCAAAAATTTGTTGCAGGTGGTTATGGATAAATTTCATCAGTCAACCCTCCCTCCCTCCATGAAATCAACAGTAGACAATCATTTTGCACCCTTTTCCCTGGCTTGGCCAAGCAGATGCCATAGTACGACAAGCATGGAGCCCGTTCAGCTCACCGCAGCAGTTATGACCATTGTAAACACCTCGTGCATTACGGTGCAGTTTATGCAGAACCAGCACCTGAAAAACCAGGCAAGGAGGCAACAGCAGCGCGGTGATGAGGACATGAACACAGATTTATCTAAAACCATGGTCCCTGGCAATTTGGAGATTATGGTGTTACTGGGGCAGACTCATGCCATGAAACGCTGATTCTGGGCCTGGGAAACAAGCACAGAGGGGTGGGACTGCATAGGTTCCACCCCTCTGTCGCAGGTTTGGGATGATTCCCAGTGGCTCCGAAACTTTCGCAGGCGTAAAGGCACTTTCATGGAACTTTGTGACTTGCTTTCCCCTGCCCTGAAGTGCAAGAATACCAAGATGAGAGCAGCCCTCACAGTTCACAAGCAAGTGGCAATTGCCCTGTGGAAGCTTGCAATGCCAGACAGCTACCGGTCAGTCGGTAATCAATTTGGAGTGGGATAATCTACTGTGGGGGTTGCTGTGATGCAAGCAGCCAACGCAGTCATTGAGCTGCTGCTATCAAAGGTAGTGACTCTGGGAAATGTGCAGGTCATACTAGATGGCTTTGCTGCAATGGGATTCCCTAACTGTGGTGGGGCTATAGATGGAACGCATATCCTTATCTTGGGACCGGACCACCAGGGCAGCCAGTACATAAACCGCAAGGGGTACTTTTCAATGGTGCTGCAAGCACTGGTGGATCACAAGGGACATTTCACCGACATCAACGTGGGTTGGCCGGGAAAAGTTCATGATGCTTGCGTCTTCAGGAACTTTGGTCTGTTTAAATGGCTGCAGGATGGGATTTACTTCCCAGACCAGAAAATAACTGTTGGGGATGTTGAAATGCCTATAGTTATCCTTGGGAACCCAGCCTACCCCTTAATGCCCTGGCTTCTAAAGCTGTACACAGGCACCCTGGAAAGTAGTAAGGAGCTGCTCAACTATAAGCTGAGCAAGTGCAGAATGGTGGTAGTGTGTGTATTTGGACATTTAACGAGCCGCTGGTGCAGTTTACTGACTCGCTCAGATCTCAGCGAAACCAATATTCCCATTATTATTGCTGCTTGCTGTGTGCTCCACAATCTCAGTGAGAATAAAGGGGAGATGTTTATGGCTGGGTGGGAGGTTGAAGCAAATGGCCTGACTACTGAATACGTGCAGCCAGACACCAGGACAGTTAGAAGAGCACAGCAGGAAGCACTGAGCATCAGAGAAGCTTTGAAAACCAGTTTCATGACTGGCCAGGGTACTGTGTGACACTTCTGTTTGTTTCTCCTTGATGAAAACCCACCCCTTTGGTTGCCTGTAAATTCTCTGTAAGCCACCCGCCCTCCCCCTTCAATCACAGCTTGCTTGCAAAGGAAATAAAGTCACTATCATTTAAAAAGTATGTATTCTTTATTAATTGATTATAAAAATAGGGAAATAACTCACAAGGTAGCCTGGGTGGGGTGTGGGAGGAGGGTAGGAGAGAAGGAAAAGGCCACTTTAAAACTTCTTGAATGTCAGCCTTCTGTTGCTTGGGCTGTCCACTGGGGTGGAGTGATTGGGTGCCCAGATTCTCTCCCCCCCACCCCGCGCGTTCTTGGGTGAGGAGGCTATGGAACTTGGGAAGGAGGGAGGGCGGTTAAACAGGGGGTTCCAGTGACAGTCTGTGAGCCTGCTGCCATTCATGAACCTCCACCAGACACCGGAGCATGTCCGTTTGATCCTGCAGTAGCCCCAGCTTTGCATCATGCCTCCTCTGATCTTCCTGCCGCTACCTCTTCACGTTCATTGGCCACTTTCCTGTACTCTGCTATTGTGTCCCTCCACACGTTCTGCTGAGCTCTGTCAGTGCCGGACGACTGCATGAGCTCAGAGAACATTTCATTGTGCGTGTGTTTTTTTCACCGCCTTATCTGAGATAGCCTTTGGGATGGAGGAGGGAGGCTTGAAACATTTGCAGTTGCTGGAGGAAAAAAAGGGAGTGAAGTATTTAAAAAGATACATTTTACAGAACAATTGCTATACGCTTTCACAGTGAACAACACTATTCACATTACATAGCACATGTGATTTTGATACAAGGTCGCATTTTGCATCTTATATTGAGTGCCTGCGGCTTTGGTGTTAGAGATCACACACGCAGTGCTGGGCAATGGAAATTGGCTTGCAGGCGGCCATGGTAAGCCATAGACTTTCGGCTTCTGCAACCTTCATAACAGCAGCACCCTCCTCTCCCATACCAAGCAAAGCACGTTGAGCTGGCCATTTAGTGCTGCAGTTTTCCTGTTAACGTGCAACAGCAGAAACCAAACTAACCCCCCTCTACCCCCGCATCCAATTCTCTGGGATGATTGCGCGACCCCTCACCCCACTGCATGGCTGGGGAAGATCAGGGAAGATCCCTGCTAACCAAACGCGAACAGCTCAGGGCCAATTCCCCGCCCCCCCCCCCCCCACGGCTAACTGTGGGGAGGATTTCTTTTCAGCCACAGGCAAACAGCCCAGCCCACACGATCCATTGTCTACAGCCAAGCTCTACGATATAACCACATTTGCTCCAACCCCTCAGACAGAGACAAACACCTACAAGATCTCTATCATGCATTCTTACTACAATACCCACCTGCTGAAGTGAAGAAACAGATTGACAGAGCCAGAAGAGTACCCAGAAGTCATCTACTACAGGACAGGCCCAACAAAGGAAATAACAGAACGCCACTAGCCATCACCTTCAGCCCACAACTAAAACCTCTCCAACGCATCATCAAGGATCTACAACCTATCCTGAAGGACGACCCATCACTCTCATAGATCTTGGGAGACAGGCCAGTCCTTGCTTACAGACAGCCCCCCAACCTGAAGCAAATACTCACCAGCAACCACACACCACACAACAGAACCACTAACCCAGGAACCTATCCTTGCAACAAAGCCCGTTGCCAACTCTGCCCACATATCTATTCAGGGGACACCATCATAGGGCCTAATCACATCAGCCACACTATCAGAGGCTCGTTCACCAGCACATCTACCAATGTGATATATGCCATCATGTGCCAGCAATGCCCCTCTGCCATATACATTGGTCAAACTGGACAGTCTCTATGTAAAAGAATAAATGGACACAAATCAGATGTCAAGAATTATAACATTCAAAAACCAGTCAGAGAACACTTCAATCTCTCCGCTCACTCGATTACAGACCTGAGAGTGGCTATCCTTCAACAAAAAAACCCGTCAAAAACAGACTCCAATGAGAGACTGCTGAATTGGAATTAATTTGCCAACTGGATACCAAGGATACCAAGACCGAACTCACCATGTTTAGGTTGTTTGCCAAGTTCTGTACTTTCAAGGGACAGTGAGAAAGAGGTGTATTTAACTGTTATGATTGAATTCTGTGCGTGCACTCACAATTATGCCTCTGTTTATTGTTTCTTGTGCCTCTGCAGATGTGTCCTTGAAGGCAACCCCTACAACCCCAACCCCCCGGCCCCGCAGACCATACAGAACTGCTTGCCATGCACTCCCTAAACTTCACCCACAGATACCTTGCATCTTCTCGGCCCTTCGCAGTACCCCGTTCACTCCACCCCTTTGGACAGATTCCCCAGTCACTTGCACACAGGTATGAGACCCTCCATCAAGAGGGTGCTCCTCTCAGTGTTTTGACCCTATCAAGAAAGCATTTCTGTGTATTTGTTAAAAGAAAAGGAGTACTTGTGGCACCTTAGAGACTAACAAATTTATTTGAGCATAAGCTTTCGTGAGCTACAGTTCACTTCATCGGATGCATTTGGTGGAAAATACAGAGGAGAGATTGATATACACACACAGAGAACATGAAACAATGGGTTTATCATACACACTGTAAGGAGAGTGATCACTTAAGACAATCCATGACCAGCAGCGGGGGGGGGGGGGAAGGAGGAAAATCTTTCATGGTGACAAGCAAGGTAGGCTATTTCCAGCAGTTAACAAGAATATCTGAGGAACGGGGGGGTGGGGTAGGGTGGGGGGGAGAAATACCATGGGGAAATAGTTTTACTTTGTCTAATGACTCATCCATTCCCAGTCTCTATTCAAGCCTAAATTAATTGTATCCAGTTTGCAAATTAATTCCAATTCAGCAGTCTCTCGTTGGAGTCTGTTTTTGAAGTTTTTTTGTTGAAGAATAGCCACTCTCAGGTCTGTAATTGAGTGACCAGAGAGATTGAAGTGTTCTCCAACTGGTTTTTGAATGTTATAATACTTGACGTCTGATTTGTGTCCATTTATTCTTTTACGTAGAGACTGTCCAGTTTGACCAATGTACATGGCAGAGGGGCATTGCTGGCACATGATGGCATATATCACATTTGTAGATGCGCAGGTGAACGAGCCTCTGATAGTGTGGCTGATGTGATTGGGCCCTATGATGGTGTCCCCTAAATAGATATGTGGACAGAGTTGGCAACGGGCTTTGTTGCAAGGATAGGTTCCTGGGTTAGTGGTTCTGTTGTGTGGTGTGTGGTTGCTGGTGAGTATTTGCTTCAGATTGGGGGCTGTCTGTAAGCAAGGACTGGCTTGTCTCCCAAGATCTATGAGAGTGATGGGTCGTCCTTCAGGATAGGTTGTAGATCCTTGATGATGCATTGGAGAGGTTTTAGTTGTGGGTTGAAGGTGATGGCTAGTGGCGTTGTGCTATTTTCTTTGTTGGGCCTGTCCTGTAGTAGATGACTTCTGGGTACTCTTCTGGCTCTGTCAATCTGTTTCTTCACTTCAGCAGGTGGGTATTGTAGTTGTAGGAATGCATGATAGAGATCTTGTAGGTGTTTGTCTCTGTCTGAGGGGTTGGAGCAAATGCGGTTATATCGTAGAGCTTGGCTGTAGACAATGGATCGTGTGGTATGATCTGGATGAAAGCTAGAGGCATGTAGGTAGGAATAGCAGTCAGTAGGTTTCCGATATAGGGTGGTGTTTATGTGACCATCGCTTATTAGCACCGTAGTGTCCAGGAAGTGGATCTCTTGTGTGGACTGGTCCAGGCTGAGGTTGATGGTGGGATGGAAATTGTTGAAATCATGGTGGAATTCCTCAAGGGCTTCTTTTCCAGGGGTCCAGATGAAGAAGATGTCATCAATGTAGTGCAAGTAGAGTAGGGGCATTAGGAGACGAGAGCTGAGGAAGCGTTGTTCTAAGTCAGCCATAAAAATGTTGGCATACTGTGGGGCCATGCGGGTACCCATCGCAGTGCCACTGATTTGAAGGTATACATTGTCCCCAAATGTGAAATAGTTATGGGTGAGGACAAAGTCACAAAGTTCAGCCACCAGGTTAGCCGTGACATTATCGGGGATACTGTTCCTAACGGCTTGTAGTCCATCTTTGTGTGGAATGTTGGTGTAGAGGGCTTCTACATCCATAGTGGCTAGGATGGTGTTTTTAGGAAGATCACCGATGGATTGTAGTTTCCTCAGGAAGTCAGTGGTGTCTCGAAGATAGCTGGGAGTGCTGGTAACGTAGGGCCTGAGGAGGGAGTCTACATAGCCAGACAATCCTGCTGTCAGGGTGCCAATGCCTGAGATGATGGGGCGTCCAGGATTTCCAGGTTTATGGATCTTGGGTAGCAGATAGAATACCCCAGGTCGGGGTTCTAGGGGTGTGTCTGTGCGGATTTGTTCTTGTGCTTTTTCAGGGAGTTTCTTGAGCGAATGCTGTAGTTTCTTTTGGTAACTCCCAGTGGGATCAGAGGGTAATGGCTTGTAGAAAGTGGTGTTGGAGAGCTGCCTAGTAGCCTCTTGTTCATATTTCGACCTATTCATGATGAGGACAGCACCTCCTTTGTCAGCCTTTTTCTACTCTGAAACCTGTGTATTTGTTATTGCTGTTTAATAAAAATGTACTCTCTGAAAGAAAATCAATCTTTATTTGTCTCCTACACATAGTGGTTGTTGCTGGAATTAATACACAGTGGCAACTGGCACATTTGCAAACTACAAATCAGGGTCAGGAAGCAATCATCAAAATGTTCATTCCAGGTGGCAAGTAAACAAAGCATGGCAGAATACTTTAGAGAAAGAGACATTACTAGGTCTCGTTGTCAAAATGGTGCCTCAAAGCCTCCCTGATTCAAATAGCTCCTGTTTGTGCCCCTCTAATAGCTCTGGTATCTGGCTGCTCAAAATCAGCCGCCACGCGATCCATCTCCATTCTCCACCCTTGGGGAAATGTTTCAGCCTTAGCTTCCCAAATATTATGCAGTGTACAGCAGGCTGCTATGACCATGGGAATATTTTCCTCATTGAGGTCTGACCTGCCATAAAGGCAGTGCCAGCGAGCCTTTAATCTGACAAACGGACATTCCATGGTCATTCTTCAGCTGCTCAGACTATTGCTGAAGTGCTCCTTGCTACTGTCCAGGTTTCTGGTGTAAAGCTTTATGAACCATCAGAGTAAGGGGTAGGCTGGGTTTCCCAGGATCACTATGGGCATTTCAACATCCCCCATTGGAATCTTCTAGTCTGGAAAGAAAGTCCCTGCTTGTAGCCAGGCCAGATGTATGCATCATGGATCTGACCACCTCAAGCTGATACTGAAACCATAGGTTTCAGAGTAGCAGCCGTGTTAGTCTGTATTCGCAAAAAGAAAAGGAGTACTTGTGGCACCTTAGAGACTAACAAATTTATTAGAGCATAAGCTTTCGTGAGCTACAGCTCACTTCATCGGATGCATTTGCAAATGCATCCGATGAAGTGAGCGAGCTGTAGCTCACGAAAGCTTATGCTCTAATAAATTTGTTAGTCTCTAAGGTACCACAAGTACTCCTTTTCTTTTTACTGAAACCATAGAATCTCAGGGTTGGAAGGGACCTCAGGAGGTCATCTAGTCCAATCCCCAATTTTTGCCCCAGATCCCTAAATGGCCCCCTCAAGGATTGAACTCACAACCCTGGGTTTAGCAGGCCACTGAGCTATCCCTCCCCCCGAAACAACCACGGTGATCCACAAACATCTGCAATACCATAGAGAAATACCCTTTCTCTTGATGTACTCCATCACAAGATGGTCTGGGGCCAAAATTGGGAGATGTAGGTCATCTATCACCCTGCTGCAACTAGGGAATCTCATTGCCAGGAAGCCATCCACTATTTTATGTACATTTCCCAGAGTTACAGTCCTTCATAGCAGGATGTGATTAATGTCCTTGCAAACTTGCATGAACGCAACCCCCACAGTGAACTTTCGCACACGGATTCATGACTGATCAGTATCAGTCTGCAATTGCCAGCTTTCACACGACGATTGCCATGCGCTTTCCCCACCCAGACGGCAGTTCTCATTTTGGTGTCCTTGTTTCACAGGGCAGGGGCAAGCTTCATACACAGTTCCAGGAAGGAGACTTTGCGCATTTGAAAGTTCTGCAGCCACTCTTTGGGCAAGTCTATGCTGGCAACATTAACGTGTCTTGTGTAGTCATGGCAGAGCGCTGGGAGAGAACTCGCCCAGCCCTCTAAAAAAACTACCTCCACCAGGGGCATAGCTCCCACCACAGGTGCACTGTCTACACTGGTGCTTTACAGTGCTGCAATTTGCTGCATTCAGGAGTATGTTTTTTCACACCCCTTGAGCAAGAAAGTTGCAGCGCTGTAAAGTGCCAGTGTAGACAAGCCCTTCATCATCCCATACCTACATAACAATGAGATCCCCACCACTTGTAGATTGTTTCCTGAACCCAATAGGGATGGTCCACCATATAAAGCTGCATCCGGAATGCCAAAAGTAATCTGGAATTGTTTCTTTCCATGGCATGCAAAAGGGCAGGCACCATAGATTCCTGTTCAGCTTTGCAGCTCATGATATACAGCATGATCAGCCATGTTGTGGTCCTAAAACTTATCTAAGACTAGAGAGCAGTGCATGATCCATGCTTTCAGGCAGAGATGGTGGGCGCACAGTTTACAGGGGCTGTTGAAAAGCACCATGAAACATAGTTGGAAGCCCATGGAATGATGGGACAGAAAAAAAACTGCACCCTGGGATGGTGAGCCCACACCCCTGATTCACTGCAAGCCATTCCCACAACTCCTGGTGACAGAAGGTGGCGAGTTGTACAGTGGGACAGCTACCCAGTGTGCACTGCTCTCTCTCAATGCTAGAGCACCAACTGTGGTCGTGCTCCACTGACACAACGAGTGTTGTATGAACATGCACAAGCAATGTAATAATAGCAGTTTATGATAGTTGGCATAACTTGCATCGACTTAACTGTGTAGTGTAGCCTTAGCCTTAGATTTACGTCACAGCCTTGTGCAAACTAAGTGTTGGTATAGAGAAGCCTTTCATGGTTTTAGGTACCCATTGCTCCAGCAGCTCCAGGGATGGGGACAGTGTAGATCCTTGCCTGCTGCTGAGAAGCTGGAGAAGGGGAGGAAGTGCAAAGATGTCCTGTGTATCTCCTTGATCCTGATTTATCCAGTCAGCTATTTGATTCCCAAGCTGATCTAATTGGCGTCTGTTCCCTATGGCCCATCCTGGAGCCACACAGGCCACTCTGCTTGTTCTCCAGCCATTGGAATAGTGTGGCATAGTAGCTATGATGGCAGCTCTGGGCAACTAGAGTATTCGCCTGTGCAACGCAAATCCTCTAGTGGCCAATGCAGCTGTTCTTATATTCTGTGCTTGAACTGTATTGTTGATCTAACTTACTGTAGAATGTCAACTCCACAGACCCTGGATCATGTCTTCCTTTCTTGTACATGGTCCTGCATCCTGAATGTGCTCAATAAATAATAAGCTACTTTCAAGATAAGTAAATATTTGAAGAGTAAATTTTGCAAGAAATGGCCTGGATCCCTATAGGATGGGAAGTCATGAATCCAGTTTATTTTAACTGGAGTTTGTGGAATTTGGAGTAGGGTGTATATGTGTTCTGATGTGAATCACAAGGGTTCGCTTACCCAGACATTTAGATGAATGTTAGAATGCATTATCCTCGCCTATAATTTGCCTGGATTTTAAGAAGTTAATTGAAAAAATATTGCTGTGTTAGTGGGGGAAATATATATTCCTGCAGTCAAATGGTGCTATTTCCAAGAGGAACATTTTTATGTGGTAGTTAGAGTGCCTATTCTACACCCAGTTCAGACAGAAATAATCAGTTTAATGTGAGTATGTACCATCATGCGGTCAAGCTTTAGGTGAGAGCAGATTTACACAGAGAAATCAAAAGGAAATGGCAAGAAAGTATTTTGCTGGGTTCCCTGACAATGCACGGTCACACAGTGGAGAGCTGCCAACTCTAATCTCTAGCCTTTTCTTCCTCTTCAAAAAGCGCTCTTTTATTTTAAAGAAAATTAGTTTCCAAGGTGCCCTTCTGCATCTGTTAAGTATTGATTTTTAACAGGGCACACATGTAAACAAAGAATACATACATATTCAAAGGAGTCTTAAAACTCTGGAAGAAATATATTTAGCATCAAGAGATCTATCTAGCTAATATATGTTGCCTATTATGTCATATATACTGTATATATTTTTGGCAAAAGGGTAAGTATGAGTATGAGGAGAGGAAGATGGGAGTGGTGTGTGGTGGGGAGAGATGCTACAGTCTATAAATATTTGAAAAGTATAAACAAAAAGAATAAAGAGGAATTATTTAGGTAGGCACAAAGGAGTATAATTAATGGAATGGAAATTTAAGCTAAACATCAGAAAAACCGTCCTGACTGAGAAATGTATTAGGCTGTGGACTAGTCTATCAAGGGAAGGGAGCAGATGCCCTAAAACTAGACCTGACAAAGTACAAGAAAAAGTGCCATGAGTTAGGCACTCAAATATTAGGCTGGTGGTTGGTTTCCAACATTTTGTGTGGGTCTCCCTAGAGTACACTATTTCACTTGGGGAAGGAGCACAGCTTTTTCAGCTGCATGTGACTGACAATGCTATTTAGCCAGCACCATCAGTGGTAGTGATGGGGGAAATCGAGGTTCTGAGCTCTTTCCATCTCAGTGTTCTACTTGGACTCCATGGTACTGGAGGTGGGGTGTAGCAGCTGGAGAGATGAGCAGAGATGAGCAGAGATGAGACTAGAGGAATTGGGGGAAAGCTGTAAGACTCCTGCCCTGGCTTCAAAAGTGTTCCATAAGGGGATGATGCTAGAAAGCAGAATGTGGCCAGAGCACCTTTTAAACTGCCTACCTGGCTTTTCTTCATGTTTTTATCAAACAGAAGCGCCAAGAAATCTTGACCCCATGAGCTCCCACTTGAATAGGAGAATTCCTGTCAATAGTCCTGGTTTAGCTGGGACAATCCAGGATTTTGAAAACTCTTCCCACAGAAGAGCTTTCACACCCAGCATCCCAGGACAGCATGTCTGCCTGCTGCTCAGCAGCAGACCTCTCAACCTTGGCCTGCCAGCTGCTGCTGTTAGATGCAGACAGCTGGATCCTAGCTTCAACCTATCCCATCTCCTTCCTAGAACTAGATGCAGGCAGAGGACGTAGGCAGCCACAAAAAGAGGGGACCACTGAGCAGAGGAGAGGAGATGTCACACTCTGCAAGCAGAAAGGGGCCAGATGCCAAGTAGAGATGGAGGAAGCCATGGGAGGGAAGGAATCTGATGTAATGAGAAAAGGAAAACCACAGGGAGGAGCATGGGGTAGCAAGGGAAACAGCATTATTTTAAATGTGATGCTTTTTCAAATAATTTTAGGTGCGTGGAAGAAACTGGTGCAGATCTGTCAGACACACATATCTATATCTACAAGGGTGTGTTTAAGTATAATAGAGCAGATAATACGCAATCATCCATAATCCAATGTTCACATTGGAAAGGGAATAGGTTGACTCACTTGAGAATAACTTCAGAGATCCCTATTTATTTCAAGTTCTTTGTGTATTTACACTGCACGTGTCACCATGGTATCTGGGTGCCTTTGAGAGGTCTGAAAATTCTGGAACTTAGAAGTCTGTAAATAAAAATGAAGCAAGTGGAATTTGGCATTTTGCAAAAAACACTAAGGAAAATCAGTATTTTTTTCTGCTGCATCTTGTAGGTTTTCATTCTTAATCCAAACATGCATCATAGAATAGGAGGAACGGACTCTGCAGGTCAAAGGGTAAACTCTGCTTGTTGCAACATCTGTTCTTGCTTACAGGGGGAAGTTGCATGGGTATGAGGAGAGAAATCAAAAGAAGCACTTTAAAAAAATCATGAAACACTGGAAGAAAATCATTTCTTGTGTCTGTCATTCTCCCCAACCTTTTCATTTTTTGAAATCTTGTTTTGTTTTGGATAGAAGAGGATGGAATGGATCTGTAGAGATTGTGAGCAAATGGAAATTGACAAAAGATGAACAAGGGAATGACAAGCTAGGAAGAATAATTCCCATCTGAGCTGTTAAACAAAAGCCTCCCTCTTTAAAATGTTTCCTTTGCTGAGGACACCCCCAAATGAAGACAAAGCACATGGTTTTCACAACAGGCTGCAACTTTATTAATGATGAGAAAGAAAAACAAACCTAACATTCTCCTATTGGTTAAATAGGACCCTAAACACATCCTTGAATTTGTATGACCAGCTTGATGCCAACTGCCTGTACCATGTGCCCAGAACCTGGATCATCCTGGTAGGACAAATCCTAGTATTACTAGATGGTAGGTTTTTGTCTATGGCCACCTAAGTTCAATATTTCTCCTTAGCCCAAACTGCTGCCCGGCTTTAGAAGTTAAATAACTACCACACACTTATCTGTCCACATAGAGGGTACAGCTGCTTAATTCTATGTTAAAAGGCCTACTTTTAGTTAGGAAACTGTTTTAATAACCTGTGGTTTTGTTTACAGGGAAAGAAAGGGTTTGCAAAATAGAGCAGGTCAGCATGTATACAGTAGCCAGTGCAGAAATGAAAACATCAATGAAAGCAGTTAGACATTAAAACTGGGTCCTGATTGAGAATCAACTGGGTCAGGAATAAAACTAACGAATACTCAAAAACTTCTATGCACTGATACAGTTATAGTTGGGTTATTTGTATGTCTACTTCTCTGGACCAATTAGCTACCTGTTTTGGTGCCAGATAGCCTCAGCTGGGTCAGCTGAGGATCCGGTTCAGAGGTTTATTTAATCAAGTAAACCCTGTCAAATCTGTCCTGACAGTAGGGCCAGGACAAATTCTAAGAAGTTGTTACAACTCCTCTGCCTCTAGTGGGACCAGTAGAGGCAGGGGCAGCAAAGTTATTTTGACATCAGCAACCCTTGTTTTTTTCGATAACATGCAAAACTGACTGCTTGTGGTCATTAATGAACCGCTGGCACTTCTTGGGGGTATAATGTTAGCCCTGTTGTCCTGACAAAATCCCAATTTCATTTTTCCTGCCTAAATTCCCTTTTCAGCTTCAACTGTATGGAGCATTCTTCACTTTCCAGCATTGTTTCATGTTATATTAAAGGGCTTTGCTATTGACTTCCGTGAGGTCAAGAGCAGGCTGTTTCAGGTCTCGTGTCCACTGCAGAGTTAATTCAAGTTATAACTCCACTGAGGCCCCTGATTCAAGTCCCAGCCACATACAAAATCCCTTAACTCAAGTGTGGTGGTGCTTTTAACATGAGCTGGCTGGCTTGTCCGTAGCTATAGGCTACAGTTCGTTAGCACAATTTAGCTGCTAACACAACCATTCTTGGCCTGCCTGGGGTGGGGAGGGAGGGGCTCTGTCCTTCTCTCCCTGTGCCTCTCCCTTGGCACATTCTGCTGGGAGCAGTACAGAGCCACTTCTGCCTGAGAAGGCCTGGCTTGGAGGCAGCAGCAGCCTTCTCCCTGCCCAGACTTGGGGGGCTCCAGCTCGTTCGGCCCCTGTCCCCAGCAGGCAGCTGAGAGGGGTGTGGAGCCGGATGAGGATGAGCTAACAGTAACAGTGAGCAAGTTGATATGTCACCCAGATCACCCATTCATCAATATCCTCAGAGGACTTGTCTGCCAGAAACAAAAGCTCCTTTAATTTTTCTGAAATTATTTATAACATTTTCTAGATCATTTGAGGTTTGAAATGTTTCATTTACTGAATCTGCACAGCAGATCACTTGTGGGTTATCCCAGATCAGTACAACAAATTTAAACCTTATTTTCTTTATATTCACATAAAACATCCTTTCTTATACTTTACAATATGCCGATGTCTTGCCACAACATCATCAGCTTCTCTGGCAAATAAAGCCCTTATTGATACTTGCTAATTTTGGCCCCCATCTTGCAAGTTGCTCTATGTGGGTGAACCCCATATAGGAACCACTTACTTCACTGGGTCTGCACAGACTAGGGTGACCATATGTCCCGCTATTAGGGGCTTTGTCTTATGTACACAACTATACCTGCTCCTATCTGGCCACCTAGTGCAGACACAAGGGGAGCCCCGTGCAGTTTGCAAGATCACACCAAAACTGATCATTTCTGAATCACCATAATACCAATGTAATACTTTCATGGTAATTGCCGTAGGTATTGACTATACTATTTATGAAGCAATTTAAAGATCACCTCTCTTATCACTAAAACTTCCTCTATGCCAGTTTTCAGCTGAAGGAGTTTAACAGCCCACCTCACCAGGAAATGTTTGGAAGGGATGTTTCCAGAAAGGCTCTGTGGCCCTGATCCTGAAATGACCTCTGTGGGAGCTGATCCCTGCACCGACACAGAATATTACTGAAGTCAGAAGGGTTCTCTGCTGGCAGATCCCTGAACTGTGGAAAGTCCATTGCAGAACTGGAGCCCCAGAGAGCAAATCCCAGTAACATCAGACTCCCCATTTTGTAATCCACTGCATACTCATAGCAGGGCATTACAACACATGCAAAAGTTCAACTTTAAGAAAATAGATAACACTTCTTTCGAACAATGTCCATTAAAATAACCATTTATTTGCCCATTATTTAAGAGCATTCCCATCAACATGGTAAGGCCCCAATCCTGCAAAGAGATTAGATCTCCACATGGGCACAAGGCTCTCTGCTCATGCATTTCTCTTTTTAGGGCTGGGGCCTAGGAAAATAAGTATGACACAGAAACCAAAACAAAGGGTAAAAAGATAAATGAAGTAACACCAAAGATACGTGAAATGTCATCAAAATTGCTACCAATGCATACAATAATAGGAATTCAATGAACACTTCTGTAAGCCTGACACCTCAGTTGGGTCAACAGCCCCCCCCCCCAAAGATCTCAGCTGCCATGGAAGGTTGGGGGACCCTGGAGCCCCCAGCCACAGGCCCCTGAGTTCCGAGCTGACACTGGGGCCCGTTGCCTCCACAACTTCAAGCCATTGCAGGCAGCTGGGGGTCTCTGGAGCTCCCAGCCACTGTGGGCACTGGGGGTGTAATGACATCCCGGAGCTGTCAGCTGCAGTGGCAGTGGGTGCTGGACTCCCTCCCTGAAAGGACCCCTGCTTCAGGAGCCTCACTCCTACATCTGACCACTCCCATGTCCCGCAATTAATTCTGCCCCCACTCAGCCCTCATTTCCCATCAGTTCAGCCACCCAGGCATACCTCTCCTCCTCTTCACCCTCCCTCCCCACTTCCAGGCTGGGAGGGACAGATCCAGGGGCTCTTCACCATCCTCTGGCCCCAGGGCAAGAGGGAGAAATGTACTGCCCCTTTTGCTCATGGGGTATGGGATGAAGCCACCCTGAGCTGCTGGGTTTAGCTCCTCCTCCCCTCCTGCGACAATAGCTTCTGGTTGCCAAAGAGAAAGTGAGAGTGTGTGTGCTCTCTCTAGTTGATCAGCCCCAAGAGGTGGGCAGGTGGGGCAGGCTGCCTATCAGAAGGCTCAGATTTGCTAAGCTGGAGTTTATGATGTCATTGCAAGACTGGCACAAATCCCAGGCATACACAGAGATAATATTGTAGCATTGGCAACACCACTTTTTAGCCCTGGGGGTCCCCATTTCAGGCACCCGTGTGTCATCCACAATGGCAGAGCTGCTTCTTAGCCCTGACCTAGCCTCACAGTTTAGTCTGCCAGTGGTGCTGCCTGTTTTCAGAAGGATGGCAGCAGTTGCAGGGAGAGGCTTAATTCATGCAGACTGTCATCAAGCCAAAGTGGAAGCAGCAGAACTTCCTTTGTCTCTTCCCTCCTGTGACTCCTCTGTTTTATTAGCCTGTCGCAACCAGAAGAGGAGGACACAACTTAGGATGATGGCTGGTGCCTTGCTCCCCTGCCACGGTCATATTTACAAGCCTGCTGGCATGAGGAGAGGAGGTAGTTATTCAGGCATCAGCAAGTTCGCCCTGCATGTAGCTGATATAAGTGTCTCAGTCACAACTGGAGCTGAACGAAATATCTTGGTCTACACATTTTGTTGATGAAAAATGAAAAATTTGGGTCAACCTAAACATTTAGTGCATGCAGGTCAAATTCACTGAATTGGTTTGGCTGAAAATAAACTGAAAATTGACATTTCCAAAAATGAAACTTTTTGATATTTTAATTTGATATGCCTTTTCCTTTAGGATTTTCCTATAATTGTATTTTTAAAAAAGATTTAATAATCAAAAACAAAATGAAACAATACATGTCATTCAACCCAAAACACTTTTTTTTTTCCAATTTGGCCACTGAACTGAAAAATCAGTTATTCACACAGCTCTAATCACAACACTTGCAAGGTCTCTTGTCCTCTTCTCCTACTCTACACAGTCCTGAGGAGCCTTAGAAAAAAATGATCTAAGTGGAAATCAAAGCAGAAGGAATGGTTAGAGATTGGTGGATATTTGGGGGGCATTGCCCCCAAAAATTGTATACACTGATAATTGGGGGACACAATTTAAAGGTTTGGCCATTTCCCAAACAGCTTGAGTCATGCCCGCCCCCAGTCAGGCTCCCCCTTATTCTCAGTCTCTCTTCCCAGAAAGTAGCGACTCCTCCCTGAAGTGACCAGCTGTTGCTCCTGCCTCTCCCTGCAAGGCTCAGCTTGCCTGGCATCCAAGGTCATTTGACTGGCTCAGCTCTGCAAGCTGCTGCACAGGGAGGTGCCTGGTGGGGCATGTGGGGCCAGCTCTGAGTCCACAGGAAACCCAAATGTGGAAGTGGGGCAGCCCTGGCCCCACCCTGAACCCCTGGAGGCTGGGTGGTTTCCAGACATAGCTTCCAAACCGCCCCCCCCCGGCCCCGTCAAACATAGAAGTCGAACTATGCTGATGGCAGAAGGGACCCATAGCTCAAAAGAGGGGACAGTGGATCAGGAAAAAAAACACATCAGGGTTTGAAGTAGGAGAGAAGAGGAGGCATATTGGGCTACAGAGCCTAGAGGTGCGCTATGGAAAAGGAGGGTGGACCCTCAGAGGTCATGTGAGGGCCAAGGTAGGAGAAGAGCAAGCTCTCAGGGCTTGAGGGACTCAAGGAGAAAGGCACTGAAGGTGTACCAATGAGTCAAAAGACAGCGAACATTGATGCAGGTTTCTCATGCATTTCCTAAATTCTGTGAGATTAATACGCAAGAAGTTGTTACTGTTATTTCACATATTGTGTATGGATTTTTCTGGAGGTGGAAGGGGGGGGGAATGTTGATGCTGACTGTTCACCTGTTTTGTGCCTTGTCCTACATTTGTAACCCTTCTGCCAGGTGGGGCGAGCAGCAGCAAGGGCCAGGTTCAATATCTAAGTTTGGAGGCTGAGTTCTGGCCTGCCCTCTAGCCTCAACCTTAATGATAACTGGGAGAGATATTGTAAATGCACATGAATTATGTACACTTGTGAGGGGATGGGACTGAATCCAGGCCGCATTTAATCTTTATATACCACTGCTCACAACACACCTCTTTGAATTAGGTATGCAGTACTATTCACACTTTACAAAAGGGAGCACTAAAGAAAGTGGTTACATACATATGCAACGTTTCTCAGCAAGTCTGCTGAAATTGGGGATAGACGCAAGTACTTCAGACTGTACATTCCTCTAGCTGATAGCTCATTCTGCCAAAGAAAAGAATTGACTGAAAGCCACAAAGACAGATCTTAGCTAATATAACTGATAGTTCATCAAAAGTTGCCCAACAATGTTTTTAGTGAAACACTTGGTAAACTTCTGCACCATAAATGAACAAAATAAAAATGATCAAGGTATCGAGATTAATGCCGGATTGTAGACCTGGTCAGAAAGCTAGTGGGAGGAAGGATTACAGAGTGTTGTAAATATTGGCAATAAGTCTTCACAAAATGTAATAATGCTGAGACCAGTTCTGGTTTAATATTTATATTTATACTCTTGAAGCTAGTACAAGCTTTGGGATATTCATTGATAACATGAAGGATTAACTGAAACATTTGAAGAAAGAATCAAATTACTGAGGAATCAGACAGATTGGGGAAGTGGGCAAACATATGACAAATATCCTAAAATGTAAAGTCCTGCATACAGATAAAACAAAAGAAAAAAGGCTCTTGAGTTAGTAGAACAAAAGGATGCCAATAAAGGAAGGGAGCTATGATTAATAATGACTTATGCCACAAACTTGAGGGCTCAGCAAGAAAAGCAAAGAGAAAAAAAGTGGTCATGAATTAAAATGTGAGAAAGAGAAATTTCAATTGAATATCCACAATATTTTTCTTTCCCCCTACTAAAAAAGGTTACTGGGTTAAAGAATAGGCTGCCAAGGGAAGTAATTAAAGACATTATTATCAAAGAATTTAAGACTGGAACAGATGGGCAGCTGGGGGCTCTTAACATTTCTGTACGGGGTGGTTTCATCCTGGCAAAATCCTTGGGACTGACAAGACAGAGCTACAGTTCTTTCCAGCCTAATTTCCTACATAAAAATAGAGCGGAATTCCTTTCACTCATTTGCAATAAATTAGACTGCACCAAACTTGATGCTTTCATTTAAAAGCTACAATATGTCTGTTCTCAGAATATTCCTATTGTGAATCAGGTTACAGGGTTACTGAAGGTTAGGTTTTTTGTCATTTGGCACACATGGTTTATGGTGATAAATATAGTCAGTCATGGTGGGATGGATCAAATGCGATTTCTGATGTAAGTGCCAAAGGAGGATGCCAGCTTCTGCTGCCATATGGCATGTGGACAGGCAGCATTGCCAGTATTTAACTGTGTGTTGCATGGTATCATTCTTGAGAGAGCCTGACAAGTCTTTAGCCAGGCAACCACTCATATAGGCTTGAAAAACAATGTTTTTTGAAGAAAGAAAAGGAGGACTTGTGGCACCTTAGAGACGAACAGATTTATTTGAGCATAAGCTTTCGTGAGCTACAGCTCCTACATCAAGAGTGTGGGGATTTTTTTTTAAAGAATGTGTAAATTATTAGTTTTCCCCATGCTTTTATTCCTGGTAAGGATAAGATAGCAGGTTTTTTATTAGAGCTGGCTAGAAAATAAAATTTCCATTGTATAAAAAAATGCAATTTCAGAATTTTGTTTTGTCCCAAATGGGTCACATTTTAAAGATTTTTTGCCCTTCTGAAATCTAAAACATTCAATTTGAAAACATTGAAATGTTCGTTTTGATGATTGACACATTTTGTGTCAAAAAATGTTGAAACAAAAGTTTTGGTGTCAAAATATCAAAATAAATGGTTTGACTTTTTTGACCCAGAACAGGAAGTCTACTGCTGACCATTTTTATTTCTAATTTCATTGCATCAGGGCAGGGGAGGGTAGGAGCAGTGCATTCCTTCTGGTGGGAAGAGGCAACACAGACTAAAGCACTGTCTGCCAGTCTGTGCCAAGAGGAGTTTTTGCTCTCAATATGTGTTTCCAGTTATTTTTTAAATAAATATATCGACTCTGACACTTTTTCCTGATATATTGTTTCTACTAAAATCTTTACTGCACTTCCATGATATTCTTGTGGCTTCTGCTGTCACTTATGGATACTTTCTTTGTTGCAGCAAAGTTTAACAGGAGAAACCCTTGCCCTTTTTTGAAAACATGCAGCTTATTTCTCCTGGATGGTTTTTCAGAACTAATCTAATTTGTTTTCTTCAGATAATCTTACATTCTTGGACACCCTGCATCTTTCTACCAACTCTTGATGTAATGACCATGTGAAATTATCCTGATAATCTCTTATATGATGATTAATCACAAAATGTTTGCCTGTCATTAACCCAACTATTTTTAGACAGCAAAAGAATATTCACAATCAGGATTCCTGGGATCTTTTCCTGGCTGTGTCATCCAGCACATAACTTGGCACACTCATTCTGAAAGGCAGTTTGACAAGGTTGGATGAGAGTGGCTCTACCTATTAAAGACTTAGCTTCTATTCTGAGCTATGCCAGAAATGACCCATGGGTTATATGTCACTTACCCCTGGAGTGCTACACTGTGTCAAGGCTGGTCTGTCATGGCGTATCCCAGCCTCAGCTTCCAATAAATTCAATGTGGCTTTTATGTAGTATACAGCGCCCCCTTCAGGGATCTAATTTATTTAGCCAAAGGTCAAGCAGATATGAAAGCAAGTCTTTGCCTTTGGCACTGCAGGCAGGGGAGCTAATTTAGTGTCTGTCTCATTTAAGTCTATCCATCTCTTCCATCCTTACCTGTAAGACTCTATAGACCAAGGCTCCCTCGCTGTAGTCAGGCTTCTTGATCCCTCTCTGAACCAAGACCCCCTGCAAAGTCAAATTACTGCAGCTCTTCCCCAGAGCAGGGTGCAGTTCCTTTGCAATTTGGAACACCTGCTGCTGCTGTCTGGTAAGGCCTTTTCACTGTGACCATGTCTCCATTAGGACTTGACATTCATAGCACATCTGTTAAAGAACCTCTTCCTTCTAGGGGTACCTTTCCTAAGACCCTCTTTCCTGATAAGTGTATCGTGATCAGTGGGACTGGAGTCAGAGGGCCCAAGTTCCCTGCAGGGACTGTTATCGAGGGGAAAACAGGGAATGTGAGGCCTTGGGGTAGAAGCATCTCAGCCACATGTACAGAGCGGTCCACAGGCTTAATAAAGTTTCCACTTGTTCAACATATCCTGCATTCAGCCTCTCTCTTTGCTAATAAAACAATGAGCTCCATAATCAGCTCCCCTGAGAAGTCCTGCTCCTTAGGTGCTTGCCCTCATAACCCTTTTTTACACCCAGGTATTCCTTGACCGGAGGAAGTCCAGCATGGAGGTGGTGATGAAGGCGGTTGCTGCTCATACGGACTTGTTTTGAGAGTGACACTGAGGAGAGACGTGGATGTGGAGCAGAGGAAAGTGAATAGCTTAGGACAAACCAGAGTGGACATAGAAATGGAGGAGGAGAAGGAGTGCAGCTGGAGAAGGAGAAGGAGGAGCAACTAGATAAACAGAGGAGAATTGCCTAGAGGAGCCAAGCAGAAAGGGAGGATTACAAAAAATTGACCAGGAAGATGGGTATGAGAATTCTACTGCTCAGGCTCTCCAGGACAGCAGGACATCTGCAGAGGTTGGTGTGGCATGGACCCAGCAGCAACAACGGAGCAATGAACAGCTCAGTCTTCTCAGGAGCCAAGGTCCGAAATGCAAAAAAGGACAGCCCAGGGCTTACAATCAAACACTGCATTTGCCACTACTAAGTGGGTGATGTGGGGCCTGTGGGATCTTATGCAGAGGCTTTGAAGCAAATAGGAGGAAGGGATAGCAGTCAGTATTCAGAACAGAGGCTCTATCTTGGGAAAGGGGAGGGATGAAACAGGGGACGGATGGAAGGGAAGTGGAGGCACTGAGACAAATAACTGGAGATGGGCGAGGAGGTACCTGGTTCATTTGCTCCACATTCTCTAACAACACCCATATGGGAGAGAGATCTCTTAATAGAGAATTTCATTTTGAAAGCCATGAGATTTGTGCCTTTTTTACCCAGCTCAGCCACTAGGATCAAGGGAAATCGACCTCTGTTTTAGGAATAACACTCTGATGGAAAGTTTTGGAAGCACTATGGGTAACAGCATGTGGTGGCCGTTTCTTTAACTACCCCAGGCAGAAAAAAAGTACCAGTTCTCTTTAGAAACAATACAGTTCTTATGAATTGATTGAAGACTGATTAAAGCAGGAAACTACAATGCTGGCAAAGGGAGAAAAGCATAATAGCTGGTTGGGAATTTGGACCTGGCAATTAATTTTCTGTTTAAATTGAGGAGGAGCCTGGGAAATAATAGATTATTACACTTGCCCAGTTTGATGGAGTTGGCAGGGGGAAGGGGCTATGTTAGCTATGTGGGGCCCCACACCTGTTATAAGTGTGGTCTGAAGAACCATTTTGCAGGTGATTGTTACAAGGTGCAGTGCTTTAAATGTCAGTAATATGGCCATATGGCAGCTTTGTGCCCCAGAAGGGACAAATGTTCATGATGCAGCACTTGAGGGTACAGAACAGAAGGGGTACAGAACAGTACTTGAGGAACTCATCTGGGCTGGGCCCTAGTTCAGAGCTGTGGTCACCTGAGGCCTCATGTTCATTAATGGATGTTTCAACTGTAGCAGGGGAGGTCTCTGAGGCAGGGGACTCCAGTCTGTTGGAAGAGAGAATGGGTGGTGCAGTGGAGCTAAAGCAAAGGGGGAATGTTGTGGGGTGGGACTATCCTCAGTGCATATTAGGGAAGATTGTGAGTAGACAGAGGACATTGGTATTGAGCAGTGATAAAGAGCATGTGGTAGGACTGGGGAGGAGGCAGCCTAAGAAGGGAGGTAAGGGAGCAAGACTCCAGTGAATCTTAGAAGCAGAGGAAGAGAAGGAGAGGTGGGATGAGGAAGTGGGAAGGGTTCAATGCTGGAGCAGCAGCAAGTGGGTAAGGGCGTGATGGGCCCCAAGGAGAGAGCTCTCCTGGTAGAACCCCAGCAGGTGGTGCTGGGTGCCTCGTGGGGAGGGAGGGGTTTCCTTTCCTTCTGTCTCCTTCTAGGCTGCTTTCTATGCATCTTTCCCTGTTACTTATTCTTCTGATGGCATTCCCCTGCTTCACCCAGGGGCAGTTAATTCCATCTTGTGCTCTGGATGAGGGGCATCAACAGAGGCCCTTATCATACAGAGGAGCTTTGAATGGGGTAGAGGTTGGTGGAGTATTGGAGGGTCCTAGAGTGGAATGAAGGGGATATCTGGTGTGGGAGCCCTGGGTTATTTCTCTTCTCCTCTTCTTCCAGGATCTGCTTCCTTACCTATTGGACAGGGCAATACATTTTCTCCTCAAGCCTAGGGTGACCAGATAGCAAGTGTGAAAATCAGGACCGGGGTGGGGGGCAATAATAGTTTGCTTATATAAGAAAAAAAAACAATATTGGGATGTCTGGTCACCCTACTCCAGCGAAGTGGTTGGAGAAGATGGAGGCCCATGAGCTAGCAAAAGTTGTAAGGGCATACCTACATGATCAGCACCCTGATCGCGGCAATAGAGGTTATGAAATGAGTGGTGGGTATCGGGAAGAGGCTAGAAATGGGGAGGCATTGGCAGGTCATCAAGAGGAGATGGAAAGGAGGATGAGAAAAATGTGGGTGGTTGGAGAAGAGACTGGGGGAGTTGACTGGGGCATCTGGCTTGGTTGCTGAAGACTGATCCTGTCCAGTGGTGCAAAAAGAAAAGGAATACTTGTGGCACCTTAGAGACTAACAAATTTATTAGAGCATAAGCTTTCGTGAGCTACAGCTCACTTCATCGGATGCATTTGGTGGAAAAAACAGAGGAGAGATTTATATACACACACAGAGAACATGAAACAATGGGTTTATCATACACACTGTAAGGAGAGTGATCACTTAAGATAAGCCATCACCATCAGCGGGGGGGGGAAAAGGAGGAAAACTTTCATGGTGACAAGCAAGGTAGGCTAATTCCAGCAGTTAAACCAAGAATATCAGAGGAAAACAGTGGGGGGTGGGGTGGGGGGGAGAAATACCATGGGTGAAAATAGTTTTACTTTGTGTAATGACTCAATCCATTCCCAGTCTCTATTCAAGCCTAAGTTAATTGTATCCAGTTTGCAAATTAATTCCAATTCAGCAGTCTCTCGTTTGAGTCTGTTTTTGAAGCTTTTTGTTGAAGGATAGCCACTCTTAGGTCTGTGATCGAGTGACCAGAGTCCAACCCTCAGACAGAGACGAAACACCCTACAAGATCTCTATCATGCATTCCTACAACTACAATACCCACCTGCTGAAGTGTAGAAACAGATTGACAGAGCCAGAAGAGTACCCAGAAGTCACCTACTACAGGACAGGCCCAACAAAGAAAATAACAGAACGCCACTAGCCATCACCTTCAGCCCACAACTAAAACCTCTCCAACGCATCATCAAGGATCTACAACCTATCCTGAAGGACGACCCATCACTCTCACAGATCTTGGGAGACAGGCCAGTCCTTGCTTACAGACAGCCCCAATCTGAAGCAAATACTCACCAGCAACCACACACAACAGAACCACTAACCCAGGAACCTATCCTTGCAACAAAGCCCGTTGCCAACTCTGTCCCATATCTATTTAGGGACACCATCATAGGGCCTAATCACATCAGCCACACTATCAGAGGCTCCTTCACCTGCGCATCTACCAATGTGATCTATGCCATCATGTGCCAGCAATGCTCCTCTGCCATGTACATTGGCCAAATGGACAGTCTCTACGTAAAGAATGAATGGACACAAATCCGACGTCAAGACTTATAACATTCAAAACCAGTTGGAGAACACTTCAATCTCTCTGGTCACTCGATCACAGACCTAAGAGTGGCTATCCTTCAACAAAAAAGCTTCAAAAACAGACTCCAACGAGAGACTGCTGAATTGGAATTAATTTGCAAACTGGATACAATTAACTTAGGCTTGAATAGAGACTGGGAATGGATGAGTCATTACACAAAGTAAAACTATTTCCCCATGGTATTTCTCCCCCCCCACCCCACCCCCCACTGTTCCTCTGATATTCTTGTTAACTGCTGGAATTAGCCTACCTTGCTTGTCACCATGAAAGGTTTTCCTCCTTTCCCCCCCCCCCCGCTGCTGGTGATGGCTTATCTTAAGTGATCACTCTCCTTACAGTGTGTATGATAAACTCATTGTTTCATGTTCTCTGTGTGTGTATATAAATCTCTCCTCTATTTTTTCCACCAAATGCATCCGATGAAGTGAGCTGTAGCTCACGAAAGCTTATGCTCTAATAAATTTGTTAGTCTCTAAGGTGCCACAAGTACTCCTTTTCTTTTTGCGCATACAGACTAACACGGCTGCTACTCTGAAACCTGTCCAGTGGTGGTATCACAGCCATCAACACTTATTTGCCAGCCAGTGGAGGAGTCTGTATCACTGGCACAGCCAACCTCCCTGCTCCCAGGTTATTCAAAAGCGTTGTGGAAACAAACAGTTGAGAAGCACTCATAAGAAAGCATAGAGTAAGAAGGGGGTGAGTTGGGAGCCAGCTGAAGAGGGAAGGAAGGAAGAAGGAAATTCAAGAGACTGAGGATGGGGGATGGAAAAGTGCATGATTTTGTGGAATGCAAATTAAACGTCCTTTGAGCATTTCTTATGGCCTCTTTTGACTGTGTGGGCGGATTCTATGACCCACAGAATAGATGGGGGAACTGGACCCTCTGATGGTGGGAGTATTAAGTACAAATAATATTAGAACACAAAAGCACAGGTGTGGAAGCTAGCAGTTTTACAAGACCTGCAGCACTTGGATGTGTTGATGAAGGAAACTCGATTACACTCTGAAATAGACTGTGAAAAGGCTGTGAAAAGTGTACATCTACACTTAAAACGCTACAGCTGCAGTGCTGCATCTGTGTCACTGTAGCACTTCAGTGTAAATATTACCTGTGCTGATCGCAGGGGTTCTTCTGTTGGTGTAGATAGTCCATCTCCCCAAGAGGTGGTAACTAGCTTAACAGGAGCATTCTTCCATTGACTTAGCACTGTCTACACTGGGGATTATGTTGGCATCGCTACTTCTCTCAGGAATGTGGATTTTTCACACACCTGGGAAACATAGCTATGCTGATGTGAGTTCCCAGTGTAGACCAGCCATAGATCCAGTTGAAGGAGCGAGTGGTCTGTAAAGTCAGTGAGTGAAAGTGTAACTGACAGCATGGGTATAGTATTCCACACCTTCAAGATTCCTCAGCTGCAGATTTGTGAGCTAGCACCCTGGAGAGTGATAATGATAGACTTTAATATAAGGATGGTATGAGGTCCAGGCTAAATAATGTTTACAGGCACCCTAACTCGGGAAGGAAGAGAACACTATTGTTGGAGGAGATTACTCCTTTACTTTTTAATGCTCCGATTATTTTTGGAGGTGACTTGTTCAGGTACAGGATAATGGAAGCAGTGAGGTGGATAGAAAGGGGTATTGATGGACTAGGGGAGAAGATGTTCAACGGCAGTGTGCATTAGTGTAAAAAGCTGAACTGAAAGGTTTTTTTGGAAGAGAATTTGAAGGGCAAGTCTCAGAAGAAAGAGGATGGGAAGGGTGGTGGGTATACTTTTTTGAGGGGGAAGGAAGAGTACAATTGACCAACTATACATACAGAAAGGAGTGAAACATGTAGGGTTCCAGACTATCATGTTGGAGGTATTGTATCATCTGTTGATGCAGGTAATTTTGCATTTTGATACACTTATTTGGTTTGGGAAGGGAATTTGGACGTTGTATCTGAGGCTCTTGGAACTAATGAGTGGTAGTGATTAGATGGAGAAAGAGGAAGAGGACTGGGTTTTTCACTTTCTTGCTAATTTTAAGGCTTCATAATATATTGCTCCTTGGGGCAGGCTATTGGGCAAGTAGGAAGGAAGAAGTGAATCAGTTTTTCATGAATCTTGCCAAGGACAGGAGGACTCAGAAAATGGAGAGATATCAACTGTACATACAGAGGTTGAACTACTTAGCACAACAGAGGCAGGAAGGCCGTGGGAGGATGGAAAAGGGGGAAAGGAAATGGTGGAGTTAAAAGAAGTTGTGCCAGTATCATGAGCAGCTGCATAGTCTTTGAGTGATGATACTCTATGGGGAGGATTTCCTCACAGCCCTGGACTCGACCACACCTTCTTCCCATCAGGAACATGGGGCAGGCGGTGGGAGGGGAGGGGCACTCCAACTCAGATGTCAGAGGTAAGAGTGACAGTCTCAGGAGTGGGGAGGAGGATATTAGGAACCTTTGTGTCCGAGATAAGACAAAAAATAAAGGGATAGCAGCAGCTGTTAGAGTAAGAGCCAAGATTAATTGGCACCAGATTTTTGCCTATAAAAATGAGAGGAAGGAGGTGAGGGATATGTTCCGTTTGAAAAAAGCAGAAGGGAGGTATAAAAGAGACCCTGAACAGATGTTGGATGTGATACAGATTTATTACATCAAGTTGTTGGGGGAGAAGAGCAGCAACAGCAGACATCAGTACAGCGGGATAAGAGAGAGTAGTCAGCATTGTTGGATTCTGTGGTAGTCCACAAAGTCACAGTGGATCAGTCAGAAGGTTGGTGCACCACGATTCAGTATCAGGAGGTTTCTGTAAGAAAGTGAAGATCTTCAAAAAGGGGTGTCCCCAGGTAGAGATGGTCTGAAGAGTGAACTGTACCAGACTTTCCCATTGCTTTTCGCTCAGTTGTTGAAGGCTGTGTTTAATCAGGGGCTGGGAAGAAGGAAGTTAGAGAGGTCATTTAATGAGGGCTTGTTGATCTAGTTGAGCAAAGGCATGGTGGTGGTTGTGGTGGTGGGGGAGCGCTGTTAAAAAATTGGAGACGCCTCATCCTACAGAATACAGCCTCTAAGACCTTGGCAAAGGTTTTTATGAAGTGGCTTGGTGGGGTGGCTACAGCAGTGATGCATCCAGCACAGGCCAGAACAGTCAAGGGTAGGCTGCTAGTGGACTTACTGTGTTATCTTCCAGAGGTGTTTGAGGCAGGGGAAGTAGGTTCTTGCAAGGGTGATGCCTGCAATGAAAACAAAGCCTTTGATTGGGTGTGGCAAGATTATCTGTGGGATGTGTTATAGCACTATGGGATTTTCATCAACAGGCTGCAGACCTTTGTATAAAGGGGCTGCCTCCTATTCTTTGGTTAATGGCTGGCTAGTGGGGGGAGTGGGGCTATCTCACTGAGTCAGGAATGAGGTAGGGCTGTCCTTTGAGCCTACTTCTCTGTATTCTCAGTAGATCCTCTTGTTAGGCTCTCTGCAGAGAAAATTTTGGAGCTGGGGGTGAGGGCCATGTTGTTTTACCTCTGGTTGCAGGTTTTGTGGATGACACATCAGTCATAGTCATAACCCCTGAGGAGAATGCTAGGCTGAGGACTTGCCTTCAGTGGTATGAGCAAGTGTTGGGGGCTAGGTTAAATTTGATGAAGAGTAAAAAGTGTTATATTTGATTAATAAGGGGGATGGGTGGCAATGGTCCAACCTCCCCTCTTTGGAAGGGCTGCAAAGTAGGCAGCAGGCAGGCATATTGAAGATCTTGGGGGTAACATACTGCCTGGGAGAAGTAACTGCAAAACAGAATTGGGAGAGAAGCCTGGGTCAGGTGAGTGGGTAGTGTAGTGATGGTGCAACTGGCACACACCCTCTATATTTTACAGAATACAAATTATACATCTATACCTGTTTCCACTCTTCCTTCACTTGGCCAGCGTGTACACGGTGCCCTTGCCACAGTTGACTGGGAGAGTGACAGGGCTGTTTTTTCTCTTTCAGTTGGGTTGGAGCTGTATCTATTTATTGAGAGGTCTTTGGTCTGTCAAGGAGAGGAACACAGGGGCATGGGGATGAGACAACCAGTGGTGTTCTTAGGACCCTGACTACATTTTTATCTGCAAATGATCTGCAGATTTTCTTGAGTAATCAACAGGGTCATGTCAGAATCATAGTTCTAGTTTTGGATTCAGTGCCTACAGCAAGATGAGTTGATGGAGGGTGGGTGGGAAGAGAGCCTGTGATGTCAAGGATGAAGAAGTACAGTACAGTACAGTACAGTAGCGGGAGGAGCCAAGGGAGGCAGCAACTTAATGGGTGCAGAATAGATAGAACCAGTTTCTTGAATACCTGATTGGGTTCTCCACTACTTATGGAAATGGCAGATATGCGAGAGGAGGTGAGAGAAGCCCAGACCAGGCAGGGGGCGTGGGGTGATGTATAAAGGTGCTGAAGGCTCCGGTCTATGAGCCTTTGCAGTGGGCCAGTTCCCCTGGTGATTCAGTTATTTAGGGAGCTTTGGACTTCTACAGGGCCAGAAGTTCCTCTTTAATTATAAAGGTATGGCCTGGAGGCTTTGCCACAATAAAATGGCTATGAGAGAAGTCTGGAAAAATCATGAAAACACAATGCCATGTGTGTCTCAGACAAGAGCAGTGTTCAGAGGCCTCCTGGAGACTATGGAGCATCTGCTGGTGAAAAGAAAAGGAGTACCGGTGGCACCTTAGAGACTAACAAATTTATTAGAGCATAAGCTTTCGTGAGCTACAGCTCACTTCATCGGATGCATTGGTGGAAAAAACAGAGGAGCCGATGAAGTGAGCTGTAGCTCACGAAAGCTTATGCTCTAATAAATTTTGTTAGTCTCTAAGGTGCCACCAGTACTCCTTTTCTTTTTGCGAATACAGACTAACACGGCTGCTACTCTGAAATCTGCTGGTGAAATGTCCATGGGCTTAGTAGGTGTAGGCAGGAGTTAGCGAGGATGCTGAAAGTATCAGTCATCTTATGTCAAGAGAGGGCTCACTGGGGATATGGAGATTTCTCCAGTCCAGCATATCAGCAACAGGAGGTGTGGTCTTTTGCACATTTTGTCTGTAAGGCAAGGTGTGAGGTGTGTTTCAGAACAGCCACCACTACAGGCTTCCTTGAAGGAGATGGTGCAGATCATCTGGAAGGAGCTTGGTGGGGAGAAGAGGGTTGAGTTGTGCAGTGAGGAAATGCTGGCTGGAGAACGAAGGCATGGTGGAGGACATCAAGTTTAATATGGGTTGGGTTTGTGTCTGGCCTCTATCCTTTGAGGATGGGGGAGGAGCCCAGTATATGGGCCCAGACATTTTTGGGAGCATGTTTGGGCAAAGGGTGTGAAGAAATACGAGGAGACCGGGGAATGTTTTTTGCTCATGAAGCAGTGGGAATTGGAAAGAGCTTGTTGCGTTAGTGGTGGGGATTATGCTGGACCAAACGTATGGTTCACTGGTGTTACTCTAAGTATCTCAAAGAGCAGTATGTCAGGATATGGCAGTACCCTGTTGTGTAATAACTGTGAGGATTCTATTATTGTGTTGGCTGTGATTGTTTTTTCTTTGTCTTTTGCATCCATGAAGGGACTTTTTTTTCTGTTATCTAAAACTGGAATTGTGTCAAGGTATTGGAGGATCCCAGAAGCCGAATCTCGAGTGTCACAGTACAGCCTCCAACAACGGGATCAGAGCACCTGTTATGGGACTGAGCAAGGGACTACTAGTCATGGTTGACTTCTGGTTTAATTGGACTTTTGACATCAAAAGAATGTCACTGGAGCATGCAGCAAGTCATCAGTGCCGGGTTCTCCTAAAAGGGAGCTGTGGATGCTGGAAGTGAGGGATGAGTTATGCTCACTGGCATGAATCTGGTCTCTGTTTGACTTTCCTGTCATGGTTTTTTTTATGTTTCTGTTTTTTTTTGTGTTGTCTAGAATGTGTGTTCTTAGTTGGTTGGTGTGTTCAATAGATGATCTGAGGGCCAGCTGCCCTATGACACTCTGGCTTTATGTATCCTCTCAGTTAGAATCATAGAAGATGAGGGTTGGAAGAGATCTCAGGAGGTCATCTAGTCCAAACCCCAGCTCAAAGCAGGATCAACCCCCAACTAAATTACCTTGTCTGTAAAATGGGAATGACACTTCCCCACCTTAGGAGAAAGGCACATGAAGTTCTGTTCAGCTCTGAAATACTAATACCATCTGAGAAGAAACAAATTTGAATTAATAGTATCCTGCTACATGATCAAGGTACTTTTCTGTACCTGTATAAAACTGTGGAATGCTAGGAATGCACTGGGGCAAGGCGCCAAATTTGTCTGTAACATGCACTATACCATGACACCTGAAACTAATACAAGTCCTTCAGGTGATTTTTATACACATTTGGACATCTTTTGAGTTCAAATAACTACGTTAGTAAATGGGTTGAGGATGGATTCCTGTTTAAATGCTCTCTTCTAGAGCTTGGATCATGGTAATTTCAGTTAATTTACTTCCTCTTCCAATAACTCAACCACTGGCCATGGACAATCCAAGCAACTTCATAGAGGAAGTTACAGACAAGCAAAGCAATGTCTTGAGTAAGTATGAATTATGTGGTCAAACAGGAATCTGACCACAGTGAAGTAACAAATGGATGGCTGGTGAAGAGAATGTGGCATGCAACAGAAAGGCCTGTGTCATTGAGGAACAAACCTTGCAGCCAAGGGAGTCATGGAAAGGTGAAAGGCCAGTTTCCTGATGAAGTATATAGAAGTAATCACCTGGTCTTTTAATATCTCACTCAGATTCCTGATTCAGCCAAATTTCTATTAGATTCATGACATCAAAATGGTGGGTCAGTGAGGCATAGATACTTCCAGGGGAGTGGAGCCTGAAGCTCTTGTCTGTCTTATTTCTTTTTAATGTATCGTCTTGAAATAAGAAAACTGCAAGTCATGGCATGTGTCTTTCTATTGGATGCCTGAATTCTTGTTCCATCCAAAGTCTCACATCCATTCATCAGGGAAGAAGGGTCTGGAAAAGGTTTGGACTAGAGAAAGGTTCACTGCTTTTGGAGTCAGGAGAAATCCATTAATTCTAATCTCAGCTTTTACAGTTAGTGTTATTTTGAACTGGGACCTAAGATTAGCTAGGTTTCATGCCTGGGGCTGCCACAGACTTCCCACGTGGTAGAGGGCATTGGTACTAGATGGCATTCCTTCTCTCTCTAGGTTGTTAATAGCACCCATGACTGTCATCTGAACACTTCCCAGGAATTGAACACAACAAACAGTGTCACACAGTGGCTACGGGACTGCAAAAGCTTTAGAATTGTATGTCACTAGCAGGGGTGCTGGAACAATTTTTATAGTGGGCGTGCTGTGAGCCATTGAACCAGATTGTAAATCCTGTATATAATGGAAACCACTTCAAGTCAGGTGGTGCTAGAGCACCACCCCGCACCCACAACCCTAGTTCCAGTACCTATGGTCACTAGAATTTTGCAGCCTAGACTCTTTTCTCCATTTCATAGCTTTCCAGACTCCTCTCTTCTGCGGTTTCAGTTTGTAACCCCTCATTGGGTATATTCTTTGATTTGTGAACTGCTGGTTTTAAGACATTTCAACCCCACATTGTTATTTGTGGTTTGGCTTTCTTTGGCTGCGGTTTTACATACTGGTCTCCATCCCACACAAGCTTCTGGAACATACTGAGTTTCTAGCGTCTTTCTTGCCAGTCTGTATTCATACAGAGGGATGCAGCTGTAAACTAAACTTTTCCAGGCTTTATGCTGACTTTTTAATAATTTCCAGTTTAGGCAATCACAGTAACATCCCCTTCCAATTCTAGGCAGGGTTGTACAAGCTTCCCTACCTGAGGTTCCAGGGTGAATTTTAATGGCAACCACCTAAGTTTTATTAAAGACTATAGAGCATATTAATACATGCACTCAATGAGGTCTCTTTCTTTACTTGAGCAATTTGGGTGTAACTGGAAAGACTGAGGGCAGAGGAGTAATTTCTTCTGGCTTGTATTGAGACCAGGAAGACACTGTCTAATTTGCAGAGACACTGTTGGATGCATGTATTATAATTTAGCATCCACAGATGTTTTCAGCTTTTCAATTAAGAAAACTCCAACTGTAAAACATTGCTATCCTCTACAGATTAGTAGGAAAACAATGGAAAGCTTTTCTGACACACTTGTGAGGGAAAACTGTGGCCTTGACAGGAATGTGAAAACTAAAACAGATATTAAAAATCAGAATACTGCACTGCTGGAGCTGGTGAGTGGGACAGAAAAGAACATGTTGAGAGAGGACATGGAAAATGTCTTTGCGATTATGTTGTTCTCTGGCATTTAAACCTGTGGTTGCAAGAGCAAGGGTGCAGTTCCCAGTCTGCCTACTGAGTTCACCAGTAAGAGAATCACCTCAGGGAGTGTAGGTGCAGCATTCACTAGCCCTAGGGATGCAGCCAGTGTGGAAGGGCCGTAGTTCTGCTGTACCTCCCTACCATCTCCTTCTGGGAGCACAAGCCCCAGGATTTTGATGGTCCCCCATGCAACAATACAAGAGGAGGGAGAGGGCTCCATGAACTCTCTTTTTCTTGCCTTTTTTTTTTTTTTTTTTTTACACACACACACAGTCCAGAATTTATTACTGCCTTCGCAAACTCTGACTGCTATAAAAGCATAATTTTGTACATTGCTGGATGCTATCTCTAGGTGGAAGTTCACACATTTCACACTGGTAAAGGTTGGTTTTATTTTCCCTGCTGAAGATTGTTGGCATACTATTCACAAATGTAATATTTCTATCTACTTTAAGTATTTATACGGCCTTGTAACAAGACACTGGGCCTTGGGGTGCATGTTCATTATTGCTTGTTATGGCCCTTGGGGTCTTTAAAACAGAAGCTATAGTCATAGTAGGCACATAAACAGGAGCAAGCACTGGCCCAACAAGAAGCCATATAGAAAGCTTTCTGGTTCTTATGCAGGAGTAGCAGAAAGGAAAGAGCCAAGATGTATTTTGAGGAGGTTTGGGAGAGAAGGGCTCTTTCCTTTGAAATATTAGAGGTGGCCACAACTGGAAATGGGCTATTGAATGGAATGAGCCAGTCATAATGAGAATTCATCTCTCAGGTACTTGGCTGGTTGATTGGTTCTTGCTCAGAGGTTTGGGGTTTGATTGATCACCATGTGTGGGGTCAGGAAGGAATTTTCCTGTCGGTCCCCCTGGTGGTGACCTTAGGGCTTTTTTTTGTCTTCCTCTGTAGCAGGATCATATGAGACAGAGAAGCTGGGTGATTTGCCCAAGGTCACATAGGAAGGAATTGACCAAGCGCTCCCAACTCCTGGCTCACACTATAACCAGTGGAACATTCTTCTTCTTCTTCTTCTTTCCTTCCTATACACAGAGACAAGTAAAGTGGGCAGTTTGCAGTTGGTACCCTCCTGGTGACCCAAGCAATGGGGCTGGGAATCGTATACATTTTTCTTCTTTAAATAGGGGAAGTAATTTGAAGGGGTGAGATCAACAGGGAGATGATCATAGGCAGACAATGTGACAAAAATAGACAATGTGTGTCCAAAATGTGACTCTAGTTTTTCTGTGTATATAAAATAATGGTTCCTCATTTCACATGTTATATTACAGTGATGTGACTCATTCTTGCTAATTATCTTATAGAAATAAGGCCCTGATCCTGCAATGTAATCCCAGCAAGCAGAATCCTGTGCGTACCCAGGCTTTGTGGACACACATAGGTCCCTTTGTGTCAGTTTCAATGCAGGAGCAGGGCCTAAAGTATTTACAGAGTTTCTAGTATAAAGAATAAAAGTATACCACAGATACAGAAGCAAGCTTTATCTATTTCACTTAAATTACTTATTTGGCAAGTCTTTCAGTACCACCATTCTGTGATCAAAATGATGATTAGCTATGTTCAGTATAATGAATATGAAATCATCATCTTTGTTCTTTCGGTTCTCTATATGTCCTCAACATTTCTACCTTCACATTACTATTTACTTTCTAACTCTGTTCTCACCATTTTAAAGATATACTCCTGTTTGTCACTTTTTCACTGAATGAATCTTTTCACTGTTCATTTCAGAATTTTTATTTGGATTTTTTAAATTCCTGCAATCCCTTCATGCCCCTTCTTTTGTTCTTGCCATCTTTTTGCTTTCCCTCTCCCTTCCCCAACTTTTCATGTTAAGTTAGGAACTTTCTCACTCCTCAATTTCTTTCCTATTTGCTGCTCCATTGTCCTATGCTCTTTTCTTTCTCCAAATCTCTCTCCCCACCTAAATTCCCTGTAAAGTGTCCGGCTGGGCAGCAGGCCATCAACGGCCGTGCAGGCAGGGAGAGGCACCCCTCCCCCAGCCCAGGTCCGCTGGAGCCCTCCCCTGGCCCGGCCCAGCACTGCGGGAACCGCTGCGGCTCAGGAGAGACGCCTCTCCCCCAGCCTGGCCCAGCCCCACGGGAGTTGCCACAGCTGGGGAGAGACACCTCTCACCCGGCCCTGAGCAGCTACAGTGAGAGGCCTGGGGGGAGCCCACCCCAGAGCCTGCACCGCCAGCCAGAGCCCTCATCCCCCCCACAACATCCCAACCCTCTGCCCCAGCCCTGAGTCCCCTCCCACACTCCAAACTCCTCAGCCCCACCCCTACCACACATCATCTCCATATTGGTGTACATAAAATTCATTCCACATATGGATGTTCAAAATTAGAGGGAACACTACTCCCCACCATCCATTTTTATCAGCACACTCTTGTTTCATGTTTCCATTCTTCCCCTGATCCATTCATCTTCACCTTTGGGCTTGCTCTTGCAAACAACAACTCTTGATGAGTTGTTGGCATAGGGATCAAAGCTGGGACCTCTGAATCTAAAAGTCTGAGTTTCTACTGCTTGAGCTGAAGACACAGCCATCAACTTTGAGCCAGAAGCAGATTCAAACCTCTGTCCAGCTACGTGGGGTGGGGGCGGGGACAACAACAGAGTCACATTGTGTAAGCATAGGTTATATTCTCAATGCAGCCAACCCCAGCTAGTCTTCTGAATCCCTTCTGTCTGCAAGATCCGTGGCTTCCTCAGTTCCCTGTACCCCTAGTCCTTCATCTTGGCTGAATTAAATGTCAGGAAACATACCGTTAACCACTCTTTTCTGAAGTCAAATCTGATCTAGTAAACCTGACAAAGAAATACATGCATCTTCTGCACTTCACTCGTTAGTTACCAAATGAGCTAATTGTCCCACTCACCTCCTTTACTAGCTCAAATCATTGCTGTAGTAGCATGGAAGATCCTGCAATGTTAAGTTAATATATACATTATTCACAAATGTATGGGAATGCTGTCTCTGGAAAAGATAGCCAGTTTTACAATGGAAACCATGATCCGTCTACATGAATTTTGCCTTTTGTAAAATACACAGAAAAATATAATTGTTTGTTCAAATCTAACTACATCTATCTAGATGTTAACATGCTGTCACTAAGAATCTCTTCATTATGTAGGTCTACATAACATCTCATACTGAAATTTCTCGCTGTATACTACTATTTTTGTGACTGTTTGGTTTATTGGCAACTATGGACATCAAAATGTGCAATAAATATGCTGTTCACTTTATGTGAAAAATAAAAATAAAGGCCCAATTTTTAACAAATGGGAACCTAAAATTGGACATCTAAATCCATATTCAGCTTCCACTGAAATTACTGAGAGCTATAGGATGTGAAGCACATTAAAATCTGACTGCTTTGGGCCTGATTCTGCAATTGAGCCTGGATAGGGCCCACTGACTTCAGTGACTAGACAGGGATTTAGAACCCTTGTTGTAAGGCTCCCTTTTTAAAAACAAATATTGGTCAAAATGTCTTCACTGGTTTAGGCCTTAAATTAATGTCACCTGTTCAAATTTAGAAGATATTTCATATTCTTAATAAGGAACCAAGACTGTCAAATTCATTTCTTAAGAAGGATAATCTAATAAATGAATAAGTAATTCTGAGGAAATAATGAGAACTTGCTGGTGGCACATTAATTATGACTTTCATCTCATTTACTGAGAAAGATGGGATTATGGATGTGGCCAAGAGTAAAAGGAGATCTATTTTCAGGGTCACTGAATTTATCTTTTCACAGAACTAACAATTCAGAAAAGAAAAAGTGATTTCTCTCTTTGTGGGATGACTTGAGAAATCCAGGAACAGAGATGTCTATTTTTTAGTTTTCATAATTAAAGGTGATAATTTTTAGAGCATAGTATCTCCTGAAATAAATATACTTTAAGATAAGTCTTTCTGAGCACGTCAAGACTAATGGAATAAAAATGACCTCCGATACCAAGTAGTTAGGTATTGGTGCTGAGAGTCTAACTTCCAGTGATAGTACAAAGGGGCTGCAAGAGGACCCAGTGTTGGTCCTAATTTTTAAAATGACCACCCACCATTTTTCAGTTATGTGTTGCCATTCCAAGGAAAAAGGACAGATCTATCTTTATGTAGATTAAATAGAATCAAATAATAAAGCTACGACATGTAACTGCTTGGAGGCCTGAGGCTCAATCGGTGTCCCTATTTTTGTAAAAAACTTTGGAAACACCCCAAAATCCTAAAGCCATGTGAGAAGACGGCATTTCCTCATCACACATTTCAGTGACCTTTCCATCATTCTTTTGAGTACATATGATGTTTAAATTAGGGCTGTCAATTGATCACACTTAGCTCACGTGATTAACTCAAAAAAGTTATCGCGATTAAAAAAATTAATTGTGATTAATCGCACTGTTAAACAATAGAATACCAATTGAAATTTATTAAATATTTTGGATGCTTTTCTACATTTTCAAATATACTGATTTCAATTACAACACAGAATACAAAATATACAGTGCTCACTTTATATTATTTTTAATTACAAATATTTGCACTATAAAAATAAAGTGTTTTTAATTCACCTCATACAAGTACTATAGTGCAATATCTTTATCATGAAAGTGCAACTTAAAAATGTAAATTATTTTTGTTACATAACTGCACTCAAAAAAACGAAAACAATGTAAAACTTCAGCACCTATAAGACTACTCAGTCTCTTTTTTCAACCAGTCACTAAGACAAACAAGTTTGTTTACAAGTTTGTTTATATTTATGGGACATAATGCTGCCTGCTTCTATTTACAATGTCACCTGACATTGTAAAAAGCACAGGCATTTACATGGCACTATTGTAGCTGGCATTGCAAGGAATTTACATGCCAGATAAGTTAAATATTCATATGCCCCTTCATGCTTCAGCCACCATTCCAGAGGACATGCTTCTATGCTGATGACACTCGTTTAAAAAAATGTGTTAATTAAATTTGTGACTGAAGTCCTTGGGGGAAGAATGGTATGTCTCCTGCTCTATTTTACCCACTTTCTGTCATATATTTCATGTTATAGCAGTCTTGGATGATGACCCAGGACATGTTGTTCATTTTTAGAACACTTTCACTTCAGATTTGACAAAACGCAGAGAAGGTATCACTGTGAGATTTCTAAAGATAGCTACAGCACTCAACCCAAGATTTAAGACTCTGAAGTGCCTTCCAAAATCTGAGGGGGACAAGGTATGAAGCATGCTTTCAGAAGTCTTAAAAGAGCAACACTGCGCATGCGGAAACTACAGAAACCGAACCACCAAAAAAGAAAATCAGTTTTCTGCTGGTGGCATCTGATTCAGATGATGAAAATGAATGTGTGTTGCTCTGCACCACTTTGTATCATTATCGAGCAGAACCCATCTTTAACATGGACGCATGTCCTCTGGAAGAGTGGTTGAAGCATAAAGGGACATTAAATCTTTAGTGTATCTGGCATGTAAATATCTTGTGATGCCGGCTATAACTGTGCCATGCAAACATATGTTGTCACTTTTAGGTAACATTGTAAACAAGAAGTGGGGAGCATTATCTCCTGAAAATGTAAACAAACTTGTTTCTCTGAGCGATTGGCTGAACAAGAAGTAGGACTGAGTGGACATGCAGACTCTAAAATGTTACATTGTTTTATTTTAGAGTGCAGGTTTTTTTGTACATAATTCTCCATTTGTAAGTTCAACTTTGATGATAAAGAGATTGCACTACATTATTTGTAGTAGGTGAATTGAAAAATAAAATTTCTTTTTTTTTACTGTGCAGATATTTATAATTAAAAATAATATAAAGTGAGCACTGTACACTTTGTATTCCGTGTGGTAATTGAAATCAATATATTTGAAAATGTAGAAAACATCCAAAAATATTTAAATAAATGGTATTCTATTATTCTTTAACAGTGCGATTAATCACAACTAATTTTTTTAATCACTAGACAGTCCTAGTTTAAATATGAATGATCACATACTAAGTTCCTGCAATAGTTCCGTGCTCAGGTAGTATAATTTTTTTTCCAGTATGGCAATCTTCTTCCTTCAATATCTCACTTGGAAATAATGTCTGTTTTCAAAGACCACAACATAATGAACAGCAGTTGAAAGAACAGAACATTCACAGTAGTGTATATAATGTTAGTACTAAATCTTTAGTTGCAAGACCCAACAGAGGAGCTTGAAGGTGTAGAAATATTGAGAGAACACACATTATTTTTATAAGGAGGAGTCAAAACAGAGCACTTTCAGCATTAGAGGGATATGCTGCTACAGCATGATTGTAAAATTACCATTTCTATGAAAAAGTAACCTTGCATATTAGAAGACTTAAACACTACTTCTCAGTTTTGCAGTTATTTATCTGCCTCATATGAAATCCTTCTATAAACTTGCTGTAAAACAGAAACTATTTGTGGAGAGTCTGGACAACTGATGCACTTTCATTGGTGTACCACTTTCCCTACCTTTCAACAAAGACAATCAGAGAGCCCATGTGAGGTCTCATATTTCTAAGACTTCCTCATTTTTATGATTTACATTCCTGTACATTTACTGATAACTTTCTGAATATTATATTAAAACTAAACCAATTATCAGAAACAAAGGAAAGTACATTTTGTGATGCATTGGCCTTTGGTCTTTCATTGTGTGTCTTCGTTCATGTGCTCATTCCCAAAAATTCAGTCATCGACAATGGATCTTCCAGTCATTAGTGGGAATTAGCAAGGTTTTACAGTAAAACAGAATTCATACTTCTCATGAGAATTGGTATGTATGTTGTTGAAGGGCAGTAGAGGAAAGGCAGTTAAGTCCAGGGCTATATTTGATTTCCATATGCTTATCCAAACTAACCTCTTGTGCTGAAAAGCTAATATATTAAGTGGGAATTTTTTGAATAGTTTACTTTTTAATCATGTTCTTCAAGACTTACATTGGAGCAGAGGTTTAGATGGGGAAAACTACAACATGGTTGCATGACTAATTTTTAAAGCCTTGTGCAAAATCCCCTAGGAATGCAGCTGGATACAACTCCTTAGTAGTTTGATTGCCAATTGAAATACCTCCTAGCATCATTCTGTTAGAGGAACATGAAATCATTGCAAGTTCAGACTGCAGATAAGGTATTAAGTAAAATGGTTGGTACATCATTTTCTACTATTTTATTATAATTTGAAAGTAAACGTTTTACATAAAAACAAGCAACAATATAAAAGCTTAGCTCATAAGATAACATATCAGATCTCATCCCATATTAACCTACATTTATTAGCATAAACAGTGGGATTTGAAAATGCCATTTGACTTCGTTCCAGCTTTATGCATCGATACATATCATTTGAAAGTTATTTAATTAGTAGTATGAAAATTAAAGATTAACCTTTGTCATCTGAACCGCTTAGCACTTGCTAAGTTTGGTATATTCAAAGGAAACATTGGATTTTTCTCTTGCACAAAATTAAAACCATTTAGAAACTTATTTAAATGCAACCAGTTTTTCAGACACCTCTTTAGCATGCATGAGAAAAGTGCTATTTAATTTCACACTCAACTAATCCTTTAATAATTTCTTTCAGGCAGAATATAAAAGGCTATTATTAATTCCTTAATAAAATCAAAAATAAGTTATAGCGGATATGTCTTTAACCTTGGACCAGATTCAATAATTTTTTTTCCAGAGTACACACCAGCAATCATTGTAAATGGCAAATTGTCCTTTGGGAATTATTCAGGACTTTCCCCTTCCTCTGCATCACATCACACTGGGGGAAATTAATCAGTTGAATTCCTACTATATTTAAGCATAATTCAATCAACAAATTTTTTCTTTTAAAAACTGATATCAAAAGTTTTCAAGAATTGAATTCACCTTAAATGTAAAGCACAACTACACTAAAATAATTACAAAGAGACTACAAAGTAAAATTCCTGGTCTATATCAAGTTGTCTAAGTTCAGGTCCATATTTAGAGATTTAATTGCCTCTTTCTGCAGGTGGAATTTACTGAAGAAAATTAAAATCTATCACACACTTTTGAAAGACCAGACCCTTGCTATTTTATTCTACACTCAACACATTGTGTTTATGTGTTGCAGATAATCTTTCATTGATTTGAGGTCCCTTGATAGGAGACCACTTCAGTTGCTAAACTGGAACACAACAAAGCAAATCAAAGATGGCATTTCACCCTGAGCTCCTAATTTATTATGTCAGGACCTAATCCTGAGGCCCATTCATGCAAATAGTTTATAATGCACCATAAATATGACACATCTCAAAGCACAGTTTTATCAGCTATGACCCTAACATCGTCTGAATATATTTGTGTGAGTATTAATTTCTGTCGTTATACATCTGCCTTAAAAAGGAAACATATGGAAATATTAAAGTTGAGTATCTTTAAAATCTGTTGTCTGTTGTAAAATCATTGTAAATAGTCCACAGTCTATTATTGTGCAAACACTTACTTACATTGTTTTAAAGATGTTGGGCATTTAAACAAATTAATTCCAAAATCCAGCTCTGGATAAACTGCCTTGGAAAGGATTAACCTTCATGTTTCAGGGCATAGGGAGGTTGTGGAATCTCCATCATTGGGGATTTTTAAGAGTAGGTTGGACAAACACCTGTCGGGGATGGTATAGCTAATACTTAGTCCTGTCTTGAGTGCAGGGGACTGAACTAGATGACCTCTTGAGGTCCCTTCCAGTTCTATGAAAAGTCAATCACTTACCAGAGTTAGGTAAACTTCTCCACTGTGGATAGATCATTCCACAATGGTCCATTAATGTGTTTCTTGTTCCTGCCACTGATGCATCTCGTCCTGACCATGGTCAGAGAGAAAGTACAGGACTGGATGAACCTCTGATCTGGCATGGCAATCCAAATATACTAAACATAGGCTGTTCAAGTATAAATACAGATTTATAAAAATGTGTACATAAAAGGTCCTTTTGGAAATTTTGTTTCCCAAATGGAGCTGTATGGACTAGAATTGGGAATTTTTAAAAAATGTGCATTATGGAATTTTTAATACCTATTTTCCACACTAGCCCAACTCTAACACTATTGCTAATAGCTACAGGAGTTCACTTATAGCTAATATAGGAGACAGCTGTGTTTTGGGATCCAAAAGAACGTGTGTGTGTGTGTGTGGCTGGGGGGAGACAGAGATTAACTGCACTCCTTGGCAATTGCAAATTTGTTTCAGATTAGTGCCTGAGCAGTGAGGTTACCTGTAGTACATGGATTTATTGCAAATCATAGTGTGCATATTCAATATTTTAAAACAGTCTTCTGATAGCCTCCACAATTCAGAGCTCCTGAGGATCCAGTCCTGATCTTACTATGATAAGTGTCATTTAAGTGACAATGGGCCCAATTCTTCTGCTTACACCAGTTTTACATTGGTGTAATTCCATTTTCTTCCATGGACCAAGTCCTAAATGTGAGAGAAGCAAGTTGTATGAGTTCATATGCTCCACAGAAATTCTACAAAAACCACATTCAGCATTTGATGCATTGAGTTACTCATGCTATTGGTAATGAAAATTACACTTAATTCCCTGCTATTGCAGGAACCTCTGGTGCACCTCAGTTCCTCCCATTCTCTGCCTGTGGCATATAATAGTTGAGTACCCTCTGGGCTGTAATACTGTAGTCTAATTTGGTCCTTGGGTTTAATGTGTTGGGGTTGCCTGTGGTATGCAGGAAATCAGACTAGATGATCTGGTGGTCCCTTCTGGCCTTAAACTGTACGACTCCATTAACACAAAGCAGGGAGAATACACACTATTACCATGTGAACTTGAAATACCTGTTAGTTTTTTGTTGCAGGAATAGCCTCTCTCTCAATAGCTGAGTTTTCTTATTGGTTTTCAAAGCACCCAAAAGTTTTGAACTATCAACGTTATAGTCCAAACCTGTAAAACTTGTGTGAAAACCAAGCCATTTTTGAATTACCCACACAAAAATGGCCTGAAGCAAGCTCCCCTTTTATTGTACATACTTCTAGGACATAAATGTCAAAAGGGCCAAGATGATTTCCCTCATATTTTAGGAGGAGAATCACTCTGGGATGAGGAATCATGTGCCACATATCCGCTTGAAGCATATTTTTACGATCAAACTAAAAACCTTTGAGATTAGGAGTTTAGAATGGAAATACTAACACAGCCTTATCCATGACAGTGCTAGAGGGCACTGCAATAACATTAGGAAACCTCTCCCTGCCCATAATCTAAACTAAATACAGGGGATGCCATTTGCTAATGTGTACCATGGGGCAGCAAATAACAGTGATTTAATGTACTTGACCTGTGGCATTGCAACCCCCTGAACCAATTTTTCTTTAAAAATAAATAAATAAATGAAATATGCCTCAGAGGGTAAAGGATTGCAATTTAGCTCATATATATCTATCAATTTCAACGGTACCTGACAAGCCTTCTCTGTGCTACACACTATTATATGTAAGCACTCCACTTTATACAGAATCACCAAGCTTTTTGAGTAGTTTATTCACAGGTTTGGCTTTGCTTATTGTAGTATGCACCACATTTAAATTAGATGAGGTCTACTGTAAAGCAATAACATTTTCAATGACTGGAGTCTCACTTTTCCCTTTAACAGTCTGAAGCAAATTAATGTATTGGTTGATTATCAACAAGTAAATAGTTTCTGCTACAATGTCAAGAAAAAAAAAGTGTGTTCATTCATATGAACAGTTCTCATCTACAAAGATTTACACAATGCATGTAATGAGATCACTTTTCCCTAACTAGTACACTACCAAACTGAAAAGCTGGTTCTTAGAACTTCCTTGAAATTACAATATTGTTTATTTACCAAAAAGAAAGACAGTCTCAGTCACCTATGCCACCATTGTAAGCTCTATATTAAGTACTTTAAAAGAAATTCTGGAATCACTTGTGGAATTAATAAAATTTATAACTACAGACTTACACTGCATTAATGATACATATTATTTCTGTGATAAGTTAAACTAAAAATAAGATTAATTTGGTTATAGAAATTCCTTGAACAACACCACTTAAATTATTTTAAACTTTAAATTTTCCAAGAACTTTCTGAAAAATTAGCAAACACTGGCTAAAAAAGCAAAGCAGTTTGGATACACCAATGTAATCAGCATGCCTTGTGCTTTTCTGTTAACCCTCTGAGTACAACTATAATATCCTAGATCTTTTTGTAGATAAATGCTAATAAGATTATATCTAATGGGGTTGCTGATTTCCATTTTCACATGATAAACACATTCTAAATTTATTCAGCACAATACTCGAAGTGCACAAAGATTTGAAGGGCACCATCACATATGAGTATTGCATTTACCATGAAGTTAATTTACTGCAGGTAAACCAGAAGACAAAGTCAGTTAGCAACATGCATAAAAAATAATGAAGTGGTGCATTTACAGTCTGTAAATACAATGCATATTTTCTTTTTTGTTGTATTTTAATATTTAGCACCAATATAATGTGTAAAGTGAAGATACTGGATGGTTTACAGTAAAATGACTGCTATGCTATAAGAAAAGGAGTACTAGTGGCACCTTAGAGACTAACAAATTTATTTTTATTTTTATTTTCTTTGTGCGGATACAGACTAACGACTGCTACTCTGAAACCTGCTATGCTATATGCTCTCTTACTAGATTTTTAAGTGTATTCATATTAGAAGCTGTCCATTAGCCATAATCTGTTCAGCTTCCTTGACGAAAGTTTAGACATTCTAAGGGTCACACCTTCTGGTCTCAGTTACACCCAGGAACTTAGTGGGGTTACAAAGGTATAAATAGAGGCCAAATTTGGCCTTGTAATTCTTTGGCAAACAAGCATCAACCATTAACTATTTGAAACCTTAATTTTATAATTCGGATACCCTCTCTTTTAAAACTGTTAAACTATTCCAATAGTTTTTCTTGAAACCATGAAAAGGCCCCATTCAACAATTTGGTGCACATTCTCTAAGGAGCCTAAAGAATGTAACTGTAAAATGTTATAGGAACTATGTCAGTAAAACATGAGCCAAAGATCAGAAATTTGCAAGGGATGAGTGGAAATTTCAGGGGCTTGGGTTATTTTTATACAGGTTTTAAGTGGTACAATATGGTGTACGATGGAGCCAAACATCTTATTTTAATGATAGCCCTGGAGTCTAAAACAAAAGCAAAGGTGAGAGAAAGATCTCAAATGGATTTCAAATGACACTACACATTCATGAGACAAAGCATTTGCTTTATATCTGTTTTTTCTCCTACTCTATTTAATTAAGAAGAATGAACATTGTCCTTGTTCCTTTGAAACTGCCAATGTTTTGCCGATAGTCAAAAAGCATGTGTTATTAATGGACACTTTTGATTGCCATGTAAATAACTTTATATTTGCATCGAGTTGCATCTGTTCTAAAGAGAAGGCTGTATTGTAAGGTGAGGGATTATATTAGTTGCTGTAAATGGCATTGACTTCAATGGAGCTACACTGAGTTACACCAGCTACAGGCCTAGCTCTGTGTAAAAGTACACCCTGAATATTGATTCACTGTGGCCCAAATCCTACCCACTCTTCCACCAGAGCAGAGGACACTCATGTAATGCAATTGCTCCGGTACTGCTGCCCAATGGGGTGACACCAAGATGATTCCATACCTACCACGAAGTCTCTTTGTACAGTCTCTTTAGGGGTAATTGTGCAGGGTCAGATGATCTGCCACTATATAGCTCTTCTGCCCTCCCCCCCAATCTTGACAAGGGAGGCACATAGCTAGGAAGCACACTCCAAACTCTGAAGTTTAGTTGTGTTGTAGCTACTTATCCCATTACCCCTATGGAGTTCCCCAGAAAACTACTGAGTTTCTCTCCTTGGGGCACAATTAATTTTGTACTTTAACCAGTGTTCCTCTATTATTTATGCTTCTGTTGCCAATAAAGGCCTCACTCCTGTAATCTGATTGAGACCCTTACACTTGTACGCAGCATCCCACTAAAGTCAATGGGGCTATGTAGAGACATCGGGAACCCTCCCCCACAATCAGATGGATAGACTGAAACCAAAGAACAGTAATCAATGTTTTCCATCACTTGAATGAAAACTCATGAAATGAGGTTCCCTTGGTTCAAAATGTGTTAAATGTTTGATATAAAACTTACACTGGACACAACAAGAGATGGGCACATTCTAAAGAGAATGGAGAAGAGCAAGGAATTGACCTAAACTGTTTACACACATGCCCTTCAGTGAGTCTTTTGAGATTTCAGAAAAAGATGGCACCTGGCTCCAGTGATTGGTACTTTAGGAATGCAAATCAATAGTAGGATGGATCCTACAAGACCCTCATCTTCAGAATTCCCATGGTTTTCATTGGGAGTTCTATTAGCACAGCCCCAAAATGTAAAACCAACACGTGAAACATCAAAGTTAATATTTTCTGCTCAGGTCTTATATTTATTTATAATTTGGAAAATCAAATTTTGGAAATGTGTCATTTTTCACTCAACTAGTGCCATGTTTGTGTGAATATGGGACCGTTTTCATGCAAATGATCCTATTTGAAGCAAAAGTTTGTGAAGTATAACTTTGCTGTGAAATTGGCTTTTCTTTATACATGGATGAAATTAAATGCTAACACACTGACTTGAGGTTTAACACCCTGTACATGTTTTTTTCACACACACCCCTCCCCCGTATATAATAGCACAGATCTGCTAGATGAATAGTTTTTAGATTTTCCGCTCTAAGACAAAATTCTCATTGATGTCAATGAGGCCAGCAGAATTTCACCCAAAGGCTTTTTTTAAGTGTTAACATGCCAGGTATTTTCCCCAATTTATAAATAATGTCGCTATTGTAAGAGTAATTCTCTTTCCTTTAATGTTGGATTTTTCATCTCTCCCCCTTAAAAGACTCTCTCCTGGTAGTAATCACAGTGTATCTATAAAAAAACATGATCGTATTGAGAGGAGTATTCCCTCTTCAAAATCCCAAAGCTATAGAGAAACTAATAGCTCTCCCCTATCTGTACATCCGTGTGTGTGTGGCAGAGAAAAGTTTTGGAATTAGATCTTTACATACCAAAGCATGATAGAATGTGCCATTCACCCACTTCTCATGACTCTGCCACTACTACATGACAGCCACTAGTAGCCAATAATATGGAAGCAACAATTTTTTATGGTATCACCTTAGGTAGATAGTTATGAGGCAGTACTACCACCGATTTTCCATTTATCCTGTATGGTACCTACCAGTAATGGTCAGCCATCTGTGGTAGAATATCATAGAAGCTTAGAACACGCTGTTCTAAAACAAGGTTTTTAAAACCCCCCAATTTGCAATCACTCAAATAGAGTAGCATTTGGATATTATTTTGGCCAGAACACTTGGGAAAGAACTAAGGAGATGGGGGGAAAAGATATGTGCATATAAGTCAATAAAGCCCTAGTGTGGGCCATCAAGGCTAAAGATTATTATGCACTCAGAGGGTTAACATGTGCTAAAATTACAAACTGCAGGTCCTAGCATGACTGATGAAAACATTCATTGCTCTTATCTTAAAAAAAATGCAAAATAGTCTTAACCCTTTGAGGATCATATTAGCAGCAAGTCACAATCTAGACAGAGCACAAGTATCATTCCAGTCAGTTAGGAAATTATTATAACAAAGATACTGTAAACACCCTTTTCTGTTCCATCATTCGAGCATTAGTGCTAGACAGATCAGATGTAACTGTTTCACACAGGTTTGGAGGATTTTCAGAATCTCAAAGGGTTAAGCCAAGACTTTGAGCAAAAGTGTTTTATTAAAAGGGTGAGTTAGGTGAGCGAACAGTCTCAGATGAACTTGGTGAATAGTCTTCCGATTCAGAGTTGAGTTCAAGTGGAGCTTGCTGAGCCTTATATCGTCCCCTCACATCCTGGTTGCGTCTTCGTCGGAAAACCTGCCTCTCCTTATCAAGAGCGGTGGTCTGGCAGGGGCATAAAATGAGAATAAATGAAATTAGGCTGTGTGTGAAATGCAAAGCTAATGAAAAACATGCATTTGTATGTGGGCCTGCAAATACCAGGGATAATAAATGTTCAGGCCAAATTAAACCTGTTCTGTTTCAGTCAGTTTTGAAAGGTTTAGCCCACAACATAGCTAAACTTTTTAAAAAGTGCATTTCCCAAAACTTAAGCAGTAACATGACATCAAGCATATATAGTACCATATATATGGATGCCATATGTTCAACTTCTGGATGCTATTAATTTCATAGAGTAATAAATTCAGATTTCAAGCCAAATACCAGCTGACCTTCCCTCTTCCTTCTCAAAGTATAAATCTTTTCCTACAGGCAAGGTATAGATATAGGATTGTCTGTTCGATTTGACCTAATGAAGGTTGATACACATTCACTCATGTTCAAATCTGTGAGATTGTCTAACACGGATGGATTGTGATGAAGTTGTCAGCTAAGAAAGAAAGGTAACAAAGAAGCTAACTCAGCTCTTTAAAACCTTCTCATGCTAAACCATTTGAGGCTCTGCTGTTGGGAAGAACACTGGTGAGCTCTTTTTGAAGACTGCATTCAATCTGATCACCTTGCCTAAAAAGTAGTATCAACTAAACCCAAACTAAGTGAAGTCCACACTAATTTTATACAAAATGACTATTTTTTCTAAAGGTGTCTGAATTTACTTGGCCAAATCCTCCCTCCCTCAACATATTTCCTGCTACTGGTCGAGATTTCTGCTGTAATGAGACTGATGTCACTCACAGACAAGTTTCTCATTTGGCTTGGTTTTGCATTGAAGTCAATGGAAGTTTTGCCACTGACTCCAATGGAGACAGGATTTCACCCATAATCTTTAATATAGGATATTTCTGTAGCCACTGAAATTACTGTGATGTTACAAATTCAACATTATGGTTTTGATTCAGGAAAGCACTTCAACACACACTGAACTGCTTTCTTAAATCAGGGTCCATGACTCCACTGCAAGGGCAAAATGGAAAAGAAGGACTGTTAATGAGAAAGCCCTTAAAATGTACATAAATATCTGATCTCTAGAGGAGAGGCAAAGATAACTATGGAATATACGTAGAAACAGAATGGATTTAAATTTTAAGTCTGACATATTAGAAAGTTTTTCCCTAGCATATGTGTCACCCTTTAAATGAATGCGGCCAAGAGGTTATTCTGCTTCAAAGGGTTTATTGTTTTCTCTTGGGAGATACATGACCGTTTTTCCTCTTGAAAATTTACCAGTTATACTGTGAGCCTGATCAGAGAACAGAGATACATTTATAGCTAGGCTATTTTTGAGAACAAAATGAAAACTAAATCCATCACAGTGGTGCAGGATAGCATTATAGCAATCAATGCTCAAATAATGCAATCAAAGTTCAAAAATGATGTAATAAAGACAGAAAGATGGAACAGAGTACAGAGCTACTATAGCAAATGGATTTAGTTAGGCTGAATTGCTGAACTATTATTTTTAATATCAAGAACCTATATAGCACTATTACAAAGAGGTAAAAATAATTAACTTTGACAAGTTCATCCTTAACTTTAACTAATAAATGTTACAAAATACAACACTTATTGTCTTCTGAAGATTTATTTGTTTACTATTAATCTTTTGTTTATGAAATTTAATTAGTATTTTTCAGTATCTTGGACATTTCTTTGCCTTAAACCAACTGGATTTATGATTATGTTTTCATGAATAGATGAATATCTAGATCATTTACACACAGTGAATATACTGCATACAGTATATAATTCTGCATGAAAATTGAAAAGAATGGCATATATTATCATTCTATGACATACAGATTTCCATTTACAAGACATTTTTGTGCTTTTGGGATATAGGAGTTTATTTAAAGGTCATATCACAACATATCACCCTGCAGTTAATTCTGAAGTAATAGATACTCTTGAATAAAAACCACACTAGTTTATTTTGAAGTCTAATCCAATGTTATTGTCTTTTTAAAAAAGGACCAAATTATAAACCACCTAAAATGTTCTGCCCGTCAGATAACTAAGCATCATGACATTTATTGCATTTAAAGTCATCTTGGTGTATAATCCAACAGCCTACTCTGCTGTCATTGTTAAAGGACCTTTGGGGGCCATTTTATTTAAAATACACAAATACCTTAACTGTTGCTTTTAGTTTCATAGGATAAAACATTTAGAGGTGTAAAAAAGCTATTATGTCACATAGTCCAACCCCCTGCTAATGTAGAATTATTCCCTAAAACACATTTTTAGCATTTGTGTCTAGTATAACATTTCACTGTTGGAAAGTTTTTTCTGATATTCAGTCCAAATTCACCCTTGAATTTCATCTCATTGCTTCTAATCTATCAGGGCTTGTCTGTAGCTTTGTGGCATTATGTATTTTCATTCCCTGCTGGAGAGATACCAAGGATCTTTTTACCCACCCAGAAGACTCATTAGAGAAATGTATAAGGTGAGAAAGAGACAAGTAGGAGGAACCTTATCAATATACAGTTGATGAGACAATACAACATAATATGTTTCATTTTCCAGCCTTTCACATGTTGTAATTATAGCATGGACTGTCTCTGCTTCTCTCAATAGGTTCAATCTTGAGAGGTACTGAGCATTCCCAACTCCGACTGAAGTCATAGGACTGGGCCAATGCTGCCCTGCGTGTGGATCACATACGTCGAACTTATGGTTTCTATAACTGCACAAATCTCATTAAAATGCATTCTGAGCATATTTTAATTTTCATTCAATGTATAGATTCATATTCATAGATTCCAAGCCCAGAAAGGGCCACTGTGATCATCTACTCTGACCTGACAACACAAGCCATAGAACTCCCCACAAATAATTCCTAGAGCATATCTCTTAGAAAAACATCCAATCTTCATTTAAAAATGGTCAGTAATGGAGAATCCACTATAAACCTTGGTAAGTTTTTTCTAATGTTTAATTACTCTGTTAAAAAATATGTTTTATTTATGAAGCCACAATTATCTCTCTCCTCTGAAGAAGTTCAGCATGCAACAGATAATTCTGTGGAATGTGGGGAAATGGTTGTGTACACTGTAGAAATAAAAGAATGCATGGTTTACTTACTGTACCTTGTCTCACCTAGGGGCATATTCTAAAAAATGGTTAATTTGTGACAAAAATCCGCAACCTGGTTTGTAGCGAAGACCTCTTAAATACATTGCCTGGATGCTTAGCAAATATAGTATTGCTTTAATAGATTTATTATTTCATCTGCTATTCAGCTGGAAGGTTCACTGGTGCATGAACTGGTCCATTATGGATTTTCAGGGCATTTCTACTTTAAACTATTCTTTCAATAAATAATAAGAGGATCTGAAGTACACTTATGCCTCACAGGGCTGCAAATCCCAGATTTTCATTACCATATTTTAGCATTTTTTCTCAGCTTGAGGTGAGAGGGTGAGAACTTGGAGGACCAGACTATATTGGTGGCAACCAAATTAAATATAGCTTATTTACATAAGATATGTAGCTGTCCTCTTACTATCCATCTGAGGAAATGTGAAGCTACTTATCCAATAGCAGGTAAGTGGATTGCCTTCAATAGTTTGGTGCCGATGGGTCTGAAGCATCCTTTACTAAGCACTAAAGTATTTTGTATCAACATTTAGTACACCTGATACCCAGTACCATATGGTCAACAAGCTATTTTTGTGAATAAAAATTATGCATTTGGAAGCAACAGAGACATTTTATAGTCATTGTTCCTGTCATACTAATGTGGGGCATTTACCATTTCTCCAAGATTTTATCATATGTGATATCTTTTTCCTGATTTCTAACTGGTAATGTTGCAGCACTCCCGAATCTCTCACAGGTTTTTCTCCATGGCAAATATTGAACGCGGTGCATCTGGATAGGTGCTCACTAATACAACTGCTTTGAAATATGTGCTGGATTTGCAATGGGAAGAATCCATTTAGTTGTTAGGTCATATTTTCTGTCAGTCAGTAATTACTGGATTTAAGTAACTGTATTTTATGAATGTGAACAGTGACTGTTTTTCTTTTCTCTTCTCTTAATTTATTGTTAGCCACCAAAAAAATAATTCATTTCATTAATAAAAGAACATTATTGTGCATTTTGCTTCTTAGTCCATCCATTATTCATACTAGCTTGGAGATGCAGCTGTTCACGCGTTAGTCTAAGAAACCCTTTCCTTCTCTCACTGTTCATCTTCAGGGAAATATTTGCAATTTGCTTGCTATTTTGGAGATCCTTTGTTAGCACATGGAATTAAATTGACATAACTATTGAAATATTGACATTTTCCTCCCGTTTTATGATTTTTAAAAGATATATTTAGATGTTTCCAGCTGGGTAATTTATTCTATTTGTATAAGGTTCAGGTTGGTGACCTCAATATGTTGTGATGTGTTACAGTAGATTTTATTAATGGTAAAAATGGCCACTAATGCAGCAATAGTAGCAGCTCTACAGTGTTAGGACAAGAGGTCTTGCATATGTTTCTTCATAGGCTTCTCAGGTATATACACGACCTCTCCCATACCTTCTCACCCCAAAAAAACAGTTTCATTTATGCTTCATACTATACTGGTACATAAAAAAAAGACAAGTATAGTACATGTACGACCACTGGATTCACAATACTTTATTTCAGTTTATGTTTATTATTTAACATCCCTGTTCTTAGTGATATGACTTCTCAGCTGGTTTAAATTACATGTGTCTGAACCTTAGTTCAAAGCTGTTTGCATGGGTGCAATTTTATTTATAATTTGTAAATCAGTTGTGGTTTTCTTAGTCACAGAGCGGCAGAGAGATTTTAAATGACTTGAGATGTTTGTCTGTTTTCACCAGGGTCAAATTTACAGAAGGGCTTCATTCTTTGAAAAAAGTAAATTTTACAGATAATGTGTGATTGCCCACCAGCTTGTCCTTGTGCAGTCACTTACATCTGTACAAAGGGTATATAACATATAAATACAGTATTTTGACTCTGTAGCAGTTTGGACAGGTGTAGATGACTGTACTAGATGCAATGAGGAATTGCTACACTATGAACAGAGTGGGATTTTGGAATTTGAAATGAGTTATTCAGCTTGAAAAAAATGCAGTTATTGTGAGCATCATATTTTTAAAAGTCAATGATTACATGAATTCAGTGTTGTTAGGATGCTACAATTTCATTATAAATCAATGGATAAGCCCAATGCAGTTGCCTCTGTCATTACATGATTAATATTTTAATGACCTTCCAACACATTTTCTTGATATCATATTAGCTCCACTGGAGTTTATAGAACGTCAGTGGACATATCACAAAGAAGATATACTACCATTAAAAACGAAGTTACTCTAGGTACACTTGTTTTAGGGTATTCTTAATATTCTGATTTCAACTCTCAAAAGCCACAAGATTCAAACACCATCAACAATAGGTTAAAAAATGTATAGATTCAGACAAAGCTGCAAGAGTAAGGAAATTCAACTGACCTTCTCTTGCTAAATTATGCAAAGTACTGAAGTCAAAATGGGCTTCTGTCAAGGAGTTCAAGTAATATAGGTCATCTTACATACCTATACACCGCACATTGCAACACTTAGACCCATTCCCTCTTAATATTCTGACTTAAATCCTTGAAGATCAGCAAACTCACCAAACACTCTCGGGTTGTTAAGATCCTCAATTAAATAAACCCTAAATAGAGATTCTTATAGGAGGGCAAGAAACTTGCCAGGTTTGTTTTTGTCAATGAATATCCAATAGTTGAGAACTTGCAATAAATGCACATTTCATTTTTGACTTTTTAAAAAAGAAGCTCATTGAAGAGCACAGAGTGCTCCTATAAAACATCATCTCTGCATACAGAGCACTGTAGGTGTTCACAGATCTCCTCTGCCAGAGTGCTCATCTATAATTGCAGAGAAAAGAGAGTGTCATTGGGAGTACATATCCTACAATAATATATGCAGCTTTTAAAACTTGTATCACATTTGGGGCTTAAACAATTTACATGATCTAACATTTTTATTTAGGCTTCTTTTACTGAACTAGTTTATCGAATTTTTTTCTGTTATTTGTGTACACAAAACATTGTGTAATACTTTTTCCAGTCATTATGCACAATATGCTGCAATTGTTACTTCAGGAAAAGATTTTTAAGTGTACTACATCTCAATGTGGAAATATTTTCAAGAAACAAAGTCACTACATTTAAAATACTGCAGGTGCTCTTTGTGGCAACAGAGGAAAAAAAGCACGCTCTGAGGGGGCAAAGTTAGCGTTCAAAAGCAGAATTAGGAATCTTGAGCACATTAGGGAGAGACTCATTTAGACTACAGTAAGGAAATGGTTTTCTGGTTCACTGAAAGCGGAAACATTGTCATTTTTGGAGAAGAATGCGAGAAATTAGAGGATCAAATAAGAAAACGAGCAGTGGTTAAGTGAAGAAATCAAGAGCTCAATTATGAAAGAACGCGTGAGCGTTAAATCTCTCTTTGGATTCTTCTTTATATATTGGCCATATTTGTGATCACAGACGAGTTTTCAAGGCCTGTGGCAAAAGAACTGTAGTATAAGAGTGAAGGGATGAACCCTGTATGTATTACCGTTGAGAATTTGCAAAGTTCTATGAATAGCATAACAATTACTAAGTGAAAATAGTTTTACTACTTTCTTAAAATGTCTTAAAATGTTGGTCACTACAGTGGTTATTTGAATGCTCCCGTTTCTATGGAGATGAAAGACGAAGCATTTGTAATCAGTGCAGATAATGTGTATGTTGTAATAGTGTTGATTCTGGGACTCTCAGGTATTATAACATTTCCTAATTAAGCATATAAGTCTACGAGTTTTTAGCACTTTCCCAATTTGGTTTTACACACTGGCTGCACTGTTTAGAACAGCACTAATTATAAACATTGTTACTGCCCCCAGCTGGAAAACAGCAGTTTATGTATGAATAAGAGAGATTATCACCCGTCTGCTCCAGCCCATTATTCAAGGATATGTCATTTTGTATGCTGATGGAAGCCATTACTAGCATTTTAGTCAAATGGCCTTTTTATATTGTTTATTTATTTACCTATTTGCTGGATTGGAATTTTCCCCAAGCCCCCAGATGTACAGTTTGTTTTAAAACCTGGGCTACATAGTTAAACTGAGTCAAGGCCATTCAGATTAGAAACATTCCACTATTTTCTCACAAATTTCTCTCTCTAGAGGTTTGTGCTCTCTGATGCTGGAGACTTTTTTTTTTTATTTAAATAGAGACCTACATGACAAATAGAAACATAATGATTCTGTCTTTGTATAAAAGAAAAAAACAGCACAAGTAAAAGAGCTGTGCAGGCACATCAAAGATAGTGGTGCTATTCAGAACGAAACATTTTAGCTCTTTGACAAAGTTCTATTTGATTCAAAATATAAACTTTCCTCAATGAGCAAGATGAAAAAGTTATGATAAGACTTCTCTAGCTTAAACTTTGCTAAATCTCCCACTTACAATCCACAGAACATATCCGTGATTCCCTCCATTTCTCAATAAAGAAAAAGTGCAGATGCCAAAGTGAGGTCTCACTAGGATATTATCTTTACAAAATACACAACATTTTATTTACTAGGATATTCTGAAGCATTATGTCAATTGAGAAAATAGATGAATAAAGTACACTGTGTGATTTATGGAAATTTCAATAAGTCTCCCAATCAGAAAATATGAATTAGTAAGGTGCTACTACACAAACCAGTACAAATTTGAGCACTTGTATGGAAACTATTTCTCAGTTAGTCATCATAACCAGCATCTACGTGGTGTACCTGGACTAACTTTTTGCTTCTCATCTGAAGGGTACATCAAGGAGGAAGAGCTATTTTTCTCCTTCATGTCCATTTAAAAATCTACTGAATTTTCATAGGCATATTTTTGGTGTATTCGTAAGACTGCTAACTTTTGTGGAAACTGTGCTGTAGTCTGATCCATGCAATCAGTGAAATGATATGAGGGACAGATTTCTACATTACTGTAAACATTACCATTTTGCTAATGAAGTTAATTTGTAGAATTGTTCCATACACAGAACAGGCCTTCCCCTGCCCCCCCACAATGAAAAGAATTTCTCTAGGCTTGAATAACCACAGTGTTAGCAAAAATATTCAGTTGGGACTCATTTTATCTTTCCAGATATCACAAATCAAACCCTGTGAGCAATAAGGGGACAAGAGTCAGCAAATAAACAATCACCTGACTGATTGAGGAGGTATGGGCCTGACATTAGCAATCAGCAGAATCCCTCTTTTCACCCACTCAAAAACAGCCATCCCAGTCAAAATCCCATTTGATCACACAGGTCAAGTCAACTAACAACCCTGACACAGTTATGCAATGTAGGAAAATATTAAAAATGGATTCATGCAATATTGTTAACAAATTTTAAAATCTACAAGGGGTTTTAAAAATAAAAAGAGAACAGACATAAATGTACATAATTAGAAAATACAAGCTTACCAGTACATACAATGCATTATATTTCAATTAGCTTGGGAAAGCTTCTAAATACTATGTTAGGTAAATGCATTGTTTATTCTAAGGTAAGGATTGTTTTTGATGGGTTAAAAATGACAGTATATAGTTCCACATCTCATACAGAAGAGAAAAAAATATGCTGAGAGCTTGTTGCTGTTCCAGGTGTTTAAAAACAGAAGTGCACAGGCAGCAGATGCCTTAACCAGCAATATGGGGCCGGGGGGAGGCAATTGCTGCAGCATATCCGGTAGATTTTCTATATACACTGTCCTTTTAACTATAAGGAAAATTGATACTGAGCATGTGCGATGAAGAAAAAGCTGGCAATGTCAGTGTGAATAATGGGTGAAAAAAAGGGAATGATGGGGTGTGGCATCTCAATCAAGATTAAAATGAAACTGATAAAGCAGCATATGGACTGGATAACAAATCAAAAAGCATGTTTATCCACTGAAGGAACTGGTTAATGGAGACTGCCAGCACGTTGCCATGGAAACACTGACTGTTGGAGCTGCACCATCTCATACCTTATCCAATACATTCCTGGTTGTTGGTAGTAGTCCAAAGACCCTGATCTCTTGATGGTAAACCCGTGGTCCAGCTGAGCAGAGAGAAATGGGGCAACTCAGTGGATCGATATTATGCTAAAGAATTAAGACTCCAGACCAAGCTGTTCCTTATTTAGTGCATATTGACTGTTTTCAGTTTCACAAGGCACTTATCTAACATCCTGAATCTATGCACTGGAGACAAAAAGTAAGAAAAAGAAAAAAAGAAAGAAAGAAAAAGAAATATCCCTAGCTTCTATCTTGTTATATTAGAAGCCATTTTATTTAAACTGAAATGGAGTTTGTGAAATAAGTAACTTAATGCATTATGCATTCATTTAAAAGTCTAACAAATATCCTGGTATCTCAAAATATAGAAGTGCCCCTTTAAGTTGCACATAATGGTAATGAAAAAAAATCTTTTGCAATTAAACAGAGGTTTAATATTTTTTTAAAAACACAGTGTTAGCCATCACAACAAGCAGGCTACACAGATTACATCAGACTTAAATTAGACTACTTCATAATCATGGCATGTGTAAAGATTAAAAGAATCCGGTTTTGATACCCCATCAATTATGGTAATTCTGGTTTGGTTTTTGTTTGTTTTTTTTAAATGTTAGCCTTGGAGAGCAGGACTTCTCAGGTTCATGAACAACATTGCACTGTTTGTCAGTTCTCCTTACATCTCAGGCTTAAAAAGATAATGGTAGAAAGCTGTGATGTAAAATATTCACTAAATTGCAGCTATTAAAGTCAAAATGGAAAATTAACTTAGTATTGTGTAAAAAAAACAGGTAAAGTGTGTGCTTAAAAATTTAACTTTAAATTGTACATATTGTTCTAAATTGAGGTTATCATTAGTAGTGGAATGTGCATAGAAAAAAAAAAGAGTTATTTTCTCTAACCCTTTTACACTGCACTAACATGTACTTGGGATAGCCTTTAACAGAGGATAAGATACAATTTTAGGGGGTCAAACTGGAAAGAGAGAGACTCTGCCCAGTTTAATCTGAATAATTTGATAACTTTCACATTTTGCTCTACAAAAGGAAAGGCCATTGTGTGTTTCATTAAGACCGTGGCAAATTGGTGCAATGCTCATGATAGTTACTAATTCTAGATTGAGAAAGGCCGGTTAACATGTCTCTAGGTTCCAGTTATTTAAACTGTAATTAACATCTAACTTTAAATTTTACTTACACTTTCAATACAGACAAAGAGAAATATTTAATAATTCATTCTCTTTTCTTAAATCAATGCACATTTCATCTTATTTAGAATTATTTAAAGGCCACTTCCTGTTCAAAAGATGAGGACCTTGCACCTATACTTCATTTTTCATTGAGTTTCAGTAGATTGATCTACTATTGCCATCTGCTGGCAGTTTATTATACTGCATCTCAAGTACACAAAAGACAAGAAGAAAAGGAGTACTTGTGGCACCTTAGAGACTACAAATTTATTGAGCATAAGCTTTCGTGAGCTACAGCTCACTTCATCGGATGCATTAAACACGGCTGCTACTCTGAAACCTGTCATACAAAAAACAAGGTGTTTACAAATTGAAATTAAAAGTATTGCACTAAAATATTATAACTAACAGAATGCTGTTACAATTGTTTTAGGAGGGGATTTAGTCTTTGAATTTTAAAATGTTACATCTATCTAAGCAGAAGTCAAACAATATTTTAGTTACCATGGAGACTACAGGCTAAGAAAAACAGGTTATAAATAATTATAGAACAACAACAGATAGACATTTAAGTCATTGGTTCTTCCTCAAACTGAGCAAAACTAATAGACTAAAGCTTTTTCTCTTCTCCACATTTTAAGAAAAGTCCACTGTTAAAATGTCACTTTTAATTTTATTTTATAAATCACTAGAATGTATTTTAAATACCTCACTCCGTCCTTCCCCCACCCCATGATAAAGCAGCACCAATTTGGTTTCCACAAATGACAGAGGCTGTCTGGACAGGCAGAATGCTGCAGACAGAGGAATTGGTTACCATCTCTGGACACATTGGCAGACCATCAGCTGTCAGAACAGCTTTTTTCTTTCTTTATGCTACATGGTTCCCGTGAGCCTCAAGCTGGGATTTACTCCCGTAGCCAAGTCAGGGACCTCACACAACCTTAACATAATGTTATCATTAGTCATTTTTTCTGTCTTAATAATGCCAAAAAAACAAGCACAAAAGTGACAACATACAAGCAAAGCTTTAACATTCCAGACATGAACACAAATTGAACTATGCTCAGTTAATAGAATGTATTGCAATACATCTCTGAATATTAAAGCATTTTTTAAAATTGATTTTTATTTCCTCTTGATTATTTCAGACAGAAAGAGTCTAATTAATCCCATAGGGTACTGACATATAGTATTTTTTTTAAAACTCTTTCAAAACATCTGTTTTTATTTGAGAAATAATTACCAGCCCTCTTCTTTAGTGGCTGGAGACGTTATAACTGAGCAGTCAAGTCATTAATTTAAAATATTCAAAGGAAAGAGTGTGACGACATCCTTGGAGAATTCAAAAAAATTCTAGTGCTAAACTTTAAACAGATTATTTAATAAATGCTTGCTATTAAACATGCATTTTACATTTTTTAGTGAAATGTTAGATTTATATACAAGAAAAATGCAGTCATGGAACTTCAAAATTAAATATTTTGGTCATATCTGCTTTAGGGCTCTAACCTTGCAAATACTTATGCACATGATTAACTTTATGACAGTAGTAAAGTTTAAGAATATGCATGAGTGTTTGTAGGATTGAAACCTGGATGAACAGATACTACTTTTACTGGGGATTATAACCAAAGCAAATGTATGCCTCAGCAAAAGGGGTCAGTACAATATATTTGGATATTACTGAAGAAATCAACAGCTTACTAAAAGTGTTTTATATAAATAAATAAAATACACTTCCAGATGACTCTGACCTAATAACAAACAAACTAGGGGTGCAATTCTCCTCAGCCCAGCTGACCTGCACAAATCCTTATTAATTTAAGCCCAACATTAAAGGTTTGATACATAGAGCCCCTGTTGGACCCCCATACAGTGGTGAATTTTACCTTAAGGGCATATTATAATAAAGAATATCACTATGAAGTTGAATTGAGAACTAAATTCAGTATTTTTGCTATCCCTTTACATAATTTACAGTATACACATATATCGGCACCATAAACAGATTTTTTTAAAAGGGCTAAGATATACTTTTTGTACATTTTTAGTGCTGAACAATATGTTCCAGCATTTGGGGAACATATGCTTTGTAAATTATAAATTTGGAACAGCTTTAGTTAATAAGCTTTATGTCAATATTATCTGGCATTGTAGAAGTAAAAAAGGAGTTTCCTGAAAGTAAAATGTTAATGACAATCCCATGCCAAACTTGTATTACATTAGTTTTTAAATGCAGGCACAATGGTTAAAGGTTTTGCTTTTGGTTTTATTTATTCTGTTTATTAAGATGTGTGTTATGCATAGTATATAAAAGTTTTTTGATATTTAAATCAGCACTTGCCAGTCTGCCTTAAAATTTACACATTCACTACAGATGTTTGTACTCCCCCAATTTTAGGAAAGTTACTGAAAGAACTTAGTTAATTAAGCCACTTTCTGGATTTTATAACAATATTTTTAAAATACTGCTAGTTTAGAGGCAGAACTCCAGAATTAACCACACCAAGGTGTGGTATCCACTCAGAAGGATGCTCTCTTAAATGTACTTATTTAAATTCTAACACATTACCAAATTCAGTGAGTTTTTTTGCTTTGTTTTATTTATTTCTATAATGTTTGTCAATGGAAAGATTCACTTCACCAATGCCTTTTTCATTACTAAAATGTCAAATTGCTGTAAACAATCCATTTCCAGACCAACTGGGACAAATAAAAATATTTTAAAAATTAAAAGAGGCAAGCGATGGAAGGGGCTAGGGGAAGCATCGTTTCTATCTTTTAAGCTTTGAAAGCCTTGAAAAGAGGACCTGAGCAGTACTTCTTATGGACAAGCGTGCTGGCAGTCCATTTGAAAAAGAACACAGTTTGAACTAGGCTGTTCAGAACATACTCTGTACCCATTGCTCATATGAAATGCAGGTATGTGATGTTTTACTTATGGGAGTTACTGTGGTATTATTGCTTGAAAATGAAAATAAAAAATGCTGACTGTATGTTAGCTGATGATTGAAAATCTAAGAAAAGCATGAGGGAAATTTGTTTCCATGTTGAGATATTTTTTTTTAAATAAAAACTAAGTGAGAGGCACAGCTTGAAATGTTAAATACTTAGTAACTTCTGAGAAAGTATCCATTTTGCTGCACAAACAGTTCACACCTGCGAGCCAGATTGTGCCTGTTGAGCTGAGTTTATTTCATGCTGATTTAACTCACCATTGGAGGGGCTGAGCTGAGGAACATGAAAGTGGAAACAGTATGAGACAGTGTACATGTGCAGTCACACCATCTGCAATTTATGGAAGCTGGGAACAAACACAGAGTAATCTGATATGGGAATGGTTATGTTCAATGTGTCACTGACTGTTTGGTGACTTTATCTGGAGAATTAACATTACCATGAGTAATAAAAAAAAAAAAAAGCTTTAAAACACAGGCAGATGTATTAAAAATAAGTAAAGGATGTGAATGTGGATAAAACAGATAGTTACTGTTTAATGGTACTCGCATAAATAATCTAATAAAATTCTGAATATCTTCTGTGTGTGTGCGCGCGCGCGCCCGCCTGTCAGATACATACACACGTTAATCTTGGAGGAAAAATACAAATTTGTATACTGTACTGCATGTGCCTATAAAATTTAGCTGGACTTGGTTGAGGCGGTCTCACAAGCTCCATTACTTTCAGACAATATCTAGATTGTAACTATAGCATGCAGCACAACTAAATCTCTACCCGCTTTAATCGCTGCTTGGAGGGATGCAGCTAGCAAATTGTGTGTAGTGTGGTAAGAAATCCTAATGCATAACTGCATCTGAAATGGTTACATTAATTTCAACGACATGGGCAACACTTCACAGTAAGTGGAGAGCCCTTGCTGTCTTTTGGTGATATCTTCTGAATATAGACTGTCTTGTGGACACTTTTTAAAATGTTATAGCTGTGTATTTCAGATGCTTACTGTTATGACAGAAACTCCTGCTGCTGTGCTGTTGGGTTTAGGCCCTGTGTTGAAATGCTTCTTTATCTTCCCAGCTACTGAAAGCTGATGCTCATTCTCTGGAAGGCCATCATCCTGCAAAGAAAGAAACAAAAGTTTATAGAGAAAATGCAAAATAAGGGAGAATGCTCTTTTTGCAGGATTGTGAGGTGATCCTGGAGGATCCTGCAGATGTAAAAAGTTAAATAAAAAAAAGATTTTCATGAGATTCATTTAATTCAATGTCAGCTTTTCCAGGAATCTATCTAAGGTATTTGTAAGGAAACTTGTTATAATGGAACAGCCCCATTTCTCTTCTCAGCTTTAGCTAATAGCTCTCTTTCAAACTTTTATAAAGGTTTGCATTTATTAACTGCCAGCTTATGATAATTTGTTAGGTCCATAAAATGTCACAATAAATGAATCTCAGATTGATCCTTTGTTCTGTTAATACATTATAATCAATTAAAAGTGAAGACAACAATACTAGTTAAAAGGTCATTAGTGTAAAAAGATAAGCCCAGTTTCTCCAATATGCAGCAAGGAAAGTGTTTTTGTGAGAGAAGAAGTGTGCTCCAAGGTCCTCCCAAAAGCCTTATGGAGTTCTATTTTCAGAGAGGTGAGATTTGGCTGAATAAAATGTTATGCTTAACATTTAACCAAGGGGAAAAAGTGCTCAAAATACATGCAGGCTGTCACAGAGTCTAGTCTATACCCCAGCCTGCAATCAGTTTCTCTGGAGTGACCCCTTAGTGGGCCAGGCCCCAAGGACGCACACAGTTCCAACAGGGGCAGGCCTGTGGCCTCCAAGACTGGGCCTTCGGCACCAACAATCCCCGTCTGTCTCCATGCCTCTCTGAAGTGAATCCAGCCAAGCCAGAGTCCTGCGGGAGGCTGGTACTGTACCCCTCGGGGCGCAATGCTCTCAGGGAGTACTTACAGCGACTCAGGCAGCCTTTTCAAAGCAAGGTAACATTTTATTAGTCACCTGGCACACAGAATCTTACAGTGCTTAGGTTAGCACAGAGAGGCAGAAATTACACTACAGTACATGCCAAGACAGTACCACAATGAGCCAGCCAAGCTGTAATGGACTCCACCTCTGGCTCCCACCCCCCCATCCCTCTTTTGTCTCTCCAGGTCCGGGCTCCTGAGTCCTGCCAAAAAGAGATGCCCTCCTTCCGGTCACCTGACACCTGGTTCTCCAGCTCAGTTCACAAGTCTTGCCTGCTGGGGTGTGCTGCTGTCAGGTGTTGATGTTTCAGAGGCATCTCTTGCTGGATGCTATGTTGATTTGGATTACGTTTGAGACAGCTCTTTAATGAGCCAGCCCCCAGGCAGCCAGGTGACAACCATACCTCCTGGCTCCTGCACTCTTTTAGCAGGTATCAAACTTTTTTTTTTTTTACAATGCAAATTAGAGAGGGAAACCGAGGCATACATAGGATTGATAAAAATATTCCAGAAACTTTCCACTCCAAAGCAGGGGATGCATTTATAAAGTTCACAGGGCTTGATCCAAGCACGACCAGTGGTATTCACTAAATACTAACCTGGGAGGAGACTCCTTATAAAGTCTAGAAGGAGATTCCCCTGGCCAATTTCAATGACTCCTGACCCAGCTATGGGATAATGGATAGATGCCTGATTGATGGCTGCTGTTACAATCAATGATTGTGATATTATCACATTTAGCCAATGGCTAAATGAAGCCACAACCCATAGGGAGCTCCAGCCTTTCCTCAGGGAGGTCAAGACCTCAATGGGGGCCTACAGTTCTTCCCATGCACTACACAATATCTTCCTATGCGGTGGGGGTAAAAAAACATGGGCTCCAGCCAGGAAAAACAGATAATGTTTGAGTCAGTTGTGGCCTTGTCTTCACTAAAAGCATGGTCTTAACTTGAGTTAAAATCCCAGTGAAGACAAGGAAGTTTGTTTTCACACAAGTTAGCCGTTCAAGTTAAAGACCGAATTAAGAACACACCTTTTTTAAGGTAGTGAAGACAAGGCCTTTGTAACTGACCCAAAGGGGGGGGGCCAGATAGACCACTTTAAGAGCAATGCCAAGAACAACTACCTTGGCAAAGCCTGCCCACCATCAGATTATGCAGTGTAGCAGAGAACAGTAACCTTGGGTCATATAAAATGACTGGCTGGCAGAACTACTGCTTTGCACAGGACTATATTTTAATTCCACTCCCGCTATTATGGCAGCGGGTCCTGCAGGACCTGCGGGATCCCTGTCTCGCTGCAGGGCTCTACACTAATCCCATTGAGAGCTCTGCTTTGCATCTCTAGCTATCAACAATGGAATCAGAGACTTAAACTAAGCATTTTAGCACCAAAAGTACAACACATGGAAGTAACAGATCAAGATCAGAACATAAAATGAGTGTTAACATTCATTTTTCTGTTTTTGTAACAATTCTGAGAGCACTTAGTATGTTACGCAGTTGCTGCAGTAAATCATGGGCTTTGTGAGCATATGGGAAGAAGGTTAGTTTGAGTTTGTAGACTGTGGCACTGGTTTTCAAAAATTCCTCACTCACCTCTTAACAAAATGCACTAGCTGGCAGAATATGGTCAAATGCAGAGCTTTAAAAAATATAGAGTTGATTATTGTCTAGTAGAAGGGAGGCTCAGTTGTATATGACCCCTAAAATAACCTATATTCCTCTGACCTGACCTTTTCCAGAAGAAAACCAGTCTATAAAACTAACTCTTTCCTCTTCTTCATTGGAAAAAATCCCCAAAATTTACTTCTCATTTTTCAAAGGTCTGAGACACAAGAATCACCAAGGCCTGATGACTAGTGTAATACTTTCTATCAGGGAAACTTGCAGCCTTAGCTCCAGAGATAATATTCCAGATCCACATAACACAGGATACATTTTTTGAGCCACAATGTGCTCAAGCTGTGGCAAAATTATAAAATATTAATTAATCTGTCACTGCAACACTTTCTAACTACTATTGCTTCTATCTGATGTTTAATTTACAAATATACTGGTATTCAGGATCCAACTGGAATCATGTCATCCAACATTAGAAAATAGACACACATCTAGGGTGAAACATGGCAGCTGTTTAATATCAAACAGCAATGCTACACCACAGTTTATGGCAGGAAGTGAAGAAGAATATCATACCCACAAGAAACTGCAGGAGGAACTGGACGTAGGCTAAATGCTCTAAATAGGAATTTGGTCAAGACACTGTAAATGTTAACCTCCCAAAGTCAGTCTTCACTAATGAGTGTTCCAGTCTATGCATTAACCATTAGATATACACACTTCTTCTCACAAGTGGTCTGGACCTTGGTACTGCATCTAATATATAGTACTAGGGACAAAACAGTCAAGAGTGACTGGTGATTTTGGATATTCATCTCGAAACACCTTAAAGGGGCCTGAGTTTCATAAAACACTGAGCACCTGTTCTCTCAAAAATAGGCCCCTTTGTAGCGTCTCAGAAATTGGACACCCAGAAACTGAAGCACCTAAAATCACTTGTCATTCTTGAAGACCTTGATTTAGGATTTACAACGTATTACTTCAATGTGCAATTGTTTACTGTCCTCCCTGTCTAATTTGGATTTTCCAGCAAACCCCACTGATAGTTGCTGCTCAACAGAGTACCTGCTTTGTTTTGTTTTAAAATAAGAAAAAAGAGCCAAACAGAGGCTGCTGGTGTCATTCCTGTATATAATAATCATCATGAAGATTGCTTGCTATTTGCATTGTCCTACACAACAGGACATGTAAAGATCCAAAGAAAAAGAAATTGCACTAAAAATCTTAAGCAAAGCTCAGGACTGCCAGACTCCTACTGCCCTGAAGCACTCAGATCCATTTCACAAGATGATCACAAGAGGTTTCCTATCCAGTGCTAATTGTGCCATAGGAAGAGGTCATTATATAAATAACAGAAGAAAATTAGACCAAATAAAAGCCCTGGAAAAGCCTGTTGACTCTGTTTCCTTTGAGGTTTCCAGTGAGATTTGGGCAGTGCCCTATGGCGTGACAAAAAAATATTGCAGCTGCCAAATAAGAAATGTCTTTTTAAATTAACCTCCTTATGAATGCTCAGTTTATTATTATTATTTACTGATGGTTACTTATTTATTTCACATACAGGCAGCCAGGGTCAGTGTATCTAGGGAAATGTTTTAAAGCTACAGGTTTCTTAATCCTTTTTAGGCTGGTGTGTACAAAAAATAATCCACTTTTGGGTTATCATTATAACAGGGGAAGGGTTTACAAAATGTAATCCATCCCTTTCACCATTATAACTTATTGAATTACAGTAAGTTAAACATTTTTATTACTCAGAAGTCAAGAACAGGGTATATTTGTACCATAACTTGCCATTGGTGCACTTTGGATTATATAATATTTCCAGTGTTTAAAATGCTACTCCCAAGCCTCCAGCCTCTTTTATAATTCCTTACTTTTGCAATGAATATGAGCAGGCAAAGGAAACAGTAAGAGTCCCAGTAGGGGAAGTATAAAACAGTGGATTTGTTTCTAGCTCTAAGAGTTCTGTATATGAGACACAAATCCAAATAAACTGAATTGAGGGGGCAGAGAACTGCTGTTGAATTGCATTCAGAATCCAGGATCTCCATCTGTCTCAAAGGCAACTAGCCAAAGTCTTTTCAGGTTTTGTTTATTAAATTGAAAACAGCTGGGATATTATTGACATAGGAGCTGTTTTACTGGTCTGATTCTGACCATTACAAGTTTTGTTGTTTCTAAGAGAGTCCAGCTATTTTTATTGTTAAAATTTAAACTGAAATGAAGGTTGTCTCCTATTGAAACGATCATACTAAACTCCAGCAATGTCATTAATTTACAAAGTAATCATTTAATAAACAGTCATAAAAAGGTGCACTTGCAAGTGCAACAGTAATTTACAGCCGACAAATACTTTTTTACATAGAACAACTAGGCAGAATGCCAAAATGAAATTTCAAAGAGAAAAAAATATATCATGAAAATCATCATGAAAAATTATTTCTATTTTCCAGCCAGCACTACCCACAATTTTAGTGCTATTTCACTAGTCTCAAAATTATAAATAAGTCCAAAATATTATATAGCATTTGGTACTAAGGAGAGGTATTTGAACAGATTTATTAGAAGTGAAGTGTTATTCCACATATTATACTAGGGTTTGTATTTACTTTCCTTCTAGAAAGAAGCAGAATATTTTATGAAGATCAGCTAAAATAAAAATTTTTCACTTGTAGATCTCCAGTGCTGTTATAAATATGAGTAAGCATTATTATCCCAATTTTAAAGATGAAGAAACTGGGGTAGAGAGAAAGTGACTGGTTCAAGATGATGACAGAGCTAGGAATGGAAAATGTGTCCCCTGACTCCCAGTCCAATATTCTCTCTCTTGGTTCATACTGCCTCTGTATAAAAACAAGTTTTCCCTTCTGAATTCTCTCTCTTACACACATACTTAGGCCCCAGTTCAGGAAAGCATCCCCATTCAGGACAGCACCTAACCATGTATTTCACTGAGTATAAGTCTCATTTAGTTCAATGGACCTTAAAATGGTGCCTCAAATTCAGCACATACTTATGTGATAGCCAAACTAGAGGTGGACTTAGGCATGTGCTGACCTCCGGAAAACTTATCTAGCAAATATTTACATTAGCCCAAGAAAAAAGTATTTCTAGCCTGATTAGCTCTGAATGGTGACTAGTATATAGCTGAAGATGATTTACTGACTCTGAATGTGGAATGCTATAAAGGAATGATTAGGGAGACAAAAATCCCCATAGAACTAGGACAGAATACTTCCTGTAGTACAAACAGGATTGCTATACGTTTTCACTGTGATATGCTTGCAGATTATGAACAATAGCATGACTTGCAAAACTAAAGCAGTGGTCCCCAAACTTTTCAGGGTCCTGAAGGGTTGGGGGGACACAGAGGTAAGAGGGACAAGACTGGGGGCAGGGCTGGGGCTGGGAGTGGGGCTGTGGCCATGGGCCAAAGCTGGAGGCGGAGCCAGAACCAGGGCTGGGTGCAGAGCTGTGGCTGGGCTATGGATGGAAGCCAGAAGTTGGGGCCAGGGCAGAGCTGGAACTGGAGTGGGGCTGGATGGTGCTCCCTTCCTACCCCATGTGAGGGCTGGCTCAGGCCCGCCATGCTCCTTTCCCCCCCCCCCACCACCACCACAAAAATCTTCTGCCTTAAAGTGACCACAAAAATGCTAAATTGTCTCATTATATATGGCACTGGATGTCTATAAGCTTTACATGACAAAGGGGCTGTGCAGTTTGGAAGTATTTACAGTTAAAAACTGCTTCTATCTGAACAACAGAATGGAGACTAACTACTTGAGCATGTACTTTGTAGGTACTTTACACACCATTTTCAATTAAGGAATATAGTAAACTATTTGGACACTTTTTTATGTTGTTATTTAATTAGTCTGTATATTTGAATTACAAATATTCCTTTTTGGAACTACACTCCCTTTAAGTGTCAGATTTCTTTTTGGATACTAGGGGAAGTATTTAATCACACAAATGTGCTAGGGAGGAATTCCACACTGGAACTTGCAATATGCAAATTCAGATATTTTTTCTTGTACTCATTTTGCTTTTCTGTATCTTTATTTTTAAACTGGAATCTGGATTCTGCTCCCCCCTTTTTTTACATTTTTATCCAAATATTTTGAAACATATTAAATAGTCTTAAATAATTAATATTAAACAGTGTCTCTGTCCCAACATTAAAGCATAGACAGGCCCAGGCCTTCTTAATCTATATCAGATTTATCCATATGCCACCTCTTTGTTAATCAATGTTATGACATGTTCAGAACAAATGAGCATTGATCTAAAGATGAAAATGTCACACTAATCTAGATTAAATTGATATGACTGCACATAAACATGTTTATAGTTCAAATTTGGAAGTTAATATTTGACTGTAAAGATTTTGTACTTAATGCTGAATCATCCAGCTTTAAAACATGAACTATATTTCAAGACCCCTTAGTTGCGATTGCAAGACTTGTGAGCCAATCTGATTTACATGCACAAAATGTGTCACCGCACCTGCAAATTGACCTTTGGGAAATTGACAAAGTTTGCAGGTGCAGTTAAGGAGGTGTGTTGCAAATGTGGCCCAAGATATTGGGGGAAGAGAGCGTAGAGCATTGTGCACAAAAATATTTAATTGTGTACTAACAAAGCACTTTCACTTCCAGTGAAACCACACAGTAAGTTGGTCATTACTTGTGTCTCTTTTAGAAAATGTTGGCTTCAAAGAGGCATTTAAAGTATTTGATGGCAAACTGTTAAAAGATTACAAGACTAAAACAAGAATTTGCAGTCCTGAAATTACTTACATTAACCCATGGATGTTCGAGAACTTGCAAGGCTGAGAATCTCTGATCTACATCTACCTGAAGCATCATGGTGATAAGTTCCTGTGAAATGGAAGATAAGATCCAGTTTAGAGCACATTTTTCTGAAGAAAAACAAAAGATTTAATTCAGTAAAGTGATCTTCAATTGACTGCAGTAAAGTACAGTGTTCAATGAGTGAGAGAATTATACAGGGTGGAAATATACTAGGGTTATTTTAAAAAAACCTATCAACTGCTGAACTGTAAGCTGAACTTATAAATCAATAGCTAAATAATACACTGAAAACGTAGAAGATCATAGTGCTGAGTTACTTTTGTAGTCAGCGGGTTGCAGAGGAAAGAACTTCTCACATAAGGTACAAAACAGATGGGAGCATAAAATCAGGTTAGTTGCCCATTTAGAAAATAGCCAATTTTCTCTAAAGATGATGCAGACTAATCTAGAATTTGGCTTTCTCCAAGTCCCAATATCAATAGCAAAGTGGATATTTTCAAAAAAAATATTTCTAACTCTTAAAACCTTTATTTTAATGTTTCAAATTCTTCTTTACTATTTTACCCTCAGTTTCCTATTAGCATTTAATGCATTTCTTCTCCCATCAGTGAGTACCATCAATATATAGAAAAGATAACAGTAATGGGATGCTAATATAAAGGGAAATCAGAAATGATAGACATCAATTATTTTCAATAATAAATGGGAGGGAATAGAAACTAATGAGTTTATGCATCAAAAAGGAAAATATTACAACAAACTAACTAACTAGAGTAGTTCGGTAATGGAACAAGCTTGCCAAAGGAGCTGTGGAATTGTCATTAGACATATTGAAGACTAGAGCTGATTCTTAACAGATGAATGATGTCTTATGTATGATGAAATCAAGCTTGCCACAATACAAAGGGAGGGATTAGAAGACTCCTACTAACACTTAATGTTTTCTTTCAGCTCCAAGTACTGTATCCTGTTTGTTAATTTTACTAGGCTCTGGGAGGGAGTTTGGGTGTGGGAGGGGGCTCAGGGCAGGGGGTTTGGGCACAGGATGGGCCTTGGGGTGCCAGATGGGGGGTGGGAGAGAGAAGAGGGACTCACCTTAGGCGACTTCCTGCAAGCAGCGACCTGTCTTGGCTGCTTGTAGGTGGAGGCAAGGTAGGCAGTTCTGAGCACTGCCTCCACCCCACCCTGAGCACTGGCTGTGCAGCTCCCATTGGCCGGGAACCATGGCCCATGGAAGCTGCGGGGGCAGCGCATGCGGGTGGAGGCAGCGTGCAGAGCCGTGCCTCCACCTAGGAGCAGCCAGGACAGGTCATCACTTGCGGGAGCTGCCCAAGGTGAGTGCACCACGGATCCAGCACCCTGCCCCACCTCCTGCACCCCAACCTGCTGCCTCGAGCTGCCTCCCACACCCAAATTCCCTCCCAGAGCCTGTGCACCCCAACCTCCTGCCAGCCCTGCGCCAACTGAACTATAAACCAGACTTTCAATGAAGATCAGAAATGCCGGCTTATAGAGCTTTCCGGTTGGTGAAGTGCTGGATAAAACAGCTTTTACTGTACTTGGAAGTTGGTTTTAAAATAGAGGACTAAAAAAAATGAACTGCTTGTAATGGATTGATAGAACAAGTCAGTCTCTTACACCGGCAACATTCAGGAGTTACAGGCAATGTTGAGCCTGGTTCTTTGACAGAAAGAGATATCAGGACAATCCTTTCATGTCATTAATCATGAGACATGTTTTCCTCAGATTATTATTATTCAGTATTTATAATGCAATTAGACCTGAAGGTACTAATTGGAATCCAGCTGCCATTGTGCTTGTCGCTGTACAAACCCATAGAAAGCAGAGTTACTGCCCCCAAGGAGTTTTCAATCTAAGACATGCATATTTATGATCCAAGTTACTGGAAGTTTTAATTGTTCAATAGGTGTTGACAGGATGCTTAAAACTAGAGCTGGGCAAAAACTTTCAGACAAATAGTTTATTCTTTGAAAAATGCAGTGTCAGGGTTCACCATAACTATCTGTGAATTCAGATTGAATTTGGCAAATAGATTCGCCTCCCCCCCTTAAAAGGGATACGTTTTGAACAAGATTTTAAATGTTTCGTTTCAACATAGGTGAGGTGGGATCTGAGTTACAACAGAAAATTATTTCCTGGGTATCTGACTGTGAATCTTGCCCATATGCTCAGGGTTTAGCTGATCGCCATATTTGGGGTCGGGAAGGAATTTTCCTCCAGGGCAGATTGGAAGAGGCCCTGGAGGTTTTACGCCTTCCTCTGTAGCATGGGGCACAGGTCACTTGCTGGAGGATTCTCTGCTCCTTGAAGTCTTTAAACCACAATTTGAGGACTTCAGTAGCTCAGACATAGGTAAGAGGTTTATCGCAGGACTGGGTGGGTGAGATTCTGTGGCCTGTGTTGTGTAGGAGGTCAGACTAGATGATCATAATGGTCCCTTCTGATCTTAGTATCTATGAACCTATATTGTTTCAAAATGACATTTCATTTAAAAAAATAGCTAGATTTAATTATTAAAAAGAGTAAAAAACACCTGATAACAAAATGAAATGTTTCATTTGACCCCCAAAAACATTTACATTTTGGGTCGACCCGAAACAAAAAGATTTTTTTCTGATTTTGCCACCCAACTGAAAAATCATTTATTCATTCAGCTTCACTTAACACTGTATAAGACACAAATACTATCAAAATGCTGCCCAGAGCAGCTTACAGTCTAAGACACAGACAATAATCCAATAATAATGTAGTAGATGACACATATGTACTTCAGGCGAGTCTAGACCTAAAGCTTCTCAAATATAGGGGCACAAAAGAACAGTAGTTTTACAGTCTCTTTGCACACACAACGTATATACAGGACACCTTGGATAAAACAGAAGATAACCAACTTTGTAAATCTACCTTTGCAGAATCAGAAACATTATCCCAGTATGGAGATGGGAAATCCACCTGGCCCATCAAAATCTGATCAAAAAGCACTTCCTGATCATCTCCACATCTGTAAAGCAAATAAACACAAAACAAAAGATTTATTTCCTGAGGTAGTTTTCATAAACTTTTAAAAAGCAAGTAAAATGCTTTTAACTGTAGTTCACTAAGAACCAGTTCCTCTCCCCATGCCACACAGCCACCATTGTGAACTGCAGGGGCACTAGAGATGGAGCACAAATGAGAAGGGTGGAAAAAAAGTCAATTTGTAGGGTAACCTCTGTTAGCTCCCTCCACCTTCCCTCTTTGTTCCTAAGCTTGCCTATCTTTAAGGCAAGGCGCAGCCCTCCTTCTTTGCTTTAATGGAGAGGGGAGATTTGTGAGGGGAGGCTTTGAATTTGCTTACAGGTGTAAATCTCTGTTGGAAGGCTTACATTTTACTGCTTCCCGCTTACTGTGTTGGTGAGTAACTGCGGGAATCTGCTGATTTCATCATATATTTTAATTGGTTGCCAAGGGCATCCAGAGTCTGGAATGGGTGCATTAGTTTTGCAAGGTAGATTACATTGAAATAAATAAAATGAGAAGAGACTGGAGTTTTTACAGTAACACAATGGAGATTTATGAAGTTTGTATAAATTGACAGGCAGAGCATGGAAAAAAATAACCCAGTGCACTGCAAGCAAAGATTTTTTTCCCCCCCAGAAGACCTCTTGGTGTAGGACACGAACATGGACCATTCGTAGCATAGAGGTACATTGTTAAGATTTGGATAAAAGATAATAGCCCATACCCACGGAATGGAGGAAACCCACATAGCAGGATATAAGTAATCACACCAGCTGCCCAGATGTCCACCTTCAGGCCATATCTAAAAGTGTTAAAGGTATTATGATTAGAGATACCAAGCCTGTATGAACTACAGTACACAACTGAAAGAAAAAACTGTCAGTGCACAAATTCTTATTAAATGGTCTGAGCTGAATTTTTTCTATACTGTACACCAATTTCTGTTTTCATAGATACTAAGGTCAGAAGGGACCATTCTGATCATCTAGTCCGACCTCCTGCACAAGGCAGGCAACAGAATCTCACCCACCCACTCCTACGAAAAACCTCACCTATGTCTGAGCTATTGAAGTCCTCAAATCGTGGTTTAAAGAGTTAAAGGAGCAGAGAAGCCTCCCTCAAGTGACCCGTGCCCCATGTTACAGAGGAAGGCGAAAAACCTCCAGGGCCTCTCCAATCTGCCCTGGAGGAAAATTCCTTCCTGACTCCAAATATGGCGATCAGCTAAACCCTGAGCATATGGGCAAGATTCACAGTCAGATACCCAGGAAATAATTTTCTGTTGTAACTCAGATCCCACCTCACCTATGTTGAAACGAAACATTTAAAATCTTGTTCAAAACGTATCCCTTTTAAGGGGGGGAGGCGAATCTATTTGCCAAATTCAATCTGAATTCACAGATAGTTATGGTGAACCCTGACACTGCATTTTTCAAAGAATAAACTATTTCACCAATAAGATTCACCAGCCAGATACTACAGAAAATTCTTTCCTGGGTAACTCAGATCCCATCTATCTAATATCCCATCTCAGGGGATTAGTCCTATTTACCCTGAATATTTAAAGATAAATTACTTACCAAAATCCCATTATCCCATCATACCATCTCCTCCATAAACTTATCGAGTAGAATCTTAAAACCAGATAGATCTTTTGCCCCCACTGCTTCCCTTGGAAGGCTATTCCAAAACTTCACTCCTCTGATGGTTAGAAACCTTCGTCTAATTTCAAGTCTAAACTTCCTGGTGGCCAGTTTATACCCATTTGTTCTTGTGTCCACGTTGGTGCTGAGCTTAAATAATTCCTCTCCCTCTCCTGTATTTAACCCTCTGATATATTTATAGAGAGCAATCATATCTCCCCTCAACCTTCTTTTAGTCAGGCTAAACAAGCCAAGCTCCTTAAGTTTCCTTTCATAAGACAAGTTTTCCATTACTCGGATCATCCTAGTAGCCCTTCTCTGTACCAGCTCCAGTTTGAATTCATCCTTTTTAAACATGGGATACCAGAACTACACACACAGTATTCTAGGTGAAGTCTCACCAGTGCCTTGTATAATGGTACTAAAACCTCCTTATCCCTACAGGAAATGCCTCTCCTGATGCATCCCAAAACCGCATTAGCTTTTTTCACAGCCATATCACATTGGCAGCTCATAGTCATCCTATGATCAACCAATACACCAAGGTCCTTCTCCTCTTCCGTTACTTCTAATTGATGCGTCCCCAACTTATAATTAAAATTCTTGTTATTAATCCCTAAATGCATAACCTTACACTTCTCACTATTAAATTTCATCCTATTACTATTACTCCAGTTTACAAGGTCATCCAGATCCTCCTGTATAAAATCCCGATCCTTCTCTGAATTGGCAATACCTCCCAGCTTTGTATCATCTGCAAACTTTATTAGCACATTCCCACTTTTTGTGCCAAGGTCAGTAATAAAAAGATTAAATAAGATTGGTCCCAAAACCAATCCTGAGGAACTCCACTGGTAACGTCCCTCCAACCTGACAGTTCGCCTTTCAGTAGGACCCGTTGCAGTCTCCCCTTTAATCAATTCCTTATCCACCTTTAGATGTTCATATTGATCCCCATCTTCTCCAATTTAACTAATAATTCCCCATGTGGCACGGTATCAAACGCCTTACTGAAATCTAGGTAAATTAGATCCACTACATTTCCTTTATCTAAAAAATCTGTTACTTTTTCAAAAAAGAGATTAGGTTGGTTTGGCACGATCTACCTTTTGTAAAACCATGTTGTATTTTGTCCCATTTACCATTGACTTCAATGTCCTTAACTAATTTCTCCTTCAAATTTTTTTCCAGGACCTTGCATACTACAGATGTCAAACTAACTGGCCTGTAGTTACCCGGATCACTTTTTTTCCTTTCTTAAAAATAGGAACTATATTAGCAATTCTCCAATCATTCGGTACTACTCCTGAGTTTACAGATTCATTAAAAATTCTTGTAATGGGCTTGCAATTTCAGGTGCCAATTCCTTTAATATTCTTGGATGAAGATTATCTGGGCGCTCCGATTTAGTCCCATTAAGCTGTTTCAGTTTCGCTTCTACCTCAGATATGGTAATATCTACCTCCATATCCTCATTCCCATTTGTCATGCTACCATTATCCCTAAGATCCTCTTTAGCCTTATTAAAGACTGAGGCAAAGTATTTGTTTAGATATTGGGCCATGCCTAGATTATCTTTAACCTCCACTCCATCCTCAGTGTTTAGCGGCCCCACTTCTTCTTTCTTAGTTTTCTTATTTATATGGCTATAGAACCTTTTACTATTGGTTTTAATTCCCTTTGCAAGGTCCATCTCTACTTGACTTTTAGCCTGTCTCACTTTATCCCTACATGTTCTGACCTCAATAAGGTAGCTTTCCTTCTGATCCCTCCCATCTTCCACTCCCTGTATGCTTTCTGCTTCTTCTTAATCACCTCTCTAAGATGCTTGCTCATTCAGTTTGGTCTACAATTCCTTCCTATGAATTTTTTCCCCTTTCTTGGGATACAGGCTTCCGATAGCTTCTGCAGCTTTGATTTAAAGTAATCCCAGGCCTCCTCTACCTTTAGATCCATAAATTCTTCAGTCCAATCCACTTCCCTAACTAATTTCCTTAATTTTTGAAAGTCAGCCCTTTTGAAATCAAAAAGTCTAGTTGCAGATTTATTTTTGTTAATCCTTCCGTTCAGTTTGAACTGAATTAGCTCATGATCACTTGAGCCAAGATTATCCCCTACAACCATTTCTTCTATGAGGTCCTCACTACTCACCAAAATTAAATCTAAAATGGCATCCCCTCTAGTCGGTTCAGCGACTACTGGATGAAGGAATCCATCAGCTATCGCATCTAGGAAAATCTGAGCCCTATTATTATTACTAGCACTGGTCCTCCAGTCTATATCTGGGAAGTTAAAGTCCCCCATGATCACACAGTTTCCATTAGTATTTACTTTATTAAAAAATTAAGAGGGGCTCTATCCATATCCAAATTAGATCCCGGCGGTCTATAGCACACCCCAAGCACTATCGTAGGAGAGGCTCTACTAGTTATCTTCCCCAATGTAATTTTTGCCCAGACGGACTCTGTCTTATCCATTGCATCGCTTCTTATTTCTTTACATTCTACCTCATCATTGATATACAGTGCTACTCCACCACCTTTACCTTTATTTCTGTCTTTCATAAACAGCACATACCCTTCAATACCTGTAGTCCAGTCATGACTACTATTCCACCATGTTTCTGTTATCCCGATAATATCTGGTTTCACTTCCTGCACCCGTAGCTCTAGTTCCTCCATTTTGTTACCTAGGCTCCTCGCATTGGTGTACAAACATCTTAATTTTTGCTGTTTGGCCTCGCTCACATTTTGTACTCTATTAGGCACAGTCATTCTACAGCCAGTATAACCTATTAGACTAGTATCCACACTGCCCTCGCTCCTTATATACATTCTCCTACCCACGGCTGTATCCTTTCTTACTTCGTCTTCTTCTCTCTCAATGCTAAAATCTGGTGTGGAGATTACCTGGACATCTCCCAACCGTCTCCCCCAAATTCCTAGTTTAAAGCTCTCAATCAGTTGTGCCAGCCTTGATCCTAGAAGTCTATTTCCTTCCCTACTCAGATGAAGTCCATCCCGAGAGAACTGTCCTCTGTCCATGAATGCCTCCCAGTGGCCATACATCCCAAAGCCCTCCTTATAGCACCACTGCCTAAGCCATCTGTTGACAGTCAATCTTGTCACATCTTTGTTGCCCTTCTCTAGGAACAGGCAGGATCCCACAAAAGATCACCTGAGCCTCAATTTCCTTAAGCGTCTTCCCCAGCCTAGCATAGTCTCCCTTAGTACATATTCAGATAATTCAGATCCAAGGCAGAAGTTTACAATTAAAAACTACATTGGATTAGAATGTCCGAAGACAGATGATAAAGTGTACTGGTATCTTGGATGAGAGTAGGGCTCTTTTGACCTCTCCTGACAGGAAGTCTGCCCAGGTGCCATGGGTCACTCACCCCAGGGGATGTTTGCTCTACACAATAGACCCTAAGGAAAAGGACAATACAGGACAAAGGAAGAGCACAGAAAACAACAGTTAGTAGTCACTGAGGGCAATTTTTTGTTACCTTTACTCCAGGGGTAAAATAAATGGTTAGTTACTGCCTCAGTGCTAATTTGAGGACTTTCTACTTTGAAGTTAAAAACTGTCATGTTAACTCCTAACAAAAGGTGGAAAAAGGCCTAAATTAAAAGAGTTGTAACTGATATATTGATGAGAACATATTCCACCTTGAACACTTAAATGAACCTTTACTGCAAATAGTTTACCCAGCTTCTGCAATGATTTCTGGAGCTACATATGTAGGGGTCCCACAGACTGTATAAAGAGGTCCATCCACTATTGTTGCCAGCCCAAAGTCTCCCAGCTTCAGAGACTTGCTTCCATCTTGGTGTTCATAAACCTAAGCCAGAAATAAAATCCACAGGATCAGCAAGGTTCTATGTAAATGGACTCACGAATAATTTGCTAACTTCCTGAAAGACTCCCTTCAGTTGAGTATGCTTTCAGATTCTCCCCTTCACTTCCCAAAATATAGATAAGTGCACATTTAAAAAAAAACCACAGTGATTAGGAGCATTTGATTCATATATTGTCTCTCTTATAAGAGAAAAAAATACCCAGTGTAACTGGATAAGTATGCTGGATCCCCTTTTAGTGGCTGATCATCAAAGAGCACAAAATCTTTTCTTGTTAAAAGCTAAAGTATAGTAGCATAGTAGAGGCCTGTGCTTTTGATGTTGAAGTTCATGGGTTAAATCCCTACTGAGTCTGACAACCATGGTAGCTTATTAAAATTAATATACAAAAGAGAGGCTTGTACAGGGATTTGAACTTCTGAGCTAAAAGAGTAACTCCATTAGTTGACAGCAGTAGTAGGCTTTTATTCTCCAAATGGACAAGCCATTAAAGAGGTCACAACGCACTCAGCTATCATGTTACGTCACTAAGCACTTATGCTCACTTTTGAGAGCTTGCAAAACACTAAAGGTTGAATTTTCAAAAGTGCACGGTGTTAGCATAACTCTTTGTTCATTGAAGTCAATGGTATAACTCTCACTGACTTCAATGGAAGCAGAGTTAGGCCAGTATTGAGTGCTCTTGAAAATCCTTCCCTAAATTATCATCTCTTCAGCAGGGAAATGCTACTTGTAATTTTTTTTGTTTTAATCAGTGCAAAAGGAGACTTTATATTCTAGAAGCAGTCAGTACAGAAAGATAGCAGCCACAATATGAAAATACAAATTTCCATTGCTTCCCCAATACTTAAACACTGACAAATATTCAAAATAAAATAATTAAATTTATCAAAATAAAATGTTAGCCAGCAAATCACCCCTTAAGTTGGGGCTCTCTCTCCCAATTTTTATGTTGATTTACGGTGAAATTTAGTGCAGTTTAATCTAATGACATTTTAAAAAATGTGTTCAGTCTACAAGAGTAATCTCATGTACACCACCATCTTGAACAGCCACTGCCACAACAAAAGTCTCACTGAATTACAAATACTTGCAAAAGAAACTTCTGCGATTTTCATTAAGAAATGGGCAGTAAACTTAACAGGGACTCTTTATCTGCTCACTTCGTGAAAAAGTTTTTCCTAGAAGATCTCTTCCTCGTCAACTGAAACAGTGTGCCAGGGATCCACCAGAAACAACCGTAATTAGCCATCCTATGAAGGTATTTTTTTCCTTATTTGCTGTACAACTGATTTGTATAGAAAGATTAAGAAATCTCCTCGCCACTCTTCCGTATTGTAGGACTATGCAACATATTGTATCACATCTTCTATGTTATGAAGGGAGATTCAGCATTCACAGAAATCCTCTGTTCCTCTCATTGTTTTTAATAAATCCATGAAACTGGATCTTGTTATGTGAGAGGATCAACAATCTGAAATGGATTCACACTTCTGTTATTAAGTCAGCAAAAGATGGGCATAAAGGCCATTAAAAATGTAATTTCAGCTTTATTAAAAACACAGATTGTTAAATACATCTGGTTCCTCAAATGAAGTGTTTGCTGAAATGGAAGCAATAAATCTAATTTCAACCACAATTTTAATTAAAGGCTAGCAATGAGAAACTTTAAATAGACACTTGGTTGAAAATGTAAAGAAGTGGTTTAGATATCTGTGGCTGAAGCCACTGTAACTAGTATTCTTCCTTAATGCAATTGCCGTTTATTGTGGTAAATGCCTTCACCAAGTTTGGTTAATTTAGTCCATGTTTACAGATTAATTTCACTGGTGATGTGAATGAATGATATAATCAGAGCAATTAATTACAGAAAAGGCCTCTTAAATCATTGAATCCATTCCTCTTCCAATGCGGAATTGTGCAGTATGGTATATTTGCTAAGGTTTTGTCCAGTCCGTTTCCAGGGATGAGGCTTCTACTACTTCCTTGAGAGACTATTTCACTTGATTTTTTAGTAACACTAAAACAGAACAGTTTTTCCCTACCCTGTTATAACTTATTTAGCGCTCTCTATAAAAGTGTCCTAATGTGAAGCAGTGGTATGTTAATGCCACTCAAGGAGCAAGGAATGTGACTGATAATTTAATGTTCATCTCATTCAGAACAACACTATACATGTTTTACTGAATTTAAACTGAAGGGCAATTAGAGAGATGGGGATCGTGCAATTACCACTATGTAGTGCTTTCACTGTTTTAACTAAGCAATAAAACTGGGTAATTGTACAACACTAATTGAATGCAGAAACACATAATTGTGTGCCACCATATGTATCCTATTACTACAAAGACTGTCAGTATTTTCTAAGCTGCTCTTGTGATCACTGCAGATGGCAACAGTCAGAGAAGTTGTTCTCTAGGGTTTATTATATGGCTATAAAGACATCCCATGATTTCACAAAATAAATGTGTTAAATAGCAGCAATTATGAAAAATGTTCCAATTAAAACATGGAAGGCATGACCTCCAGAAAACAGAGCAAGTGGCTGTATAGGTACAGCATTACAGACTTTAAGCACACTGAAAGCTCATGGAGAGTTTTCTGCTAAAATGGACAATAATCATAACAATACTTGCCATTTGTATAGAAATTACCAACTTCAAAGTGTTTTTAAAATGTTAAGAAACTAATCTTCATCTTACATCTGTGACATAAATAAATATCATCCCATTTTACAGATCAGGCAATTGAGGCAGAAAGGTTAAGACATTTCTAAGGCCACAGAGAGTCATTGTCAGACAGGATTAGAATTCAGAAACTCTTAGTTCTCAGAAACTGTGCTAAAGACCACATTCTCCCTCTCTATCAAACTCTAGATGAACTTTAGAGCAGTAATGTAGTCAATGGATCAAATGCTGACTTTCTTACAGTGCGAGATCACTTGATTTCATGGCAATCTATTGTGTCACAACATGTTTAGTCAGGCTTTTGACACAGTCCCACATGACATTCTCATAAGCAAACTATGGAAATGTGGTCTAAATGAAATTACTATAAGATGGGTGCACAACTGGTTTGAAAACCCCTATTCAGAGTAGTTATCAATGGTCTGCAGTCAAACAGGGAGGGCATATTTATGGGGTCCTGCAGGAGTCAGTCCTCGGTCTGATATTAGGCAACATTTTCCCTGTGATTTGGATAATAGAGTGGAGAATATGTTTATAAAATTTATGGATGACACCAAAACGAGAGGGGTTGGAAACTCTTTGGAGGACAGCATTGGGATTCAAAGTGACCTTGACAAATTGAAGAATTGGTCTGAAATTAACAGGATGAAATTCAATAAAGCCAAGTGCAAAGTATTTCACTTAGGAAGGAAATATTATATGCACCACTACAAAATGGGGAATAACTGGCGAGTTGGTAGTACCGCTGAAAAGGATGTCAGGGTTATAGTGGATCACAAATTGAATATGAGAAAATCATTTGATACCATTGTGAAAAAGAAAAATACCATTCTGGGTGCATTAACAGGAGTGTCATATATAAAACATGCAATTATTCTGCTGTACTGGGCACTGGTGAGGCCTGAGCTGATGTGTGTTCAGTTTTAGGTACCATACTTTCAGAAAGATAGAAAGAAATTGGAGAGAGTTCAGAAGGGAGCAAAAGAAAAAAAATGATAAAAGGTTTAGAAAACCAGACCTATGAGGAAAGATTAAAATAATTAATCTTGAGAAAAGAAGGCTGAGGGGGCACCTGACAGTTTTAAAATATGTTAAGGACTGTTTTAAACAGGATGATGATCATTTGTTCTCCATGTTGACTGAAAGTAGACAAGAAGTAATGGGCTTAATCTACAGCAAGGGAGATTTAGGTTTGATATTAGGAAAAACTTTCTAACTATAAGGATAATTAAGTTTTGGAATAGGCTTCCAAGGGCAGTTGTGGAATCCTCACCATTGGAGGATTTTAAGAACAGGTTGGACAAACATCAGACAGGGATGGTCTAGATACACTTGGTAATGCCTCAGTACAGGGGGCTGGACTAGATGACCTCTCAAGGTCCATTCCATCCCTACAATTCTATGTTTTGTGATATATGTGGAGTTAAGTGCTGAGACAACACATTTGATGTCAATATGTACCAACAACCTAGAGACCTGACTTCCATGTACACTAATACCCCGTTACACAGCCAGAGCAGAGTAAAGGGGCTTTAGTGTAAATGAGAATCAGATCCTTTATATTTATCAGATGAGTGCTGCCTAATTTATCATACAAAGTACCGAGCTTCCTGTGCTCCACCATATACCTGATAAATTCTATGGAAGTGCCCACATAGCCTTTTATAGTTCTTTTCTTTTAAATCAGTGGAGCTGAAGTAGTTTTAATATGCAAGTGCTTGTTTTGAAAGTTATGGTCTTTGTGGAAAGTTTAATGCCTTCTAGCCATTGTTTAGTATCAACAGCAGCATATGACCTTTGTGTTCTCTGGACTGGAACACAATTTGTTCTGGAACAATTTGAATAAAGTGAACAACAACATGATTACTCACGATATGGGTATTACCAACAAGGGAATAATGAGTATGGAGGCAGAAAGAAATTAAAAATGCTTCAGGCTACTGCTGTCAAACTTTAGAAATTTAAGAAGTTTGAATACAAAAGCATGGTAAGTCTTTTTCCATGAAATCCTCCTGCACATTCCAAGTCACGGTATGAATGAATCCTGACATTTGATTGCTATAACTTATGCATGCAGCCATCTATGATCACTAGCATTAAGACTGCTATAGGGGTGTACATGTTCATGTCTAATGAGAGCCCTGGCCTACATGGTTTTAGCATTTTCTGAAAAACTAGGCCAAGAATGGCTAGAACTATACAGACAGCTGTCACTGTGGAGTTCTGAATTATACAAACCCAATTCTCTCCAAGTGTGTTAAGATTTACTTGAACCAACTTTCCCGTAACAACTTTCCATTGCCAAACAATATTAAACACAGAAGATGATGGCAGATAGTGCACAGCTGAGAACTTATGTACTTTACAATCTAAATTATATTATTGCTTTAAAACACAGAGTTATGGGCGCCTTGATACTGAAAATTCTCAGCAAGTTAGAATAAATTCAGAGACGAACACAAAAATGATTAAGGGACTGGAGACATTAATTTGCTGGCAAAGACTGAACTAAAGATGACAGTGGACACAATAACTGTCAAGAAATATGTAGACGCCAAGGAGAGAGAGGATTTGTTTAGGGTGTTTTTTTCAGTGACTTCAATGGGAGTTGGACTGGGCCCTCAGAAGAAAATCAATTACATTAGATTAGAAAAAGGAAGGTTTAGACTGTCTAACAAGGAAAGCGTTCTAAACAAAAGATCTATTAGACTGTTTCATGGTTAGAGCTGTCAGAGATGGACTTCAGGGTGCTATTCCTGGATCTGCCACTGACACACTACATGTTTTTGGGCAGATCATGTAATCTCAGTTTGTACGTCTGTAAATTGAAATACTGCTACTAATATCCCTGTGTGGGGGGCTGGGTAGCTTGGTACTATGTAAAGGTGCAAAGTATTTATTTCAAGGGAAGTGCCTAAAGTCCTATTGCATGAAATATTTGTAGCTGGACTGAAAACACACTTAAAAATTTACTGTATGGACTAATCCTGCACTAGTGTCCTAGGAAAAAGACTAGTTAAAGACACAGACGGTTTAACTTCTAGGAGCCTATAAGTCTATATTTTTTGTGATTGCTGTTTAGTTTTAAAGACCTTTTGATGATGAAAAGATTAATATGTGAGAGAAACTAAGTTAAAAGGCTAACGGCATAGACTATTTCACTGAGAGCAGAGGTACACTTTCATTCCCTCCCAAGTTAGCAGTAATAATACAGTAAGTAGAGCTTTCACTTACCAGTAGATTCTCGGGTTTGATATCCCTGTGAACAATGTTCAAGCTATGGAGGTATTTGATGGCACTGGCCAGATTGTACAGCATCCCACTGGCATCCCGCTCTGTGTATTTGTTAGTGGAGGTAATGGCATCAAAAAGGTCTCCTCCCTGGAACAGAACAACCGTGGCACATTAACAACTTCCTGTTGTACACAGACAGCACCGCTTAATAATATTCTTAGAAAGTGAATAGCAGCACTGTGCGAGTGCCCCACAGAGGTCCTTCCTACCGACAAAGGCATTGTGTTGTGGTGTCATTCCTCCCTGGTATAGAAAGCTGGCCATACCTCCCATTCAGAGCTGGTCAACACTCCTCAGTGTTTCAGAGTAGCAGCCATGTTAGTCTGTATTCGCAAAAAGAAAAGGAGTACTTGTGGCACCTTAGAGACTAACCAATTTATTTGAGCATAAGCTTTCATGAGCTACAGCTCACTTCATCGGATGCATTCAGTGGAAAATACAGCGGGGAGATTTATATACATAGAGAACATGAAACAATGGGTGTTACCATATACACTGTAACCAGAGTGATCACTTAAGGTGAGCTATTACCAGGAGGAGAGTGGGGGGGGGGAACCTTTTGTAGTGATAATCAAGGTGGGCCATTTTCAGCAGCTGACAAGAATGTCTGCGGAACAGTGGGGTGTGGGGGGGAGGATGAATTAACTTAGGCTTGAATAGAGACTGGGAGTGTACAGGTCATTACACAAAGTAAAACTATTTCCCCATGTTTATCCCCACCCCCACCGTTCCTCAGATGTTCTTGTCAACTGCTGGAAATGCCCCACCTTGATTATCACTACAAAAGGTCATCACCCCCCCCTTCCTCCCCCCGCTCTCCTGCTGGTAATAGCTCACCTTAAGTGATCACTCTGGTTACAGTGTGTATGGTAACACCCATTGTTCCATGTTACATGTTCTCTATGTATATAAATCTCCCCACTGTATTTTCCACTGAATGCATCCGATGAAGTGAGCTGTAGCTCACGAAAGCATATGCTCAAATAAATTTGTTAGTCTCTAAGGTGCCACAAGTACTCCTTTTCTTACTGCTCAGTGTGTCAGCTAACGGAGCTGAAAGATGCAGACTGAGGAAAATATGAAGCGAAGCAACCCATTCTTCTCCTGTAGCCAAACATGCTGGTTCTGCAACATTTCCAGCACTGCCAACCTCTTTCCTTAGCACCTACGTTGCAAACCTGCTGCATATCATTGTGCTGGGTACCAATCCTTTCTGCCATTTATTATAATTACAAATAACCTACATTCAAAACCATATCCACAATCTCAGTTCAATCCAAAATGATATGGATATTTAGAATTAAATATAAAATTATTTCCCATAATGTATCTATCTACCCAGCATATATACCAGTGCATTAAAGGGATCTGTTTCCACCTCTCAGAAATCTTTGAAAACATTAACTTCAGAGACCTCTCTCCCTTATAGAATGTGTCAAGTATTCTAGGTTTTCTACTTCCTGATGTTAATACTGGGGTCCTCCAGTAGAAAATATGATACACTATTATGCTGGAAGGCATCTGATGAGTTAACATTGTAGTCTTACTGCACTGGAGACAATCTATGTCACTTCCTAGTTATCACTAGAAGTATTTAACTCTGTTGCAATCACCCATGCCTCTCTCTGTGTTCCTTCCTACACCATAACATGACATGGTGCCAGAGCTGGCTTGATGCCACCTCCAGGGAGGGGAAAACAAAAGGAAAGGAATGAAGGAAAAGAAAGTAAGTGAAATTCCTCTGAAGAGAGGAGAGTGTTTATTTTCTCCATTCTCAAACTCTCAGGCAGCCACTATATCAGACTGTATTACCAGCAGTGAGCTATAAGAGAGAAAAAATATTAAAGTGATTGAGAATGGCCAAGAGGGCAGGAGAAACCCCAGTTCAATAAAGAGTGTAAGGAAAAAGCAGGCAGGGTGAGAAAAATAAAAGGTTACTTTGCAGAAGAATTGGCCCATAGGCCAAAAGCAGAACAGGTCTATCAAAGAAGCCTAGATCCCACAGAAACAGAAAAAGAGAGGACCAAGTCTGCAAAAACAGTGAAAAAATCAAGCTGCCTAGCAGGTACAGCAGCAACAGAAAGGAGAAAAAGTAAGTAAAAGCAGAGTGTTCTTAAAGAAACAGAAGTTATTTTCCTAGGGCAATGGAGAAAACATTTCCCATACTCCAAGCGTTGTCAACTCTCATGATTTTATCCTATGTTTCACTCTATTAGGTATTTTTCCTTAAGTCCCAGGGCCTGAATCATGCCAAATCTCAGTTTTCTTTGGGGAAAATAAAAAATAAAAAAGTCAGTTTCTGGCCTTTGTGGTTACAGAGCAAAGCTAGAAAACGTGGCTGCTAGAGGCTCAAAAAGTAGAAGAAAAATAAAGACCCAAAATATTTGAAAAAAATAAAATAAAACCCCTCATGATTGTTTAGCCAATCTGATGGTCATTGGCATCCAACTCAACAGTCTTGTACAGTTGTGTTTGACACTAGTATAATTCCTATAGAAAGCATTAATTTCACTGATTATAATCAGCGTAGCCAAAATGCATAAACTGTGTTGAGTAGTTTCATGTTGCATCAGGACTTGTCAATTACACCAATAAATACTAAGTACATCTCTTTTATATACAATATGGGGGAAGAGGCATAGGACATATTGGACCTAGGTCAAGATAAAAAGAACGGTTTATGAAACACTGAAAAGTTTATGTGACACATATTATATTAGGAAATCTGAGTAACTACCACAGAGCATGACAGGGAAACAGAAGGATGCAAACTGTAATAAAATGAAAAGGAGTACTTGTGGCACCTTAGAGACTAACAAATTTATTAGAGCATAAGCTTTCGTGAGCTACAGCTCACTTCATCGGATGCATTTGGTGGAAAAAACAGAGGAGAGATTTATATACACACAGAGAACATGAAACAATGGGTTTATCATACACACTGTAAGGAGAGTGATCACTTAAGATAAGCCATCACCAGCAGCAGGGGGGTGAAAGGAGGAAAACCTTTCATGGTGACAAGCAAGGTAGGCTAATTCCAGCAGTTAACAAGAATATCAGAGGAACAGTGGGGGGTGGGGTGGGAGGGAGAAATACCCTGGGGAAATAGTTTTACTTTGTGTAATGACTCATCCATTCCCAGTCTCTATTCAAGCCTAAGTTAATTGTATCCAGTTTGCAAATTAATTCCAATTTATGGAATGGTGGGATGGAAATTGTTGAAATCATGGTGGAATTCCTCAAGAGCTTCTTTTCCATGGGTCCAGATGATGAAGATGTCATTAATGTAGCGCAAGTAGAGTAGGGGCATTAGGGGACGAGAGCTGAGGAAGCGTTGTTCTAAGTCAGCCATAAAAATGTTGGCATACTGTGGGGCCATGCAGGTACCCATCGCAGTGCCGCTGATTAGAAGGTATACATTGTCACCAAATGTGAAATAGTTATGGGTGAGGACAAAGTCACAAAGTTCAGCCACCAGGTTAGCCGTGACAGTATTACCACCATCAACCTCAGCCTGGACCAGTCCACACAAGAGATCCACTTCCTGGACACTACGGTGCTAATAAGCGATGGTCACATAAACACCACCCTATATCGGAAACCTACTGACCGCTATTCCTACCTACATGCCTCTAGCTTTCATCCAGATCATACCACTCGATCCATTGTCTACAGCCAAGCGCTACGATATAACCGCATTTGCTCCAACCCCTCAGACAGAGACAAACACCTACAAGATCTCTATCATGCATTCCTACAACTACAATACCCACCTGCTGAAATGAAGAAACAGATTGACAGAGCCAGAAGAGTACCCAGAAGTCACCTACTACAGGACAGGTCCAACAAAGAAAACAACAGAACGCCACTAGCCATCACCTTCAGCCCCCAACTAAAACCTCTCCAACGCGTCATCAAGGATCTACAACTTATCCTGAAGGACGAGCCATCACTCTCACAGATCTTGGGAGACAGACCAGTCCTTGCTTACAGACAGCCCCCCAATCTGAAGCAAATACTCACCAGCAACCACACACCACACAACAGAACCACTAACCCAGGAACCTATCCTTGCAACAAAGCCCGTTGCCAACTCTGTCCACATATCTATTCAGGGGATACCAGCATAGGGCCTAATCACATCAGCCACACAATCAGAGGCTCGTTCACCTGCGCATCTACCAATGTGATATATGCCATCATGTGCCAGCAATGCCCCTCTGCCATGTACATTGGCCAAACTGGACAGTCTCTACGCAAAAGAATGAATGGACACAAATCAGACGTCAAGAATTATAACATTCAAAAACCAGTTGGAGAACACTTCAATCTCTCTGGTCACTCGATCACAGACCTAAGAGTGGCTATCCTTCAACAAAAAAGCTTCAAAAACAGACTCCAACGAGAGACTGCTGAATTGGAATTAATTTGCAAACTGGATACAATTAACTTAGGCTTGAATAGAGACTGGGAATGGATGAGTCATTACACAAAGTAAAACTATTTCCCCATGGTATTTCTCCCTCCCACCCCACCCCCCACTGTTCCTCTGATATTCTTGTTAACTGCTGGAATTAGCCTACCTTGCTTGTCACCATGAAAGGTTTTCCTCCTTTCCCCCCCCCCCTGCTGCTGGTGATGGCTTATCTTAAGTGATCACTGTCCTTACAGTGTGTATGATAAACCCATTGTTTCATGTTCTCTGTGTGTGTGTTCATAAATCTCTCCTCTGTTTTTTCCACCAAATGCATCCAATGAAGTGAGCTGTAGCTCACGAAAGCTTATGCTCTAATAAATTTGTTAGTCTCTAAGGTGCCACAAGTACTCCTTTTCTTTTTGCGAATACAGACTAACACGGCTGCTACTCTGAAACCTGTAATAAAATGAGGTTCAATAAAAAACTCACACAGAAACAAAAGCAGAAAACTTGAGCAATTCTGAAAAAAAGAACTGGGAGACAGGTGGGTATAAGATGCCCCCTCATTTCTTGAAAATGAACCTCACATAAGAAGCTGAAGGCCATAAAAATCTGAGAAGGGTACACTGTCCAGCACTGTGAAGACCTCCAAAGTAGGGGTAGCTGTTGCACAAAAGAAAAGAAAAGAACAAGAGAAAGAGACGAGATTGACAATGAACATGGTTATACAGCTAGTGTCTGATTGTGGGCAAGATGAAGACAAAGTTTCAGCATCTTTGCCACCAGTCCAGTAAAAAGCATCTTGCTGAAAATTATAAGAGCTCAGCAGAGGATTCAGCAGCACAATTGAGAAATCTGCAAGCTGCAAAGATAAGAGGACTTGTGGTAAATGAAAAGCAAAATTAGCTCATTCCAGAATGCAAATTACAGTTGTCCAGCACAGATTTATTCCCACTTTGGGTTTTAAAAGTCCAGCTCACTAGAGTGTTTGAAGACAGTCATCTGGACCATACAGACCTTCCTCTGTACTATCTGATTACACTGATCAAGACTCTTTGAATCAACCACTCAGAGGAATTGAGAGTTAGAAAACTTGGAAAACCAGAGGAAAAAATTCAAACAGAATAAAGTAGAAGATGGAGGAGAAAGAGGCCAAGATTAAGCTCAAAAGAGAAGATTAAGGGAAAGGTCTGGTTTCTTCAAAATTTTAGAAGAGATATTAAACAGCAAGTGTCAAGTTTTAAGCAAATCTCTAACTATTAGAGATCAGGATGAGACCTAATGTAGAGGGCAAATTATCTAACATCTACCTATTATGGGATTCTTATACCTTTCTGTGAAGCATGTGGAGCTAGCAATGGTCAGACACAGAATACTGGACGAGATGAACCTCTGATGAACCTCAGCATGGCAATCCTTATGTTTTTATATTCCTATGTTCCTAAATCTCAGCTGTAACATCAATTACATCAGTCAAGCATCTGGCCCAAAGAGGGGGGGAAAAAGGTCAAGCCTCAGATGTAAGGGAAGTAAAAGAAAGATGAGTCTAAAGGGAAAAAGGAAAAGGAAAAGGAAAAGGAAAAGAAGAAAAGAGGGAAGCCTAAACTCAAGAAAGGAAAAGAAAAAGAAAAGAAAAAGGAAGCACACACAGTACATTAACAGAGACACAACTAATATAAAGCAGAATCATTTTGTTGGCAGTCAGGCAGTCTACCTTGTCCTCAGTTAAAAAAAAGGGGTATAATTAGACTACACTGAGTTTTATTATATTGATAAATGTTTCTGAAGTTAAAAAAGAGGAGAGAGAGGTGCTGGACGGCACTTAAAGTGTTAAGATGGTTGACAAATATTTTTTCTAAGTTATCTCTGAAGCACTAGTGTTTTATAACTTGCCAAGCTCTGCCTAGCTTATTCATACACCAGGCCAACCATCCATTACGTAGGCATACTGGGCACATGGGGGTGGGGTCGGGGGCTGAAACAGGGGCACGTAAGGATGCAATTTCAACCCTTATCTCTTGATTCTCCGATTTTTCTGGAATTAAGTCAGACATCAGAATGTAGTTTTTATCATCTGCACATAAGGCAGTAAGTTTGTAAAGTACAGTAACCAATTATTTATTACCTTGTTATGTAAATGACATAATCTCTTTTCTGCTGTGAAAGTGACATCATATCCCTGAGCAGTAAAGGAAACTCAATAGTAAATCTTGCTTGTTAAGTTGACTAAAACCCTGTTCAGTTTGAATAATAATTTTGTTTTGTTGTGCAGAAAGGCAAAGTGCGAGACACCAGGTCCTGCAGTTGTTTTACAAGCACTGCTTGCAATATGTTTATATTTGTATTTATGAAGTGCTTTTTCTTACACTTAGAGCACTTTAAAAAAAAAAAAAAGCAGGGAATGATATGCCTACCATGAAATGAAGGCAGTATTTGCAGCAGCCACTTTTGTCAAACATGTTACTGTCAATTAATGCAGGGTGAAATTAACTGCAACTGTGTTCTACAACAAGCCTTTTCTTCTTGAATTTCTTTCCTGTGTGTGAATTTGATTTAAACTCAGGTCTTCAAAAGTCAGTCAATAACAGATGGTTAATCAATTCCAACAGCATGTGCTGTGCAAGGGAAACAGTCAGCAATTGTTGAATTAACAATTAATATCTTTCCAGAAATACTTTCCTTGGTGCCTGCAGAGCACGGTATAACAAGGATTTTTCAATTAAATATTAACAAATAGAATAGATATTCAGAGAAACAATATTAACATCTGATTAGGACCATTCTCCCCTTATTCCCCCTCCCCATATAAAGGTAAAGAACCCATTTAATCCATGTGCTCATAGAAATTCAGATTAATTTACGTCTATGAAAAATCTCCTAAGCATGAATATTATCATAACTAAGAAAAAGCAAACCATCAGATTAAACTTCATGGTATCTGCAGAAATTGTTAAGTAAAAAAAAGAGAGAAGAGCATGCAAAGGTGTGTGGGTATGTTGAGGAGGAAGAGAGAAGGAGAAGTAGTAGAAGACCGATTTTCCCATGAAATCATTAAGAATAGCTTTTCTCTTTATAACCTTTTGTGAGTACTTGCAGTGTCCTCATCTCTTGTTTAGCCGAGTGAAAACTGGATAATAACTTAAACCCAAACAAAAAAACGCAATTGCATGTCAAATTTTCGAACATGGGTGTCTAAGTAAGTTGCTCCTGCAAAACTTGCCTGTGTTTTAAGTGATTGCTCACCCCTAAGGTCCGGGCCACTACAGTCAGGGCACAACCCACACAACTCACTCCTCCTTCTCGGGGGAGGAGAGAGATGGAGGATCTGTCATAGGAAACTGAGTGGAGGTGGGTAGTCACTTAGACCTAAAATGACCCAGAGTTTGGAACTTGAGCAGACCTCAAACAGTACCTCTCTGATTGTTTTACTATATGGCTGCCTAGGTCTCTCTCATTGGACTCCAGAAGCCCAGTCACCTGATGGGGGACCAAAGAATGGCTATAAAACCAAAAAGATGGCAGATGAGGGGAACTAAGAGGTGGCAGGGTTTACTATGCCTCCAAAGATTAGGTGAGGAGATGGGCACAACTTGGGCCATGGTTGAAGGGATCTTGTTTCCGTTTGTGGATGAATCATTGAGCGGCAATTCAACTTCTCATCTATTACATGTTTGTGGTATAATGGACAGGCCAGTCCTTCCAAGCCGGAGATGCAGGGCCTTACTAAATGCATGGAGATGAGGGGTCTTTCCATAGGGTAGAACTTTTAAGAGCTTAAAGGCCAGTTTTGCACACCAGGGTGAAGTTTTTACATTCAACAGGTGTATACACAAGTACTACTGGCACAAATTAAGTATCTCTGTTTGAAAATTGAGTCTTAACCATTTAAATCAGTGGACTTCAAACCATGGTATGCAAGGCCACCAAAGAAAAGAGAGTGTTGCTGGAGTGATGGCAGGAATGGGATATTGAGAATGGAAGTGGTTAATGAGAGAGTTGGTCTCTCTTACAAAGTATTCTGCAGAATTAAATAAGTGGATTATTAAATAACCATTGCTTTTATAAGTGAACTTGAAGTGCAGGTCTATTCTGTAAAACCACTGTGGAAAATAGCATTTTCTTACTCAAGACCTCTGTGCCCTGCGTTTCTTCAGAATTCTCTGATTTTACTGACAAATACATTTTGATTACTTTTACTTGCAGTGATCTGGGTTGTATTCTGACATGTGTATCATTAACAGAACTCAGAGTAGCAGCCGTGTTAGTCTGTATCCGCAAAAAAAACAGGAGTACTTGTGGCACCTTAGAGACTAACCAATTTATTTGAGCATAAGCTTTCCTGGGCTACTGCTCACTTCATCAGACTGCATGCATCCGATGAAGTGGGCTGTAGCCCACGAAAGCTTATGCTCAAATAAATTTGTTGGTCTCTAAGGTGCCACAAGTACTCCTGTTCTATTAACAGAACCGCTAGCTAAATTCTGATTGCAGACCCCTTATTGCCAATGATACATGGGCCAGAAAAAACCTGGCTTGACTTGCATATTCCATGCTGAGTTTGCAGTTCTGGCAATTAGGGGAAGAAAATCTGCTCTCGTAAAGTGAACACATTCAATTTGGAAGTCACTACAAGGCAATAAATTCAGAACCAACTATACAATGCTGTTTTTACAAAGTTATTTTTTCGGGATAGAACCACACTTTAAACAATAATGAGTTTTTTCAATCTCAATTTCAATTACACTAAAAGAGAAGACTTAATGAAGGGACACTAAACTCAATGGATACAGATGACACAGGTAATGTATTTTAAATGTGAGGCCATATTACTTTGTTTCATCAAAATATAATGATGTTTATACAAATGCTCTAATTGGGTGCTTTTGTTTTGCCTCTTGGTGTAATCTGGGGCCAAATTCTTTTTGAAACATATGAACAGGATCATGGGCCCCCAAAATACTGTCCACTGAGCACTTGCTGGCATGCTCTACAAAAAACTATCAGGTCACATAGAGCTGAAAATGAGCAGAGCTAGCTGCTAAATTGTGTTAAAACGAGCTAAAAATTAATTGTTTTCTTATATCCGTTTGTCATGTAAGGCAGTGCTGCAGTTACCACAGGAATGTTGTGTGATGCCATATGTGAGGAGAAGTGGTCCAGGTGATCACAAATGGAAGGTGAGGTGTCCACAAAATACACACTATTAGGATGTGGTCCACAATATGAACATGCTTGAGAGTCCCCAAACAGCAGGAGTATAGAACACACATCTCTTGTCATATGTTATTGTAAGTCTTTCGGATAAAAGCAACGGGCATTTTAGTGAGTTTTATCATGTACTATGGTTACAGCTGCTTAAGCAAAATGTCTGAAGATGCTGATAAAATCTTGAATTGGGTTCAGGTATGTGGGTGAGCTCCTCCAAAATACGCACCTTTACAAGCTCCATGACAAGGTACAACTCAGTTGGCATGTCCATCTCCTCAATCAGAAGAACAATATTGGGATGTTTGACCCTTCTTAAAATAGATACCTCATTCTGAATCATGTGCTCCTGCCACAGAACAAAAAGCCTAAAATGAATACATATTGGTGAAAAAACCCTACCCTCTCTACCCCCCAAATGCATGAGGGAGAGTTCAGAGGCTCTTAGCACTTTCAAATCTTCCAAAGAACCCATGAAAGTTACAAACGTTTTTTAGGCAATGTAGAAAATGTCTGGCAACAGCATCATTGTGGTGATTGAGTCAAGGTCAGAGACGAGACCACAGAAAATGAAATGTGGAAAACGAAAAGTCACTGAAACTTCTTAGAAAATTTTCTAATACAAAACATATTTTTGAGCAGTTATAAATATTATATAATTTATATTATGTGGTTCTATATTCCCAGAAAGCATTAGGTAAAGAATTATAAAAACCAGCAGCATTTCAGTCAGTGTAATATTTACTATATATGATTACTTCTATTTTACTGTTTTTTATAGCATTTAGCACTCTGGCAGCTACATGCTTTAATGACAGTAGTTAAAGCAAATATACACACAGCCAAATGCTGAACCAAGTAAATGCATTTTGCATTGTATTCTGCAGGCTGCTAGACTTGTGCTCTGATGGCCTGCCAAGAGCAGAACATTCCAAAGGCAAATGCCCTCAACTGTGAAAATTCTGCCATTGGCCAGGAAGAATTCGAACACCAACAACTTCCCAAACTGATCTTAGCTGTCAAAACAGGATGTCAATCTCACAGAAAAATGTTTTGTTGGAAACATTTATAGTCCTTATTTGAGCTCTCATACTTACTTTTCCTCTACATTTACTTTTCTTTATGATTTTCAGAGCATATTCTCTACCAGTTGACCTGAGAAAAGATGAAAAAAAACAAATTAAGAGTTTCCAAAGAAGCTATTCTGAATGATCATCTCTTCAAAACTACAGCATTGTTGTTTCAGAGTAGCAGCCATGTTAGTCTGTATTCGCAAAAAGAAAAGGAGTACTTGTGGCACCTTAGAGACGAACAAATTTATTAGAGCATAAGCTTTCGTGAGCTACAGCTCACTTCATCGGATGTATTTGGTTGAAAAAACAGAGGAGAGATTTATATACACACACAGAGAACATGAAACAATGGGCTTATCATACACACTGTAAGGAGAGTATAAGCTTTCGTGAGCTACAGCTCACTTCATCGGATGCATTTGGTGGAAAAAAAGCTTATGCTCTAATAAATTTGTTAGTCTCTAAGGTGCCACAAGTACTTCTTTTCTTTTTGCGAATACAGACTAACAGGGCTGCTACTCTGAAAACTGTAAGGAGAGTGATCACTTAAGATAAGCCATCACCAGCAGCAGGGGGGGGAAAGGAGGAAAACCTTTCATGGTGACAAGCAAGGTAGGCTAATTCCAGCAGTTAACAAGAATATCAGAGGAACGGTGGGGGGTGGGGTGGGAGGGAGAAATACCATGGGGAAATAGTTTTACTTTGTGTAATGACTCATCCATTCCCAGTCTCTATTCAAGCCTAAGTTAATTGTATCCAGTTTGCAAATTAATTCCAATTCAGCAGTCTCTCGTTGGAGTCTGTTTTTGAAGCTTTTTTTGTTGAAGGATAGCCACTCTTAGGTCTGTGATCGAGTGATCAGAGAGATTGAAGTGTTCTCCAACTGGTTTTTGAATGTTATAATTCTTGACGTCTGATTTGTGTCCATTCATTCTTTTACGTAGAGACTGTCCAGTTTGGCCAATGTACATGAAGCCTTAGTTTAAAATAACAATAAAGCACCCTGACATCTATGATTTCCCCACTAGAGGACTTAAAACTACAGCTCTGACCATTCTTCACCCTGAGATAGCCTTCATGTGGATGCATTTATTCTGAGTAGACACACCCAAACCTGAGAAGGGACAGATAGTTACAATGTCAATGTCGATCTTTTAAGTGGGAGTGACAGCATCAGAAACTCAGGTGCAAGGGGCCAAAACTCGGCAAAATATGTTCTTCTTGAAAGCTAGTGAACCAGACGCTTTAGTTTTCCCAGGAAAGCTTCCTTTCTGTCACAAAAAAGGATATTAATGGATTTGGTTTTCTGTGCAAGACTATATGTGCTCCAAAACACTGGAAATATTAACTAGCATGGAAATTAAGATATTTCTAAAATCTGATATATAAGAAATGAGTTTGTCTGAAAACATACTGCTGGACAAATTGCATATATGATACAGCAAATATGTAACAAGCAGATGACAACTCTGGCTACTTTTTGATTTGGGGGATCATATATTTTTAAAAAGAAAATAAAAGCTAGGATCATGTAAATTAATATCCTTTTTATTCTTTCTTCTAAAAAGATGAGTAACCACAGACTGTTGGCAACATCGATTTGCTCCATGACTTACAGACCTATTAAGAAAACATTCAGAACAGACTAGAAAGAGACAATCAGATAGGCAAGCGATGATATACCTACCACTTATAATGAACAATAAAGAGGTACAGTGCAAAGCAGAAAATTCATATTACTGCAGTATAAAAGTTTACAACTGTGTACTAGTCACAGACTATATTGTTAGACCTGTTAATTAAATTTCCCTAAACCAAATAAGGGGCTGCAGTCCTTCCACACACTAAGCTTTCACAAAATCCAGTGGGCATTTGGGTGTGCAAGGAATGCAGGATCATGGTCATGATTCTTTATGGCTACACCCCCTTCCCCACCTTTGCACCCACACTATGTATGTGGGGGAGATATGCATGTGATAAATTAGAGACGTAATAAATACTGCATGTAAAATCTTACTCAAGGCCCAGGAAGGGTAAGATTGAGTCTTAGTACAGTGACAGGTTTTTTTTAAAGATCAAAGAGTCATAACTGAGGTCCAAGGTTGTTCTAGACACAGGAATTTTATGCCAACGGGAAGAGGAAATTTCCTCAGCTCCCTAATATTGCCCGGCATTCACTCCTGGTCCTACAGGGCCTGAGATAACTTTAAAGTTATGCTTTTTTATGCCGAGAAATGCTATTTTAGGTTTTTATGGAGGTGTTTTACATTTATTAGTTTAATGTTTCTGTTTCTCTGAACTCACACTCATGGTAACCAAGCCAGCTTTACAGGTGGAGGAACAGTTCTAATACATTTGTGGTTTGACTCTCAAAAACATTCCTCAAATAGTTTCTCTTTAACACAAACAACATCTGCAGGAAGGTGTGCACTTTTTTGGGATGATCTAACTAGACCACAAAATCACGTATTCCCTAGTCACTTATAGGGTATTCCATACAGACAGTGCAACATATTACTAAAGATAACTGGGAAGTGGTAGCACTATTTGTGTGTATAGTGAGACCAACAGTTAGTTCTATCATTTCCTTGTAACACATTTCCTCTCAACTTCAGAACACCTGAAAAGCCCCAAATTGCGCGAGTATACATTTTTAACTGCGGGCAGGGAAGACTCTCGGATTCTCCCAGTATTATTCTGCTGCATAATCCACTAGCTTTTTTAATCTACTATTTCTTTCATTTTAGACTTGCCCTTTACTTTTTTTGCTCTCTAAACTGAGCCTTTTTTCCCTTCCCCTTTTCTTTCACCTTATCCTGTTTTCTTCTATATGGCTTTATATGTGCTCTCTTTAATTTTGCTTTTCTCCTTTTTCTTGGGTTTCTAAATTTTCTAGCTCAGGGTTCCTATGAGAGGCCACTTTCAACTCTGGAGTTTGATCTGAAAGATCTTTTGCATCAATCATCATAACCTCTCTCAAACACAGCTCTAAAGGTGTCAAAATAATCTTGGCCACATACCATGTGAACGCTGAGTCTGTAGAGAGAAAGGTTCCAGACTTCCACAATAGCTGTTAGTTTGGTATATGGAGACAATTCAATCTGAATCCAAGACTGGGACAAATTTCTTTCCAGGGAGACTCTAGTTTGCATTCAGCCTATTCTTGATCTAGTTTTTGTGGCTTGCTTCGAAGTTTGTACTTGCCGAAATGTTAAATTTGCTTCCGAAACTACTGTGGAGTCTTCCATAAACTGCTCTTCATTAATATGTAGTGGCAGTGGATGTGGAACCTCATTCCCAGAACACCCATGATCAGATATTAGCAGCTCTGTTGTTTATTGTGGACATCTCTTTCTCTGGCTCTTTTTTTGCCATTCTTTGCACTGCCATCATCAGAAATCAGATGCTTCATAATAATTTCTGTTGTGGACATCTCCTCCTTCCTGTGTTTCTTTTACACCGCACTCTCTTGGTTCTCAGCAATGCCTCTCTCTCTCCTCTCTCACCTCTTAGTGGGGCTGTGGCAGCACAGCCTACTTCAGGGTTTAGGGGTGAGGAACTCAAACCCACCCCTCGTGTTGCACATGAGTTTCAGTTAGTCTCTCATCCTTTATTCCTTTCCCTTTGTCCTTCGGAGTTGGGTCCAGCCACCCCTGACCCCACATTGTAGTACAAAACAAGCAGGAAGAGCACAGAGGCACATGTTTTATTAAAAATAACCTGGAAATGATGCTGACAGTCAGCATGACTTCATGGCATACTGAGATCTAAAGTTAGTTTTCAGTGCCTTACAGAGCCCTCCACACAAATTTTACATTCTAATTTTTCCTGTATTTGCACAGAATGCTATCCAGAAAAAAGATGATAAACACATATGCAAGAGCTCTGAATCCTTCTCAGGTCTGTTCTAACCAGTCAAAAAGGAAAGCTGAAAGAGTAAACTGCAAGAAAATAGTTTCAAATATCATATTTTAGAACCCTGCGAACCCTGGTAGAATTGTGCTGAGCATGGGGTTGGGGGGGCGGGGAAGGTATATAAAAAACCCCAAAGCATGAAAGTTATAGTTTGTCCCTTGGAACTGCTACTTTTTTCACAGCACAGGTTATTAGACTAGTTTTTCCATATTTTACATCTGGTACTGAGATATTACCTTATTCCACAGGTCCCACAGTCTGCAAATAAAGATATGATCTAGGAAAAGCACTATATTAATGATTGCTTTTACAGTAATAAGCAAATAATCCTTCTCACCTTTCTATACACTCCTTTACAATAGCAAAATTTCCATCTCCTATAGTCCTTCCAACTTTATATCTTTCTGCTATTGATGCTGGAACCTGGAAGCCTTCCTCCAACACTTCTGAAAAAATCATTAGTGCATTTTTATTGGTAGAGAAGGAAATGCAGATGTTGCACATAACATGCACTTTAGGTCCAATGGAAACCATTCAGAATCAATATCTCATTTAGTGTATAGCAAAACCATGCTGATGACATTGAATATACTCAATAGGTTTCACACAGATCAAATGATGAAAAATAAAACCTATGGGCTCTAGACTCAGACATTTAAGGTTTACACAACTTACAGTCCCTATTGCAACATATTCATACTGTAAAACTGAAATTGTATTTTTTAAATATGAAAGGGCCTTTGTGGTCTCCACAAGTGTAGTTGAGCCCTTTGATAAGGGTTAGAGCTGCTTGACATAGTATGATTAAATATACGTACCAAAAGTCTAACACTCAAGCACTTATTTTATTACATCCTGTAAAATGAGACATCCATAAAATTCCTCATGTGTGAAGTGCTATTTTCCCCTCAATATTAAATATTTAGTTTTTAAACAAATGTTCTCAATTATATCACCTTCACATGCAACCTGGGCACCAGATGTTTAGATAAAATTGTGTTACACACAGTGTCTACACACAGAAAAGGTTTGTAGTTCCTGTTACTTTAATGCCTATTAATGCACCTTTATTCTTGAAATACATTTGAAATAGCAGTTTACCAATGTCTACTAATGCTTCCAAAAGCGGGGACTACGGACTTTAATCTAAACCAACCACCTTTGGACCATATAAATATACCAGGTATATACTAATATCTAAAAAGCCTTTTAAAACAATGACTCTTAAATTTACACTCTTTAAGGCAGTAAATATTAATTAGATTTCACACAACAGAATACACAGTGAGAGAGACTATTTGACCAAAAAACCCACGTTTTCCAATGTGGTGTTAAGATTGAAATGCTGTGACTTGTGTTTTTCACCTTAAATTACAAATGGTACAGGGATACGTGTGTGCGTCTGTTGGAACGATAACCATCAGGGTATAGGCTACCCTGAGTTGCCATTATCTTTAATCATTGGCATGCTGCAAGGATATTCATCTCGCTGGAGCTGTCATTTTTCTACTAAAGCCCAATGTGATTATTCATGCTTCCTAAAAAAGTAGTTACATATGCATGGAACACTCCAGTGTACGGTGCTATTCAGATTAATTTATTTCAGGCATACTATGTTTGTTTTGGTAAAGATCCTGGTCATACTCTACGCTTTTTATCACAGAAAAGCTGGGACAGGATATTTGAGATACTGTCTGTCCAAAGTAATTTTATCGATTGAAGGGATATCAAACATGGAGTTATTATTTTACATACAACTGTCCTCTAATTGTTGCTTTTATTTTCTAATTAAATGTCAAATCAATTTACATCATATCAAAAACCTCATCCTATGCCACCTTGAACTCATGTCAGCATACAACATACCAATGTATGTCTGAACTGTTTTGTCTATGCTGGATTTTAAACTCCTTGAAACAAGGAACAGGTCTCTTTATAGGCATGAAATGTTAAGCATATTGCCCTTATATATGAAACGAAAGGAAGGAAATATGTGACATCCCCAGCAGGAATGATGACCTTGCAGAATTTTCATGCATCAGGGGAGTTCAGTTTCATATGGACAACTGCAGATTAAAGGTTCCAACCATCTCCTCTTAAATGGGTAGGTTACTAGACCTTTGCTGTGCTACTTCCAAGAGTTTGGAACTTTGGTCAAAATTACATCCCTCTCATTCCATCACCTCCTCCTTTTAAAAAACCTTAATATAAGAATTATTCTAGAAGTTACTCTATTTTAGTTACCCCTGCATTTATTACCTTTCCTTCTAACTTTTCACCATTTTATCACCCTGGGTTCCTTTTATTTTTCAGCTTTTAGAGGGTGCTCGTCATTTTTTTTTTTAAAAGATATACATCACAATAAAACACACAGCCTGCAAAGTACTCAAGTGGGAGTGCTTGTAAATAAAATGAGTATGTCAGACAACAATCAGTAATAATAAACCACCCTCATCCTCATCCCACGATCTAAACATTTTATAAAATCAGATTTTTTTTTTTTTTTTAAAGAGAGGGGCCATTAAAGTGGCAGTTGGGCCTTCTCTACAATACAACCAGTTTAATCCCCAGTGCTTCTGTAACACTTTGGGTGAAATCCTGATCCTACTGAAGTCAATGGCAAAACTCTTACTGACTTCAAAAGGGCCAGCATTTCATAGATTTTAGGCCCAGAAGGGACCACCGTGATTATCCACTTTGACTTTCTTCACACTTTGTGTCCACACACAAAAGCGCTGCAAATAATTCACAAGCATTCTAAAATGTGGGTGGGGTTGACAAAGCTTTCACATTTCAGAACTGGGTTGGTCTAAACTATTTGTGTTTGAACCCATTTAGCACCAATGAGGAAACTGTTCAACTAGTTCTGCTATTATTGTCTCATATTGTACTGGTGGCCTTTCAAAACCTTCCAGAATCCACTGCTTCTGGGAATCTGTGGGATCAGTACTAGAGAAGACAATGGAACTGAAATGCTTGAATAATGCTATTCTGGATGAAGGGCAAACATCATGCTAGCATAGAATCCATGATTCAACCAGTTCAGTAAACCTGGTAACCCTCTAAAGGTAGAATCAGTCATCCCTACAACTCTTCACTCTCTTCAGCATGAATAGCAATTCGTTTCCCGCATAGCTATCACTGTTTTGAAATGTCAACAACCTTCTAGCATCAAAACAGTCTCTTTTACCTTCTCCAGGTCCATCATTTTCATCCATTGAGCTGCAAACTTTGGTGGATGCTAATGAGGTAGAGGAGCCACTGTGTTGGGAGCTCTGGAAATGGAGAAAGACAAATGAAGACAGAAATGATTGTTAAAGTGCACTTGCATCTCCACACGTCATTACTGGACAGAAGTCCCAAAAGGGAGTTTAGTATTTCCCATGGAAAACATCCATTCACCTACAGGATGTTTATCAAAAGTTAGATGTTTCTGCTCATCTAATTCTTTTTATTCCCCCTTGTTACTGGAGATTTCCCTACTTCATTTTGTGCAGTTCAGCTTCTATGCACCTTCCACTGAAAAACAAGTGTAGAAAGGTTCTACATCGAATACATATTTTTGTGGCTGAAATGTGAGAAGTCACTAAATTGGGGTACTCTCTGTTGGTGGGAAGTTTCCAGTAGTTAGTTGTCTTGACATTTTAACCCAGCTAATACCAACACCAAAATGCCAATTATGACTGATACCTATTTTGCTAGAACCAGGTTCACTCTTTCCTGCAAGTACCCATTTGGCGAAAGCCTCCCCAGAAAGGTCCTGAACAAGCAAGCATATTTTTGTCATATAGGGAGAAAATAAAACAACATTACCACATATATACTTATTTTCCAGAGACCTCTTATTCTGTGCTGCATCTCTCTTACTAATGATTTAATAAATGTCCCAGCCAGAAAAACACGATCTGCAAACTGAAAAAAAATCTACAAATGTAACTGCAGAACTTTAAACTTAAAGCCACAAATGTGCATTACTTTATATTTTCATGGGGTAAATTGAGTTAGAAAGAGGTCTTTATTTAATTATGAAAATCATGTGATAATACTATCTTGTGTTTATAAAGCACTTTTCATGCAGAAAGATTCCAAAGTGCTGTTCTGTTTATAGTTTGCCTCCAAGTTACATATATGTAGAGTGAGACTATACTGTTTGTAATTTACATTGTAATCTCTGAGGGGCAGGGACTGGATCATATCTTTCACTATATTGGAAGATACTGAAAACAGGCTTGGGAGGTCTGGAAATGTGAAAGTGTTAGCAGTCAATGAATAAATGCTACAAAGTTAAATGGAAAAACAAACTATTTAGAGGAATCATTTCATACACCAAAGAAATAAAAGTTATTTTAGGGTAGAACAGAGCAACTGTTTGGGGCAGGATATGAAGAACAATGCTATATCCGGTTGAAACTTCAGTGCAGTACTGAGCTAGACTGGATGTAATTACCAGAGTTAGAATGCTGGAGTTTATTTGTATTTGCAGGCTAAATTTTAATTTCTCCCACACTAAATAGAGATCAGTGGATTTAGCCACTCATTTTGGCCTATTTTTTCTTTAAATAAACCTCATCATTTACACATCCCATGCCTAAGAACTTCTATGTCTTTTCTTTTAATCATCACAAACTCATTCTTTTCACTTTTCTGACCACTTTCTTTGAGCTTTGACCAGGATTAAAACTTCACTCATCAGCTTTTGGACACATTTTCTGCCTCTTAGTGACAGAAGTGTGCACTGAGTAGCTTTATACTGTTCACTGAGGCATTACTGCCCTTGCTGCAGGCATAGGACAAGTGTTAACTACCTATATATTTAAACTCTGCTAAATATTACAGTGAAAAAATTTACCTCACAAATATTTGCAAATGACAGTGTAGAGGGATAACAAGTAATAAGCATACAGCATAACTCCATGAATTCTCAAGGCAGGAAAAGATATTCCAGGTGAAAAGCACAGAATGATGATAAAAAGTAAAAATTTTGTTTTATACTTCTACTGGGAAGAACATATAGTGAATAGCTTTCACTATTTTTTCTGATGCTTCTCTTAACTTTCCTATGACAGCACATCCAAATTATGATTGCTTCTGCCTTTCCACTCTATTTTCTTAAGGGGACTATCATTTAAATATGTTCAGTAGATGATGTATATGCAGTCATGAAACGATCTTTAAAAACCCTGAAGTGTTATAGCTCAGGATTGCTGAAAGAATTAGTATTTTGACAAATTACCAAATGGTTACTGCATACAGTTTTTGCATGTTAAATGGTGAGATGAATCTTTACAGCAGATGGTACCTCTAACACTACTGATTATACACCACAGCATCTTCTTTAACATTTTGATTATCTCTTCAGACTGCTGACCTACTGCTCTTACTCCTCGAGGAAAAAAGGGAGAAAGATTAAAGTTGAGACATTACTTTGTGGACAAATTTTCTCCACCTGTATGTGTAAATTTAGACTCATGCATACAAGGGCACCTGATTTTTCAGAGCTTCTGAGGTCCCACTGGGATTTGTAGGTGCTCAGTTCTGAAAATGAGACAAAATCACTTAAACATATGCTTTAACTTTAAACACAAATAGTCCCAATTGACATCTGTGAGGCTAAGCATATACTTAGCCGCTTAGCTAAATAAGGGTCATCTTTGGGTGCCTAAATATAGATTTAGGAACCTAACTCTAGTCAATCAGAGATGAGAATGTTGGTTTCTGTAAATTTTAGCAGAAAACAGCTTTAATATGAGACTATTTTTAAAGCCTTCATCTCTCTTATAGACATTATATTTAGATCAACACATGAGAGCAGGAAGACTCAGTATTATACACAAATAAATAAAACCTGGGCACCAAAATGATGCATTACAGCTATATACTCTACCATAGGTCTGCACACAAAGCACCCACTGACAGCAGTGAGAGTTGTGCACATAAAAAAAGTGGGTATGGACTAGAGTGTAAAATGAAGGGAGTGTTAATGAATTATTTTGACAGGTTTCAGAGTAGCAGCCGTGTTAGTCTGTATTCGCAAAAAGAAAAGGAGTACTTGTGGCACTTTAGAGACTAACAAATTTATTAGAGCATAAGCTTTCGTGAGCTACAGCTCACTTCATCGGATGCATTTGGTGGAAAAAAACAGAAGAGAGATTTATATACACACACACAGAGAACATGAAACAATGGGTTTATCATACACACTGTAAGGAGAGTGATCACTTAAGATAAGCCATCACCAGCAGCGGGGGGGGGGGAGGGGAGGAGGAAAACCTTTCATGGTGTTCAGCTCTCGTCCCCCAATGCCCCTACTCTACTTGCGCTACATTGATGACATCTTCATCATCTGGACCCATGGAAAAGAAGCTCTTGAGGAATTCCACCATGATTTCAACAATTTCCATCCCACCATCAACCTCAGCCTGGACCAGTCCACACAAGAGATCCACTTCCTGGACACTACGGTCCTAATAAGCGATGGTCACATAAACACCACCCTATATCGGAAACCTACTGATCGCTATTCCTACCTACATGCCTCTAGCTTTCATCCAGATCATACCACTCGATCCATTGTCTACAGCCAAGCGCTACGATACAACCGCATTTGCTCCAACCCCTCAGACAGAGACAAACACCTACAAGATCTCTATCGTGCATTCCTACAACTACAATACCCACCTGCTGAAGTGAAGAAACAGATTGACAGAGCCAGAAGAGTACCCAGAAGTCACCTACTACAGGACAGGCCCAACAAAGAAAACAACAGAACGCCACTAGCCATCACCTTCAGCCCCCAACTAAAACCTCTCCAACGCATCATCAAGGATCTACAACCTATCCTGAAGGACGAGCCATCACTCTCACAGATCTTGGGAGACAGACCAGTCCTTGCTTACAGACAGCCCCCCAATCTGAAGCAAATACTCACCAGCAACCACACACCACACAACAGAACCACTAACCCAGGAACCTATCCTTGCAACAAAGCCCGTTGCCAACTCTGTCCACATATCTATTCAGGGGTTACCATCATAGGGCCTAATCACATCAGCCACACTATCAGAGGCTCGTTCACCTGCGCATCTACCAATGTGATATATGCCATCATGTGCCAGCAATGCCCCTCTGCCATGTACATTGGCCAAACTGGACAGTCTCTACGTAAAAGAATGAATGGACACAAATCAAACGTCAAGAATTATAACATTCAAAAACCAGTTGGAGAACACTTCAATCTCTCTGGTCACTCGATCACAGACCTAAGAGTGGCTATACTTCAACAAAAAAGCTTCAAAAACAGACTCCAACGAGAGACTGCTGAATTGGAATTAATTTGCAAACTGGATACAATTAACTTAGGCTTGAATAGAGACTGGGAATGGATGAGTCATTACACAAAGTAAAACTATTTCCCCATGGTATTTCTCCCTCCCACCCACCCCCCCCACTGTTCCTCTGATATTCTTGTTAACTGCTGGAATTAGCCTACCTTGCTTGTCACCATGAAAGGTTTTCCTTTCCCCCCCCCCCCGCTGCTGGTGATGGCTTATCTTAAGTGATCACTCTCCTTACATTGTGTATGATAAACCCATTGTTTCATGTTGTGTGTGTGTGTGTGTGTGTGTGTGTGTGTGTGTGTATAAATCTCTCCTCTGTTTTTTCCACCAAATGCATCCGATGAAGTGAGCTGTAGCTCACGAAAGCTTATGCTCTAATAAATTTGTTAGTCTCTAAGGTGCCACAAGTACTCCTTTTCTTTTTCATAACAAATATGTTTAGGAAGCAGGTTAATGCATATCAGATTCCCAAATCTTGAAAACAGAACATTGCATTACGTTTTCTAATTTATCGGAATCTTAATTAGCGCATATGAAGTCTACAAAGTCTTTAGACAATAGATTCTTTTGTATTTTGCTAATGTGAAGGAAGCATGTGGATGAAATGTCAGTAACAGAAATCCACACAGATGTAAAGCTGAGTTTGGAACACATGCGGAGTTGTGTTCTTTTAAAAGGGTGTTACTGAAACAGAATAAAATGAGTACACAAAGTGTAGGTCAGGCATAGTGATGAGGTACATCCTAAGGGAACGCTTTAAATTATTATAGCATATCCAAGAATTACCCAGGATTTTACAAACATGGTAAGGGGAAAGGCTAAACATTTCAGTAGCCTGTGTTTGAATACACCAGGAAATATATCAACAGAGATTCCTAGAAATTAAAGAGGCCAGTTAGGCAAACGTGCCAATCTCCTTGCCTATGCAATATTGTGAGCCATGTGTGTTTGGTTAGTTATAAATTATTCAGGTTATTAAATTATCTTAATCCTCCACCATCTCCCTTGAAAGGCCATTCCCTAGTCTAATGGTCATCATGTTTAGTGACAAAATAAAGGCAACAGAACAGTGTAGAAATGAGATTACGAGCCTGATTCAGCTCACCTAATTCCACTGAAGTTACACTGTCATAAAACCAATAAGAACGGAGAATAACGTACACTGGGAATATTTCAAGAGCAGGAAATGTTTTTAAAAGGCTATGCAGAGGGTAAAATATTCACCAACAAAAAGTAAAATTAATACTACTTTTTGATACCATTTTTTAAGAAGAAACTCAGTTTTATTTATTACAGCCTAGACAGAGCCAAGGATTAGACAAAGTCCTATTGCCCTCTCTCTATCCAGTGAAAAATGTTCTTTATTTTCCTTTGTTTAATCAGTTACATTTTTTTGGCACATACAGATTAGAAGAAAAAAAAATCTCAAGTAAACAGTACAGGATTAGTAAAAATTACTTAATGGAGAAACATCAAATCCACAATCTTTGTGCTGAAAGAGTAGAAGTCAATGGACTTCAATGTGCAGAAAGAGAAACGATGCAATTGTTTTCTTTTCAAGTTGGGATATACCACTAAACTGACACATGAGATCTACATATATTAATAAGCTGCCTTCATCTGGAAAGAAGGGAGGAAGAAGAAGTGCGTGCAAGCGTAAGTCTTGTCCATAGTCCTACATTCTGCATAGTGTCTTGAGGCACATGATTTAAACAAGATCCTGCTTGAAGAGCTAAAAGAAAAAGAGTACTTGTGGCACCTTAGAGACTAACACATTTATTTGAGCATAAGCTTTCGTGAGCTACAGCTCACTTCATCAGAGACGTAGCTCACAAAAGCTTATGCTCAAATAAATGTGTTCGTCTCTAAGGTGCCACAAGTACTCTTTTTCTTTTTGCGAATACAGACTAACATGGCTGCTACTCTGAAACTTGAAGAGCTACACATATTTCATATATGTATTTCAAGATGTACAAAGAGATCAGTTCAAACACAAGCAATAATCTATACGTTTCATTTAGGAAACTGTTTTGTTCTTTTCTTGAGGTCTTAAGCGAGTGAAAGTGAGATGGGAAAGTTTGCAGGAATATTATGCTGGTGAAAAGAACTAAAAATGACAAAATAAAGTATTCTTTTCTATATAGGTTCTTGTATTGCACTCATCACCATAGAATTGGAGTGCCTAAGTATTCTGTTTGCCTAGAGGGCAAGTGCAATACTGGAAGGCTAAAACAGTTTTCTATTTAGTGTTCAAGTAATAATCTTAAACCTGAGCTGGATGAACCACTGCTTTGAAGAATCAGTTGTAATTTAGTCTCTACCCTCACTCATTCTCTGGCATCTCCTGAGGAAAGATTGATGTTTTTTAAAATATATATCAGATTCATGCTTTTAGGAAGTTGGCCCACATAACTTTACTATATCCAGATTGCATTTAATGTAAAAGTTACTTATGCAGTAGTATAGTGAAAGGTGGGGTTTTTTTTGAAGTTACATACACATTGTAATATCTTTAATGAAACAGAAGAAAAAAATTCTAAGGAAGTCACAGATTTCTGTTTCCTATTTCTTCCATTAAATTAGAAATATTGCACTGTGGTCAATTTTTTATTTTTAATCTCATCTATTTGTCCAGGCTAAATTTTAAAACTCTCTCAATACCCCTCAGCATTTTAGGAAAGGAATTCTAACTCTATGTTATTTTGTGCCCTCTTAAATTATTGATATACAACAGCTTCATTTTCGTCTTCATTAGGCTACTGCTGGTAGCCATCTCCTTATTACTGACAAAAAATGCAAAACACAAACATTTTTAAGGGAAAAATGGTTTTGAACCTGGCAGACCAATTTCCCAATGATCAGGACATGGACTGAGCTGGAATTTGTATCAGCCTCACAGTCCTATAGAGTAAGAGCTCTTGAAAATGAGCTGAAGCAACAGTAACCAGCAGGAGATGGAATGTCATCTGTTGCTAAGTTTTTCCCCAGAAATAAACTAGGGAAATACAAATGAAAGAGGCAAAGGTGTGCTGGGGAAACAAGGTATTTATTTTAAAATACAGCAAGTACAGTTCAACATTCTTTGCAGACACATTTTTCTAATAATTAGGTGACTTAGGAAGAGTGCTGCTAAAGCTCACTTGACAGCAAAACCCGGTACACTGCTTACGGTACAGCACACTAATTTCTCACTTCATACTTCAAATCTATACCATCACACACTCACAAATTCACCCATAAGCAATTCTAGGCAGGTAAATTTACTGTCTCCAAAGGACCTATTAGAAACAAAATTCTTCCTTAGAGGACTCTTTACCTCTATACACTAGAGCCCAGAATTTAAATTTTAAAAGCTACTGAAATGTATCCACTAGTTAAAGCAACCTATTAGGATCCATGAATCCTACACTCTTATATTAATTGAACTATTAGATGAACAATGTCATCCAATATGTATATACTATAATAACCATTAGAATTATTTTGAAGCCTGCTTTTCACATTTTCAAAATAAACACACTGAACATCATGTATGGGGTTTTTTCCATTTATTTATTACATGACTTAACATTATCCAAAAATATTGTAAGTCTAGCAATACAACAAACTGCAACCGGTATGACATGACCAAATATGAAACACAAGTACAACACAGTATGATATAACAATGGCAGAAAATAGAAGTGATTTTCTTTAGCTGATGGTTTTATTTCAAATAATCAGCATTTATTGTGTAGGTTTCACAAGTTTTGCTAATAAATCAACAGGGTTTTTTTGGTTTCCTGAAGCACATTAATACAAAAAATGGAATATTTGAGAAGAAAATATCCAAGCACTTTTCTTGGAAAAAAGGCCATATGGAGGTCTTTGTAAAAACCTTTAACTTGTTTTGTGATTAATGTGTCCGTATTTACAATATTACGGAGCAACTAACAAAAAGAGCCCTTAGCAGAAATGGTTTTAGTTCATCTTTCACTAGAGTGTTTAAACTCAATACAGTGCATTCAGGGAAAACCACAACTAATTACCTCTACATTTCAACACATCAGACAATGGATATGCATATGAATACAGTACTTTTTTCATACTTTACTGCTGAAGGTGATTGAAATGTGAATATAATCAAGATGCACAAATACAGACATTAAAATGCATACAAATACGTATGTGCACACTGTGTGTATATATATAGCTTTTATATAGAAGTGTGTATACACACACACACACCCACACTCACACCCTCCCCACCCACCACACACAATGATTTAAAATGGGAGCTATGGTCACTCAGCAACTCTAACAAATCATATCCAGAGGGTAAATAGGCAGAGCAGGGCATTCAACAAGTATTACTAAAAAAGTACAGTTATGAATATCCCCTGTTCAGAGCGCAGGGATCTGCTGTTATTATTGTGAGGCATCAAATACATTCTGAATGGTCTTAAACAACCATTTGTATATCTGTATCTACATGTAAAGCTATTTCTAATTGTGTGACATAAGGTTCTATTTTTATTTAACATTCTGGTGAGAATCTCTCTTCTTGCCATTGACAAGCAAAAAAACCCAACGTTAGATTATTTACAATCAATGTATTTGCTTGCATAATAATTGGATGCTAACAAAAAGTGCAGTAAACATTAATATTTGTTTTCAACAAATGAAGAGGTAAATTTAGCCTCCGTGTTTTTCTGTGTTTTTAATCTTCATTTTTTTTTTGGATGAAATAGTAAATTTGGGTACCCTTTAAAGCATTTTTTTTGTTTGTTTTGGAACTGTCAATTTTAACATTTAGAGTTGAACGACATCTTCTGTAACAACATACTTTGCTGTATAAAGTTCAGATTATACTGTAAATTATAAAGTTGTAAAAACAAGCAGTTTTATTTATTCCAATTTTTTAAGCACGCCAATAATCTCAAGCCATACACTCTAAGGCTCTAGAACATTACGGATCCTTTCTTATCATATATATGCATACATGTATACACAATGACATATGCATATTTATATAAATACCCACATACACCTGTATAAATTTTTATAGCCACATATACCATAACAAAAAAGGTGCAAAGGGCTAAAAACAAACAAATAAATTGTACTCTTCCTGAATTGTTTTATGGTTTTATAAAGCAATTTTCCACACTATGGTGCTGTTAGTTAACTACAGCTTCCTGATTTAATTTTAAACAATATTACAACACAATATGATTTAATTACAATGCAGGACAGCATGCTTCATGATGGCGCAAAAGGCCAAATAGGTCAAAATATTACCATTCATAACATTACCATTATTGATCAGCCTGCATACGTATACATAGCTGTGTATAAGGACCCAATTCTGCATCCACTGAAGTCAATGACGTTTTTGCCACTAATTTAAAAAAGAGCTGAACCAGACACAAAATTAGGTGGACATGAGACCTTTTCAAAGTGTATACAGTTCCTCAGGGGAGATGTTCAGCTAATGTAAGTTGTCGTAGATCCATTGACTTTAATGGAGCAATGAAAATTTGCACCAGGTGAACATCTGCCCTTCATATATCAAAAAGACCAATACATTTTTTCATATATTCATTTAAAGAAGCCACAAACAAGATGTAATTGTCCATGGGTTCAAAATCAGTTAGCCCTTTTACATACTGTGCTTCACATTTGAACTATTTGTTGCTTTAAAAAAAAAAGTTGCAGAAATCATTAGGAAAACATTCATGACTAACCATGAGGCTCAAGGGGAAGCAAAGCACTCACAATCTATACACAACTTTCAACCACATGGTAAACTCCTTATGGTAGGAACAGGTCATGCAATATAAGATGAGGAACTATACGAAGTTCAAATAATACAAAGATGCTTAAACTATTCTGCTATTTAATAACAGTGACAAAGCCAGATGACAAAATAAAAGTTGTACTATTTGCAAGCAAAGCTACAATAGCAAGTTAACACATTTTCAGTTCACCAGTAAACTGGAACCTTATGGTCTTGGTCCAAAGAAACATTTAATTTCTGCTCATGTATAATGGAATTACACTCCACATAAAAGGGAATCTTAACATTTATAAACAACATGCTTTTTCAAACTTTAAGGGACTTCCATTCCTAAAGTAAATGATGTACACTACCCCTTGAATAACCCTTTAAAAAGAATAGCATGTTTAAATGATTAAATGTTAGGGACTAGCATATCCTTTGAAACAGCCTAAGGAAAACTGGCAATGATATCAGTCAACTGTTAGTCCCAAAGTTCCCTGCATAGCTACCAAAGCCATGGAATTTAGATTCACGGGCAATATCTACTGTTTGTGCAGAATGAATAATGCTCAGTGGACTGCTCTGAATAGTAGTCCATAAGACAGAGGGTAGGCAAGTTAAAATTCTGGGAATTTATTTTCTTTGCAGACAAAACCAATCCCTTAGAAGCAGTAGCTATTTTGTTTCTCTTCCATCACTTTCTTTGCATTTTTGGCAACTGATGCCAACCCACTGCCACCTATTATGGACTCTACTGAACTAAGTAATACCTTTTACAAAGAAATATCAACAACAGGCACAAGCACAGTTGATGAGTCTTTTAGGTAAAACAGGTGACCTTTTGATCTCAGCAGAGGCCTCTCAACTTCTGTGGGAAATCATTTTAAACCTGAACTCTGAAGCAGGTATGGTGAATCATGTGTTCAAAATGGATTAATCCAATTGCTTCACAAGCCTGCCAGATCAGTATCTTTCTCTCAAATTGATACTACAACCAAATAGTGAATATATAGAAGGATAAGTGTTGTGTTCTGCTGCCCTTTCAATTTTTTGTTTTCAATATACTCTGTAAACAAAATGGTAATGTACTAGACTGCAAGCTATAGTACCACATGTCAACATTTTCTAGTTGCATGATTTTTTTAAGGACAGCTTAGCATAAACGTAAAATATTACATTTAAAAGTTGCTATATAGTAGCTAACAACCCTCTGGGTATTTAAAGAAATGTTCCTGATTTTTTTTTTTTTTAAGATGCTGTATTGGGATGTTACCAATTACCTCAAAAATACCACCTGTGTAGATTTTTTGTTTAAAAAGAGGAATCTGGCATGGTTGTGACACTAAGACTTAAAGCATAAGTATTTGATATACTAGAAGTAAATGAACTACTAAAAATATATGACCACTACACTATGCCTTAAATATAAAGAATAAATATTAAATTATGATTTAACATATAACTGGAAAGACCATAACTATGTAAATTATATTAGTTAGCTCATATTCTCACAATAAAGCAGCAGAAAACAAACAAAATTAGTAGGTGTGTGTTAAGCGGTTACAATGCAAGATCTACTTTAACACTAAAGGAGTTTTGCATATTAATGTTGTACAAAATGTCCAGTATATAGAAAATAAAGGAACTCAGAAAAATTTAGACCTTAAGAGGTTGATTCATAATACCATCATTTTTAAAGGTTTTCACTTTTCAAATGGTCTGTTTGGAAAAGGTACAAAACATACTTCATGTCAAAGATAGGAAAATCTTTCTCAGACTCTAACACCAGTGAAAAATACTCACTTTGTAAGCAAAATATGTGTTTGCAAAAAAGGTGTCATTGTGTGTACAGTATGCTGTTTGCCAGCAGGTCTATGTATTTTCCAACTAAATAGATTTTTTTCTTATTAATATTAACTTTCCTATGCAATACAAGAGTGATTAATATAACAGCTCTGACATGGTACTGTGTCATATTCATGCTTCCTGTGAAATGTCATTTTTCTTACAGTTATCAAATTCTAGTACAGTGAAAATACTTTTAACAGTTCTTTGAAAGCATTTCTTTTTAGTTAGCAACCATATATGGTTTCTCAATTTTCTTTCTTTAGATTAAAAACTCACTGGAAATCATTTTAACAAGTGTGAATGCTCATATTATGAAGGGGCAAAGTGGTGGAGAATGATGTCACAATTGTGTTCTGTCATATAAGTTGAGCTATTTATTAACAGAGCAAAAAATGTTCATGTCCATACCATAGCAAATAAAGAGGACTATATTAAAAACTGTGAATATATGATCACTGTTTCAGAAGATAATAGGAGTGCTCTTCTCTGCCCATAATTGATTTCTTCATTATATTCACCTAACCCAAACATTATCCCATAATGTGTGCACAAATGCTTAGTTTTCATTTCTGAGTCAAGCACTCAATGCCTTACCCTACAGCTTGCATCAAAAGAAGTGGTAAAACCACAAATGCCCCCATAAATGTGTATATATTTGACTTGATGACTAATATTAAACATGCAAAACCCTTTTGTGCAATTCATTGTTACTGTAAATTAGCAGCTAATCTTGTAAGAAATGTTAAACCTTCACCAAATCACAAACCATAAACACTGTTCCATTTTCTCTTTTACACTGAGTCTCCTACTGAATCCAAATCATCCGAAGAGAGTGGGCGATACAGGTCCTGTAAGATGAAGGGCAGTATAGATTTGTTTATTGTGTTCAATTTGTTACACTGCAACTGTCCTATAATCTCTTTGCTGTTGTGGACCAGAATTGTTGGTTTAATTTAAAGTAACCTGTCTTCAATCATCAGAGCCCCAGAAGCACAAGTAAATCTAGATTTTGTCAATAGAAAATAGCATTTTTTAACCTTAACTAATAAAGGCCCTATAATAAAACAATATCTGACTGCTTTGCAGAATCTCATAACAGCTTTGGGACTTGGCAACATAGAATTCAAGTAATATTTTCCTTTTGTTTCTTTCTCAGACAGTAGCAGAAAAGTAAATGCTTACCTGGTATTATAAGGTCATCAGGACCTAAAGGCCACTGGACCTATGTAGCATGGGTCCAGAAATATTTGATCCTAGGGCAGTTAACCCTCAATACTGTGGTTGCATATATAGTACTATCTAACAGAGGTGCTCCTTTTTCCACAATTTTTTTATTTAGTAAAAAGACAGCATGTAAAATCCCTAGTCACTGGCTCTTTCTGATGGTAGCCAAGCAACAAGCTCATGTCAGCAGGGAGAGGGAGAGAGAGGCGCAACTTCTGTTTTTCAACACCCACTCTAAGCATCCTCTGACTAATCAGATAATCCTCAAATGCCAGAGGTGTGGGAGTATAATGGATAACCTCATCCAACCTACAAAAGACAACATGTTTCTCAAAGATATGCAACACAAGAAAATGTTCACCAAGCAGAAAGGTGCATGGTAGAGCAGCATCATTTCAAGGTGAAATAAGTAGAAGTGTTGGTTCAGAGAGGGAGGAAATAAATTCTGTGTTCCCCAGTGGTTTACCATCCCCCCATACAACACAACTCATTAAAACAGCGTGGATAACTTGAGTCTCAAGCTAGGATTCTTTTAAACATGTCATGGGTTTACAAATATTAAAACAAATACAAGACAGACATTGCTGAAACCTGCAATCGTACAAAAACACCACTATCACCTCACATGAAAATGGTGAAGGAGACTGATGGACTCAGCAGTAAAATTATTCACATTTTCTTCCTCAGGAGAGTATTATTTTTTTAAAAAATCCTAAAAATCTTGACTTAAAAAAAAGGAATATTTAAGATGTATGGGTTTCTTTTGTTTTTTTGTTTTGTTTTAAAAAAGAAAATATCATAACCCATGAACATGTTTTCGTTGCATGCAAGTCAAGAATTATACATACATGTATCCATAACAGCCTAGTGTGCTTATAAATCACCAATTTTCATGCATACATACAGCATGTAAAACAGGCCCCAGATTCTGAAAATCATGCTTTAAATGTGTCCCGGTCTTTTGGTAACCAATCTAGGCTGAGGCATAACTGTAAACAGTTCTTTCTAATTTTTAATGTAATTATTTAGCTTATTATTAAAACTTCTCCTATATGTACATATCGTTATGTTTTGGTATTTCTGACGCATAATGCACAGAAATGCACTCATTTGTCAGGAGATGTCATGTTCCTCTCTCTGAAAGGGTTAATGTAGGCCAGGGGGATCAATTAACTTATTAGGTTGCAAGCTGGCAGATAGTTAAGCTGAGAGGAAAGCCCTAAATAGGGGAAGATCACCTGTGTAGGAACAGAAGGGACTTCTATAAAGCCAGGAGAGCTGATAGCTGAGGGAAGAAATCTGCAGTCACTCCCTGGGGGAAGGGAGGTGTGGGTGAGGCTATGGAATCTAGTCTGCATTTACTCCCTGGGAGGGGAGAGTTTGGGCTGGCAAACTCAGAGAAAGTGGGAGATAGTAGGTGTAGGACAGGCTTAGGGAAATGGCACCAAGGTTTAGGATAGGGCAGACCAGTGCTGTTGATTAGAGGATCCCTGACCTGGAACCTGGAATAGAGGGCGAGCCCGGGTTCCCCTACCAGTCACTGGGGAAGAGGCACCATCGGGGCAGTGAATGAGAAGACTGCCTGAAACCATTTGTTAGGAAATACTTTGATACCCTGGAAAGTGAGGAGTATAGTGACCTAGGAGAGAGAGAAGCCAAGAAGTCAGAGCACCCTGAGTTGCAGAGAGTTGTACAGAGGTGCACGCTGTGAGCAGCAGAAGGGGGTGTTGGACCTGGAAAGAGAGGGTCCCCCGAGCTGCCAGGACTAGGCAAACCTAGTGGTGAGTGAACCCTATGACAGGAAAGCTAATCAAACTTTCTAATCAAACAGATTTTTAGGGTCATGTTCACCTGGACTCCTTGAACGTAAGGAATAGCCACAAAAAATAAAGTTTGTTTTGTTCCATGCATTTTAATTCATTCACAACTCACGTGGAAGGCACACCTAAATCCAACTTTTGAAATTTTGGAAATCCCAGTGTATTTGCTGACGCACAAACATTTGTTATTTGCTCGCTAGCATTGAAGTAAAATTTTCTAGAAAATTTATCCACCAATTTTTGTTATGTTAGATCAAAAAAAATCCCACATTTCTGCTGTATAAAGATAAAGACCTCTTCGCACAACACCACAAAAAATTCCTGAACTTTATATTTTTAAACTTTTCAGCTTGATTAATCTCACTGGGAACCACTCTCAGCAAAACTATAATTAAAATAATTTATGGAACTGAAAAATTAGGTTGGTAAATGCATGGTACAAAACTTCTGCTAAGTTTAAAGTAATAGTATTATTACAACACTACGGAACAACAAACGTAAATAATATCAAAAGTAGTTAAAGATGATACGATTTTTCTGCTATTATTTATTTATTTGTATTACTGTAGCACCTAGGAATCCTAGTCCTGGACAAGGACCCCATTATGCTAGGTGATGTACAAACACAGAACACAGACAGTCCTTGCCCCCATTGTGGCATTCCTAAATTGCACAGATTTTCAACTTGGCAGCTGTGGAAGTACACAATAGAAATATTAAAATACTAATCTCTTTTTCTATTTTCAAAATTGGTGAAATTTAATTATAAAAATTACATTGCTGTAACATTAAGATTTCAATTTGAGACAGTCAGGAAATGCAAAATTAATGATCTCTTATTAATATTAAATTGTCTATGTCCCACCTATAGAATTGTTCTGGACTGCTAGCTATACTGTTCAATGTCACTTCCCTATGAAGTAGGCCCAATCTTACCCTGAGATATTAATGCACAACTCTCACTAATTTCAATGGCTGTTGCATAGCTACAGAAAGACAGGATCAAGCCAAATGTATGATAGGTAAGGGTGAAACTTGCTTTTCCATTTCCTGACTTCTGAGTGTTTAAAACTATATCCCCAATGGCTTTGCTAGTGTTGGTTTTCATGAATAATGTGAAATCCTGGTGTAACACTGACAGACCCCAGTTGTCAGCAGGCGGGATTCAACTTGGGACTTCTGGAGCTTAGTGCATGAGCCTCTACTGCATGAACTAAAAGCCAACTGGCTCTTAACTAAAGCTGCACAGCAAAATCATTTTCTCTCTCTAAGTGGTCTTGGTGTCACTAGATGGGATAGGACACCACACCCAGGAGGCGTGTAGTTTACACTGGCCCTACTAAAGTAAATGGCAAAACTTTCATTGACTTTAACAGGGCCAAGATTTCATCTTTTAAAAGTATGTGCACAAATATAATAGGGGATGATGGTAGCGATCCCTATACTTAGGTTGCCCAACACTTTCAATTATAAAAGATTCTTAGGATCTTTTCTTTGAGAAGCATGAATACCCCTATAGTTTGCATCAGGCCTTTGATATTCAACAGGGAGAAACTCTTCAAGCTACAGGTGACTTTTCTTTGTACCATTAAATTCCAAAGTGTTAAATCACCATTTCCTTTCAGCAGGACAATTCTAGCAGCCTGCCTAAATCACTGAACATTCTAAATAGCCTCGCCCAGACTACTGCCATAGCAGCAGACACTGTACTAGCAACATGAAAGAGCAACCAGAGCATATATATCTGGAAGGAGGTTTGGGTAGAGAGCCGGGCTGGCATTTCTTTGACAACCCCTCTCCCTTCCCAGACCCATCACATCAGCTCAGCATCCCCCTGGCAACAAGACATAGGTCAGGCACGCCCCTAACTCCTGCTGATGGGGATGGAACACATAGTGTAAGTGTCTTATCTGCCCTCTGGGGACACCACCTGGGGCAGGAATTCTCCCATCTCCCAAGCAGAAGAGAGGACCTAGCTGGGATCCACCCATAAACCACCTAGATCCAGGACATGGTCCAAGCAGTTCATGTCCACCCCACAAGTGCACCACATGGGGCAGGAGTCCCCCACCTTCCAGCATCGTTGGGGGTGGGAGTGGGGGAGTGTGTGTGTGTGTGTGTGTGTGTGTGTCAGACCAGGCTCCCCTCAACTACCTTGTGATCCCAGCACATAATACTAGAAGCCATCTCCTCACTCTGGGATAACAACCTTTTCCTGCTGCTGGCTAATGTACTTAGACCTGAAGCTCAAATGGCTGCAGTTTGTGCTGCAGTGCTGAAGGCTCATGGGTTAAACCCTATTGATGCATGAAGGGGAGTTTGTTACAGTCAGATATAAAATAACTTGTTCATATACTTTTCTTTAAAAAAGCAATCCCAGGCAATTGCATTAAAAAACTACATTAAAAGATTATTTAGGATGTAAAGTCCAGCACTCAAAGTTATAAAATGCCAGTTTATGGTTGCCTTTGGATCCATAATTTGCCCCTTGTGCCTGTGCATTATGATCTTTAATTACGTGATCACATAGTATTTTTGCCACAGGACTTGTTAAATGCAGAGTTTGGACACACAACAGAGCTGAGTGAGATGCACAGGCCACTGTAATTCTTGCATTTCCTAACTTTAAAATGTTTCACTTTGCAATCTAAACAACATTGCAATGTAGTTTTTTGCATGTAATGTAATATATGTTTCTACGTGTATACACGCATTTTGTCTCTTTATAAAAGCACATAATACAGGGTTTTGCAATCTTTACATAGCATACACATGTGTATACCCCACGCTCACATACCCTTTTCTCTTTCTTGGCCATAGGAATGCATGCATCTCCCACTGAAATTAGTGGGACTGCTTGTAATTATTGAGGGCAGAACCTGACCCTTTTACAGAAGAGTTATTGCTCCTTTAGTTTATCTTGAATTTCAAAAGAAAATTTCCAATTTGCTGAATATTTTGATCATAGCACCATCACCACGCAATGTTTAAAACCCTGTGTAATTGCAACATCTCCTTCCCAAGAAGAGGTACTGGATAGGAAGAATCCATGTCCCTTACGCTCCACATTTGGAAATCAAAAACAGGTAGAGGTGATGCACTTGGCATGGAAAGGTGCTGACTACATAGCTTCCTTTCAACCCTCCCCCAATGAACGTCATTAATAGGAGAAAATGTCTTCTGCCCTTCGTGATGCAAAAATAGCATGAGTGATGGAGAGGGAGAAGACTGAGATGTACCAGGGAAAATAGGTGGCCTCAGAGCCAATGAGAGAATCCTTTCTGCTTCTGATGCCATCCACCTCGATGGAGACCCATATCATCACTGTGAAATCCAGCGAATTCGGATGACATTTCCCCCACCCCCAGAGACTTACTAATGATTAATCCAATAAACTTTGGGAGCCAGATCAAAAGGGCCAAGATGACACTGCTGCCAAGGAGAGGGCTTCAGGAACAACTCGCACCAAATGTAACTCACATTCTTACCTACCTGTGTTCCAAATAATCCAAAACCTGACTAAAATTAGGCTTAAAGTCACACACTGTCAGGTTTGCTTACAGCTCCCTACTTCAAGGAGACAGGAAGCTAACTCATAGTTTCTTTAAAATTGGAGGAGGCTGAAAAAGCCCGAGTCCAACTGTATTTGCAAGACAATCCGAGACATGATCCAGTGACTCAAAGATGATTTCTCTGAGGCCCACAGACAACAGTTGAGAAAATGTCAGAAGAGAATATCAATAGATATCTGTTTCATTCTCTTTGGACTAATGCAATTAATTAAATCAGTGTGCACAGCACTGACCTGCCTTTGGCCCACTCCCATACAAGAGAATTCAATGTTGAACCAAAAATGTTTTGTTACACAGGGATTACTACAGCAATTACACAGCTACCACCATCAGACTAGAAGGAATATGATGATGGTTAGGTACACTATGTACAGTAGTCACCCTAGTTTTTTGGTAAAGGAATTGAAAATCTATTGATGATCCTGGGCCTCCAGAGCACTAATACATCCCGCTGTTGCCTTGATGTTGAGCAACTTTGGCTGGTTGAACAAAAATTTATTGTATATTGTCATGACAATATAGCTAAATTCCACAGAGCACTCCTTCACTTTACCTTAGAATTAAAGGTATTGACACTGGGGTGCCAATAAATAAACATGGAACTTTTTAGGAGATCTAACTTTTCCTCCAGTTGTGAAATGCTCGACAAAAAACAAAGACATAAAAGTGTTCTGAAAGCAAGAGCAAAGACCTCTTTTTTTCTTCTTAAAGATAAGCCACTACCCAGCACACTTAATATTTTGAAAGATGGAGAGCAGCTGCATTCCCGTTGTTTAAGAGTGTTGCACAGGCACAACAGCAATTGTAGCCAAGCTCTTCCACCCCATACCTCTGGCTAGGTGTAATGAACACATTTGGGGAAGGCAATTTTGGTGGCACCCATGCCAGATCCTTGCTCAGCCAGTCTCCAAATTCAGATCCTTGTTTCCTTACCCTCTGTTTTCGCAGGCTTCCTGGGCTGGTAGGAGATGGGCTTGGAGACTTCCCAGACCGGGGAGTAGAAAGCTGGCTACCAGGAGTTCCATTAACTAGAAGGACAATAAATAAATACAGAAATAAATGTTTGGCTCATGGTACCTACAGAGTAAAGTCAGAGGAAATAATTAATAAGCATGTCTTAATTCTATTCTACTTTTCCTTAAGGTACCCATTCACCCTTTTCAGATTTGTAAATGTTAAATAAGGTAGTGCAGAAATGAACTGCTTATGTAGCACTGATTCTCACACTGCCAATTTATGCTTAAACAAAAAAGCAGCCAATCTAAAATGATTGTTTAAGTCAGTGGTGATGAACTTCATTCAATTTTCTTAAACTGTATAGTGCCTATGCATGCATATCATGGAAAGCCATGATGCTTTGTTGCCTTAACAAATATTACCTATATTTAATCCCTTTCATGCCATTTAATTATGCCTCTCTTTTCTATGAACTAGGAATAAAAAGCAGCACTGCTTACAAGAACAAATCACTGTAGCTTGCTGTTAATCCCTCACTTGTTTGAAGACATTTTTGCATAACTTTGCATTATCTGACCCAAACATCACCCCAGAACTAACTCGGATGGACTTCAGACATAAAAAAGGAACTGGCCATAAAATCTCAGGTATCCATTATACCAAACCATCACTTTCTTAAATAGTTAAGTTCCTTCAAAATATTTCAATGTATTTAATTTTAGAAGCATTTTCAGCCTTATATGATATGCTCTGTAAAATTAACAAATACCGAATACCTGAAGAGTATCATATTGTACTACAAAGTAATCACACAGAGGATGCCAATAATGTTCTTAAAAACTTTATAAAGCATAGAAAGAAATGCTTTATATGTACATATACACACACACACACACACACCCTTTAAATAAACAACTGCCATATTAACAATCCATATTTGTCAGTTTCAGACAAATAAGCAACTAGACACCTGAATTCTCAGTCTTATATGAATATTTACATACAAGGTATCAATAAGGCATTTAACTTACCTTCTATGAGTTCTAACATGGACACAGTCTTAGTGTTTAACCTGATGATAGCAAGCACAACAATTCTTTTCCTGTACTAAATCAAGCTGGAGCAAAAATGGGAAGTGGTGGGATTAGTTAAGGATAGCTAGGGCTGCTCACAGAGTGAGCTGAATGAGATTCAGGACTCATAAGCAGAAGCCTTTTCTGCGTAAGGCTGACGTCTTCAGAGCAGCAGTGGGAGGTGCAGGTGCTGTCTTAGGGCTACATCAAAGGTGTCAATTAAACATAAAGCCACTGCTCCAGAATGCTGAGCAACTGCAACCCCCACTCTGATTCCATGAAGCCCAGAAAGCCTAAGCAATTTTATATGCTGTGCATTGAAACATAATGAAGAGCCTTTGGGGGCAATATACCAAATGACTCATCTGAAAATCAAAATGATAACAACTCCTGTATACCCTTGGCTGACTGGCAGTCTAGCAACTGCTAAATCCTTCAGAGAACACAGTCAGTATTTTAATAGATTTTTCTTAATGTAGAAAATATCTCAGTGGTAAATAGTAGGCCCACATACATTTATCTTCTGACGCTGCTCTAAAGAGCATTGTAAAACATGTTATACAGCATAGTAACTAAAGATCACCATAGTGCTGCATATTACACATCTCAATACCTGCATTTTGCAATGCATTTGTTAAGAGAAAAGTGTACAATAGCTTTGTGGTATCCACAGGAATGACAAGAAAGTTAATTTGCATGCAAATAGGCTGCCTTTAAGGACACACATTTCACTCAGCTAGCCTTAAGGTTCATAGCAAGGGTAATGGCTTGTACGTATCAACACAGTGTTGGGGGAGCTTGTGGCACATGCACATATTTAGGGAAGTTCATACAGTATCTTGAGGAACAAACAATGTGGGTGTGACCAATAACATGATTTCTGCATCAAAAACTAGTTCAATTAATATGTAGGAGCTGCATGAAGATACTTTGTTTGGGCAGGGAGAGAAAAGGGATAGAGAGATTAAAAATAAGCTGCTCGAGTCTAATCTTCAAATATGTTTTTTTTAATCAATGCTAAACTACTGCAATTTTGTCTCTGAGGGTATAAACTTGAAGGCCATTTAGAAGCATTAGCTATAATAGTGCAAAAAGCCTTTTAAACTGATCAGATCGACTTACACCTGGTTGTTGTCAGGGTGAAATTCAAGGTGCTGGCTACTATTTAAGGGCTGGTCTACATTGTGGGGTGGGGATCGATCTAAGATACCCAACTTCAGCTACGAGAATAGCGTAGCTGAAGTTGACGTATCTTAGATCGAATTAGAATCACTTACTTCACGTCCTCACAGTGCGGGATCGACGGCCGATGCTCCCCCGTCGACTCCGCTTCCGCCTCTTGCCCTGGTGGAGTTCTGGAGTCGACAGCAGAGCAATCAGGGATCAATTTATCGTGTCTGCACTAGAAGCGATACATCGATCCCCGATAGATTGATCACTACCCGCCGATCCGGTGGGTAGTGTAGACGTGGCCTAAGAAACCCTAAATGATTTAGATGCCAGGTACCTCAGAGACCACTACTGTCCCTGTGACTTGCAATACACTTTGTGCTTAGAAGGAACAATTCAGCTAATCTGTCTCAAAGATTAGAATCAGAGAATCATAAAAGACTAGGTTTGGGAGAGACCTCAGGAGGTTATCTAGTCAACCCCTGCTCAAAGCAGGACCAACCTCAACTAAATCATCCCAGCCAGGGCTTTGTCAAGCCGGGCCTTAAAAACCTCCAAGGAAGGAGATTCCACCACCTCCCTAGGTAACCCATTCCAGTGCTTCACCACCCTCCTAGTGAAATAGTGTTTCCTAATATCCAGCCTAGACCTCCCCCACTGAAACTTTAGACCACTGTTCCTTGTTCAGTCATCTGCCACAACTGAGAACAGCCAAGCTCCATCCTCTTTGGAACCCCCCTTCAAGTAGATGAAGGCTGCTATCAAATCCACCCTCACTCTTCTCTTCTGCAGACTGAATAAGCCCAGTTCCCTCAGCCAGCCTCTCCTCATAAGTCATGTGCCCCAGCCCCCTAATCATTTTCGTTGCCCTCCCCTAGACTCTCCAATTTGTCCACATCCTTTCTGTAGTAGGGGCCCAAAACTAGACGCAATACTCCAGATGTGGCCTCACCAGTGCCAAATAGAGGGGAATAATCACTTCCCTCGATCTGCTGGCAATACTCCTACTAATGAAGCCCAATACGCCATTAGCCTTCTTGGCAACAAGGGCACACTGTTGACTCATATCCAACTTCTCATCCAGTGCAATCCCCAGGTCCTTTTCTGCAGAACTGCCGCTTAGCCAGTCAGTCCCCAGCCTGTAGCAGTGCATGGGATTCTTCCATCCTAAGTACAGGACTCTGCACTTGTCCTTGTTGAACCTCATCAGATTTCTTTTGGCCCAATCCTCTAATTTATCTAGGTCACTCTGAACTCTATCCCTCCCTCCAGTGTCATCCATGAACTTGCTGAGGGTGCAATCCATCCTATCATCCGGATCATTAATGAAGATGTTGAACAAAACTGGCCCCAGGACCAACCCCTGGGGCACTCCACTTGATACCGGCTGCCAACTAGACATTGAGTCATTGATCACTACCTGTTGAGCCCGATGATCTAGCCAGCTTTCTATCCACCTTATAGTCCAGACCAATGCAGATAAGAACATACCAGACTGGTAAATCAATGCTGTGAATAATAATTATATTTAGCGGGGCAAAACATCTCTCATCACTTTTTGATCCAAAAATGGCAGCAGTCAGAATTCTCAAGTTAGTGCAAAATGCCCTTTTGTCTTATCATGAAGGGAAGGTTACTCACTCTGTGCAGTAATGAGATTCTTTGAGATGGTTGATGGTTGTCCCTGTGGGTGCTCCACTTTAGGTGTTCATGTGACCTTGTGCTTGTATTCAAAGATTTGTGATAGCAGTGCCTGGTTGGATTGCACGTGTGCAATTCCTGTCTCACGCCGCCTTAGGCAGTTATCTAACACTGTGCTACCAACCTCCTCTCAGTTCCTTCTCTACTGCAGAGCATTCAGAGTGAAACTCTGAAGTAGAGGGATGAGGGTGGGTAGTGGAGCACCCAGAAGGACAATCATCTTGAAACATCTCAGTTACTGCATAGGGTAAGTAACCTTTTCTTCTTCGAGGAGTGTCCCTGTGGATGCTCCACTTTAGGTGACTTCCGATCCATGCCCTTCAGCAGAAGGAAAGGGTTTTGGAGTTGAGGTTGTGGAAGATGATAAATACAGTAGCTCTGATTATTACATCAAATAATGTTGCATGAAGTTCTAACGCATAGGGTTGTGTAAATGTATGGGCTGAGGCCCAAGTTGCTGCTTTACAGATGTCTGTAATTGGGACATTGTTAAGAAATGCTAGCAAAGCCAATAAAACTCTGGTGGAATTGGTGTGAATCCCTGTTGGGGGTTGAAAATCATAGTGGAGGTAGCACAATATGATACATTCAGAAATCCATCTGGACAGTGTCTGGTTGGATATGGCGTTTCCATTCGATCATTCAGTGATTGGCATCCCTAATTTTGGAGACTTGAGGAATGTCTTTGTTCTGTCTATGTAAAAGGCTATGTGGGTGTCCAGCATGTGGAGTGTTGACTCCCGTCTATTCCCATGGATTAGAGTACAATGTTGGGAGGTGAATGGGTTGGATGAGATGGAATGAGGAGGTAACCTTACGTAAGAATTTAGGATGTGGTCTTAGGGTAACTTTATCTTTGAAGAATATTGTGTATAGTGGGTGTGTCATGAGGGCCCCTTGTTCTCCCACCTATCTGGCAGATGTGATGGCGATGAGAAATCCCACCTTCATTGAAAGGTGGAGGAGGGAGCATGTTGTTAATGGTTCAAATGGAGGTCTGGTGATACCTCTGAGGACTAAGTTAAGATCTCATGATGGAGTAGGGGTTCGTACTTCAGGGTAAATGTTGGTGAGACCTTTGAGAAAGCACTGGTGATTGGGTACCTGAAAATGGATAAGTCTTCCACCTTGTGTTGGAATGCTGTGACAGCTCAGAGGTGCACGAGATTGAGCTCATGAAGAGGCCAGATTTCTTAAGCCCCAGCATGTATTCAAGTATCAGAGGTAAGGAGGAAGAGATCACTGTTTCTTTGGCACCAGTTATCAAATTGTCTCCATTTGTGTAGATATGTGTGATGGGTGACTGTTCTGCAGCTATTTAATAAAATATTCTGTACTTCCTCTGAGCAGGTCATTTCAGGTCCTCAGAGCCATGGAGTAACCACACCTTGAGATAGAGTCTTTCTAAGTCTGGGTGAAGAATTTGGCCTATGTTCTGAGAGGGGAGATGAGGAAGAGGAGGAAGTGTATGTGGCCGGCACACTGCCATTCTGAGAAGGTAAGTAAACCACGTTTGTCGAGACCACATGGGGGCTATCAGGATGACTTTGGACTTATCCAATCTGACCTTGTGAATCACCTGTACCAGGACAGGGGTGAGAGGGAAGGCGTATAGGAGAGGAGTGTCATGTCCCATTTGAGAAGAAAGATGTTGCCCAGGGACCCAGCCCTGCTCTGAAGCAAAATTGTGGGCATTTAGCATTGTGTGCCATTGCAAAGAGGTCTACAGTTGGGAACCCTTGGTGCTTGAATATGTTGTATAGCATTCGCGTGTCTAATTTCCACTTGTGGTCCTGAGAAAAGTTCCTGCTTAGTGCATCTGCTGTGGTGTCTTGGGATCCCAGGAGGTACGATGCTGTGATGTCGATGTTGTGACTGATGCACCAGTTCCAGAGCCGCATGGCTTCTGTGCACAGGGAGTGTGAGCATGCCCCCTCCAACACACACAACTATTTATATAGAACATGCGTGCAACAATATCTGTGAGGACTTGTATGGTCTTATTCTTGACCATAGATAAGAAATGGGAACACACATTGTGAATGGCGAGTAGTTCTAGTAGATTTATGTGTAGGAGGGATTCTGACGGGGACCAAGGGCCCTGGAGAGAATGACTGTTCAGATGTGCTCCTCAACCTAGTAGTGACATGTCTGTTGTGATGGTCACCACTGGGGAATTTTGTTCAAAAGGGACCCCAACACAGACAGTGTCTAGTCATATCCATCAGTGTAGTGATTCTTTTATTTTGTTTAGCATTGTGAATCATTTGTTTACACTGTGCTTGCATGGGGCGTAGGTTGTCCAGAGCCATGCTTGTAGACACCACACATGTAGCCTCGCATGTTTGATGATGAACATCGTTGCAGCCATGTGGCCCAACTGCAGGCAAGTCCTCGAAGTTGTCTGAGAACTGTTCAGCGTTGTGGAGATGAGATTGGTTAGCGTCAAACCATTGTCATGGTAGAGAGGCTATAGCCTCGGGAGAATTGAGGCAGGCACAGATAAATTCTAGGTTTTGCACTGGTGTTAGTATTGCTTTTTGTGCATTTATTTGTAGGCCTAAGCGTGTAAAGACAGCTATTGTCCTTTTGGTGGCTTCTAGCTCTACTTGTCGTGTTGCTGCTTTCAATAAGTGGTCGTCCAAATATAGGAATATCATGATTCCCTTTCTGCAGAGATAGGCTGCTACAACCGTGAGGACCTTCAAGAATATTTGAGGGGCAATAGAGAGGCCAAAAGGTAGAACTTTGTATTGAAAGTGATCCGCTCCTAGAGCAAATCTGAGGAACCTCCAATGTGATGGATGTATTGTTATATGAAAATACGTGTCCTGGAGGTCGAGGGCTGAGAACCTGTTCCCCCCTTTCTAGTGCTGGACTTATGGCAATCAATCAATGTGACCATATTGAAGTGTTGAGTCTTCACAAACTTATTGAATCACAGTAAATCAAGAACGGATCTCCACCCTCATTTTTTCCTGTGTGGGGAAATAACATGAACAGAAGCCCTTCCCTCTGTGTTTTGTTGGTACCAGTTCTACTGCCCCAAGGTGTATGAGATGGGTTACTTCTTGTCACAGTAGATCTTCACAAGAGGGGTCCCTGAAGAGGGACGGTTGTAGGGGAGATGGAGATAAATGGGATGGATTATCCAGTCTTGATGATCTCTAGTACTCATCTGTCTGTTGTGATGGATGCCAGACTGGGTAAAAGGGAGTCAGGCGACCTCCAAACGGCTGAGAGATGGTAGGTGGTTCCAGTGCTGAAAGACGTGGGGGTCTCAGGCCCTCAACCGAAGTCTCAAAATTGCTGCCTTGAGGGTGGTTGTTGAGACGTAGTAGGCTGAGGTGAGACTGTTGTCTCTTCGTGGATCTCTGTTTCCGCCCTTGTTGTTCATATTGTCTGTGCAGTTGTGTGTATTGCATGGACAAGAATCTCTGTGAAGTATAATTATTTTCCCTGTCTTTTCTTGGTCCTAGGTGTATAAATGCTCAGGGACTTTTACGCCGCCCTTGAGTGTGTGGAGGCACAAGTCTGTTTTGGCTGCAGAGGTTAGGCCCTTCAAATGGAAGATCTTAAACTATCGATTGCACCTCTGTGGGGAACCCAGAGACATGTAACCAAGATGCTCTTCTTATTACTAGCATGGTGTTTGCAGACCTTGCTGCTGTGTCTGCAGAGTCTAGGGCAGCCTGCATTATTGTTCTGGCTATAAGCGGTCTTTCAGAGATGATTGACCTGAACTGCTCTCTTTTCTCCTCAGGAACAAATTCAATAAAGTCTGATAGCTTTGAGTAATTCATGTGGTCATATTTGGCAAGTAATGCCTCATAATTGGCAATCCTAAGTTACAGAGTCACCAAGGCGTAGGCCTTACGGCTGAAGAGGTCAAGCCTCTTCTAGTCTCCGTCATATGGCATGTTTTGGGGGCGGTGTTGTCTTCCCTGTTCATTAACTGCATCCATCACCAAGGAATTCGGTGCGGGGTGCGAGATGAGAAACTCTGTTCCCATCGACAGCACATAGTATTTTTGTCAGACCTCTTACACGTGGGTGGGATTGTTGTTGCTGGGGTCTGCCAAATTGACTTAACTGGTACCATAATCGCATAATTCACGGGTAGAGTGAGTTTGGAAGAGGTCAATGTCTAAGATGTCTAGGAGTTTGTGTTGAGCCTCCTGGACTTCTTACAGTGAGATGTCCAAAAAGCTCACAACTCTCTTATAGAGGTCTGGAAATCATTTGAAATAGTCCCCCATATTGGGAGGGCCATCTCCTCATCAGAGGTCTCCTCCTCCTCTCTGACCACCTCTTCTGGAGGCTCACATGGTCTTGGTACCGAAGGTCAGGCTGAATGATCTGCACTCATCTGGTGGGGGGGGGCTAGGAGGTTTGTGATGTTGTGGGGGGGCATGCTGCCCAAGGGCTCCAATAAGACCACTGTAGTGGAAGAGACATTGTTGGCATGCACGGGTTCCTGTACCACTGTCAATCTTAGGGCCCAGTATAATAGCCCCTGTGCGGTGGTAGATCAGGTCTGGTCGGCGGTGGATGGGGGAAGAATGGCATGAAGAATATATTTCCCCTTCATGCTCATCCTCCTCGTCACTTGAGAATGGGGGAGCAGATTGAGGTGGCTTGGTACTGACCGTGCCCAAGTGACATCAGTGGTGAGAATAGGAGATTCTGGTGTTGGTGACTGTTAGGTCATTCTGATGCAGGAATTGCTGCAGTGCTGATAACATTGGTGCAGTTGAAGGTGTAGAGGTTGGTACTGACGGTTGCGGCGTGGTTGTCGGTGTCATTACGCACACCAATTGTGTTAAGCCGGCAAAAGGTGGTGCTGTGATTTGCAGTGCTGCGGGCCGTTCTGTGCCAAGTGTCTAGTCAGCTCCACTGTTGTTGAGGCATGGGGTTTCGGTTTCCCCTTACTGTCCATGTCAGAGGTAGCCTGCTTGGGGTCTTTTTCTTTCATTGCACCAGAGGGTGCCACTACTTCAGCTGTGGAGAAGGCTTGTGAGGTCTGTACTGATGGGGTTTGCCAGCTTGGAGAATGCGGTTTCTTGGCAGATTCCCAAGCTGTGGAAGTTGTAGCCTGCTTTTTTGCCACAGTGGTCTTTAGTCTGAGCCATGGAGGAAGGGCTGCTGCCAGAGGCTGCAGTTGGTCCATGCAGGGGGGAATCCATGCTTCGGGCTCAGATGCCGGCCAGAGACTTCTCCATCAGGAGGAGTTTAAGTTGCAAGTCTCTCAGGCTTTTATATTGTGGCAGAGTGAGCACTTTTGAGGTCTGTGTCTCTCGGTGAGGCAGCAAACACACTGCGAGTGATAGTCTGACACAGGTATTGAAAGTCTGCAGGTGAGGCAGCGTTTAAAACACGGGGAATCAGGCTTTCCCCTCAGAGGAGTGTTTCTCCCCGCATAAGGGGAAACCCAAGACTCTACTGGTTAACAGAAACCTATTCTAGTCCAATGGGGAAAAAAGGGAAAAGAAATTAAACAGGGAGAAAAGAACTAATTACATTTAGTTTCTGTTAAGTCTAACCAGTGAAAACTATGCTAATAAGACTAGGCACAGAGGTGCAGCTAAATGCTCTGACTCAAGCCAAAGGCAGTAGAGAAGGAATTGAGCGGGGTTTGGACACACGGTGCCAGATAACCGCCTGAGGCAGCACAAGATGGTGACTGCGCATATACAATCGAACCAGGAACTGATCTCACAAATGTCTGATTACAAGCGCAAGAGCACACAAATACCTATAGTGGAGCACCCATGGGGACACTCTTTGAAGAAGAATCAAGGTTTATTTGTTTAAAATTTAACATGCTGAAATACATATCAATAGCTAAATAAACTGTAATCAACTATTAAATTATTTTGGCTGTGTATGCACATGTGTAGATATGAAACCCTTTGCTTATTGTCAGCTCTCACTGTGTTATGCCTGCAGGGGTGGCTCTACCAATTTTGCCGCCACAAGCTGTTGGCGCTGAATTGCCGCCACCGCAACAGTGGCGGAGCTGCTGCCGAATTGCCGCCGTACCCGGAAGAGCGGCGGAGCTGCCGCCCAAAAGCCGCCGCGGGACACAGACTGCCACCCCATTCTGAATGCCATCCCAAGCACCTGCTTGGAAAGCTGGTGCCTGGAGCCGGCCCTGTATGCCTGATTAACCCTGTAAGGTCTTCAGGGCAAGGACTCATGCTCTAAAGACTAAATAAAAAGACATGGTACACTTATGGTGCTATAGATATAAACAAAAATATAACCATTGAGAACAACTGATACCATCTAATGATATGAATGGTACCTTTTTAATTAAAAAAGGGCAATGAATAAGACTTAAAGTTGCTAATTGCCCTCTTGAGAACCTCGCATTAACAGCATACTGTACCAAAAATCATACTCTATTTATAAAGCTTGCCTATTGTGGTCTGAACATCTTGTACACTGTAAAACATGTTTGTTTGACTGATTATTGTGTCTCATGGATCAGGTTTGCCAAAAAGAAAGAGAAAGAGAAGGGTGCTATGTGAGACTTTTTCCAGAACAGAATAGATTACACATTCACATCTTAAATATATATACCAGTCTAAGTTTAAAATTTTTTTTACAATCGTCTCAACAACATGTATAGTTCATGTAGCATAGCCATTAACCCATCGTTCTGCTAACGCCTGCAATTTGTTGCTCTCCTTCCTCACAAATACTTTCTCTCTCAGAGATTATATCATTTTAAAGTAACCAGTCAAGGCCAACCCCCAGGGATCAGTATCAGGTTTATTTATTTATTTATTTTACTAGTTACAGAGGTAAAAACTACCTGTCTCTTGTCTCTACTAGGATTTTTCATCAAGTCAGTTATCACAATATAAAATCACTTTTTTCAGAGTGGGGAGCAATGAAGACAGACTATTATTGCAGTATTTTTGTCAATAGACTAGGAATGTCCATGGTAATGATCAGTCTCAGCCCAGCAAAAGGATCCCTCTTCAGGGAATATAATTCCAGCCTCCTGAGTGTCCATGGGGATTTTTAAATCCACAAATCCCAGAAATGGATCACTGTCAGTCCCAAAGCATAAGGATGTGCGCAGTACACTATACTTACAGGGTGGAGTCAAAAAGTGATATTTTTCTGAATTGATATTTTGCTATAAATGATGAATGGCCTTTGTTTCCTCTCTCCTTTTTACCAGAGTTCATCAGGTATCTATGAATTTGACTGTCAATTGCATGTAGTGTGTCAAGTAAAAATTAGCTAAAACGGGTGACCAGCAATTGAGAAAGTAAGAACAATAGTTTTTCAGGTGTTTTGCCTCATTAGAAATTTGAAAAATCAGTCTGGTTAACTGGTTATGGTTAGGATTTTCGAAAATCCTCTTTTTAGGCTCTTTTGAAAATCCCAGTCTAAATGTCTCTATTTCCCCATTTTAAGCCTTGATTTTATTATTAGATAGATATTATATAAATGATAATCTTCAGTTTCTTCAGGATAAATGCTGAATACCATCAGTATAAGTAAGAAATTAGAAGAACCCAGGATCAAAACAAAAACTGATCTTGATATCCCTAAGACTGCAGGATTATTTCACTACTTCTATAGGCTTCTACCCCTGGTTGCAGGGAGAGTTGTGCTTCAGCACATTTATGAAAAAAAATGTTAGCTAAACATAATAATAATGTGGATATGAATATGTTACCCCACTAAAGACAATCTGATTTGTCAAGTCCCTGCCTTGGGGACCTAAAAGGCCAAGTTGGTTGAAGAAGAGTGGTCTGTGGGATGGCTAAGAATGAAAGCTCAAAGCAAATGAAAATGTACCTTTTTGCAATAGAACATAGCCACCTCTCCTCTGATACAGTACAGGACAGCAGAAGCATTCACTCTACAGCAACTCTCATTAAGATCCAATCTGTGTAAGCCCTATTTTGTTAACAGATGTATACAATTTTAAACTGGCACTGGTTTAAAACTTGGTATGTGATTCCTTTGCTGAAACGTTTTTTTTAAACACACACCATTAGATAATATAATACGCTCTATAAATTCTTTATGAATCTTGTCTTCTTCACAGAGGATATAGGTACCATTGAAGTTGCACTGGATTTTTATTACACCACTTGCTACTGAAAAATTGAAAGAAAAAAATACAGAAGTTTGTACTTAGAAAACTTTCCATTAATCCTGTGAAAATCAAAGTGCAATTTTTGGTTGTTTTAATTTATGTGACTCATCATGAAGCTGAAGGAGCACTTGCTTCCATTTCCATTAAAAGCATACCCACATACCATGAGCAGACTTTTTAATCATGTCTTAAGCAGTTGTAAAATGTTCTTTGTCTCTGACAGAAGATGGTGGCAATGAGGCAGGAGGTTTATGGTGCATTTTTATTACTTTATGGGTGACCTGTCTCTTCTAAACCCCTGCAAAATTTATTTCTCCAAACTTACAGCTGAAAAAGAAAGTGTGCGCTCCTGTTTTTGTGATGATTTTTTTCTCCAAAATGAATGTACATACAAGTCTAGTGACCAAGGAAGACCGTAAGATTGAAATTTATTTTTTACAATATTTCATGCATATGTTTCCAAGAATTGCTATTTGCTGTACTAATTGAAACATTTGTAAAACAAACAAACAAAAACCAGCATATTTTTATTGTCTGAGATTTTGTATAAGGTAGTTGCAAATAATTATTGTACTTTGATGGGCTTTGTTTTTTAAATAATGTCCTCAAATTTTAGTCTTTGGTATTTCTTATTGTATCCTATTTACGGATACAATAGGGGCAGAGGTAAAACAGACAGGCAATTAATTCTGCTAAAGATCAAATGCAAGGCATTACAATTTAGAAGCTACTTTAAAAAAAATAAAGAACAGCAAATAACAAAACATGGCTCTGTCAGGACAACCTATTGAAAACATAACTCTTTCCCATTAAAACAATAAAGAAAACTTTACCCATTTTGCTCAGTACTGCAATCTGACTGCTCCTATGGAAATCACTTCCTAATTATAGGTGGTGCAAATAGCATTGCTTAAAACTTTCCATCATAAGATCCTCTTTTTATTTGCTTTATAACTTTAATGGTTTAGACTGAAATTTTCCATGCCAACTGTCTGACTGGGGCTGAATTGTTTTGGAAAATTTCCGTGAAAACGATGCAGCCATTTATCAAAATGAGTTAGGGGGAAATGACATTTTCCCACATTAATATTCTTATAAATGTTTCACTGAGAAGCTCTATCTCCATGCTTTAGGACAGGGATGTGAAAATTGGCAAGATATCTATCTAGTACAGGGGTGGGCAAACTATGGCCCGGGGCCCACATCCGGCCCTCCAGAGGTTTTAATCTGGCCCTCTAGCCCCGCTCTGTGTGGCTCCCACAAACAGCAGCATGTCCTCTCTCCAGCTCCTACTCATAGGGGCAGCCAGGGGGCTCCGCACTCTGCCCCCGCCCCAAGCACCACTCCTGCAGCTCCCATTGGCAGGGAACTACAGCCAATGGGAGCTGCAGGGGTTGCGCCTGCAGACAGGACAGCGCAAAGAGCTCCCTGGCTGCGCCTCCATGTAGAAGCTGGAGCATGATGCTGCTTCTAGGAGCTTCTTGAGGTAAGCATCCCCCAAAGCCTGCATGCCTGACCCCCTCCCATGCCCCAACTCCCTGCCCCAGCCCTGATCCCGCTTGCGCCCTCTTAACCCCTCAGTCCCAGCCCAGAGCACCCTCCTGCACCTTCAACCCTCATCCCCAGCCCTACCCCAGAATCCGCACCCCCAGCCGGAGGTCTGACCCCTCCTGCACCCCAACCCCCAATTTCGTGAGCATTCATGGCCTGCCATACAATTTCCATACCCAGATGTGGCCCTCGAGTCAAAAAGTTTTCCCCCCTGACCTCGTATCAGAATGGGGCCACAGAGGGGAAGGGCTTGTAGGAAATGGAGCAGAACGGTCTGTAATCACTATGGTACACTTCCCTCTGAACCTAGAATAAAACCCAGGGTTCTTGAGTCTCTACATTCCACTGCCGTGAAATCTGATGGCTAAAAGTCTGCCTCCTCTCCTGCTGGCAGCCAGCTCACAGAGCATAGTGGGTTGTCAAATCTCTTTCAGTTACTCTGTTAGCTGAAGTGGCAGAGGTCTGTGCTGTGGATCCTAAAGATTCCAACCCTGCTGTTAAAATACATGCGAGTCAAAATGGTTCCACATGAAGAAATGTCAGGTTTTTTCTGTTTGCTTTTTTGAAAATCTGGGAAATGACATACAAACCCACTGCATTAAAAGAACGTTAAGTTTGCAAAGTTAGGAAATGCCAGATTTAAGGTTGCCTGTGAAATCCTATTTCAGCCCCTTTGTGTATATGCATTATGATACCGTCTTTAGTTAGATGATCCTACAGTTTTTTCCCCCGCACCGGACCCCTGCCTCATTCAGTACACAGGATGGGTAGTGCTCACTGAATGAGCAGCTATCCTATATTTCATTTTATCCTTTTGTTCAGTGCATAGCTTTGTGCCTTACTTATTGCACACCAGTCAAACTATGCTCTTAATAAAGTATTAATTTTCTTATGGGCTATTCTGTGGCACTCGGTACTGTAGCATCTGAGTGCTTCACAAACATTAATGGATTTATCTTCACAAGACCCCTTGAGGTTAGGTGGTATTACTCCAATTTTACACAGATGGTAACTGAGGCACACAGAGATTAAGGTCAAAAGTCTCCACTAATTTGGGTGCCTGATTTGAGATGCCAAGGACTGGATTTTTTACGAGAACTTACCTTTTTAAGGTACTATTTGTGTTCAGAACATAGCTCTCACTGATTTCGTTGAAGATGGGAGAGCTCAGTCCTTCTGCAAATCAGACTCCAGATTTTATGTTGGGCCCCCAAATAATGAGGAACCCATAATTAGTGGTCATCTGTGAAATGTTTTGCTTAAGCGAATTGCCCAGCATCACATGGGAACTCTGTGGTAGAGGCAAAAATAGAAACCAGTTATCCGGGATGGCATTCAATTGCCTAAAGAGACCATTCTTTCGTTCCTGACAGTCCCCGGTCTCATTCACCACCCCCATTCGAACTTGATGGATGCCAGGGGAGTGGTGAAGATCAGCCAGCTGGTTAAACCCAGAGCTATAGGACCTCCAGAAAGAGCCACAGATCCTGTAAGGCTGCGGGACTACTCCTTTGGGAAGGGAAGAGTGACTTAAAAAAATGCTGCAAGCAGTATTGCTGCTGTTGCTTCTGACCACTATAGTGACATCCTTTCATGACTAGAGTGTACACTTCCAATGCGTGCAAAGTAGTTCAGGAGTCCTTTAAAAAATGCGGGGTTTCATTGGTTTTTCTAAAAACGAAACCCAGCCATCAAGTCCTCAATAGTTTTTTGCATATTGGGTGCAATGCCCAAATTCTGCAGCCATGAGGTGCTACTCATGGTCACAGCCACCATAATAATTCTGGCCACGGCATCTGCCATATCCAGAGCTGACTGCAACAAGATCTGAGCCACCATACACCCTTCTGCAATGAAGGCCATAAACTCTTCCTTGGAGAGTTCGGGCAACTTGTCCATGAGCGTAGACATGGCTGTCCAATTGAAAAAAGTTGTATTTAGAGAGCAAAGCCTGCTGGTTCGTGCTAGTATGCACATTTCCAAAGAAGAGGAGGTATAAATCTTCCTTCCCATTAAGTGCATCCTCTTAGAATATTTATTCCTGGGGAGGACTTATACATCTTCTCATGTATGCTATCATTTGCTGAAGTTACCACCAGTGAGTTGGGGTGGGGTGGAAGTAGAAGCACTCAAAACCCTGCGTAGGGATGAAGTACCACTTCTCCGAATGCTTCGCTGTGGGAGACAATGAAGCTGGAGTATTTCCAGAGGGCATTTGTTGGTTCCAAGAGAGCCTCATTTATTGGGAGGACTTCTCTCTCTGAAGCTGATGACTGGTGAATATCTAGCAGCTTATGCATATTCTCCTGCAGGAATTCCACCCTGATAACCAAGGTAGAAGCCACATGCTTCAGGAGGTCCTGATATGCCTTAAAGTCCTCAGATACCAAGGGAAAGGAGGATTCCAGCACAGTAGAGTCATCCATGGAGGACACGGAAGTGGTTTGCTGTGCCGACAATGGGTCCTGTTCTTGCACCACAGGATCTGTTCAGAATAACCCTGGAGGGCCAGAACAAATGAGCTCAACAGCTGCTTGCAGCTGAGGTGGTCTGAGAGGAGGAGCCACCACCGGGATCAGTGATCTTGCTCTGAAGCAGGTCAAGTCGGACCTCAGGGACTGAGGAGTGTCCTAAGGATTCCAAAGAGGCCACTGGGCTTATGGATAAAGCATTAGTGGCCAGTAGACACCAGGCCAAAAGACCCTGTCCCGATTATGGGACAGATGCCAATCTTGGTACCAATGGTGATCTGAAGGCTCTCTCTGACACCTATCCAACAATGAGGGACAGACAATCCTGACCTACATCTTTAGGAGTCCTGGAGGTTCTCTGACGACAACGGGGGAGTCGATCCCAACAGGGAAAACAAACAATCAGATAGATCTGAAGCCCAATACAGGAGCATCATTGATGCCAAAGAGGAATGGTGGATTGGCACTGGTGATACTGAATGAGACACACTCCCATCCAGTACCAGGAGAGGTGCCAGTACTGAGGCTAAGGGAGGTACCGAGCTTGATAAAGGGATGTGCCGCCAAGACGATGATGCTGAAGAATGTCCCAATGTTGAAGGATTCTTCTGTGCTGGGCCCAGTATTGGCCCCAATTCCAAAACCTGAGGCCCAGGCAGCATAAGCTGTGGTGCCGATGAGCCTGGTAGCTCTTCGACATGACCAGAAGGTGCTAGTGGCACAATGGATGATGAGGCCGTAGAAGCCATGACACCAGCGAACTTTTGAACCCGTAGAGAGTGAGACTGAGAAGTAAAGCAGGTCTTATGCCACCGTCGGTGCTGATGCTGACATCACTGGTACCAAACAACATAGCTGGAACCAGAGTTGACAATACAGGCTCTTGGAGCCTTCAGTGCAATATCAGGGAGCAGTTAGATGGACCTGTATCCTGTGTGCCAGAGGGAGTATGGTGCTGTCCAGCACTCCTTTTTGAAGTCAATGAGGAGTCACCCTGAGCCCTGCAATGATCTTTCTTTCTCTTGGGGAAGATGGCAGAGCCCAAGCGCAGAGCAGCATTACTGGCTGAATGTGAAGACGACCACTAAACAGACAAGGGCCTCGCTCCCTAAGCCAGCCTCATGGCCTGCTCCAGCAGGTGCTGCTTCAGCCACAAATCTCTCACCACCTGAGGCCTCCTTGTGAATGACTTGCAAATGGAGCACCACTCTTGAATGTGTCCTTCACTAAGACACAACAAGCACCTCATATGGGGATCATTGTTGGGAATCGCCCACACACAACAGACAAGGCTCAAACCCTGGTGAGGGCATCGTGCAGGACAGCCAACTATTCTAATTAATACTAAACTTTATTGAAGGTACTACTACTATATACAAGAAATTTTTCTCAGAAACTGAGACAAAGCGCAAGGTGAAGAACACCACAGAGCTCCGACTCTAGCCATGGGCAGTAAGAAGGAACTGAGGAGGTTGGGATAGTGCTGCCCTTATATAGCCAGGGGAGGAGCCAGAGCTGCAGGGTGTGAGTACTACCCCACCGGGTATTCCTAGGTAAAGTTCTCTGCTCTGATGTGCAGGACAGATATACACATAAGTAGGATACACGGCTGCATCTACTTGAAAAAGAATACAGAAGTTTGGAGGAGCAAGGAGTACACCATGACATGGGGATTGCTGATTTGGGTGGAGAGAGGTGGTCTGTGTTAACATTGTGTTTTACATTCTGTAGCACCCAAATGGTGACTTAAGAGGTTCTGATCTACTGGACATTGTAGCAATTCACTCAGGCAGAAATGATCTGGCCCTTATTCTGGTGTACAGCTCATACAATGTAAGAGAGCAGATTTGCATCACATCAGAGATTTAGAACATAAGAACAGCAATACTGGGCGAGACCAAAGGTCCATCTAGCTTAGTATCCTGTCTTCTGACAGTGACCAATGCCAGGTGCCCCAGAGGAAATGAACAGAACAGGTAATCATCAAGTGATCCATCCCCCGCCACCCATTCCCAGCATCTGGCAAAAAAAGCTAGGGACACCATCCTTGTCCATTCTGGCTAATAGCCATTCATAGACCTATCCTTCATGAATTTGTGTCCAGAAGGTGTGATAGTTTTTTTCTGATTTGGCTGAGTGTCTGAATTATTGCTACAAAGACAATATGAAAGGAATTACTAAGTGTGGAAGAACATCAATAGGGAAATGGGAGGCAATTTTTCCCTGTTTGTCCTTTAATAATGTTAGATGAAATCATGTGGGTAAAAGTGAATGGGTTATAAAAGGAGGTTGTACATGTCAGCAGCTGAGCTCGGCAGACAAAAGATGTGTATGTTAATCGCGTCCTGGAACATTGCTGAAATAGGGTACAGTTAAGATTACATGGGCCGCCTTAATGCTGCATTTCTCGGTTTTCAGAAGTTTAAGTTATGCTCAACTCAATGTTCTGCAAGGGGATGACGTATCACTAAACAATCTTGCTTTAACCTACTTTTTTGCCACTGAATTTATTATAAAGCCTTGATTCGCTTCCTGAACATCATGTATACTGAATGAGGCAGGAAAAAGTAGAATGTGATCATGTGATTAAAGACTGTTATATGCACAAGCAGGCCAAATTAAGATTGCATGGGCAAATTTTGGCATTTCCTAATTTTTGAGTGCTTGACTTTGCAACCTTAACATTCTTTTCTGTATGTAATTTAAATAGTCAGAGTCTCACTCTCTATCTTAATGAATATTTAATTTATACAAAGTGGAACAGTTGCAACAGAAAAGATAGCAGGACACTCCATCCCATTGGTTGGGGAGGACACCTAGTATGTGGAAGACCCAGATACCAAATTAGGCAGAACAGAGACTTGAACTTCTGTCTCCCACATCTCAGATAAGTGACCTAACCCAGTAGTTCTCAAACTTTTGTACTCATGACCCCTTTCACATAGCAAGCCTCTGAGTGTGACGCCCCCTTATAAATTAAAGACACTTTATATATATTTAAACACCATTATAAATGCTGGAGGCAAAGCGCGGTTTGGGGTGGAGGCTGACAGCTCACAACCCCTCATGTAATAACCTTGCGACTCCCTGAGGGATCCCAACCTCCAGTTTGAGAACCCCTGCCATAACCACTGGGCTATTGGCTATTTTGGAGTAGGATCGTCTGTCTCTCAAAACAACACAAGGCTCATTTTTTTCCTGCATAGGAACAAAAATAAATTGCAAAAGTTTAAATTATTTCACAAAACAGAATTCTTGTTTTCTAGCCAACCCTGCTATTAACTTCATGTCCAAAACCATACTGTGTTAACATATTTGCCAACATGTCAGAAATGTTGCCAGAATATTTTTTCCAAATAAACCACAGATTTGGGGTCTGCCAGAGTGATCTCTAGATATCTAATTTGTGCACAGAAGAATGGTGACTTTGCACAGAAATGTTGTTGAACACCTAAATGCAGTACACATTAAGCTAATTCCATCCATGAGCGTAGCCTTAATGTCAATGAAGAGCCAATACAACAGCTAACAGGCCCTCACTTTTTAAAGTCTGATTTAACTCTTTTCCCCACCTATAAACTGCATGGTACTCAATTTCTCTTCAGGATCAAAGAACAAATCCATCCTGTTGGGTTTTGCATGCCTAGGCTTTTAAAAACTGTTCCTTACACTGTCTGAATAAATAATTGTCTCCTATAAAAATTATTTAATTCTACCCCCTGCATCAATGCTTCTCCTCATTACCTCTTTGCAGGGTTCCTCTACTTCTGCTGCTGTTATGGTATCATATTCCTTGGCCTAAGCTGACCACATAGTTCACTGGCAAAGGTGTTTAAACCCTCAGACTCTCCCAGCCAAACTAGGCTATCTGGCAGGTAAAACAGTTAAACAGGTTCATCAGTGAATAAACTAATCCCTATATATAGTTTGTTTAAGCAATCTGGGACTCTGAGATAAAATACACTATATACTAATATATATTTTTCACACTATACACATGGCAAGAAATGCTCATCACTTTAATTTTCAAAAGGTTTTAAGGTATAATAAGGCATGGCTTTATTTGCAGGTTGCAATCTAATGAGTCCTCTTCAGATAGGTTTGCCAACCCTCCAGGATTGGCCTGGAGTCTCCCGGAATTGGCAATCCTCTCCCAGTGATGACAAAGCAATCCAGGAGATTTTAATAGGATGTTTTAAAAAAATGACATTACATCATGTAGGGGGAAAAAAAATCTCCCAGAATAGCTTCAGTCAGAGTTGTACTCCTTTTCTTTATGCACTATTATGTGTACTTGTGGCACCTTAGAGACTATTTGTTAGTCTCTAAGGTGCCACAAGTACTCCTTTTCTTTTTGCGAATACAGAATAACACGGCTGCTACTCTGAAACCTGTCATAATAGTGCATGTTCACTATTAAGAACTGTTGATTGCATATTCAGTGGTCACCATTGAAAGGTAACCAATTGCTTACTTTTCTCTTGGGGAAAAACTGCGGAGAGGAACACCAGCTGGATACTCCGGCCAGTAGTATAGCTGCAAAACAGCACAAACCAGGGACTGCTGCATTGCGGGGAGGGAATAAAATGGGGCCCAGCAAGGCCACCTCTCCCCCAACTACCTCTAGACTTGTACAAAAGAGACCTCCCCCATTCCGGGGGCACTGGGATATAGGAGTGCCCGGCCTCCCACCACATGGCCTTGGAAAAGAAACAGCTAGAGACTCCAGCTGATAGGAGCAGCTATAAAAGCAGCCAACTCAGGTACCTTCAGACATTTAGAGAAATTTTTATAGTTTTTACTGGACTGTGTCTGCCCTGGGCTGATTGGCTGTTTGCTCCAACCCTCCTCAGTCTTTTTACCTCAGTTTCACTTCACAGCTGCTTCATTTACCTTCTTCTATGTTGCCATTTCCCCCTCTCCCATTCATGAGAGGGGGAAGAATCTATTGAGTCTGTACAGAGTGCTCCATTAAGATCCAAGTTTTTGCCACCGTACATTCAGTGCATTACTGAAATAACCCTGACTCAGAGAAATTATGATTATTTGCAGGTACCTGGAACAATAAGATCTCATGGCACAGAGACCGTGTAAAATTTACAGTTTACTTTTGAAGATTTTAGCACAATATAATTCATTGTTTTTCTGAAAATGATCCCTCTGCATTGTGAGTATTTTTCTATCAGTCTAAGCTGTCTTTTCTTGCCTTTTAACTGCCTCCTCCTAGATAAACCGACCCCTGCCCCCCAAAAAATCACGGAACTAACATGCTCTTTGCTGCCATCACATTGTTCTCTCTGCTTGTGTGTTCTACCCCTTTCCCCATCCCATGTCTCTCTTGTCTATTTACTGTGAACTCTTCTGTCTACTACTCCATGTTTTTATGGTGCCTAGCCATTCTTGGTTTGTCAAGCACTACTATAATAAACATGACTAACTATAACAGTAGTTACGATGTTGTGGTATTTAAGATTTTGCAATACAGGTATTTTTCTACAATTTAGATTGGGAAATAAACACATCTCAGATACCGAGGTAACTGTCTGATGACATTTTAGTATAAAGTATTGTATATGTACAGTATCTTGCAAAAAAACCAAAAAAAACCCAAACAACAACAACAACAACAACAAAACCAAAAAAAACCCCAAAAAACAAAAAAAAACACCACAGAGATTTTAACACTTTACCAATTGTATTTGAAAGCATTTGTTTTCGCTAGAAGGAAACATTTCTTCCTTGCTTTACCTGAGCTGGTAGATGCAGGAGACTTGCTGCGTCTAGAAGGACCTGGGCTCTTGGTGGTGCTCCTACGAGATGTTGAAGCTATTTTGGTATAGGAAGTAGATTTCACTACCCGACATTCTAAAAGACAAAGAAACTGTACAAGTTAGCAGTTAAGGAAACCAGCAAAGAAATGGAACAAAAACAGCACAGAAAGCACAAGCATTTAACCCATCCTTATATTTATTCCCCTTAAGAAGCTTTATGGGAGAGGGAAGAATTTATTGAATCTGTACAGAGGGCCCCATTAAAATCCATGCTTTTGCCACTCTACAGTGAATACAATACTGCAGTAACCCTGCCTCATAAATATTATATTAACTGCAGGTACATGGAACAGAAAGATCTCCTGGCACAGAGACCATGTAACATTTACAGTTTACTTTTGAAGATTTTAGCACATTATAAGCCATTGTTTTTCTGCAAATGATCCCTCTGCATTGTGAGTGTTTTTCTATCAGTCTAAGCTGTGTTTTCTGGGAGAACATACCAGAAGACTGTTTTTATATCTCAAAATGGTAAGAGTATATATGATATGATGCAGGTGTCTGTCACTCATGAAAGGTTTGAGGAAAGTGAAGCAAGGTTGTTGCTCCTGCTTAATTGTCTGGTGAACAACCACCCACCATGTAGCACATGCAATTCATCAGAGGTTGAGGGAAATGGCACTATTTGCTCATAAGAGACATCAGTAAAATCAATGAAGGGGCAAAATTACCCTCCCACTTGAGGACACAACATCAGGTTAGAGTTTATATACACCCACACAGCTCTTGCATTTATGCCTGCAAAATGGTTCTTGGCCTGAGGATGGATACAATATATGTGCATGAAAGCGGAGGGATTACAGTCATAATGGCAACAAATTTAATCACCAGACACATCACAGAGTTAAAAAAAGAAAAAAAAGATTTAGGCTTTTTAGCCAACATCGGATTAGAAGAGTCTGCAGTAATGTGTGTACTGAGTTCACATGACAATGTTACTACACTTTCTTAATTTAAGAGAAACTGATCCACTAATTTATTTGTGCACCAGGACTCTCTGCCCGTCTTCCTCCTCACAGGTTCCTTCCAAATTCTTTGAGAGAAACAAACAAGCTTTTTGACATGTTTCAGAGTAGCAGCCATGTTAGTCTGTATCCGCAAAAAGAACATGAGTACTTGTGGCACCTTAGAGACTAACACATTTATTTAAGCATAACGTTTCATGGGCTACAGCCCACTTCATCGGATGCATAGAATGGAACAGATAGATAGGTAGGTAGGTAGATACTGTCAAGGTTCCTTCCCCACTCTGAACTCTAGGGTACAGATGTGGAGACCTACATGAAAGACCCCCCAAGATTATTCTTACCAGCTTAGGTTAAAAACTTCCTCAAGGTACAAACTTTGCCTTGTCCTTGAACCCTATGCTGCCACCACCAAACGTGTTAAACAAAGAACAGGGAAAGAGCCCACTTGGAGACGTCTTCCCCCCAAAATATCCCCCAAGCCCTACACCTCAGACCCAAACCTTGGGATCTTAAGAACAATGAAAAACACACACCAAGGAACACTCCAGACACCTTATCGTCCTGCCACACCGTTCTCCAGCAACCCACCTCGCCCCAGTGACCCGTCAGCTGGACGATGTTTTAAATGTAACGAGCCGGGGCATGTAAAGGGCAGCTGCCCCAAGAACCCCAACAGATTACAGTTCATTGCACTGGAATCACCCCATAGGTCCTCAGGCCCAGATACCTCCCAGATACCCTCAGAGCAGAGGGAAACTATGAATGTGGGCGGGAAGGTCACCGCGTGAAGGGACACGGGAGCACAAGTGTCAGCTATCCATGCTTCCTTAGTGGACCCCAATTTAATTGACCCAGAGATCCAAGTGACTATTCAACTCTTCAAGTCAAACTCTTTTGACTTGCCTACAGCCAAGTTGCCGGTCCAGTATAAGGGCTAGTCAGGAATGTGGACTTCTGCAGTCTATGAGGATTATCTCATCCCCATGCTGTTGGGGGAAGACTTGGCCAATCATGAAAAGCTAGCCAAGAGGGTGGGAATAGTCACCCGCAGCCAGGCTAAGCAAGCTGTCACACCTAGCTCTATTCCGTAAACTTCTACCAGGACCTGGTCAGAGGTGATGGAACCAGACCCCATGCCAACATCTGCAACAGCAGTAGTGGATCCAGTCACAGAGATCCAGACAGAGCCAGTCTCAGAACCAGAACCAGCAGAACCACCAGCACCAGAACCATTGCCAGCACTGAATCCAGTACTTGCAACCCCAACACCAGAGGGCCCCACCAAACCTACACCAGCAGCAACAGATAACCCTACCCAAGAGGCTCAGCCGGAGCCTGAACCCCAACATAGTGCACCAGCGGAGAGCGGTTCACAGTCAATGGAAACAGCCCCATCACCTGCATTGCTTCCAGAGGGACCAAGCCTAGGTCCACAATCCAATGAGGAACTGATGTCTCCAGAATCAAGGGAACAGTTCCAGACCAAACAGGAAGCAGATGAAAGCCTCCAGAGAGCTCAGACGGCGGCACGGAGCAACCCACCACCTCTCAGCTCTTCTAATCGATCCAGGTTTGTTGTAGAAAGAAGACTTTTATACAAGGAAACTCTTTCTGGTGGACACCAGGAAGACTGGCATCCTCAGACAGTTGGTAGTTCCAACTAAGTAACGGGTAAAGCTATTAAGCTTAGCCCATGATCATCCTAGCGGCCATGCTGGGGTGAACAGGACCAAAGACCGTTTGGGGAGGTCATTCCACTGGGAGGGAATGGGCAAGGATGTTTCTACCTATGTCCGGTCTTGTGAGGTGCGCTAAAGAGTGGGAAAACCCCAAGACCAGGTCAAAGCCCCTCTACAGCCACTTCCCATCATTGAAGTTCCATTTCAGTGAGTAGCTGTGGATATTGTGGGTCTGTTTCTGAAAAAGACAACCAAAGGAAAGCAGTACATACTGACTTTCATAGATTTTGCTGCCCGATGGCCAGAAACAGTAGCTCTAAGCAACACTAGGGCTAAAAGTATGTGTCAGGCACTAATGGACATTTTTGCCAGGGTAGGTTGGCCCTCCGACATCCTCACAGATGCAGGAACTAATTTCCTGGCAGGAACTATGGAAAGCCTTTGGGAAGCTCATGGGGTGAATCACTTGGTTGCCACCCCTTACCATCATCAAACAAATGGCCTGGTGGAGAAATTTAATGGAACTTTGGGGGCTATGATACGAAAATTTGTAAATGAGCACTCCAATGATTGGGACCTATTGCAGCAGTTGCTCTTTACCTACAGAGCTATACCACATCCCAGTTTATGGTTTTCACCATTGGAACTTGTATATGGCCGCGAGGTTAAAGGACCATTACAGTTGGTGAAGCAGTAATGGGAGGGGTTTACACCTTCTCCAGGAACTAACATTCTGTAACCAACCTACAAAACACCCTCCGAACCTCTTTAGCCCTTGCTAAAGAAAACCTACAGGATGCTCAAAAAGAGCAAAAAGCCTGGTATAATAAACATGCCAGACAGCGTTCCTTCAAAGTAGGGGACCAGGTCATGGTCTTAAAGGCACTCCAGGCCATAAAATGGAAGCGTCGTGGGAAGGGCCATTCACAGTTCAAGAGCACCTGGGAGCTGTTAATTATCTCATAGCATTCCCCACCTCCAACCAAAAGCCTAAGGTGTACCATATTAATTCTCTAAAGCCCTTTTATTCCAGAGAATTAAAGGTTTGTCAGTTTACAGCCCAGGGAAGAGAGGACGTTGAGTGGCCTGAAGGTGTCTACTATGAAGGGAAAAGTGCTGGTGGCGTGGAAGTGGTGAAACTCTCCATGACCCTTGGGTGTATACAGTGACAGCAGATCAAGGAGCTGTGCACTAGCTATGCGCCAATGTTCTCAGCCACCCCAGGACTGACTGAACGGGCATACCGTTCCATTGACACAAGTAATGCTCAGCCAATTAAAGCCCAACCTTTCCGGTTGTCTCCTCAAGCTAAAACTGCTATAGAACAGGAAATCCAGGGTATGCTACAGATGGGTGTGATCCACCCCTCTGGCAGTGCATGGGCATTTCCGTGGTTCTAGTTCCCAAACCAGATGGGGAAGATACATTTTTGCGTGGACTACTGTAAGCTAAATGCTGCAACTCACCCAGACAACTATCCAATGCCACGAACAGATGAACCATTGGAGAAACTGGGACGGGCCTAGTTCATCTCTACCTTGGATTTAACCGAGGGGTACTGGCAGGTACCGCTAGATGAATCTGCCAAGGAAAGGTCAGCCTTCACCACACGTCGAGCTGTATGAATTTAATGTGCTCCATTTTGGGCTGCGGAATGCACTTGCCACCTTCCAAAGACTTGTAGATGGTCTCCTAGCAGGATTAGGAGAATATGCAGTTGCCTACCTTGACGATGTGGCCATATTTTCGGATTCCTGGGCAGAACACCTGGATCATCTACAAACAGTCTTTGAGCGCATAAGGGAGGCAGGACTAACTGTTAAGGCTAAGAAGTGTCAAATAGGCCTAAACAGATTGACTCAGCTTGGATACCAGGTGGGTCAAGGAACTATCAACCCCCTACAAGCCAAAATGGATGCTATCCAAAAGTGGCCTGTCCCAAAGTCAAAGAAACAGGTCCAATCCTTCTAAGGTTTGGCCGGATATTACAGGCGATTTGTATGCAATACAGCCAAATTGCTGCCCCACTGACAGACCTAATCAAAAAGAAACAGCCAAATGCCATTCAGTGGACCGAAGAGTGTCAGAAGGCCTTTAACCAGCTTAAAGTAACACTCATGCCTGACCCTGTGCTAAGGGCCCCAGAATTTGACAAACCATTCCTAGTAACCACAGATGCGTCCAAGCGTGGTGTGGGAGCAGTCTGAATGCAGGAAGGACCGAATCAAGAGTTCCATCCTGTCGTGTTTCTCCGTAAGAAGCTGTCCGAGAGGGAAAGCCACTGGTCAATCAGTGAAAAGGAATGTTATGCCATTGTCTATGCTCTGGAAAAGCTACGCCCATACATTTGGGGATGGCGTTTCCACCTGCGAACTGACCATGCTGCTCTACAGTGGCTTCATACCGCCACAGGAAATAACAAAAAACTTGTTCGGTGTAGTTTCTCTCTCCAAGATTTTGATTTCGACATCGAACACATCTCAGGAGCTTCTAACAAAGTGGCTGATGCACTCTCCCGTGAAAGTTTCCCAGAATCAACTGATTAAAATCATCCTTGAGATGTGGAAAATATTGTTAGTGTTTATACACTTGATAGTATATTTAGAGGTGCATGTGTCTTATTAACTCTCTTTTCTCCTAGAGCTCCAGGAAGAAATCACAGCCAGTGTTTCACCATATCTGTGATTTCGGAGGGCGGATCATAAATATAAAGGGAAGGGTAACCACCTTTAAATCCCTCCTGGTCAGAGGCAAAACCCTTTCACCTGTAAAGGGTTAAGAAGCTAAGATAACATCGCTGGCACCTGACCAAAATGACCAATGATGAGACAAGATACTTTCAAAGCTGGAGGAGGTGCGGGGGGGAGGAACAAAGGGTCTGTCTGTCTGATGCTTTTGCCTGGAGCAGATCAGGAATGCAGCTCAGAACTCCTGTAAAAAGTTAATAAGTAATCGAGCTAGAAACGCGTTAGATTTCCATTTCTTTAATGGCTGGTAAAATAGGCTGTGCTGAATGGAATGTATATTCCTGTTTTTGTGTCTTTTTGTAACTTAAGGTTTTGCTTAGAGGGATTCTCTATGTTTTGAATCTGATTACCGTGTAAGGTATTTACCATCCTGATTTTACAGAGGGGATTCTTTTACTTTTTCTTTAATTAAAATTCTTCTTTTAAGAACCTGATTACTTTTTCCTTGTTCTGAAGATCCAAAGGTTTGGGTCTGTGTTCACCTGTACAAATTGGTGAGGACTTTTACCAAACCTTCCCCAGGAAAGGGGGTGTAGGGCTTGGGGGGATATTTGGGGGGGAAGACGTCTCCAAGTGGGCTCTTTCCCTGTTCTTTGTTTAACACGCTTGGTGGTGGCAGCATAGGGTTCGAGGACAAGGCAAAGTTTGTACCTTGAGGAAGTTTTTAACCTAAGCTGGTAAAAGTAATCTTAGTAATCTTTCATGCAGGTCCCCACATCTGTACCCTAGAGTTCGGAGTGGGGAAGGAACCTTGACTTATACATACAGAGAACATGAAAAGTTAGAAGTAGCTTTTCATGTTCTCTGTATGTATATACATATCTTCTTACTATATGTTCCATTCTATGCAGCCAATGAAGTGGGCTGTAGTCCATGAAAGCTTATGCTCAAATAAATTTGTTAGTCTCTAAGGTGCCACAAGTAAACCAGCTTTTTGGGGTCACTGGCCAAAACACACTGCATATATGTGTATCATTTATCTTTGTAGTCAATCAATGGCATCTGTGATGTAGTTTAGACCAGAAAGAAGGAGAATCGAGCACAAATAATCAACTGTACCATATCAACAAGGGATGTAATCAAGTATATTTTTAGTGGCTATCCTAACAATTTTCAGGCCCTCAAGCTATTGGAGTGGGTAGGAGGAGGAACTGATGAGTTACTAGGGAAGTGTCTGGGAGAGCCTTGAGAAGACTTTGTACTGGTGATGAGCAGAAATGCAGAATGCATTTGCTCTGTTCTAAAAAGGTAATTGCTAGCTGAAACCAGTAATACACCAGAGTAAATTTTTCAATTTTATTTCCACTAGGAAACTATGAGAGAAACTTCACACTAATATATTTACATCGAAAGCAGGTCCAAAAACCTTCTTCGCATGTCAAACACAGGAAGTTCTTTAGGTCAAGGTTTAAAACATAAGGTAATATAATGTGTCAAATTCTTTGTTTTTTATGGAATTAACGCCACTAATGATGCATACTGAAAAAAAAAAATCTAAGTGTATAGTATATACTTTGAATACACATCCACACCAGCTGATCAGCGAGGAAGGAAATGTGTTTAGATACTACGTTAATAGGCAGGGTGCCTAGGTTAATAGTCCCAAGAGGGGTGCGGGGCCTGGGACATAAGCGCAGAGTTTCTAATCTGACAGGGGGTGGTCCCCCTGACTGACTAGGCCCCACCCCCACTCTACCACTTCCCCAAGACCCCACCCCTACCCTGCCCCACCCCCACGCCGCCTCTCCCCCAGCCAAGTCCTCCACCTTCCCCAAGCACGCTGCATCCTCGTTCATCTCCCCTCACCCTCAGCGCGTCCTGATGCAGCAAAACATCTGATCCATGGCAGATGCTGAGAAGGAGGGGGAGGCACTGATTGGTGGGGCCCAGCTGTGGTCAGGAGGCACCGGGGGAAGGGGGAGGTTCTGGTAGGGGGAACTCTTCCTTGCCCCCCCCGACCTACCACTCACTTCCCCGTTCGCCTCATCACCCTACTCGCCCATCTGCCTCATCTCCCCACCGCCTCCTCTTGATTTTATCAGAGTGGGGCCCTCCAAAGCATGGGGCCCACAGCAGTCACCCCAATTCTCCATACCCAAGGAATGGCTCTGTTAATAGTTGATATGCAAACCACTAATACAGACAGATCTCATCACCCAAAACTGTTAGAATGCAGACTAGTTTGCCTGACAAGTGCAAATCCCGCACTTACAGTCCCTTAAAAGCAAGGAAATATCTAGTTAAGGGAACTTTCCTTCCTATATATTGTGGTTAGATTTTTTTTTGTGTGTGTGTGTACTCCCTGTATGCTGTCCTAGCTCTGTGCAGACTGCTGGCATGGCAGACCTCAAGCGAACCACCCAATGACCACAAGATCTGTTAAGGTATGAAGGCACCCAGCCAGGTTTATTGTTGACAAAACACAGTATTAGCAGCTGGCAGACTCTACTGGGATACTAAAACATGTATGCCCGTGACAATGGATGCAGCTCAGTCAATGGCGGGACTTTCCACTGCCCCCTAGACTGTCCAAAGATACTCCCTCTGAGATACATCTTTATACCCTGATAAAAACAAGTTACATACTGTCCTCCTGACCTTATCTTCCTTTTAGAAAAGGAGTATTTGTGGCACCTTAGAGACTAACAAATTTATTAGAGCATAAGCTTTCGTGAGCTACAGCTCACTTCATCGGATGCATTTGGTGGAAAAAACAGAGGAGAGATTTATATACACACACACAGAGAACATGAAACAATGGGTTTATCATACATACTGTAAGGAGAGTGATCACTTAAGATAAGCCATCACCAGCAGCGGGGGGGGGGGGGGGGGGGGGGAAGGAGGAAAACCTTTCATGGTAACAAGCAAGGTAGGCTAATTCCAGCAGTTAACAAGAATATCAGAGGAACAGTGGGGGGTGGGGTGGGAGGGAGAAATACCATGGGGAAATAGTTTTACTTTGTGTAATGACTCATCCATTCCCAGTCTCTATTCAAGCCTAAGTTAATTGTATCCAGTTTGCAAATTAATTCCAATTCAGCAGTCTCTCGTTGGAGTCTGTTTTTGAAGCTTTTTTGTTGAAGTATAGCCACTCTTAGGTCTGTGATCGAGTGACCAGAGAGATTGAAGTGTTCTCCAACTGGTTTTTGAATGTTCTAATTCTTGACGTCTGATTTGTGTCCATTCATTCTTTTGCGTAGAGACTGTCCGGTTTGGCCAATGTACATGGCAGAGGGGCATTGCTGGCACATGATGGCATATATCACATTGGTAGATGCGCAGGTGAACGAGCCTCTGATTGTGTGGCTGATGTGATTAGGCCCTATGATGGTATCCCCTGAATAGATATGTGGACAGAGTTGGCAACGGGCTTTGTTGCAAGGATAGGTTCCTGTTCCTCTGATATTCTTGTTAACTGCTGGAATTAGCCTATCTTGCTTGTCACCATGAAAGGTTTTCCTCCTTTCCCCCCCCCCCTGCTGCTGGTGATGGCTTATCTTAAGTGATCACTCTCCTTACAGTGTGTATGATAAGCCCATTGTTTCATGTTCTCTGTGTGTGTATATAAATCTCTCCTCTGTTTTTTCAACCAAATGCATCCGATGAAGTGAGCTGTAGCTCATGACAGCTTATGCTCTAATAAATTTGTTAGTCTCTAAGGTGCCACAAGTACTCCTTTTCTTTTTGCGAATACAGACTAACACGGCTGCTACTCTGAAACCTATCTTCCTTTTGTTTGCTTTAAACCTGCTGCCTATTAATTTCATTTGATAACCCCTTAGTTCTTGTGTTATGTTTCCTACTTACTTTCTCCAAACCAGTCATGATTTTATAGACCTTTATCATATCAGTGTTATTTCTTCCTATTGAACAGATATTTGGGTTGGGTGTAGGAAATGTCCATGCTAATCCTTCAACTGCAGTCCTGGGGAAGTATAAAAATGTCAAGAAAAATCATACATAAATATGACAAACAATATAATAGTGTATGAAGAAACATGTGGGACGAGAATAAAAGGGTGGAGAAATATCTAAGGCTTGGTATAGGAAGAAGCACAGTGAAGTGCTCATAACTTAGGTATCTGGATAGTCAAGGAATAGTAGAAAATTAGAAAGGTTAATTCCCCCTGCCAGCAGTCATATGGCTGAATGTTCTACTCACTCCCAGAGAATATTACCCTATGGAGATGCCATCACATCTAGCCTGAATAAGGCCAGGAAGGTCAAACAAATTGCTTACATCTCCGCGAGACAGACTTACACATGATCAACTGGAGACTGAGCACATCACCTTCACAAAGCTTCTTCTCTCTTCCCCTTGGCCTAGACCATTGAAATCCTCCTCCTCCTCCTCTTTCCTTTTGCTGTGCAAACCATTCCAAGTTCAGTTCAAAACTGCTTTGGTATAACTTTTTCCCCCTCTCAGAAATTTTTCATTCCCAGGCCCTGAAGTTTCTTCAAATGACCATATTTTCCCTATGTTCAAATATCATTGTGAACTTACAAGCAAGGTTTGTCAAGTTTCACATTGCCTATGGGTTTATATGAGTACATACAGAAATTTTTATATGCTAGACTGTGGCCTGGAAAGGCAAGCATGGAGGATAGGTGCCTCTGCTGCACACACTAGTGTCTGGCAACTTTTGTCTTTGAATATTGTAATAGTGCTAGATAAAAAAAGAGTAAGGGCATGCCTACACTGCAGAACTACATCAGTGCACCTGCGCAAATGTGGCGCGTCTGGTGAAGACATGCTATATGAAAGGGAGAGTGCTCCCCTGTTGGTATAATTACTCCATCTCAGTGAGAAGTGTAAGTTCCTGCTGACATAGCACTGGTGTACACAATGCAAAACTTGCATCACTCGGTGGGAAGTGGGGGGTTCCACACGCCCAAGCGGAGTAAGTTAGATCAACTTAATGGGAAAATAAAAGTGGCAATATTACAACAAAAAAACTTCAAAAACAGACTCCAACTAGAGACTGCTGAATTGGAATTAATTTGCAAACTAGACACCATTAAATTAGGCTTGAATAAAGACTGGGAATAGACGTGTCATTACACAAAGTAAAACTATTTCCCCATGTTTATTTTTCCCCCCTACTGTTCCTCACACGTTCTTGTCAACTGCTGGAAATGGGCCACCTTGATCACTACAAAAAGGTTTTTGGGTTTTTTTTTTCCCTCTCCTGCTGGTAATAGCTCACCTTACCTGATCACTCTCATTACAGTGTGTATGGTAACACCCATTGTTTCATGTTCTCTATGTATATAAAATCCCCCTACTGTATTTTCCACTGCATGCATCCGATGAAGTGAGCTGTAGCTCACGAAAGCTTATGCTCAAATAAATTTGTTAGTCTCTACGGTGCCACAAGTCCTCCTTTTCTTTTTGCAGATACAGACTAATAGGGCTGCTACTCTGAAACCTGTCATTAATGGGCAGCGTAGATCTTCCCTAAGTTTCCACTGAAGAATTTAACACTATTGTACTACTACACCTCTGCTCAGACAGACACTGAGACTAATAGGTCTTGACTTTGTTGCAAAGTTTATCTACGTGATTCTGCTGCCCCTTCCCAACTTGGAAAACTAAGCTCTAATGTAAACTAACAGTTTCCACTAAATAATGGAATTAATCACCCCAGACTGGCCACTGCCATACATAAGGACTAAGCCAGCTGCAGCAGTATTGGGGAGGGTATATATATAGGGCTAGGTAAAAACAACATTCAAAAATGATCAGAAAAAAAATATTTTCCACTTAGATTGAGATGTTAATGTAATTTCAGCTACAGAAGGACAAAAACAAACAAGCAACCCCCTGCCCCCTTCTGTATACAGCATCACCTTTTCCTAACTGCACAGTGATTCATATAGGCTTCGTAAGTTATAAATTACAACAGCAAGAATTTTTCTTCATTTTCTTTTTGTCCCCCTCAACCAAATCAGAGTGTACTACAGAAACAGAGCTCCATCCACCCAGAGAAACAGAGGCCTCTTGACTCTCTTGCTCACAGGGGCAGGCTCAGCCAAAAGAGAACAGAGAACAAGAAAGAGGTGTTTTCAGAGTATGTTCAGATGGGACTCAGAATGTTTGGCAAAGCTCTATTATATCCACTCACCACTGTCTGATATAGACTGATGAAGGCTCAAGACAGTTTGGGTGTAAATGCTGATTATATGCACAATAATACAAAGAAAAAGGGAGTCAACACTCATGTTTTACTGCAAAACTCAGTTCCAGGATGCAGAATGACAGATAATAGATTTCAGCAAGAATATCTAGCAATAAAAATATTATATATTATACCACCAAGAAACTGCAAAATGATGACTAGAACAGACAATCACAAAATATGAGCAGTGTACATACTGACTGTGGTTCTTTGAGTTCAATTGTAGCAAGGAGCATTAGCCTAGGAGGTTCAAGACATCTGAACAATATTACCAATTATCACATTGAAAGAAAGAGAAGAGATCCAAATGATAGGAATCTACTCCACTGAGATATGTTTAAGAACATAAGAATGGCCATACTGGACAGACCAAAGTTCCACCTATCCCAGTATCCTGTCTTCCGACAGTGGCCAATGCCAGGTGCCCCAGAGGGAATGAACAGAACAGGTAATCATCAAGTGATCCATTCCCTGTCACCCATTACCAGCTTCTGGCAAAAAGAGGCTAAGGACACCATCCTCACCCAAGCTGGCTAATAGCCATTGATGGACCTATCCTCCATGAACTTATCTAGTTCTTTTTTGAACCCTGTTATAGTCTGGGCCTTCACACCATCCTCTGGCAAGGAATTCCACAGGTTGACTGTGTGTTGTGTGAAAAAATACTTCCTTTTGTTTGTTTTAAACCTGATGCTTATTAATTTCATTTGGTGACCCCTAGTTCTTGTGTTATGAAAAGGAGTAAACAACGCTTATTTATTTTCTCCACACCAGTCATGATTTTATAGACCTCTATCATATCCCCCTGTAGTAGTCTCTTTTCCAAGCTGAAAAGTCCCAGTTTTATTAATCTATCCTCATATGGCAACTGTTCCATACCCCTAATCATCTTTTTTTTTTGCCCTTTTCTGAACCTTTCCCAATTCCAAGATATATATTTTTTTTGAGATTGGGCGACCACATTTGCACGCAGTATTCAAGATGTGCGCATACCATGGATTTATATAGAGACAATATGATATTTTCTGTCTTATTATCTATCCCTTTCTTAACGATTCCCAACATTCTGTTCGCTTTTTTGACTGCAGCTACACATTGAGTGGATGTTTGCAGAGAACTATCCCAAATGACTCCAAGATCTCTTTCTTGAATGGTAACAGCTAATTTAGACCCCATCATTTTATGTGTATAGTTGAGATTATGTTTTCCAATGTGTGTTACTCTGTATTTACAAACAAGATGAGAGATGCAGAGTTCCTAAGATTACAGTATAGTGTCAGTGACTTCATAATCACACAAACAGGAAACCAGAAATGTTTACATTGGTCCCTAGGCTTTTTTCCTGTTGCCAAAGCTCACAAAAAATTAGCATGTAGTAATTAAAGACATGTTATTTGTTTTCAGCAACAGCAGTATAATATAGATAAGCAACGAGAAGGATCAAGGATATCTATGGTTGTTGGTAAGCCACTTTATCGTAAGCCTTAGACTGGTACCTATTACTATTGCAAAATACCTTAGCCACACTAGCAATGCCTGCAGGGCAAATCGATAGATTACCCCAATGGAGTACAATTTTAGCTTTAAAGACTAGAAATAATTTGTTCCATGTTACTAATTCCTAATGCAGCTAATAAGATTTTGTTATGTCAGTTAAACATCACTGCTCTGTAATCTTCTCTTTCCAGAACTGAAGTTGTACTGAACTGCAGTAGAATGTAGATGGCATCATCTTCTCTAGGAGGTAATGCTGCAGATTGCAGTGGTGAACCAGTGGCAGCTCTTGCTTGAAATGACGGATTTTCAAAGGGGCAGTTATCCCTAATCACCAGAAATAAATAGGATAAATGGGGAATATTAGAGATATTTCAGCTTCTTTAAAACGCTTTCTGATAAGCAATTGCTATGGTTCCACAGTTCCCTTTTAGTCCTTACTTAGCATCCACCATTCCACCCCTTCCTGACTCAAATGAACACACTGATGCATGCTCGGGACAAAAAGACCTATAGTTTTATAGGTGACTCTACAGCAGTACCCTAATGGAGGGGTGCGGCTTCGGAGTCAAGTCTAGTACTGATGATAATACCGTGGATCCAAACATAGCATCTGATACTGAACCACACGTGACTGCATATTGTTTCTCAAAAGTATGAGCACATGGCCAAGTTGCTGCTCTGCATATTTCTGTGATGGGAACATTTTTGATGAAGGCTACAGAAGTGGAAACAGATCTAGATAATGCAAACTCTACTAGCTACACTATAAACTAAAATAAAGTTTAAAATGAATGGTCTCTCAGACTCTGCTAATGCTCCATCTCAGGCTAAGGGTGGTTGAGAAGGAACTGAAGCCAGTTCACCTGCACAACCCTAGACAGCCTCAAGGCAAGGCATGAGACAGGGAAAGCGCATGTGTGGGTCAAACAGACACAGATACCTAAAATCTCCTATCTGAGGCATAGGAGTGTGGATACACCTATAGTGGAGCACTGGTAGGGATACTACTCAAAGAAGAACTAAACAGTTTTCGGTGTCATAAGATACAGCCTATTCTTAACATCTGCAGCTTTAATTTTGCCACAAATGAGGAGATACTTAGATGATCCCAACAAGTTGCAATCTTGCACCAATTGAGAACAAGATGACTGTAATGGTGGGGTCATGTCCGATGTGTTGCTTTTACAGAAGATTTAGAGCTGAAGTCAAAGAAAGAAGAGTATGAGGCCCAACATGAATGCGATGGAAGATGCTATTTTAAAGAGATTTAAGAAACCTAAATCCTCCCATACTGACTCTTGTCCATACGTGCTGGAACTAGGGGTGTAGCAGCACCCCTTGGCATGATGTGGTTTCCATTATATACAGGATCTACAGTTTGGTTCAATGACTCTCAGCACCCTCACTATAAAAATAGTTCCAGTACCCCTGCTCTTGTCAAAGGAAGAAGATTTGCAAGGGATTATTCAAGATGGAAGATGGCTCCATTAATACCATGTGAATCTGCTGCGGCCTGCCTGCGCTGATGGCAGAGAAAGCACTTTTTTTTTTAAACTCCTCAGTTGTTAGAGAGCATGTAATGAATTGTGTTAGTCAAATATATATTAAATAATAGAGAAATTAATATTACATGTAATATAAGAAAATATAAAGGAAGTGAATGGAAGGGAAATTATAGGATGCTATCAATTCAAAACTCTTCATTTTCAGTTCAACAAAGTCAATGACTTTCTTTCCCATGTGGCCAGTTAGTAGGAATGGAATTTGGTCATCTTACCTGAGGCTGCAAAGTCACCCTGTTCCTTTTCTTGGAAACAGCCAGCCAGGTGTCCCATTCCATATTCTTATCTCAGTTTTGAACATTAATTTTGACACCTTCCTAGATGACCAAAATACCAGGCATTCCCTATATTCTTTTGGCTCCCCACATACCACAGATTAGAAAGTTGCAATCCATTGAGCATTGATTTTCTTGGCACATCTCTTGCATATGCCCTCTGACAGGCATTCTGAACAGTCTTCCATCTCTTGCTCCTGCATTGTAAGCTTATGAACTTCAGCCCTTATACAGTCAGTAAAGAGGGGAAACCTTTATCTGCAGAACATTAGTTTGAAAGCCACTCGTTTATAGAAAAACTCAACTTTAGAAGTACCACACAGAAATCATATAGAGAAGTTAATAGGGCAATGTCCATTCAGCACAGTTTACTTTAAAACATACTTTTGCCAGGTCCATTGAAGTTAGAGATTTCTAGCTTCAACCGTGTTTGAGGTGAAAGGAAAAAGTTAAACTTAAGCTGAAATGTCCTATTTACCCTTGCTTTTTGATGCATTTTATCTATCAATCCGCATATTTAGAACGTGCTTATCAGTGTGACAAATTTCATGTTTAGTATAAAGAGGCTTGGGGGGAGGTTAATTTATTTTATGCAAAGAAAAAAACATACCATACTGGAATGAAGATAAATACAAATCAAATTCCTGTTGGCACTTGCACAGCTAATTGGTTAGATTAACAAAGATTCTCTCCCAGAACAAAAAGATAAGTAACTAATCATTAAGTCTTCTCACTATGGCCCATATAAATTCTTGAAATGTTTTTCACTCCCATACGTCTATCTAGATTCAACAATAGACAACCAAAAAAAAGAAGAGACACAGATCGGCTGTAAGTCTGCCCACAGTTCAGTGGAGATAAAGTGCCTGGTTAATGGGCAAATTAAAATCAGGAATATTTCTTGAGTGGGGTGACTATTGAGATATAAATTTCTAAGCCCTCTTTGTCAGACAGCTCACGGGAGCTAGATTGACTAGCTTTAAAAATCTTTTTCAGCAGGACATTAGCAGAGTTAATGTCCCAGAAGATATAGACTGTTTCTCCACAGATAGTTTGAAATCTTGTTGGCAATACTATAGCTTGGTTATATTCATAAATCTTTGTGGGTCAGTTTAAGAGGTACTAATACTTTCCAACATAACTAGATGATAATGCTTAACTCCGAGAAAGCAATATCTTACAGTCTTAATAGATGAAGGGTTTTGGTTTTTTTAAGACTGTTTGGAGCTAAAAGTTTATTTCATGATGTTTTGGTGAGTTGTGCAATCGCTACAGCAGGAACTGGTCTATCTGCATCCTCACTGGTTGATTCTGTTCTCCCACGTATACATTTCTAAAGTAGAGTTCTTTTCCCTCTAATCCATTTATAGAATATTGTTAAATGAAAAATACTGAGACTCTCAAATGCATATCAATGAAAGCTGTCACCACCTCATTAAACAAAATCTAAAACAGTCACCAGCATCATCTTCTAGGTCTCCCAGTGTATTGTCTATTTTGACTGTAAACTTCTTAAGGCAGGAATCATGTCCGTCTTGTACATATCACTGAATATGCAGCCAATGCTTAAACACCACCACTGGGGATTTAAATATTCAGTGCATTCACTTTCAGGATATGTTGCTGTATGTGTAACCTACACACCTCCTGGGTGTGGTATTCTATCCCATCTAGTGGCACTGAGACCACTTAGAGAGATAAAATGAGACTGCTCTACAGTCCTAGCTAACAGCCCTCTGGCTTTTAGCTCATGTGGTAGAGACCCATGCGCTAAGCTTCAGAGGCCCCAGGTTTGATCCCGCCCAACGACGACCAGGGTCTGTTGGCGTTACAAATGCAGTACCTTTTTATTATTACAGGTGTTATTTGTGATTCTATTGACTAGGTTATGTAATCTGGGGAGGAAGTGTTGTCTTAATGTAAAGAGTTTCTTCTTTGTAAGGTGATATTACAGCAAAGTTGCATGGAGCTAGTTGATATTAAACAATGTTCCATTGGAGTTGGACTCTTTCCATGAAAAGAGAATGAGCCATTACTATAATCAACAAAGCATGTTATGCCTGGCAAAGTGGTTCACAAAATTATTTCCCTAGATGTCTCTATTTGTGAATTAAATATTGCTGTTTTTTTTTTATTTTTGCAGTTTGAGGCAACGCTAGGTGAAGAAACAACTCTAGACCTTTAGCGTATCTTTCCCTTTATTCCTAAAGCAAAGCAAATGCAGAGTACAGTGCTCAGATGTTTGCTCCTCCCACCAATGTCTTTGCATTTTCTCCCATATCACCTTCTCTGAATAGAATGCCCTCCCTGAAGTTACCCAGGAGATGACTATCCCATCAAGATGATGGTCTGAGGATTTTACAATCTAAAATGACAAGGAATGATGCAGCACAACACAAAACAGTATCTCACCAGAGTGTGATCCTACTCTGAAAAGAGTATGCAAAAAATGGAAGTTTCTTACTCAACGGATCTGATCATTGTGTACTCAGAGTCCTGCCACTTCCTATACAGTTACAGTACCGTCTTTGCATAAGGTATACGATTACTTATCCCAGGTTTCAGAGTAGCAGCCATGTTAGTCTGTATTCACAAAAAGAAAAGGAGTACTTGTGGCACCTTAGTCTCTAAGGTGCCACAAGTACTCCTTTTCTGGTTACTTATCCATGACTGCTTACATGATAAGCGACTTTTCCACTCTTGGACACATTATAAAATGCCCAAATATTTTACACCCACCTTGCATGTGTGTGAGGGGAATAGCCATGTGATAAACTGCTGAGTCATGCACTTCATTGCCTCATCTGCTCTCGAGCCACCTCCTTCTGGACTAACATTCCAACCCCCGAGCAGCTTCAAACCGCCATCATTTCCTGATATAATCAACCTGACACAAAAAGATTGTCTTCTTACCCCAAATGAACTTCTTCCTTAAAGTTTATGCCTGCCTGAGGCCCAGTGACAGCTTTTCTGTACCTGTAACATTAGATATCCTATGGCCCTACAGGACTAGACTAAGGAGCTTTATATCCTTGAAATGGGAAGATTTCAAATTTCTAAATGGGATCCAACACTCACTTCAAGCCCTGGAAGACCCTGAGATTAAGGACTTTAAAATGTGATATTTTTAGGTATAAAAACTACTTTAAATCAGTCTAGAAAGTTGGAGGTTTTTTGTTTTTGTTTTCTTTTATGGCTCCCTGTAGAGCAGTGATTCAGTGTAACTAAAAGTCTTAAGACATCTGGCTTTACATATGGAGACATGGAAAAATAGTTCTAATAAGTGTTAAAAGCTCTAAAATAAATATTTTAACATATTTTGTGGACTTTTCTGTGGTATATACAGCACACATGATAGTGTGTTATTAAGATTTCACCATCGCTCATTGGAATTATGTCTATAATTCACTCATAAGCAACATGGCCATCCCAACCTCAAATTGAACTTAGTTCTTATATAGCACTTTTCTTCAGTGGATCTCAAAGCACAGTGACTCCAAATCAAGCAGTTTGCTTATCAGAGTAAGGCAGACATGGTGTGAGTTGCTGCTGAGGATGGCAGGTCCTTGGATCCCAACACTCCATGGCCCAAAATCAGGATACATAACCTGCCTTAATCCAATCACTGCAGTATGGGCACATTAGAAGTAAAGATTTAAAAAAAATCAAAAGGCATACTTGCAAAGAAAAGTAAGAAAAACATTTCATTAGGCCTACTTTGAAACCTTTAGCTTTAAAAAAAGTCTACTCTACCCCCCAAAAAAACTTGTAGCATATTGGATAAAAAACTTCATCTTGGAGTGACCATTTGGTTGTAAGAATGCTGTTAAACACTTCTCTAGCCCACCAAGGATTCAGAGACCAGCGTGGTTACAAGATAAGGTCAGGACAGAAGGAATGTTATGACAAATATATTATTCCATCAATACAAATTGGTGCATAAGAAACATGTTCCTTCAATATTATATTTTAGAACAGTTACTTTGGGTAGACTATATTTCTACCCACATAAATATAAGATGAACAGTTTTCTTCAAGAGTTTCCATTCCCTTTTTAAGATAAAGGATAATGTGTTCCATAATTTACAATCCCATTTGCCTTCCTGTACCAGGCTAAATAGTAGAAGCAGTCTTTATTGCCATTATTTAAATACAGCCATTTTCACTATTAATATGGTAGTATAAACATATATGCTATTTTATTCATTTTACTTAAATTAATGCTTAGTTAAGATACTTAAAACACATTTTAAATGAGGTTTATGGTTATGATACTAAAGACAAAATATTACACAGATTTGTTCAATACTTTTGTATTATGGAATATGTCCAGAATGTATGGCACACTCACCCAATTCCCTTTTTACAAAGGTTTTGTTTATTATACCATGTAATTTTAGAGAAATAAATCTTGTGCTAAATGAAAAATTGTGTTTGCCTCAGTTTATTACAAAAGACAGTTTTTCCAAGGACATTCTCCATAGCAGGAAACTATTGTTTTACAGGTAGTATTTTTGAATCTTTTTTCAGCCCCATTTTTCCTTAATTAGATGGGTGAAATTTGGCTGCCCTTTCTGTATTACCCTATAAATATCTACTAATCAAGTTAGTATTCATTGAACTGGACAGGGTTTTACATATAATTCTTCAAATGGTTTTTATTTGTGATCTAGACGGGTTTGAATGAAAATGCTTGGCTTGTAATGCATGTGTTCATGGAATAGGGAAAATACATATTATACTTTCAAAAGATAGAATAAGAGCCTAATAAAGTCTTACAATTTCTGATTCCTGCTTTTCCCCCTCATATCTCAAATAAAGCATCCAGGTATGTGGGATTTAATAATGGACCCTTGCTAAAGGGAAAAATCACCAAAAACATTAAACTTCACTTAATGCAGGAGAAAGGGAACCAAATCCAGCTCCATGATTCTTGAGGGCAGCCCTGTCGCAATGCAATTTCTGATGTTTGGCAGCTTTAAGTTCTGCCACTGATTTAGGGCCTTCAATGGACTGTACATGAGTGGAGGACTGCCATGTCAGAATTATTATTTGTATTACAGTAGCATCTAAGAGCCCCAGTCATGAACCAAAAAGCAAAGGAGTACTTGTGGCACCTTAGAGACTAACAAATTTATTTGAGCATAAGCTTTCGTGAGGCTGCTACTCTGAAACCAGTCATGAACCAGGACCCCATTGTGCTAGACACTACAAACACATAATAAAAAGGCAGTTCCTGCCACAAAGAGCTTATGTAAATTTAAGTATGAGACAAGAGAAAACAGACAGAACCCGGACAGGGGAATACAATGAATGAATGAGACAATATTGGTCAGCATGATAGGCAGTGGTCTCAGGACAACAGCAGCCTAATCCTTGTCAGCTCCACTATGCCCCCACCGTGCTCATGATGCTGGAGGTAGAGGGCAGAACCACAGAGCCAACTGAGAGAGTTCCCATTCAACAATGAATTCTCTGCAAGATTTTTGTTACTGGATTATGGCCCTTTTATAATACTTCCGTGGCTGTCAAAGAATTTTGTCCTCTCTGTTATTTCACTATATTTCTGGATAACTTTCCATATTTTAATGTACCTCCTTTAAGAGGGCATATGTTTAATTTTCCTTCAATCTCAGTTGAGGGGCAGGGGCAAGGAGAGGGAAGGAGAGAGTAGTAAAGCATGCTTAAATATACAAGAGCTATACATTCCTTTTCCAACGGGACCCAGTGAAGAATCTTAATAGGATAGTAAAATTATATGTTAATATATATTAAATGTCCCCTTGAGTTAAGTGGACATTTGTTTAATGCAATCATCCACTTTTTCTTATTCGAAATAAATGTATTTCATTTTGTATGAAATTTAGTCTGTAAATCATATGGAAACATCTGCATTACATTAGATGTAGTAAAATGTTCATTTTTAAAATCACCACACATCTTCCCCATAAAGTTAATTGGGGATTCTTTCATTTTTCTATATCTTGAACTATTACAGTCAATAAAATATTTCTAAGTAGGTCGGTACCTAATTATTTTATGGTGCCCTAGCAATTTGAAATAGAAAATAAATCCCTGTGAAAGCACTGGAATTCCACCTTAAGAGTGAGCTGCTGATTTTGAAGGATTAATTTTATATGCCAAATATAAGCTATTTTCCCCCTGTATATTGAGGTTGACAAGGTATTGATTTGACTGGATTGTCAGCATAGACTAGGAGGATACATAGGGGCTTATCTACACAGGGATTTAGTGCGTGATATGTCAGAGAACACTATGGAACTTTTAGTGCCTGGTAGCAGGGTCCACCCAGCCAGTTAGTGCAGGGCAAGCTGGTGCGCTGTAGATTTATACCCTGGCTTGCTGTGCACTAAGGGTATGTGTACACTGCAATTAAACACCCGTTGGCGGCCCATATCAGTTGGCTTAGGCTCATGGGGCTCAGGTTAAGGGGCTGTTTAGCTGCAGCGTAGATGTTTGAGCTCAGGCTGGAACCCGAGCTCTGGGATCCTCCACCATTGCAGGATCCCAGGGCCCAGGCTCAAGCCCAAGCCCGAACGTCTACGCCACAATTAAATAGTCCCTTATCCCAAGCCTGCGAGTCTGAGTCAGCTGACACAGGCTTCCCGTGGGCATTTAATTGCAGAGTAGACATAGCGTACCTCTCCATGTAGACAAGCCCTTTGAGAAAATCAAACCTTATATTGTGTTCTGTTAACCTTCATATGTCTTTCTCTTGTCTTATTAATATTGGCAACATTTCTACAACTACATCAAACAGCAAAAGAGACAAGGGGCATTCTTGTTGAGTTCAGCTTTTCATACCTTAAATGTAGAGGATACTAATTGATTTGTATAAGTACATCTTGTAGAGGAGCCCGATCCTTCATATGAAGCTTGTCCCAAAATGTAATTACTATGTTACCTGCAACAAGAAAAGCCACACTACCCACATTTTTTCAAACAACAAGAAGCCATAAATTCCAGCCGCAAGACCAGCTTCACATTGATTAAGGTAGGTAATAATCCTCCAAGCCTGCAGGCCAACTTCTTAGTATTTTGCTTCTATGTTAAAGAAATTGGTCTGTAGGAGAGGATCTCATCATGGTTCTGTACAATTCTAGTCTCATTAGAAAAATACAGGGAGGCTGTGGCAATCAAAAGATTTTTACATTTTTATATGTGGATTTTATTCTTGTAGCATCCTGTAAAACTTCACAGGCAGGCTATCCAGTCTTTCCCTCCCTTCATTTTTAAAACCAGCTTTCCCTGTTTTCATGTTTATTAGAATTTCTGTAACTTTTTAACTTAGGTAATTTGAGTGATTGAAAGAAACTGGCTAAATCAATTTGTGGTGTGGTTAATTTAGTTTCATTAACAAAGTTCCTAAATATTTTCATGATTGTTGATTCTGTGAATGTCATAATTAACTAAGAGCTTTTCCACTTTTATATGGAACTAAAGTCAATGAAGCTATAACAATGTACACCAGCTGATGATCTGCTGCTTTGTGTTTCTTTAGGGCTCTACAAAGGTTCCAATAAGAATTATACTTCCTATTTTGACCACATTTCCTTAGACAGACAATTGTATTATTCCAGAACAAACATTTTCAGCTGTTTTTCCTAAAACACTTTGTTTCAATTATTTCTTTTCTTTGGGTACTTAATAGGAAACTTAAGGCTTGGGAATGAAAGGGATAGTTCCCATTTAATGGCTAGGAGTCTCCAGACATCCATCTTCTCCAAATATTTCAAATATTTTATTCTATTTTTTTTTAAAAATTGATAGCGGTTTCACCACCATCACCGCAAGCAGACAGGTCACGGGGTCACTCCATAACACGTAGCCTGCACCATTCCATATGTAGAAGATGGGTGACAAAAACCAAATTGAAACTGAGGGACAAAAAGAAAAAAAATCATAGGAAAATAAAGTGCTGTGGGATTCTTTCCTTTACTGCAAATACATATTTTTATGTTCTCAGTTTCATGATTCTTTATACCTGTGTAGGACCCCTTTACTAGAGGGGCCTCTGAACTTTATTGGGAGTGTTCCAGCTGGGAAGATTCTGTGTGCTGCAATCTAGCCTTAGAGATTACAACTCCTACGATGCCTTGGGGAAAGAGTAAGACACTTCTTCCAGGGAGTGCAGGCGGTGGGCACCATTTTGGAAGAGGAGTGAGAATGTTGGTGTGGAGCTCTGTCCATAGCAGGAGCTGCTGCTAGGAAACCAGGAGCTGCTGCTGAGAGCCTGCTGGGGCTTTGATTGAGCAGGGAACTTCAGAGGTGGTTGGTGGCTTCACTGGAGCCAGGGGAGAGACTATTGCTGTGCCTAGAGCTGACTGAGGTGGGCCTGCAATGAAGGAACTATGAATAATCCCAACTCTTGTTTGGGAAAGTACTTGCAAGGGAAAGGGCACAGCAGAAAGTGAGTCTGAGGAGAGGCAGAGTGATCATCACATCAAACCAGGACCCAGAGCTGCTGACATTTGGTGGGGCCACCTCCAATCGTCAGAGGGTTGTGCAACTTGTTACCTTGGCTGGACTGATACACAGAACCAACAGACTGCTGTCTCCAGCTTCAGACCTTCAAGCATGCCCATGCAAGCATCTAGGACTCTGATATCCAGAGGAGTGTACACTCCGGTATGGGGTAAATGGTGGCAGTGTAAATGCCAGTTTGATAAGTTTCATTTAGCACTGTATACTATATTTGTTAATTGATTTTATTCAACTGCCCCTATGAATTTAAATTAGTAGTGACATTTAATATTAGTCTGTTATACCCGGTTTCTTTAAGTTAAGTAAAGGTGTGTTAACTCTAATTTAAGTATATTGGATGTATATAATTAATAATTGGCATTTTCGAGTTAGGCCTATGCCACAAATTAATTAATTAATTAAATTAATTATTATCAGAAGAAGAGGTTTATTCCTGGAGGTTCCCAAGGCACGCCATTGAATGTGCACAGGGGCCAGTCAGGTGGAGGCACCACCAATTTTAATGTCCTTTAGGAGTAAAGGGACTGCAGCAGAGGGGTGGATAGAAGATTCCCACCTACCCATCATCACCACTGGGATACTCAGGATCTCTTTTGTGACAACAACATCAGGCACCCAGGCACACACACGAGTGTTGCCTGCTCCCGAATTACCCAGGGAGGAAAATGGGGGCTACCCCTGATATAAATTTTCAGCAGTAAGAGTGAAGGGATACCACATTTGTATGGAATAGGGTGGTGACTCTTCTTAGATGCTGCTGGAGAAAAGCATCAAACTCGGCCATCAAATCCACAATTTTAAGGAAGTTTCCATTGTTTGGCACCAGGGCTGGCCTTACCATGAGGCGAACTGACGCGGCTGCCTCAGGTGCCAGACTGGGGGGCGGGGGTGCACGCCTCTAGGACCCAGAGTGTAGAAAATTGTGTCTGCTGCTGGTGCATATGGATTCTCTCTGCTCCACATGCACAGAGATGGTGGAGTGCTGTGCTGGAGAAAGAAGGGCACAACAGACATAACAGGCAGGCAGGAGAAAAGGTGAGAGGGAACAACAGAAAGCAGCAGGAGCTGCAGGAAGAGAGAGGAGGAGGAGCCTCTTATGTACCTCTCTAGCACTCCCAGGAGCCTGGACTGATTAACACCAGCTTCTCAGGGAGCTTCCTGTTTCCTGCTGCTTCTCTTAACCCATTTGAGGAGAACAGGCAGTCAACTGAAGTAGTAGGAGCCAGTTAGGCCCTTAAGATGCTGATATCTTCCCTCACTCAGGCCCTGCTACCAACCTGCTTATTTGTCCCCGTCAACTGAGTGTTGAGAGCAACTATAGCTGGCACAGAACAGCAGTCATGAGTGAAAGAAGAAAACGCTCCTCTGGGGCAGCATTCAGAAAAAGAAAGCAAGCAAAGGAAGCTTTTCTATCTAAGTAGGAAGGAGCTCTCCTGAGATACAGACACAAATATTCAACATGAGCCTTCCAGCCCCAGTGAGGATGTGAGTGGTGAGGAGATGCTTGATCTTCCAGTTAATCAGAGTGCAGGTGACCTGGCAGCTACTGCAGCATCCATATTTCCATCTCAAATGGATGTAACCATGTACATTCTTGAAGAGAAAAGTGTTGATTGTGCAAGAAATAGCTGCTGCTGAGTTTAGTTCCTTAAGTCTAGATGATCCAGGACTGTGGACCCACTTGAGCAGTAGCCTGAGAGACTTCCTTGTACTGCATGGACCACAGCAAGTGAAAAACTTCATGTTCCCCAAAAGAATGAAAATAGAAGTTTCCATTCAACACATTACTGGTGTGAAATCCCTAACGGTGACAAAGCGGAGAGGCCATGGCTCATGTACTCAAAACCCCAGAATGCTGCATACTATTTTTTTTATTGCAAACTCTTCCAGTCTAATTTTCTAACCACACTGGGTTCTACAGGATCAAAAGGACTGGAGAAATCTGGTACGCCATGAGAAGGCAGCAAATAACCAGAGAGCATTCCATAGGTGGAAAGAGCTTGAGGCTCTCTAAGGTTAAAGGCTACCATAGATGATCGTCATCAAGAGAAGATTGCATCAGAGTCTCTTTTCTGGCAAAAGTTCTGAAAAGGCTCATTGCCATTGTGGGAATGCTTGCTACCCAAAACCTAGCACTGAGTGGCACGTCAGATCAGCTGTATGTGCCAAACAATGGAAACTTCCTTAAAATTGCGGCGTCGATGGCCGAGTTTGATGCTGAACTCTAGGAGCATCTAAGATTCACCACCCAAGAAAGGTACACACATCACTACCTTGGAAAAACAATTCAAAATGAGATCATACTGTTACTGGCAACAAAAGTCAAACAGAAGATTGTGGCATATCTAAAGTCAGCAAGATATTACTCTATTATTTTGGACTGCACACCTGACATCAGCCATACGGAACAAATGACTTTAATGGTGCATTTTGTAACAACAACAGAACTTAGTGAAAATGCTTTCTGACAGTCACCATTGCAGGGACATTTTCTAGAATTTATTGACATGGATGATACTACAGGAGCTGGTATGATGAATGTGCTTCTTAAAAAGCTGGAAGATACAGGAATTGTGATAGCTGACATGAGAGATCAGGGCTACGATAATGGTGCCAACATGAGAGGAAAAAGAACAGAGGAGTGCAGACACGGATCCGAGAGTTAAACCCTCAAGCTTTTTTTGCCCCATGCAGTTCTCATTCATTGAACATGGTGGTCCGTGATGCAGGATGCAGCATCAGCTTCTAGAGAGGCTGCTGTATTTTTTAATGTCATTTAAAGCATCTATGTATTTTTCTCTGCATCAACTCATCAATGGCAAATTTTGAAGCAACATCTGGGAACATTCTCTCTGACACTGAAATCACTGAGTGTCACATGATGGGAAAGTCAAGTGGAGGCGATAAAGCCTATCAAACACCAAATTGGGAAGACAGATGATGCCATAGTTGCCATTATGGAGGATAATGCTATGAGAGGAACTGTTCATGGGAGAACAGTGGCAGAGGGAAATGGATTCACCAGAAACACACAACTTCAAATTTCTGTGTGGCTTAGTGTTGTAGCATGGCATACTGTTTGAAATAAATGTTGTAAGCAAGAGACGCCAAGGTGTTGACCTTGATATATTTGGAGCAATAGAACAACTGGACAAAGCAAAGTCATACCTACAGTCTTACTGGTCAGATGAGGGATTTCAAAAATTTCTGAAGAGTGCACAGAAGTTGGCAGAGGAACTTCACACTGAAGCTATTTTCCCACCCATTCAAGAATACAAGAGTCACCGAAGAAGACAACATTTTGATTACGAGGCACGTAATCCCATAAGAGACCCCAAACAACAATTCAAAGTTGAATTCTTTAACCAGGTCTAGATTGTGCAATACAGTCAGTTGAAGAACATTTCATGCAGCTCAAGGAACACAGCAGTATATTTGGGATGTTGTATGATATTCCAAAACTCCTCACTATACCTGAAGAAGACCTACACCAGCAATGCAGGGCACTAGAGACTGTGTTGACACATGATGACATGCGCGATATTGATGCGAGTGATTTAGGTGATGAACTGAAAGCCCTTTCAAGATACATTTCAGCAGGATCAACTCCAAAGGCTCTTCTGGAATATATGTGCACAAATAAGATGACCATCCTCTTTCCAAATGCTTTTGCTGCTCTGCACATACTTTAACACTTTCTGGAACAGTTGCCAGTGGAGAACGCAGCTTCTCCAAGCTGAAGTTAATAAAAACACAATGACACAGGAGAGGCCGTTCAGCCTTGCAACCATCTCAATAGGGCATCGGCTGCCCCAGACTGTGGATCTTCAGGAAGCAGTTCAGATCTTTGCAACCAAGAAGGCATGGAAAGCACCACTTTGATTATTCAAACAGATAAAAATGCCAGTGTTTACTATGCCGACAAGAGAAGTTACATTTGCTGCTCAGGCGTTTGAAAGTTAAGTGTTACTTAAAAATTTTGAACAAGGAATTTTAAGTTGTTAGTTCTCCTTTACTGGGGTAGGTAGCAGAGCAGTACCATGAGAGGAGAAGAACAGGAAGACGGCAGAATTGAGACCTTTCAAAGTTTTGGCCCAAGCAAGGGGGCATCATTTGAGCTCCCTGACTCAGGTGCCAAAATGTTGGGGGCCGGCCCTGTATGTAATTTTGGCACTAAAAGGTGTAATGCCTCAAAGTAAGGTACTTATGAAGAGAATGGGCTCCTCTTCTGCTTCCCTCTACATTTCCTGGTCCTAGACATTTTGAAGCCTTGATTCAGCAAGCAGTACCTCAGTGTCTCCCCTATGCCCTGCAGGAAGCAAATGTGGCCCCCCCTTTACTTCTATTGGCATGTATATATACACTGAAGTGTTAAACACACAGAATACATTCAGAGGAGCTGTGTGTACGTCTCATGACTACATACAGAATCATATTCAACTGCTGTTACAGAAGACTTTTGGAAAAGCATTTCACATCCACAAAATACGGAAACATTTCATGATCAGTCATGTCCTAAGAAATAATAAATAATTCAGTTCTGTGACTCAAGTTTACATCATCACATTTAAACTGAAAGCTTTTTGGTGTCAGAACTTTTTGTCAGTAAAGCACCATTCACTGTGATAGTGCAGTATCCCCTTACAACTGCAAAACACATTATTGGGATTATTAAAGGAGGAGCTAGTACTGCTGTCTATAGTTAGGGTTGCCTGATACTTTAAAACTGTGGTGATCAACCTTCCAGGCTACTGTACCCCTTTCAGGAATCCAATTTGTCATGCGTACCCCCAAGTTTCACCTTTCTTAAAAGTGACCTGCTTATAAAATCAGAAATAAAAATACAAAAGTGTCATAGCCATATTACTACTGAAAAGAATTGCTTACTTTTTCAGTTTTATCATATATAGAATAAATCAGTATTGTACTTACATTTCAGTGCATCGTATAGAGCAGTATAAACAAGTCATAGTCTGTATGAAATTTTAGTTTGTACTAACTTTGCTAGTGTTTTGTACGCACGCATGCACCCACCCACAATACCCTGTCCCCAACTGCTCCTCTACTAGCTATTTTTAAATCCTTCCCCTGTTCCACCTGTTCCATATTGCCATATGATCCTCCTTCACCCGCCTATTTCCACACTTCATTTCTACTTGTTCCTTTCCCCGTAACAGACCATAAACTGGCTGAACAGGTTACAGCAACGGGTTGTAAAAGCAAATATATTAACTAGTTAATTTGGAGATGCCCTCAACAATGCCAAGTGTTGAGAGTCAAAAGGAACCAGCATGGGATTTGTTGGGGGTCATGGCTTCTCCCCAGGATCTCTAGGCAGCGTGAGCCATTCTCTATTGCAACTTCATGCTAGGCCTGTTCATTCTCATCTCTCCATGTGGGGGGCATACAGGACTATTTCAAAATAAACATTATGAAGTTATTACATGATAGGGTATAAAATGTACCAGTATTTATCCCACTGGAATCAATAAGCGCTGGTTATCTTACAACTAAAGTATTTGATGAAATCTTAGTGATCAAATACAAGCAACATCCAGAGGAAAAATCTACTGGGTTTTCAAACACATACCCTAAATTCTACTTAACTAACTTAGTGTCAAGTTAAGCGCTATGAATAAGCTCATTTTATTTTACACTTTTGCCAATGTATTTGCCCAGTTTTGGCTTCCAGCTAATCTATACACAGATTCAACCCCCCAAAATTAGTTAAGACTAAGACTTTAATTAGAATTGTGGTGACTTTGAAATAGCCAGTGGTTAACTTTTTCCTTTAGGACTTGTATATTTTTGTTTCTTTTTTCTCTTCATTATGGGGTCTACGCATCACATGCAACTTAAAGAAAAGTAGGCCAGTATCAATTAATTCACTTCCAAAAAGCACCTTTAAGAAATGGAAAAGAGCACAGGTGAGCCACCATCTGCATCAAGATGACTGTATGCAAACAGTGACAATAAATGGGGAAAAGGTAGCAACTGTGAAAGAACTATAAATGTTTATTCTGTCTTGCTAGGCATTTCTAATGCAGCATTGTAATATCTGAGCACCATCTTAGTACAAGGTCTGACAGCAATTCTACTTGTAATGATAAATGAACTTCCAGTGTCTGAGGAAACTGTTCAAACATTTTAAAATGGAATTTTGGGATTAAGGATAAAAACCTTTGCTCTCTAGTACGTACTTGGCTGGAGGCTGTCCTTACTAAGTGGGTAGATGTATTTTTTGAAAGAATTTTCTTGTATTTGAAAGATCTACTTCCTTTGTCACACTGTGCTGAACTGATTATTCTGTATTGTCCATAACTTCCAGTAAGCAGTGTCCAGTAATCCAAGCCCAGCATAGCACTAGGAAAAGGGATCAGCAACAGCAGCAGCAAAGATTGAACATGGGGGCAGATCCTCAAGTTGAGTCAATTGTCATAGCTCCATTGATGGAACTATGAAAAATGACACCAGCAGAGGATCTTCCCCCATGTATTTATTTAGGCACTCTACTCTGAGTTTTCTATCAGAAGAGTTCAGAACTGGAAATAATATGCCGATGAAAACAAAAAGGTGCTAGTGGTGGTGAAGGAAAAGAAAGTGAGGTGCTCTCTCCCTCCAAGCTTACTTACACTTCTCACTGCATGAAGGACGTTTTTGCAGCTAGACCTAAGGATTGTTAAATTCATGTGTGCATGTAATCTTTTAAAGGATCTGTATTCTAGTTGCACCCAAAATATGCATGGTGCTATTCATATCCTCAGTCCCTGCCCTAAAGTTCCTGTGATCTAAGAAGACAAGCAATATATGATGGTGGAGAGAGGGATGCAAAAATACAGAGTTTTCATACATATTACATAGATCAGTGTCTCTCAAAATTTGGGCCATGTGAAGAACTAGCTGGAAGGAGAGGGGAGGTGGTGAGAGGCCTTTTGAATGTTCTCCAGAGTTTCCACTTTCATTTAAAAAAAAAAGTCATTCTTTAGCTGTTGCAGTTCTGAGTAAAACCTTGAAAATATGATGTCAGTGTAACCGACACAGTCTTCCTGCATTTGCAGAAAGCTCTGAGGTGTGAACTGCTTCATTTGTTTAAAAAATATGTTAACTCAGATGTCAATGATATTTTAAAATATCTACATTGTTAAACAGCACAAATGAACGGAATGAAAGGAGAATGTAATTGGTTTCCTTTTTCTGAAGGGGAATCATCTTTCAAAAGTATGAGAAACACTGGCATTAGCTGTGTATTTTTTTAATAAACAGATACATAACACCTACACCTGACTGCCAATTTCTTGGTCTTTGGGAGAGTGTAACAGAGTGGCTTGCTCCTAGACTGGAGAGCCGGGGGCTAAGCCAACCCTGATTACAAGATGAACCTTACCTGAGGGGAATCAAAAATATCTATATAAAAGGCAGCTGGAAGGGAGCATAGCTGAAACTGACAGACGCAGGAGGCCAGGTAGCAAGCTAGGGAAGCCCAGAACAGGAGACTGGGTGGAGCTGAACCTAAAGAAAGGTTTTGTGTTTGTTTTGAGACTGAGTTCTGTTTTAGACAAGCTATTGCCAACTTGATGAAGACTGAATTAAAAGATTTTGGGCTGAGAAGGCAACTTGAAATATCATGAGTTCTTGAAGGGACCCTGGTGAAGGAGAAACAGAGATGTGTAGTGGCCACAGAACTAGAGAGTGAGAAAGAAGAGTCTTGAACAGGGATTTGAAACAAGACAATGGATCAGTTCAAGTGGGGAATTTCATACAGAGTGGATCACTTAGGTGGTCATGGAAAAAATGGGCAAATAGGGAGTCAAGGCTAGCACTTCTTGTGGTAGTACAGGGGGAACTATAAGAGATAGTAAGTAGGAAGGCGCACAGTTGTAGAGCATCTTATAGGACTTTTAAAATAGAATATCTATTATAATATGGCTTAGGATAGTGTATATCCTATGGTGATCAGCTGAGAATGTCCATAAGTTTCCCTTTTGATCTGGCAAAGAGAAATATTCTCTCTCAAGAGGGCCATGACACAGCTAACATGCTAAGGCAGGGTATCTCATCAATAAAGGGCATTCTGTAGCAGAAACTGTGTCCAAAGATACACTCATTTCCATGCTTGTCATTAGAGAAGAGAACTTGTGTTTCAGGGAACCTGGACTCGTGAAAAGGCAGAAATGCTAGTGATGAGATGTCATCCATTTACTCATAAGTATATAATGTGACGGGGCAAGGCCAGATGGCTATAGAAAAGTAGTGGGAGATAGATATATTAGCTCCAGGCTAAACAAATCCCTGGTACCAGGATAAGTGAAATGGCAGCTGCTCCAGGTCAATTAAGACACCTGGGGCCAATTAAGAACTTTCCAGAAGCCAGGGAGAAGGCTAGGTTGACTGGGACACCTGAAGCCAATCAGGGGCTGGCTGAAACTAGTTAAAAGCCTCCCAGTTAGTCAGGTGGGTGTGCATGTCAGGAGCTGTGGGAGGAAGTTGTGCTGTTGGAGAGGCTGAGTAGTGCACACCATATCAGGCACAACGAAGGAGGCCCTGACGTAAGGGTGAAGTGGAGCTTGAGGAAGTAAGGGCTGCTATGGGGGTAGTAACCCAGGGAATTGTACATGTTATGTTTCTAAAAGGTCAGCTACCATAGCTGATACTATTAGGGTCCTTGGGCTGGAGCCTGGAGTAGAGGATGGGCCCGGGCTCCCCCCGCCCCGCCACCTTTGCCCCCTGATTAATCACTGAGACTGGGAGATAGCAGAGACTGTGCAAGGAAGGATAACTTCCTCACCTTCCTTGCTGGCTTATGATGAAAATGGTTCCGTAGACTGCGACCCTTATCTCTAGAGAGAGAAGGGTTACGTGCAGGGTCATGGTGAGCCTCTGAGGCTAGCGAAATCCACCAGGAAACGCGGTACCCACGAAGGCAAGGACAGAACTTTGTCACAATAGCTACTTTAGTCTGGTATAGCATCATGTAAAAGTGGCATATGGACCTTGATCAACTAATACCTGTTTACCAATCTCTGAGACTACTATCCTTCTCTTTTAGCAAGTTCCACAGGTCAAAACCAAATGTGGCAATATGCTGGGAGCAGCCTATAAAATACATTAAGTAGAAATTAGACTTTGGTTTAAGTTGGCGTAAGCATAGAAGAGTATGGAAAATTGAGGTTGCTACTGTGAAAAAGGTTTGAGGTCAGTTGAAGACAGTAAGATGAGAAAACTGAAGATAGCAAGGACATGACCCAAGGTTATGTTTTGGTTACAACTGGTTTTATGAGGGGTTTTAAAATCATAATGCACTAGCCAGTTATAGAAACTGAAATGACTGCTGTTATGGTATTGTTCGACAGGATCTACGTAAGTAACATTTCAGGGGATCCTCAAATTCTTGAGTTGTTTATTACTCTAGAATTTAAAGCACTGACATGACTTAAGAGTCTAAGCCCTAAGAGTCTTAACCCTGCTGACTTGCAACGAGACTTAAGCTTCTATGTCGCATGATATTTTTTAAAAATGTTACCTTATCGTCTCTCTCTATACTCTATCCTCCTATACGTTTTTTTAAATAGCAGACATATGTTGTATCAAATTTAAAAGAGGTAATTTTAAAAGCTGTTTGTTTAAGTACGTACCAATAGTATATGGCATAAGTTGCACGAAAGTGGGGGTCTTTTTGGAACCAGATTCCATTTCGCAGATAGTAAAAGACACTCAAGTTAAGCTAGCAGCAGTCAGACTTACAAAGGTGCCGAGTACCTGTAGTTCCTATTGACTTTTAGCAGCTCTGAAAAAATAAGTCACAGTTGTTCATGGTCCACCTACTGTGTATTTTTTTTTAAAAGGAAGATGTTCACTCATAGCTTTGTAGACTTTTGTCAAAGTAAGATTTTAAACTAACTTCAGATTTGTCTATGGCATGAAAATCAGATGTCTTGGAATACTGGTAACAGTCATGGGCATTTAGATAATCTCTCTAATTCTTCTTTAATTACACCTAATATGAGCCGAGTTGGCGGTTAGACCTTTTGTCATAAAAATAAAGAGAAGGGTAACCACCTTTCTGTACACAGCGCTATAAAATTCCTCCTGGCCAGAGGCAAAACACTTTCATTTGTAAAGGGTCAAGAAGCTAAGGTAACCCCGCTGGCACCTGACTCAAAATGACCAATGAGGGGACAAGATACTTTTAAATCTGGAGGGGGGACAAAGGGTTTTTGGCTGTGTGTGATACCTTTGCCGGGAACAGATCAAGGATGCAAGCCTTCCAACTCCTGTAAAGTAAGTAAGTAATCTAGCAAGAAAATGCGTTAGATTTTCTTTCTTCGGGTTTTTTGGCTTGTTAAATTCGCTGTGCTGGAGGGAATGTGGATTCCTGTTTGTTTCGTCTTTTTGTAACTTAAGGTTTTGCCTAGAGGGATTCTCTATGTTTGGAATCAGATTACCCTGTAAAGTATTTACCATCTTGATTTTACAGAGGTGATTCTTTTACCTTTTCTTTAAATAAAATTCTTCTTTCAAGAACCTGATTGATTTTTCCTTGTTCTTAAGATCCAAGAGTTTGGGTCTGTGTTCACCTGTACCAATTGGTGAGGGTATTATCATCAAGCCTTCCCCAGAAAAGAGGTTGTAGGGCTTGGGGGGATATTTTGGTGGAAGACGTCTCCAAGTGGGCTCTTTCCCTGTTTTTTGTTTAAATCGCTCAGTGGTGGCAGTGTACGAGGTTTTTAACCTAAGTTGGTTCCCAAGGCAAGGAAGAAATTTGTGCCTTGGGGAACTTTTAACCTAAGCTGGTAAGAATAAGCTTAGGGGGTCTTTCATGCAGGTCCCCACATCTGTACCCTAGAGTTCAGAGTGGGGAAAGAACCTTGACACCTTTATTTTCCCTCTTCCCTCACATGGTCCCTTACTGAAGCTAGGCCATTAATTTAAAATAAAGTACATTAGGGACCACATTCTTGCAGATCTTTTCCACAGGGTCATTTTATTCTGGCCTAATGATTCATCCATGAAATTAGAGACCTTGCTGCCACTACAGTTCTGGTCTGTGTCACCCACACAAGGTGTTCATGCAAAGATGCACCTGTATGACTGATATGGATTTTATTTTTGGCTTATAGTTTCAAGAAACAATTAATTAGGTGTGCATGTGTGTGTAACATGGTTGTTGGTAAGGGTTGTGAAATACTCAAAATATTAAGAAATGAAGGAAGTACATAAATGATGAAAAAAAATTTCACCTTAAGAAACCACTCGTGTATGTGGCTGTTGCCTGCTAGTTGGCACTAAAGGAGTTAAGCACACATGGTAGCTCATTCCCAGGAAATCCAAATAAGATTATGAAATATACATCCAGGGATTCAGAAGATTGAAAAGTGAAACTTTCCATTTACTGCCTCAGATCTGCCTATAATATGGCTAATGAAAGTCAGTGCCAGGCAGTTGTATTTGAGGAAGACAGACATAAAACTAAGCTGTCTAAAAAAAATAAAACCACCTGTCAATCCAATAACCACTGGGATAGGAATCCTGCTCACCTTGATCTGAAAAGAACAGAAAGGATGACAGCTATGTGCAGTTCTTGTTTTCTTTTTAAATATTAGGGATTTTAAATATTGACAATTCTTCAATATATAGTATTATTTGTTAAGCACCCAGAATATGCTAAGTAGTGTAGCAAGACAAATACTGAAGACTATCTCTGGCCTAATGAATCTAGAAGATGGATACAGGAAAGGAAGACATGCTGAAAGATCTATATGAAGGAGTTACCTTATGGGGTTTTTATGTTAGAAATGTATTACAAAAAATAACCTCATATCCCAATATTATAATTATTATTACAGGATAAAAAGTGTCTAATCAGTATATTGTAAACAGCTGCCTAAAGTTGCTCAAAATACCAAAGCCTACAGGATCCTCATGAAGCTAAGGAGTGAGCATCCCAAGGTTGCTTTTAAATCCAATATGATGCGTTTTCCTAAATATTATCTGGTTCAGGAAATTAATTGTTACCGTAATTAGTTTAGCTAAACAGACATGAGTTAGCCTAGCAATGGTTCAGAAGTGGGATATTGGCATAAATGTAGCTTTTCAAAGATTAAAACCAAAATAAAAAAAGAATTTAAAACTTTATAAAGAATATTTGCTAACACCCTAAACATTTATTGGGTAGCATTCAGTCCTACATTTAAATAAAAAGAAATTTTAAAGTACTACAAGTTGGAAAATACTTGCTAAGCTGGGCAAACCCCAAGATACAGACACTCCAAAAAGCCTAAACTATTTCTCATAATGTATCTATAAGAGCTACATCCTTCACTTAAGCAGACATGTGACAGAGGGATTACTTTCAGGTTTAAGGGCGAGATCATCTGTGAGACTGACAAAACCATTTAAAAATGCAAAGGAAATATTCATTTTCCTACAGTATGAGCAACCAGATTAGGAGGAGGAATGAAAGACATTTAGTGCCAATACTAACTGCCTTTGCTCTAAAGGAGGATGTACAGTGTCAGGGATTCTAACTCTTACCAAATGTCTTTATAATGTATGGAAATATGTTCTTCTTCTTCACAGGTCTCCTATATAATCTTTCCCACACAGCAAGAGACATTTTACAGATCAACTTAACCTTTAGGATACAGACAGATATTAAGTCTTCTGGACTGACCAGTGCCTAAGGAGCCTGAGTAGGGCTGTGCTCTGGGCTGGGGAGGAGGGAGGATCTGTTGTCAGATGAAGGAAAGTGTCTGTTTACTCTTCTAGGCACAGCACATCCTGACCGCACCTGCCTCCTTTGAGGCAGGTCCAGGTACCTACCCTGGACTGTCAGCCACATCTTTGCCTCATCTCCATGACCAGGGACAAGACATAAGGAACACTGACAAGAAGGTCTCCACATCGAAGAAGCCAACTGATGGAAGAGAGCTGGCAGAAGTGCAGCATCTATCTCTGTAAAGGTGCCCTGTTTCAGTTGCTTGGGGACTTTAGGGAGCTATGAAGTGAAAAGGGGTCAGGAATGATCCCATTCATCAGCTGGGAAGGAAAGAAAAATAAAGAAGGCTGGTGAAACTGGGAAAAAAGATGAAGGAAGAAGAGGAGTGAGACAGAAGCTGAATTAACTTGCTGTCCATCCCTCAACTAGAAGCAAGGATGACTAGGCTTGTCCTTAGGGTTAAAGAGAAAACCCTTAACTTTCTGTGTTTTATGCTGATCTCTAACATCCCTTCTCCATTGAGAAAAATAGGCCTGATTTCTCCCTCACACCTGTGGAACACTGTGGTAATTCTATTGGCTTCCATCTGCATAAATAAAACAAATGCAAGAAGAGAATTAGGCCAATATTCGTAGGCAGATGTCCCTGGATTATAGTGATGAAAGCACTCTAAGATCCTTAACAGAACACAAATGCTTAGCCCTTTTCTGAACATCCTTTTAAGCTCTTGGCCTCACTGGTATTTTGTGGCAATAAGGTCCATTATAAAATGTGTACCCTTCATCTTCATTGAAGGCCCCTTGTTCTTGTATTGTGGGAAAGTGTACATAGGAATGCAGGATTTATCTTCTCCACACAACTAACTTTGATAGGTTTCAGAGTAGCAGCCATGTTAGTCTGTATTCGCAAAAAGAAAAGGAGTACTTGTGGTACCTTAGAGACTAAAATTTATTTGAGCATAAGCTTTCGTGAACTACAGCTCGTTTCATCGAATGCATTTGGTGGAAAATACAGAGCGGAGATTTATATACACACACAGAGAACATGAAACAATGGGTTTTATCATACACACTGTAAGGACAGTGATCACTTCAGATGAGCCATCACCAGCAGCGGGAGGGAGGGAGGAAAACCTTTCATGGTGACAAGCAAGGTAGGCTATTTCCAGCAGTTAACAAGAACATCTGAGGAACAGTGGGGGGTGGGGTGGGAGGGAGAAATAACATGGGGAAATAGTTTCACTTTGTGTAATGACTCATCCATTCCCAGTCTCTATTCAAGCCTAAGTTAATTGTATCCAGCTTGCAAATTAATTCCAATTCAGCAGTCTCTCGTTGGAGTCTGTTTTTGAAGCTTTTTTGTTGAAGGATAGCCACCCTCAGGTCTGTAATCGAGTGACCGGAGAGATTGAAGTGTTCTCCAATTGGTTTTTGAATGTTATAATTCTTGACGTCTGATTTGTGTCCATTTATTCTTTTACGTAGAGACTGTCCACCTTGACCAATGTACATGGCAGAGGGGCATTGCTGGCACATGATGGCATATATCACATTGGTAGACGCGCTGGTGAACGAGCCTCTGATAGCGTGGCTGATGTGATTAGGCTCTATGATGGTATCCCCTGAATAGATATGTGGACAGAGTTGGCAACGGGCTTTGTTGCAAGAATAGGTTCCTGGGTCGGTGGTTGTGTTGTGTGGTGTGTGGTTGCTGGTGAGTATTTGCTTCAGATTGGGGGGCTGTCTGTAAGCAAGGACTGGCCTGTCTCCCAAGATCTGTGAGAGTGATGGGTCGTCCTTCAGGATGGGTTATAGATCCTTGATGATGCATTGGAGAGGTTTTAGTTGGGGGCTTAAGGTGATGGCTAGTGGCGTTCTGTTATTTTCTTTGTTGGGCCTATCCTGTAGTAGGTGACTTCTGGGTACTCTTCTGGCTCTGTCAATCGGTTTCTTCACTTCAGCAGGTGGGTATTGTAGTTGTAGGAATGCATGATAGAGATCTTGTAGGTGTTTGTCTCTGTCTGAGGGGTTGGAGCAAATGCGGTTATATCGTAGAGCTTGGCTGTAGACAATGGATCGTGTGGTATGATCTGGATGAAAGCTAGAGGCATGTAGGTAGGAATAGCAGTCAGTAGGTTTCCGATATAGGGTGGTGTTTATGTGACCATCGCTTATTAGCACCATAGTGTCCAGGAAGGGGATCTCTTGTGTGGACTGGTCCAAACTGAGGTTGGTGGTGGGATGGAAATTGTTGAAATCATGGTAGAATTCCTCAAGGGCTTCTTTTCCATGGGTCCAGACGATGAAGATGTCATCAATGTCATCAATCAGATTGACCGAGCCAGAAGAGTACCCAGAAGTCACCTACTACAGGACAGGCCCAACAAAGAAAATAACAGAAGGCCACTACCCATCACCTTCAGCCCACAACTAAAACCTCTCCAACGCATCATCAAGGATCTACAACCTATCCTGAAGGACGAGCCATCACTCTCATAGATCTTGGGAGACAGGCCAGTCCTTGCTTACAGACAGCCCCCCAATCTGAAGCAAATACTCACCAGCAACCACACACACCACACAACAGAACCACCAACCAGGAACCTATCCTTGCAACAAAGCCCGTTGCCAACTCTGTCCACATATCTATTCAGGGGACACCATCATAGGGCCTAATCACATCAGCCACACTATCAGAGGCTCATTCTCCTGCATGTCTACCAATGTGACATGACATGTGCCAGCAATGCCCCTCTGTCTGTACATTGGTCAAACTGGACAGTCTCTACGTAAAAGAATAAATGGACACAAATCAGACGTCAAGAATTATAACATTCAAAAACCAATTGGAGAACACTTCAATCTCTCTGGTCACTCGATTACAGACCTGAGGGTGGCTATCCTTCAACAAAAATACTTCAAAAACAGACTCCAACGAGAGACTGCTGAATTGGAATTAATTTGCAAACTGGATACTATTAACTTAGGCTTGAATAGAGACTGGGAATGGAGAGTCATTACACAAAGTAAAACTATTTCCCCATGTTATTTCTCCCCCCCATCCCACTGTTCCTCAGATGTTCTTGCTAACTGCTGGAAATAGCCTACCTTGCTTGTCACCATGAAAGGTTTTCCTCCCTCCCCCACCTGCTGCTGGTGATGGCTCATCTGAAGTGATCACTGTCCTTACAGTGTGTATGATAAAACCCATTGTTTCATGTTCTCTGTGTGTGTATATAAATCTCTGCTCTGTATTTTCCACCAAATGCATCCGATGAAGTGAGCTGTAGCTCACAAAAGCTTATGCTCAAATAAATTTGTTAGTCTCTAAGGTGCCACAAGTACTCCTTTTCTTTTTACAACTAACTTTGTTCTTCCATTCTGACCTCTCATTTGCCTCCACTGTAAGCTAAAAAGACCCAGTCTTTTCAATCTCTTTTCACTTCTACTCTAGTTCTCTAACCATTTTCATCATCTGTACCTGAACCCCTTCTATTTCTGTTAGATCTCTGAGATAAGATGACTAGAACTAAATGTAGTATTCTAAGAGTGTGTGACATAAATGTTTATATAATGAAATAATATTTCAATATTTTTATTCTATTTCACTTATGATCCACCTTAAAGTTATTTGGTTTTGTTTCCTTGTTTGTTAAAACATCTCAACTACACATAGAGCAGGGGCGGGCAACCTTTCAGAAGTGGTGTGCAGAGTCTTCATTTATTCACTCTAATTTAAGGTTTCGAGTGCCAGTAATGCATTTTAATGTTTCTAAGAAGGTCTCTCTCTCTCTCTAAGTCTATATATTATATAACTAACTATTGCCATATGTAAAATAAAGGTTTTCAAAATGTTTAAGAAGCTTCATTTAAAATTAAATTAAAATGTTGATTGTATGCCACCACCCCCTCAGCCCGCTGCTGGTCTGGGGTTCCGTTCACCTAGGCCGGCAGCAGGCTGAGCGGGGCTCATGACCAGGACCCTGGCCAACAAGTGGCCAGCAGCCAGAACCCCAGACTGTCAGTGGTCTGAGGGGGTCCTGGCTGCTGGTCTGGGGGTCCCGGCCCTGCCCATATAAAGTGGGCAGGGGTGGCGAGTTATATGGGCTCCTGGTGCCCGGGCTCCACCAATATTCAGGGCCCGTGGGCCAGGCTCCACCAATGTTAGGGGCCAGGTCCCACCCCCGGCCCCGCCTGCTGCCCCCATGCGCCTCCCCCGCCCTGGAGCCTGCAGCTCATGCTGACTTTGCTCTGCCGGCTTCCAGCGTCAACTGCTGCCACAGGGTCCTAGTGCCCGTTTTCAAAGGGGCCAGGGCAGGCTGCCCTTCCGCCCTAGCCCTGAGCCTCTCCAATGCCCCAAATCCCTCATCTCCAGCCCCAGACAAAGCCCTCATCCCCCAAACCCTCATCCTCAGCCCTGCACCCCCTCCTAACCCCAAACTCCATCCCAGAGCCTGCACCCCCACCCGTTGCCCCAGCCCAGAGCCTGTAACCAAACTCCATCCCAGAGCCTGCACCCCATACCCCCTCCTGCACCCCTGCCCCAGCCCAGAGCCTGCACCCAGCACCCAAACTCCATCCCAGAGCCTGCACCCCAGACCCCCCACCCCCACCCAAACTCCCTCCCAGAGCCTGCACCCTAATCCCCAGCCCAAGGCCTGCACCCCAGACCACCTCCCCCCACCCAAACTCCCTCCCAGAGCCTTAGGCAGGTGGGGGCGGAGTTTGTGGGGAGGGCAGGTTCTGGGCACCACCAAAATTTCTACAAACCTGCCACCCCTGAGACTGGGTACCTACCTTCTCCCTGGTTCTAGCCCATTCTCTTCCTCTCTCTCTCTCTCTCTCTCTCTCTCTCTGCACTGAGCTGAGGGTGGGAGTGAAGGAGCTGGGGGTTGGGGTGAAGGGTCTGGCCAGGAGCTAGAATGAGGGAGGGGGATCAGGGTTGGGGCAGGAGGTTTGGGTGTGGAATGCTTACCTAGACAACTCCCATTTGGTGTGGGGGAGCAGGTGGCAATGCGGGGGGTACAGGAGCTCCCGTTTGGTGCTCAGGGTTGGGGTGGAAATGGGGGGGGTGCAAGAGTCAGGGCATGGGGGTAGGGGGGCTGGGTATTTGTGGGGGTGCTGGACTCAGGGCTGGGGTTGTGGCAGGGTGCAGGGGTCAGACCAGAGGGCTGGGTGTGTGAGAGGGGGGTGCAGGGGTCAGGGCAGAGGGTTGGGGTTGTGGGGGTGCTCCCAGCCCCCTTCCCAGAGCGGCTCATGGCAGAGGGCTGGAGGGGATATGCCCTGAGTCCACCCCCCTTCCTCAAGGCCCCGTCCCCACCTCTTCTCCGCTTCCTCCCCAGAGCAGTGAGCGCACTGCAGCTCTGCTTCTCCCCCTCCTCGCAAGGGCCATCAGCTGATCGGTGGCAGGGAGGGAGGAGGAGGAGGGGCAGGACCCCAGCACGCTGGGTGAAGAGGCAGGGGAGGGGGGAGCTTGCCTGCCCTGCAGCGGCAGCTGGCAGGACCAAGCTTCTTCACCCTGCCCCCGAGGGGCGGGCAGAATTTTTAATGGCATGCTGCTGCCTGCCGGGGTCCTGTCCGGCAGCCCCGCTCAGCCCGCTGCTGGCCTGGGTTTGGCAGCGGGCTGAGCGGGGCCGGCAAGCAGCAGCATGCCATTAAAAGTCAGCTTGAGTGCCATAGGTTGCAGACCCCTGCCAGAGCAAAGGGCTGTCCAGAATGGCTGTCTGGGATTTTCCCCTCAGTGGTTACAGAAATATGTGCAAATAGTTGAAATAATTCCATCCAATGTGCTTTATATTGCATTTGTTAACACAAACTTGCTGTTGGCAAATGCTGCCACTGTGCTGTTCACTAAAGCTGGGTAAGAACGAGTATTCCCATCCCACAGATACCTCAGAGTTTGAAATTTTTTTCCCATCTTAAATTGGGACAAAGTCCACATCTCAAAAATAGTTGTGATCCGAAAAACCATTTCTTCTTTCCACTTTGGGTAAATCAAAATATTTTGTTCTGATGATTTTGAAATGTTTCATTTCTATTTTGACCTTTTTTCTTTTTTTAAACCTTTTTTCAGTCTAGCTTGAATTTTGAAACAAGAAAAAGTCATTTCAAACTGGAAAACTGCAATTTTTCATTTTGAAAAAAGTTGAAATATTCTGATTCAACATTTTGAAAACATTTTTCCTCCAACATTTCTTCAAGCTGGGAAATTTGTCAAGCTTGACCCTGTTTTCCAAACAGTTTTGATTTTGACAAATTGCTCTTTTTTTATTTAAAAAAAAATCAGTTGAAAAAATCCTGACTAGCTTTACTATTCACCCCCGTTTTCCAGATCATTGGTGTCTATTAGGCACCACCAGTCCTAACGTGGCATCTTAAAGGGGGTAGGGAGGATGCTCTATTTGTTCCAAAATGAAAATTGACCTAATTTTCTCAACACTGTTTTCTACTTACCCAATTTCTAATCTACAACAATGTTTTACCTCTTGGGTACTTGGTTTCTTTAAATAGCTTCCTTTGAGGCTAAAGCCAGTCAAAATACATTCTAAGGCTTTTTGAAACTCCTGCAAGTTATATCAGCTGGTTTCTGCTTTATCAACTGTTTTGTTGACAAGCTCAAAGAACTCTAGTAGCTTAGTGATGCAAAATTTTACTTCATAGATACTGTGATAGGAACAAATCAGCATACTATGTTCATTTAGATGTTTTATAATTCTATTTTTAATTATTATTTCCATCAGTTTACTGGTCCTGAAGTAAGGCTACTTGGTCTATATACCACATGATTAAGGCTAAGATTTTGGCACAGATATTTTTTTTTTGTAAAAGTCATAGACAGGTCACCAGTAAAGAAAAATTCATGGACATCCATTTCCCTGTCTGCCTTTTACTAAAAATATCTGTGACAAAATGGGGAGCGACAGAGTCCCGACACCACCCATGGTGGTGAAGTCACAGAGGTCTCTGGAAGTCACATTCAGTGACCTCCACAACAAAATCATAGGCTTACACATGATCACCCCAGTATCATTTTTAAAAGATCGGTACTGTTATGAGCTGGGTAGAACTTTATGGTTGAGTTAAAACCTCTTGAAACTGATGTGTGAATGAGTTCTCCATTTAAAGTCAGTTGTAAGAGAGAGTTAAAACAAGGCCTAACAGAGTATGCCCCGACACTAGCACCACATGGAAGAAAGGTTCAACTGCATATTGTGCCTGGGATCAGAGAGAGAGAGAGAGAGAGAGAGAGAGAGAGAGAGAGAGAGAGAGAGGAGTAGCTGAAAGTGTGTGACTGACCTTGAAAGAAAACTGGGGAGAGGTTTTTTGGGATGGCATGCAGTTTGAAAAAGCTCTCTTGATGGTGTGAGCAAAAGTAACTGTTTCCTGCTATTTGATTCCCTCTGCATCCAGACACACAGGACTTTGTACACACTTTGTACAAAGGATGAATATAAACAAACAACACAAGTATGTAGGGACAAAATTAGAAAGGGCAAGGCAGAAAACGAAATCTAACTAGCTAGAGACAACGGGTAACAAGAAAACATTCTACAAATACATTAGAAGCAAGAGGAAGACCAAGGACAGGGTAAGATCTTTACTCAATGAAGGGGGGGAAATAACAGAAAATGTGGAAATGGCGGAAGTACTTAATGACTTCTTCGTTTCCGTTTTCACCAAGAAGGTTGGTGGTGATTAGACATCTAACATAGTGAATGCCAGTGAAAATGAGGTAGGATCAGAGGCTAAAATAGGAAAACAAGTTAAAAATTACATAGACAAAGTAGATGTCTTCAAGTCACTAGGGCCTGATGAAATCCATCCTAGAATACTCAAGGAGCTGACTGAGGAGATATCTGAGACATTAGTGATTATCTTTGAAAAGTCATGGAAGACAGGAGAGATTCTAGAAGACTGGAAAAGGGAAAATATAATACCAGTCTATAAAAAGGGAAATAAGGACAACCCAAAGAATTATAGACTAGTCAGCTTAATTTATGTACCCGGAAAGATAATGGAGCAGATAATTAAGCAATGCATTTGCAAACATCTGGAAAATAATAAGGTGATAAGTAACAGCGTGGATTTGTCAAGAACAAATCATGTCAAACCAACCTGATATCTTTCTTTGACAGGGAAACAAGCCTTGTAGATAGGGGTATATCTTGAGGGAAGATTGAAAAAATTTGGTTTGTTTAGTGTGAAAAAGCAGACTGAGATAGAACATAACTGTTTTCAAGTACATAAAAGGTTGTCACAAGGAGGAGGGAGAAGAATTGTTCTTTTTAACCTCCGAGGATAGGACAAGAAGCAATGGTCTTAAATTTCAGCAAGGGAGGTTAGGTTGGACATTAGGAAAAACTTCTTAACAGTCGGTAATTAAGCACTGGAATAAATTGCCTAGGAAGGTTGTGGAATCTCCATCATTTGAGATTTTTAAGAGCAGGTTAGACAAACATCTGTCACAAATGGTCTAAATAACACTTCGTCCTTCCATGAGTTCAGGGGACTGGACTATATGACCTCCTGAGGTCCCTTCCAGTCCTAGGATTCTATGAAAACTGCTAAGAAATAGCTGAGTATCACCAATTTCTACTCCCAACTGGAACACCCAACTTTGATTATCTGCTCAGGTCAAAAAGGGGCAACAGTATGATATTTACTGAGTTCCAGTCCTCCAGTATAGTAACCGGTACGTATATATCAGCTGATCCCATCGTGGATTGTGATAGCCCATTTCCTCACCTCTCATCTATTTAATGTATATTAAGTGCAAGTGAGAGCGAGCGCACGACACCATGCAAGGTCAGTGACAGAAGGAAACTACCCCACATGCACCTTGCTTCACTGAATCTGTTCTTTAGTAAGAGTGCAACCCCAAAACCTCCAAAGTGGGGGGTCTTTGTCTGGACTAATGGGGAAAAAAGAGTAATGACTTCTTTAAGGGTACTCACACTCCCTCAGGGGTCAGGAGACTAGGACGGCCAAGAAAAGAAAGAGAAGACATTACCTGCAAGAGTGGGTGGACCAATGGAGCTCAGTTAAGCTATTTCCCCTTGCACAACAAGGACAGGATATATAAACCTTGCTCCTCCAGCCTGAGCCCCCTCATGCCCAGATTAGTAGCCAAGGTACTTGCTGGCACCTCCCTGTAACAGGTGTCTAGGGCAGACATTTGTTCCACAGGGGGATCTGGAATTGGAAGTAGATTTAGGAGAAGTCTAAATAAGGTGAGGATTGGGATTCTGATTGGGGCTCCAAATGTCTGGTACAGCAAAGCCAGTACCCTAATCCTTATACAAGGGGTCCCAGAGGTGAGGCTGGGATCAGGTGTGGAAAGCTGGGTGGCTGACAGCAACGCCCCACTAGGTGGAAATGATTAAGGAAGGAATCATGAGCTGCACTGAATGAGTTATTGCGAGATAGTTCCCAGAAAAGTTACATAATAAAGTTACAGCCTAATTAAACCACCTCCCTTGAATCTTGTCTTTCTTTACAAGTGTCCAGGACAATTCCTCTTCCCAGACCATGTGTCTTCATTAGAAACTCCCTTGCCTTGTTTTTCTGCTGATAATCAATGAGTCACAGTCCTAAATGATTAGAAGAGTGCCAGAACAAGATACACAAGAGATTTAAATTTTTATTTTCTAATTGCCCTCCCCTTGGTAATGAGTAGCAACCTTGCACCTTCCTCATATCAGCAAAAAAAGAGGCAGTCACAGGTTCTTTCCCCATCTTGCTTCAATCCATTTCAAGACTCTACAGGATTTTCCTTCCATAAAACAAGTGTTATTTCTCCCAAACAAAATTAAAAAGATAAAGCTCCAACTGAAGAACTGCTGAATTCAAATCACAGCTGCATGACCCACCCCTACCTGTGTTCAATGCCATGGCAACAGGAAACTTTCTTAATTCACAGTCATCCTTAGAATATTCCACACAGAACATTAGCATACAGTCCTGCAATGGGCTATGCTATGTGAAGAGTTCCTTTGCACTGAATTGACATGCATCGCACTGAATTTGTAAGGGGAAGGGAGGAGGAAAGGAGAATCCACTGTTTCCATAGGTTTGTTTTTTAGAGACATATGCCATTGTACCAGTATTCCAGAATATGTCATAATGAGGGTGGTTACAGTGGACTTCACTGGAGCCAGTATACAGTGGTTTTGTACTGACATCTTTGCAGTAAGGTTACTGTGTATTTTTTATATTTACTATACCTGTGCTTGTAAACGAAGTATATAAATATGTATGGCATGCACACCTACCACTGATGTACTGTGCTTCTGATTTCAGCACTTTGAAATATTTTCCAGGTTGTTTTTGACACTAAGCTGGTGTATGGGAGTTTGTGTTTGATAAGATTAAGGAAAAAAAGCTTTATGAATAGTAAGGATGAATATATTATCCTCGTATGCCTTTAGAAAGTTTGCTACTTTCTAAAAGCTAATGAATTATGAATTTTGAATAATTATGCTTTTTTCAAAGGATCCTGACAGTATAACAATCTGTGGACATTTCTAGTTAGAAAAAAATGTGTGCTTATTCAAAGTCTTTTGGTATCTCTCCCCCTCTAGGACCTCAAAATATCCAAGTATGAGAAGTGGGGAGTCAGGGTGTTCTAATGTGATATTACACTAAATACATTTGTCCCAATGCAGGAACCTCTGAACCAACCAGCAACAACTGATGAAGAGTCAGGTCTTTGGGGCACATTCTAATAGATGGCATGGTACATTCAGGTTTTCAAACTAAATGATGAAGCAGAGAACTCTGAAAGGTCCATTTATCTTGAAGGTACATCATACAAACTCATGATGACTAGAGAAAATTGAAACTTCTCTGTACTACATGCTGTGATAAAGTTCCTCCTCTGCCTTGGCAAGTCCTGTGCTCATTGGCAGATTTGCTCACCATAGAGGTTCACAGCAGCCCTCAGTTTGACCACTTTCGTGGCTCAAATCTGCCGTTCACTCAGTTAGCCTCATCACTGGCCAGTATGGGGGAAAGGAAGAAGAACAATCCCTGCAGTCTCTGCTGATCCACCTAGTAGATCAGGGAATAGGCCAGAGACCTTCCCCTCTGGTGGAACCCACAGTCCAGGTCAACTCCTCCGGTATCAAGTAGAGAGTTGAGGAAATGGAGTGATCGGGGGAACCCGGGCCTGCCCTCTACTCCGGGTTCCAGCCCAGGGCCCTGTGGATTGCCGCTGTCTACAGGGGCTCCTGTAAAAGCTGCGTGTCAGCTATAACTGCCTGGGCTACTTCCCCATGGCCTCTTCCCAATTCCTTCTTTATTCTCACCACAGAATAAAGTCTGATGTCTGATAATGCTTGTACTTCTCAGTCTTCCAGTAGTACGCCTTCTCACTCTCAGCTTCTTGCACCTCTTGCTCCCAGCTCTTCATATGCACACCACAAACTGAAGTGAGCTCCTTTTTAAACCCAGGTGCCCCGATTGGCCTGCCTGCCTTAACTGATTCTGGCAGCTTCTTGATTGGCTGCAAGTGTTCTAATCAGCCTGTCTGCCTTAATTGTTTCCAGAAAGTTCCTGATTGTTCTGGAACCTTCCCTGTTACCTTACCAGGGAAAAGGGACCTACTTAACCTGGGGCTAATATATCTGCCTTCTATACTCTCCTGTAGCCATCTGGCCTAACCCTGTCACATAGGTCAAAGAATTACCTCGCAAAGGGTCAAAGTATTTCTGTTTGCAAATAGTTCAGATTCCAGTTGTCCCTAGAGTAGAAATGATCCATGGAATATAATAAATATAAAGAAGAATGGACTTGGCCAAGACTACAAGTATTTTATTTTACACTAAAATTTCCTAACTGAGTCCATTAACAGAGAAGAAATGAATTATAACAAGATGGACAAAAAACCCCAAAAACTAGAAAAGGAAGGCCAATCTCAGAAGTACTCTGAAATCAAAAGAGGAGGTTACTTACCTGTAACCGGAGCTTGTTCCAGGTTCATGGTTCCTATTTGGATTTCAAACATGTGGGTGTGCATGCGCGCCATCCATGCGCCAGAGCTGGAAGGTTTTTGTAGCAGTCTCCATTGTCCCACATGGGTGTAATGCATCCCTTCATGCTCTCAGCCGAGGGTATAATAGGCCTTGTGGTTTGACGTCTCTCCAGGACCATTCTTACCACTGAGCAGTCAAGTCCACAGCAGAGGGGATGGAAGGTGGATATTGGAATCCGAATAGGGACCATCTCAAAGAACCTCCAGTTACAGGAAAGGAACCTCTTCCTCTTCTTCTTTGAATGAGTCTCTGTATGGATTCCAAATGTGGGTGAGTAGTGAGCAGCGTGGAGATGGGTACAAGGATGTTCTCAGGAGTGTGGTCTGTAGTATAGCGCGGCCCACAGCTGCATCTGTAACTGCCGCTTGGGTGATAGCGTAATGAGACACGAAAGTGTGTACGGAACTCTATATCGCTGCACGACAAATGTCTTCTCAGGAGATGTTGGTGAGATGAGTCAACGTGGCTACTTGTGCTAGTGTAGAGTGCGCCATGACGACATCGGGGGCATTACATAGTTGAGTGTGTAGCATTCACAAATGCACCTGGACATCCATTTCGAAATGCACTGTGAGGAGAGGGGCTTGGCCATTAAAATGGTCAGCAATCACTACAACGAGTCGTGGTGATGGGCTGAAGGCATGGGTTTGGTGAAGTTATAATGTCAATGCACGTCAGATGCTAAGGGAGTGGAGGCCTGTCCTTGTGGGAGGTGCAGGGTTTGGAGCAGAATCCCGGGAGGTGGATACACTGATTTAGGTGGAACTTCGACCGTACTTTAGGAAGGAATTAAGGGTGGAGAGGTAAGGAAACTATCTTTGTGGATGATGATGTAAGGGCAGGTCAGCCATCACTGACCCATCTAGCCATGGTAAGAAGGTTAGTTTCATGGAAAGATGGGAAAGGGAGGACGTTGCCAAAGGCTCAAAGGGTGGTTTCATGAGAGTGAAGAGAATGAGATTAAAGTCCCATGAGAGTGTGTGTTTGAGTATGGGCAGGAAGGTGTTCAGCAGACCTTTTAGGAAGTGCATGGTGTTAGGGTGTGAACACAAAAGCACTGTGTATCAGGGGGAGAAAGGCACTGAGGGTTGCTAGGTGGACCCATATGGAGCTGAGCGCTAGGCCTGACTGAGTTTGAGAAAATAGTCAAGGACAATATGTATGGATATCATACGCAGTGGGCATTGGTGATGGTGAGCCCAGGAGATGAAGCGCTTCCATTTTGTCTAGTAGCAGGCCCTGGTGGATGCCCTCCTGCTCTAGGTAAGGAGACATCACACTGTGGTGGAGCACGCTCTGTCTATTCCCGAGCTCATCCAAAAACCAAGCTGTGAGGCGAAGAGGGCCAGAATTAAGATGACGGAGTTGGCCCTGGTCTTGCTTGAGGAGATCTGTTAGCATGCGGAGGTGCAGTAGTGTGTGGGTGGAGAGGTTTAGGAGGTCTGAACCAAACTGATGTGATCCTCATAGCCCCATTTTGGCCACAGTCGCTTGATCCTGGCGGACCTTGTGCAGGACTTGTGGAAGAATGGAAAGGGAGGAAAGTCATAGTGGAGGGAGTCTGTCCACAGAAAGAAAAGCGGGTCACCCTGTGAGTACTCCCCCACAGTTTGCGGTTTTCTCAGGTGGCAAAGAGGTCCCAGTGTGGGGTGCCTCACTGGCAGAAGAGGCACCGGAGTGTGGCATCCTTCAGCTCCCACTCGTGGTTCAGTGTGTCCAGCTAAGCACATCTGCCAGGCCATTTTGGGTGCCTGGGAGGTATGTGGCCTGGAGTTGACTTGATATTTGATGCTCCAGTCCAAAGGTGGATGGATTCTGAAGAGTTAGGGAGACTTGGTGCCACGGTGTTTGTTGATGTAAATTACTGCTGCAAAGTTGTAGGAGAGTAATTGGATGTGCTTGGCCTGTATGAGGGGAAGAAATGCTTGGCAGGTGAGGTGGACCGCCCACTGCTCTAGGACGTTTATATGCATCCTGGCTTCCCAAGGCATCCAGACACACTGTGCAGTATGGCAGTCGAGGTCAGCTCTTCAAGCCATGAGGAAGGCGTCTGTTGAGAGCATGGCTTATGGTGTAGGAGGTTTGAAAGAAGTAACAAGGAGGACCTGGAAAGGGTCAAGTTCACTACCCATGAAGGACATCAGTACTTGCCAGGGGATCAGGACTTTGCTGTCCAGGCAGTCGTGATGTGGAAGTTAGGCACCTTTCATGTTGAGAGCCACAAACCAGGCTCCTGAGGAGAAGGAAGGGATACAGTAGAACCTCAGAGTTACGGACACCAGAGTTATGAATCGACCGGTCAACCACACACCTCATTTGGAACCAGAAGTATGCTATCAGGCAGTAGCGGAGGGGGGTGGCCTGGGGGAGAAAATACAGTACAGTACATATAAATGTAAACTACTAAAAAAATAAAGGGAGAGTTTAAAAAAGATTGAATAAGGTAAAGAAGCTGTTTCTGAGCCTGTTTAAATTAAGATGGTTAAAAGCAGTGTTAAAAAGCTGTTAATACAGTTAAAAGCTGTATTAAGTCAATGTTCAGTAGTAAACTTTTGAAAGAACAACTAAAATGTTTTGTTCAGAGTTCCGAACAACCTCCATTCCCAAGGTGTTCACAACTCTGAGGTTCTACTGTAATCGATGTGAAAGTTATCATATGGAATTTGGATTTCTGGATAAAGGTATTGAGTACTTTAAGGCCCACCGCCCTTCTTGGGATAAGGAAGTACAGGAACTAGAACCCCTTCCCCTGTAGCGAGGTAGGACCGGCTCTATGCTGCCTTTGAGGAGAAGAGCATCAGCTTCTTGTTGGAGGAGGTCTTGATGGGAGGAGTCCCCCCAGGGGACAGCTGTGGGGCTGATGATGTGGAAGCGACAGGAATTCTATATAGTAACATGGTGGATGATCTCTAGTACCCAACTGTCCTTGGGGATTTGCCCCAATTGTGGGTGAATAGGGCAAGACAGCCCCCAAAGATTATATGGGGTGCCAGAGGAGGGGATGGTAGTTGGGTTGTGGTTCTTGACATTTTTGTGTTGTTTGGAACGTTGGGGGGAGAGAGTGAATGGGGTGGTCATGGTGGAGGTGGGGTAGCGTGGTCTCTAGGATCACTGCCGTGAACATGGCACCTCCTGCGGACTTTGTTAGTATGACAGATAGGGGGCCTGTGGTTTGGGATGGCATGGTTGCTTTTGCTGCCTGGTGCTGGGACATGCCAGAGATGAAAGTTTGGCACGAAAGTCCTTAAGGGAATGAAGGGATGCATTAGTCTTGTCATTGAAAATTTTTGGGCATCGAAAAGGAGGTCCTCTATGGTGGTTTGAGCTTCCATGGGGAATCTGGAGGACTGTAGCTACGAGTCTCTACAGAGCACTACTCTGGTTGCGAGCGAGCAGGAAGCAGCATCGGCTGCATCAATGGCAACTTGGAAGCCCACCTTGGCCACCAACCGACCCTCATCCAAAAGTGCATGGAACTGCTGTTGGTGCTCTGGCGGTTGCTATCCTTGAAATCTGCTACGTTCAAGTAATTATTAAAGTCATATTAAGCTAAGAGGGCTTGATAGTTGGCAATCCTGAACTGGAGCCCCACGGAAGAATAGACTTTCCGGCCTAGAAGGTCCATCTTTTTTGCTGCTCTGTCCAGGAAGGTGGATTTTTGAGGGCGTTGGTGGGCTCACTCCACCACTGTCTGGATCATCCGGGAGTTGGGGGGAGGATGGGTAAAAAGAAACACCTTTCCCTTGGTCAGGACAAAGTATCTCCTCTCTGCCCTCTTAGGACTGGGGACACAAAAGACAGGGATGTACCACATGTTTAGGAGAATTGTAGGATGGTCTTGTTCATGGGGAGAGCTGCTCGAGAAGGCCCCTGGGGCTGGAGAATGTCCAGGACCTGATGCTGCAGTTCCTGGACCTCCTCCAATGGGAATCCCAAATCCTCTGTCACCCGCCAGGGCAGTTCTTGATATTGGTGGTGGACGTCCACTAGGGACAGGAAGAAGTGCCTTGTCTGGGATGAAGAGGCCACCATGGGAACTGGTGTCACCGGTTCCACCCCTCCCTCCTCTTCCTCATAGGCAGATGGTGCTGGAGGGTGCAAAGGGGATGGCTGGTACCAGGCTACCGATGGTGCTGGTAGAATCAGAGTCTCGTAGGACTGAAAGGGACCTCAAGAGGTAATCTAGTCCAGCCCCCTGAACTCATGGCAGGACTAAGTATTATATAGACCATCCCTGATAGGTGTTTGTCTAACCTGCTCTTAAATATCTCCAATAACGGAGATTCCACAACCTCCCTACACAATTTATTCCAGTGCTTAATTACCCTGACAGGTAGGAAGTTTCCTAATGTCCAACCTAAACTGCCCTTGCTGCAATTTAAGGCCCATTGCTTCTTGTCCTATCCTCAGAGATTACGGAGAATAATTTTTCTCCCTTCCCCTTGAAGCAACCTTTTATGTACTTGAAAACTGTTACATGTCCCCTCTCAGTTTTCTCTTCTCCAGACTAAACAAACCCAATTTTTTCAATCTTCCCTGTGTTTTCTAGGCTTTTTAATCATTTTTGTTGCTCTTCTCTGGACTCTAATTTCTCTCTCTCTTTCCTGAAATGTGCTGCCCAGAATTGGACAATACTTCAGTTGAGGCCTAATGAGCATGCAGTAGAGCAAAATAATTACTTTTTGTATCTTGCTTACAAACACTCCTGCTAATACATCCAGAATGATGTTTGTTTTTTGCACCAGTGCTACACTGTAGACTCATTTAGCTTGTGATCCACTATGACCTCCCCAGATTCCTTTTTTGCAGTACTCCTTCCTAGGCAGTCATTTCCCATTTTGTATGTATGCAACTGATTTTTCTTTCCTCAGTGGAGTACTTTGTAAGGGTCTCTTGGCATAGGTGATCCTCACAGGTAGCAGTCCTATGGTTCCACAGCACAATCAAACTGGGGACTGAGGTGGCCAGCGTTGCGAGTCTGGACTCTGGTGGGAAGCGGGCAAAAACGAGGGTTCTGGCTCTGAGAACCGATTCCGTTAATGGGAGTTCCATCAGTACTGGAGGGCTGCAACGCGGCAGAGGGACTGCCACTTGGCAGCAGCAGTAGGTGTTAATCCCCTGGAAAAAGCAGGATGGAGGTAGGAAGTGGTCCAGAGAGTAAGGGGGAGTGAGGGCATGGAAGGAAATCAGAGCTGTTCCCCTATTCACAGCAGCAGTTCTAGGCGACAGAGTATGAGGAGTCACATCGGACATCCCCGAAGGTCCAGGTGGTGGTGGTATGGGCAAGAATCATGCCTGTATCAGCAGATCCTTCCTGCACTTCTCCTTATCCTCTGTGCAGGGGAGTTTGGGAGCTGGTCCAGCAGGATTGACACATGACTTCTCTCCTGACCTGGCACGGCTCAGGGAGGTCATGCTGCATTTCTGAGCAGTCCTGAAAGGGGATCTGCTCTTATGCCCATGTTTCTTGGTCTCATGGTGGGTCTTGCCCAGCTTCCTTGGTACCGCCGGATCCAGTGCTGTGGAGGTGGTTGGAAGGGCTCTCGCCACTGGTGATGGACACTGCACTGCCAGTTCCACCGGTCCCGTATCCCAATGCACCATTAAGAACGTCCAAAAGTGAAGTTCTCTAGTTTCCCGCATATGGGGCAGGAATGACTTCCAGACAGTACAATGGGCCACAATGTGGGCCTTGCCGAGGCAGTACAGACAATGCTGGTGCTCATTGCTCATAGAAAATGATCACAGGCAAGAGGCACAGTTTTTAAAGCCTGGAAGCCATGGCATAGTCCCCAAGAGTGTGTATGTGTGTGTGTGGGGGGGGGGGGACGACGACTGCCCCAAATGGGGGGCATGGGGAAGAGCTATGCTAACTTAACTATAACAACAAACACATACCAAACACAGTAAAACAGATATCTACATCTACGTACAAGAAAAAAAAACAAAAAAAAAACAGACGGAAGGTCACTCTCTTAGTTAAGCTAAGAGCACAAAGGAACAGGGGTTCTGACTCAGGCCATAAGGCAGTAAAAGAGAACTGGATAGGCGTCGACCCGCACAGCCTATTATATCCTCAGCTGAGAGGATACGAGATGCACATGTGGGTCAGTGGACACTGCTACTAAAATCTTCCAGCTCCAGCACATGGCGCACATGTAGGACCATCACTTGAAGAAGTTTGTTCTATTTCCTCAAAGTACAATGATATCATCTAGCCACTGAACAGCTTAAAGGGCCTCAGGAGGAGACTGAGTCACAGCTAATTCACAGGACACAACTACTTTGTAGGGTATTTTTTCCTTTTATTTTGCAATCTTATCAATCTGAAATGAAAGGATGGATGAAAGTCCCTCCAAGCCCACTCAAAGCAGCTTAACACAGTTAGGAGTCATTGCCTTGAGAAAGCAAAAAGAAGAGTCTTGTTCTGTGCGCTTGAATGGGGCACCGCATAAGCCTCAGATGATGCTCCTAGGCTGCAAAACAAGAAGTCATATGTGCAAAAGGTATCACATGAGCAAGTTAGGGGTTCAAGTGCTCACAAAACACGTATGAAGATCTGCATACCAATTTTACTTGCTTTATCATAGTCATATACATTAATTTGTGCATGGAACTGGCAGTTAGAAGCAGGACCATAATCTTTTTGCATTTGAAAAATATAACAGATACTTAATGTTGGGGAAAAGAGCTACTCATTCAGTGACACCACTTTCCCTGCGATGATGAATTCTAATATCCCAGTGTCTAAATTAAGTCTAAGAGATGATGATACAAAAAAGAATAAAATACTGTTACAGTTAAAAAATGAAAAATATAAAAGCAAATACATTCTGCCTGCATTTCGGCATTAACTGATCACTTTTGCAATAGCTGTAAGGTCTTCACTATAATGGCTGATCTCATGCTAAAGACACCTTCACATTTGTTTCCTTTTATTTAGAGCTGGTTGAAATTGACACTAATTTTTTTCCAGTTTGAAAAAATGCAGTTTCATCAAAATTGAAAGGTTTTGTGAAAATAGTTTGATTTCAGTGAAGTTTTGATCTTTTGACCAAAAGAATTGACAAAATTTTCATTAAAAAAAATCAAAATTGTCTGTGAAAAAAAGTTCCAAAAATAATTTCATTCAAAATATGTAATGGAAATGAGCAGTTCAAAAATCAAGTTTCCTTTATTGATTAATGTTTTAGTCCAACTATTTTTTAAAAATACTGTAAAACAATTAAAGAATGTTTGCTTCAACCTACAAAGTGAATTAGCTTCAACTTAACTATCCTGTTTGATTGGCTTCGATGACAGGCTACAGTAATATAAATGCTAAGCAATCATTTTCTGTGACTAGACAGAGGTAACCTTTTGTTCACAGAAACATTCATAGGAAGTGTCAGCTATGTAAATATGCATGCAAATAGTCTGAGTGAAGGTGTAGGCTGTTAGGTGTCCATGTGGCTCTTGACTCTCTGATGTCCTTCCTCCTGTTTATAAAATGTTTAAACATCAACTCAGGAAGCAGAACCAGTGCCTTATAACTTAGTGACCACACTCACCTACACTGCACAGATAGCTAGGGAGGTTGTGGAATCCTCATCACTCGAGGTAATTCATTACAGGTTAAACACCTGTCAGGGATGGTCTAGGTATACTTGGTCCTGCCTCAGCACAGAGGGATGGATTATATGTTTTCTTGAGGTCCCTTCTAAACCCATATTTCTATGAAAGTGTGTTAGATAAAAAGGTGAAGTGCATTACAGAAATAATTATGACGCATACAATACAGAGACATAATACTGAATAGTCAAAGGCACAATCAAAGCAAATAGCTTGCAAATATAGTGTAGGATTATGAAATATGTATGATTGCATAAAGCATTCAAACATTCAAATAATGAACATATTTAAAAAATAATCAAAATGCTAGTGGATAATTCCTGAAGAGGAAAAAAGGCTTTATTTAATAGATTATTATTCAATATTATATCAACTGTGATTTTATATAGCTAACAGTCTGTTCCTAACATTTTAACTTAGAGAGCTCAAGAGAAACATAACCTCTTTTTTAAAGAATTAACTACAATCCAAGATATTTTTCAATACCACAAGGACCAGAGCAAGTCAATAATGAGCTGTAGTACTCATCATATACTGCCACAAAACTCTGAGTGGGCCAGTCTTGCATCAGGTAGGAAAGTGTACTGAGGAGAGCTGGTCATTTTCTTAAAATAAAAGTTCCCTATATACAGTAAAAGTCTAGCTCATCACGCCCTAGTTTGTTTCTGCCTCATATACAGAATCTCTCTCGGTCAAGCCTGGCAGTTGACAACATATTAAAACATCACATTGAACTGGAAAACTGTATATGTATGCCTCTGTTGAAAGTACAGTTATATCTCTGAGTCTCGAGAACTCGCGGTAATTTTCCCATTGCCAAAGTGTCAGTTTCTGATGGGGGCAGAGTGAGTCAGCCAGCAGGCTCCCTGCTCCTGCATCCAGCCAAAAAGCTGCTCAACACATCAGCCTGTGTTCTATAAATCAGACCAGATGGGGATGTGATTGATTTTTCCCTTTCTCCCTTTCACAGGCAGGGCATAATCAAGGTTACAGGAACTTACCAGGTATAAACATGATACTTCTAACTTTTTTTTTTCCCTTTGTGAAATGGTAATCAGATTTTCCTGGCACAATGTTTTCTCCTGGCAAGAGGATGCAATAAAGCTACTGGCACAAAGAACTTAGGCTAAAGAGTAACATTGGCCAGCAAGGTGAAATAGGTATCAAAAAGTCCAGTCTTATTTCTTCCCTAGAAGAGTATCATTTTCATCACTGTTTCCATTAACATTAATATCTTGTCAAGTGATCTGAATTTGTTTTTGCATCCAGCCATTCTATATTTGTTGAACTCTGCTTGGTAGCAGATATTAATTTGGACCTTTTTGCAGTAGCCTCTTTATAGGAGGTGTCTCAATAGGAGATGAACAAGACTTTTGCACTTATACTGTGTGATGCTTATAGCTTCAAAGCACTGAACCAACGTTAGCAACAGATGAAAATTAAACATATTACATCACCAAACCACAACTTTTTACTGATGTTTTACAGTACTAAGACAGACGACCTGGCATTGGGAGTTTGTACAAACTCAGGTAGACTCTAGATCTAGCACCATAGGTTCTCTGTCAACATAAAGTGGTATTATAACAAGCTGTCCTCTGGCCATTACTCTATTCTTTTTATTTATATTATTGTTTAAGAACCCCATGTTCATCAGGCAATTTTCATCAGCAATCCTGGCAATTTTGGGCTCGAAGGAAGAGTACCTAAACTAGTGAACTATTCATGCTCCTTCCACAAAGATGACTATGGCTATATTCTAAGGTATCAGATACACTTGAAATTGGAAAGGCTAATGAGGGTTGGAGAACTGAGGAAATTTCATATTTGCTTGATAATCTGACTGAAGTTGAATGTACTTCATTGATAGTCCTTTTTTTCTTTGTTTGATCATTTGCCACACAAAAAGAGTCCTGATCTAGGAGATTTTACTGAATATATTCGATGTTAATGTTTTGGCATCACAAGACGACACCCTGTGTGTAAAGGTCCTTGGGAAAGCCAAGACAATGCGTAAAAGGTATTTGACCTTTTTGCCAGTTGTTATATAATCCTATTGCCAGCAAACAACTTCAGAAACAAGGTCAATATAGCTCCTTGACTGAAGTACCTGGGCCTTCCACATAGCAGCTATTACAGCTGCATATGTGGCTATATATCACAGAGGTAATATAGCACAAATCAGTATTTACGAAGTGCCAGTTTTCTTTAAATACAGAAAGTAGGTAGATCAGAATGTTCTGCTAAATTTTTAAATAAAATCAAATAATGAACAGAAATACCATTTATTCACTGAAGTTTGGAAAACCATGAATATCTACTCCTCAATGTTAAGATGAACCCACCCATAGTCTTTGGCTCAACTATACTCTTATTCATGGAAGGGTGAGCTACCATTTAGATCAAATATGACATGGTTGCCAGGAAGTCTGGTGGCGGGGTCTTTATTTACTGTGTATTTTAACAGGATGAAATCCGAGTACCATACCTAGAAGTTAATGTCAAGGAATAGAGAATCAAAGCACTTACCATGCAATATAGACTATATATTTCCCTCTAAGAGGAATGAATAACTAAAGGCGCTCCCCCAGTTGATCACTAATGGGTATGCAATGCCTTTTTATATGAGATTAAATCAAGTAAGGGAAACACTGAGCTAAGGATGGGCATTTTTTCCTGATAAAATAGGAATAAAAGTAAGGAGAACATTAAAGTTCAAAAAAGCTTTGACTATTAATTTCCCACCCTCCACCTTCAGTTTCTTCAAGTCACGTTCCTCTTCACTTCCTTTTTTTAGGCCAGACTAACAAGTATAGTTCTTATGATCTGGCTGTAATCAGGAAGTACCAGAAATGTAGTGAAAAAACTTACTGGAGTGATATTTCCAGCAGCATTCCAGAGAAGCTGAGGCAGACCTGCCAATTCTCACCCATTTGGAGCGAAACTCAATCATTGCTAATAATCTTAATGCAACTCAGACTTTTGATAAATAATTTTTGCACTGTTTCAAAACGAACTTCTTGGAAAGCTTACTTATTTAATCTGTAACAGCTTGAGAGCCCTAGGGAGATTAATCTCTGGAAAGTGTGGGTGGGTGTGTCAGCCATCAACTGTAGGCTACTTGGGCAAATTCAGCATTGTAAAAACCTAAGAAAAATGCTGAACTAATTAAGTGGCTGCAAAACTTCACACCCTGCAATGAAACAAAAATTTTGGGGTCAGATTTTATTATGTTTACTAATTCCTAACACAAAAACTGTGACTGTTCATTGAAGCTCTCTATATTGGACAAGCAAACACAGTGCCCCACAAGCACGTGAGGATTTGCAGCTTATTTTTATTTTGTCCCTAGACAATAAAGGTTTAAGTGTAAACGTTCCAAAAACACACACTACATCCTTGCAGACAGGATGCTATTATGTCAGCCAAACTGAATGAGAGAGAGTCAGGCCAAGTCGACACTTTGATAGGAGACCTCCACAAAACATCTACATGAAGGAGTTTGGGAATGTAGCTGCCCCTTTTCCCTCCAAGTTAGCACTGTACAAAGGTCACAGAGTGGTGCTAAAAGACACTGTGCAGCTGTAGATAAGACAAAATGGCGGTCCTGGTCATTAAAGATCACTTGGCTCTCTTCACATGAGTAAGGGCAATTTAGCACTACTGTCCCGGCTACATTCCAGCTTGGGCAACTGTATTGCTGCCTACTAAATAGCCCTTGCATCTTCAACTCCTGTCCTAAATTTGTCTGTTGCTGTTCAACAGTTACCATACTGCACCTCAGAGGAGGCTACAGTACATGTCAATGTAGGACAGACCAATCCTTGTGTAAAGTGTTCACATTAACTCTATAATGAAAGGTTCTATACAGATGTAAGGCATGTACATGTGAGTGCATGCATGTTGTTCAGAATGTTAACTTTCCTTGCTTACCAGTATGTATTAACTATTTTTTCCACACACATCTCCCAGCTTATAATATAGGTACAGATAAAGGATTTTCCCCACACTCCAAAAGCTCAAAAGTCTGGATCCAGATAAGCAACAAAAACAACCAAAAAAACCTCCAAATCTTCCAATTCAGTTAGTCAGACAAATACAATTGCATTTTCTATTATATGTTGAACACAAAGATCAGAAAGTAGTAATTCTTAAACATATCTACAATGAATATCTGTGCATTTCTCCTTATTCTAAGTAAAGGACTCCCCTGTTAGACTCAGATATTATGTAATAAATTATTTAAAGAGGAAAAAAAGGTGCTGAAGATACATTCATCCAGCTGCTGAGGAAAAAATCTGGACAAGAGGGGGAAAACAAGCCCTTTCACCGGTTCCTGAACTACATCACAAATGAATGAGATAATTAGCAACTGTGTGTGTGTGTGTGTGTGTGCGTGCGTGCGCGCGCATGTTCGTTCTCCTTATGCGCAAGAAATAACGGTTCCTTGGCTGCTACTCATGGTCCAGCACTTAGAAACATCCTTTAATA